>NC_134954.1:64439946-65670861 GCF_965638725.1 Aptenodytes patagonicus | reverse complement strand
GGAAGCTTAAAAACAAAAACACAAACAAAAACCTTTCTTAGGAAAAAGTTCCCTCCGCAACTTGTGGGTGCCGCAGGGTTTCGGGGCGCCCGTCGGGGCCGCCCGGCCCCGCGGAGCCCCGCGCCCGTTGCCGTCGGGGGGGGGCCGGTCCGGCGGAGCCGCTGGCGCGTCCAGCGGGGCCGGGGCACCCAGCTCTCCCCCGAAAGGGCTCCGCTGGCCGGGGCCGGGCTGCGGCGCTCCCCGCCCCTCGGAAGTGCCCCGGTGCTGCCCGAGTCTCTTGCAGGAAGATGTCCCCGCCGGCTCTCGGCGCTGGGGCTCTGGTCAGCCATCCCTGCCCGGGGAGGGGGAACATGAAATCCGGGAGGCGCAGAGCAGCCGAGGGGCGGTGGGGCCGGCGAGCCGGTCTGGGACCCCCGGTGCCCGCCGTCGGGCTGCGGGGAGGGCGCCCGCATCGCTCCCGCCGCACGACACCAGCCTGCGGCGTCCGCAGCCTCTTCGGAAACCGGGAGAAATGATTTCTCCGATTTCGTTGCGTTTACTTTCTTTTTTCTTCTTCTTCTTCTTCTCTTTATCTTCTGTCTGAGGAAGGCCGCCGAAGGGAGGAGGTTTTAAAATTGAAATTAAAAATAAAATTAAAATCGGATCAAAAATCCTTTGCATTTTTTTTCTCGACGCCCTTATAGGAAGGAGGAAGTATAGAAACGTGGTTAATATACGCTGTGGTAATCCTATTTCTAGGTCTAGATCAGATCTCATTGGGGCCTTTGCTGAAGGACATAAATGAGTTGTTCTAATACAATAGATTTCATCCTTCCTACAGGGACTGGCTGACCAGAGGTTTTGTTAAAAGTGAATGCGAATAGATTTCTGCTACAAGTGCAGCATTATTATTATGAGCTGTAAGGTCAGACTATACATTCCGGGTCCCCAAAGCCTATAGACCCTGGGAAATGCGCGGGATATACCACGTCATTGTACCTGACAGTCTCTTCAATGGACTAATTCAATTATCGCTTGGGGATTCAGTCTTCATTGAAAGCAATAATAGCAGTGTAATTCGTTGGTAAATAGGTATTGGAAGCAGCCCCGCTCGAAACTTTTTTCGGGGCACAGGTTTATATCTCTGGGATTCAAAATCTCTCCCGGCACAAGCGCGGGGAGCGGGGAGGGAGGAAGGGGTCGTTTTTATTGAAGAGGAGGGCCGGGCTGCGGGGAGACCCCGGCGCGACCGGCCGGAGCGGCAGCCCCCGCACCCCGGCCCGGGCGGCCGCCGCTGCCGCCCCGCTCCCCCGAGAAGTTCCCGGGGCGCCGGGGATGTTGTGCCCCGGTGTCCTGGTGTACAGTTATGAATCAATTACCGTCCAGGACCACCCCCGCCCCAGCAATGCAGCCCGGCTCTCAAGTCACAGGGAACTTCAGGGAAAGGGAAAGATTTAATTTTATTTATTTCACTGTCTGTCCCCCCCTGCCAAGGGGGGCGGAGACGAAAACACTCCACAGAAGTTTCTGGGGAGGGAAGAAAAAACTGTCTTTCTTATTCTTAGCAGTATTATTGGTTTGTTTCTTTTCCTAAAAGGAAAAATAAAAAGGAAAGAAAAAAGAAAAAGAGAGAGAGAAAGAAAAGGAAAAAAAGAAAGCAAAAGAAAGAGAAAAAGGAAAAGAAAAGGAAAGGGAAAAGGAAAAGAAAAATAAAAAGGAAAAAAGGGAAAGTAAAAAAGGAAAAGGAAAAGAAAAAAGAAGAGGAAATAAAAAAGAAAAAGGAAAAGAAAAAAGAAGAGCAAAAAGAAAAAGGACAGAAAACCAGAAAAGGTAGGGGGAAAGGAGAAGACGCATGGAAAACAGGAAAATAAAAATGAGAAAGAAAAAGAAAAAAGAAGCAGGAGAGAAAAGAAGAGAAAAGAAGAGAAAAGAAGAGAAAAGAAGAGAAAAGAAGAGAAAAGAAGAGAAAAGAAGAGAAAAGAGAAGAGAAGAGAAGAGAAGAGAAGAGAAGAGAAGAGAAGAGAAGAGAAGAGAAGAGAAGAGAAGAGAAGAGAAGAGAAGAGAAGAGAAGAGAAGAGAAGAGAAGAGAAGAGAAGAGAAGAGAAGAGAAGAGAAGAGAAGAGAAGGGAAGGGAAGAGAAGGGAAGGGAAGGGAAAGAGAAGGGAAAGAGAAGGGAAGGGAAAGAGAAGGGAAAGAGAAGGGAAGGGAAGGGAAGGGAAGGGAAGGGAAGGGAAGGGAAGGGAAGGGAAGGGAAGGGAAGGGAAGGGAAGGGAAGGGAAGGGAAGGGAAGGGAAGGGAAGGAAAGGAAAGGAAAGGAAAGAAAGGAAAGGAAAGGAAAGGAAAGGAAAGGAAAGGAAAGGAAAGGAAAGGAAAGGAAAGGAAAAGGGAAAGGAAAGGAAAGGAAAGGAAAGGAAAGGAAAGAAAGGAAAGGAAGGAAAGGAAAGGAAAGGAAAGGAAAGGAAAGGAAAGGAAAGGAAAGGGAAAGGAAAGGAAGGAAGAAAGGAAAGGAAGAAAAAAAGAAAAGAAAAGAAAAGAAAAGAAAAGAAAAGAAAAGAAAAGAAAAGAAAAGAAAAGAAAAGAAAAGAAAGAAAGAAAAGAAAAGAAAAGAAAAGAAAAAAAGAAAAGAAAAGAAAAAGAAAAGAGAAGAGAAGAGGAAGAGAAGGAAGAGAGAAGAAAAGAAAGAAAAGAAAAGAAAAGAAAAGAAAAGAAAAAAAAGAAAAGAAAAGAAAAAGAAAAGAAAAGAAAGGAAAAGAAAGGAAAAGAAGGGAAAGAAAGGAGAGAAGAAAGGAGAGAGAAGAGCTCGCCGCTTTCCAGTGGCCTGGCTGCAAACCCCTTCCCATCTGCTTCCCAAGCCCCCTCCCGCCTCCCACCCACATCTGCAGCCACCCTACCTCGCTGCGAGCAGCACAAGTCACCTGGATCGGCTGCCTTAAAACGTCCCAGCTCCCGGAGATGTTTCTCGCTAGCTGGCCGGGGGAGGAATACATCCGAGAAGGGCAGCGACATCCTCTCGACAGGCGAGCAGTCCAAACGGCTTTCTCCAGTCCCGTCTGCCTCCCTGACAATCTGGTTTAAGTTACGGTGGATGTTTCTGAGCGCTGCTTTACCCCACTTCGTGGCAGATACTCCTGTCCCCTCGCTAAATACGTTGCGAACAGGGGTTGAAAGTTTTGTGGCAGGGTTCGGGTCCGCACCCATCTCCGCTCCACCGGGCTGGTCCCGGCGTGCGCCTCATTTCCCCCCTCACACGGTGTCGGGCTGGCTCCAAACCATTTACATTTTAAAATATGTTTTCAATTTCCTCCGGCTCTCCCTACCTATGTCTCACCCTGCTTCTGTCTCTGCTCGGGGAGCCGCGCAGCTCAAGGAAGAGTCGGGGATACTTTCGCCGCCCGGCCCCGCGGGGTGGCGGCGGGGCCGGGGCCGGGGCCGGGGCCGCTCCGCGGGGCTCCGGCGGGCGGGAGGGGGGGCTCCCTGCCCGGGCAGGGTGCCGGAGCTCGGGGTTGGGAATGGCCCCCCAAGACTTTTCCCACCTCGAGTGGGTGCAGGGTTCTTCGTGGCAGCAAAGCCTTTCCCTTCCCCGGCTTCTGGATTTTTGGCTGACAAAGGGGCACACGCGGGACCGCCGCCCACGCCGCACACCCGCTGCTCTGCCGTGGGTGTAGGTGCAGGGAGGGTGTGCGTCCAGCTCCACGCAGACCCGCCGTGTCTCCCAACCCACGCGCGCAGCGCTTCTGTGCGTGTATTTGCGTGCGAGGGTTTGCGCGTGCATTTGTGCGTCTGAACGTGGGTGCAGCGGGCGGGTAGGGGAATATTCCTTCGCGCACACGCGTGTGCAAATAGGTGCAGCTGTTAGAGGGTGCACACGGGCACGACCTCCCCCCGCCCCCGTCCCCGGGTTCCCCATCAGCCCGAGGTCCGCCCTGAGGGGCCCCTCCCGCAAACCCCGCGCCCGTCCCCCGCCCGGGAGCAGAGGGACAGTCGCCGTGGGAAGTTTGCTCAACTCTTTGCATGGAAGGATGCTCCCCGGGGTCCTCCCCCCGTCTCTCAGGTGCACGCCTTCCACAGCCCGCTGAAGGTGCCTGTCTTACGGGATGGCTGGGGCTCTCCGGCAACGACTTGTGCAGATACAGCCCCGGGGAGGGAAAGGTGATCCAGACTTTTTTTTTTTTTTTTACCCCGAGGTCCAAACAACAGCACCGGTGCCGGGGGACACGGGTGTCATCATTTCTCCCCTCCCAGTCTGCAGGCGGCTCAGGGCTTTCCCCCTACCAGTGCTTTGGAGGAGAGCTGAGCCCCGTGCCCCTCACCACAGCGAGCCCCCTCTGTCGTTTCACAACCCCCCAGCACCGGGCCGTGGCTCCGGGCCGGGCCCCGGGCCCGGGAGGCGGTGACGGCGGGGGGGGGGGGGGGTCCCGGCCTGCGCCGGGCCAGGGCGCAGGCACCGGGGAAGTTTGAGACGGGGAGAAAGGGGGGGGAAGAGAAATCCTTTGTGTTTTTGTCCTCCTTTGTTCCGGAATTAACTTGACCAGTGGGGCTGGGAAGCAGCACGATTTCGATTTGAAAAAGCAGGGGAGAGGGGGGCTCTTTTGATCCTCGTCGGGGAAAATGATGCTCGGGGAGGTGGCTGGAGGCGCTGGCACCGGCGCTGGGGTCTCTCTGCGGCGGCTCACAGCAAAATTTCGTTGAAGGCACTATTTCTGCCTTGCATGGGAACTTTCGGCGTTAATTAGCCATGTTGGCCCTACGAGCCGGGCTTGCTCCTCTCTGCTCATCCGTTCCCAGGGAGAGAAAACAGTGTGTGTAGGGCTAAAACGCAGCAAGACAAAATAATCAGCTTTAAAAGTACGTGTTGGCCTGGGGGGGGGGAGGGAAAGGGGCAGAGAGCAAAGCAACATAAGTCTATTGCCTGGAGAAATGATGCAATGTTACTGCTGCCCAGTGGCAGTAACCGGAATTGGGTCATTTTAGGGACAAACGCCGGCAAAATTCAAGTCACGTCCACTTTTGATATAAGGATGTGTCCTCTTTAAAAATTGTTATGCAAAAGACTCCCGTACGTGATCTTCTTGCGATAAAAAGCAGCAAGCCAAACATTGGAGCCCGAGTCAATAATGTATGAACAGATTAAGCAACCTTTCTCCCAGGCAATTATTTCAGGAATTGAAAACCTCTCTCGCTCCAAATTTCGAAAATAATAATAACAATAATAGCAAAAGTAAATAAAGCCAAGCGCAAGTGCTATGGTCTCTTGCTCTTTGCCCCTTGCTCGGGAAGGGTGGGCGGGTTTTTTTCCAGCCGGGGAGAGTAGCTGAGAAGGTATTTAAAACAGCAGCAGCCTGAAAATCACAACAATTCATAATAATCTATGGATCGCGGGAGTAAATAGGCATATCGCGGGGACACCGGCCTGCCTGTATTTATTTGTCTTCAAAGCTCCGGGTAAATTAAGTTTCCGGCTGTGTAATTCTAACAAAAGGTGATAGAAAACGCACTGGGGGAGTAATAGATGGTGGCACCAGGGATCAGAGGGGGAAATGGGTTTAATGCTGATTTATGTGCCGAGGGCCGGGGCGCGCCGCCGCCTCCGCGGGAGCAACGCGAGCGGCTCCGCGGGGGCTGCGCGGCGGGCGGGGCGGGGGGGGGCGGCCGGGCTGAGCGGAGCCCCGAGCCGGCGGGCACGGCCCGGAGCAGCGACTTGTGGAGGAGCCGCTGCCGGGAGGCGGCTTGTCCCTGCGCTCCTCGGGAGGCTGCTTCCCTGCGTGGGGAGAGACACGCGTCCCTCCCTGGCCGAGACTGCCGGGAGATCACGGGGGTAAAATAAATGCGGCTACAGGAGGAGGGCAGGGGGTGAGGGCAGGGGGTCTGGCAGGAGAGAGCCGGGTGCCTTTGCTCTCCCAGCAAGGGGCAGAAGGCAGAGAGCTGGGACGGGTTTCCCCGAGCCATCCTTGTGTCTAAAGTCTCTGCAAAGCTTTGAGAGAGAAAACCCTCCGTCACCCACCGCAGGCTACCTTTTTCCCCCCTTTTTACTTTGCACCCCTTGCCCTGTGGCTGCCGGGCACTGCTGGCCATGCAGCGGGCAGGGTTTCCTTTGCGTGCTTCTCTCTGGCTCCACGATAAAAACTTTCCCCCTTCTTCACCAGTGTGATCTTTGTCTTGAATTTGGTCGATGGTGCAGTGGTAGTAACCAGCCATTCGTTTCGGCTGCAAAAGCAGAGAAGCAGGGCAAAAGCAAAGAAACAACTTCCTGGAGAGACCCTGGCAGAAGCTGGGGTCTGCGCCCTCCAGGAGAAACCACGACCAGGTTTGAAGCGAGGGATGGGACTTTGGACCCATTTGGGGGCTGGGTGGGAGGAAGGTGAAAAATTATTTGAGAGCAACGATTCCTCCTGGTGCATATGACTGAAGAGGTCTTGCAGGAGCACCGAGATGTAGGAGCACCCAGCCCCACCGACCTGCTACAGCTGAGAGCCTTTTCCAAGACAAGCCAGAGTACAATGGAAATACTCGCTAGCATGGCACTTCACCTGCACACCCAGCCCTGCAGCCAAATCCCACATCCCTCTCCAGACAGCAGCCTTACATTCCTGAGCTAGACAAATGATGAAAAAGTTCCAGTTACCGTCTAATGAAAGGCCTCCATCTCCCTTCCCCCAGAGGTTTCCGATGCACATATAATTAGCTCTCAATATTTCATGAATATGGGGTTTTACTAATTCCTTTTCACTCAGGAGATTTCGCATTCGCCGTTTTACCCTCTCTGTCATTTTGCACAAAGCTGCGGCTGTGGGAAGGGTGGTTACGGGTTGGGGTGGGTTCTTCTAGCTGGATACACAACATCCCTCAGCCGCCCGAGGCCTCAGCCCAGACATCCTGAGAGACACAGATCCCAAATGAAGGACCACAGCGCTTTTTTTTAATGTAGAAAATTAAATGTGCTGTGGGATTTTGGTCCTTTGGGGCAAGCATTTATTTGGATGGGTAGCGATTCAGGAACAGGTCTTCTGCTTCTGAGTCACAGCATGTTTTGGAGGGAGATTGGTACTTTCTGACCAAAAAGAGCAGTCATCTCAGACAAACCAGGAGGTAAAAGTCAAACTAAATGTCATCAAGAAATGTCCCAGTAAATCTTGGTGATCTTCCACAATACCAGCTCCAAATTGTCTGATTACTACACAAGCGTATTAGTGAGAACAACTCTAAGCTCCCTATCTGTGTAATGAAGGGAAAAACTACCCCGGCATCAACTTAATTTTTTTTTTTTTTCATCTGGTTCACTGGAAAACAGTGAGGTAAAAGTTCCTGTGCTCATAGTCTGCATGGAAAAAATTTTGGGAGTCTTATCTCCCTTCCCCAGTACCAGACCTGTGACTGTGGGGAGGCTTGGGGCGCAGATGCCGAGGATGCCCTTCGTGTGCAGGGCTGAAGCATGGTCGGTCGGGTCTGCCACGAAGCCACCCTTTCCATTGTGATTCCCCTGCTAGAGCTGTCTGGGTGTTGCAGAGGGCCTGACCCTGTCACCCACATGTCACACTGGCATCCAGCATCCTCTTGCCTCAGTCTGCAAATAGTTGCACTAGGCAGAAATCTGCTGACGTCTGTGGGCAAAAAGGCTTTAAACTTGTTCTTGGGAGGCCAAGGAGGACCTCCAGCTGCCGCAGGGCAGGCTTTGCTGGGGTGGCTGTGGAGCAACAGCCAACCTTCCTCTAATCACGCCATAGATATTGGCTACATCTTTTTTTCTTGTCCTGCTCCGTCCGAATGTGTGTGCCTCAAGTAAAGTGATGTAACGATAGCTCAGTCCTGGGCGGGAGGTTCCTAAACACATTGCAAGAACAAAGTTTGGTCCTTCTGTTCAAGCAGATTTAGACTAATGGGCTTTTCACCACATCCCTTAGTGCTAAACATTGGCATTTGCAATGCAGTAGATGGGTTTCTGCAAAGGCAACCCCACAACCAGAAACCGCTCATCAAAAATCCCATTATCCCCATAACTTATTATTAATTTAAATGACTGTCTTATGATTTGTAAGAAGGAAAACAAATCCTAAAACAAACGATACTTAGAATCACTGAGCCTGGTGGGCAATGGATTTTATTTGCCACACATTTTTAGTTGGATGTTAAAGAAGTTTTCCAGTTTACAGTAACTGCTGTCTCTCTATGTGGTCCATTGAAGGCTAGCTTTGTTTTCTCACATTAGCCTTTGTGAGTGGCTAGTTACTGTGCTTTGCCTATTTCTTAATAACAACTTTACACTTATATGGGCCTTTTCCACTCTACAGTTCTCTAGTTGCTTACTAGGAAGCCAAAAGGAGCTGGTGAAAGGGAGAGGAGTTCACCGACTGACTGACATGGATGCAGGATCAGGACCTGCAGGCGTTCTGCTGAGCTCTGAGTCACGTTCAACAGGATTTTTCCCTGTGTCAGGGACAGACAGTTCATTCCCATGACGTCCGTCTGTGGGTGTCCCACAGCAGGATTTTTCTGTACTCATCAATCCCTGGGGGTGACGGTGCGGGTAGTGAAACCCCATAGGAGTTAGCACGTTTGGAGGTTATAAACCCAGGCCTATACTGCCTACAGGGAACAGCTCAGAAGCTGAAAATACCTCCTTTAGCTCTCTCAGGAGTGACCCGCAGCAGAAGCAGGACCCTAAGGGAGAAAGGGATTATCCATCGCTGCTCTGGGCTGAGACGGCCAGCGCTGAGACCCTGGCCAGCTGCAGGCACTGCTGCGCTGCGCCCTGTGGTGCCCGCAGACCCCGAGGGATCCAAAGCCGTACAGACACTGCTTTGGCATGCAGGGAACATGTGGCAGAAGGGGTCCCAGAGAGGACTGTTCTTGTTTTTACTGTTTTCTGCTGCACTGTGATTTTTCTTTAATCTGGTTTTCAATGTGCACTCTTTGCTGTTTGTCCCACAACTTCAGAAGTCAATATAGTTTTTAATCCATCAGTGATATACTGATCCACAGTTCTCATCCGTGCCGTGAGGAAATGCCATGGGTGTGACCTCACAGGCCAAATTCTCACCTGGAGTAAATGGTGATGGAGAGGTGGCTTCAGCCAGTGGGGCTGTCCCAACCCCGGTGCTCCAAGCACAGGCTCACCGGAGCGCACATCCCCAGGGCTCAGCGCTCGCTGCACATGGAAACAGCCCGGCCCCTTTCCTGGGGTTATTAATGCCTTTTTTGTCCAAATGCTGGTTTCCAGAGACATCTTGTGGCTCTCGCCAGCTATCACAGCTGAGCTGCTCCACATCCCAGCACGCCGCTCCTCCCGCAGTGTTGGAGACCCAAGCTGCTTGCTGTTTGCACCCTGAATGAGATGAGTTGGTTTTTTTTTTTTTACCCCTCGATGTGTGTTTTTGGCTTTGTGGGACTCCCCTCTCACATACAGCTCGGGCTAGGGTACGGGTGTAAGCAACAGTCTTGCAGGAGCGAAGACTTCTGCAGAAGCGTCACTGGTGTGAGAGCCCTCCCAGGCTGGTGTCACCGCAGGAGGAGATCAGGGTTTGCTCCCTACAGAGCACCCAGCGCTGGTGCATCAGCAGCTAATGCAGCACAGGGTTGTTTTTCATTAGCTCCTTTGATGACAGTGCTATAAAGGCAGAGAAATATAAAGCAAAAGTACTTTTGTGAGAAGCAGGGAAAGGGCAGGGTTAATGCACAGGCAGAAGCTGCGGGCTGGCTGTGCAACCCTGGACACCGCAGACAGGAGGGCCATCTCTAGCCCTTGCAGCAGAGACTTCCAGGAGCAACTTCTCAGCTCAATTAGGAGGGTTGACACCCCATGGGTGTGTGAAAGATGATCCTTTTCGGAAAGGGGATGGTAGGAAGCAAATAGCGGGGATAGGATCCCGTGACCATGAAGGTCCCATCCATCCCCACACTGGCTGCACAGGCGGTGGTGGAAAAGCAAAGTGCTCCCTGACAGCAGAGGACAAGGCACTGCTGGGCTTTTAAAATCTTTTCAGAAGTAATGACCTAGCAATAACTATTCACTAGATAAAGAAAGGGCATTTAAACCACTGGGTGTCAACAGATCTTTTCTGGACTTGTAAACCTCTTGTTTAGACAGCAAGCCCATCATTTTGTCTACCAGGGCGGCTTGTACCAGCAAGCACGGGCAGCCCCACATCCCTGAGCACACGCAATGCTGCCAGCCAACTCCTCACTCATGGCCACACCATGCAGGAGGGAGCTGCCGGGTTCAGGCAGGGAAATGAAGGCTGTTCCTCAAGCCTCAGGCACCCCAAGGATCACCATGGTGCCACGCTACATAGGATCTGTCTTCCAATACCCAGTTAATCCTCTTTCCTTTCGAGAGGGAGATAGCAGCTACGGCTATGGTGTCTGAGCCAGCAGATTGCTTGTCTCCATGTAGCCAGGGATTCCCTTCCGATTGCACAAAGAAAGCTTCATAGATGGGGGTTTATTTTTAATGTGTATCCCATAGCCACACAGACTCTTGCTGGGTCCCAGCCATCTATGCAATCTACACTTTCCCACTGGTGTATAATTTTCTTGGCACTTTCCTTGCAACAGGTGGGCTGCAATGTAAGGAAACGTAATGTGACTGCTTCACTCTTGACTAAGAAGAAAGATTTACTGCAGAAGACACATTGCTTGCAGTTTTATGGAGATTTCTTATCTAAAGCCATGTAACACCCTATGGCGGGGGTCCACAACCTCAAGAAAGTCTCAGAACATCCAAACAAATGTTTTCAAGCAGGAGAGGAGCCAAGTTACCATGTCTGTGCACAACATCAAGATGCTGGGCTGGGAACTGTAGCTGAGATCACATGGCGCTATAACCCCATTTCGCCTGTCTGGGGTCCAAGGAACCTTACGTAATTCATCCAGCCCTGGAGGATAGAAGATATCGCGGATGAAAAATGACTTCCCAGGTGCCCTGGACAATGTGTTGGCTGTGCTGGCTCAGACAGCTTGCTGCGCTCTGTCCTCAAGCTAATCATCGGCGTGTTCATCCAAGAGGTGGTCAAGCCCATAATACGGCCTTGGCAATGGCAGCTACGGACCTGATCACAGCGGTGGGTGAAGTGATCTGTCTCCTGGCCTCTTACGGACGTGAGACACCATGTAGAGAGGACGAGCAGCCTGGCAGAGAAACGGATGACCTGGTGTCCTTGCATTCCTGCTTGAGGCAGTTTTCCTGTGTGGAGTTGTAGTTTGGTACAACGTCCGCAATGAGAACCAGCCACTCCATCACAGGCACCAGTGCAACAGCAGCACCACAAAGCAACAAGCATGTCGTGAGTTACAACCACTAAACAGCGAGGCAACACTAATAAATCTTAATCCAAAGGCTGATAAACTGTAAAACACAACATAAAATATGATGCATGGGTTGGTGTTGAGCCTGCGATCTGTTCCCAAGGGGGCAAATTCTGGCTGATTTTTACTGATGGAGCTCAAAGCGGGCCAGCTGCAGTCACCCAAGCTAAAGCCGGTCTCATGGCTCTTATGTAAATAATTCCTAGTTATTAATAACTTTTATAGTTGATACGTGGGACTGAATGGCATGTGCTTTTTCAGTGAGGATAAACCATTCAATCACGTAAAGCTTTGCCTAAGAGATGTTGCTAGATGAATCATTTAGGTTGATTGAGGGCTGTGTAAGTGATATATTAAAGATGTGCCAAGCAACATTCCTCGATGGGGAAAATTATGTGTTTTCTGGCAGATTCGTAAGCTAAGGAATTCATCTGTGGGTTGTTAAGGAGATTATTGTCTGGTATGTGTGTATATACATGGGAATGGGAATACCAGTTGGTCCAGTTTAATAGCTATCCGAAATAATCTGGTTTTGCTGAAATGAAATTGTCAACCTGGGCTGATGCTGGGTAAACTTCTGACTCATCAAATGATTCTTTCTGTAACTCTTATGCCGAGGAAGAATTTCGTCCATGGGCTTCAGAGACAGGAGCTGGGTGGGACATGACCGGCAGAGTTGACTCTGTGAACGTAGTTCCCCTTTATGTCAAGAATATTGCTTGCTAGGACCACCGAAAGAAAGGCTAAATATTTCTATAACGATAGCTAAGTTTAGGATCAAGTGTAAAGTGCAACAGTGATTGCATCCAGTTCAATTCCTCTTATTTTGTTCCATACATTAAAAAAATCCCAACAACAACTCTCATTCATTTAAGGTGGCCCAAGCTGGGACTTAAAACCAACTAACCCCAAGGAGGAAAAATTAATTTTAACCCCACAAGAAATGTTTGGTGCCTGTGATGCCATCCCAGGGCAAGCCAAAATGCCTCCAGCTTCTCAACCACTCTTTCAGGAAGGTGTCCATCCGGGCTGGCAGGGCTGGGGATGGGGTCTGGCTCGGGGTGACGTCCAACCTCACGCTGCCACCAAAACAGCAGCTTCCCGAGGGAAGCACAGGACACCTGAACTGGTGGCAGTTTGCCATCCACCAATGCTCACATCAAGGGCAGCTGAAAGGAGAAAAAGTATGACCAGAGAATATATTTTGCAACATATGCGTATTTTTAAACCTTTTTTTCCTTTTCATTTTGCTGGGGATCAAGTGTGTCCCCCTGCCCCTTGCACTCCCACACTTTCTCCTTTCAGCTGAATTCTTTCTTTTTCTACATGTTCAGTATGGTCTCAGTCTGGATTTCCATTCAGTTCTTCAGGCTATCTTTTAAAAACTACTTGTTTCAGTTTATGCAAATCTGTATCTCTGATTCTGAATTTCACATTTGAAACATTAAGACAGCACTGAAAATAGTGGTGTGCTGTACAATCTGAGCTTCATATTATCACTTTCATCAGTGATCTAACTTTGTATCACCTTCAAAACAGAGTTGATTTATTGTCTTGTGATCTGTTTTGTAGAATTTCCTAGTTTATAGTTCTTACTTTTCCATTCCTTCATATCATACTGTAATTTTATCATCCTCCAGTGAAGGATTTTAAATCACTGCTTAGTTTGTGTCCTGTATCCTCCATCCAAGGGCACACGGCACTCATCTGCAAGTCTCCTCCTACCAGTTGTAAAAGAAGGGGAAACCCCATCTTGGCATGTTTCTCCCTAATATTTCGCCTCCCTGTTTTACTCTGCTTCTGCCCGCTGTGCCCAGGCTGCAGCCAACGACCGGGGGGGCTCTCCTCTGCTCTTGCTCAGAGAGCGCTGTTCTCCCCGGAGATGAGAGAGACAATAATTAATATTATTAACCGTGTGTCATGGACAAACCCAGCCTAGGAAGAGCCTGGAGAGCTTGCAGATGGGGAACTTATGGTCACATCAATCAGCTGAATAAGCAAATGAGAGAGGCAGGCTCTTAAGCCCATTTACTCTGTGGCTCGGTACTCCGCAGTACTCAAGTACTTTGGCCTTCTCTCTGTGTGCTTTGTAAGGTTATTGTGGCCATTATATACCTCACCTTCACAGTACCCATTATGGCTTTGAGAGATGTTTAAAGTGAACTTCAAAGAAAGCTTAAAGTTGCCTAATGCTGCTGAGGAAACTTTAATAGCCAGTAGCATGGGCGAGGTTTAATTCGCAGGGAAGCAGGCTGCTTTCGGGTACCAGACCAGGCTGCAGATCTCTCACCTTATGCTGGGAGGGTGAGCATGGTTTGATATTGCTCTGACAGGAAAACAAATCCTGGTATGGACGCAGTCATGGCCACTGAAGGGAAATTTTTCTGGCTCATACCATGGAGAGGATGCAAGGTGCAGATAACAACATTAGATCTGCCTGTCTGCAGTGGTGTGTCTGTGCAGAGGGCTCTGCCAGCTGGAGGTGGACAAGCCTTAGGTGACCGATATTTCTTTATGGTGATGAAAGTATAAACATACTGATTAAAGGCTTCGTGTTTGAAAGGCTATGACTATCTGAATGGCTTCCCAAGTGATATCTGGTGCTTTTCCACCACCACAAGGGCGATGATGCTGAGAATCTCTCCCTGCACCTTTCTCCCCAGCAGAACATAACCCAAAGGACAATCAAGTTCAATTAAACATATCGAACTGCCCAGTGTTCGCCTGGGTAAAGAAACTAGTCGTACACTCCCACCTAGTCTCCAAAAAGCCTCCGCTGATCTAAGGAGCCTGAAGTTCTCAGCTGGCCGAACCAGATAATATCTTTCAGCTACTTGTTGGGAGCACGCATTCCTTGGGAAAGCTATGATAAACCTGGCACTTAACAAGGCTCGCAAACCAACTAAACAGCTGTGGGAGACATTTGGTGCATTCGACAGTAAAGACAGGAATGCTTTGAAGACCGGGCTTGTAAGGCAGAGCTCTGTCAACTAGCTCCGGAGCAACCCGGTGAGCAGCCAAGGCGTATGGAGCAAGCTCAGCCTTTACGACTCCGCAGCCCCGTGATTCCCCTCCTGGCTGGCGTGCCCGTGATTTATCCACCCCACACCCCCGGGCTGCTTTGCTGTTCTCGCTCCCTGCATTTTCCAGGGCTCTGTTTCACATTAACCCATCAGCAGGTTGCAAAGTCAGCGTGCCCGGGGAGAAGCTTTTCAAGAGAGACCCTGCAGATTGTCATCTCTTTGCCACAGAAGGAAGCAGGAGGGAGGAGGTTGCCTCCTGCTCCTTCTAGCCATCAGCTCCTCCATTGAGTGGTTGTGAATAGTCTTCACACCTTGATTTACAAGGAAGAAGCACGAGAGAAAGGGGCTCTGAGCTAGTCAAAGTCACTGATGGCTTTGTGTTTTTATAAATCATTTCTGTTATTCGGGGAGTGCTGAAGAGCACTGGAGAAAATGCAGCCCTGGGGTACTAGGCATCTACCTGGATCTGTTATAGTCAGTGTGTGCAGAAATACACTTTTTTTTTCTTTTTTTTTTTTTTTTACAAGATACAATATTATGCCACCTTCCCTCAAAGAGCAAGGACTGAAGCTGTTTCATCTTAATACAGGGCAGGAAGATGCTGGGTTCCCACCCACGTTTCCACCTTGCCAGGTTTCCATCTCTGCTTCTGGGAGGTGCTGAGCATTTTCTGTGCCCGTGGCCATGGGGCATGTGCCGGGGTGCTTGTAGCTTCGGACCTGGGAAGGGAGAGGTCGGGCTCAAGTTATCCTCCTGCAGATGCTCTCAGAGACTGAAGAACTTGCAGGTCTTTGAGAAAAATGTCTGGTTTACTCTGAATTGTTACCCCTAAAAGGAGATCTTACACTATCACCTCATTACAGATGATGGATTATTTCACTGAGCCAATTGGTAATCAGCGGGGTTTAGAAATATCTGTTTTTTCTGAAGACCAGTGACTACTCACAGGACTAACTGAGGAAATACAAATGGCTGCATCTTTTTTGCTTGCAAAATATATTTTCAGTAAAGCTCACAGATCACCTCTGAGACACTTTCTTGCAAAAGCAGCAAAGGAGAAGGTACTGGCCAGCTGTGTAACACCTCTGGGAAATCTTTAGTGATATTTTGAATTTTCATGGTACATATTTAGGTATCAGAACTACAGGTTTCATCTTTCCAGAAGGAAAGATTTAAGTGACATCACACAAAAACACCCAAACAAACCTTTCCTCATTTATCCAGGACATTTTCCATACCTTTTAGCGCCTGTCTAGAAGAAGAGGCAGAGCACATGCTTATGTACCTGTTTGCAATGAAGGTCTAGTCAGGGCTTGAGGTGGATCCGGACTGAAGACTGATGGCCAAGTGCCCCTAAAGCCCTGGGGAGCACGGGGGGGGTGGCGAGGCTGTGCGGCTCACAGGCAGTCCGGCGCCGCACCACAAGGTGGGGATGCTACAATGCTGAATGGCAGGCGGCTCCGGTCAGGGCTAATTGCATTCATCTCTGTATGATATGAAGTTTCTAATAGCCAAAAGCCAAGCCGTCACTTCGTCACTTAGCCCTGTATACCTTGCTCCACGCCCCAGGAAGTTACCCTACATCGTCTCTCTTGCATAATCACAGCATTAAAGGCTTTAGAAAATGTTGGTGCAAGTGCAATTTGGTCCTGGGGGCCCCAGAGCTTCTGCTATCACCTGGAGAGCCAGCACAGAGGCTGCTGCTGGGGCTGGGGTGAGCTGGCAAGACACAGCAAGGCTCAGGGGAAAGAGGGCAAATCAGGTGTGCCTCTTTTTTTTTTTTCCCATACAAAAGCAAGGTGACACCACTATCACAGAAAGGTGATGGATTTCAAGCAATTAAGGGAACCTCTTCCTTTAGAGGCTCAGCTGGGCTGGAAAACTCAGCGCTTCGTGCTCCCGCTCAGTTTTACTTGGTTTCCAAAGAGGCAGATGCCACAGCAAGAGCAATTCCTGCACAGAGGTAGTGGATGATTGCTCCTTAAAAACTGTAGGACAAGTTGTCAAGCCCTGCCTTGCAGGGCAGCGTGCAGCCAGCAGGCAACACGGAGGCATTTCCCTCGTTTCCATTGACCATACCTGCCTGCTCCGAAACACCCACTGCCAGGGGTGCCAGCAAAAGTGTGGCAGGCTCAGGGCTGTGCCTGTGATTTCCCCTGGTGGCAATGGGCATCTTGTTCTGCCTACACCCCCACCGGTATCATGGGCTCCATACATTTCGGGCTGGGTGAAATGATACTTCCCACCATCCCCTCCTACCATTCTGCCAGGAACGGGACGTCTGACATGATGAATATGGGCAAACAATAGCTGTGATACTTCTTGGATTTAACAAAGTATTTGACAGCCTAAAAAAGAGAAGTGGGAACTTGATTATAGTCTTCAAATATGCAAGAGGTTATTATGAAGAGGGCAGCAGTCAATTGCTCTTCATAGCTACCAAGGGGAGGATAAAAAGGAATGAGCTCAATGTTTAGCAACAGAGCTTAATAGTACGCATTTGGGGAAAAAATACATCCTTTCTAACTGTGAAAGTAATTATGCATTAGGACAGGTTATCTATGGAGGGCTGGGAGCCTTTGAGTTTTAAGAGCAGATCACACAAACATATGTCAGGAATTATCTTAAGACCTCCCAGATCAATACTTTTTGCTTTTGTGATTTTAAGGTTGCCCTGCCCCAGGTCTTGCCTTCACATCTCATATCCCCAGGGACGAAGCTAGGTGGAGAGGATCTCTGTGTCTGGAGAGGGTTTTCCCTAGTCATCACCCATCTAGACATGATCCTGGGAACCTTTTTGACATCGCTGGAGGTGTCTCAGCCTCTCCATCCAATTCTGTTAGTTCATACATTGCCCTGGCCCATTTTGCTGCCCAGGAGCTCCCTCTGCTCTGAACATCCCAGCTCCTTGCCTGTCTGCCTGCAGGAGCAGGCTTGGGTTTTATCTCAAGGTTTCTCTGTTCGAACCTCCTTCTTACTAGACTAGGAGTGCATAGGGGAAAGCACTAAGTCTTGATCTTGTCTTAGTGAGGCTAGTGGGGACTTTGCTTTTGCTATAAAGGAGCACAGGATGGGGCATGGACTTTCCTAAGCGTCAGTTCAGCGGTGGTCTTGGCCACCCCGGTAAAGGTGTGTGAGTGAACATGATCCCACAGCTCTGCTTAACCAACTGATTTCAGCCCAGTATTAAAGCAGGGTCAGGAACAGTGAAAATATTCCCCAAATCAGGGCTTCATGGAGCAGCTGGGCACCCCCAGAGCCATGGGGACAGCATCACCCTGGGGCAACTGGGCTGGGATTGCTCGGCCAAAGGAAGTAGATGGTGAAAGTTGGCATGATTCAAGCAGTGACAGCATGAGTTCATTGAAAAAAGAAGTATGCCAAGAAACAGCAAATACCTGGGAGTAACATCCAGCCAGATCAGGAAATCCCCGATCTGAGAATGACTGGAGGCTCAGAAAATGGTTGGGAAACATCATAAATATGTTCTTATACACTGTTCTTCTACTCTTTCCTAGGCACCCACTTTTGGCAAACCTCAGGCAGTGTGGTGGGCTACATAAGGCTTTAGTCCATGTGAGCCAATGTGTCCACTCGTACCCTTCTGTCAGGAGAGGGGCTGAATGGGACTGAATAGGGCTCAGCAAATTACAGGATTTATTCCTCTAAATGAGTGGGTTTTCCTCCCACAGGCCCCAGTGGGAGGTGGGTGTTTTAGCCTTCTAACAATGCACTATCTTTGCTTAGTTGTCTTTCAAAGACAGTAGGACGTGGTCCACAGATCCCCAGGCTGAAGCCTTCAGGAGAAGAAAGTGGATGAGCTCTTCAATAATTTACTACTGTCCCTGGACATTTTTAACCCAGCCGAAGAGCTGGCAGCTGATATTCAACAGTAGCAGCTCAGAAGAGGAAGGCAGTGGTCTGCCGAGGGGAAGCAAGCAGAGTTACAGCCTGGCCACAGCAAGCATGAGTGAATCGGCCAGGGACGATGAGGAGATCTTGAAGTCACAAGAAATAACATGGGGGATGTATCAGAAAGGTCATGAATATTTTCACACTGATAAAATGTCAATAGTTTGGGTTTTTATTTTTGGGAAGTGATAGAAAAGTTACATTCAAACAGCAAGGAAGAAAGTTAGTTCCACTTGCAATATTATCTATACACAGCTGAGGAGATGAAGGCATTCATCTGTGACTGCTTTATCTCTGTGTCCATCCATCCCCAGATGAAACATCATGTACAGCAGTTTATTCTTTATCTCTGTATTCTTTCTCTCACTTGTGTGGTATGAAACACTAACGTCATGGCTGGAATTAATGTCATTGGCAGGAGCTGGGATTTCTTTGCCATACTGCTGTAAAGCTATTCCAGGCAATTTATATAGGTCAGAAAATTAAAGGTACTTTTTCAACAGAGAACTCTGCCAAGGAGGGGCTCCTGTGAGCTTGTATGAAGAAAGGGCACCCTCAGTCACACTCATGTTGAGGAGCACCAGCGTATCTGAGCTGCACCTGCCTGAGAGGGTCCCCATCCCTGGGAAGTCCTGTCCCACCCAAGGCGAGGCATTGCCTCGAGGGGCCTCAGGGCTACAGCTCACCCCTTCCAGAAACCTGGGGCTTGCATTGACCCCAAATGGCCCCGTTTCCCCCAGCCCTGGGGCTATCCCACAGTGAGCAAATCGCTGAGGAAACCTGATAGGAGAGGTAGGACTTTGCTTCTGGCTCAACTTGGCCAACTGAGGGAAAAGGGCACTGAGGACAGAATGAACCTGTCTGTGTAGTGACTGCTGCAGGGCTTTTGTCATTATTATAAAAGTTCAATTATTGCTGCCTTGCTTAGAGCTGCCATGTGGATGTTTTATTGTTAAATGTACAGAAAATCAATAATGGAAATATGTCAGCACTGTCCACTCGCACAAAGCAGAACATGACTTGATGTGACTTCCTTACAACTGGGCTGGCCAAGAAACCAGCAGCAACGTGGTGGGTTTGCTGAGCTTCCTCACAGCGGCCAGCCACGGCCGGGCAGCACGAGCCGGTGGGTGTGTGTAACCACCACCCACCACAGCAGAAATGGAGCTCAGAAAGTAATTTTCACTAAAATGTCCATCATACCTCTATGTCAAACATGGTCAGGTCCACCATGGCTTCATGGCATCACACGGGGGAAATCCAAGCCCGTGGAAAGCTGCTGGGATGTTTCCAGCCTCTGTATTGCAGTCTCCCACCCTGGGCTGCAGATGCATCAAGAGAAAGCCACAGCTTCAAGCCATAAACCCGGAGCAAATCGCAGCATGGCGGCCATGCATACATGAGCAGGCTGAGCATTTGACAGAGAAAGAGATAAACAGCTATTGAAAAACAATGGCAAGTTCAGTTCTCCTTCAGCTCAGGCCAAGTTTGCCACTGTGGGGCAGCTAAATCTCAGTTAGAGACTGTGCTGTGGCCAGTGCTTTGAAAAATGTCTGGGTTTAACATGTGCTCATGCCTGAGTTTGACCTAAAGGATATCAAATGGTGAGTCTGAAAACTTTGCCTCAAGGTGGCCATTTGCAAATGAGCCCAAGGTATGGCTGAAAGTTGTTGCTGGTGTTTAGAGAGTCATTTATAGGGGAGGATTTATGCTATGAGGTCACCTTTTGGGTTTTTTTTTTTTTGTGTTTATAAGACAACCTCAAGAAGCCAAAAAATAATTCTTCAACAATGCTACTAGTTTATTTTCAATTCTTACCTTCGTAGCGCTGCAAATTTGTGGCAAAGACCTCACTGTGTGCCTGCGGATTTGGAAACCTGTGATGGACTTTCCCAGGGAAACAGCATGTCAGAGCAGCCACTGGGCTGGTGGGAGCCTGGCAGAGGCCTCTGTGCTCCCAGCTCACGCCTCGGACACTCACCAAAACTTCATAAAACATTCAGCTCCGGCACCGATGGATATGAAGGAGCATAGAAGGAAGATGAAACTTAATTGCTCCAAACAACCAAAGCACTGCAGAGCTGCTCAGAGGAGCCACTTACCCGGAGGTAGCACAGCCAGGTGCCACCCCCACCCCACGCACCAAAAAGAGAACTGCCACTGGGAAAAGAAACTGTGTTTTCTGGTTTTTTCTTCTACTTACTTCTCGCTATCTCTTTTTTCTGACAAAAACCAAGACTTTAGCAAATGCCCCACCAACGCCTTCTGCTCATCTCAGCTCTTTTTCTTCCTCACACGGGGCCCGGGGCTGCTCAGGACAGCAATCACAGAGGGTTTCCTCCTCTATCAAAACTCTCAGCAGCTAAGCAAGGAGAGCTAGGAATATAGGCAAAATGGAAATTTTACTTATTTCTGTGCATCCTAAACCCTTGTCCTTTCTGTAGCTCCAGCAGAAATGCTTTTCTCCTACTGCCTTATTGATTATCCCTGGAGGACTGAGGGATACCCAAACCTGAGCCACGCTCACCCGGTCAGCATCACACTCTTGCTGTCTAGCGATGGACAGAAATGCCCATCAGACAGAACTTGGTGTTAGAAATCCAATAGGACTTGCTTTGTCTTTGCTGAAAATTGGATTATAAGTTATACCCCTTCGTGGCCAGATTTTTCAAGGTGTGCCTGTAAAGGTGCATCTTCATCCATTAGCCTCTTTGTGCCCTTTGCACCTAACTAAAATGTATTTCAAGGAAGTTTTCTATACTGATATTATTTTAAAACAAAAAGGGTCTTGGCAGGGCAGGCAGTATAAAAAAATAATAGTGTATTAATGAAGAGTGGGAGGGAAGGTCATTTGCCTGTTATTTGTAGCACAATACCTGATAAGAGGTCATTAGTCATTCAAAGCCACTGAACGACTTTAATTAAAATTTGAGCTTTGAGAGCTGGGTAGAGTCTGCAGAACAGACTTTCAGGGCAAAAAGACAGAGAGAGGGAGGGAAGGCGAGCGGGAGTTGACCAAAATGACAATGATCTTAATTAAAGGTAGGAGGAACACTGGCAAACTCTCATTTCCCAGCTCTCTAGTTGGGTTTTTATCCTCATGCTCCAGACTTGCATCTTCCTCTGCCACAGCTCTGGGCACCACGGGCTTGGGGGGCATGTTCCTGAGCTCTTCCCTGTGGGACTGTGCGATTCAGCAGTCTGTGCAAGACACTTTTTTTTTTTCCCAAAAAATATTCTGTATTTTTTAAAGTAATTGTATTTTTTTAAATGATTTTGCATTTGGAGATTTTAGGCTCTGTCCCCAGCCCAGGACAGAGCTGGGAGGTATAACTGAGCCTTTCACCAGGGAAAATAAAGACAGGAGAACAGGAGTGTGTGCCTGGGATGCTCAAGGTCAGAATTCCCAGAGGTGTTGAAGTTTCCTGGCATTTTTCCCCGCACTGTCCACATAATCCTGCCTGGTGACAATACAGCAGCCAGTCCTCCCTGCACTGGGTTCAGGATGGCAAGAGGGAAGAATTGGTGCGGAGGCAAAAGGGCAGCTGGTGCTGTAAGGAGAAAAACCTTGCAAAGAGCTATAACCAAATTTGCATTTAAAGAGAAGGAAATCAGCTTGTGAAAGGAAGAAGACAGTTCTGCACTGTTTAAGGGTAAATTTGGGACTTCTCCGTAGCAGCTTCTGTCTCCAGGCTTGCATCTCCAGCACCTCCGCTTGCACTGAGATGCTGAGATGTGTTGATATATGTGCTCTGAACAGCTGTGAGGCAGACACAGCCGCACTAGACTGTGAGAATGAAGGAGGGGTTTTGTCCCCTGCTATTTGGTATATGCAACATATCATAATTAAGTAATGTGAGCTTGGTGCCAGCCTGGGGCACTGCCACAGGACTGGGATGTGTTTATTTCCCAGGACAGGGGATATTTCTACATTTTATTTTTTAATATTTCTCCAATTTTTTTATTTTTGGAGGGTTTTTTTCGGTTTTGTGTGTGTGTGTGTTTGACAAATGAACCTCAAAGGCACTTATTGGTACATTGAGAACCTGAATTTTGAGTGGAGGTTACACAAAGCAACACCCACCGTGAGCTGCCGACTGTTGTCCCCTTCCCGTGCTGGGTCAGTGGTGTGCCAGCGAGCTTTCCAGGGATATCATTCACGTGTCAACAAGCATTAGGACTTATCCTCACTGAGGCCTTTATCTATGCTAAACTAGACAAAAGACTCCATCTCTTGCCCCACTGCCTGTGTTGGTACCAGGGGACAGAGCTGAGAGCCAGGTATGGCACTGGTCCTCCCTCCTCCTGCCACCAGATGCTCAGGCTCATCCCTAGCTAGAGGCTGCATGCAGACCACCAAGGAGGAGCTTGTTGGCATGATGTGTCCTCTCCTGGTAAGGCCATGCCACTGGAGACATCACATCAGACCTTTGCATGTACCAATTTAGGATTTTTCTTGCCAGCAGAGCTATATCATCTCTACTAACAATGTTGCTAGGCTGACAAAACACTATCTAAAACAAAAATCTTCTTGGCTCAGCTTTCTGTGCAATGGTTTTTTGCTCTCCAGCCAGCATATCTCCACCAGAAACATGTTGCACTATAGACCAAGCCCTACTGCTATTGCAAAAGGCAGCCAACTTAGACCAGTGCCTAACTTTCCATCTGCTTGTCATTAGTCTGGATCTTCACGCTCTCAAGCCCGAGAATGAAATGCATGACCTCGATCCACTTTCTTTTCAGTTTGCTTTAGGATTTTGCTATTCTTCTTCTTGATCTGGGGAAAAGTTTTGGGACAAATTCTCAAAGACCACTTCTAATCCAGAGTGTCAGGTTGCCTATGTAGGGAAAGCAGCGGACAGTTAAAGAAAAATGTACACCCAACTCTCTATGTAGAGTTGAGATCCCCTCTGGATCTTATTCGGCAAATATCTGGCCCTTGACTGGTTGAGGGAATGAACTCTGAAGGTGAGATGACATTCGGAAACTTGAGCTCATTTCTGCTTTGATCATTTTTTTCCTTAATGATGTGAGCTACCAGACTGTCTCTCTCCATAAAAGAAGACCTTTCTTTAGCTTGCTCTGACGGACTAACATATAATGCATTTATTTCTGGCACACACATTTATTGGCATGTTGACATCTTTTTTAATATTCTTCCCACCTCAGGCCACTCCATCAATCCACAGTCCTTAAGCAGAGACTTTTCAATGCACCATAAAAGAGAAGTCAGGTTAATTTTTTTTCTTTACCTAAAGCGGGGCCATCTCTCCAGGTTTCCTTAGCCCTATACAAAGGTTCATGCCAAGCCAATCCGAATTCCCTTTCAAAACTCAAACTGTGTTTAATGGGAAAGGTATGATTTCATAAGCAGATCTGTGCAAGACTGATGTTGTGCAGACAAAATCCTATAATGATTAACACGTGGCACCTTGGTCCAATTCTCTCAGCTATGCGCTTACATCGCAGTGAAAACTGCTTACCAGCTTGCTCGCTTGGTGCAATTTAATTAAAGAAATTAGGATAGCCAGAAACCCACTGCAATTGTCACACGCTTTATTGACACCGGGATCTCTAATTTTTCACAACGTCTTTCTAATATTTTTGGCGAGGAGAGAGTCTCGAAGCCTCATCTTGAGGTCTCTGCAAATCCCTTTCAGATGTGGCTGAGAGGGGAGTGGGAGCCAGGCTGCCTGGCTCAGCCTCCCACCGGTTGGGCTGACCTCCTTTATCAACCTTTGCCCAGCTCAGCACTGTCAAACATGCTGAGCCCCACGCACGCGCCCGGCCCCTTGATTTCAGCCCTGAAATATGGGTGTGGGGTCAGCCAGGGCTCCTGCCGGAGCCTCACTGAGAAGGAAGGGGCGTCTGAGGCACTAGTCGTGTCCTTCAGTGGCCCCAACATTGTTGAGGAGGTGTCTTCGAGGAGCGCCAAGGAGGGCTTTGGGTACCACCACAGCTCCGGGGGTCTTCTAGCCAATGTCCTCCAGCTCTCCTGCCACATTGACCGCAACAGCAGGCACAGAAATGCTCCGCATCGGCACCATGACTGCAGCTCCTCTCATGGCTTTCCCGGGTCCTGCCTGACCCGAAGCCTGCTGACATCTCCCAAAAGCTGCCGTTTGACACCAACACCCTCTGCATGAGGCCCTAAATCTACACGTGCCTTGGGAAGGTTAAACAACCTATAGCACGGACATTTTCACCAGCTCAGCTCATTCAAACACAACAGTGAATGTAAATCAGTGGCTTCCATGTAGAATTTCTTGATGCCATCAAGAGTGCTGTATTGAATTAGAGATATCTGACTTATTAATAAAGGCAAATAATGACAAGCGGATCTTACTATTTTATTGGGCTAGAGTTAAATATTTGACCAATAATGAAAACCTATTTCTAACTGATTTCTCCCTTTCCTCCTCAGTCTGTTTCTTTTAAAGTACATATACATGTGTCGTTTCAGTGTTTGTTTTTGCTTAAATTGTGCCTTCTGCCAGGTTCCCTGGTGGTTAGAACAGAAGGAATTTATTAAGAACCACACTTTTTTAATTTCAGTGATTACCATCTCCGTATTGAACCAGCCTTCAATGGCACTTGGTTATTCTTTGCTCTACCACCACTGCCCACCACCATCACCATATGGACCTATCTTCCTAGGTAACACGTAGGGGATACACAGAGGTTGTGGCATCCAAAGCCCTTCTGAACAGCTTTCTGTCATAACTCTGCTCAAACACCCTGCGAGAATGGCAGTACTCCTGAATAGAATTAACAGTGTTGAAGGCTCCAGCCGCTCTGCCCAAGCCTTTTGGGTCTTTAACTCTTACTCAAATGTGAGAATCCTAGAGACCTGCTGCTTCCAGTTACTTCTGAGAAAAAAAAAGAAGCAGTTTAATGGGAAGGGTTGGAATTAGACAAGGGTCAGGGCCGTGGGGCAAATTCTACTTTTGTTCATCAAAACGCTTCAGCTCTGCTTGATCTGTCATTGCCAGTGTAGCAGGAAGAAGGGAATTCCCAGCTAGTTCCCAAAAGAAGCTGTGTCTTGATTATGGAAAGATGCACAAAAGCCTGAAGGTCAGTACAAAAGAATCTTTTTTTCCCTAGAAAGACTTGCCCACACCTCGGACAAGTTAGCCACTGGCAAGATCTGAGCATTGTGTAATTCTCCAGGCATTTGGACACTTGCACTTAGTTTCTTAGAGAGAAATAAAGCACCTGAAAGCATGCAAAGAAAAAGTAATTTGCATTGCTCTTGATCCCAGCTTAAGTCACTCCTGCTACTAGCATTAGCCCATTTTGTGAGGTGCTCAGAGGAGAACGTTGAATCAGGGCTTTGCGTTTGTTTCTGCGTGGGAAAGAAGCAGCGATGACACTTGCCTTTCACGTACGGTAGCAAATGTGAACTATAAGGAGTGCTAGCCTGCCACTGGCACATGAGAAGGCAAGTCCAAATGTTTCACAAACACCCCAGTCCTAGCACACCTCCTGTGATGCAGGGCAAGCCTTACTGATGGCCTCAGACACACTGACCCGTTCCCAGTGCTGCAGGACTGACACACCAAGCCAGCAGCACCCACTGCACCCGTCCTCTCCCAGCCCCCTGCCACTTTGACGAGGGTCCGTGCTCTGCCCCAACGGATGCTTCACCCCACTCTCACCATCCCTCACCTGTTTCTTGTTCCCTTTCCCTGGGATACTTCACGCTGAGAAATAGTGGAGAATCAAAAGAATGAATTCAGAATCAGTTATCATTGCTAAAGACAATAATGGAGAATCAGCAATCAGTTAATGGCCCTAATTAAAGGAAAACAACCCATACTGATCTAAAGGCGAGATCTGTGGGGAACAGTGCACTGATCGCAAACTGGCTGTGGTTTCTTGTAGGTGCCATGCCTTGGAGGATGGCAATAAAACTCCCAGTAAAGTGTCTTTTCCTTTTCTGTCACTTTTTTCCCCCATGTGCTGATGCTGGGGGTTTCAGACTCAAGCTTATCATTTCCTAGCAGGAGACTGAGCAAGCTCAGCCCCGCGTGGCTGTCACTGGCAAGCAGGAAAGTCACCGAAAGGGAATCGAGGTTTTTGCAGAGCTGTGCTGAACAGACGGGAGCAGCACAGTCATGTCAGCACCCAGAGAAGCTGCACAGGAGAACAGCAAAGGGATGTGAGAAAAGAGGGCAGGTGATGAAGGAAGGAAATTCAGGGGGAAAAGCCATGACTTTGGGTCTCTGAAACACCCAGTGTCACCATAGCAATTACGGGAGATGATTTGAACAGCAGGGCTGGTTGTTGCTCTCTAGGGACAGCAGAAAACTGAGAGGCAGGGGAGTCTGAAGCATTTTCAGGGGCTGAGCTTTAATACCTAGCACTGCACACATGTTTTACAGGACAGTTGCTTTGAGTTAATTCTGTATGGACTGCTGTCAGTGATGGTTTCAAGTCTGTGTATATAGCTGCTCACACACATGTTTGCTCTCCGCATTCATTGAATAAGGGGCACGGGGTGGTTACAGGTTAATGGATTTTCAAGCTGAAGTGTTTGCCAGTAGCATTCAGGACATGGAAATTTGGGCCAGAAACCTTATCATAGACAAACCATCCTGTGGCGTCCTTCAGTGGAAGCCCAAGTATTAGCTCCTTAATTTGTTTACCCTGAGATAAATCCAGAGTAACGCATCGATGTGCAGGCAATTAATTGGGATGTGCCCCAGTGCAAGGACAACACTCGATACTAAACCTCTTTAGGAACGTCCTTCTGAACAACCTGCTGACTACCTGCCTAGCTTAATATCTAAAACTACAATGACCCTGAACCTCACATAATCCCAGAGATTTTCCTGAAAAAAAGAGATGAGGGCAGGTTAAGGACCTGCTTGCCTGGCTGGGTTGGTTGTGGGGCACACACCTGGGCAGAGGGGAGCACAGCAGCACTTGCAGCATCATTTGACGTGGCTGATAGCTGCTTAGCAAATCTAAAATGACCCTGGGATTTTAAAAGCCCAAGGGATGGAGGAAAGTGGGGATGTGGCTACACCATGAGCTGTGCTTAAAGAAGTCTTTTTGGCCTTGTTGAAAGCGTGGGATGAACCAAAGGATCCCAGCAAAGAGGAGCATTAGGGAGCAGCTGATCTCTCCCTACAGCGCTGAGCTGCTATGTGCAGAGCGAGCCTCGGGAGATGCCTCCCTTCAGCTGTGATTGTGCTGTTTATAGCAGACCATTAATAGATCTAACCCATTCTTCATGTGGCTGGTTTTTGCACATCTCGTTATCCCTCCTGTTTCTAAGCTGGCCTGGGATACGTCCAACCTCTGGGATCCGCTCTTACCTGAACAGAGGAAGAGTGTCTTTGAGGTGAGGAACAAGACACCGTACGGGGTCCTTGAAAACAGAGTTGCCTGTCAGGAGCGGCTGCCTTGCAGAACATATTTTTCGGCTTTGAGGGTGGCCTGCTTAGCCAAGCCTGACTATTTCACCATACTGTGGAGGCTGCCCTGGTATTAATTCACCTCAAAGAGCAGGTTGAAGTCATTAAAATATTTTGCAGGTGGTTCCTTGAATTCATGGTGCAGCTGGATCCAGCCTAAAGGGAGCGGGGGGGAAGAAAAGAAGAGGCAAGTTCTGATGAAACACAAATTAACATAACTCATAGAAGGGAAAGAAAATCTGGTTTCAATCTCTACAACAAAGCCAAGCAACACATCAACATAGAAAGGAGAAATGTCAGCCAGGCAGCGCCAGGGATTTTATTGCTTTAGCACAAGTGCTTCTCCTCGGTCCCAGGAGTGCCCAGGTGCTACTGCAGCAGCCAGACCCCTGAGTGCGGCTCCGGGCATGCAGGGACATGGGGGGCTTCAAAACAAGGTCCCTAATCCCACATGGGTCCAGGCTCAAGCTTTGTTTAATGCCCTGACACAAATCACAGTTGTTTAGATCTTGCGTGTTGGCCTCAGTCTCTCTTCTGCATGGAAACTCTCCAGGTACCACATCATTTTTTGCCCTTAGAGCTGGATCCGCTTTTTTTTAGGGGGTGCTGACCATGGCTGAGCCACACAGTCAGTGGGACACTCACAAGGGAGACCCCAGACCTGGCACCTCCATGAGCCGGTGAGCAGATCACTCACAATCTGCTTCAGCATCCCCTGAATTCAGCAGTGCCTCCCAATATCCATGGGCATCAAAGTCTTCATCCTTCCTTGGGAAGGACAAGGCATTTTAGCATAAACACTGTCATACTGGAGAGCTGTACTGGGTCTGATTGGGATGGAGGTAATGTTCTCCACAGCAGCCCGTATGGTGGTGTGCTTTGGATTTGTGGCTAAAGCAGCGTTGCTTACACACCGATGTTTTGGCTATTGGTGAGCAGTGCCTGCACAGCGTCAAGGCTGTGAGTAGGCTGGGGGTGGGCAAGAGGTTCAGAGGGGACACAGCCGGGGCAGCTGACTCAAGCAGACCATGGGGATATTCCACACCATATGACATCAAGAGAAGCAATAAAAGTTCAGGGAAAGAAGGAGGAAGGGGATATATTTGTGGTTAGGGCATTTGTCAGCCCAAACAACCATCACATGTGCTGAGGCCCTGCTTCCCAGGAAGTGACTGCCTATCTGCCAGCCGATGGGAAGTAGAGAATGAATTCCTCTTTCTGCTTTGCTTGCAAGTGCAGCTTTTGCTTTCCCTATTAAATTGTATTATATTGACCCGTGAGTCTTCTCACCTTCCTTCTGTTTTCTTCCCACCCTTTGGGAGACGGAACTGAGTGAGCAGCTGGGTGGGTGTTTGCCTGATGGCCGGGGTCAATCCACCACAAGAACTGACTGGTATGTCAAAATTCACCAACCTTGTTCATTCCAAAAAGAAAAAAGACTGAAAAATCAGCTAAAATAGGAAAAAAAGCCCAACCCAAGCTAGTTTACAAACAAACTTACCACTGCAGAGGCAATTGTACAGTTCTGCTGATGGCTTTGCGGTGTGCATCTATGGGCTGTGTCCCAGGTCAAACCACGGCTACTTGTTTCTGTGGGAGAGCAGTGTGGTCTGTGGGCAGGATTACTTTTTGGGTTTTTTGAAGCCCATCTACAGAAACATGAGTGCAGGTGTTGGGATAAGGGGGTAGAAAACTTTAAAAAATCACAAATTCAGTTCTTTCAGGATAAATGTTTGTCCTGAGGAGGCTAACATCTGTCCAAGCTCCCTGGCAGTATCACTGCTGGGAACCACTGTGTTTAGCAAATGCCAGGTTGGAGTTTGGCGTTACGTCTCTTCGCTCTGCCATGAGCTTTTGGTGGTGGCAAATGCCTGCAGCTGACAACAGTGGTGAAAGGAGATGAGAAAGGTAGCAAGGATGGCCAGGGACCAAAAACTTCCCTTACCCTCCCCTCAGCAGTTACCCACGGGCCCATGACTTTGAGGCGGCTGCGGTCTGTTTATAAAACTTGGTTCCGATGTGATGCACCTTTGCAATGAGAGCGTGAGGAGCACCTTCTGCCCGGCACAAGCCACTGCTGTCAGACCGTGGGAAGGGAGGGGATGAACCGGAGGACTTCAGGCTCTTCCCCGAGATGTCAGCAGAGCATTTCAGGGGAGGCAGGATGAGCAGCAGGAGGGAGAGGGGCCAGGGCTTCCTAGCAGAGAGCCTGGAGGGTGAGGCTGATGGCCCAGTAGATGTGCCCCATAGTGTGCTGGGAACTGCTATTCTATTAATAATCTCATTGTTTCAGCAAACCCTCAACCAAGGGAGACTGCACTGAATCAGCAGTTTCTTTTCTTTTTTTCTTTCCTGATTTAGTCACCCTGATTGCACAATCAGGGTCAATCTACTGCTGCAGTCAGTGATGGTGCAGCAAGAAATGAAAGACAGCAGAAAGCAGGGTGGGGGCAGCGTCAGCAAGCGCACGCAAAGGCTGAGCAAGCATGTTGGTACGTGATCTCTGACGTCCGTGGCATGGCCGAGACCCCCTGCGCCACGTGCACAGGGAAATCTGCAGCTTGTTTGCAGAGGCTGACATCCAGATGGAAACACACCGCGACGCTCCCAGGCAGCCAGATGCTCACCTGAAGGGAATGTAGCAGCACGCAGAGCTGCCACAGGGCTACATCAACTAGAAATAAGGAGAGAATTAAGTTTCACCAGCTGGGTAGGCAACCACGGCTGGTTGGCAAAGTCGGGTGGGATTGTGGCTTTGCTGTTGACCTTCCCAAAATAGCTAAGTGGAGAACTGGACTTTGAACCCTGGAGCAGTGCAGATCAGGACTGTCAAAATCGAGGGTCTCTACCCCTGCTTTTGCACCCATGCCACCTGGGCCATTGAGAATGGCATGACCACAGTATGACCATAAGGGGTGGGAAAACATACCCCTGAACTTCTTTCTTGGGAAGGAGGGCACAAAGATCTCATTGCACCTTTTGTCTTTTAGAAGGGCTTTTTGAAAACTACAGCTGCCAGCTTCTTTTTAATACTTTTGAAATAAAATGGATTTGCCTAGATGTGTTGTTAAAAGCCTTTCTGCTGTAAGTCTGCTCTCCGTATGCATCTGAATCACATCCATCCCTATAAACATCCACTTGGCAACACAAGTGCAGTCATGTCCAGCTCGTGACCTGGCTCAGCAAGAGTAGATGGCTTTAGGCTTGTGCAGAGTGGTCAGCTGAACCACCCAAACCATTAGAAATGGGCTGGATACAAGCCCTTATCCCAGTGGGGAGGTCATGCCACAAAGGGAGAGGATTCACAGGTAGTTACTATGGCTTAGCTGATCGGTGGTAGCCTCTCAAGCCACCCTAATTCAAGGGGGTATCTGAGCCCTTCACAACGAAGCAGATGATTATCCCAATTCCTATGCAATGTGTAGCAGAATATATGATAACAGAGGACTCCTATTCCTCCCTACCGATGCCAAACCAGGTCACAGCTGCACAAGCATGTTTGAAAGGAGAACACAGAAGTGGATTTAAAAATCCCCACATATTTTTGGTTTAAGCCTTTTAGAGAGATATACATCTCTATTAATAGAATAGCAGTTTCCAGCACATCATGGGGCACGTCTACTGGGCCGTCAGCCTCACCCTCCAGGCTCTCTGCTAGGAAGCCCTGGCCCTTTAGCATCTCTCTAAAGGACAGAGGGCTTCATTCTGCACTGCACTGTCAGGGTGTGGATTTCCAGTTCACATCTACCTGAAGCTTACGTTGCACTTTCTTCCATGGCCATGCAAAGTGGCGAGGACCCAGCAGCCCCACAGATGAGCACAGACCCGCAGCCCAGGAGAAGACCATGTGATGAGGACTGCCCTGCACCTCGGAGAGGGCAGCACGTGGCGGCAGCAGCGTGGGTGCGGAGGGCTCTGCCCGGCGCCTACCAACGCCTCTCACCTGCGGGCTTGGGTGAGTCACTTCGTTTTGCAAAATCAAAATCAACCCCAGCACAAATGGAGATGCCAAAACACCAAATGCCACAGTGATGTCTGCAGGGGTGGGTTTTACAGAACGTGAGCACAGAGGTGGTGAGGTGGTAGGAATTGTGTCCATGGGTGTGGAAAATGGGTCAGGGAGAAAGCAGGGGCTGGAGACGCTCTCGGCAAGGAGGCTGCAAGTGTCTCTTCTCCATTACATCCCAAACCCATTTGGGCTTCAGCATCCCCCACCCCACCATCATTTGCTCATCTTTACAACTCCTCCTGATTCTTTTCTTCCTTGCACTTCAGTCATGCACCATCACTAAGTCGTCATCTTGGTGCAAGTTAATGTGTTTTTCACTACCACGCAGTGCTTCACCTCCCCTCCCAGGGGATGGATCTCCAAGCTAACATTGAACCTGGGATCTTCTTGGCTATGTGAGGAGGTTTACTTGTGTTAGGAGCAAAATGGCCACCTCATGCCCAACCCCGCTAAAGTGCAGAGATGTTGAATAACTCAGGGTTGAACCTCTTGCAGGATCCCGCCCAAGGCTCTGTGGACACGGTGTCCCTACATGAGCACACAAGAGCAGCTGAACATCTTAGCCGTGGGATTTTTTGAGGAACTGTTCAAATTACCACATCAGAGTTCTCACAAGTCTATAAAAACTGAGCAGATAGGAAAAGCATATCAGAAAGTAGATCAAATCAGGAGGAAGATAGGAAGTCCCTTCAGTTCTTTATTGTCCATAATCTGACAAGGCTTTAAGTTAGCCACAAGAAATTTGTCATGAAAACTACAGACAGATACGGGCAAGATGGAAATTTGAGTGATATGAACACTTTCAGTATTTCAGACAAGATTGGGTTTGCTTCAGCTGCTACCACAACCTTTCAGATAAGTGGTAAGGTTTCTTTTTATTAAATGGATTGATATGGATTTTATCTGGTCTATGAAGAAAGCAGAGCATAAAAATGAAATATTGTATTTATACTGCATATTAAATGCTTTTTACAGTGATTTTTCTAATAAATTAACTGACCATTTAAAAAAAGAAGTATATGAAAGCGTCCTTTCTAGCCAAAAGCTGATGCTGAGCATCAGAAAAAATTAGTTCTTTTCCTGTTTTAGAAAATGCCTAATTTCACTGAGTAAAACTTTCATGTCTTCATAGTTAAGATACTGAAATCACCAGATCCAATAAAAAATGTAAGTTTATGAATTTTTAGCTGAATACAAATACTTCATTGCTGACTAAACCATTCTATTGTAAAACTAATTAAATCACTGTACTCTTTTAAAACTAAGACTTTAAACTCCTGATTACATTACTTTGAAAAAAACTCAATTAAGGGTAACTTACTGAATGTCTGAAGTAGTTATTAGTGCTTCTGAAATACTTTTTTCTCCCTAAAGGCCAAAATTTGACAAAGCAGTTTATTTCTTTCTTCTTGCTGGTGACAATTTGTTTTAAATGTTACGACTTGTTTTCATTTGTTCTGCAGTTCAGTTTATTATTGATTTTTCATTTGTTTCGATGTGTACATGCATCACTGTTGGAATTGCATGTATGCGGCACTCTGGATGGAGAGGGCAAGTGCTTTGAGCAACCCTCTTTTTGAGTGGCAGCCCGGGACAACTAAAAGCGATGGAAACGGAGTTGATGGTTGATGCAGAAAGGGGAGAACTACCACATTCATACTGTTATAGGATGGATTAAGTCTTGATGGAAGTGAGCTGGTTAAATTGGCTAAGGAAAAGACTGTCAAGTGTGAATTGCAGTGCAAAGCCCGGGTGAGAGGAAGAGAGCCTGCCTTGCTTGCAGGACCTGACAGTCTCTCAGAGGGACCTTGCTGCTCCCCATCACTGGAAAGCACTGCTAATTTATTGTGGCCAAGCCTGAAATGGCTGGAAGCGAGCAGAGTTTGTAGCGGGAGACATGTGAGAGGATGTCTACCCTACTTCTGTTGGTTTTTAGAACCTCGAAGCCAAAGCAAGCCATCCACGTGCTGTGCTCGGGTGGCCTTCGGCATCTACCTGCTGCTGCTGACGGCGGGCCAGGGGCTGCTGGCGTACAAAGGTAACGCTGCAACCTTACTGTGGGCTTGACATCAAAAGACAGCTTTGCTGGGTGCTCTCGGGGGGCGTGGGCGAGCGGGGATGAACACACAGATCAGAAACTTCTGAGGGAGCACAGGCAGTCCTCCACACACTGCAAGTCAAAGCAGCCGATGCAGGAAACCGTTCCCCCACCCCCTATATGTGCTTTGCATTTGCAAAAGCACTCCTGGCTGCACTCCTGGCTGCAGCAAGAACCAGCACATGAAAACCACCTCCCCGGGTCAAACGGTGGTAGTGTTTAACCCCAGGTATCCTCAACGGGTGCCAAGGAGCTGCTCTGCTGAACAGGCATTTCCCAGACAGATCGGGCAGGGAATATTCACTGCATGGGCCTTTTGTTTCCTCAGTGTTTAAGATGCAGAGAGAGATATTGAAATTTCAAGAAAAAAATACCTCCTATACAGAAGAGATTCTGGAAAGCTCCTTTGCCGGCAAACTGCTTTTGGAGACAAACTCTACAGAGAAGCACATGGGACATGAAGAAAACTGGAGGAGAATCTTAGAAGAGGAAATCACCGTAATTAAAAGCAGCAATGCAAACCTGATGATGATGATGAACAACATCACCCTGGTTGCAGGTATGGCCCCGTTTCTCCATGCCAGCTGTACAGTGGGGAGAAATGATTCCTCCACACCACTGGCAAAGCTGGGCCAAAAACCTAGTTCAGATGAACAAATAACTAGGGCAAGATTTGGTCTTCCTCTCTGTTAGTTAGCAATGCCCCAGTGCCCAGGGTTGGACGCTGGCTTTGGGTGCCCTGGCTGGGGAGCTGGACACACCTGGAGAAGCTGGAGCACAGCCCTGCGCAGCCCCCCCAGATCCCACTGCAGCTGCACACGCGGCTCTGGGCTGCTTTCCCCTACCGTAACTTGTAGACTTGGGCTCTGGGTGCCCTCCGAAAGGGTGGTGTCTTCAGCCCAGACCTCAAGCCTATCAACCCCGTACTGGTATGTCCCTCACTGAGTGCTGACTACTGAAAAATATCCATTAAATATTTATTTCAGGGCCTCCTGGACGCAAAGGAGATCCTGGTCCACCAGGTATGTTGGTAGATGAGCTGTAAACAACCTTTCCTCTTTTCCTCTTTCTCTTTTTTTCCCCTAAAAGACCTGAAGTGAGGATTTGGGATTTCAGTCTCTAGACCCAGATCCTACCTAATGTGCAGACACCCAGTGCCCTGGCCATGAGGAGACCTGCTGCACCTTTTGACTGATTCCCTGGGAGCCTCGCCTTGCCCGAGTGCTCCTGCAGAGGTCAGTGACCACCACGGAGGAGCATTTTGGCTCTGCCCCTTCACTCCTACCCCACCAGAAAAGCTCAGGGGTGATGGAGGAACTGTACCTGGTTGTTATCTGCATTAACCATCCCAAATCCCCATGTGAGACAAGAGAGGACCAGTGAGGGGGTTTATGTGCATCCCACGACCAGCGGATAGCTGAGCTTTCTGCCCCAGACATAGCAGGTCCTGCTGCCTAACTCACTCCAGGACAATTCAAGGAGACCTTCCCAGTCCCTGCTCTACAGGGCCCCAGCTGAATGGTGCATGTAACAAACAGTGACAGATTTGGGACCTTGCCCACCCTGTTCCTGGGGAAACAACTGCACAGACTCAGGAATGAGCTGGGTGCAAGTGCTCCCCTCCACAGCCACGCACAAGATGCTGTCCTGGGTACATGGGGGTTTTGGGTAGAACTACACCCGCTGCAGGAGATAAATGTCTCCAGACTGTGAGGATGCAGCAAGTCCTGATCTAATGTTGGCTCCGCTTTGAGCAGAGGTTGGACTAGGCAATGTCCAGGGAAACCAGAGTTTCTATGATCCTATGATAATGATCTAAGATGCAACCCTTGTTAGGTCAGGCCTGTATCTCATCCCTAGTTCTTGGCTACACTGATGAGCTTTTCTGAAGAAAAAAAAATTAATACATTTTTAAAAAATCATGTTTTCATATCTTCCTGGCTGCACTTACAACACTGAAACAGCACCTCCCGCCAAGCACCGTTATTATACATCAGAGCCCAATAGTTCAGTGCATTTTCAGGAAAGATCTCCCCAAAGGTCCCCACAAGCTGGGCTTGGCTGGAGGACAGCTGGCCCCTGCCCAGCCATGCACTCAGCCAAGCTCCACAGGCTTTGCTCAAGCGGTTGTGCTGGTCCCTGCCAGCTGAAGATTGGCCTCAGTGGTGACCGAAAGCACACGCACAAAGGATGATTAAAAAATTCATGTCTTCTTCTTAGCCATTACTGCGAATAGATGATGTGTGTCAGCTGATACATGTATTTTACATCTCAGGGCTACGGGGACCACCAGGGACAAAGGGAGACCAAGGAATCCAAGGTAAGGCTTTTCTGACACCTGAATTATTTCTGTAGATGAACATAAAGTGGCTTTATGGATGATTTTATGGGCAATCTTGTCCTCAGTCAAGGTGTAAGTCAGTAGGAATGTCATTGGAGTTGAAGGAAATAAGCCTATGTAAAACTAATGTGAATAAAAGCAAAACTTAGCTGGAAAAATTCTTATTTTAAAAGTAAATGTGTACTGGTCGTGGTGGTCCAATTCCCCACTGTCCCCAGCACCACTCTCAAGTACACAGAGAGCAGAGTTTGGCTCATGCCCGCAGCTGAGCCGCGTGGCCTGCTGCTGACAGTCACTAGACACGACACCCGATGAAGCATCAGAAAAGTGGTGTTGTCCTTGCAGGCTTACATGGACTGCAGGGTGCGAAGGGGAGCAAAGGAGATCCTGGTCCTGCTGGCCCAAGTGGTGAACCAGGAGTGAGAGGAGAAAAAGGAGAGATGGGGCTTGCAGGTAAGACTTCTTCACTATCTCAACATTTTTAAGATTCTCCCATGTATTCCTGTTTAAACTCATTCTACTGAAAACACCAGAAGAAGTCTTCATAGGTCAGATATTTCATAAAAATCCAGGCAGTCCTGAGCGTGGATTGCCAGTCAATGAGGGAGCTGGATGAACAGGACACTCGACCTGATCTGAAGGGATTTTGTTTCATGTCATGCTTCAGCAAAGCTCCCAAAGGAGGGCTGGGGGAAGGGGACGTGCAAAATGTTGACTCTGCACCATGGAAGTCTCTTTATAGAGCAACCTTTGTCTAATGAAAGCCACAGGTATTTAATTATCAGCCTATTCCAGATTAAAGCAGTGATGTTTGCAGTAGGATTTTCATGGTATAAAATAATACAATATAGTCTATATGCACAAGCATGTGGATGTTAGTCCTCACTTTAGTAAAACCTATTTCTGAGAACCTTATGTCCTATATAAGCCTGACTTTTATACACCTTAAGTAGAAGAGTTATGCACCATGTTTCTCCCATGTAACATGCATTAGTGGGCATCTCCTGGATAGCTGTTATTCAGTGGTCTCACATGGGCTGCACCCAGAGAGGAAAGGCTGAAAGCAGGATAGCAAAAGAAAGCAGAAGATGTGTGTGGTGCAGACCAGGGAGGACAGTTGGACAGGTTGATTAGAGCTTCCTCATATCTTCCATCACATCCCACATGCTCGAGTGCACTCATTAGCACAAGTTGCTCCAGAAGAAAAAAGTGAAAGTAGGAGGAATACGAAAGGAGAGGACTTTGGGATAATTATGGAGCAGAAAGATGCAGATGTCACTCTTTAAATGAGGCACTTTCAAGTAATTCAGCTCTTTCAGAGCATACTGATCACTTGTTCAGAGAAGAGAAGGTTAAGAGGAGATGTGGCGGTACCCTGGAAGCACAGGAGTAGAATACGCTGTCCTCCATCTCCACTGTGGCTAGGAGAAGGGAAGGGTTCAGACTGCAATAAGGGATATCTAGCTAGAGAAGAAAACATTCTAGTGGTAGGGATAGTTTGGGGAATAGACTGGGGAGGTCATGGCACCACTGCAAGTCTTTTCCAGGTCAGACAAACATCTGGCCAGACAGTCTGGCAGAGCTCTGGCTCAGACAGACTCTTGAGGTGCCATCCAGCCCTGACTTCCTACAGCTTTACAGGAATGCTGCTAATGGTAAATGTGGGTGTGAGGCCAAGCTCTGCTACTGGTGAAGCTAGACGGAGGTGCTCCACTGGCTGCAGAAACAACAAATCTTTTTTTTTTTTTTTTAATTTACACACATATGCTGTGTTGTTTGGTAGGTCTCCAAGGACAGAAAGGCGAAATGGGCAAGAAGGGAGACCCTGGGCCCCGTGGCCCCATGGGTCCTCAGGGACACCAGGGAGTCCCAGGACTGCCGGGTTTCAATGGTAAGTGCAGAGGACACAGCGCAACCCACTGTCAGCACATGTGTGCCGTGGTGGAGGGCTGCCCTAGCTGAAGCGTTTGGCTAAGCCTCGTTAGCACTGATGCTAGGATGTTGTTACAGGTAGCACGGGGGAGCCTGGACGTCCTGGGCAGAAAGGAGAGGCAGGTAAGCAGTACAAAAGGTGCAGTTTTTTCTAGAGATGTGAGACGAATCTCTTTTAGATGGTGCTTCATGACAAGGAAAACTGCAGTCAGGCTAGATCCCAGCATGGGTAAGAGCAGATGATGACTAGATGAAAAAAAACATGCCAACGTTGTGTAAATCCATCCCACAGCCTTGGCTGTTTCATCCAGACCGAACTCACTGTGCAGGAAAATGAGAGGGAAAGAAGGGTCCTGTACTGTGGAGGGCCATGTTCTCCTTCCTGACATATGTGCACACACAAGGGCAGAAATTGGCTGCTCTTTTAGAAAAGCACTTGTGCCTCTCAAGGCTGACAGTCTGCAAGAACCTGGGTCCATACAGCCTTTCACTCCAGGCCGTCACTCACTGAACCACTAAGATTAGCGCTGCCAGGGGAGGATTGCAATTTGGAGAGACCCGGCGCTTGTTTTGCCTTCATAGGGTCAACTCAATCTGTACAGTGCAGGGGCCGGTGATCGAGCTATCTTTCTTTTTTCTCCTTCATATGTTGTGTTGCATGTCACATGTGCTGCTTTTGCTCAACCTTAAGGTGTAACTGGACAACATGGACCTGCGGGAATTCCTGGCCCTGAAGGCAGACCTGGTCAGAAAGGGGAGAAGGGGGACCACGGGCTCAGTGGTAGTCCAGGTACTACTCAAACCTGTAACTCACTGACCTCCTACTCTGGCCTCGCTTTGTGTGATGGCGTCGTCCTTACTGATTTGTTTTTAATTTTAGGAATACCAGGCATTGCGGGACTCAGAGGTGAAAAGGGAGACAGAGGAGTAACAGGTAAAGGACAATAAACCAGGTTTGGGGTCAACAACATGCATCATGCAGACACTGGAAAGGGATCTGCAACAGCAAGGAGGCGATTTGTTGAGTCCTGTTCTTGGAGCCCCAAAGCATCCCAGGATGCCATGGTGGGCCTGGGCCTCTGCCAGACTGCCAGGGGGGGCAGCTACTCACTGGAGGGGTTGTTTCAACCATCTGTAACGTGCATGAGGAGGTGATGCTGCCTGCATTTTTGTATAAATAGAAAACGCACAAACAAAGCAGCAGTTTAAGATGAACCAAACAACCACCTCCCTACCCTGGAGCTAAAGACAAATTTTACTGGCTGTAAATCTGATGGGGAAAGGTACTCACTAGCAAGCATCTGTCCTGGCCTCCTCTGTAGCATTGCAGGAAGAGGTATCTTCGGAGGCCAACTTGGAGCACATAACCTAGGCCTTTTCTTTGACCTTCCATCTGAAGAAGGCCACCTCTCTGTCCCAGGCACCCAAACGGTAGGGTGACATTCTGCAGTACAAGCCTATTCCGGTGCATTTCTCTTTAATCAACCTTTTTAACCCTGAATTTATACAGTACATGCAACCTCTCATCTCCATCAGCAGGTGACAAAGGTCCAAGTGCTGCACCCTTCTGCATTCATTGATACCTGGATGATAGGGGTGGGAGTCACCTGGTCCAACATTATGTGCTTGCATATGTCTGATGCGCCTAAATTTATGTGTCTAGGCACTCTGTGTGCGTCAGTGAAGACCCACCTCGAGGGAGGGTCTCTATCCCATCAGTGGGTTTTAGGATAAGAAATAAATGACCAGAAGTTGATCTACTTTAGGAGAAGACGACTCTCCACTGTCTGTATTTTCTGTATTAAAGAGGTCTGCACTGAGCATAATGGGAAATAAGACACCTACTTCAGAAATAGATGCCTATAGTGTAGACGGCTAAACTGGACCAGTTGAAATCCATCATAAATAGTAGCTTGCATAAACTTTTATAAATGTATAAATCTCTGTCTTATATATTTTGTTTGTTTGTTTTGATGATCTTAGGTCTTCCAGGGCAAAAGGGAACAAAGGGAGACCAGGGCCTGCCAGGTAAACCTTTGTTCGACAGCATGACTTATTCTGATGATGATTAAGCAAAGCACTTTAAATGCCACATTCCACTTCCCTGCATCAATGTGAAATGCTCATCACGCTTTTTCCTTGGGAAGGGACAAAGGCAATGACCTTCTTGCTTTCCACCCAGGTACCCCAGGCCTAGCTGGTCAAAAAGGAAGCAAGGGTGATTATGGCAGTCATGGTCCAAAAGGTGAACCGGGAGTAAAAGGAGCCAAGGGAGACCGTGGGTCCTCTGGTAAGGCTGTTTGCCACAGGGTCTGTGGAGCTGATGGTGCATTTGGGTTTGGGGCTGTACATCACAGACTGGCAGAAGCTGCTCTGGGGCATGTTTACAGAGCTCATTTGGAGGAACTCAACAGACAGAATCAGTCTTCCCAGAAGATGAATGTGCAGAGTGTCACATTTACACCTTGGGAGGTGTGCTAAAAGATATGCAAGTAAACAGATGCATTAGATTTTCCCAAATCCCCGATCTCACAAAAAGCTGGAACAATCCATGTTCCTCTTTGCTTTGTACAGAGACATCTCGCAGCACACCGTGCCACTGGGATAAATCCCACATAAACATGGCAGTCAGGAACACAGAATCAGAAACACCAGGGGTATTTAACTACACCTCTCTAATTGTAGGACACAAAAATAGACGGTTCAAAAGGGCCAACACTACAGTTATGCCTTATCCTTACCCCCCTCCCTTCCAATCATAGAATACTTCCAAAAGCCCTAAGACCTGTAGTAAAAAAAAAACAAACCAGTAGCTACAACAGGCCATGGGAAGCAACCGGTGCTCCAGATGCTTTTTCTTTTAATTGTTCACACAGAGCAGTATGAGAGTCCTCAGAAATAAAATAAACTAGAGCCTATATGGGGCTCCTCCATGCACTCCTTTTCTGGAGCTTTGCCTCTGGAGGAGGGGAAAAGTGTAACTGGGGTGACCCCAGGTTAGGGACTGCCCTCTGGGTGGGTCTCATCTCTTGGTCCCCAGAAGGAGACAGCAATGTGTGCTTTGTAGAGGTAGCTTTTGGGGGAAGAGCTCACTGGGTTTTTCCAAACACCCCTGCTCTCAAGACCAGGATGCTACACAGAAATGTGGAGGACTGTTGGGAGTGGCTTTCTGCTGTCCTGTGGCAGTACCTGGGGAGCAAACCCCATGATGTAGATCTTCCTGCAAGTACTTTTGGAGATACCATGCCTGCTTCTGGAGAGCCCAAATGCTATCAAAGATGTCATTTTACTGGTAGTAGTGGGAATAAGATACATTTCCCACAACTGAATGGATGGGATTTTGCAAGTGGCCCTTTTCTTGGGTCACATGTTAGGAAGACTTTGCTGTATGTTATCCTACTTTTCTTGCCACATTTCTTTTACATGCCCTTAGCCACTTCAGAGGGTCCATTCCACAAGGGGATGGAGCCCTCATATCTCTGACTCACCCAGTTATTCAGAAAAAGTTAATAACTGGATTTTCTTCCTAACAGCTGTCAAATATTTGCTTTTTAAATTTGGAACAGGTTCCCCAGGAACGAAAGGGAGCAAAGGTGAAAAGGGACAAGGTACTGGACTTTTATTTCTTCTCTTACTTGGCTTCTGGGAACAAAGCTATCTGAGATCAGGACCAATGTGCCCCCTGTGCACACTGGTTAATCCGCAGCACGGCTACCAGAACTGAGGGGTCCATGCGCTGAGCTGCAGCCAGGTGTCTCCAGACCCAGGAGAGGACCCTGAATTGTTTAGATTTGAGCTACCAGTAACTTCTGGTCCCACTCTGGCTACAGGCATGGAGATGGGAACATTTGTCCAGTTTGGGTGGTCACTCCTTCCACCTTTCAATGTGCTTTTTTCCTCATGCCCGTATGAGTTATTTTCTTCTCCTCTGAACTGTCAGGCAACTTCCATCATTTTATACGAATCGCGGAAGGGGGCAGGAGGGGCCGTGTGGAAGTCTTTTACGATGGGTCCTGGGGAACAATATGTGACGATGGCTGGAGCACCCAAGATGCCACTGTGGTCTGTCGAATGTTGGGATACAACCATGCGGTCTCTGCCTTCACAGCAACAGCAGGTGAGTCCACAACAGCCTTCCACCTCCCCAGGCCTGGCACGGGAGATTATGCACGCCCAGAAAGCACCACAGCAAGGTGCTCTACACGAGCAGCAAGAGAGTAAAGAGGATCTCCCCAAAAGGGCAGCTTGTTCCCCTTGGGATGAGGGAGCTGCACGTCAAGTGCTGCTTGAACTGTGCCCAAAGGCTTGATTTCCAACAAGCCAGCCGTGCAACCCAATGCACGCCTGCTATCCACAGAGGTCTCTTTAGAAAAAATTGCATATTCCTCTTTCTTTTGTTCAACGTTTTTTTGTTTGTTTGTTTGTTTAATTCATCTTCCAAAGGCACTGGACGAATTTGGCTTGATGACGTGAATTGCAGAGGGAATGAAAGTTCAATTTTCGACTGTCCAAAGCCCGCCTGGGGTGTGAACAACTGCTCCCACAACGAGGACGCTGGGGTGGAGTGCATTTGATGGGACACAGAGGCTGCCCTGGGAGCTGCTGCCCCCCTCTGCTCTCTATGGGGCTCTTGTTCATAACGCAAACCCAATTTTGTCAGGCTGTGCTTATAGTCTCTTTACCAGGTCATAAAAATACTGACAGAGAAAGTTGAATTTTCCATAAATCGATAGTGGTTGTAAGACCCACAGGTAACCTGAAACATCTCAGCTGTCATGAAACAACTGGAGCTCAGGCACATGAACCAGTTTACAGCTTTTCCAGCTATCTGACTTCAGCTCATCTGCAGTAGCTCACACGTGTGTGACCTCTAAGTCCACAGTGGAGGAGAGATGGTCCACTTCAGCTTAGTGCAGTAAGAGAGAACGGGATAAGCGTGCAGAAATGGGCAGTTACTGCAGCTGAGCTGGCTCGTCCATCTTCATCACAGTACAGTTGGGAATCTGAGCCTAAAACCCCCAGTGAAGTGCATACACCCAAGACAGGAGGTGCTTGGAAATCATCAGATGATCTCTCTGGCATTCAAATGTAAATGTTCCCCAGAAACGATGCTGATCACAGGTTAAAGTGCAAAAATAGGTGCTCGGGATCTAGGTGCCGCACTATCCTGGTTTAGCACAGGCCTTGTTTTTGACCTTGGCCAAGCCCCCTGCCTTCTCTCTCAGTGTTTCCTAACCTGTCCTCAGGAGCAACACCCCTTACCTGGTGTATAAAGCTAAGCTTTTCATACCTTTAGAAATTAGATGCTCCAGTAAAGCAAAGGGACGATGAATAAAAGCAATAATGGGGAAGTACCAGCTAATTAAACTTCCAGAGTGAAAATACGGACCCTAAACCAAAGGTTTCTACCTTAACTGAAAATCTTATATGTGTCTGAGATAATAACTGAAAGGCTTCTCTTCCTTAAGACTTAAGTCTTCCCCTTTTCCACCAGCACTGGGCATTCAGCAGGTGACAAGCAGCCTGTGTACATGTAGCTGGGCACATCACAACAACCTGCTTGTGGACATTTTATTTAAAATGTCAGAAATACATGTAAGTGACCCCACATCTCTGCCTTAATGTGAGTCATAATTGCATTTGTCTACACAGCTTTGAAACTTGGTTTTAGTGCTTAGAAATCCAGATATAAGTGGAAAAACTGAGCAATGTTGGTAAGAGCAGCAAGCGATGGGGCATCCAGGGCCAATGTGAGTGAGAAGACCCAGCAGTGTGCAGGCTCTGATAGTGCAGTCTGCAACAAAGCTCATCACTGTTTTGAACCAGAGGACATGTTTCGTATGGGGTCTCAGGCCTCAGGCAAGAAGTCTGGAAAATCCTAAGAGTTTTCCAGTATCCACTCTGATGCCTTTGACAGCAGGAAAATGAAGAGAGACGCTTACCATTCCTGGTTCTGGTTTAGAGGAGGCAAGGAGCACCTGCCACAAACCATGGGTGAAACCTGGTGAATGACAACTATTTCAGAGCTGATGGAAAAGGACAGTGTCTCATCTGCACGAGAAGAGACGAAAGCTTTCTGTTCTCATAGGGAGCCCCACCAGCACTAAAAGCATGCTGAGTATCAGCACTTGGGCTAACACAGCTTTCTGCAGGGCTCCCACAGACAGTGCTGAGCCTGCACAGGTTTCCTTCATTTTTCTTTGTGTTGCGGTATGTAAATAAAGCATTCCCACTGTTAAGAAATAAAAGATTTACAAGTCATATTCATGTCTTGATACAGCAACAAGTGCCGCTTACACTCTCATTTTCTCACTTTCCTTGCTAACGGAGTATGTTCCTCACCATTTTTCAGGCTAAATGCTGAGACATTTGATTTTTCATCAGGCAAAACTGCCACCAAAGGAAAAGTCACCATGTCCTCAGTGGTGACCCTTTGGCTGGACTTAAATCCCCATAAATCTCATTTTTGGAGAATGGGCATCCAGAAATCAGCAGTTGTGCCAGGATTAAGGTCAGGACACCAGGGGCTGGTTCTGCATGCCCAGGGCAAAGAACACCATGGCCCAGCCCATCTGCTCCTAAGCACAGCAGGAACAGGTTGAATCCAAGCTACTGTCCAACAGTGTGGCCAGAAACCAGAGCATGACATTCTTAACCTGTTCCCCTGCCACTTCTTCACCATGCAGTGCAGATGTAAAATCTGCAAAATCTGGAGTCAGAGGGATTTCCTAGCAGCCTGGGAGAGCCCATGCCGACACTGAAGAGTTCAGTGCCAAGTACACAAAATGGCATTTATCTTGCAGGGACTAAAGGAAGGAGGATGTGGGTGATGAAGGGAGTGCCTGTGTTCAAGCTTGGCGGCATCACAGCCATGCCGCAGCACAACCCTGGGGAAGGGCTCGAGGTGGCTCAGGCAGGCATGCAGCCGGGCCGATGGCTGCAGGGGCTGGGAATGCCACCACTAAAGGGGAACAAGCCAAAACATGCAGCTGCCTGTCAGCATTGGCACAGCCCCCTCCATTCAGCGGGGACGCAGGAATCAGTACAGAAGTGCCCACACCAGTACAGTTCATCCTGGTCAGGGAAGGGAAGCAGGGGGCTCAGGACCAGGACCTGTATTAATATTACTGTGCTGGCAAAACCAGAGCTTGGCAGGAAAACAACCGTTGCCTTCATAAAACCACTCTGCGTGCCCAGTCCAGAGAGGGAAGCCCACCAGCTGGGAGGAGAGCTGCGGGCACAAAGTTTACACAAGAGTTAGAAACACAACCGTTTCTGCTTGCTGATGCAGAGCATGTCTGAGCTGCAAGAGAAGAACCGAGCCCAGTGCAGCGTGTCCCACGTGCAAGAAATGGCATCCATTGGAGGGGACCACTATGGCAAAGTCACGGTGCCCGTGATTTCACCCTTCCTGACTGTGTCTGTCCGGACGGATCCTCTTGGAGAAGCGCTGCCCACTGTGAATAAACAGCAGAGGATGCTAGGTGGTGGCAGCACATTTTATGTCTGATCCTTTTCTGTCCAAACCAGGGTGAAACCAGAAAGAAGTCACTAATGTGGTCATTAAAGCAGGAAGAATTTCTTCCCAGTTCCCATAAGAGGTAGATGAGCTGAAGGAGTCGTGGAGGCCGTGAGACTCTCAGGCTGCAGGCTCACTTCCCACGAGAGCCAGGAGTCCAGGTGCCAGAAGTAAAAATTTGAAGTCCAGCTTTAGCAGATTCAGAAGTTCACACTAAATTCCACACTTGTAATTCAAATCACAGATATCTGCGGCAGGTCCTCACCTGATATAAATTGCCATACTCACTTCTATGTTGTGTTTTGGTAGAAGAAAAGCCCTTATTTAATTTCAAAAAGAAAATAAAAAACTGATTTCTTTCAGAACCACTGGATAAAACTAGCACGGGGACAGCCAGGCCTGAATTATCTTCATGTCAGTTCTTGTGTCAAATAAAGGTTTCCCAGCAAGGGCAATGCCTGGACATACAGCTAACGGGGGTGCCACCGGCGTGGTGGGACCTGCGGGATGAGCCCCGGGTACCCTCCCCAATAACCCAACAGTGCTGAACTACCCGGGCCTCCCCACAGCGATCTCCACGGACGGCGTGTTTATTAAAAATGCTCCTTCCCGACACTAAGGGGAGCTCAAGGGCCGCCACCCGCTCCGCGGCCGCCGCGCCGGGAGCCCCGGCACGGCACGGCCCGGCACGGCCCGGCACGGATCGGATCGGGAGCTGCCCGGCCCCGGCGGCTCCCGCTGCCCCTGCCCCGCCGTGCCGGGAAGGCTGCGGTTCAAACAGCGCATCCCTCTTTCTTGCTGCTTTCTCCCCCGGAGAACGGCGGTCCTGCGCATCCCGGGAGCGGGAGGGCGGCGGCGGCCGGAGGGTCCCGATGGTGCGGCCGGAAGGTCCCCGTGATGCCCCCACCCGTGTCACGGGGAAAGACAAAACCGTGTTTTATTCTGTTCAATGGACTAACGGCACACGCAGCGAGACCCGAAACCCGAGAGCAGGGCGCTCGGTCTCGGGGGGTGAGGCAGGTTGCGGCAGCTTCCCAGTCTTTGGTAACTCCAGCCGTGCTCAACCAGTCCTCCCAGAAAGGGATTTTGAAAAATAATAGTGGAAAATACCATTGTGATTCAGTGTCTTGTGCCTGATGGTTTGTAAGAGACTGCCAAGCAGTCAGGGCAGTTTTACAGGTTTTTCTCTCCACTCTTAATAGCTAGAAACACTATTTTTAAGGCAAAACCCCAAATTTCACTAGCATGTCAGAGGTGTCCCCTCGGAGGGACAGAGGAGGGACGGCTGCACAGCTCACCCCCAGCCTCGCTGCTGTGAGGGCAGAACACAAGTCACAGCAGTGGCACTTGGAGCCTGAGAGCCAGCACCGGGACCCCTGGGCAGCAGGTTTGGAGGGCACTGGTGCCCCACGCGCCCACTTCTCCGGTCCAAGGGAAGGAATTGGGGCAGGAAGAGTGCCACAGGTCACCACGAGATAGTCGGTGAGCAACGAAAAAGCCTCTTGCATCTGCAAAAATGGGTAGCCCTGAGATGTAGAGGCTGGCATGCATGCCCACACCACCTCTCTCCCCAAATATCCAATATTTGGCCCCAGCTTTTAAGTCTCCCAGCTAACCATCCTACACTGCCCTAAAATAGCTATCAATAATAGTTAATAAGGAATTGTACAGCTTTGCTTATCATTCACTCCCAGCACCAATTAAAAAGATTTAGTTAAGCAAAATGCAATTACACTGTCATGGATAAAAGGGATACAATTAATTAAAAAGGAATACTTTCCCTTAGGAATGCTGTTATTTCCAGATGCTCCCATCCCTGTCCCTGACCATTCCTCGTGATCTGAAGAGATGTGGGGTGGGGAGGATTGGGGGGGGTCAGGTAGTTTGTCTCCCCATCTCACTGACTCACATGTATTTCTGAGGTAAGTTAGCAAGACCCTTGAGGACACAAATCTTCTCCAGAGCCCTAAAACATCATTTCCAACATATCTGACACTGTTCTCCCTGCTTTTCCAAGAAGATAAACATTTCAGAGAGGCTGTCTGGCACCAACCTGGGACTTCTCTCCTTCTGGGGAGAAAACTGGGCTTTCTGTCAACTGTGAAGGAATGGGGAGCCGCTAGAGACTGTGGGATATGTGCTGTGGCTGGAAGGATTTACCAAAATCTGCAAGGAAGCAGCTGAAGTGAAGTTTCCCATCTGGTGTCCCTTGGGAAGGGAGGAGACGCATGCCACCCCTCCCAGCCTGCTGCACAGGCAGGCACCCAGGCTGCTGGTTTCCCAGCCCCGTGGTGCGGGGACACTTGGCCCCAGCCAACACCTCTTCCACGGACGGTTGGATCTGGAAAGCTCAGCTCTGCAGCGAGGTGCAGATTTCCCAGCATCGGTGCTTTAGATCATGGAGGATCCTGCTGAGAATATGTGTTAATAAATAAAGAGTATTTATCTGATCATTGCCATGTCTCGGTATTAGCATTACCGTCAAACCACAGAAAAATGACACAGAGGAGAAGGCTGCAGGTTGCCAGTGGAGTTTGATGAGAGGCTGAATGCAATTTTCATAGCCTCAACAGAAGTCACGTGCAATTCGAAGCACCACCCAGGCACACAGAGATGCTAAAGAGCAAAATGTTTACTGACCTGGTCTCCAGGTTTCCAGAGCCTGAAGTTTATGCTGAATGCATCCATAACACATCTTGCCTTAGCAAAATTATTGATGATTCCAAGTTGCAAATGTAAAAAAGGCAATTTCATTTGGCTCACAGCTAAGAAGTTGTTCTGTCTGAGGGTTGTTGTTCTTTAAAGTACATTAAAGCCATCACATTAAATGTCAACTGTAATAAAGGAATGACTTCTCTGCTCATATTACAGACAGGTAAAAATTTTAATACGCAAGCTGGCTATATCTAAAGGTTAAACTCATCATGTAATACATGTGTCACTAATTGTATTTTCACCCCTCTCTTCTGAAGTCTTCTGTTGTTCGCGGAGTGAGATCACGTCACCACAAATCTGCCGACTTATTTCTTAGTTTTTTCTGCTAAACATCATGGTGGAAGGCAGCATCTGGCCTCAAAACTCTCAATTATTTTTTTCTGTTTCACTTGTTGTCAGAACTGGTCATGCTTTGCCTGGTTAACTCTCCTCCCACTGGCATGGTCCAGTAAAGGCCCAACCAACCATCCAGTGCAGCACACAAGCCCGAGCTACAAGTGTTTCTGATCCGAGCAAAAGGTCCAGTTTGGCTTTCACTGGCACCAGTACGAAGCTGGAGCATGCATCAATGCAGGCAGCTGCTCTGCCGTGATGCAGAGCTGAATTTAACCCGAAGTATTTAAACAAACTCTTAGTGGTAGCTCCAAATGATTATCCATTTATTTCAGTATTTGTCTTTTTCAAATGTGACCTAAAATCTATAAGTAATTAGTTATTGTACTGGCTACAGTATTGCAAAATGCTTCCCTTAATTTTTTATTCAGACTCTGAGCTATAACTCCAAAATCATTCTAGTCACACCAGCCTTCAAAGGTCTAAATGGGGAGGAAGGGGGGCTAACGCCTTAGTATCTTTGAGATTTGCAAGAATATTTGAGGATTTTCTGGAGATTCAGTGCGAGATGAAAAAAAAGAGTTTTGCAGGCAAATAGAGGAACTTGTGCCTCCAGTTCAAAAGGAAAGACGCATCCAAATGGAGAAAGATTTAAGTGTTAAAGTGCTAAATAAACATTGCTATTCAACAGTGGTCTTTGTCTTTTGAGTCCTAGGTTGAAACTACTTCACAGGGACTATAAAAGCTCATTACTCTCCTTTGTTGAAGCTAAATGAATTTTAACAGTACAAGTTCCAGGAGTGAAGAAGAATTGCCACCTAAAACTCCTCCCAAGTCATCTAGGTGCCACAGTGGAGGAAGGCAGGAGAGGACCTTGGAAGTTGTTAAATAAGTATGCTGTGTGAATAAGAAAGTAGTACACAAATTGCATTTATTCTGGGTCTACTTTGGGATGTTTTGTGTAAATCCTAACAAACAAGTGGCGTGAAGGTGCTGGTTCCATGCCATCAGGGTATCAGCAGCACGACAGAGCACGGCTCTGCAATGACCTTGTATCTCACTACCTTAGGAAATCCCGCTGGAGTCAATGGGTTCAGAGGGCTTTCAGGCTCGGGCCATAAATCACTCAAGATATGAATTACTGCCTTATTAGAGCAGCTTCATAACTGTAATTCCAGATAAATGCGCAATTAGTCTGATCTCTTCTGATAACATGCCAACAGGAAAAAAAAAGTCATCTCCGACTAAGCTGACTAGCTATTCAAAGGAACTGCAGCAAACTTTCACAGATGTTAAGGCTGGCAGGACCATTATAATAATCTCATCTGACCTTCTGCATGGTGCAGGGCAGAAGAATTCACCCAGGACTTTCTGCATCATTCTGAAACTACAGCTTGTTTTCTAGGGAGGTGCCTTGTCTTGGTTTGAAGTTTTCTGAAAGCAGAGAAAGCACCACGTTCCTGAAAAACCACCACGTTCTTGCCACATTTGTTGTCCTGCCAGCTCTCTCCCAGTAATTCCACTCTTAACCTGTGCTGGGACACTGGGAGCCAGCTGAGGTCCTTGAGCCACAGAGTATTGCTGCCTTAAATTCATTTAGAAAAGGTTCAAGAAAGAAAATAAATTTTCCTTAACATAGTTAACTCCACCTGGCAAGGACAAGCCCACAACCAGGTTTTGGAACTGTACCAGGCAAGCAGCGCACCTATAAAGGGATGCTAACGCCCTTGCTGAAGTTAAGCGAAAAGAGGAATGCATAGCACATGCCAAGCTCAAACTGGAGGTGACCTTGATGGTTTTACTTCTGTTGGGCACCTGAAAGGGAATTTCTGGAAGGTTTTTGCCATGGTAGCTGGGGCTCACACAAGCACTGGGACTCTGCTGTTGTTCTGATTGTGCAGTCGCTCTGATTTTAAAGGAGATCCTTTGACTTTACAGAGTAGCGATGTGAGAAGCTCAGTGGGGATGGAAGGCTCTCAACACACTTCTGAGGCCCTCAAACTCTTTTCTGGGTGGAAATGAGATCAAACTAAACTTAAGTGGCACTGTTCACATGAGTAACAGCTAATTCCAATTACCCCGGGCTGCGAGATGAGGATCCCAGGGCTAAAAGAACAAGGGTGTTTTTTTCCAGACGTGGGTAAAGACTGTTGACTCAACTTGCAGGGCTATAAAATTTCTCCAGTAACAAGCAGGGACAGACTCTTACAGCAATGCTGGAGGGAAGGGAAATACCCTGTCTCTGAGAATCTAGTTATTTCAATCAGCCTGGAAGAGCTGCACAACACTATAAATGGATCTGGCTAAGGGATAGATGGGCGGAGGAAGAACGCCCTTCGCTTCTCCTGCGTTTGTACTCCAAAACTGCAAGATTAAGGGTGGGGAAGTCCCCTACTCCCGGTTTATTTGCTTTAGAGGCCATTTTGAGTCCCCCAGTGCAAGCTGGCATGGAGAGGGCAGACGAAGGGAGAGAAACATCCCTCTTTTCCAAGGGGTGCTGTGACCGCAGTGCTCTGGGGCACTCTGACTTTCCACCTCTTGGACTAGGAAATGTGGGAAAAAAAGTCGCTTTTTCAACATTTTCCTTTTGTTGCTCCCGGATGCGCAGTGCTACTTCCAATTACAGGCCAGCGTGTCAGTTGTGATGTGCTCCGGTGCGACGTGCTGTGACCCCGAGGGGCAGACACAGTGCACTGAGGTTGCGAGGATAAAAAGTACAGTCTTTGGTGAACACGTGGACCCCAGCTTAGTGAGAGGGTCCTGGGTGATGAGACTTCAGTGAAAGGCCTCCAAGCATCACCCAGCGCAGGAGATGAAGCAGAGTTGTGACCTCGGTCACGTCTGCAGCTGGTATAAATCAACATTGCTCTATTGCTATCTGGGGAGCCACATGGATTTGCTTCTGCTAATAATTCAGCCCTTTTTTGTTCATTTTTGTTTTCCCAGCTCTCTCGAACACTGCTTAGCTCCTGTAAAAGCTGTTATAATAATATGCACTTAGGTGGTTAATATATTTTACAAGTCCACTCTTCTTTCTCTGGTATCTTCTATAACACACTTACAAAAACCATTTCTGTGGAGTGGGGCCACTTCTCTGATGGTGGTGTGGTCCCTTTGTATGGGTTTGGGTGTAGATTTACACTAGCAATGGCCACACACACTGACAGTGACCGAAAGGTTCATGCTATGAGCTGCTGAGGCTCACACAGGGCAGCAATGAGAGGAACGTGTCCAGGCACTGCAGGTCTCCAGTCTCTCAAATATTTTAGAGTGGTTTGGGATGTGCAATCGCCATCGTGTGCACTTTCGTGATCTCCCTTTTGCATGTCAGCACGCAGTTGCCAGTCAAACAGCAAGAAAAGCCCGTAAATATGAGTAGTGAGAAGGATGAGCAAAACTTTCCTTTTACAGCAAAGCTTGGCATATAGACCAAAAGACAGCCTTTGCATGGTACATCAGAAGATAGAAACTCACACGCTATATGAGATCCACGACAAATCGGACAAGCTGTTGTGCAAAGGAAAAGGCTCTAGAACAAACATCCCTTGAGAGATTCACAGAGTTGCCTTGTCTCGAGATGGATGACACCAGAAAAGTAATGGGTAAAGTGGATTTTAGCATACTCCCATGCTCACTAGACAAGGTGAGCATGTCTTTAGGCTATGTTTTCTTTATCCCAGAAAGTCCAGATGAAAATCCCACCAGGATGTGCCTTTCCAACTAGCTCTCTGCATGTAACAGGAAAACAGCACAAAGGGTGGGGTTTTTTTAGAAACAAGTTCATCAAATTCATATCCATGTTCTTCATGGAGATACTTTTGTGGTTGTTCTGCTAAAGGAGGCATCTTCTGGCTGGGATGAAAAGATACAAACAGTTTTTATGTTGAATTTCACTCAGTCCTAGAAATCTGAGATAAGTGGAAGAAAGAGAAATGACTGTAGGAAGGCCCTGAGAACACCGTATCTGTGCTGGTCTGCAGTCTTCTTAATCCAGGCTGGATCTCTGCCAGACCCAGGATTGCTGTTCTTACAGACACAGACTTCAGAGCACCTTCTGCAAACTCCGCTTCCCCTTCCAGGATGCCAAGTGGAAGCTCTAGCATGGTCCGAAAGCCTGGAGCAACTTTCCTTTGCTCCTAGACTGGAGCTGGGATGCGCACTGCCCCTCACCTTCCTCAACACCAGAGAAAGGGGAAAAAAATTAAAAGAAACCTTTAAAGAAACATCATCTTACGCAGTCTCTCTGCAGGACACATGGGATAAGCTCTGAAGCTGGCAACACATGAGGCCATTGAGTGAGGGAGAGATCGAGCTCTGCCTTGGCCGACATCAGGTGCACATTTCCCCCATGCACCTGCAGAAGGGAGGCGATGCCGGCATGGTTTGTCTTCTTCAAGGAACTCATTTAGGACTTCTGGTTATACTGAACTGGCTGGTTCTTTCCCTGACATTTACTTCGCAAAATTTGGAGCTTCCCTTAGAGGGTCTTTCTGGAGTTTAGCCCAGCAATGAGTCACAGGCTAAGTGCCTCCCAGAGCCAGACTTTTCTGCTCCTTTGAGTCCCTCTCAGCAGTTTTTTCTCCTGTAAAAGAAATCCCATTCCAGTTCTTTACCTCCCCTCTCAAACACAGAGACCACTCAGGGCCATGTGCCTCACGTCCATCACTCAGCACAGCTCCCATCAGCTTTATCAGCTGCTTACAGCCCAGAAGCTGCAGCCAGAGCTGGACATTGCCAAGGGACTTTCTGGAGTCTGGGTGACATTTATAAATCCTTCACTACCTCCTTTTCCCAGCCCCTTTGGCAGGCACGGTTTCCTGGTGTGAGGCTCACAAAAAAGCCCACCCAGTCCCCATTTCCCCACCTGCTCCCCACACAGCCCCATCTGAAACCAGATCTGAACTCCCCAGCCAGCTGCTCCTTAAATCCAGAGGGAGAAGATTCAGGGTGAGACAGGAGTGAATAAAAGGTGCAAGAAAAAATGTCATCATCTGGAAAGCGGGTGGTACTACCGAGAGCAGACAGGACTGAACTCGGGACTGAGAAAGCTTCAAGGCAGATGGATTAACTAACGAGGTGTGGGATGCTTCAGGAGTCAGGATTCACAACCTTGGGCACGTTTTTGCTGGTTGCCCAGGCGTTTGAGGAGGGACTCTCTGTGCTCGCTGTGCACAAACCTGGGGGTCGGGTCTCTTGCCTTCCTCTCAGGCTGCCAGGCGGCACACATAACCCAACCGCAAGCCCAGCAGTGGACCCACCCACCAGCTTTCTGATGCAGAAAACAGTAGGGACTCTCCCAAAATGGTAATTTAAACAGGGCATTTTAAATTGAGCTGCACTGATTATTAGAAAGCACAGTAATTTTCAGTCTCGTGGCACAAAGGCATTATAAAACTGCCATGAACAGCACTTCATCAATGCCTCTAGTTCCAGCTTTCTCCCACCTTGATACTCCTGCAGTTTAACCCTGATTATTGCCGTTTATCTGTTTACCCCTTTATGACGGATGCAGTCCCAAGCCGTCCTTCGGCTCTGTGCCATACAACATCAAAGCATCCAAGTCCTTCACTTAGTATCAGCACACCTAGTGATGAAATTGGTTTAAATACTTCCCTGGAAGTATTTAAAAGACATGTAGATGAGGCGCTTAGGGACATGGTTTAGTGGGTGGTGGTGTCAGGTTGACAGTTGGACACGATGATGTTAGACGTCTTTTCCAACCTTAATGATTCTGTGATTCTGTGATTCTATGAAATGGGTTCTGACCCACCACAGAGCAACGCAGAAACACAAAGTTAGAAAACTGCCTGAAAAATGTCGAAGCATAAGCACAGAAGAAAGCTGCATGGAGTTTTCATCCAAATTTCTTTAAAAAGACACATTTGGACAGGAGAAAATCCTACTCCGGTGTAGAAGGGTTTATTCCCCAGCTAACTCATCAAGTCATTTTCAGCAAGCTTGAGTGGGTCAATTCTCACTAAAATCAAGAAGAATTAGCAGCCTGAGAGAGGACCACCCAAGTTATTGCAGGCTAGCGGTAGCTTTCAAGGGAAAAATGGGTGTAAATCAAAGAACGCAAGTTCTTCCCCATTAAAAGCGCAGATTAAGTATATAGCTGAAAGGAGCTCAAAACCTTTCCTTTCTGCATTTGACGCAGGAGGAGAGCGTTTGTCCTGGCAGCAGCATTTCAGGTAGACTGGGATAAGTCAAGTATGTAAATACTCAGGCTGAAGCACCCCATCTGCCACTTTGAGGGTAGCTGAGAGAGTTACCCGGCAGGTGATATGACCAGTACCTGGATGGAAAAGTGGAGAAGTACAAAGATAAGGGGAACATCCAACTTTCAAAATGGACAGAGGAAAAGAAAATCCAAACTGACTCCATAGGGAAGAGTAGAAATGTAGAGAACCTCCAACAGACCATCAAAATTGTCCATTATATGAAACCAAAGGGACATTTTCAGGGAGCCTGGGGTCAGAAATTAGACTCTGGGTTTCAGAAGTAATCGTACCACAATCGAGTCAAATTTGACAAAAAAAAGAAAGCTCACACCAAGTTTAAAAAGCCTTGGCACTGCAGGTATGAGAACTGGAACAGTAAGAGGCTCTTTTTGTTCTATGACAAGCTAAAAAAAATCAAAAACAAACCTTGAGATTAAGCCAAAACACAAGTGTCTCTGTTTTCTTGCCAAAACCAAAAGCAAAAATATTTCAGTTTTCAGGGAAAGTGAGTGTTAAAGATTCCACCAAGTTTGTGTAGCATTTAAGTCAATCCACAGCAATTTAAAGGTGGTCCCGACAGCAAGGAAAGCAGCCTTATGTACCCCAGGCAAAAGTGGCCAAAAAGAGGAGTTCAGCCCACCCGGCTTGGTGTTTCTCTGTGCCACATTAACATCGATTTAATCCTAGTGTCCCTATACCCACAATGCCAGTAAGGACTTCTGAGCATCCCAGCTACTTTCTAGAAACTTTGTCGATGGCAACCATCTGTCATTGGGAAAACACAAGCAGGGGGATTAGCAACAGACTGGCAGGGAATACTGGAAAACTGGCAATATATTTTACCGAGGACAGATGTAAACACAATGAGGATATTGTTCTGAAATTAAGGGAAGAGCAGGAAATTTCGCAGTGTTCTCCTGATGTTTTTTTTTTTTTCCTTGCCACACCAGTGCAAAAAAAAGCTGGCAAGCGAGAAGACTAATTATAGGGCATAAATCTACCATTTTGGGGAATCTCCCCCGGGGTCTTCTCCTCCTCTGTTACTGCTCGATTGCCACCATTACTGCATGTGAGATGCATGTATCTGCTGCTGCTAAATGCCACAGATGCATCTCTATTATCCTTGGAAGCATAAACTGCTTTTTCTAACAATCAATTGCCCAATTCAGAAACAAATCTAACGAGCTCATTCTGCCTTATTTGTTGGAATCCAGCACCATTTCTGCTGGGACTAAGAAAAAAAGGCAAGTGCGCAGAAACCGCTTAGAAAAGCTAAGTGAGGAACTTAATTACTTCAGTAATTTTGCTTCCCAAATTAAAGGGAAAAATGTTTCACAGATGAGAAGATCTTCGAAGTGTCTCAATCGCAATGAGAGAGATTTCTGTTTAAAACACTGATGGTCGAAACATCTCCAAGGCCATGTTCATCACAGAAGGGAAAAATATTCAGAAAACTGCCAAAAATGTCATCCCGGGAGGGAACCTCTCCCCAGATCTTGTCTGCACTAATAAGAGTTTGCTGGCACTTTTGAAGGCAGACGTATCTTCTGCTGGCAAAAGCCTTTCCCATTCCCTCACTGAAGGAAGACACACTTTTTGGCTGGTGTAAATCCATATATTGCTGCTCCTGCTAGCATCAGGATGTCATTAAAAATTGCAGCCCGAGAGGCATTACTGTGGCAGGAGAAGTCTCCAGCATGGGGTAGGCTTTGGCTGGGGGCTGCCACTCGGGAAGGGGTCTGTGTCACTGCTGAGGCAGACGTAGGGACCAGAGCAGGGGGAAAAGCATGAAGCCTCATTAACCAGCCAAACCTGCAATTAGTAGGGTAAAGTTAGGCGAGGAGCGTGATCCACAGAAGCGGTGGCTGGCTGAGATCGCTCCTGTCCCTTTCCACTCTCCTCTTTTCATCAGGTCTCCTGGGGATCAGCCTGAAGCTAACTGAAGTGATGGAAATACTTCACCGACTTTGACGGACTTTGCATCCGGCTTTACATGACATTTTATCCTCTGGTATTACTCCAAAAGGCCCTACACGATGACCATGCGACTGAGATTTTCAAGTCTACTCTCATCACTTTCAACAGAGACTTTTCTTCCACCTGCCAAGACAACCCCGAGCCACACACATTAATAATTAAATAAGAGCTGAGCACCAGGGGAGGGGAAGTGACAAAGCTGCCAAAATCCTTCCGACATATTTTGACAATCCACAGCCTGAAAAGATTGTAAATGAGGGTCTGGCCCCTCATTACTCTCCCACTTTCTCCTGTGTATCTTTAAACATCACACGGATTACGCATCATCCATCCCGGAGATGCATTTTGATGTCATAACAATAGTTCCGACGCCGGAGTACACAACACTGAGCTGCAGGCACAGTGATTAACAACCACTTTTGCCACTGTACCTTCCGGACTCCCATCAAAGTAAAATTTGTCCCAATTAATCATACCCAAGTGTTCTTTGCTGTAACGCTCGTCTGTATTGAGAAGATCTCAAACGTTCATCCTGGATGCTGTGCGCAGCTGCTAACCTTTCGGTGGAGTCCACAAGGAGCTGCTGCTCATTTGTATACAAAGCGCGGCAGATAAAAGGGCAACTAAACATAATTTACCTGGAAGTGAGGTTAAAAGTGGTTTACCAGCTTGATGGTGTTTGGCTTGAGAAACAAGACATTAATTAACACCTACCCATTGATTAATATTGACCAGCTTTTTTGCCTTCTGCAAGTTTTAAGTAGGCAATATTTAAATTTATTTTTAGTTAAATTTTCCCCTCACCAAGAATATTTTGGCCAAACGTGAGCCTGCTTCTGGCCTGACTGCCTGACACAGAGAAGACCTGAGCATCCTCTGAGGACTGCAAGTGCTGCTGCTCTGAGAGGTCCTCCTGCCCTCAGTGGGAGGGTGCCTCAGGACACCCTGATCCAGCACCACGGACATTAATGAGCCTTGTCACTGTCTCCAAAGAGCCTGCGTCCAAACCCGCACGGCCAAATCCTGCTGCCTGCAAGGCTGGGACTTTCTGACATGCTTCTCTTGCCTTGGGAGCCATGTGCCTAATTTCACTGACGGCATGTTAGAGAAACCCAGCATAAAGACCCAAATCCTTGGTTTCTTTGAAAGGCGTCATATTTGCTTAGCAGTAGCATCCTCCTGGTGCCATTGCAGCTGCAAGGTGGGGTATTCGCATGCTCGCAGCACCCTGAGCACCCCACCGATCCCATGGACAGAAGTTGGGCTGTTTCACCCTAAATAAGACCTGCCCCATGCTTTGCTACTGTCCCTGGACGCGTGTGACGCAGGTGAAAATGTCCCTATTGCCAGGGTGCTCCTCGTGGAACAGGAACATGGTCTTGATTCATCCTCTGAAAGCGTTGCTTTTATCACTTCTTGTTCATCCACAGCACATTTAATTTGACAACACTGTTAGATACAAGCAAAATTAAAGCCAGATATTCGCCTATCTGAGACGGGAGGAAGCCTGGGTTCCCGCAGTTAACAGACACCCTGAGCAGGGAAACTGGCTTTCACATGAATCTTTCCAATAAAAGGCAGCATGAGGCTCAAAACTCACCCACAGCCAGGACCTCCCAGGTCCCAGGAGAGGTCATTTCAAGCAGGGAGGTGATTCGGGAGCCGCGGTGGGGATGTTAGCGCCTAAACCTGATCTTCTTCCAGAAATTGTCCTTCAGGCTGGCCAAAGCCCGTGGAAGCAACTTCTGCAAAAACCAGAGCAGGTGGGAAAAGCCTTCAGGAAGCAAAGTCAAAGCCTTGAAGCTGTATCTGCCTTGGCAGGCCTTGAAACAGAGCCCTTTCCTTGGATTTTTTTTCAGTTGTTCTTTTACTGGTGTTTATTAAAAAGTGACCACTTTTGAAACTTGAAAGATCTCTTTCCAAATCACCGTAATTTTTCTCATCCTCCAGAAATCTGCGTTTTCTCTTGAGTTGAATTTTCCATAAATAAAAGACCCTCTGCAACTTTGAAAATTATTTTGATTCAAAGTTTTAATAAAAAATGTTTGAGGCATCTTATTGTCCTTGCCTGGAGGGGAGAAGGCTTGTTTGTTTGTTCGCCAGGTGGAAAATGCTGACAGTAATGGCAGCTTCAGGAAAAATTAATTTTTGGGTAATGAGCTTTTTTTTTTGTCCTGGCAATTCCAAACATTTGTACATAGGGGTCTATACCTTCAACTATAGAAATACTAAAGCATGTGTTTGTTTAAATTTAAGCTATTAAAAGATTTCAATGCACTGAAGCATCAGTCTGTTCATTTTCTGTTCTCACCCCATTTCAAAATGGGATGACTTTGCACTCTGGAGCGATGCTTTTCATTTCAAAGTTGACCTGACTTTTATAGGACAGGTGAAACGATTCCAACTGCAATGTGATTTTAATCAAACCAAACATTCTGAAAGCATTTCAAATACTCAAGTCACTTTTTTTTTCCTTTTGCAAAAGAAAAAAAGCCCATTTCAATTTACTGAAGCCAAATTTCCCCTTGGTTTGCTCAACAGACAAGAAAAAAGAATATTTGCCTAAATCTATGAACAGAAGATGCACAGAGGAGCTTATCAGTGAAAGACCACTACAGCATGCCCTGACTCCTGCTGGCTTAGCCACTGCTGATGGGCACCATTTTGCGAGTTTGTTTTTGTTTGATTCATTGGGTTGTTGGGTTGTTTTTAAGAATAGATCAAAATAACACATCTTGCTCATCACAGAACAGTAACCCAACGCAGTCTTGGCCTATGTCCTATCCTCCTGCCTCCTAACCACTAAACTAGATCAAGCGTTCAAGGAGTCTGAAATCAGCCCTGGCCCAAAAATGCAGTATACAGAGGTCTCCCTCTGGGCCACTTTGCAGAAGTGCATGTGGCTCTCTGTGCAGAAAGCATCTTTAAAATCATTCCTCCAAGTATTCTGCAGCTTAGTCTTAGATGCTGAACACAAATGAGGCAGCCTCAGCCTTTAGGAGCTGTTTCATGGCTCAGACTGTCCCAGCACTCCCATTATCTGCCAAGGGCTTGGGATTTGCTCACATTTTATGACCATGCACTAGGGAGAGCTGGTCTTCTAGTGCTCAGATGAGAGATGAGGAGTATCCCTAATATATACTGGTAAAGAGAAGGATGAAAATTGTTTAGATCTGTGGTTTAATGGGAAGAAGTTATTTCCTTGCAATTGAAGCCTGGTCTCCCCAAAAGGGAGGGAAGGCTGAATTTGCTGCATCCCTTTACGAGCAGCTCTGCGCATCAGGCTGCAGCTACTACTTGACTGACACAGAGATTTAGGAAACTCTGTGAGTGATGAGTCACGTCCCTGTAGGAGCCTCCCTCAGCCCCAGCGTGGGCATGGGGCAGCAGCCTCTCCTCCGGATGGATGTACAGTCATACTCATCGCATGAATAAATTGTAGCTCTCCAAGGCTCATAACTCAGCCAAATCAGCCCCAGTTTTTACGGGAGTGCCCTGCTGCACTCATCAAGGAGACCCATTCCCCTGCCAGGATTCATTTACCTACCCCCAGCTGCTTTGTCTGTGCAGATGTTAAAAATAAAGTTGCAATGACTGTTCGCTACAGGAAAAAATAATTTTTACACTCTCATATTGCAGACTGAGCAGGCCAGGTCAGCTCGCAATCCCTCACACATTCTCCCCAGCTATCTCACCCCTACCCATATAAAAAATAAATGAAAAAGCAGGAGATCAGCTAACCCTTTTGTCCAGAGAGAGGCCAAGGTTTGAAATCAATGCTCTGGAAGGCAAATACAGAAAGCCTCTTTAATCACCCAGAGACCTGGACACCTCTTTAATTATCCAGGCTGAACCCCCCAGCAGCCTTGCCTTGTCTGAGTGCTCAGCCAGGGCTGGGGGGGGGGGCAAACGCCCTGTTGAACCCCGGTCCCAGGTGCCCTTGGAGGTCACCTGCCAAGACTGAGCAGCTTCAGCCCCTGCCAAAAAAACTTACTCTTCTGTCACTTACTTTTTATGAACTTCTACAAGCTGCCAAGAAAGAGATTTTCTTACACGGAGAATCGATTAAGACAGCAGGAACACAAGAATAATGCCCCTTCTCCTCCCACTTTCTCATTCATCATTAAATTAATGAGAATCATTTGCAAAGGACACAGGTGATCCAGCCCACGCTGCACGCCGGGTTTCCCACTCCCACGTAACCCCACAGGTAGGCAGCATCACCAAGGACTGGCTTTGTGACAAAAGGCGCCCACCATGGCCAGAGCTGCAAGTCTTTAAGAACCACTTTTCAATTAAACTAAAAACATTTCCTGCAATAGTGTAATTCAGAGCCTGGGACTTAAGGGAGGATTTTGAATGCCAAATAATCCATTTATTACAAATAAAAAACCCCACCCTTAGTTTATCACCTGCTATTCTGAGGTGAGAGACTTATACCAAACCTCTGCAGAATGCAACTTTATTGACTACAAATGGGATTACTCACAGGAGCTCTTAATTTGTAAGTTTTCTGTAGACCCTGAAGGTCACACATTAAAGAGGGCTACAACCTCCATCAAAAAACAGTAAGGGAGAACGCATTACCTTTGCTGCTGCTGCTTATACAAGGAAACAATAAATGCCTTTCTTAAATGGCATAAATTGAGCTGTGCTGACGTTTCACGAAGCCATAAATTGCTTATCTTATTTAAGTGCCAGGTTGTTTGCTCCTGGATGAGATCCATGCCGCTCCGCCATGACGGACAATATTAACTCAACAGCTCTGAAGTGGGAAGGGCCAGGTCAGAGCACCCAGCACAGCTTGTCTGGCCAGTTAAAGAATATCCGCAGGAGGAAGTCACTCTATCACAAGCATACATTACTTTACCATTTATAGCCCAATGATCTGAGTCTCCAGAGGTTGAGCTTTGACACGGTCAAGCCAGAAGAACCTTTGGTCCCTTCAAGGATCCCCCTTCACGACCCTGAGGTTTGGAGAAGCCACCATGTGCTTGCTGTGTCCAACTGAAGCCACATCTCCCTGCCGGCCTCAGACCCCCCAGACCCTGCTCAGGGGCTGCAGGCAGCCTCGTGGAGGTGACACGGATGTCAGCTGTCTACCTGGTTGCTGCTAGCAACAGCTCCAAACCTCTTGCAGGCATGCGAGTGCCGCAAAGCCAAGGCAATGTGCTTTCTCATCTTCCTTCCCCAACCCCAGGCAGCGCTGGTGATGCGCACCACGTGCCAGCGGATTCCTCGCTCTCGGCAGGGATGTGGTGGAGCTTGTTTAGGAGCAAAATGAACTCACCTCAGTCTTGCCTCTGGTCTCCACAGTAATTAGTTGTGGCCCAGAGGACCCCTGTGCCAAAAATCACACATCTGAAGAGATCCTTTTATTTTGAATTAATTTTCAGATTCTTTAATTGTCTCCTTCAGCACATTTCAGTGACATCTATCTTTTAAAAATGTCTTAATTAAATGCCAGATTTTCAGAACTTTGAAGGATAGCAGCGGAAGTGTCATGGGGCAGATGTACAGACTCTTACCCCACCAGACACCAGGGGGTTTGATGATCTTTTCTTTTTAAGAAAAGGAGTTGAATTTTCTGGTCCTCAAAATGTCTGCTTGTACCAATTTTTGAAATTCTTGCTATCTATCTAAAACATTTAGTAATGTAGCTCTAGCCCAATGCAGAAATAGTGCATATGAAGTACCTTTGATTAAAAAACATGCCAATTCTGTGCCTGGAAAACATTACTGAGTATGTTTCCTGCTTTCTACTTGCAGCAGAGAATGAATAACGTGCCATGAATACCCAGGCGACAGGATCAGAGGTCTGTGTGAAGACTGACTGCCCTGTAAGGAGAAAGAAAGAAAACAAATGACTGTCTCTGCTGTGTAAACCTGTCCTCTCTGTTTGATGGGGTTCCCAAAATGAGCGGAGTGAGCACTGGTCTGACTCAGGACCAATCCCCCAGCCCACTGTAAGCAGAGCCACGAGTGGGGATCCCTGCAGGGACCTGGACCTGCTGTCTGCTCGGCTGGAAACCATGTTTCTGGAGGAGCTATTTGTCCTTCAAAAAGCCATGAATCACTCACACGACTCCCCAAAAGCAATGGCTTGCAGGACCCGCCTGAGGTAGCTGATCCTAATTACCCTGAAGGGCACCTCCTTCCTCCAATAGCCCAAAATAAACAGCAAGGAAATCAGAGAGGAGAAAAGGAGCTGAGTGTTAGGGCTGGAAGAGATTCACGGGACCAGAAGAGCCCGAGCCATGAGAGAGCGAGTCCACCAGTTTGCATTAGTAAGCACAGACACACACCAAGCAGTGCAGGAACTTCTTTTCCAAAATAAGCACCCATTACATGTCTTCCTCCCTGACCACAAATCCTCCTCTGCTAAGATGACAGCCGCCCTCCCTCTGGCACCAGCAGGTTTTATAAGCCTGGACCGGTGAGTACTGTCATCTGCAATCCCAGTTTTACCTGCGCTAAGTACCTGCTAGCGTTACAGTTCCCTGTCCCCGTGGCATGTGAAGCAGCCATCCAGTTTGTCTTCTGGCTTGCTTAAACAGGATGTCAAGTAAATTTTTCTCAAGACCAGCTGTAACTAACCCTCCTTCTGTGATGTTCTTTTTTCATTACTTCTGACATTTGGCACATTAGTTTCGTTCTGGACTACTACATCTCCATCTCCCAGCTGTGGGAAAGGAAGGCTGGGTGGATGGAAAGCCTTCTTGAAAGATCACAGACAAAACTGAATGGTAACGGGGCAGCAGCATAGCCAGGCTCTTCTGCAGCAGGTGGGCTGCTCATCTGGACGGTATCAAAGGAAAGTCCAAAAATGGCTTTGGTACAAGGACGTGCAGCCCATGGCGGTGCCATATATGTATTGAAGACCTCAGATAGGTGATCTGAAATAGTCAGGAATGATCCTCCTGGACCCAGCCTCTAGGAAAACACTTAACACTAGGAGAAAACTTGGTCTCAGACGGCTAAGCTAATGCTTGTTAGTCATGGGAAGGCTGCTGACTTCCCAGGAGTCCCCCAGACTTGGCACCCATGTGGTCCTGTAGAGCAGGCGGCTGTCCCTCACCGCTCCAAGGCATGGGTCATCTTTGTTTCTTGGCAACTTTATCAGGTATCACATAATGACATAGATTCTAAATACTAAATAAATCATGTCTTTCATAAGCATTTATTGCTCATTAGTTTGGACACCGAGCTAATGAATGACTCATTTGTCTTCTAAATCCCTAATGACCATTAATTACAGAACTTTCCCAGCCTGCTTAGAAATGGAAGTAAGAAATCAACTGTCAACTGTTTACAGATATATACAAAAATGCACGGCTATTTTTAAGACTCCAGGATGCTTTGTCAGGGAATTGCAATCACTCACCAAAGTGCTGCACTTTAATTTCCAGTTGGAAAGCTTCGGAGCATTTCTCCTGGCAATTGTTAAGTGGCTGAATGATTGCTCCCCATTGACAAATGAGGGGCTGGCAGGTTGCAGGTGGTTATGTGCATTCATATAAAGTAGCACAATGCAAGTCAGTGCTGCTTAGACGTGTGTGTCACCTCTTCATATTAACAAAGAAAAATACCACTAAAGGTTTCAAGAGTTTTGCTTATTAAGCAGTTGACTGATTGCTCCAGACTGGCAAGTGACACCGTGCAAGGTACCAGGTGCTGCTGCTTTCTGGTGTGCTAGAGCTGCTGAACTTCCTTTTGGGCTAACAAATTAGTCAGTGGTACAGTAAGAAGATGAAGTTTTTGGTGGATTAAATATTTTAAAGTATCTGTTATATGATGTGTTCCTGTCAACCCAACACCCCGCCTGTTATAGATGGAGCAGCTCTTTCTATTCATCCTGAAAACAACAAAAAAAGGACTGACCACCTGAGACACAAAAGTTTCCATGGAGGCAGACGGGGGCTCGATGTAATTGGGTGTCAGGTGAGGAAGCATTTTCTTGTGTTTGCTTTGAACCTGCTGCTCAAAATATTCACTGGTGGCCTTTGTACTTGTGTTCAACAGCGCAATGAATAATCCTCTGGTCACTCCATCCATCACCTTCAAGATATCACAACTTCTAGCTCATCTCACTTGCAGTCATTTCTTTTCCGAGAGGAGAAGTCCCAGTCTGTTTACTGTTCGGCATGTGGAAACTCTTGCATGTCCTTGATCATCCCTTACCCTTTTCTGTATCTCTCCTGATAGATGAATAATGCTGTTGGCTTCACTGGAATTAGTACAAGCTTGAAGTTGAGCTTGTAGTTAAGAAATTGTTGGTTTCGTGTGTGGGTTTAATTTCTTCAAAAGTCACACGCACTCATATAATTTCAGTGACACTGGGCTGGACGAGAAAAAGTGTTGGTTGGATCACCACGTGTCCAGTGCACAGGCTACAAAAGCACAGCCTTTGCAAGGACTCGGTTATCTGGATCACACGGTAGCTAACAAGATCTTAGTATTAGATGATGCAATAGCCAATACATGCCTTTGAACTTCACAATACTAATTTAATTTATACCCTGTAATTTACATATTCAGGTGTTGGCTATATACATCTGCTGATGAGTAGAAATGAGACCTCATATTGCCAAAACAAAGCATTCAAAAATCATGTCAGACACCATCCTGTCTCCAGAAAACACATACAGGGGGAATTTTCTTCTGGGAAGGATTTTTTTAATCTGTGATTTCTGAACCTGTGAGGTCTGCTGAGCTCACGTTTCCAGGCTTTTTGGATTAGCCGCTCTCTTTGCCAGCATCTCAGCACCCCATAGTGACTCAGTCTATGATGAGGGTTTTGTTGCAGCATCTTCCCTCCTGCCACTTCCCTGGTGTCTGCCTCTGCCTTGCACATGCTCTCCCACGGCACGCACAGGCGGACAGCATGGCAGTGGGCATTTTGTGGTGTCTGAGGTGGGATTTTCACCAAAAAATTTTTAAAAATCACCCCAAAAATGCAAATGAAACCAATTTTGTAACGTTCCCTGTTTATGCCACTGCCAAATGGGGCAATGCTCAAGATCTCAGTATCTTTGATGGAGTGGAAAAAACATTTCCCAACTAGCTCTGCCTAATTACAACCTCATTAACAGGAGAACTGAGTGTACTGAGCCACTGGCAAAACTAGGCTGCCACAAGGGAAAAACTGGGAAAGGTCACGGATCTCATGACCTGTACCACTGCCAGGCTGGAGCATCTATGGTAGGTCTCATGAAGAACCAGTCCAGATATCGCGAGTGTGCGTATACAAATATGCCTGAGCGTGTATTTCTACTTTTTCACAGATGTGATAACTGACAGTAGGTGATGCCACCCCCAGCCATCCCCTGTCCAGTGCTCATCCCCAAGGCTTCACTCACTCCCCGCTTTGTCAGCAAGCACAGCCTGGCCTGCATCGGCACACCTCTGCTGTCTCAGCAGACCGCCTTGGTGCCAGCTCCAGCAGCTCCAAACTGACAAGCCGGGACAAAGCAATCAGCATGAAGCTGGCCTGAAAAAAAATCACAGGATTAGGTGTTTCAAACTAGTAAATCCCCTGGACTCCTTGCTCTGAGTTTGCAATTCCTTGGCAAGAGGTGCAAAATGAAGGTGGAAAACACAAGCTGGGGTGTATACAAAATACGTACATGATTAAAAGCAGGCTGGGCTCGCCTGGCCCGCCCTGGCTGCCCACCCGCCTGGCTGCCCCGGTACCCTAGCATCTCCCAGGCTTCAGTGGCCGCTGCAGCTAGAAGCCCCCTGGATTTTTTTTAAAAATTGGTGTGTAAACAGGCGGAAATGTTTGGGGCATGGGTTTGGCTTTTAATTGATTCATTTATTTAATAAATTGCCTCTTGTTGTTTTTTTTTTCCCCTGGCCATCTCCCATCTTCCCAGGCACGCATCAGTGCAACCCAAATTGCCGGCAGAAGCAAGATGAGAGCAAACACCAGCGTTGAAGGTGAGTGGTCGGCAGCAGAGCTGGGGGATAGCGGCTGGGAAGAGCTGGGCGCGTACTCTGCGTTCATCACCGCTGGGAGGACAGCAAGGAGCCAGAAAGTTTCATCATGTCCGAAAGAAAAGAGCAGAGTAATGAAAGACTGCTCAGACAGTGCTGCAGGGTGCCAAGGGTAATAAATCAACCAGAAGGAAAGTCAAAACAAACAGGAGCGAAAACCTATTTTTGTGCTGAATTTCAAGCTTGCTTTGTTTAAATTTGGAAGCATTTGGTGAAGGCAAGTCTTTATTTTTGTACAAAACATTTGCAATGTAATTCCATTTTCTCTCCAGACTTTTTGTTTAAGTCAAGAATGATTTTTTTTAAATCAAGAATGATCCTTCCACAAAGGATTTTGTAAATGGTACATCTACAGAAATAATATTTTAAATAAGATTACTTTTTGTCCAAATTGCTTTTTTAAGTAAAAACTCATGTTTATTTAAATGTGCAATTTGAAAAAACATTGACCAAAATCCTCTTAGCAGAAACCCTGGCCACAGTGTAATGAAGGGGATTTTTGTTCTTGATCACAATGAGGACCAAGATTAATCACAAGATGATTTTGAGAAACAGCTGGATCTTTGGCTAGAGGGGAGGGAGTTTAAAAATAAAGTTGGCATAAAGATGAAAAAAGAAGACTTAGACATTATGTTTAGCTAATTAACTAATTATCCTGTCCTACCAGTTCTTCTTTCTACACAAAATGAGAATGATCTTAAACAAGCATCGAACTCCTGCAGATTTCCAAAACATATTTTGGAAGCTGTTCTGCCCTCTAATTCCTTCCCTCAATTTCTCTTCTTTCCTCAGCCCGGCCAGTGATGGATTAAATCCCCTCTGTTTATGCTGGGGGGGGTGAGACGCGGGTATGGACCTGCCACGGTGGAGCTTCCCAAGCCTCAGAGCAAACCTGGCAGCTGTCGGGAGGGCCATACTGGTGCACAGTGGTTTCTCTTCTGCACTCACGCACTCTGAATTGCTCTGGGGTAAATAAGGACTATTTTACCCCTTTTCACCTCTTGGGAAACATGCAGACCAACCCTTTGCTCTTAGGGGAGAGGAGGGGTATTTTTGCATTTGTAGTCAAAGCTGTAGTTTAATGGGTTAGTTTTTGCTCAGAAATGAGGAGCCTCCCGTGCCAGACCCTTAGCAAGCACAGACTAAAAAGATATTTCCAGCTCAAGACCAGAGACAGCTACAGACAACCAGGGCAAGAGCAAGGGCTTAAGCACCCACCACTGTGTGGACCTCGGGGCACCAAAAAGTGATTATTTTGGAGTGGGACTCTCTGAAGAAGGAACTGATGAAAAGCACAAAGGTACAGGGAGATTTACGGAGAGGAAGAGATGGCCATGGACAGCCCAAAGAGGGAACTTTGTGGTGGCTTTCCACAAGCCCATCAAGCTGCATTTGTCAGGCGAGGAGGAAAGGTGGGTGCAGGGAAGGCTGGAGGAAAGATGTAACTTTGGAGGGTGATGGATAGGTGGTAGCTTGGAGCTGCTGTACAGAAATAGCGTGTAGGACATAGGCATAGCCTGGGTGCAAAGGGCTTGAGGTGATGACCAGACATCCACTAGGATATGTCAAAAAAGCAAGCTGGGACTGCGATTTGGGAAAGCGACGTTGGTCTGTGAGTCACCAGTATTGGCTTAATTGAAGTTTGCAGATGAGAAAACCTGAAGAGAAGTAGAGGGAGAAGAGAAGAGGCCCAAGGACAAAGCCATGTAGAGCTCCGACATAAACATGGAAAGACAGTAAGGATGATCCAGAGGTGATGCTCACAGCCTGGTGTGCCACCACCCCTTTGCTGCTGGTCCTCAGGGAGCAGTGTCCTTCCCCAGCAAAGAGTTGGGAGGAGCAGGTGGATCTGCCCTGCTGGTGGGGCTGTGGGGACGCTGGGCATTCAGCCCTTGACAAGGCTCAGAAGAGCTCAGCTGACCTGCTTGGACCTTAGCCCACCTGTTGCAAAACTTCAGAGAAAGGGAAAGATCCTCAGGGAAAGTCATAAAAGACTGAGCTTGAGGCTTACAGACAGATTAAATCTTAGAGTTAGTCCAATAAGCTCAGGCACATTATTACGGTTGCGGCAATCACGTTCCCTTCAGAGATGTGCTACCACTGCCTGGGACTTTACATACCCAGAGCATTATTTTAAACCCAACTGCTGCATCGATTGCTGCGCTCAGGGGCTTTGCTCCACTGCACTCCTTGCAAAAAGGCAGCCAGCCCCACACATCAGCTTGGATGTGAGTCAGGTGAGAGCAAACCGTTCCCCCTCCGAAGCCCTCAGACCCACAGCAACCTCCAGGCAAAAGCAAAGCAGCGAGCAATACCCTGGAGGCAGCAATCAAATCAGTTTGATTTGATTTGTTTCAATATTGCCAACAGCATACTGGCCAGCGCTCCGGTCTTGCCTGTGGTGACCCAGCAGCAGGGCACTTTGCTCAACAGTGGGTGCCAGGACATCGCTGTGCCGGGACGTGCGCTGAGCTGGCACAGAGGCCAGCGATCCCCTGAGCTAGGAGGATCAAGAAGGGGTGGGAGGGTGCAGCGTGGACCTGCCAGGCAGTCCTTGTCCCAGCCACGTCCTTGCAAAAGGTGCAGTAATATGAGTTTTTCCTGGCATCAGGAGGCATGGTCCTTCACTGTTGTCTGTCCCCACACAAGGATGGGGAGAAATGTTGAGAAACCCCGTTTCTTCCACCACTGACATGCAAAGCATCTAAGAGAAGGGTGGCAGCTCCCTGGTCTGAAGGCTTTTTATTCTATTTTTGCTGCCTTCTTCCTCCAGCTGCAAGTCCCTACCGACTCCCACGTCCTCCTCTACCAGGACAGCTATTTTTGTCTGCAGTTGTACAAAATGTCAGCAGGTATCACTGCGTACTTCCTGGGTATAATTTGGGGATTTCAGAGCTTGCAGCCTGCCTTGGTGAGAACCATGTCGTTTTGACAATGCTCTCCCCAACCTCCTGCACTGAGTGTTGCATGGATTAGCGTGGTGTGTCAAAATGAATATACCATGCAAATACATTCAACGCACAGCTATTAGATCAAGTTTGGCCTGCCCAGTAGAAGTGAGTTTGATGGGCACGATGCCTTGGTTGGCTGTAATAACTACCGGTAAAATGATCTCATAGGAGTAAAATTAAGAGGGCAGAGCTAGCTGCAGCGGAGTAGGATATTACCAACAACAACTGTGTGCCTTTGCCAAAGGTGTGTCTGAAGCTGGCAACAAAAAACAGAATGTGCCCAAGCAGCAGGGTTTGGCTTTTGTGAGCATGTCAGCCAACGTGAAGCTGGCGAGGAGAGGCATCCCATCACCCGAGCTGCGGTGGCTGAAGCAGGACACATCTCTGCCCACCGCCAGCAGGAAGGAGAGCAGCCAGGGGCAGTAGTTTCTCCTCCCTGTACTCGCTGAGCCTCAACCAGCACTTTTCTGGTCAACCACACCAATAAATCAATACCTACTGATTTTGTGAGGCCAGTTCCTCACGTCTAACCCACCATATACATCAGCAAAGAGTTGTAACAATTTCCTTAAAAACCATCATTCACTGGAGTCCAGAACAAAACATCTCTTGTCCTTCCCTGCAACATTTCAGTCCTCAGTGATGTGAATGTAACTTCTTTAAACTTGTATTTTCCTGTAATGCTTCTTAGAAATGCTCTCCAGAATGGGTCTTCTTGCTCTGATTTCTTGCTGGACTTCTGTTTTCAGCATCCCTGTTTAAAATCCTGTCTCAGAGGTTTAACTTGCGTGTGGTGTACCGTGCCCAGGAGCATTTCACTAATCGCTGTATTGCCAATGGACTTGGTAGTACACCGCACAGTTTCAACACAGTTGGCTAAGGTGCAAACAGAATTTCGTAAGAGTTTTATGAGTTTGACAGCACATTGCTGAAGCGGGGAGGAGACAGGCAATTCATCAGCTGCAGAGTTTCCAAGCTGTAAGACATTGCTCTTCCCATGCTCAGTATGGAGAACTATGTCAGCGTTCAAGCCTTGTCTTGAGAGGCTCCTCACCCCACTGTCGGTGCGTGAGCCCAACTCCTTGCTGTTGAACTACTGAGTCTTTGCTAAAAATTATCCCTGATGGATCCCCCAAACTTCCCAAACCTCCGCACGCTGCTGTCAGATGTAAGCAGGTTTGACTGTTATTGTATGAAGCAAGATACTAATAACTAATAGGCAATTTATTTGATGCCATCAGCTTCATGATTATCCACCTCAGAGACATGGCCTAAGAAAATGTGAATAAAATGTATGGGCCAGATCCTCATCTCTGCAAATCTGTCTCATTAACTCCATTGGTGCAAGGAAGATTTTCACAATCTGACACTTAATTCACGTAAAGGACCAATGTCAGCCACTGGGAAAGAAGCAGTTCATCAAAAACAGGAGGTGTGCCATAAAACATTTGGTGTACAAGGTGGGAGTTGAGTGTAGAGGCAAAAGGGCCCAGGAATGATAAAATATTAAGCTGAATTTCCCACCCATCTTGAAGACCGACTCTCCCTTGGGTAGTGCTTAGTGTAAGAGCAAGTCTGTGCTTGAGTGGCTTTTGGCACGTGTCGTGTTGGGGTTTTTTATCAAACTCAGGTGAGGGAAAAGCTGGGCACTCAGACACACGACTCATGCTTGCTCAGGTCTTCCCAAGTTGATGCTGACCTGCGGTGAGCACAGGGTAAGGCAATTTTCCACCAAGGGCCACAAGACATTTTGGGTCCCTTGGGCAGGTACGTGCTTGGAGGTCCCTCAGAGCAGGAGGTCTGGTGGCATGCTCTCACCCGAAGTCACCCAGTGACAAAACCCAGTCAAAATTAGCAGGCACCCTTGGCAATAACAAGGTGTGTAATGGGTCCAGGAGACAGAAAAGGCGTAACACTCCTGAAATCCTGCCCATCTCCTTTCCTTCCACTCTATACCTTCTTACACAGACACTTATTCTCAAAGGAATCACCTCCAAGCATGTACCCGTCTTGCTGGATGCAGGAAGGCGTGTTCCCCAGCACCCCATTCTGACCCTGGGCAGGACAAGGGCTGCTTTGCCATCGTTCGCCTGCAGCTAGTGTAGGAAGGTGACCTTATGGACAAGCTAGGAGTTCACCTCACTTTTCTACACCAATCACTGTTAGTTCATTACTTCATGCGCCGAAACGTTCTGCTTGTAAGTCTCTCTGCAGAGGTCCGAGTAACTTTCACAGTGCTCCATCAAAGCACCAGCTTTCAGGGTGATTTTTTTTCTGAGCTCCCCTCGTTTGCATTCTCGGTGACAAGGGCTGGCGCACTGCATAAAGACAATTTCATACCTGTTTATTATGGGGAAAGACACATGCATCTGTAACTGATTTGACAGGAGACAGCATGACAGCTGTTTTACAGGATTCTCCATTGAAATAGCAAATGGGAGGCTTGCTAGCATGTATGGGACATATTTATATCCTAAACAAAAGAGCAATAACATACATAGTGACAAGCCTTGTTTGTGCACAGCTTTCAGCAAGTTTGTGCCAAGCGCTGGCTCTCGGCCAGGCTCACGGCTGGTACAATCTGGCACAGACCCGCCGACTCCAAGGCAGCTGCATCAGTTTACACCAAGGAAGAAATGAGATATAATTTTCTCAGTTACACACCAGAATTACAGGAGAGGGGGAAAAAAAAAGGATGATCTGCAGGAAGGCTGGGGGCAAGCAGCATCTCAGCCCGCCATGTGCTGGAGGGGGACAGCTCTGAGGGTGTTCGCAAGGCTGGGCAGTTGGAGGTGTGTGTGTTGTGGGGGCTAGCAATAAAGATACAGCCATTTTACAAGCCACCGATAGCTGCCTGCATCCAGCACAGCAAATAACACTTAATAGGGCAGTCCCCTTGGTTTCAACCTGTTTAAATGGGAGATAGGTACAGAGGGAAAAGCTGCACCTCTGTGGATGCTTCTACATAAGGAAATGGGGACAGGGCTCCCCTGTACCCCAGGGCCTCTAATCATTCTGCAAATAGCAATTTTCTCACCCAGAGAAAAGAGGTATGAAGATCACCTCCAGCCCTCACTTAGTCCCCAACCATCTGTGTAATGCCAAAGGATGCTTCAGGGAAGAGGCTGATGGCAGGACATTAGTGATCACACCACCAAGCTGAATTTTGGCGGAAACTAGCAAAGTTAACAACCTTTGCCACAACATTAGTGGCTTTTTTTAACAGCAGCTCACTGTCAGGAGCACAGTGAGTGTTAATGCCATTTCCAAGCCCTAGTTCAACATGTTTTATAGAGTTCTCCACCTTAAGTCTATTTTAAATTGATTTTTATAACTCAATGACCAAATTAAAAAATAACGTGGTCACTTAGTCCTGCTCTCTAGGGAAGGCATTGCTTCTCCATGGGTATCTCCATAGCACCTCGCACCACCAGGCTGTTGTCTTGACTTAGACATTTGCACATTGATTCAGCAAGAAGAGAAAGGAGAAGTCACTGTTATTGTTTATTAAAGCAATAACAATTAATACCAGCAATAACAAATAATGTTGTGCCTGTACATCTCCTTGTAGTATAATTATACCCTGTCGCACCCAGCCCTGCCCAGAACTGCTATTGGGTATAAGGGATTTGTTGCGTTTTCAGCAAAACCCCTTGTATCCGTTCTTCACGTGTAGCCAGAAAGCTGCCCAACAGATGACACTGACAGAAGGCTGGGAATTACAGAGTGGCCCAACCATGTAACTTTGCTTTCAACCTGGCAAAAAATCACGCATAACACAGGAAAACACATAGGACATAAATCTTAGCAAGAAGCTCCCATAGATCTACATTCATGTCTATATCACAAGTTTTATGACTATCTTCTTGAAGTTGGCTTGTTATGTCAGAGATAGGTGCGTTAAGAGAAAAGTCTGGGGTTTTTTGTTTTAATTTCCATTAAAGGAGGAACAGACATCTCATTAGCTTTAATTTTAGTTTTCTAATACTAAACCCAAGTTTCTTGTCAGGACATTGAGATAATTTTGCCTCCAGCTATTAAAAGCAACAATATGGGTATCGTATGCTAAAAACCCCAGGAACAATGGCAAAACAAGAAGCCAGTGTAAGCAAATGGTTGAGGCAACAAAAACTGGATGAGACATTTTCAAACATTTAATGATTACATGTCAAAGCACAATTTAAATGTCACAGCGCCTTATGTGTTCATGAAGAGGAAAACAAAATGACTGAGAACTCCTGGCTAAAATAGTCTTGTTCTTGGCACTGATTGATATTCTTGAATGGAGGACTTGATGGATTATGATTTTTGCAAGAGAATCATTACACGCCAGGTGCACAAATAGAGAAGTACAGCTTGTTGACAACCCTGTGCAAAATAAAGCCATTCTAGGAATTTTGATTCATTATATCTCTATTAGGAATCAATCCACCTGACCTAAATTTTGCATCATAAATCAGATTAAGAAACCCGGCTGGATCTCAGCAAAGGCTGTACGTCCTTGGTTTAAAATCACTCCGCTATATCCAGCACACCATTATGATTCTAAATGCAATAATCTATACTGTATAATTTAGGTCAACTTGATTTCAGAGTAAGCAAGAGAGTTTCTACCCACTCACCTGCATAAGAATTTAATAATTTTAGGGACACTATTTGTCTTTTTGTACATGGATTTTTTGGGTTTTTTTATTTTCACATTCACTGCTCAATATGTGGGGAAAAAAAATAAAACCACATGCATAAAATACCACAGGAAGATCATAAAGCAACTTTGGACATCCTTAAAGTAGAGCCATATCATTTTCTTACATGGGTAATTACAGTAAATGGGATTTGCACAGCTAAATAGAGAGGCATTGATTTTTGCTGGCTGGCTGGCCACAGTGCTTAACAGAAGCCAGGTGGGTTTGTGATGCTGCCTAAAAGGCTTTGGCAACTGAAAATCTCCCCCCCCCCCAAAGTATATAGGAGCGTATAGATCTGGCTGAAAGTCAAAGGGATTTGCATCCAAGTCTGAGGTGCTTTTGAAACTATCCCCATTGGTATCAACCTGGAATTTGGAGTCAGTTTTAAAAGGAAAGATGGCAGCATTTTCTGCATAAAATTAGACAAGTTCGTTAACCGTGAGGATTTTTTGTTTAACTTTGAGGAGCTGCGTCACTCACTCCTCTTTGAGCTGCACAAGCAAACCCAGGGGTACGGCACCAGTCTTTGACAATGAAAGAACTATGAGCAGAAACAAAATGGGCTTTTGAAAGCTTCAAGCCCATGACAGCTGCGAGAGAGCAATAATTCAGGAAATGTCTTGGGTAAAATCAGCTCAAATGACTTGATGCTTTGTTTTATGATTATGAACATAAAGGAGTTTCTTTTAGTTATCAACTGCAAATCTCAAGGGGCTCCCCGCAAGATTTGATAATAACATGCCTTGAATAGAAATGGCTGCAAGTGGCAGCAGAGTAGCAATAGAAAAGGGACGTTTTACCCACAAGTGTCAGTTCTGTCACCAAAACGTGAGACTCCCTAGCTTGACACCTACGCCCTATTCCCAGCACTGCCTCTAACCCCAGCAGGGCAAGTCTCCCTCCACCCTTCAATGTACTCATCCATCAAAAAGGTATGTCAAAGCTGGATATTTACCTTCCTATGGAAAGTTCCTGGAAAACCTCCAAGTGAGGAGATGTATTGCTACGGCCCCACGTTTTTTGGTGGTCATTTATACCTGTGCATGGGGGGTGGGGAATAAAATGTGCTGTCAGTGTTGGGTAGTTCTGCAGACACTTTGCCAAGGGGTAGGCACCAAGGCATGGGGGCTCAGCCCTGCAGAACACCCCCATGCCTGGGGGAGCTGGTCCCCATCCGAACACCATGCTGCGATCATGCTGCGATCAGGCAGAGTCGAATCAACGAGTGTTTTTCTAATAGCATTTCTACACTGCGTTTGCACGGATGCATTTCCAGATGAGATGGCCCTTTTCCTGGTGAAGGAAGTATTTACACGTCATGTGCTTATTTTGTTTTGACCCGTAGGCCTTTTTGTGCCTTTAAAAAGGTTCCCCGTGATGGGCATGGCTGAGATGGTCCCGGACTCTGAGCCTGGGGCAGGACCAGTCTCTATCCCCATGGATGGATAATACCCTGACCCTACCCGTGCCCTGGCAGAACCCCCCCAGCCTCAAGACAGCTCAGCACAAGCCCAGGAGAGCACAGCACAGCACTGGGGAAGATGCCAAACACAGCATTTTCAGCTGTGCTAGCTGGTGCCATTTACACCTGCAGTGGAAATGGGCTTTAAAGGGAACAAAAATGTTCTTGGCTCCTTCCTCAACTGTTCTTTTACCCAGCACAGTGGTGTGAAGGGACTAAGTAAACAGTAGAAATCTTACCTGCTCTGTATTCCGCAAAATAAGACCCTACCAACTTTCTTTTTACCTTTTTAACACAAGACAATGAATTCTTTTAAGACTTTTCTGACTTTTTCCAAGTCCTCATATATGCTTTCTTAACAAAAAACTAATTTAAGCCTTTCTTCCAGAACATTTGGACAAATGACAAGACCGGATAACAGGTCGTCCATATCCCTTAAGTATACTCGTATTTGCTGACTATCTGTGAGGAAGCCGATAAAAGCTTTAAAAAGCTATTAACAGTAACAATAACACTTTTGCAGTGGGGAGGCTTGTGACAAACATTGTGTTGAGAAGGTTACTTACATTTCTTCAGTAATTACCCCCGCAATTTAGTAGCATTTTTGATCTACATGGTTAACGCTGGAGAAGCACAACTGCCAGTGTCACACTCCTTAGGGGACTTCGAAACGCCTTGGCTGAAAAGCATCTCTCCTGAACTCAGTTGCACTGTTGCCGCTTCCCAGAGCACTGGGTTTAACTTTTTTAATCCATTCCCAAACTCCCCCGAGTGCTGGCAGCATCAAGGTGCTACGATGGGTGGTTTGAGGATGCTCTGGGAGCACCGTGCTGGCATTGCCTAATTCCCCTATCAAACACCGCAAAGTCCCATTGTGCCATGTCCCCATCACTGGCAATGCCAATGTTATTTTCACAGAAAATAAAGACTTTCTGATAGACACGATTTAAATAATACAGTCTTGGCTTTTTAAAAGGAAAGAAACAAGCCATTCAAACTTGGAATTATTTCTTTCTCGGAATATTTCATAGTCATGTCAGTCTATCTATTACCCAAGACAAATTACTTTGACAGCACTATCTACTCTTGACATCTGAGTTGTCTCTCTAGCCTACTATATTTTAACACAGGCATAAAATATTGTTCAAACAGTACGGTTAGTCTAAAAGAGTAAATCTAACTGCTTTGAAATGGCCTATTAGGAGGTGAACTCTCAGTTTAGCTGCAGGCAGAGAATTAATCCAGTGCTTTTCTTAGTTCTTCAATGGCAACCTTTTCTTCCCCGCTAACTAAACGCTCTTTATTCAGAGGGATGTAAAAAGGGAGTAATCTTCAGAAGGAGAGGGGGCAAATTAAACAGAAATCAGAGGGGAAAGCATCATTAAGAAATTCTGACACATGACATCGTTAGAGGACATGTGTCTGGGCTCTCCTGTCGTGGCAGAAATGGAAATGGGGTTAAACTTTTACTTCAGTCCCAAGAACAATTATACACACAACTTAGCCTCCTGCACGCCTTAAAATGCAACACCTGTCTCTGCTCTCTGGCTTGGTATATTGTAAATATTTGGTTATAAAAAGGGACACCCTGGAGGACCCCTTCCCAGGGTGCAGCCGCTCCCAAGTTCTGAAGGTGGGAGCACTGCAGGGTCCCAGCCCCTCTCCCACCCGTGTGGGCTCCAGCTGGTTCAGCAGGGGAGAGTGCTGCTGCTCAGCTTGCAAGGGCTTCCAACCATCTTACAGCTTAACCTTTGGCCATGGGAGTGGTGTGAGCTTGCGCTTGGCCACAACACCCTCTCATGTGTGTGTAGATATGTGTTTTTTAACAAACAAATGGTCTCAGCTGCTTCGGAGGAATTCATTTTGATTCTCCCCCAGAGCTGCTCCTCTCTTTAGCACCTGCCTTTTCAGTGCTTGCCTTTACATTACAAGTTTAACATTTGTCTATTTAATGTCTGCTGTTCAGCAGCTACTTCTGTTGCCACTGATGCATCATTTGGTGACTTCTGCAGAAGGGGACCTGAAATTAGAGCCACACACATATTTACAAGGCCCAATTAAACCCCTTCCAGTAACTTGCCGCCTGCCGAGTGTGTAACAGGTTTTGCACAGGTTATCCTAAGTGAGCAGCAGGTCTCAACTCTTATCCCAGAGACATCACAACGAAGCAGATTTCCCACCAGGCCCAGCCGATCCACACCAGGAGCGTGGCAGGAGGTGGCACCCCAGGGAGATGAGCAGCAGCAGGGTGGGTGCTGAGACATGGGAGCACGGCTGGGGATGTTACCAAGAGCCACCCCAAAGTGCAGCGATGGGCAGAAACACCCTGTGATGTTGAAGAGGTGCCAAGCCAGAGGTGCCAACCCTGGCCAGCAGCACCTCCTGCCCGGGGCACCCCATGTCCCTGTCCCCACAGGCTGTACCCAGAGGCCATGCCCGAGCCCCCGGCAGTGCCAGGTGCCCAGGGACCCTCCAGCCCAGGGTCTTCGGCTGCTCCCCAGGAGGATGTGTGCTGCAGCAGCGGCAGGACCGGGTTGCTGTAGCTGAAGGCAGGCATTGCCACCCTGTGGAGAGAGAAGGGGAGTGGTGAGCTCGGCTGGGGAAGGCTCTTGGCACCACCTGGCACTGCCTCCTTCTCAGGACCCCACCGCTGGAGCCCTGAGCCGCCCCAAAATGCCAGTACACAGGAGGCTCACAGGCCTCCATCACGGGAGGGTCAAGGTCCTGCATGACAGGTCTCTCCCCCTATCGCTGGCACCGCGGGAGAGCACAGTTCGACACTCGGCTGCTCCCACCGAAACATGCCTGGCAGCCAGCTCACCCTCGAGCTCGGTCAGCCTCTGCATCCCCTGGTTCAGACCACGTCCCAGCAGTGATGTGGTCAAAGGGATGCCCACCCAGGTTCCTGAGGTTCCCCAGAAAGCTGAGGAAGAGTGCAGGGTGAAGCACGGGGTCCCAGCAGCTCCCCAGGGTAGGAGCATCCCATGTCTCCCTTTGCAGCTGCCCTGGGACGTGTCCATCCGATGACTCCAGAGGCTGGCAGGACCTGTGATATATCTGAAAGACCAAACTGCAGATCAAATGCCTGAGAAACAATGACCTACCAGCAGCACCGGAGCTTGCTGAAGCAGTGTCCAGAGCCTCTACGTATCCCCTGTGACAAATCCCAGCACCGTTTACCATGTGGCAAATCCACCTTCATCGCTCTTATCCCTGGATGATGGTGAGGTTTAAACTCTTCTATGCTTCCCACACTGTGAGGTCACTTCTTGCTAAAACACATTTATCGTTGTGACGGCTTCGCTTAGTGTAATTATCTGCTTATCAGCCACCAGCCTACTCTTACTAACATGCTTGCCTCTCTTCTTTTTATTCATCGCACCTGATTAGTCTTGAAGATAGATGATATCGGGTTAAACGAGCTTCCTGGGCCAATCAATCAGCTCTGGAGATGGCACCTTGTGTTGCTCAATGAAACTGCCCTACCTGCGCAGGGTGATTACCTCCCCCTTCCCCCGGGACTGCAGCAAAAGGATCCAGGAGGCATTTGTTTTGTTTTTTTTAATTGAAAGGTGAAAACTCCCCTAATTAATGATCCAACTACAGGGCCTCATTGTGTCATTACTCCTTATTGATGAAAAAGGAATAACAGCCATCAGATAAATTAGGGTAGACATGTTAGGACCATCACAGTGTTCCTAAATTGCATGGGTTGTCTTGTGAAGGACTGAGCATAAAGGGGCTCAATAAGAGTGGCTGATGACAGAAAGGGACACCCAGGATTACTGTCCCCTGCTATTACATGTGTCCGAGTTACACACCTCGTTGGTAAGCCAGGAAGTCTTTGTGCTCTTCCTCATGTACTCTTGGCAGCTGTTCTGGAAGCTCTTTTGCTGGTAGGTAGACATTTTTGACCCGCCCTTCCTCATGGTTATAGTTATATGAAGTTATATCCATCTTTTTTCTTATCCAGCATTGTCCTCTAACTTGAACCATTCCTTCTCCACTGCCATGTCTTTGTCAGAGAGAGCACTCAAAGACAAGCACTTCTGTCCCTGCTCACCAAGCACTCAGCCTCCTCTGTAGGATAAACTCTCCCCTCTGCTCTGTTTCTATCAGTCTTTCTCTGTAGCCGTTCCAGGATGAATTCATCTTTCTTGAGGATGTGTGACCCAAATATGCGGTATTCCAGGCAAGGACTTGTACAGACCTTGTATGCTGGTCTGGGGGAAGTCCATCCCATCCTAAGGTTACAGTTGACTGTTTGATACCTGGAGCAAAAGGGGTGGTTGCCCTCACTAGCTCCCAGACCCCGGCGTGTACCACAAGCTCCCGGCGCTGTCTCAAGTGCCCAAATGCAGGACTTCACACTTCTTACAACATTTCATTCCATTTCTGCTGGTTCTTGAACAAAAATTGAAGGGAAACTTTCTCCAGTTGCATGAAGCCCACCTTCATGCAGAAAATTGGAGAGTTTAAAGACTCATGGAGACCTTCCCACCAGAGCATCAATCCACCTGTCCCTGCTTGCTGCACAGCATACGCTGGGCAAACGCCTCTGCTATGGCAGAAGTGGTACAGCAGAGGCCAGAGCCAAGTCAGTTCCAAACTTGGCTCAGACCAAGATGACATCTACTACCGACTGCTCATACCGTACTGAGCAAAAGGCGGACAAGAGGTATCACTGGAGCACAAACAATAATCATGAATGTGTCTTCAGGGCACATGAGCTGTATACACACACACAGAGCTATTTAAGTGCGTTATAAAATGTCTCACCTTCTGAACCACTCCAAACCAGCCACGGGGATTCTGCAAGCCAAGCAATTGTAGGGGAGGGAGATCCAGGAGAGACTGGCATTTTTATATAGGCAATAAATCCTACTTCATGAAGAAACACGTTGAGGTAAAATTGCCAGTGGCTGTTTTAATAAGTATTTATGATACATAAAGGGATTTGATTCATAAACGCAGTAATTATCTCTTTACTACAAAGTAGTACAAATATAAAGCCTCCTACCTATTACATTGAAACTGTAATTGCATCTCATTAAAGAATATAAGCAAATCAAAATCAAAAACTTGAGGGGTGGGAAGAGAAGTACTACCCAAAATCTTGGTGGTTAAACATTATGGGCTTTGTGTTGTGCCATTCAATCAGCCTAAATACCTCGTAAAACAGAGTGAAGCCCTCAAGATCTGGGTGGTGTTCCTGCAGGCCAGAAGGCTTTGCTCACCTAGGACTGAAGTTTCCAAAGAGACCTGTCCACTTAAAAGGCATAAAAGAAACCTTAGCTTTAACCTCAGACAAGTGGGAATTCCACCAGCACCTTCCACACAGCCACAATTGCACCACTCCAGCCATGACAGAGCCACAAAGGAAGGTTAAAGCCTTCCCCGTCCAAACACAGCTGAGTGATAGGCTGAAATAAGCATTTTAAATCCTATTTAAGTACACACACCTGAAGATAGACTCTTTCACACTGTGGTAGCAGAGAGGTGTAACATCACTGTATTCTCCTACTGCAAGACCAGGTGGGTAGAAGTGAATTAATGTCACGTAGAGAAATAACTGCATTGGGGTTCAGGCACTGGGCACAGAGACACAAGAGCCTAGTGAAACCCCCTCCGGGCTAAACCCATCCTGTGTGGTCTTTGCCAGGACTCCTATGGGCTCCTCACTGGGTCTTCCTTCAGCATCTCCGGAGTTTCAGCCTTTTCCCCTCTGCTGCGTTCACTTAGTTGGTGTGATTTTTGGGGGTGAGGGGCTCTCCTTCCTCCCAGCTGCACCTCGTTCCTGGCTAGTTTGGGTTTCTGAAGACATCAGGCTCCACTCACTGTGTTCAAGACAAGCTTCTTGTAGTCCAGTACAGCTTTCATTGCCCCAACACCTGCCCACCTCAGTGACTGGCCTTGCTACGAGACCACCTCCACAACATGCTGGAGCACTGCTGGAGTTATTGATGCAACTTTCCTACCAAATGTTCTTTGGTCTAATCGCTTTCTTAAACTACACAAACACAATCTCTGCACCACAATCAATTATTTAACAGAAAATGATGCATTGAGTTAGAAACTAAATACCATTTAATATGCTCCAGGAATTCTAATTGAGAGATTTCACTGTATTGCTAATGAAAACTTTAACTTTGCGGTATTTTTAAATCTTCCTTGAATATAGATAAGCCAATATCTATATACTTTCTTTTAATGTCTGGAATTATTTTGCCATTTTAATGTAATCAGTCTTTCTATTTTGAAGAGGGTGCCCTTGTAGGTTATTTGTTTTCCTTCTGTTTTGCAAATTGTTCCCTTTTCAAGATTGTTTGTTTAGTGTCAAGAGGTTATTAAACAAACCAAGCACAGTCCTTAAACTAATCAGCTAGAAGTGACAATAGAGACCAGGAATAATGCAATATTAAAGAGGTTACTTTTAAAATTGATCTGAAAAATGTAACGTACTGGGGGGAAGGGGAAGCACACGCACATCTCTTATTAAAGTTGAAAAGATGAGCTGGAGGGACCAGATGCCTGAAGAGCATGGGCTAGGAGCCCCTGTTGATGGGAAGAGCTGAGCTCTGACCTGCTGCAGCTGATTTCCACATTCATACATGCTCTCCCTACCCGAATGACTCAAGAAAAAACCCCAGGGGCCTTGCAAACAGGCGAGGGCTGCCTTTCCACCAGCGTTTGCTTTCAGTCATTATCAGTCTTCATGATCTTTCCCCAAGTACTTCATGTGCTACCACGGCTCAGGGTGGACCCCGACTCACGAGCTCAACACTACAACTAGTCTTTCTATGCAGTGAAGGCTGAGGGGTCTGTAAGTCTGTCTCCCTCCAACAGGCTGCTCATTAGCTAATTAACACAAATCACTGCGGGTCTCTGCCCATGTCTTCTGGAGTGCGACTTTTCACACGCTTTTCTCAACGCCCCCTTTGAAGTACGCGTTTGAAGCATGTTGCCTTGGGCATGGTGGTGTTCCCCAGGGTTTACTCACTTTCTCATCTCTCCTTCCACTTGCTCACAGCTGGTCAAAACACAGAAGGGGAAGGAGAAGAAAACTATCCACTAAGGGACTTTCTGAAGGACTTTTAGCCTTAATCATTTCAGCTGGATGCTAATCCTTATGTAGCAAGGACCGTACCTCTGCCAAGGACCTGGCAAACTGCTGGCATTGCAAGTAGCATTTTCCATCCCAAGGGCTTTACATCCCCTGCACCGACTTCTGCCTGGGGAAGGTGGTGCAGGCACGGGACCTGTGCCAGCCAACTGTCCTCTCACAGAAACGGCTCCTCTCAGGCCAGCAGCAGGTCGCTGTGCCTGCCAACCTGGTCTGCAAATCATCTGGGGATCAAGCTCGGCAACCACAGGCAGGAGCTGGGTTTGTTCACAGTTACAGCCGGAGTCAGGCTGCCTCTGAGCACTTTCAAACTCCCCAGCTGGTAGGTCATCCCAGACCTTTCCTGATGGGACATCTCTGTGGTCTCATTTGGTACCTCATGAGAAGGTCACTGCCCTGGTGGTGCCAAAGGAGGGATCCTCATCCCGACTGTGTCCCCATTGTGCAGAGCATGGCCTCTTCTCATGTAAGTGGCCCTCAACACAGCAAGCAGTTTGTGAAGTACCTGGGAGCTATCTGCCCAACACTGCCCATACCAAGAGCCTTTGTGCCCACCAGCCAGCTACAAACCCTCACGTCACCCGATGTTCAGTTTAATCAGCTTAGCGCTCCTGATCGAGGCAGAGCAGAGAGCTCTGGCATCCCTGGTTTCAAACACAGCTCGTAGAAAAGCTGACACGTTGAATTAACATAAAATCACCCTCCCATCATTATTTTGGGCAAAAGATCCTCCAGCCAGGCTATTTATACTGGAGACACACAGTGCAGAACATGGCACAAGTCCTCTGGTGCCGCTCGTTCCCAGTGCTAATTGTTCGGGAAGTGTCACCGGGATCGTCACTCTACTCATGTTGTGACCAGCTTTGGGGAAATTAATTTAAAGGGAGCAGCTGGTAACAGTCCTGTGCTTTCAGAGGCAGCAGCACCGTGCCTTACAGTGTGTTTCCACCTCGCGTAAAGATGCAACAAGCAGTGGCAGAGAGTCCCTGTGTGGGGGACTCACTTTTTGCATCTTTAATAAAGAGTAAACACCTACATTCTCACCTCTGTAGTTCAGGAGATGCTTAGAAATCCCCCTCTGGCCCCTCCGTGGGCCAGACAGCGAGGGGCACGGCAAACAGCCTCCAGCAAAACTGCTGCTGCAGGAACTGCTGGCTGGGCACTTTCATGATGCTATAAGTGGGATTTGGGGATCTGGGTTTTTTTTTTTTCTTCTTGATGTCACTTCGAATTAGATTTAAGCTGAAGTGAACAAAATAAGCCATTCATAGGTAGAGATTTAGTAAATTTGCTAGTCTCGTCGTAACTTAAAACTTCCCTGTTTATTTAAAGCAGCTGAGGGGAAGGAAGGAAGGGTGGAAGGGCAAAATCTGGCAAGAAAGCTGCTGTTGTAAGCCTGGGTGGTGAGTGCTGCTGTCTTTATCACAGAGGGGGGCTCTTAAAAGCAGAAATTATATAACCGCTGAGCCAGCCACCAACTAAGTGCCACTTTCCTTTTTTAAGCTATTCTGGTTACAGTTGTCTTCACAAAAGGGAAATAAAATATACATTAAGAAAGATCCACAATCACAAATGGGGAATAGGACACTGCAAAGAGGACAAACACCACAATCTAAGTCACTTTCTTTGTTACAATCCTGGGATAAACAAAGCTGCTTAATAAATATTGATATTGTTTGTATATCCTGCCTTTGGAAATGAATAGCAAAGCAATGCTCTAGCCCCTTTCCCTCTCTGGAGAGACACTAAGCTCAACGCACCCCAAACTATTTTTCAGAGAAAGCTGGAAAACAAGTCCACAGCACCATTAAAATATCCATAATGGATTTTGGAAGTGTTTGGCCGACACCACCCTTTACTCAGCTGTCTGCATAATGCCTAGGAAAATCAAGCTTTCCCAGTGCAGAATAATCACGGCGACTCTCATGCTGGGACCAAGCATTTCCCCAAGGAGTTAATGCAGAGTGGCTCCAAGGGTCGCCTTGGATAATCCCCTTTGGCAGAACAGGGCTGCTCCCGGTCAGGGTGCACTACTGTATCTCTAAAGGCTCCTTGGTAAACCTGAAGCCAGTTTGGTTTCCATCCCAAACTGGTCTTTGCTTTCCTTTGGATGTCTCTAACAAAGCCTGCTGAGTCTTGGCTTCATGTTTCAAGCTACTACCACAGATCCAAACATCACTTTTGCTTCTACGTCTCCCACCTCTGTCCCATGTAAAAGCTCATCTGTTGCTGCAGACTCGGCTTCGCTTCAAACCGCTGTCCTTCCAAAAGAGCTCTATGCCCAACAGCCCGTCCCCCACGCTGTCTCTAAAAAAGGACATGGTGACATTCCCACAGCGGTGTTTGGTCTCGCTCATTCCAGCTGAAGCTTTTTAAACACGTGTCAATGTTTATGTAAATATTGAAGCAAAGCTCCAAGGCAGGGAAGCTGAGCGCATCCCCTGCAGTCACAGGGCTGGGATGCAATGAGCTCCCGCTCACCAGACCACCCTACCTGGCATTGTAACACAGTGTCCCTTAATTCACAGCACGACTTGGAACACACAGAAACCACCACAGCGATGGCAAAGGCACAGTTAAATCGCCTCCAGGCTCCCCTCCTGCTACCGTCAGGAGCCGTCAAGCCAGTCCTAACTCTGGCCGGCATCTCCAGCACAGCCATTGGGAGCAGCGACTCTTTTCCCTCCTGTCTCCGCGGGCAAGGACGATGCTCCCCCAGCACCAAGGGTACTGCTGCCATGTCAAGTGGCTGACTGCCAGCCAGACTCCGCATTTTCCCCCATCCTATCTTCTGCAGAGCCCCTGCAGTAGAAACCTGCAAAACAAGAGGCTAGGCGACATCCGCTGATGCAGGGGCTCTGCAGAAGATAGGATGGGGGAAAATGCTCGATCCTACAGAGGAATTGCTCATTCCTTCAAGGATTTAAAAATAATGAGCATAACCCCACCAAAGTCTATTGTCCCAAATAGTGATGAAGCGCTGGATTCAGCAAGGTCCCAGCAGGTCAGCACCAATGCAGCACCCTAGTAGCACACAGGGGATGGTCACCAGCAGGGTTGGTCTCCTATTCCTTGCTGGAGTCGATGGGGAGGCATCAGTATGTTTGGAGCAGGCTGCCAGCACTCCCACAAGATAGTTAGCCATTTTGAGTCTCACCAGGAGGTTACGGTGCTGGAGCTGAACTTTCCTCTCCTTGTTTTTGGCTTGAGATTGAATTCCAGAGCCTTGTGCACATTCCCATCAGATACTCTCCTTGGAAATGCTCAGGCAGTTCCCCATGATTGAGCTGGAGCAATTTAACAGCTTGCCAGGCTGGGCTCAAGGGCAGCTGCCCCTTCCGCTGGAAGTTTCCTCTTCGCACCTGATGGGTGGTAACCATGTGCAAATCCTGTCATTGCTGTAAAAATTCAAATAGTCTGGCTCTAATGGGTTTCAGTGGCTCAGGCCTTGAGGAAACCACCTTCCTGGAGGTTCAAGCTAACACATGTGCCTTCTCAATTCAATAATCCCAGCCGTGAGGGGAGACGTCCCAGCTGAAGGGACAGTTGCTTCCTAGACCACCCTGGTTCAGTCGCTCACAATCATGGGGCCATGCTCTGACCTCCATCAGGCAGTTACACCTCAGCCATCAGCTCCAGCATCCGTGTCACAACAGGCTCAGTGACAGCAGCTTCATGTTTCAGGCTTTGTCTGGCTGCCCTTTGCCAAGCGCCGACCCTCATCAGGGGAGAAACGTGGCTGGTGAGTGAAGGCACTCAGGACCACAGCCCCAGCTGCCCTCTGTCACCCTGCTCTGATGGAGGGAGAGCAAGAAGGTGGGTTACACCCACCAGGATGGGGAAGGAGAGCAGAAAGCATCAGCTTGAAACACGCTGATATCCTTGCACAAACACGACGCAACATCTGGACCCACAGCCAATGCACCCCCCATGGTGGTCGTGCAAACAACAGTGCTGAAAAGTGGAAGCGTTAGACAGGAATTCAGTGTTAAACCACGAATAAACCCAGTGGCACCCACCCACCCCTGCCAAGGCTTTGCTGAGTGCTGGAGACACTGGCAGTCCCTCTCCCCTCCCTACCAGAGCAGGACCAAGGATTAATTTGTGAAGCTACTTCGTTCTCCCTCCCTATCTTTTTTTAGTACGTGCCTCATCTGTTTGTTTTCTCTCCTAGTCAGATGATGACATGAACCACTAAAAACTATCTTCTAAATGTGCATGTCTCGTTTAAACTACCTGGAGGTGTTTAATTATGGCTTAGCTCTAGCACACACTGCTGCTGTTGCTGCATCTGATTTTATATAAGTGCCTGGGTGAACCCCAAGGCTCTGTGCCCTCTCCTGCTCTACACCACTGGGATTACATAGGGATGTACGTAAGGGATATTTACAGTGCCCTCCACCTCCCCCTGCTCTCTCTAGCAAAATGCATTGCTTAGCATCGTTTATTCTGTATATTTTTACCATCACCTTACCAGCTTCTGTGGTGGTGGAGAGAGAATTTGCATTAGCAGCCTCCCTTGAAGAGAAAGCAAAAATTAACATTCAAGTGTAGGTAGTACAAGAGGTAGAAGATAATATAACACTCTTTGCTCTCACACTGACCATGCATCATCCCTCCCCAAGTTTTTGTCCACAAAGCTTCGGCAGATGCAGCGTGCAGATTTCCTCTGAAACAGCAATTGGGGGTGAAACCATTGAGCCCAGTCAGTGTGTGCACAAACCACTACACGAGCAAGCCCGGTGGGTGTCTGCATTAGGAGGTAATGCTTGATGCACCCTTCCTCCCCATTCCCATCCATGCTCTTCAGTGCTCTTCAGCACTTCTTACTCACAGAGTATTATTTGCTTTAGACTCTGATTTTTTGCAGGTCATTGCTCTAATCTCTCCAGATCACACTGGTTCACCTCAATCTTGATGTGTTTGTTATCTCTCTAATTTTGGGGTGAGATCAAGGATGAAATTACACCTGAGAGATACCCACCATGAAGTATAAGCACTGAATACAGGGGCGGGTTTTTTTCTGGTTTAGTTTAGTTGCCCAAAACCCTACTGGGAATATTGAAAAAAGGGATTGTTATTAGCAGATGTTTCCCCACCCTGCACCAAAATTTGAGAATCACAAGGCTAGAACAACAGCGTCAAATCCTTGTCTTTTCTCTCCCTCCCTGCTCCATGCAGCGAGGAGCAGGCTAATATTGGTTTGAATTAAAATCATTCTAATCAACAGACTATATGGACCCCTTTTGAAGTAGGTGGGAGTTCTGCCGGGGTTTTGCCCGCTCTGTTCAAAGCACAGCCTCACCTCCTCACCCTCTGGCTACAGGGACTCCCACTTCCCATACAGGGTGAAATAAAACCATCCCATGGAGATCACACCCCCACGGCCGCTCCTGGATGGCCGAGACTGCACCAAGAAATGCAAATTTGCAGTGTGGTTATTTGGGGCTGAAGATACTTTCGCTTCTCTATTCCAGACATGCTCTTTTTATAGGCACTGTAGTACTTGTAAAGGCAGGGCTCGGCTGCTTGCACCAAAGCACAGGTGCAGCTGAGGGATACCTGAACACAAAGCAAAGTGACTTGTGTTGCTCTCCAGGTCCGTGCTTACAGACCCCCTTTTCTCCATGGGAGTTGAAGGGGGAGAGCACAAGAAAGCTGGGAAAGCCCGGAGGTAGGCAGACATGTCCCACTGTACAGAAGGGGGGAGCAGCAAACGAGCGATGGGGCAGCAGCTCAAATGGAGAGAAAGAGGAATTGCCGTGCACAGCAGATATTAAATCTGGGGAACTCATCACTGCAGGACAATGGTGTGGACACCAACACCGCATGTGGTTTGGAGAGCAGATGAACTCATGGAAGAAACAATACAAAGTCACCACCTCAGGCTCAGAAAGTCTGAGCCAGGGCCCAGCAGGCTGGGAGCAGGTTTGGGAAGGTATCCCAAAGGCACACTCACTCTCTGAGGCTCCCAGAGGTATAACTCACTCTGTTGTGAGAGTCAGAGACCCAAACTCTGCTGTCCAAGACACACTAGCAGTGCAACCCTGCCCAAACCCGTAACTTCTACAGTTTCTGTTTGTTAACCCTGGACCGTGGCCCCACCACACGCCACGCAGGCAACAAACACAAAATCATCCCTGCCTGGTGTGAGCAGAGGACAAATGGCACGGGATGGAGAGAGATACCAAGGAGCATGGGAAGGCAGCAGAAAGCCTGTAGTCAGGGTGATGGCAGTGGGCTGGGCACCCCCACTCCAGCCACGTTTTCATGGACACCAGGGCACAGAGGACAAAGACAGCATATGGTGGAGGAGGTGTGATGAGTGACCTAGCCAAAGAAAGGGTGATTTTTCTTCCTAGAGACACATATGGATCATGTTTTATTTCAGTTATAGAGGTGGAAAGTCCAAACAGCTCTGTGAGTTATGAACAGCTCTACAGCAATGCCTGCTGTTATCACTGAATTTAAAGTGGTCCCTGTCAGCCAGGAGCAGGGCAGGAGGGAACACCCCAGCAAGAGGCTTCCAGGGGAGGTTGGAGGAGGAACCCTCCAGCGGGCAGAAAAGGCAGGCACCGCCGCAGACTGCCTTTATACCTGTACTCTGCTAGCATACTGCATGTCAATCCGCCTTGAAGTATTATCCAAGCTACACAGCTAATGCCAAATTTTAATCAGTGTTACTATTGGGCCATACAGACTAGCTGCCAGTGGGTCAGTACAGCCTGCTGTTGGTCACCACAAGTGACACCAGGCCTGAGGTGTGCAGGAGAAGCAGGAAAATCTGATATGCTATTTCCCTGTGCCGAGCCTAACTCCAAGTTTCTGTTGATCACTCTACTGACACAACTAATAAGTTCACAAATCCAATCAAACACTGGGGAAGAGCCAAATATTATAAAACCACCAGATGAGGAACCAAGAAGAGGAAAAAGAAATTTTTTTTTCAATTTAAGCCCAGAGTCAATCTGGGAGAGATAGGTAATAAATATATTAACCAGCTGTATAGTGAGCCCAGCAATGGTCTGCTAGTTCTGCAGTACTTCTGCCAGCTTTATCTGACATGAATTTCTAATGCAATTGAATCTGATTTCACTTCCCAATGATCTCATTTCAGTCACTGCCACATACCCCACCACCGCCCCATCGCGCGAAGCCGGTGACGCCGGCTCAGCCGATGTCAAGCCAACAGTGGCTGATAGCGCTACCTCCTCCTCTGATGGGCTCAGCCCTGCAAGGTGCTGGGCTCTGCCTGGTTTGGCTGCGAGGAGCGCGGGTCCTGGTGGTGGCTGATGCATCGCAGGAGTCACTGTTTGTGACTCTTAATGAAGTGTGAGTCAGCACCGCCACTGTAAACTGTGTCCTGCGGAGGCTTAAATATAAAAACTCTGGCCCAGGATGGAAACCAGGATAGTCAGACTGTTGTGAATGAAGTAAAAGCAAACTCAAGCTGAGACTTGAAAAGTGTGAACATTTTTATGGTGGGATTTTTTTTTTCTTTTGAACAAAGCTAACATTTTTCCCTTTTGTGATCTCAGCTGACAGGAGGGAAAAACAAAAAAATCCACAAGCAGGGTACCCTAACTATGCTGTGTTCTCCCCTTTCTTTTTATATTTCAAAGCCTTTCTTTCAATGAACACTATATTTTCCATGCATAGAATTGGCACACCTGGAAGAGCACAAGGACTTGAAGAGGAGACCTCAGAAAGTCCCCCCAAAACCAGAGTTGTGGGGTAAAGGGGCTACAGGAACAGGGAAATTAAGTGACAGGGATCCACAGAGACAGAGCTTTGAGATAAGCCTCTGCATCACTCACACACATCCACTAATGGTGAATTACATGGGGGAAAGGCTTGGGGTTATGTTGGTTGTTTTTTAACAGATAACCTGCAGGTGAAAAAACACAGTAAAAAATTCCGAGGCATCCTCATTTGGGGGGGGGGCCCACTACGGTGAAAGCAGCGAGTGTTCAGCCCCCTCTGGGCTCAGCCCCACAGTGCCATGCTCTGGTGCACCGGGCACATATAGGCAGGGCCCCTGGAGCTCAGAGGTATATAAGTTTCTCATATCCATGAACTTCAAAGGGATCCGAGTGCTAGATGCCTTTGGAAACCTGAACAGCAGGTCCAGGTTTCCATCTTCTTACCGTAGATGCAAAAATAATGTGCTCAGACAGATTTGTAGAGGTAATGCCAAAAGGGCATCCAGTGCACTGATAACACCTTTGCACGGTCACTCAGTAGGACTTGGGGGGACCCTGGGCAGCACGAGCTGCGACAGTCTGGAGCTATGAAAACAGGGATGATCCAGCTTCGATCAGCTCACTCCTGGCAAGAGCCCTTCCACAAGCACCACCTTGCACACACCCCATCACCCCGCGCACCTCCATCTCCTCCTCACCCCAAAACCCCCGCACCTCAGAGCCTGTAAGGCATGCTGTTTGCTACTTGTGCCTGCTGTGACACCGAAGCAGGCAGCCAAGCAGAGCAGAACACCAGCGGGGTCGCTCCCTGCCCTCCACCCCTCCATTGCCAGCTAACCCCGGCCCCCGGCCCCCGGCCCCGGCCCCGGCCCCGGCCCCGGCGGTGCCTGCGCAGGCAGCCCAGCCCGGCAGCGCTGCCGTTCCTGGCCGTCGCACGCCCTCTCTTGGGGAGCGACCCTTAAGGCCAGCTCCATCCCCGGCGCATTGCCGGCAAAAAAACCCTGTCCGGGGCCGGGGCGGGGGGGAGCAAGCTGGGAAGACCCTAACAGGAATATCTAGCCCTTCCAAAATGGACCTAACAGAGATGTAGTCACTCGGCGTGCAGTGACAGCATCACCTGGGACACAGAAACGCACCAAGCTTCATTTTTAGAGAGCTATATTACAGGCGGGCAGATGGGTATGTATATAACTCTGCAGATACACAGAGAAAGAAAGGGTGATGGAAAATCAATAGTGCGTATGATCTTGAGGAGTCATCTGGCTTGGCTCCTCATCCCAACACAGCTATGCTACGGCCAAATTTGATGGATGTCTAATGCACTCTTAGAGACCTTCTATGCTGGAGACCCACAGCCTTCCCAGGCAACCTGCTCCCACGCCTCACCATCCGAAAGCTTCTTTTTCTGTCTGACCTTGTTACTGCATCTCAAGGCCCTCACTCTTTCCTATCCAAAATGAGCACAAAGAACACATTTCCCTTCCTCTCTTGCCCTTAAGGACCATCCCCTTGTGCCCCCTACACCCCCTTCTTCAGCCCAATCAATATTCCCACAGCTCTTTCCTCTCAGGTTGCATTTTCCGGGTTGCCAGACTGGAAATACGGTTGTCTCCTGGACCATCCCCAGCCATCTCACCAGCTTTTCTGGTTTCATGGTGCCCATGAGTGGAGACTGCTCCAGGTGAGAACTTCCCGGTAGAGGTAACTTGCACCTCTTGAATTCTCTCCTGTTTTTTTTTACATCCCTTTCCTCTGTTTTGTCAAGGTCATTTTGAATTTAATCCTCTTCTCTGCCTTCATGTCATCTGCAGATTTAACAGACAGGTCTTCTACTTAATCGGTCCCAGCACTAACGATGGCACTGAATAGAGCAGAGCACAGGACACACTCTGGCACCATCCCACACAACACTGATTCTCCTGGCAATGCATCATCCATAACTGGTCTCATGGTACGTTACCCAATGGGCTTTGAAATCACTGCATAGGAGATTCATCTAAGTCATATGACCAATATTTTTAATATTCCCACAGCTGTTTTGAATGTAATTTGCTACAGTTGAAGATCGTTTTCTTATTTATCAGCAATAAAAGAGAGAAAGGAAGAAGACAGCTTCACATCTGTTAAATCCATGGTTTTCTCTGCATTACCTGATGCCGACTCTGATGCCTGCCCAAGGAATTGCCACCAACAGAGAAGCCCACAGGAAAACACATGGGAAATCACCAGGCCACTCTGCCCCTAGAAGACTTGTATTTGTGCCTTGTAGATATGGCGAGTTTAAAATGTCTGAGGGCAGTGTCTGACCTCAGTTTGCAGATAGGGACAATCGCTCAGTCTTACCCCAAAACCCTCCGTGAACCACAAGCCTTATTCCTCCCACTCCACTCCCTCCCACCACCAGTCTGTGACAGCTAAGACAAATTTTTAAAAATTTGGTTCTGCCATTGTCCACACTTCCCTTTGACAGCACAGTTCACGGATTTTTCAGGCCAGAGGGGACTGTTATATTCACCTCGTTTGACCTTCTTAAGCAATCCAGGCTCTCTCGTATTTCACTCGGAGATTTTCAGGAGCAAATCAAGTGATAAACACTTACAGATACCTCAAAATATAGCTATTGCAATGAATCCCTGCCTACCTGATAAGTTTGCTTTTCTATTGCTTGGAGAAAGTAGTTTGAGAAATCTAGTATGAGAAGCAAGCTCCATTTTTCAATGTAAAGTCTGCTGGAATACAGAGCTTTCCGGTGGCTACAAGCTGGCATAAATTCATTCTCCAGGCATCTTGCTTCCATGAAACAAACTACTTCCCATTTAAGACACATCTAAGAAAGTTAAACTTGGCAGTCCTATTAGTCCACTAACAGAAAAAAAAAGTAAAAGGACAGCTTGTGGTTAGTTGTAGGTAGGTAGGTAGTGCACTAATTCAAAAGAAAATTAGCTTGGACAAGCTATGAAGAATTCTGCTTCATCGTTGTGCCTGAAATCAGAGATGCTATCTGAAATCAGAGATGCTATCTGAAATCAGAGATAGCATCTTGTATATTGTTCATCTTCCATTCTCTAAAACCATCATACAGCCCCTGCGTACACGAGGATCACACTAGTCTACAATTGCTTCAGTTTTACCTCCCTGGCTTTTTTTTTTCTTTGGAAGGATGGTAGTGGGAAACGGAAGAGGAAATCTGAATTGCAGTTCTCAGAAAACACCAACCACAAATTAATTCAACAGCTATGTATTTGATTTGTGCTGTTCTGAAGTAAAAGCACATCCATCCCATGCTCTGCTCCACAGGCTTCAAAGACTGTACATATCAATACAGAGGCTTATTGATTATGCCAAGACCAAATCAAGTAACTTCATGAGAACTGAAAACAGTAACAAAAAAGACCACCACCACAAAATCCCAACTGAAGATTAAACCCAACCTTGATCCTGCCCCACTAAAGCCACTGAGCACCTGCCCACTAGCTTTGATGGGGACCAGAGCAACCCCACAGAGAACATCCAGTCCACCAGCCACATGCCTTTTCTTGAGCCCTTCCACCTAGAGAGCAGAGCTGTTACAGACCTGGGGAAGCTAATGAGTCCAAATGCAAGGAAAAGCAGGCAACAAAATCTCATGTAGATGGCCTTTTCAATTAAGTACTTTGAGACTAAGAGCCAATTATTCCTTACAACGTTCCCCTGATTTTGCTGCCTTAGGGAAAGATGTTGGAAAAGATTTGAGCAGAACTTATTTTGATGCTGCAAAAGGCGATTTTAGGCAGAGAGTCACCGTAGGGTTCAGCGGTCATGGACTCTTGTCCTGTCTTAGGTTGCCAAAACAAGGTTCCCCTGGAAGAGAGAAAATATTACATCTCTGAGCAGCCTTCCTGTCCCATCTCCCTTCTCATAGCTTTGAACAAACTTTGTTTGAGGAAAGATTATTTAGATTGCCCAACCAGAAGTGAATTAAAGCTAAAACTGTTTTAAAGATCTGTCTTGCTTTGATCCAAATACATATTTCATTTACAATCAGTTCCTCTTTGCATCAGTTTGAGCCTTTTTTTAGGATCAGCTGGAACACCTTTCCTCTTTTCCACCGTAATTCTGAAAGCAATATAAAGTGCAAATAGCCATTGAGACACAGTGTATGCTCAACAGAGACACATTTCTCCATGGTCTTCCTACCCACCACTGACAGCCAAGGCTTTGGTAGAACCTGATGCAGCACCGTGACTCACCCAGCCTGTAATGGTTTAACTGGGATCACAGCAGCATTCTTACTATGCACAGCAGTGTCTTCTGGTGACTTCACAGGGTACGCCGTCAATATGTAATAACACTATGCATCGTGAATTATGGAGTTGCTGGAATCAACAGGATTTTGCATATTAATTGCAAACACACCCAAAAAGACAAAGGAATTTATTGGCTTAATTAGTGTTTCAGCTCTAATAACGTTCAAGCTTCATTCTCACACAACTTGATAAATAGCAGCACAGTGTTAGTCCTTGACGATGCTTTGCCTTTTGAGAGGGGATGCTAAAGTTTACGATCCAAGCTCTCAGCTGCAGCAATGCAGGGTCTTGGAGGAGTTGAGCTTCAGAGATATTTGACACCTCTCTTTCCTAAGCAGGTTGCTAGATGCTGGCAAAAGGAGCTACTCCACCTCCTCAGCAGATGCTAATGGTGTTTTCCCTGAAAGGTATCTATACAGTGACACTTACTGGGCAGGACACAAAATGGAACTGGACCATTTCCACCTCTAGGGTACAAAGACTGAGATTCATTCTAATACATCCCCAAACACTACATAACAGGAACCAGTTGCCACACTGGCAATCCGAGGGTAGCTACATGTAACGTACTTAAGGATTGATTCTGACTCCAGGGATGCTGAGAAAAACTAAGTTTGAGAAGAATTAGATCAGTGTACCTGGAAGCAGACTTTGGCCCTTGGGCTCCCAGTTCCCAGGAAGGACAGCTCCGTGAAAAATGAGGTGCTAGGAGAAGGAGAAGCGAAAGTCAAGAATTCAACTGTATACCAAAACAAAACAGAGAGAAACCCACTTGGATCTGATCTCCATCACCTCATGCATTCACATGCTGCAGCACAGCACGGCTGACGCGAAGTTTCAGGAACAGCATTACAATAATGAAGGAAGAGCAAGACACTACCTGAAAAGCAGCTTCCTCCCCAAGGAGTTAAAACATTTTCTGCATTATCATACCATCAAAATTGCATCTTAAAACTAAGGTCAGACAAAGAATAATTGTTCATAAAGCCTGTGCAGAGGATAGCTCACATCTTCAAACGAGTTATCCTCCTGGGCATGTTTCCCCACCATTCTCAGCAGCAGATCTCTCCTCTTTGGGATGGGGATCACATCACAACACTTAAGCAATAAGCAATTTGTTGACAAAGAGAAATGGCACTAAGAAAACATTTCAGCTGCATTCAAGACTGGGGTTGGATATTTTTTTTGTTTGTTTTTCTAGACATGATCTGGCAGCTGGAAGCAAAAAGAAGAGCCAGGATCATGTGAATGTCCCCTCTCTGGGAGGAGCGCAGCCAAAGGCTGCAGGCAAGCCATGCTCTCCATGTCACCGTGCTCACAGCGCACTGGAGGAAATAATCCTGCATTAATAGGGCAGCAGATTACAGGGATCAAACAGGCCTTTTCTGTTTCTACACTAGCTCATGCCAAAAAAACAAAACGGGAGCAAATGCAACAGAGAGAGGGATATGCCATCAGCCCCCTGTGAAGAAAATCTACTCCCATTTATTAGAATATAGAGCTGTGCCACGCAGGGTAATGGTTAATTCAGGCTATTTTATAATTGGAAGAACCCAAAGAAGGTGGGCATTTATGGCTTTCTCTACAAGGAAACACGACCATAACTCACAGCTCCTTCAGAATTACGCTCTGCAAAACCTTGAGAGGGAGATCCCGCAGAGCACTCTGTGGTGGGGGCCACGACGCAGCAGTGGCTCAGCACCTTTCAGGCTGTGACCTGACACCACCAGCTCTCAGGGCTTCAGCCTGAAACACAGGGGGAAAGAAGGGGAATTCCGATGTATGTTCAAGCCTAGGACATCAAATCATACCGCAGCCTCAGCTTCTTGCCTACCCAGGAGGTAATGAGACTGTCCCACAGGCTATTTCCAGGGAACCGGCATTGCCCTCTACTGGCCTCTTGGTAACTCATCGTCAAGGCCAGTAACAAACTGGTCCTAAATCAAGAGGAATCAGAAGGAGCTTAGCCCCCTGCTTTAATCCCCCACGCAGCCTTCAAAAATGAAGCTTACTCGAGGGCAAGTGGGCTCAAGAAATAGTGAAGCACTTCTGCTGTGGCACCTGCTATGTGAACAGGGCATTAACTTCTGAACTGGCATGGGCTTGGTCTAGAGAAATGGGCCCCCATTTGCACGTTAGCCATAGCTTATAATCAGGCTGAACCTCTTTCTGCCATTAGACATGAAACCAGCTAAGAGCAGGTTCTCACCCATAAGTGCCAGGGTGTCCACACGGTAACAGTTTACCTCTCTCATCTGTAATTAACCTTCCAAGTCTCTGCATGATGCAGACATTTGCAGTAAAAAGGACCAAACTCTTTGGAGTCTCAAAGTCAGTGAACATTCAGTTAGTCTTTATTTTATTCTGTCAGGCTCCTTTATCCCGGAGACAATACTATGACACGAGATCTTAGCAGGAATTTTTGCCAGAGTTCAGTCCAATCACAATAAGGAAAAAAAAAGGCACGTTACCAGAAAAAAAGGTATTTAACACAAAAATATTAGATTTACAATAGACGTATATGTCATTTTGCCTCTGTCCTCCACAGACCCCTTTAATATAATTAGTCTGTGGCATAAACAGAAGGAGATCACTTGAGCATCCACCAAACCCATCCTCCCTGCTTTGAGTTCACAGATTAAACCCGTCCAGGCACCATAAGCCACTGAAGGAGCCAAGCAAGGAGATAAGCAAGCATTACATCACTGAGAAAAATGCCCAGAGTTTCAAAAGCAGTAAGCCCAAGACCAAAGTGTGGTTCAATGCACGTGTGTAAAGCCATGAGGCACAAAAAGCAGCACTTTGCTTTTCTAACAGCAAAAGGGAAAAAGGAGAACCCAGACGTGGGGCTGTCCTGCCCCGCTGCAGGCCAGTGTGGCCCCATCAACCCAGGCCCTGCTCTGCAAGGGGATGAGCATCAAGGAGAAAATCTGCAAGCCCAGATCCTGGAAAATACAGAGGTACCAGACTTTGCACAGGACACCAGACACCCAGCTGCTCTTGCAGCATGGGTTCCTCAGAAAACTCCTTCTGTGCACTGGCTGGCAAAAACTTAGCCCCAGCAGCTAACCTGCTTCACTCAAGCCAAAGCTGGATTTCCTCACCCATCTCCCTAGAGACTTGCCAGGAGCTCCCCAAGCCAATGAAGGTCAAAACAGAAGAAAACAAGTGCCCAGTCACGAGCCCGCTGGCTTGTGGGAGAGCAGAGTAACCTGAACGCCTTCCTCCAGGGAACAGCCACAGATGAGGGGTGGCCAGCACCCCTCTTGGGGCTCTCAGCAGCATCCCCATTTCCCCTTCCATGGTGTTTTGTGTGCTTGGACGTCTCCCTGCTCCCCTCTTTTCCAGGGATCCCTTCCATGGCCAGTGCTGCCCAGGCACAGTACAAGGGTCAAGGATTCACATCAGTAGCACAAAGATCAGGGATTTGTTGCTGCAATATCTAGGTTGCTTTGAGAGCATGAACATCTGTCTATTTTTTTTATCTTAACTTTTTTATTATTATTATTTTAACTTGAGCATGCAGCTGGTCACAAAACAGAAGTACCCTTTGTCTAAAACTCCAACCTTCCACTCCTTTCAGGGAGGTTTCCCTATTCGCATCACATCTGATCACCTCGCAATTTTTAAAAGCATTTGCTTTACTCATCAAGTAAAATAACACTTCTGAGGGGTCAGACCTCCAGAGCAGACACTGGCTAATGGTTGTGTGAGATGCCAGTATCATTTGGGAAGGCCAGTCTCAGAGAAAGCTGAAGCCAGTCTCTGAGTACACATTAATTCTCCTCCTCTGATCCAAACCAGGGGACCAGGGTATCCCCGCTACAAACAGCCCCTTCTCTTTGTGCCATGAAACATATAGAACCCATGGACCACATCTAAGGGGAGGAGGACTCAGTTGAAGCCCAGAGGGTTAGGAGCCCACCGCAGGCTGCTTGCTGCGCTGCGCGTGACCCTGCTCTCACCCACAGCCACCCGCAGCACAGGGACTGCCATCCCCATCCGCAACGCTGCCACTGCTCTTCTGGACAGCTGCACCACCGAGCACTGAAGTTTTTCATCTCCCAATTGCTATCCCCTGTGTTACTTCAGAAAAAAACCAACCCACACACGGAGCTACTACCACGATGACTGGGATGGAGGAGCCTGTCCAAGCACCACCGCCGCAGATGCTGGGTGAGAGCCATCAACCCCCTACAGAGGCAATCTCAGAGGTCCCTGCAATGAGGAGAGGAAACAAAAAAGCCTGCGAGCAGCTGAGGTAGATGTTCATTCTATCGATTGCGTAAACTGTCAGTGGAGTGGCAATGAGCATTTTTTTTTGTTTCTATCCTGGGGAATAATCCAGCCTGATAATTAGTACATAAGAGATAAGTGGAAAATGAGACATCTAGCGAGGGTGGTTCAAGCCTCCTCATGACATTGATAATGTGCAGATACATAGATCACTGTCGGGGCCAACCGCCACTGTGAGCCTGTGTCTTCCCATTGCCTCATCAATCCATCATCCGCTTAGCTACTGACACCTTGGCAGGCACACACCGCCAGCCCTGCATTTGAATTGCGAGGAGCAGGTTCCACCAGGGAATACAGATTTAAAAATCTAAGATTCAAATTTGTTTAAGTATTGTGAACAGCAATTCCCTTGCAAGGCATCTTCATTGCCCTTTTGCCAAGGGGGAACAGTTGGGTCTTTGTTAGAAGTACAAATTGCTTCTTAATGCAAAGGATAAAGCAGAGCCCAGGCACCTCCTTAGAATTCCTCCTGGCTCTTGCTAATGCTGCTGCATGTCAATTTTAATTTTTTGAAATTTAAACCGAGGGCTTTGTGTCTAAGCTCCATTTTGTCGGAGGGGAGGGGAGGAATAGTCAAAAAGGATTACAGATCTGGGGGGAATTGAGGATCCATAGCAATTATACTTCATTTGGGTCTTGGACACTAGTTTTAATCATATTCTAAATAGTACAAATCGACCAGACATTAGAGATTGATAAGTGTCTAACACATGTACCTGGTTATGAACTCTGCTTCCCTCAGCTGGGGGATGTTTGAGGACAGGCTGAAGGGAGGAATTGCTTTCTCTTTCTGACCCTCCTCTTCCAGCCAACGAGAAGACAATACCCACCGAGGACTAGGTAGGAGACAGAAGAGACTGTAAGAACTCGGTCATCGCGGGGCTACCCCAAAGTGGGGCTGGAACAAGTTCATGCCGGCTGTGGTTCCCTTTCCTCCTGCAAAGTCAGGGCAGGGGCAAAGCTCCAGCCTTGGCAGAGCAGTTGCAGTCTGGCTCCTGTTTCTCTTACCTGCGAAACTGCACTAATGCTGCAAAGGGCGGTAAGCTGATAGGGAGGTAGGACCTTCAGGAGGGAAAAATGAAATGACAAGACAGTAAAATGAAAGTAAGAGCTTTTGTAAATCAACTTAGCTCTTTTAGCTTCAGCAGAGCAACCCCAATCTACCCAAACTGAGGAGATTACCTGCTGGGGTGATGATGAAAGATGCACCTCCTCCACCAAAGGCTCAGAACCACATGCACTAGTTACACACCCGTGCGCTTTTAAGAGGACACAGAGTGGCTGGAATTTACCGAGGACCAGCAGGACAAAACCTTTGCAAATGGTTTGAATCTGTCAGTCTTCAGTGAGCTTTCTCTCCCAGCCCGTCTCAGGGACTGTGCAGACCCACCTATGGTCAGGTGTGGTTTCCAACCCATATACGCACTCCAAGTGCAGGGATTTAGACAGACTCTCTCCCCCACTGCTTTCTGACATTTGTCAAGCGTGTTACAGAAACACCCCTTTCCATAATCGCTGATTAAACCGCTTTTCCTGTACTTCACTAACCCCTGGATCAGGCTCAGACCCAGTAAATCTATTTAGGAGATCCGCTCCACGCCCCCACTTTCACCTTTTGATGACTGTGTGCCTTCTTTTTACAAAACTGCATAAAGGTGAAGCTTTTTTTCCTCTCCCTTGGCTTCTTCACAGCCCCCTTGAACCATAATCAAGACGTAGGCAAGATACCCCATCCTAACTTTAAATTTTGCTGCAAACCTAAGGGACTGAAGTGACCCCCTCCTTTGCCTCCCACCCTCCCGTGGCACCACCACAGCGCTCCTTTGCAGCACTGGAAGAGACAGACAGCAAGAAGGCGTTGTCTAAAAACATAATTTAATGTCGTATTTTGGTGATTGTGGTCAACGACTGAATTCTTTTGCAGACAGGAACAGGTTTGACGTTAATGACACCATCATTCACACGAGCATTGCATTGCACAGAAAAGAAAAGTTTACACTTGACCCCATACAAACAAAGCAGCAGAGGAAAAAACAGTTATGGTCCAGTCCCACTTCATGAATAGTCCATCTGAAAAGTCATCATCGTAATTAATACTTATTGACAAAAAAAATGTGACCGGTTCAAATTCCATGTGCAGCACAGTCCAAACTCTGGGCTCTCTTACACCCCCCAGGAACCACTCGAGAGTTTCAAGCTGTTGAGTTCCTTGTGTGACACACAAAACACCGAGGCTGACAAAGGGAGAGGGGGGGTCAGAGGAAATGGGGGAGAGTAAGGAAGGGGATCGCTTTGTTTCACTTCTATTTCGATTCCACAGGGGTAAAAAAAAAACCCATACAAACTGATAATGAAGCTAAAGTGACCTGTGGAGACAGCAGACACCAGGAGGAACAGCGGCACGGCAGGGTACAGAAATGCCAACCAGCCCCACGCGCATCGGTGGCGGGGCCAGTTGTGTCACGCCGCTTGTTATGTGTTAATCGGGGTATAAAAGAAAGCCAGAGAAAGTGCTGTACTTATTGTTGTTGCCTCCATGCGCTTTGCCTCCGTCCAACTTGACATACACCTCGTCACCGGAGTCCAGGTGCAGCACCACGCTGTTGCTGGCGTAGTCATAGTTCTGGTCTGCGTCTTGGGCGATGGCACTGGCCCGCACCTGCCAACACAGCCGCGGGGTACATCAGCCCCCCCGAGCCCCTCTTCCCCAGCCCCTCCATCAGACCCCCGAGCCCCTCTTCCCCAGCCCCTCCACTACCCCCTCCCGCCCCCCTCCTCGCTTCTCCTTCCCCCCAGCCCGGCAGGAAAGTTTGCAAGCCGGGAGTTTGGGGTTCGTCGCGGCTCTAAAGCTTCTCCCCGCGCCGCACCCCCGCCGCGACGGCGGGGAGGATGCTCCGGCTGCTCCTTTCCCCGGGAGCGGCGGCGGCCGGTGCCCGCGGGCGGCACCGGAGCCGGGAGGGGGGGGACCCGGGGAGGGGGGAGACCCGGGGCGGGGAAGACGAGCGGGGGAGCGGCGGGGACCCACCTGCCCGTTCTTGCAGAGGTCGGCCCACATGCTGGTGCCGTCGCCGCCGCGCATGAGGATGTGGTAGGTGAAGAAGTAGATGCCGCGCACCTGGCAGGTGAACTTGCCGCTGGCCGGGTCGTAGTGGTTGCCCAAGTTGGTCACCACGTCGTCGAACTTGAGGACCTCGTAGCCCTCGTGGGGGCTCTTCAGCCCCACGTAGAAGGCGATGCGCGGCCCGCTGAAGGCGGCGCTCAGCCCGCCCGCCGCCTCGCCGCCCGCCGCCGCCCCGCCGCCGCTCCCGCCGCCGCCCGCGCCCGCCAGCGCCAGCCCGGGCAGCCCCGGCTTCCCCGCGTCGCCCCGCTCCCCCGGCGGGCCCCGCGGACCCGGCGGACCCGGCTCCCCGGGGGGTCCGCGGGGGCCCGGCTTGCCCGGCCGGCCCGGCTCCCCCTTGGGTCCCTGGACGAAGGGCGGCGGGGGGTTGGCGCCCAGGTCCTGCAGGGCCTCCACGGCGGCGGTGCTGCCGGGGCCGGGCGGCCGGCCGCCGCTGTACGGGTCGCAGATCATGCGGCAGGTGCCCATCATCTCGTAGTGGGCGCCGCTCTCGGCGGGCGCCTGCAGCAGCAGCAGGGGCACGGCGACGAGCAGGGCGACGGCCATGGCCAGGGCGAGCCCGGCGGCGGCCAGCAGCCGCCTCCTTCGCTGCCAGAGCCGGGCGGCGACGGCGAGCAGGTCCTCCTTGCCGTGCGAGGCAATGGTGGCGCGGGGGGCCGGCCGCTCCCTGCGGGGGACGGCAAGAAAAGGCGGTGAGCCCCCCGCCGCCGGCGCCTCCCTGCCCGGCCCCCGCCTCAGCCCGCCCGCCGGCCGGCAGCTCGCCCCGCCATGCCGCCGCCGAGAGCAGCCGCCGCCGCGCCGCCCCGCTCCGCTCCGAGGGGACGCGGCGCCCCGTGCGCCCGGCGGGGCTGGGCCGGCGCGGGGGCGTCGCCGCGCCGAGCGGGCGCCCGGCTCTGCCCCTCGCCCCCGCGGGGGGGACAGGCTCGCCCGCCCCCGTCGCCGCCCCGACGTGGGGGGCGCGGAGCCGAGCGGGGCGGGCGGACCCACCTGCGGGGCCGGGCGCGGGGGGCCGGGGCGGAGCCGCCTGGGGGGCCTCGGGGCTCCGCCGCCCCTGCGGTCCGCGATGCGCCCGTCTGCCGCCACCGGCCCGCCCGCCGCGCGGAGCGCCGGTGGCGGCGCGGCCCGCCGGGCGGGGCGGGCGGAGGGGAGAGGCGGCGGGGCGTCCCGCACACCCCCGGGCTCTCCGGCCCCCCGACGGCTGGCACCGGTGTGGGGGGAACCTCGCCCGCCCCACCGGCACCTGCTCCGGCACCAGCGGAGTCCCTGCGGGTACCGCCCGAACTGCGCCCCACTGAAACCGGGACGGTCGGGGACGCATCGCATTGCCCCGTTCACCTGCCGCCCGAAACCGCTTCCTCCCTCCATCCCTCCGTCTCACCATCCCTATATCCCTCCATCCCTCCCTGCCCGCGGCGGGACGGCCCCTGCGCCACAGCCCGGGCCGCGGCCGGAGCCCCCGGTCCCGCCGGGGTGAGCTCCCTGCCGCCGCCGAGCCGCACCGCTTTTGTGCGGGAGTGGCTCGGGGAAAGCCCCGGTGTGCTCCCCGTGGCTTCCTCAGCCTCCACCCGTCCAGCCTCGGGGGCCCAAAGACGAGCGGGACAACATCGCGGGTGGATCTTGCTCGTCAACACATCCAAGTGTAATTAAAGTTCGTTACACCGGTCCCGATTTCCCGAAGGCAGGCAGGGCTTGCCAAGTGGAAGGGGAGCCCTGGGAAGAAATACCCTTAGCAGAGTTTAGGTTGGGTGACAGCACAGTATTTTGTAGGTTTCCCTGCGTAATGATGGGTCCAAATCAAGTGGGTTTTCCCCCAGTCGAGAAATTGTGATTAATTGCCTTAGATTTTCTGAGTAAACAGTGGTAGTACAGCGGGAGCTCTTGCATCATTAACTGCTTACAGGGATTTCCCCTCTGGAGAGTAAGCCGAGATCTTACCCACGCATCTCATAGCGGTGGGTTAAGCACCCGTCCTGGAAAGAAAGGAGTGGTACAGTGACTAAATAGATTTCCTAAGGGCAACATTTCTGTGTCCCCCGCTCCCCTGGTGCATAAGAAGGGTGAATTTCCAGCGGGTTCACCAGAGTTGAAGGCAGTCCGTTTTGTCTTAAACAGGCAAAGCTGCAGGTCGAAGGAAGCCAGCTGCTCAGCCTGAACCAACGCTTGTTGAAGCCGATGGCCTGGAGGCATCATAGGCAAACGGGGACATCCAGGCTTCTCCCAAGAACTGCAGAAATGCCCTGAAAGGACTTGGGACTCTTTTGTTAGCCTTCCTTGAAATTTAAGGAGAGGACATCAAGGCTTTTCCATCTGGAATGCACGCACTTCGGGACCAGATCTCATCTCAGTTACATCCCTGTGTGCATCCAGTATTTTTTCCTGGAGTTATTTGGGCTTTGCTCTGCTGCTGCTGAGATCAGGATTCAGCCCTGCCCCACCAAGTCTCTCTGGTTTTTTTTTTTTCTTTCACATCTATGTATTCGAAGCTGGAAGGGAAATTAATCTTGTAAATTAAAACCTTTCCCTGAGAATTGTATAGATAGTCAGAGTAACCGTGTCTATTACTTAGCACAATGCAGCTAAATGTTTTAAGAGACGAGATTGTGACAAAGATGTCATTTTCCTCTCCTCTGAATTAACAGTTGTATCCCACAGTGTTATTATAAGCCCCCACACTTGTCTAAAGCCTTGTAAAATGATTTCTAATAGTTGTTTCTGTTACAGCCCTAGTATAATTTTCCATATATTAACTGTGCTAAATACAAATAAATTCACAAATAAATTACACTGCTTTGCTGATCATCCCTACTTAAGCTGCTGTTAATTTCCCTTTTGTTCTGGTATTTGTCACTAGCTGGGCTCCCCCCCGGGTACCTGAATCCTTGCTATTCCCCCAGAGCTCTGCAAACCCCCCTAACGTGGCTTTTTAATCTCCTGTTTTCCAAAGGCAGCAGCCACACTGTAGCTTTTCTAACCCTTTTCTGAATAATTAAGTTCTTGTGTCATTTGGACTCTGTTGCAACTTCCCTGTTTGCATTAACTCACTTTTATAATGAGGTGACTGGTGCTGGGAACTATATTCCAAACAGAGGCTCACCAGCCCCTTCTGCAAAGCCAGAATAATTTTCTGTGACGGGGTCTGTTATTCCCACAGATCAACAAGGACAGATGATGAAGAAGAAGAAACATATTCTAACTTTCAGCAGGACAAAATTGGCACAGTTCTTAATAAGGACAGTCGAGCACTTGAACAAGCCAGCAGACAAGATTACAGTGATATCAGCAGTTAGCTTAAGTGTCAAATTCTTGCAGTTTTGTTTGGGAATAATTTAATTACTCCTCTGTGATGCAGTGAGAGGACTGATCACCTACTTAATCCCTCCATCAGATTGCTTTAACATAAACACGGTGTGACTTTAACGTACAATGCATCATCTCCAGTAAAATCTACGTTCTACGTTCCTGGAGACCTGGAGTTATGGGCTGACTGATGTAATGCATCTTGTGTCCCAAGAAGTACCACTGTGATCGGTGAGGCAGCTGGTACCACCCACTGATCCTACACTAGTAAGTATTTAGGAATATAGTCGCAAAAAGGTACGTGGCAACATTCAGCTTGCAATTTTGATACGGGCTGCTGCACCCTGTTAGGTGCTTGCTTTCTGTATGCAATGGGGTGCACCACAGCAGCACAAGGAGCAGGAAATTACCAGACTAACTAATCAGGCAGTGTCTGAAGTACCGCCTGCCCTGCAAGGAGGTGCCTTTCTTCATTTGAGGTCACAAGTACCAAAGCCTCTCTTAGACTTAGGCACTTCCCATCTTTCAAAAAGTGAGCCAGGCTGGTGCTCCGCTGCAGGCTGCTCAGGGCTGGCAAGACTCAAGTGCCTCTGGGTGTGCCCACAGAGAGAGAGAAAGGCACCCACAGAGCATCCCTGGAGAAACACAAAGGGTGTCTGGACCTTGGCATTAGATGATGGTTGAGCAGGAGCTTTGGTGATTGCTGTTGTTGGCCAAAGCAATAGTTAAGCACCTAAAAGCTTGCGTGGATCTAACTCGAAACTCCATTTTCAGATGTGGTGTAAGGACTCAGGAACCTGACCGCTCAGGGAAGCATTTGACAGGTCAGGCACAATTCCCAAATTTAGACAGTCAAGAACCCAGACACTTCACATTGAACCTCCAAAATTCCAGGAGCACATGAATTTCCATCAGTTACCTCCTCCTTAATTTCTGCTTCAAGGTACAGCCATCCAGCTTGGGATGCTAGTAACTCTCAAAAGATGTTTCTGCTCCATCAGATTCATCAGATCCATCTGCTCCATCAGATCCATCTCCTGCAGGCATTTCCAGAGAGTGTCTGCTGGACCAGGCCTCTCACTACTATCACATGCGCTTGTCGCTACATACAAGGTACTTGTGAGGACACCAACTGGGATGCTGGAGACTTGTTCCAGTCTTTCACCCTTTACCAGATTTAGAGCAGGTTTTTAAAACTACCTTACCAGTCTTCCAGGAGAATAGTCTCAGCCTTCCAGCTGCAGGGTGTTGTGAGTTGGATCTTCTTCAGCTTGTTCTCTAGGATTTATTTTGCTGTAAAATAGTGAAATATTCACAGGGGCAGAGAAAGGAAGAATAATTCCATGGGCTGGCTAGGGCTCCCTCCCGAGAGACACAACGAAAGCAAGCCGATGGCTGAAGGAGCTCAGGGCTGAGCTTTCAAACCACACCTGTCCCCAAGGCTGAGCCACCTTACATGGTATGACCAGAGTCTGTCCGTCCAGGAGACAAACACAGGACACACTCAAGGCTGCGGCTGGCTGCCTGTATTTCACAGGGAGGTTGTCAGCAGGGTGACAAGGAGGAGATCTGGATTCAGCTCCATTTGCTGCCTGAGAAATCCCAACCTGTGTTCCCTGGGAGGCTGCCACAATCCTCCAGGGTGCAAGTTACCCAGGGGAGGTGGAGAGAGCAGGGAGGAGAGCACCACATGCCCTTACATTGAATCTGCTCCTCTTTGCATAAAAAGAATTAAAGATTCATTGAGCTAGGAGGAGAGGAAGACCAAAGGTGAGTATAATTTTTAGTTTAGTGGTGAGGGCACCTACCTGATCTGGAGTTTCAGTCTTCCTCCAAGAGCTGTTTGTGAATTCCAGCCAGGAAGGTGAGGTACCAATGCAATGAGAAAAAGAGCGGGTGGCTCTGGCATGCACAATTCCCCTTCCTGAAGGACCATCCCAACTGCTGAGCTAAAGACTCTTCTGCACTGTCTCACTTTTCTCTCAGAAAGTTTGCTTTTTTTTCCCCTTCTTAGCTACACGTCTTCATCACAAACCTAGCTCATGAACTGAAGCGTGTGGTTTTCTCCACAGCCAACAAGAGCTGGACCATCCCCTGACCAAATCGGTAACCCTGGCAGGACCCAGCAGGACTCAGACCCACTGAGGTGGTGGGGTTTCTGGGCACATGTACAAGTTGACCATTGCACATTTGAGGTTCTTGGAGATTGAAGGTAGGTATCTCCCCAGTTAGGTGCCTCTAGGCTTGGACAGGAGCTGAGGGAACACTTTTATTTCAAACTTAGGTGCTTAAATTCTGCTTTAATCCCTTCTTTCGGTTCCTTTTTGGATTTGGCCCTTAACTTGAAAATGTAAGAAGAGCCGTACCAGCTCAGGCCTCTTATTTAGCAAAAATGTCAAGATCAAAGTAAGTCTACGGTGATACTTGCCTGGTATTTTCTCTCAACCTCCAGCAATCCATGGCTTAAGGACTTCCTGAGCCATAGTAAAATGCTTTTAAGAAGCTGAAATCAAGCTTACTGTGAGTAAAGGCACAGACCTTGGGTCAGTACCCTCGCCCATCCCAGTGAGTATCTTTGTTTTGCTATCTTTTGTCACGATTGATGGAAGTTATGGATAACATTACCCTCTGATCTTCTGAAGTGCTTCATTCATTGCTTTTCTCACATCACAAGACTCACAGATATTTCTCATTGCCAGAATTAACTATCTGGAACTCCATGTATTCAACAGCTAGTAAAACATAATATGTATAATCCTTACGCTAAAATGTTCACATTTCTTGCTGAAAGCAAATTTCAATCTGTTAATGTTCAGAATGCGTATAATATTATTTCCATTCACAAAATAGAAAAGATAATGATACTGATTATTTTTGCTTAATGGAGGGAAAAGTTTAGAAATGGTTAGGCTTATTGTATTAACTGCCATCATCCCCACAAATACTGTGCACTTCTTTTTGACCTAAGCTGGGATTTCCAACAGTACTTGTCTTAACAGCACAATGCTGAATTTACTTCCACTTGATGGACCCAGTAGGTACATGGGCTCCTGTACAGCAGAAAAAGCATTTTATTACGTAGAACAAGGACAGGAGCTGGTTCTTTTCTTACTCTCTGTAAGGCAGAGTTGCAATAGCCCACAGAAGCTTGTGCTGCTGTAGCAATACATAAAATTCAGTCCATATAGCCAGAATCAGGCCCCCTGTACTGACACAGTATCTATTACAGATCCTGCACAAGGACAAGTTTGCATACAATCCAAACAGACGTTGCAGTTGGATAAGCTTTATTGTATGTATTGATCACTGTGAACTGCAGCTATTTGCACTTTACCATATCCACTTGCTGTACATGGAAGACAAAATCTGCTGGCCCTCTCTTTGCAAGGGGGTGTTTCGGCAAATACGTTTAGCTGTTTACAAGAGAGCAGTTCACAAACCCCAGACCTGCCTTCAGGGCACTGCTTGGAGAAATACCAAAAGGTGTGGAGAGAATCAGCGAAAGCCAAATGCCTTCACATCTCCCAAACAGGTGCTGATCACCAAACTAAGGAGAACTCAACCTATATTTTCTGGAAAAGGTCAATCACAGCGACTGAACCTTGCTTCCCACTTTTGACCCAGTGGGACTTTTGCCCTTGCCTTGTCTCAGAGCAGGGTCACACCCTGAAGTTAATTCATCAAAGCTTAGGTAAATTCTGTGGGAACAGAGAAACCTCACACAGTGACTGAAGCTGGTGCTGAAGATGCCCGGTCCAGACGTACGTGGCTGCTCACGTCCCCAAGAAACTGTTAGGAACTGTACGGGAGCAGCAGCTGATACCTGGCCCTGGCAGCCGGGGTGATGAAGGAAATGTTACAAGAGCTCCAGGCTGCTTGGGAGCTCCCCGTTCCCAGAGCAGGTCTTCAGCGGGCGCTAAAGTAGGTTTAGAGAGAAACAAAACTGTCCTTAACAAAAGGCAGGATCTGAGCAACACCGCTTATCAAACTATCAGGTTTGAATGACGTCTTCCTTAAAAACAGTAAATGAAAACGAAGTGAGTGGCCAAGTTTGCTTGCCCTTAAGCAGCTGAAGGCTGGAATTTGGGTCACAGCGAGAGCAAATTCAACTCTCCTTTCCTAATTCTCTGCTTCTCGGTATGTGTTTACAAACTGCTTGAGGAGAAACAGGTTGGCTCTAGATTTGTCTTGTTCAATTTGTCTCCTTAGCTAACTAATGCTTTTCCAGTGTGACTGCTGGAATAACTCTGCACTATCTATACAACCAAGCATCTGCTTTTTTAATTGAGCTAGGGCCTTCCGTACAAAATACAAATAATGAAGTAATAATTAAGCACATTTATGGTAAACATGAGTAACCTGAATCTGGAGGTCTAGTAGAAGAAAGAGATCCTCCCCTTGCCTTCCGAATATAACACGTGTGCACTTGGCCAAGCTGCTCAGCAATGTGTGTGTGCATAAAACCAAACCCCTGGCAGGCTCTCCAGCTGAAAGTCACCCATCTCCCTTCTGAACCCTCTGAAATGCCCGGCAGGACTCAACTCTCCAGACTTCATGACTTCAGAAGAGGGAAAGGGGAGGCTGGAAGGTCAGAGCACTAAAATCAGTCCATTTATGCAGATCCCTTGTCTTAATTTAGCAAAATTTCCACACCCAACCATGAGGCTGATTATTTCTATTCTGTGAAGGGAAAAATTGCTGCAGGGAATTGATGTGCATGGGCAGCTGGTTTCACCAGGATGAAAGACACACATTAAAAATGTTTTTGAAGTGCATTTGGGCTTCCCTCTGGGAGTTTACTAAACCTGCAGTCAGGTACCAAAGAGAATTTGTTCCCAGAAGGCAAAGACAAGAATAAAATTAGTAAGAAATAATAGCCAAACCCACAGGTGTGACAGATGGCATTGAATGGACATCTGTTGGAGTAACATTCAGTTACCATGATAAATTTTTACCCTACGTCCCCCAGAATTAAATGTGTTCCTCTGTTAATCGTGTAGCATGAAGAGAAAGATGTGAGGATTGGAGACCCAAAGCTAAGGATGTCAGGAATTGGCTTTACACCTCCGTCGGGTGTAGGAAACACACAGTGAGCAGGGTGTAAAGGCCAGAAGAAGGCATATGGACGAGGTGGGGCAGATGGTCCGGCTCTGTGATGCTTTGCTGTGGTTTACTGGTGCCCAGTAGAGAGGAGTTGTTCCGCTGAGCAGAGACAGCTGTAAGGTTTGTGGAGAGACAAGTTGCTTTGTTATGTTCAGCCAAATAGCCCCAGATGAAGAGGTTTGACTGCCACTTCTGGAGTAAGGATAATTTGGGGTGTTGCTAGAGAGGAGACAGAGAGCTGGAGACAAAGGTCAAGGAGAATCAGTCCCGGCGCAGTGACATGGATCAGCCGGACAAGGTCATGTACCTCTGGGATACTCAGGGAATTAATAACCAGACTAACTGTGACAATTGTTTTTGAAAAAGCCTGGTTAAGCTGAGAGAAAGAGTAATCGTGAGAGAAAAACACGGATTTCTGTAAAAATGAAGCTTTAAATAAGCACCAAACCAAAGTAGGCAAGATGGCTTTGGGAGATTAAAAAAAAAGTTTGATTAAAACGTGGTGAAATTGTCCCAAAATATGCAGCCATCTATGATGACTCTTCAATATAAACCCAAATTAAAAGCATGACAATGGGCTTTATTTAGAAACATCCTGACCTTTCTTGTATGACTCTTGTCCTGCCTTCTCGTTACTTGTCATTCTCAGTCACTGTATCTTGCTTAAATGAAAAGTGTAAGCTCTCCAGGGCATAGGACTGCATCTCTTTTTTTTTTTCATTTCTTTCAATGCATGCAGCAGGGAGACTCTTAAAACTGTTAAATAAAACACAAATAAAACTTTTAATCTCCAATTTTGCAACTTTACTGAATTTCTTCGCAAGAAAAAAAAAATCTAGTCTGGATATTAGTAAGAAGTTATTTGCTCACATAAGTAAAAGTTAGGCTAAATAATAATCACAGAAAAGCAGTGCTCTCCTTGGTAATGATGCTTATTAGATCACAGAACGGTTCCTGGGGGAGAGCAGTGGAAGCCCATTGCTTGGGATTTTGAGAGCGAGGTTGAGCAAAGCCAGAGACCGCACTGCAGGGCTCGGTGCCCCGCTGGCAGGAAGACGAATGAGAAGCCCTAACAGTCTTCTCTATTTTGTTCTTCTATGATCCTTATAAGAGAGATTGATGCTGACAGCATCCAGGTGGTACGTCCATGACTCAGCTGTCACGTCACTGCTTACGGCTTAAAGCCAGTGAGTCAAGGAATGAAAAACAGGTGGAAGGAGGAGGAGAGCCCTCCTGAAGTGCTCACCTCCAGCCATCTCTCGCTAAGCGAGCGGGGCCAATTGCAGACCACAGGGACACGGAAGAAGGAGAGGCAATGACAGAAGGAACGGCTGGTCACCTTCCTCCAAGGGCAGCAGGGTTGCAAGCCATTCTCCACGCCTTACGTGGTGTGGAAGAAAAGCCTGGTGTGAGTTAATGGACTTCTGCGAGCCAGAAGTGTCCACCCTATGTGGTAGGTCTGAGGCCCGCTGAGTCTTGTAACTATGCTCTGTAGGCAAAGCTGTAGATGAAGTAAATATTAAATCCATCTAGTTTAGTTCATGCTAGACAGAAAAGGTAACATCACAGGTGTCTGTCCACATATTTTCATCAATACAAAGTTTACTATTATGGATCTGATTTCAAGCGACACCCTAAATCCTATTCTGAGAATGGGTCCTCAATGTGCCAGTGACTGTTACAACAGACACTATTTCTCTGAAAAGCCAAGAAGTCCTAGAAAACAGAAACAAGACTCCTCAGAGGCAGACTCCTAGGTTCAGGTGGCTTCTGAAACACTGCTGTCTGGGAAGGTTCACAGAAGAAATCTGCCACACCTGAGATCTAAACCTGAATCTAATTTTTTTGCCACTGCCTTGATTGCAAGGTCAGCCTCTTGTAATTCACAGTAGCAGAAGGTCAATGGCATCTCTAGAAGGTGGGTACTCCACCACTGTCTCTGCCTTTGAGCATGATCAATGTCTAACAAATGGAAATCTCTCCAGGGATGGAAACTTCATAACCTCCCTGAAAGAAGAGGGAGGTTGAAGAAACCTGTTGCAATGCTTCATAATCTCTACTGTTCACAAAAACATTTTCCAGCATCTGATCTTAATTTCTCTGCTGCGGTTTAAGTCTCTAATTCCATCACGGACAGAGAGAGCAGGTGATTCCCTCCTTTTTAGTGGTAGCCTTTCACATACTTGACAATTGCTACCTTGCTTCCCTGGTCAGTCTGTCCTTCAGAAGCTCAGCCCATTCCACCTTCCTTCATCGCTGTTTTTTTCTAGAGCTCTGGTCATTCCCACTGCTCCCCCTGGACTTTCTCCCATGGTCCACATGTTTTTTGATGTGCAGTGCTCAAGACTGGGCACAGGAGTCTGGCCAAACCTTTCTATCCATCTATTTCGTAACAGCACATCATTGTTGACTTGTATCCAGCTTGTGATCCCCATCACCCACATATCCTTCTCCAAAGACCAGTCAGCGCCGTGTACATCCCTGAATGCGTCACCTCCCAGTTGTCCCGGCTGAATGACATTCTGGTCTCCTTCCCATGCGATCTTTGATTTGCCACTATTATTTGGACTTCTCAGCCTCTCCTTCAGCCTGCCAGCTGTCACCACCTGCTTGTAAGTTTAATAAGTGTTCCCTATCCCATCGTCAGTGTCTTTACTAGCGATATAAATAGTACCAGACCCCTAGAGAGTCCCACCTTCCCTTTTGGCCATGACCGAGTTGATACCTTCTCTGTTCAGCTCAGTTTTGTAGCCATCCTACAATGTTCTGGATGTTCCTGCAATGTTAGGAACAACCTTCCCTAGTTCCCTTGCAAGAATATCATGTGTAACAGTGTTAAAAGCTTTTTAAAAGTCGAGATATATGGTACCTACTGCTTTGCTACACACACAAAGAAGAAAACTATATTGGTGTGACACAACCAATTCTTGCCAAAAAGAAAAGTGTGTTGGGTATCATGTATCCCTTTATTATATGAGTATTGCATGTTTTGGTAGCTGCCAGGAAGCTTGTCATGCATTGGCACCCTCTTGTGCAAAGTGCTATGCAAACTCAGAACCAAGAGATGGATCCTGTACCAAGAAATTCACAATCTAATTAATCTTAATTTTTTCCCCAAAAGAAAATGCCAGCTCCTTCCTTATCAGACATTGCAACATCTAGGAAAAGGAGAGTATTCATTCTGCAAACCTGCTTTACCACAAAACGAGATGACCACTTCTTTCCGAGGAATCCCAAACAAGTAGTTATTACTGGCATCATCAAGACCCATACCTAAGCCTTGATTTTAACCACATTAAGCTTTGCTTAAGGCTAAAAGACATAATCTGTCTGCATCCCCCTCACTGTCTGCTCACTTGCTGTCTGCTCCACCTAGGATGCAAGTCAGGCAGTTCTTCGGTTTTCAAACCTGACTGCTTCCAGTATGAGTGACACATCTTATGGTGACACAATTGCTGCAGGGTCTGCAGGAATTGTCTGAAAGCCAAGAGCTCTGTCCAAAGGAAGGAAAAATGGCAAGGATATAGTTATGTGAAGTGAATGAGTAAAAGGCATCAACTCCAAGACTGCAAGGCACAGTAACTGAAAACATGGTGTTTTGCACTGCTCCTGCTGTGCAAAGTAAACCAATTTTTAAAAGTGCTAAATCATGGCACTGGTTGTGGCGAGCAATGAAACTTGATCTTATTTTATGGAGTTTTGATCTTCACAGACACAAGGAAGACCGTTATCAAGCTAAAGTATTCCAGCCAGATAGTCTCTGACTGTATGTTTGCAGAGCACCTGTGACAGCAAAACGTGGGCTCTGCTGTTGCTTCTGGAACCAAAGAGTTAGTAACAACTAATGTTGTTTATACGTGCCAAGCATTTGGAATGAACTACAGGTTTGTGCTCTATTTAAGTGTACTTTTAATTACTTTTGATTAGGATAAAGAGGATCATTTTCTTTTACCAATTCTCAGGATACTCAGAACATCTGGAAACTAAAGCAATTCTTTGCGCACCGGGTTATTAGTGTAAACTTCAACATTTCCACAGAAAATGCTCCGTGAGTGGGGAATGGCTGAGGCATCTGGCATGACGTGGATGACCTGGGACCTTGGTGCCATGGAAATGGCTGGACATGCAAACCTTTCCCTACAATAGACAGATACGGTCTGTTGCTCGACCACGCACATTTGCCCAGCTTCTAGGTGTTTAGAGGCCAGAGTGCCAAAAAGTCCAAATTGGAAACACTTATTTTACGCATCCATCTTGCCTTCTCCCACGCAGCAGCTTTCTGAGATGCAGTGCTCATGACTTTGCCGTCAGCCCTAGCTGGTACCAGCAGGGAATGGGGGTCTGTTCCGGCTTGGCGTAGCAGGTGCCTGTGCAATGCAGCTCACTCTCCATCTGCCTCACAGCTCTATTAAATCATGCCTTGAAAGGCTGCCGTTCAGGGCCCTCTGCTCATTTTGGTGGGGACTTTGCTGAGGTGGACCCCAGCCTGCCTGAAGATGGAGCTCACCGCCTTAAGCAGCTGGCAAAACCCAGCTCCAGAGAAGAGGCAGAAGTCACCAGCCCAGAAAGTGGCCAGTGTGGGTGGCCCCACAGTGCCTTGCTCAACTTTGCTGTCACATTCACAGCTCAATAGCCTCTCCTCTAGCCAGACCTTCATGGCACATGAAGCACACACTTCCATACATAACATTAAAACAATTCTACTTCTCTGTGGGAAAAACTGAGGAGAGGAGAGGAGAGGAGAGGAGAGGAGAGGAGAGGGGAGGGGAGGGGAGGGGAGGGGAGGGGAGGGGAGGGGAAGGGAGGGGAGGGGAGGGGAGGAGATGAGAGGAGAGGAGAGGAGAGGAGAGGAGAGGAGAGGAGAGGAGAGGAGGGGAGGGGAGGGGAGGGGAGGGGAGGGGAGGGGAGGGAAGGGAAGGGAAGGGAAGGGAAGGGAAGGGAAGGGAAGGGAAGGGAAGGGAAGGGAAGGGAAGGGAAGGGAAGGGAAGGGAAGGGAAGGGAAGGGAAGGGAAGGGAAGGGAAGGGAAGGGAAGGGAAGGGAAGGGAAGGGAAGGGAAGGGAAGGGAAGGGAAGGGAAGGGAAGGGAAGGGAAGGGAAGGGAAGGGAAGGGAAAACCAATGCAGTAAGTCCAACATCTTCATCATGGGATCACAGCAAGTTTATCATCTTTTATCATGGAAGGACCACACTAAAGCCAGGGATGAAGCCGAGGCAGGCTGGTTTTGCAGCTGAACACAGCCACGAGGCTCCACGTGGGACCTCCCACCACCATGCTGCCCCAGTGGTTCCATGCTGATGGAATTGGGAAGCAGGCACGGATGCCAGTGATTTACTGGGAGTGCAGGAGGCTGCTCGCTTTAATATATGGCACATATGGCATGAGAATGTTAATGGAATTTGTACTGTAAAAAAATTATCTCCACACAAAGTATGGAATTACTTGGGAGGATTTATGCAACAGACATAAAATCCAGTGGAAACAGTCTAACCTTTCTGAGGCTTATTAAGTTTTCTCTTTATTTATAGAAATGTCTTAATTTATGCAAGGTGAATGCCAGAAAAAATGCTATAGATTTAGTCAGAACCTAGCTCTTGCTATTTATAGACTTTCATAGCTATATTCTGCTCTTGTTTACATCAGGAATAAAATTATTTGAAGTCACTGGGCCCAAACCAAAATCATCTACATGATTCTGTTGAATGGGTACCAGCACTATGGTATCAGTTGACCCCAAAATGATGCTAATAATGAGCAAAAAATGTGAAGAAAAAAATGTCAATAACAAAGAAAGCTAAAAAAATTTGCTTTGTATCCTGCTTACCCTTGTTGTGTATTTTACATTAAATATACGTCAAAGTAACACTCTTCCATCCTTGCCTGTGGGCAAGCAGTAAGATGCAGGACTCCCTGAGGACAACAGGGCTTCCCTGGGCCCCCCAGGACAGGATGGTGCTTACTCCTTGGTGGCAAGGAGGATCTTTAGCCAGGTTACTAAAGAAAAGATGACACTTCAGTAACCACGCTGTCTCTCCATCAGTGCTTACCCCACACCCACAGTTTCAACCAAACTGTGACAATGTCCTTCAAAAAATTGTTTCTACAAGTGTCATGAAAATCAGAGGCATAAATCGGTGCCCTGGTGAGAGGAGACGGAGTGTCCCCAAGGGTTACACAGTCTCTGGCAGGACTGGCCAGCCAGGGAGGACACTATCAGCCAGCCACCAGGAGTGCCACACACAGGGTGGCATTTGTAGCACAGGCAGAGGAGGTGGATGCAGGGGGAAAAAAATGCACAAATCCATTGGAAAGCAGACTTCTGTTCTTCATCAGTCAACACATGTTACTCGGTGCATCTAAATCCTGCACAAATTTCACCCTGTACTTTTCCACAGCTGTATCACTGAAGCATCTTAACTTCTTACAGACACAAACGAATGCAACCTTAAAATACCCCCCTGAGGTCAGCGGGGGTTATTAACTGGAGGTGACAATAAATGAGCTCCAGCAAATCTTGCTCCGGTGGTTTCCGACACTATCACCCCATTCATCTGCTTCAACTTCTCCCCAAAGTCACCGCCGCGCAGCTGGCAGAGGGGAACCGGGGCTGGGTCCCCAGTGCCTCCAGCTTCCCAGCCCACATCCCAAAACCAGGCAAAACAGCACTGACGGAGGCTGGCGTCTTGTAAAAGAAACTTGTAAGTCAGCGTCCCCGAAGCCCGGCACGTAATGCGAATGCAGGAGGAAATCAAATGACATTGGGCAGAGAGTCTCTGGCCTGGCCTTTGAAGACCTTGCCCCTGGAAATGAGTTTGAAGTGAAACAGTGTGTCTTTTCCTCTGATTATTAAAAGCAAAGGATTTTTAAAGCTCCCTGATGAGGAACTGTCCTCCCCCCATGGGGCAGGGGAGAGTCCAGGGTGGGGGCAGCCAGCAGGAGAGGGAATTTGGGCCTCAGAGTCCAGATTTTGCCACTGGGGGTGATGGTGAGCAGAACGCGGCGCATCCTGCCGGAGAACCAGTCCCTAGAGGGAGGCACAGACCCAGGCTTTCTCAGCGGGTTTCCCTGCTCTCTCCAGCCAAGGCAAATTAGGGTCAGCTCCAGGCTTTGGAGGCACGTTCTCTACCAGGCTTTTGGAGCATCTCTCCCACCCTCACCAGCACCACTTCTGCTTTCTTTGTTGTTACCCCCCATCTGGTGCCATTTTCCCCACCTGAGCTGTGTCTCACTCCTCTCCTCCCTTCTCCATCCCCTGCTCCACCTCTATCTCAGTTCTCTCATACCCCAATTCCCATCCCAGCTCTTCAGGCTTCTCACCTCTCCCCACTGTGACCAAATCCTCTACACCAAATCTAACCCCCAACTCTCATTTAACCCTTTCATCCCTCCGCTCCACACACCTCCCTGTGGCAGCATCCCAGCATGGTCCATCCCTCCCGCATCCACCCTGGGAGCACAGAGAACACCGGGAGACAGTCCCCGGGCTGTGCCCAGCATCCCAGCGGGATGGGCAGGGAGGGGGAAAGCCTGGTCAGTAAAGGTCCCTCCCATCACCCTCCGGAGCAGTGCGCGCAACGCACAGGGGCTGTGCTGGGTGCTGGCAGAACCCCTTGGGAAAGGATCTACTGGGCCCCCCTGTCTCTCTGCTATGCACATGTGAACTGAGACTTTTCAGGCTTATCATTTCACTCACTCTGGGGTTTTAAATAGGGGTGATTCAGCCTGGAGAGCATCTCTGCCGTCAAACTTGGAGCTCCAAAGCATGGAGTTTCTTCTAGGCAAAAATCTGTAGCAATTTCTATAATATAGATAAATCACCTGCTTTTCTCTAAATTTATTCCCAAGTATTCTTGGGAATTTCTCTAAATTTATTCCCAACTACATTCTGTCAGCTGAAAATTTGCATTGCTACGTACAAGCAAATATAATATGACCATGTGTATGTGCCAGCCACAAGCTGAAAAACTTCCGTGCAAAGAGCTAATGTTTGATAAAGTTATAATCAAATGAAAACCATAATCTTACCATGAAAAATGTTTAGAAACCTTAACTTCAGACATCATAGTCTGTATTACTTACAACAGGATAAGGACTAATTTCTACATCATTCTGTATCACAGAGAAATCTGAAAACAGTGTTCATATTTCATTTATTCTTCACTCCACCAAAACTCCCTTTCAAATCAAATCAATGTTAGCTGAAAGCAATGTTTTGCCACAAAAAAAGGATCTTCAGATTTGTTCTGCTTCCATCATTTCAGTTATACTTTTCACAATTATTTTGAATGATGCCCTGCAAATCCTACCTTGTGCTACAAAACCGCTTCAGCATCTCCTGTCTCTCTGAACTCATCTGTTTTCCCTTTGCCGTTATCTCATCAAACTGTGCAACACAGTCATCTCTGCCTCTCCTATAACACACATCGACCCAGAATAAATAGAGGGAAAATATTAGTAAATGTGATTCTTTTAACCAGGATCTTACGCGTGCTCTCTAAACAGTATCTGATGTGGCGCGTATGTAGATCTGCCTTTGAAATTGTCATTTAGGGGAGATGCCTGGAGGATTCCCATCTTCTGAGTTTGCCAACACCACCAGCATTTCGCTACAAACACATTTAGACAGATGGGTGGGCAGGACAGCTTTTACAAACTCCCAGCCAGGACTTTTGCAAAAGCTGCGTTTGCCTGCTTAACAGTTATAAAAATGGAAAAGAAGAGGGTGGAAAATGTAATAAGCAATCCATCTGCGTTACTGAGCAGTTTTAATTGCTTGTGCATCGCAGCTGGCGCGGTGGTATGGCCCCGCACGAGGACGGAGGGGGCTTGTTGCTGCAGAAGCACCATCGCTGAGCCCTGCAGAGCCACCACAAAATCCCACCTCAATTCCCATCCCCATTAACAGCAAAATATGTAGAACAAGGTGCTGAAAGGATATAGCAGGCTTTTCTCGTTGCCCTGTCAGAGGGGTTGTGTACTACACGGTGTAAAAATGAGGTTCAGCTATTTCAAGGATGTGGGATCAGATCCTCACGTCAAGTCCGTCTTGTCCCAGCTGCTCTGCTCCCAGGTTCATTTGATGTCTTGCTCATTTGCTGACAGCCCGGTGGGGTCCATGGAGACCTCTTGGCTGGTTTCAGTACCATCCTTGTTATTCATTATACACAGTTTTAGACTTAGGCAGTGTTTTACAGGACACGTAAATCCGAGGCAGGCGGCCTGCCGCAGTTAAGGCAGCGGCCGTGACCCTGCAAACACCAAAACCCATCACTCAGTGACTCCAGCAAGGGGACAGGCAGGTGGCACTTTGGATAAAGGCTCTACAGCACAAGGACCTGACTCCCTGACCCCTCCTCACATTCCTATTGTATATTAAGATATATTGTATGAATATATATATTGTATATTCATATTGTCTTATTCACCCATGCATGAATTATCTAGCCCACTTCAGCCTCCATGGCAAAGCATGTGTCCTGACTCCACCTGCCAGGGCTCCCAGTGCTGGTGCTGATGAAGCAGTCTCCCAAAAATAACAAGCCAAATCCCTCTCCTGACTCTGGAGTTTCCCAAGGAACTCGAGGGGAAAAAGTATCAATGCAAAACCTAAGCACGGCAGCAGGGCTTGCACCAGCAGCTGTAGTCACACTGGAGGGCACAAATGAGGAGCAATTCAGCACAGCCAGAAGAATAACAAAAGCAGGACATCCCTGCACTGCCAACAGCAGCTCACAGAGGGGTGTAACCGGTGCCTTTGGCTCCTTCCAACTCCCAGGCTCTGCTTCGCGCCCTGCTGCAATTTGCTGCTGTTGGGTTATTCGGCTCCCTCTCCGCGAGCATCCCGGCTACCGGGCTGTGTTGTGACCCCACTGCATCTGCTTGCTTGTAGGTACTGTAACACGAAGGGGCAAAACCCCAGCGTTTAGTTCTTCCATGTGTATTGCTTGTGGGTTTGGGGTGGCGAAGGTATGATGGGTGAAATTGCCCTTGTCCTCAGGGCAAACAAAGATCCAATTTCAGCTACAGTTCTCCAGGCAGGGTGATCTACATGCTTGACAAATCTTGGTTTAGGCCCCTCAGCATCAAAGTGAGAAACAGCTTTAATCAATCACCCTAACTAATGATGGAGAAATGGGAAAAATTAAAAAGACACCCAAAATCTGAGAGTATTTATTTCCAAGGCAGTATTTTACAATAAAGATTTGAAGGTTTAAGTGCCTGATCATTTAGATAGGCACTCTCTTTGCAAATCTCTTGCAACAATAAAAAAATAGGAGGTTGAAATAAAATAATTTAAAAAAAAACCCAAACAAACAAATAAATGCAGCTACAGTGACAAGACACTTCACTGGCCACTTTAGTTTCGTGAGCTCATGCTCAGCCCCATGGCCAGGCAGACATGGGAGACAGAGCTGGGACTCAGCCAACAGAAGGACCCTGAGGAGGAAAGGAAAGGAGGCTTTATGGTCCAAATCCCCCGTATCTCGGCCTCCTGGCACATTGGTTGTCAGCAAGGTGACTGAGGGGCACAGGGCACACAGAAGGCTGCTCCAGACGGGAGGGAGCTGGGCACAGGTAAGCACAATTCACCAGCAGTGGTTGCAAGGTGCCACAGAAAGACAAAATCCTGCTGTCAAGCCGGCGCTGGAGAACTTCTGGACTCGAACATTGTTTTAAGAAAGCAAAACCCCTGCTCAGGAGACCGTGACGTGTCCGAAGGCTGGCAGTGGCACCCGTCGCATGTCACTCAGCCCGTACGCAGAGCCGCACAAGGCTCCCTTTGAGAGATAGCTCTGCAGCGGGAGCCGAGCCGCACAACCCGTCCCCAACACAGATATAAAAAGGGAAACAAAGCACTTCAAATTTGTCATTGCCTGTTCTTCACCTGTGCAATCCGGCTCGTGCTTTGTTTTAGCACAGCAATATCCTCTGGGGTCTCCTTATAAACCTCACTGGGGAGCCGTGCCTCCCGCACCGTGGCCGTTCCCACCCACGTCCCCAGCGCCTGCATCAGGGCCACTGCAGAGACCCTGGCCCCAAATCCTCTTCTCCTTCTCCCCATTTCCCGTAAGAGATGTTGGCCTTAAATCAGTGCTGACTTAAATGTTTTAATCACCGATACAGATTTCCTCCTCCTGGTTGTATTAATTCATCGACAATTTGGGATACTTTGCATATTAGCATCAGCACTAGCTTACGCAGTGGCCGTCAGAGGTTGAACTTGTCACAGCTGCATCCCAGTGTCACACCAGTAATCCTTTTCCAGGTTAATTGGCCCAGGCATGCGCACACACCATTGCATAAAGCTCTGGTTTTACCTCTCCGGCAGCGTGAAGCAGAAGGCGGCTTTGCTCCTGAGCTGATGTCCTTACGCTGGCAGTGTGGAGCCTCCCAAGCTCACGTCAGACACCCCGGCACACTCGCACCAACCAAGCCCGACACAGCACGGGCAGCCTGGAGGGCTCGGTATCAGGATGAGTGCAGACAGCTAAAAATAGTTCAGAAACTGAGAAACCAGGGCGTCCACCCAGACACCAAGCAAGCAACTTCCTTCCAGGGAGCACATGCAACCTGTGTCTCTGCAGAGTCAGGTGGAGAAGAAGGATAATTCGGAGCACCCACATCACTGCTGTGCTCCGGGGGAACATCTCTCTCCATCACCTATAGAGACAGTCAGAAATCAAGCCTTTAAATCAGAGGCCTGAAATCAGACAGCATGAATAGCCCCTATGTTTTTATTTACTGTGTCCGCCACTTTGTTATTCAGTAAACAATTTTATTTAGTAGCTCATATTAGAGAAAAAGAGTTTTATACAAAATTAGAGCCAGAACACCCCTTTACATATCCCAGGCTATGTTGCATGATAAATTTGGCTGGCCAGGCCTTCACCTCCAGGTACGGAGGGAGCCCAACACATGCACAGCCCCATGCCCGAGACTCTCGGGGTTTGCCTGGGGGAATTACACCCCTCCTGGGGTGGGATGCCACGGCCCTCACTGCCCAGTGAGACCCCCCTGGCATCACGCGTGCCGAGTGCTGTACTTGGATGTCACAGCTCTCACCAAATCACACTCAGTTTCCTCAGTGTCCCCAAATCCGTATAGTGCCAGGCAAGCTAATTTGAGCTTATAAGTGTCTGCCAGAAATGGTTTCCTCCTCCCTGCCCTCAGCTTTGCTCCCCATATAAAGGCACAAAATGGTATATTTTGAACACACTGATGCACATCTATAGGTGAACTGTATATCATCCTATAAATTGGGAGTTAAAGATCTCTAACTCTCCCAGTAGCACCAAGACAGCAAATCCACTAAGAGATACATCCTCTTTTCTGTTTCTCAGTACGTCATGCTTGCTTAAATCCCCAAAAATGCCTGGTAATCAGCCCAGCTATGTTTCCAGTGGTACCAGCATGTGCAACGCAGTCATACAAACGCTCAGAGCTGGGCTCCCCGGAGCTCTAGATGTCTGCAGAAGGACTGACCGACTCCCCTGCCGCTTGGCCAAGCAGCGACGTGACCCAGTGACTCTGCCAGGGCCATGGTGGGAAGGAGGGAGCTGCACTACAGAGCTGGGAAGGGCTGCGTCACATCACGTCCCTTCCAAACCCATCAGGACCTCGAGCAAATCCCCTAATCTCCATCGGTGCTCTGAGAGCTGGCACGGGCAGCCGAGAGCCGTAAAGGCGGCTTCAGCCACTCCGTGCTCATGCTGCTCAGTCATGGGGATCCCCGACAGCACAGGTTAATGGGCTGCCTGTGTTTCCTAATCCTCTGAGCAAACTCTGCCAGGAATGATTACTAGCCCCCAACAAAGGTCGTGCTCTACCAGCGCTCCCTGGTCATTGCACTGGGACATGTTTTCTTTACACTTGCACGTAGCTGCCGAGGCTCCGTTATTTCCCTGCATTTGATTTCTGACAAAGCATTTCTGTTGGTAAATACCCGCTGCTTCGTGCTGAGCACTGCTTTCAACCACCCTCCCTGCAGCTGCGGGAGAGGAGAGGAGAGGAGAGGAGTCAGCTAAATCCACATCCAGCCACCTGACTGGGTGGTTTCCGTAGACATTGGGGACCCCTTGGACCTTGGAGGAAAGGACCCGCAGGAGCTCATCAGCCCATTTTCAGGCACAGCATCTGCTCTCCAATACAGGTGGCACGTGCACTTGACTCTGCGATCCCCACTGCTTGATCTAGCACTGGGAAGGGGAATTCATCAGTGCACTGAGTGGTTTCAGTTCTAAGCAGGTAAGGCTTAATACCGGTGATCAGGAGGAGAAACAATCCTTTAAAATGGAAAGCAAAGATTAAGAAAGGAGTGCTTTTAAGTCGCAGCCTGCAAAGCCTGGTGCTGGGGTGCCCTGGGGACCAGAACGGCTCCTCTCCTCACACCCACGCAGCTCTGCAAGCGAGCAGGGCAGCTCCCACCTGACCTGCCACTGCCCTCACCCGCTCCGCAATCATTTTTCCAGGAATCTCCGTTTCCTCCGTTATCATCCTCCCACCAAGTCTCTTCTCTGTCCTTTGATCCTCTTTTTTCCTCTCCCAGCTGCGGGATGTGATGCTTTCCCTCTTTGCCGGCACAGAGGCCCCGTTCTCCGGCAGTATCGGAGCCGCTTGTGTGGAGTGCTGGTGACATATTGTGGCTGGGCTGGTTAATCACACGTATTCCCAAGAGCTATCAAAGCTGGTTGGAGCCGAGATCTGATCTATCGCAAAATACTCGTACTGCCCCCCAAAACCTACACAAGCCAGCGAGGGCTGTGGTTATCCACGTGCCATAGGCTTAGCCTTTCTGCCTGGTATGGTTAAAGGTTGAAGTCTGAAGGGTTCTACACTATTGATATATAATTACATACGTGCATGGAGTATTATTTAACACACTAGCTTGACTTCAAAAATATTCTGATTTAAGCTTGAACCTGATGATATTTACATATAAAATTCTCAGCTTACCACTGCTGGCTTACCCTACAGTTCAGTAATACTCTTAATTAAGGCCCTGATGGGGCTCTGTGTTTAAGGCTATGCTTAAGTCTATTGACTTAGTAAAATTAAATATGCGTAATTATTTATTGCTGACTAGTGCAGACACGTATGTGTAACCTATTCCGTTCACACTCACTCTATGCACTTCTGGGGGCAGACCCTGGCTTTGTGTTTAATTTATGTATCATCAAATAGAATGGTGGGGCCAGGCTCTTAGGCACTACAAGTAAGATAATCGTTTAACTGACATCATTGTACTGATTTAAGGCAAAAGGACTTCTTGCATGCGAAAGCACATGCATAAATTGTTATCATTTTATTTGTTAATTGTTGTCAATTGTTCAAGCCTGTGTTTATGAACTTCACCAACCCAGAGCCTAAATATACCCAATGTCAGCAGGTCGAGGGCAGTTGCAGCACCTGCGAGCCCTTCCAGCAGAATGTATTCAGGCTACAGCATAGCTGCGCAGCGGTACCCAGAAAATATTCAAGTCCTTCCTAGTGCCCTCATGCCAAACTGACGTTTCAGAAATGCAATATCAAGTCATTTAAATACTGCCAGTTTATGCAGCATCTCAGTTATCCTTTAATATTATACTTACTTTTTTCCCAAAAGAGAGTGGTGTCTAATCATGTCAGGATTTTCTTAAGTAATTCTGCCCCAGGGTAAAGAGTATTTTTTTATACAACAGCGATGGATCTAAGATGGATCTGGCTTTAAGAGGCAGATTCTCCTAACACTCAGGGCCTCGCTTAGAGGAGGCTCCTGAACTGATTCTGTCAAAAAGTGTTTGCATTTTCTTCAGGGCGAGTTAGAAAAGGGAAAAAACCTAAATGAGTTTTGACATTTGTATTTCAAGTGTTATCTGTCAAATATGCCAGGACCAGATCACAAATTTCCTAAAGATTGTTGTGGCTATCCAGCCTATCAATAGCAATCTGGAGCTCATATACGATCCAGGCAGAAAGGCACGTTGATAGAGTGCAGTGACAGATTTCACATTAGGACAGAGGAGGAATAGGGGGCAGCTAACAGCATCTTTAAAATTGCATATGGGTCTTCTCGGTAAGTGAGGTCTGACAGGCTAGTTTGCGAAAACCAGAGAGGAAACAGAAACCAGAAGGTTGCCCGAGGCCATGGCCGCGCTACCTGGAGCTGATCAGTGGCTTCGTCACACGTGTCTTTCGTCCCTTATGTTTTCTGCTGCTGTGGGCAAAATTACTCTGTAGGAAGCCTTGACCTTTCAATTCCTATTTATATGTTATTTTTGAGCAACGGATCTCTTCCAGTCCCCATTTCTCTGAAACCAGCTAGGGGCAGAGGGACTATGCAGGGAAAGGCAAGCAATGCCACCGGGGTCTGAGGGATGCTGAGGAGCAGAGCCATCCCAGGACGGGCATCCCCACCTCCTGCAGAGCCCCGGCTCCCGGCCCTGCAGCACCGGCCTGGGTACCTGCTCCGGCAGGACAAACGGCACTTACGGAGGACACCCAAGTGCAGCCTTGCATATGCCCGTTCAAAATCAGCGGCAGCAGAGGACAGAGGCTGCTTAGATTTTACATTGGTTCATCTATTTAGTCCCCCAGGTTTGTTATTGATTCCACCTGTGATATTACACAAAAGCCCCCATCGACTACAGGACCATTTAGGATGATTTCTGATACTCCAGCAGCATCAGATTAGATCTGCTTCAAGGTGATCTGCCAGCTCTGCCTCTCCATCACACAGCGCGCAGCTGTTTCCAAAGCACCCTATTCTAATACTCCGTTTTAATACCGTGCAGAGAGGACATCTGCAGGTCCCGTTATTATAGGAAATTAAAATTCATTGTGCTGGTTACATTCCTAGGTTTAATGTATTTGCACCACTAGTAAAACAGTGAGAGCCCACCAAAGGCAAGATGCCGTGCGTTGTATTAGCTACATTGATTTGTAGATGAGGAATGCACAAACTGATGGCACACTGTACTCTAACATTACAGTGAAAATGCCAATGAAATGTAATGCTGTGTAGAGAGACGCGAATTGTTCCCGAGTATATTAATAGTCGGGCTGAACATGGGGAAAAGGTGTTGGTGTGTTTGTTGCTGAAAGTTCTTGAGATCCCATGTGGTAAAGGGATGCTGGTCTGTTTGACCGCGGGTGACATTATACTTGCTAAGAGCGTGCTTGTCCCAAGGTTTTCCAGGGATCATCAATTCCCTGAGTCCTGCTACAGATGCTGTCAACCATTTAATTATGGATGCTTAATCACTGGTGGTGGATTAGCCCCTGGTCTCCTCCAAACACAAGCATGTACGTGCAACAAAATCTGAGTTTCAGAGCTCAGGCAGTGAGCTCCCAGGTAGCTTCAATTTCCCATAAGGTTGTCCCTGCATGATGAATACCTTTCTGTCGCATCCAGGTGGATGGGAACAGGCTTCAGCAGGTGTTTGCTGCTCACACAGTGAATCCTTCTTCAGATCCAGGGCAGGGCCTGGCCCACAGGAAATATTCTGCAGTGGACTGCATTTTTGCAAGGTTTGAGAGATCACTTGAGTATGCGATGAGCTGAGGGACCAGTTCAACATGCAATATTGCAGGAGGCACCACGATTCCCCCTGTGCCATATGACATGGAGCATATGTGCCATATGCATCTTGCCTCCCCCAAGATTTCTGGGGGGATGCTCTGCAAAGCACCGAATCTTAAAACCAGTTGACGCTGAGCACCAGACCTTCTTTTCCCTCCCAGTTTAATTCCATCCTGGTCCCGGCAGCTCCTGCCCCCACAACCTCTAACTTACACTGCACGCAAACACTATGCTTTTGTAATCCTTCCTCTCCAGTGGGTCAAGATATTAATCACTGACAATGCAAACGGGAATCATTGGCCACCACAAGACCGATGGAGTCCCTGGAGGGTAGGTGGGATGGCAAGGTGGCGCACAGAATGACTCTTAAAATATAGCTACCATCTATTTCATCATATTGATAGATTTGAATATCAACTGTGTACCTGTTATGAATAGTTTACAAAATTTAAGGGACTTCTAATATCCATGTTTTAGCTGTAATTCCACTTTCCTACCAAAATCTAATGTCTTTTGAATCCTGTGTCACTGCTGACATAAACAGCTCCTGTTTCTCCATTCAAAAGAGGCAAAAATAACCCATCAATAAGAAGGAATATAAAGGGTAGATTCATTTTTTAGCATCAGCAGGATGCCACAGCCAGGATATAGAAACAGATGTGAATGCTATGGCATGGCCCCATTGCCTGTGCTGCAGGGAGGCATCGCTGCAGAGCAAAATAGAAACATTTCTCTATTTTTTTTTTGTATTGTGGAATCAGAGGGTTCTACAGGCATCATAACCACTGGGAATAAACCATACAGGGCAATAAGGGGCAGTTTGGCGACTTGGCAGGAAGACAGCAGCAAGCACACTTGCTGGAGCAGTAAGCCAGAGCACCCTGGGCAGGAGCAGCCCGAGCACTCAGCCCTGGGACAAAAATCAGCACTCCTGCTCTTGAAAAGGCTCCAAACTCATCCCAGCACAGCCAGAAACCCCCGGCCACCCCTGCACCTCCCAGGGCTGCCCTGACTTCAGCCCAGCACTGGCCTCCGGGCTCACCCAAACATCCCTGCAAGATGTGTGCTGACCTCCGGAGAGATGTGTCAGCAGTGGGGAGTGCACCGACAGCCTAAAGGAAAAATCAGGGCCAGGGCTGGGCATTTTGGGACATCTCACTGTCACTGTACCCAAATACCATCTTCTCCCAGCTGCAGAAATGGCCCCTTGCCCAAGATCCCAGAGTGCAAACCCCACAGAGCAGGATTGATTCCATAACTTCAGGAACTCCCCTCCATCAGAGCATCAACCAGGCTGAAAACGATGCTGACCTCCATAAATGCTCCGGGTGTCCTTCTGTCCAGCTGCAAATACGTAACACAAGTTCCCTTTGGAGATGAAATCATGCAAATAAAACAACTCCAGAAATCCTCAGCAAGGCCATCCCAGGACACGCCATAACCACCTCTAGTGCCTTGCTAATGGGTTGGATAAATATTTAAATCACATATTAGCTTTCTCACTAGCTACTTGCAAAGAACCCAGATCAGCGGGAAACTTGGGCTCTGCAGCCCACCAGGGAGATATCAACCCGCTGGGCAGCACAGAGCTCATTCCTGATGGTGAAGAGGAGGAATAGGCACCGTAGGGGATGAAGGGATGTCCAGCAGCATGCCGAGAACCGGGTGCTCAGCACCTTGTGCCAGCACAGGACCAGCCTCATGGGCTGGGGCATGGTCCCGGCCTGCTCTGCCACCACTGAGCTGAACCGGGGACTCGCAGAGGTACTTTGGTATCTGCTTGAAAATACATTAAAGCCCTTCCTCTTGATGGACACATTTGCAGTACAAATAGTTATGCCCTCTTTATTTTACTCTGAGGTTTAATTAATATATAAATCAAACGCTTATAAAACTCACAAATGCTTGGGAAGATGTAAAATTTAATTAGTTTGCCCACACAACTCCATATGTCAACTGTTAGCTCAATTACTCTTTGCCATGAAATACTGACTGCACTTTCCCATATTGGTAATTTCCCTCTATCTCAGAGTCATGGTTAATCAACACCCTGAACTCAACACACACACTCGTGTTAAATTAAATATTGAGCACAAGGAGTGAGAGCCTCCTTAATGAAATCACAGCTGGATTTTGCTCAGAAATGAGATCCTCATGGAATACTGGGGCAGATGATAATCTCCGGGGTGCGGGGCAGGTTATCACCCTGCTCCGGGATGTGCTACCAAACCAGCTTGCAGGAGGTGCACCACCACACTCACGCTATCACATCGAAGGCTGGAGGAAATACATCTCTGTTCGGGTTTTCTTGGGATGGGAGAGGAATGGGGCAGATGCCGGCCAGGCAGGGACTGGAGGAGACAAGGGGAGGCTGGGGATGAAGCACACGGCAGGGATGGGTGGGAAGGGGCAGGCAATAGATATGCTGTGATCGGCTCACGCATGTGCAAAGTGCAGGTGTGCAGCAGTTAAAGACGGTGACAAGCTGTATGCATTAAATAGGCATTAAAAGCACGTTTAGGTCAGCCCCCAGTCTGGCAGCGAGAGTCAGTACAAATAAGCACCGCCGCTGCATTTATTCCTATTTCAAAATTTTCAAGTGACAACAAAATGTCAAAATTATCACCTGGAAAAAGGCCAACAAACTCGCCACCCTCCCGGGGTCCCCCTCCTCCCCATCCCCATCCCCGGCACAAGGGCTCCAAAAGCCCCCTTGGCTCGCACGCCATGGGGCGCAGCCGAGCTTTGTGCCGAGCCGTGCCGGTTCGCGTGCCCGCGGTTTTCTCCCCGGCCAGGCATGCCGCGGGGTGACTTGGAAGTGACCTTTGCTGGCTCAGCCGCAGCATCCGGCGCGCTTGGCTGCTCCCGGCACAATAGCTGGCCGGTGGCATTGCGTGGGCTCCCGGCCGGGCCTGTCCCGCTGAGGCCAGATTCTGCCCACCCACGGGAAGCAGGGGGACGGGGACAGGGACGTGGCCGTGACCGTGACCGCGGCACTGCAGCTGACGGGACCATTCAGTGGGGAGGAGGATGCCAGTGGGTGGATATGCTGTAGCAGAGGGTGCAGCAGCCAAGTGGAAATTAAGAAATCTGGGGGGGGATGCACTAAACCATTTCGCTGCCTTCAAGAGAACTCCCTTGGAATAAAGATGTCTCTAACTCTAAAAAATACTTTAAATTAAGCTCTTATTCTTCCCATTTGTGCCGCTTGCCTGTATATAATTTTCCCATTTGTGCTGTGAATACAGACTATTCATTTTCCTTAAAACTATTTTCTTACCCATTTTGGTTTCAAAAGCTGGTGCAGGAGCAGAGCACGGCCGCTGCCACCGTGCATGAGCCACCAGCACTGCCTGTCCCTCTGGCTTCTGCTTGGAGCCGTTTGCACCGGGCTTTTACAGTCCTTGAAACATTCCCAGCCGCTTTCCTTCCCAAGGCAAGGGCCCGCTTGTCACTAACTCCCTGGTTTGCCCCTGGGGTTTGGGTTTTGCTCCCCTCGCTGTAAAGGGGGAGCTGCAGACCTCGCTGAGACGATGCTGGGAAGCCGTAAGCCTTGGATCAAGCCCTCCCAGTTTACCATACATCCCCCAAATCTCCCCTAAACCCATGAGATTAGGTGAGAGCCCCATTTCCCTGTGCACTGTGACTGTCTCCAAAAAAATAATAATTTCAAGCGTAAAACCACTTTGGGGGGTGGTTGTTGGGGTTTTTCTTAGGTTAAGCTGTCCTGATATAAATAGAACTGGAACACAGATGCAAAATAAAATAATTTTCATCCTCTAACTTCTTTCTTCAGGCAATCAGCTTGTTTCTTTAATTCAAATTAGCTCTTCATATTCAAGTCTCATTTTATCTAATCTTCTTTTTCAATTAAATTCAACTGTCTGTGATCTTCTTAACTTCCTATGCTTCCCTGCATGGCTAATACAGACAAATTTTGCATTTGTTCCTTTCACTTTCCTTTTTTTTTTTCCCACGCTGGTGACGTTTTTCTTAACGAAACCATCTTCTGGCAGAGACAACCGGGTAAGAGCAGAGCCACGGCTCGCTCCGATCCTGAAGCACACCTGTGTTGCCCGAACACAAGCAACGGCTACTAAAACAGCACTGCTAGGAGGGGGAATATGTTTTCCACTGACCTGCTGCCTCTGCTTGACGTCGGGGTGTTCGTGCTCCCCGTGAGCAGGGAGGAAACCCGGAGCCATGGGGCGGCGAGGCTGGGGCAGGCTTTCCACCTTCATCAGCCAGCATTGCGTTAGAGGAAAAGGAGCATCCCTCTGCTTTTTGAAGTGTCCCTTCAAAAGAGAGCCTTTATTTCTTTAGCCTTTCTACAGGGATAAAAGGAAGTGTTTCATGAAAAGCACGGTGTTAAACATGGGTTACAAGTACCTGGGGAGTTCAGACCCAGTCAGACTCCTGATTTCAAGTGTCCAATATTCAACACATTGCAATGCCTGCAAATGGAGCCGCAGGGTAGCTCCAAGCTACATAGAAGATGTTCTTTTCTTAATAAACCCTTTCAGAGAGCCTTCCCCAGGACACCCACCACTCCAGACACATGAGCACAGCCCACCGCCCCACACTGGGTCCAAACTCATCCCTCCTGCAAGCCCTGCACCAACTCTGAAGTCCCACCCAGGTCACTGCAGCCTGACCCTGCCCCTGGTCGGGACGGGGGGACCTGGGGAAAACCAGGGCCGTTCAATAGAGAGGGAAATCAGCTGCCAGCAGGAAGGAGAATTTTTAGGAGAGTTTTGTCCACAGCTGTGAAGCACCCAGGGGGCAGAGTGAGGAGGCGATGCTGGAAGGCCCTTCCCTTGAAGGTGGTGAAGGTATCACCCATCAAGAAGACTGTTGGCAGTGAGCAGACTTCGGACAACAATTAGAAAGGGACAAAGTCGGGAAAGCTGCAGCAGCCAAAGGATAAACCTCAATATACAGAGGTGATGTATATTGTCAGCCACATCTTTATCTGGCCACTTCTTTGATGTAAGAGTGTAAAAGGCAGCCGGCAGCACCCTGCCCTGCCCAGTGGCCACCAGACCTGGCATTTGCAGAGGAGATGCTCCTGTGGGATTTGCTTCGTTATTGCATTACGGGTGTTTTGCTGCTTTTATGCTGTAGCAAAGCCTGGCTGTTTCAGCATCGGTGTCATCGCGATTCTTTCAGCACTTCTGGAAAGGTTATACGAACCAGAGGACCAGTGATCAGGTGACAAATTCAGTTTCCACCATCTTTTTTAAGTACTAATAAATGCTTAGTCTCTCTGGTTATGATAAAAAGCTAGAAGCAGCCCCCAAGTGTATTTCAAAGACAGAAAGACCAGAAGGCAAAGAAAAAAGGCCCCCAATTTTATTATTTTGTATAATCAGAGTATAATTGGAGAGCAGACGCTGTCTGTAGCATGCTGCCATTGGGGACTCTGGATTTTTAATAAGAAATCCATGGGGGAATTAGACGCTGTTTCAGTGGTGTTGTGGCTGATTTACAGGGATGCACCTGGAGCCAGAATCTGTGCCCTGAGTCACTGTACTTCACCGAAAGCAAAAAATTTAGGCACCGTTTGTAAATCCCTGCAAAAACTGGGTCTACAGTGGAAACAGCGACAGCCCCTTAATTATAGCAGCGCTTGTGGGAGCTGTGATAATTAGGAGTTTCTGGTGTTCTGGAAATCAAAGTGGTTTCTATTCTCTTCTTTAATTAATTCAGGCTTTTATCTATGAAAGTGGAGATGAATTAAGGTTCTGCTCTGGGCAAAGTGCAATGATGCTTGTGCAGCCCTGGCAGGGTGAAGCCACCGGACCCCAGGACTTGGGCAATGTCCCTCACGCTGCAGCATCCCTGGCCTCCGGTTCTCGGTATTTCGGGAAAATCAAAGGGGAAAGGTCACAGGGAGACGTGCCCTGAGTAGGACTCGCCACGTCACACATGTATCGCAGGGACCTGCTGTACGGGGACATGTGTCCATGTATCCATGGCAGAGGACAGACCGCCTGCCAGTGGGAATTCATGCGCAGCAGATAACAGACACCCAGCATTATCACCTCCCCACACTGGAAAGGGCAAGTCAAGCTGTGTAAAAATCATAGGATAGGTATAAAACCATGATTTTTTTTTTTGCTTAAAGCAAATTAATGTTATAGGTCCCTTTTATTTTGTCCTGGGAGGCATTGACTTTGGGAGGTTTTGTCTGGCAAACCCCTAGGGCTGGGAAATCACACTGAAAATCCATGTGACTGTTATAAGATGACAACAGCAGTATGGGATTTGTGGTAAAATCATGCAACATGACCAAAGCAGATACCCTCACAATGGGAAATCACACATGCATGGATGGCAGAGAGAGGTTTTTAGCTGTAAGTAAAGCCTCCAGCTGATGGGATGGCCTCAGTACTGGAAACGGGAGCATCTGCCACCCACCAGAGCTGAAGGTGGCAGCCCAAGCCAGTGTATCGCAATTAACCCACGCAGCTAATTAATTAAATCCAGCCTTGACAATGTTATCGAGGAGCTGCCTGGAAATGATCCTTTATGTCAAAGTCTATTTTTATATCCAATAAATTAGGACCCACTCTGGACAAGCCGTGCTCCGGATTGGGGCATCTCCATGCCCTCATCATTTCCCATGTAGTGAATTCTGCTGCAGGTTCCCAAACCATGGGCTCAGCACTAGAGTCATGCCCCAGAGCAGCTTTGTGTTGGATTAAACTGTTCTCCTGGAAAGAAACTGCATTTCAGCATCCACCCTCTTTCATTTTTGGTCTTTTTCTCTTTTTCCTACTAGATGGCGCCTGCATGACAGGCGGGGACGAGCCCGGCAGCACCAGTGCGAAGCATCTCTACCAGGTCTCCTCCGTGAAGGGCTGATAAATGACATTTTTCTCCGAAAAGCCAGGCAGCTGCGAAAGCGATAACCTGCCGGGCGCTGATTAGCGGCAAGAGGCCGTTTTCTGGTAGCGCTGCATTAACTGTGCTTTCCGACCGACTTCCCCGGGGGATGCTGCCAGACCCCCGAGGGGGCCCGGGGCCCGGCCAGAAGCTGAATCCGTGGTACCCCGGGTGTGCGTAAGCCCTGTATGGACAATTCCAGCCCGAGCATCCTCCTGAGCACCCTGGCAACACGGCCATGCTGCCAGGGTGCTCAGGAGGGTGCTCAGGCTGGAAGTGTCCAGCACGGCTGTGCAGCCACCTGCACTCAGCCACATCTCACTACAATAGCCTTGTCCAAAATCCAGGCATTTCACTGGTATTTCTGGATCATCCATGGGAGACACGCAGCCGCCTGTGGGGACCAGGCGATCAGCCTGGGTGCAGACCCTCAGTCGACTTCAAGCACTGTACAGCCACCGACAACGACGCCCAGCCCTCGGGTGGGAGGAGGGCTATGGGGTATCGCACATCCCTCCCCACCTAGGATACCCTGGGAGGGACATGGCAGCGCTTTGTCCTGCCTGCAACCTGCCCGCAAGCTGCTCCCCTCTTCCTGTTCCCTCCTTGCAGCTCCGTGAGGATACGGCCACATCTGTCCCCAGCGCCATCAGGATTCAGTATCACCCCCAGTAGTTCCAGATAACCCCAGCAGTCGGGGGTCAACATGAGCTACTTCTTCTTCACCCAACAAAGATGCTGTTTGCGCAACTCCGGCTTCACAGAACCACTGCAGCTCCTCCCGCACCCATTTTTGCAGCCCCCGGCTTATTCCCTTCGCACGTGCTCTCTGTTTCACAACCACGCCGAATTCATTTCTGGCCTCCGTTCGCTGGCAATAATTAACCACACGTTATCAATTCCACCTCGCCTGCATTGTACACGCACCTTTCCAGCCTCTCAGCTCCTTTCTGGGCTCGGCAGTTTCGGCACCGCCAGGCAATGTACCAGTCCGGAGCGCCACACCGGTGAACCCGCCTGACGCTCCTGTTGTATTTATAACCCAATTTCTCAACCCAAACAGTATCGCTGGGTCCCAAGAAAACAGCTTCCAGCCCACAACGCAGCCTGGAAAGGCCAGAGGAGGAGCTACGTTTACTGACCACCCTGCCAGATAGGTTTGCCTTGCAAACGGTAAGTGCCACTTACTACCCCTGGATTTCAGGGGAAAGCAGAGCTGTTCCCTTGCTGTGACATTGCAGGTGGCAAGGTGAGACAGTGTCCCCGAGCTCTGCTTTTGTCACGATATTTGCTCAGGTGCAGCCACTGCTGCCCAGTGCTGCTGCATCCCCCGTGGCCTCTGGTCCACACCAGCCTTGCGGCTGGCACATACACCTCCATGATGCACCCAAGGGAGCTGGCAAGGGGGAAGCAGCACGGGGGGGCTCAGGGACCACCGCGTTGGTGTCTGGGTACACCGATGCCCAGGCATGCCCTGGGACAGGGGAGGGCCACCCACCTTATCAATTAGGTGTGGGACAGGAGGTGAGCTGCCCTGGTGCACCCCTCCACGTGGCCACCTCAGATGGCTCGAGCATTCCAGCAAGAGCCCCAAGACACAGCATGGGAGGTGGGGGCTCCCCACAGCTCCCTGGCCCGGCAGCAAGGAGCTGCCAAGGTTCATCTGCTCACCCGTGCCATGCTGTGCCGGCACATGGGCACCAGCAGAGCCTGCCAGCCCCGGCCCTGAGCAGATCCAAAGTGACTGCCCAGCCCCATGGGGGGGAAGGACGGGGAAGAGGGGGCACAGGTGGCACCGCGGCCGAGGAGACAGCGGGGGCACAGTCAGCTGGGCACAGGGACACAGATGGTGCTGCTGGAGAGCCACGGCTCCGACCACCGAGTGATGGGCCAGGAAAAATGACTGCTGGGAAAAGAAGGGTCCAGCTGACACAGGGAAAACCCTTGGCTCAGGACCAGTAAGGAGAAAGAGGAAAAAAAACAGATAAACACACAGAAACAGCGGTCAAGGCCAGCATGAGTCAGGCACATTGGGTATCTCTGGGTAGAAAAGAATGAAGCCACCTTGCAAGCCCACATCAGGTCACCTCATTAGAAAGACAGTGCCCAAGGGCGTTCCTTGAGCAACCAATAAAGCCAGTCAAGGACCAGGACCTGGAGAAGCTTTAGCTACCTACTGAGATGTCTACAGGAAAAATGGAGCTGCAGAACTCAAGCCATCCAGCAAATGGGTGGCCTGGACTGGGCTGGCTATGGGTTTGAGAAGAGGGAGATAGGTATAAAATGGGTGTTCATGTTGAGGCGCTTCTTTGTGACAGAAAGGTGGAAAAGCAAAGGATATTCTGGTGAAAATGATGGAGAAAAAAAACCTCCAAAGTTTGCTATTCTAAGAAAAGGAAGTGAAATCACAAAAAAAAAGCAGATTTCAGTGCTTCAGTATAAAGGAACCCCAGAGGGCCGGTCATTACCCGAGGAAATGATCATAAACCCTTAACAGCAGCCTTGCCCCACACAAGGGAAAGGTACAGAGGGGGACCCAGGCTGTGCAACCGCAGCTTTACAGAGACCTGAAAGATCAAGGAGGAATCATGTAAAGTGAATCACAATGACCAAGGCAAACAAGGCAATGACTATGGGTTCTATAAATAAAAGGCAAAATTTGTCCTTTACATAATGCGGGAGTGCAGGTAACAAGATACAGAAAGCGCAGGAGAGTTCAACAATTCCTTTCCTTCAGTCTCCACAAAGGGCTGATCATGGCATATAAATTAAGTAACATTAAGATACGCATGAGGAGGCAGGGGCCACAATGGGGAAGAAGGGGGTAAGGAGTACTCTGGGTCTTTTGGCTGCATTCAGTCACAGATGGACTTCACGGAGGCGTGATGAAGTACAGATATCCCAACGATCCTCCTCCTAACCATGCCAGTAGGTTTTCTCTCCTCTCCAGTATTCCCCAATACCCAGGGAACTCACAGCATCTCGAAGTTTGCAGCCTGAATGCCACCAGCCTCTGAAGCTTTCTCTTATCCAAGGTCCCAGTGCCAGAAGTCAACAATGTGAGCTTTCCCCAGCAATCCCACGTCTTCGCTACAGCCTCCCCCTATCAGCAGGTTTCTGTATCTCTCACCCCATGGATGTGAGAGTGGATGTGAGAGGCGGTGGGCACCCCTCTGAGCCAGGATGGCCCCAGTTGGCAGCTGGCCCCATTTGCAGGCAGCACAGAGGCAGGAGAGAGGGGACATCCACAGAGGACAGCAGTGAGAATGGGCTGAGATGGTTAAAACCACGGCCTGCCTGGCAGATGGGAAAGAAGTGGGACTTGTTTCATCCCAAGAACACACATCCCATGTGCAAGGCAGGCACAGAGAGGATGGCAGTCAGCAAAGATCAGGAGATTAGGAAAACCCTAACTGCAGAGGCGGTGAAGCGCGTAAGGCTCGGTTCAGAGGGGCTGCACATCCCTCCATGCAGGCTTCAAAAACAGATTGCACCAGCATCTCCCCAGCTATGCTGTGGTTTCGGGGACGGTTAAGACAATCCCTTCGGGTCCCTCCCCTCCGTGCCCCTCTCGTCTACTGAGTGAGTGAACCAAAGCTCCAGAAGGATCTTTTTTTTAAATCCCTGTGCATTTGACCCACTGTTTTTGCCTGAAGACACTACTTTTAGCACCAGCTCTCTGGTCTATCAGAGCGGGGCCGCGCAGCTGCGTTAAGGGTGGTTGCAACAGGACAACTCTTTCCCGGTGCGGGGGTAAGAACCATTATCTGCTCCACGCGCCGTGGCACAGCTTTTAAGAGCAAGTGCACGGCCCCTGATAGCATGGAGAAAGGCGCACCAAGCCGCACCCTCCCATTAAAGTGAAACACTGGCTGGCTCTGAAATGCACTTACAAATAGAGAATTAAGGTCTGCCTTCGACTCCTGTCTGTAATGGATACCGTGTCCGCCGCAGCCCCGGCGGCGATGCCCTCCCGTCCCTGTGCGTTTAACCTCGGCATGGGAGTGCCACCCGGGCGGGCGCAGCGGGGAGCGGGGCTGCCGGCGGGGCCAGGGCTGGAGGGCCCACCGCTCCTGCACCCTCACCCCTGGGCCGGGCAGCGCTGGGCCACGCGGTGAGCCTGGCTGTGCAGCGCCGGGCTGGGCCAGGCTGCGCCATGCCGCGCCGGGCCGGGCTGTGCCGGGCCGGGCCGCGCCGGGCCGGGCTGCGCCGCGCCGGGCCGTGCCGCGCCGTGCCGAGCGGAGCGGAGCGGAGCGGCGCGGATGGCGGGCGGCCGCCGGCGGGCACATGGGCGGGAGGGCGGAGCCCGCGGCCTGACATCACCGCTTCGGCTCACCGCTACCGGACGGCTCCGCTCGCCCTCCCGCCGCCCGCCGCCGCGCAGAGGTGAGCACCGCGGGGGGACGGGCACGGCGGGATTCGCCTTTGCGGGGACGACGCGGCGGGGCTGCCCCACGACCGGGGGCCCGGCGGCGGCGGGGCTCGAACCGGTAGCCGCGGGGCCCCGCCGGGCGTGCGGGGCGGGGGTGGCTCGGCTCGGCTCGGCTCGGCTCGGCTCGGCAGGGAGGCGCCGCCGGGGGTGGCCCCGCCCGGGGTGACCGTCCTGGGTCCGCGGGGGCTCCCCCGCCGCGGAGCGCTCGGTCCCGCGGCCCCGTCCCGCCGGCACCCCCCGGCCCCGGGAGCCCCGCGGCGGGGCTGGGGAGCGGGGACCGGTCCCGCCCCGCGGTCCGCTCCGCCCCTGGGCTCGGGCACGGGGGTCCGGGCCGTTCCGCGGGAGCGGCGCCCGGGGCGGTCTCGGCCGTGGCCGCCTCGGTGGGAGTGTGGGGTTCGGGGCCGGGGCCAGGTCCCGGCCAGAAATTTCCGAGGGGGCCGGTGTGTCCCAAATCAGGGTGATCGCTAGGAAGAGGCCGGTGGGATGCTCGTCCCCGGCAGGTCCGCGGGGCTGCGGTGAGGGGTGTCTGCTGGAAGCGCTTTCCCGTGGCTGTCAGACACGTCCCTGCAGGTACGGGAAACCCCCTGGCACCCGAGCGCAAACCCGCCTGAAACGGGGCGGGTTTTGCTGTGCCGAGTAGACCCGTGATTTGGTCCGCTTGAGCGCGGTGGGATGGTGAGGTGTAGACGGATGCACAAGTCAGGTTGTGCCCCTCAGAGAGCAGTTTGCGCTTAGGTTTCACTTTTTCATTCTCGGCTCACCAAATGCTTTGAGGAGATGAGTGGCTTCTTCCAGCAAGGGGGAAATCAGCACTGAGGTATAAAAAAATCTTGGGAAAAATCTTGGCCAGGGCCCACGGTCCCTCAGAGGCGAGCGGGGAGCGGCCGTGTGGTTTCTGTACCGATGTAGGGGCTTATAAAAGGTACGAGGGTTGGATGCTCTGTGGGGGGGACTTCAGCATTTGGTCCGTGTCGGAGTAACGAAGGATGAAAGCTGTGAAGGAATTGGAGAGGTGACTTTGTAGTGGCACTGTCCCACAGGTGATGTGACCTCGGGTGCGACTGTCCTTGTCCTGTGACCCTGGCCGGGGTGTAACCTCTGCCCAGTGGGATGCGTGGGGCTGTGACGGCCCCTTTGCTGAACAACGGGGAGCTTGGGGGAGCATTCGTGTTCGTAATGCCTGCACCCTGCTGAGCCAAGCAGAGGACGGATGGGTACTGAGGACCCCAGATCATTTCCCTCGGTATAGTCTAAATAAAACCAATGCACGGAAAAATGCCTCCCGTGGCAAGAAACCAAAACTGAGGGACAGCGGGAGAGGAAGGCCATCGCCTACAACATCAATACTCCTGTGGGCTTAGGAGATGGAGGACTAACAAGATTTAGATACTATATCAAGTTTAAGTTTTCTCCTCTTTTAAAATCACATTTGCTATGAAACAAATGTACAGTAATACAAGATCCCATAGTTACTGCACATATTTGATTTCCTCTGTAATTGTAAAGAAGAAAATGATGACTCAACAAGTCTTTGTTTAAAAAAAACACACCAAACCCAGGAAAACATGCTTTTGGAAAGCATAATAATTTTTTGTTTGTTTGTTTTGCTTTTTATTTTTGTTCTTGCTTTGTTTTGCTTTTTATTGTTAGGAACTATGCTTTGACTGTGACCTTGTAACATCACACCCATAAATAGAAGCAGGTTTAGATTCAGGGGAAACACATTTTTTCCGATGGTGGAAGAAGTAGGGCAGCCACGCCGGCTCTCTCAAGAGGTGGGGAAGGCACTGGCAGCTGTGGTAAGAGATGTCACATACCAAGAATTAAAACCCACCAATTTGTTATCTCTAAGTTTACCGTCGCTGATTAGAATTAGCTTTTTCTCAAACCCACGATGGAGGCAAATGCTAGTTATTTCCAAATTTTAAGTTACTGCTTCTTCATAGGGTAGTTTTCCCTGCAGCCCTACAGTGGATTAAGCAGCTTCCCATCTTCATCTAAGTTTAAGTGAAATGTAGCTTAACTGAAAGGATAAAACATTTTGAAAGCACGTCAGTGACGTGGGAGCTTATGTCCCGTTTCCAAAAGCCCTTAGGTACTTTGGGGCCTAAATCACTTGAACATTTTGAAAATTTTGCCCAGGGTTTAAGGAATTGAGACAGAAATTCCTCCTATCCTTTTTTCAGGTTCTCAGATTTTCAACGAGTCTCTCTAAAGCCTTGATTGTGGTAACACTTGCATATGCATTTCCATTTAGTTTGTATGAATGCACCACTGTAGTCTTCGGAAAAAATGTCTTAAGAGCTCCCCATGGACTGTAGGCTTCAAGAATTGGGGTCTGTAGCCACAACAAAAGTATGCTGATACCAACTACTGATCAAGTGTAAGCACTAATATATACCAACATGCATCGCTTCAGGTACTTGGAATAAATTAACTTCTCATTGCGAGGGTGTGCTTGCCAAAGATGGGTGCGGGAGGCAGCGCTCTGGCAGAGCTGGCTTTAAAAAACACATTAAAGACCATCAAAGAAGGATCTCAGATGGACAGAACCGACCAGGCAGGCAGCATCAGTTCCCTCTGCAGCAGCCAGCGTAGCTTGGCACAGGATGGCTCTCCTGAGCGGTGGTGAAATACGTGGTGTTTGTACTCATCCAGCACACGTGGGTCTCGCTAAGTCGTTGGGGTCCTTGGGGGAAGGCATGTTGTGCACACCTGCACGTGCACACGTGCGCACACATGCACCAGACCTCCTTCGCCCTGGAGAAGGTACACCTGAGTTGGAAGCTTCTGCTGCTGCTTTATACCGAGGTGTTCTCCTTCCCAGATACCTCTCCTGGCCATCACAGCCACTCAGCACAGCAGGTATGTCCATGGCATGCCTTGAACATGCCCCCAGGAGTATAGTGTGCTCAGGAAAAACAAGTGCTATATTCACAAGGCAGCGTGTTCACCATAGTCATCGTCCTTCCGTGGTCCTTTTCTGGTGAAGCCACCTGCTGCCTTCTCTTGCTTTTCCTCCAGCTCCTCTCAGGTCAGTAACACTCCCTCTTCTTCCTCCTTTCCTGTTGGTCTCATCACCTGCTTGAAGGAGTGAAGAAAAATAGAGAGAAATGTAAAATAGATGTCCAGAACGGCACAGACACAGCAAGACGTTAGCAGCTTGGTGTCCCTCAACAGAAGGGACCATGTGAATTTGACTCCCCGGGCTGACCAGCGACACCCCTGCCAGTGCAGGGGAAAAGGTGAAGCGAGCTGGCTCTGCTCTCCAGGATGTCGGACCAAAGACACACTTCTGCTGGACACAGGCAAACAGCCAGGGGCGGGAGGGGGGAGGCAGAGTGCTGTGGGGTCCCAGCATCTCAGGGCAGTGAGTTGACTTTCAGTGGAGAGCATCTCTCTCCCACCCGTCTCCCACCCATCTGGATCCCTGAACAGGACCACCTGATCAGCTGGTCGCGTTTGTCCCATCTCTCCCAGTAGCTTCCCAGGAGCTGCTGGGAAAGGCAGAGGAGGCAGAGCATGGCCCTACATGAGCTTCGTTGCCTTTCCTGGGCAAAGCGCCCCGTTTTCATGGCTGTGCGTATTCAGGGCTGGCTCAGAGCTACCTCTGTGCACTGTGTGCCGTGCCTGTGCTCCGAGGGAGGAAAGCAAGAGATCAGCAGGAGCTGGGCTGACCCCATGCCATAGGTTGTGTCTTCCCTCCACCCCAACCTGCCTCCCAGGCCATCTTCTCCCCCCATGTGGTCCTGTGCATCCTCTGAGTCACCAGGAGAGGCAAAATCAGAAAGGCAAGGGAGTGCTGATCTTGGAGACCCTTCTAACAGGCGCTGCAGCGTGGGAATAGCCAATCCAAATATTTTCATGCGCATGCAGCACAATTCCTCTGCGTCTTTCCTGGAAAGAAATAAAGAGGTTTTAAACAGCCGAAGCTTGCCAGCTCCCTGCGGTGACTGCTGAAGTCAGGTCTCGCCATCTCCAGAGCCCTCAAGCTCCCAGCAGAAGGGCACATGCTGCCTAGCGAAGAGCAGAAGAGATTTTCCCCAACTCGGTTCAGGCAGGAGCACCTCCTCTCATCGTGTCTGGCCACAGAGTGTTATTAGATCTACCTGGGAAGCTTCCACCACCCAGGGTTTTGGCTGCTTCCCCACTCTCCCCGCATTTCAGGAGGGGAAGGCTCGGAAATGGGTGAGTCACTGTGAGATAGTCGTTAACTTGGTAAGAGCAGCAAGCGAATTAAGACCCCAAAAGAAAGCAAGAGAAGCCACATAAGACTTAAGTACGGCACCTGAAGTTGTTGTAAACCACCCCTTTATGTCACAGAACTGTGAGATGATAAGCAGGGAAAATAACCTTATTCAGAGTCACATCAGTCAGATAAAGTCCTGCGTGCTATGTCAGCATCAGCACTGCTCTACCAAAACCCCATCCTGCTTCAGGTCTGTGCTTTCCACGGACTTACCATGAAACCTCCGGGCTTCCCAGACTTTCAGATTCCCATTTGATGAAGTTTTATTACAGGGCAGGTCTTTCTCAGGCCTCTCATTACTCTATCGATGCAGCAGGCACAGGCAGCAAGATCTTTTAGCAGAAGAGCAGAGGAAGCTCTTCAGACAAGGACTTTGCTGCAGAGAAGTGGTAACTGCAAAGGGGGGCCCCTTTGCCTTTGGAGGCAATTTGGGAGAGGAGGGTTTGGGGCTACCTATGGCAGAACCTGCTGGTAACTGTGCTTAAAAGTACATAGTTCTGATGAAAAGAGCAAGCCAAAAGTTTGTTTTCCAGTTCCATGTCGTAGGCTGGTGATTTTTCTGCTCAGCATTAATGTTGCCCATTTAACCTTGGGAAGGGAAATTGTCCCTGCGAAGTGACCACAGGCTGATGTATATCTATAGGAAAACTGCAGCTGAAATGTCTGAGCTTGTGTGGGAAAAAGAGACTATTTTGCTCCGGTGGGAAATTCCAGCAGCCCTTTCTCCTCCGCTTTCCCCTGTTTCGAAAGCTGTTTTTTAATTTTGGTCATGGTGAAGAACATCCCGTGGGTCAAGGACATGCCTTTGGCTTCACTGCTGTCTTCCAAAACCAACATCCTCAATATTTATCAATGTTTAAACCAGAGGGTGTACGGAGTGGGCAGGGTCAGTGCCTGTCAGCGGGTGATGGAGTCAGGAGGCATGTACTGAATTTGTAGGTGACACTGAGCTGTGAGGGACTGGAAATGTTTTAGGGGAGGAAAGACTAAGAATTTAAGATTGTGACAAATTGGAGAGATGGTCTAAAAAAACAGGGCACGTGTTATGTCCTGTGTGGTAGAACCGACTGACCGCATGGACACCAAGCGAGCGACCAGCCAGGCAGCGGCTGTGGGGAGCCAGAGGATGGGGTGATGGGCACTGCGGCCCGTGAGTCAACGGCGTCACGCGGTTGTGCAAAAGCAAACAGCGTACTAGGATGAAGAAAGAGAAGTGGCACATTGGGGAAGTGGCATCTCGGCTCCAGCCGGTGCATTTTAGGGGCTCGATTGGAAAATGCAGTTCTGGGCATCCTCCAAGAAAAATGAGAGCAAGGAAGAGAGGCTGAGTTGTCGGACACTCAGCAAATAGCAGCTCTGAGGAAAGAGTTGGGTTTCACTCATGCAGGAAAAACTGAAGGGAGACGTGAAACCCGTTCTCAAAATGCAGAATGTGTCTGCAGAGAAGGAGGGGGCAAATCATTTGCCGTGTCCTTTGGGGGTAAGAGAGGAAGGGGTGAGGTTAATTGGATCAAGAGATAGAGGGGAGAAAGCTGGGCTCTGCAGGAGCTTATGCAAGTGGGTTTAACAGATAAACACCTGATAAATGAGCTAATCAGATAAACACCTGCCCTGGGGCAGGGGGAGGGATGAGGACCTGTGAATGCAAAGTGCAGTGGGGTGCAGAGCGGTGGCAGGGGGACATGCAGCAACCCTAGGAGCCCATGGCAGGTCTGGGGTCACAGCAACCCTAGGAGCCCATGGCAGGTTTGGGGTCACAGCAGCCCCACAGGTCCCACAGCAGGTCTGGGGTCACAGCAACTCTGTGGGTCCCATGGCAGGTCTGTCCCCACCATATCGCAGGGGACAGCCTCAGCACCCAGCGATGCCTGCTCGGGGCAGCACCATCTCTCCCAGGGCAGGTCCCTGTCCCACCGCCCCACCCCGGCGGGCGCTGGGTGAACAGCTACCCCCTCGTTCCCATCAGCGCTCCCTATGAAGGGGACGAAGGACGGCGGTGGGGGGAGCCTGGCTCCCAGTGTTTCCTCATTCTCATGCCCTGGCTGGCGTCCCGGGTAGGTTTGCAACATGGCTTTTCTGGCTGAAGTAATACCAACGGGTGATTTATTCCCTTTGCCAGTTCCTGGTTTGCGCCATTGGGGAGTTAACTCTGCTTTGGAAGGAGAAAGAGGCAGCAAGCCTGGTTTCGCCCCCTCCTTCCCTCTCCTGCAGAGCAGAGGGGTTATTTCCAGTCAGCCTGGGCAGGACTGAAAGGTCTCTTGAAATGTACATCAGAGCTGGGGTTAAAGCAGCTTTGGATAAGCTCTTTTCTTACTTAAATCTGTTCCAGTCCCAACAGGTACATGGTACTTGCTGTGCTCCTTGGAGGGACTCTCCGGGTGTGGGAAAGAGACTTAAATGTTTTGTTTTCCCTGGAAACAAAATGGCTGTAGCCAAAAAGCGAGTATTTCTGCTCACAGCAAGACCTGAATGGAGACTTCAGGTGCTGAATGCTCCTCTCCAGCTGGGGCTTCTCTAGGGTTAACACAGCAGGAGATGCCGGCGGGCATGGCACTGTGCAGAGGACTCTGCAAACAGAAGCTGTAGGGCTGCAGCTTCATGGCTCAAAGGTCTCTCCATGCAGATTGAAAGGCCCCTGGGGGCAGAGATCACCCCTGTCCCTCCGGGGTGTGTGTGTTTGTAGGACCACGCTCCATGGAGCTGGGTGCCAGCAACGGCTGGCAGAGCCCAGAGGGACTGTCCTGGCGCAGAAAGTGGGACGTTCCTCTGCAATGACTTGACCAAGGGCTCTGCTTCATCATTTGATTCCTCCTGCAGCTTGCTGGTCTTTCAACACACGTGCTCATTAGGGGACGTAGATAATAATCACGTGCTTCATCTCAAATAACCCCCAACGCAGACGCTGAAGCACAGAGGAGGCTGTGTAATGACCTGCACCGGGTTGAATGCACAGCTACTCAGTGCAGTTGTGGTCAGTCTAAACAAAATCTGACCTCGGGGGAAGACACAAAAGCAGTTGTTTTAGCTAAGGTACTGCTGGCGCAGGCTCCATACGTGAGGCTGAGCTCAGAGGTGAGCTTTTGTGCAAACAGAAGCCAGTTTGGTTGCACTGGACAGGACCATTACTTGGAGCTTCTTATGAGATTGCTGCCCTGTTCTTTGACACAGTTTGACTCAGCGATATGTTTAAGACATTGCTTTTTTTATTAGAGTTATTGTAAAACTAAGTTGTCTTTTATCTGATAAATCTGAATACCAAGGCAGTGAAATGGGTCTTGATTTTTTTTGGCCAGAACTGAAGTGAAGCCCGTGCCTTGCCACCACAGGTCGATCTTTCTTCAGGGTTTGCAACTCAAACACGGCCAGACTGCGAGTTACGGGAACCAGCTAGGCTATCCTCCTGTACCAGCGGAAGTAAAAGGGGCCCGAAAAGATGGTCTCATTGTTAAAGACTTGGTCAAGGATATCAGGGTCTTCCCAGGCAAACTTGCTGGAGTCCCGTTATCGTTAGTATCTCGGTCCCCCACGTCTGTCGAAAGAGGATAACGACTGAGCTGGCTCCCCGTTAGCGGTGGGGGATGATCTGCTTGGCAGATTGACTCTGCTGTGAGCCCAGAGACACCTGAGCAGGCTCCTGCAGCCCACTCCATCCAGAACGGCTGTCCTGCTGCAAAACCTGAGTGACGCCGCTCAGCGTGGGCGGAGAGGCAGAAAAACCTTGTTTGCCTGGCACTGAGCCTAAGCTAACAGCCTCTGCCAAACCTCAGGTGCAAAATACATCGAATTATCCATGTTTTTCTTCTGTGAGAGCCCCTCCTTCCCTCTGCCTGGGCAACAGAGATTTGACTGCTTCGTTTCACCCAGCTTTCGTCTGTCTTATCCCATTCTTTGGGGCAGGAGTGGCCTTCTGGCCAGTTTTGGTAGGGTGCCTGGCAGAGCAGAGCTCCCCACCTTGCTCGTTGCCCATCACTGCTATTGTCCTGCAAATAATAGGTAATTGCAACGCAGTCGTTGAACTGCACACAGGAACAAGCGTGCTAGAGCTGGACATAGCATCCCCATGCAGTGATATAAGGGTGTCGTTAATAGTCTAGCTGAAGGGCAGCTTTACATTGTATTAGATATTTTAATTAGGGAACTGCTTCCCGGTTAGGATTGAAGCTAATTTACTTCCACTGGGCTGTGCTTTAAATCATCTTGTAGCTTCCTCGGTAAGAAACAGATATCCTTGAATTGCACATGCCATAACTCAGCAGGGGTAGAGTTTCCTTGATAGGGAAGATCAATAAATGAGGTTTATCTAAGGCTGCAGCATGCTGAAGATGTGTCCGAGCACCGCGGTATTCACTCTTGGCCTCCTCTGCCTCCGGGTGACTCCGCAGCATCCTGGCCACGGTGCTTTGCACTGACTTTGGGTGGGTTGACCTTGCCGTGAAGAATTAGCTGTGGGAGGGAGAGTTTTAAGCAGGTAACACATTGTTCATAGGTGCAGCAAAAGCAGCGTGAGCATGGTAAGTCAGGGGAGGCGGCGGGAGAGGGAGGGTCTGCGTGCTCCACAGAGATACAGAAGTGAAAAAAACTGTTGCCTAATCAGACACTCCATTTCCAGGCATCTGTTAGGCAGAGACCACGGTGTTTGTCTTCATGAATGCATTTACAGTGAAAGAGGGATTTTTTTCCTCCTTCCTTGGGAGGATTTTGGTGCATGGCAGTGATGGCAATGCGACCCACAGTGGCAGGCAGCAGCCAGCAGCAGGGACCGAGCTGCCTTCCCACCGAGGGCTGTGCAGCGGGGATGGGTCCTGCTCCAAAGCCCCAGCAGTCGAAGTACAACTAAAATAATCACACCAAAATCTGCAGAAAACATTTTGAGGCTTCTTACTTTTTAACTATCCTGCTGACTTCAAAGGCCATTTAATTCTGTCATCCTTTTTAATCAAAATAACTGGAGACAGCAAAGCTGTTTATCTCCAAACATTGCCAACACCTCTCTACATGTTCAGTGGCAGTTACAGGACACAGAAAACACACTACAAGAACATTTGCTTGCACCAAAATTCGTGTCCCCGTGGGAGCAGAGAGAGCGCTTTTGAGGTGCTTTAGATTGATTAGAAAATGAGTCTGCGGGTAACAGCCGCTTTGTCACCCTGAATGTTGATTTCTCTCCCCTTGGCTGAGGGCCAGAGATGCATCTCTCTATTTCAGGATAACATTTTGTGCATACAGGTGGTGGAAAAGGAGGGGGGGTGTAGGAAAGAGAGCTCGTTAGGCTGAACAATAGCGTTGGCCCTAGAACAAATAGTTCTGGCCACGAATAAATTTAGGTGGAGCAAGAAGGTTTCTAAAAAGTAAAGCAGTGAGCTTTTGATAAAGCGTCTGGTAGGAGGGGGCCAGGAAAAAACCACCAACATCTTTTCAGATAGAGCTGCTTTACTTTACATTAGGGGTTTTGCAGTATGGCTGGTTGCGGACAAAGAGGACTGGTCTGCCTATATTGCTCTCCAGCATTCCCACTGACCTGAGCTCCACTTGTGAGCTTGCTCTTCACCTCGAGAAATCCCAGGCGTTCCCTTCTCCCTCCTACCGATGTGTTTCTTTTCCAAGCTGACAGCCCTTGTCATCTCTCTCCTTCTTTCCCTATGGCCGCCTTCTAGTTTTATTCCCTCTTTTTTTGCAGTGGAGTGAGCAGAACTGCACTGTGCGGTTCAGTGTATGGATTTACACAGTGGTATAGTAGTGTTTTCTGTGTTGTTTTGTATGCCTTTGCCACTAATTCCTAGATGAAACATCCTAGTGACTGTGATACACATGGAATATACCTACGGCAGGGGTGTGTGCACAGGCAGCAGCCTGGGTTAACCCAGCTGACACAGCCAGCATCACCAAATCAGCCTTGCAGCACACGAACCCTTCTGCAGGTCTGGAACAGAAGCAGAAACCTTCAGAATGAAGTATGAGTAATTCGGAGTTTAACAGGACTGTCTTACTCACCTAGAGCATGAAAGAAAGTCTACGTGATATGTGGGGAGCAGAGGAAAGGTGTTATTAAAGGGGAGAAGTCATCATGCCTTTCTTTGGCACTTGTTTTCTCCTGAGAGCACTTCTTCCATGAACACGCATCTTTGGCCTCTGGGACAAGGGGGTGCTTGGTGAGAGGCAAGGAGAGCAGACAGACCTCTGCCATAGAAACAGTATTGTCACCATAGCCATGATTTTTTGTATCCAGAACAGGGAATTACCGTTTCAAGGTCCATCTGCTGAAAGTGTTTTCTAGGCTTTCCATGAGGAGCAGGACTGAGAGATCGTGGTTGCTTTGCGAGAGATCTTCTCCCCCAGTAACTCAGGCTCTGTTTAATGTGTGCCTGCCAGGGAGCACCGAGCTGGTATTTTCAGAGTACTGTGACCTTCAGATCTTTTTTTCTGAGTGGTTTTAACAAATTTACAGCTCATTAAAGTAAACGTATTCTTAGGGGGGGTTAGGCCCATAGGCAGCTCTTGCCATGTGCCAGTAGTGAATTTTGGTGCTCAGGCACTTTGAATGAGGAGATCCTTCTGCAGATTCTTCTCAGTAAAGATTGACTGTCCTAAACAACCACCACCCACAAGCTCCATCTTCTCAGTATTCACTCCCTTTCCCAGATCACTTATGAGCCTGTTGAAAAACACAGATCCTCAGAGAAATCCGTTGATAACCTCTTCCCATTATGAAAATTATTTATTTCTTCTTACCCTTTGTTTCCCATTGGTAACTACTCATGCAGAAGTGCCCTTCCCCTTTGCACCACTACTGCTCCAATCCCAGAAAAGCCTTGGGTGAAGGACATTTCCAAAAGCCTATGAAAAACATAACCTGTGCTGGGGACCAGGTCACCCCATCAGAGTGGTCACCTTCACTTTGAAAGAACTTGACTAGCTATAAGGCAAGACTGTACTCCACCAAAACCAGGTTGTCTCAGTCCCCTGTATATCATGAGTTCGTTAATTATGGTCTTTATTACAATCTCTACCAGCATGCCCAATAGAAAAGCCAGATGTCCTGGTGTGTAAGTCCCCTGGGCCACCTCCTGAGCCCTTTCAAAATATGCCCTTAAGGAATTTGCTATTCCTTAAGGACAAATTTGCCATTCCTTAAGCCGGGAGACAGATTTCAGCCACCGGTGGCACAGCCTGTGAGCAGCCTGGCAGTTCCTTGCCTGAGTTTCATCTGTCCTCCAGGGCCGGCTGGTGTGCTGCCTGTGAATTTATTGATCTGCTTAAAACCTCTCCATGGCCTCAATATCTAATCTGTTACGGAGAGCAGAGTGTTACAGGGCAAAATTCATTAACGTTTGTAAAGCTCATCAAGATCTTCCATGAGCAAATCCCATCATGTTTTAATATATATTTTAAATGTCACAAGTAAGTTCTCATTACTCATTGAAGAGCTGAAGCAAACAGCGCTTGCCAGACCCAAATATTGGAACAGGCAAAGGCTGCAACTCTCTTCGTTTACCACTTTTAGGACACTTTCATTTCAGCTTAAACTCCCTGCCTTGACTCTGCTCCTCCAGATCAGAAGCCACCCCCCAGCTCTCCCAGATGTGGGCTCAGGGATCCCCATGGACCCCTGGCCCTGGGCTTTTCAGAAGATGACTGCTGGCTCCACGGGGCTCTGAGAGTTGCTGGTCCTGGTCACTGTTAGGATTGCGCTGGCAGCATGAGATGCCAGCATGAAGAACAGCAAAGGATGGATGAGTGCAGCCAGCAGGTGTTGGATCACACAAACACGGGAAACCTTCCCAATACCCTTCTCCTCTGACCCAGCGTGTAGTTTTGTCCCCCTCCAATGGTGCTTGTACATTACTGCACACTTGCTGGTAGGTTTGGCAGATGGGTCCTGGGCTACTGGGACCAAAACCATATGCACTTCTGTTCAAGTGGCCTAAGTGGCATTTTTCCCCACGACCGTGGATGTGGTCTGGGTCTCTGCAAGAGCTTCACAATGAACTTTCATTTCCCCTTGTTTTTCCTGCCAGGATGCCCGGAGGAGACATGGCCAAACCCCTCCTGGGCCATCGGAGCATGGAGGGTGACCCCAGCATCACTCCTGCGGCCGGCCGCACCATCGGGGTGCTGGGGAGCGGGGACTTCGCACGGTCATTGGCCATCCGCCTGGTGTGCTCCGGGTTCAAGGTGGTGGTCGGCAGCCGCAACCCAAAGCGCAAAGCCGGCCTCTTCCCTTCTGCAGCAGAAGTCACCTTCCAGGCTGATGCGGTGAAGAAGACGGATGTCATTTTTGTGGCGGTTTTCAGGGAACATTACTCCACCCTCTGTGACCTGGCTGATGTGCTGGTGGGCAAGATCCTGGTGGATGTTAGTAACAACACCGAGATCAACCATCACAAAGAATCCAACGCCGAGTACTTGGCTTCCCTGTTCCCAGCCTGCACCGTGGTCAAGGGGTTTAACGTGGTTTCTGCGTGGACGCTGCAGTCAGGTGCCAGGGATGGAAATAAGCAGGTACTGTTTTCTTCTGACAAGGGCCAAATCGCAACTGTTTCAGCAGCGGAGGTCTGGCAGCAGTAGCAAATGGCCCTAGGCTCCAGGAAAAGGGGTTTGAGTGCTGGCTGTGGCATCCAGAGACCACCCCATAGCTTCTGCATTTCTTTGCTCAGAAATGAAGTACCCCCACTTCCTTCACGCTTTGTAGTCTTTGGAGCCTCTGCCTTAGTGAAAAGTATTATTTAATTGTCTGTTTATCTAAACACAGCCAGTAAAACAAAATGGTGGTGCATACATGAAAAGAAACCTGTCCAGGAGAGAGGTCTTTGGCAGCCAAATCCCCAGCAGAAAGCCTGCCAGGAAGCATGATGCTCAGTGGAATAATGTAGGCTTCCTTTAGCACAGCATCCCTCCTGATGCACTCGTTCCCAGCAGCCTGATCACTCTTTGCCCTCTGTGTATCTTTCTGTTCATTGCAGGTTCTGATTTGCTCAAATAACCAAGAAGCCAAGCACACTGTAGCAGAAATTGCTCAAGCCATGGGGTTCACCCCTGTGGACATGGGCTGCATGTCGTCAGCCTGTGAGATCGAGAACATTCCCCTGCGCCTCTTGCCAGCCTGGAAAATCCCCATCTTTTTGGCTCTGGGGCTCTTTCTTTGCTTCTTCACTTACAACCTGATCCGGCAGGTCATCCACCCTTACATCAGGGAGCAGAAGAACAAGTTGTACAAGATCCCCATCGAGGTGGTCAACACAACGCTGCCTTGCGTGGCCTACGTCATGCTGTCTCTCGTCTACCTGCCCGGGGTGCTGGCAGCCTGCTCGCAGCTCTACTATGGCACCAAATACAGGCGCTTTCCAGATTGGCTCGACCAGTGGCTCCAGCACCGAAAGCAGATCGGTCTCCTCAGCTTCTTCTGTGCGGCTTTGCATACCATGTACAGCCTCTGTCTGCCCATGCGCCGCTCCCACCGCTACCAGTTAATCGAGACGGCCGTCAAGCAGGTAATGTGGGTACTCTTCAGGTCAGCACCTGTAGTAATCTTCTACACACATCCAGATGTTGGGTAGCAGGCTTAATATCTTGGCCTTTGCATTCACTTTCCAAAGCATGTGTGGGCCAGTGGGAATAAGCTGTTATCAGTATGAGCACTTCTTCCACAAGGCAATCGCATAGCACATCCTCATGCACCCATCCGCACTGAGGACCAGCCATCTTAGCAGGGTGTTGCCCGTGCTTTTACAGCCAGGGCTAGGATCAAACTCCCCGGTGCCATTGCTCCCCAGAAGCACAGACAAGCCTTTGAAACCAGCCTTGCCCGGCACCTGGTGTGTCTGAGACTAGGGCAGAGGCAGGAAAAATGCTAGGAGAGGAGAAATCCAGTGGTGGAGGGAGCAGAGTTCTCCTCAACTTTTCTCTCTAGATTTTGGGAGATCCCCATTTGCTCGCACTGACATTCACAGTAGGTGCCTGCTGGAGTGACCAAGTCATAACCCATGGGGTTTGTTTTGTAGGAGGTGTGTCCTCATCACAATGTGCCTCCAGGAGTTTAACAAAATGATGGTGAAGAACTGGTCATAGGCTAAGAGAACAAGGAAACGGAAAAGGACTTTATTACCTTATTGAGACTCTCAGCAGTGTTTATCCAGTGTGAGATTGCTACCTTCAGGCAATTCAGCCAGCTCTGTAACCCGGCAGTGCCATGGGAAAATGTGGTTCTGCCCTTCTCCTGCCCCTGGCTTCTCACTGCTCCACCCCGCTCCCTCCTGGGATGGCACAAGCTTTGTGCAGCTGAGTGGGGAACCTGATCAAGGAATTGCCCCATAACCAGTCTGCTTTCTGTGCTGGGACATTTGCCCGAGTCTTTCCAAATGCTTGTCCCAACAGAGAGGAGGGAAGGGGCCGTGGGGGCAGCGGGGAGCAGGATGGCTGCTTTCGGCAGCAGTGCCTGTTCAAAGCATCCATCAAACAACATCCCCAGCTGCTCGGCTCCAGCCTTGAGCAGGTCCTTCTTGATTGCCACAGTTGCACATTAATCTCGGGCAAGCATCCTGTGTTCACTTCCCCTCTATCTCCTGTTTTCTAGCAACATCTTTGTTTAGTAAATTAAACCCATTTAATGGGCTAAAGAGGACGGTTCTAAATGTTGCTCTTTGCCATGCAGCATAAAACCCATCTTCCCTTCCATTAGCATGAACAATTTCCCCCCTAAATGCACTTAAAACGAAGGTTATTAGGAGACTACTGCATATTCAAGCATCTGTATTTGTTTTCATGGCTTTAAACTGACTTCTCGTTCTAATTATCTTTCCAAATGCAACTTTGGGGCTTGCTGCAGTGGTTACGGGCTGTGGGAGCTGAAAGCATTCAGCAGTTCTTCCCAGCAGGCTTCAAATCTGGTCTAGCTTGGCCAAACAGCAGTAGGATAAAAGAGCATTTTCACACCTCCCAAAACGCAGGGGCAAATAGCGCTGGAGGTGTAAATAGGAGCCAGTGTTCATCCAGGAAACCTGCTTCCAAAACCAAAACTAATACAGATAAAATTGAGTTCCTCTATTTCTAAGCGCTCCGTTTTAACAAACCTTCGTTGTCATGCCAGGCTGTGGAGAAGAAGATGAATATCTGGGTAGAGGAGGAAGTCTGGAGGATGGAGATTTATATCTCTGTTGGAATAATTGCCCTGGGCTTGCTGTCGTTACTTGCCATCACTTCACTTCCATCCATCGCAAACTCTCTCAACTGGAGGGAATTCAGTTTCATTCAGGTAAAGTTGACATTTGCTGATGCCAGAGAGTGATTTTGCAGTCAGAGCCAGGCCCTCACGCAGACCACAGAGGGCAGAGGTTGACCTGCCATCCCAGCACGTCCCTGCTCTGGCACGGCCACCGCAAGCTGCACACCGGTGTCAGGGGCAAACCCTGCCACTCCACACCTCCCCATGCACCCCAGAGCCGTGGATCCCCCCCGCCCGGGAGGTGACACCGAGCGGTGACGGCGGGGCAGCGGGATGTGGTGTGTCCCAGGGGGGCCGCGCTGCTCTCACGCAGAGCTCACCCAGTCTGCAGAGGGTGCTGCTGTCTCGGGGGGAAGGGAAAATGTAATGTGTCATGGGCATCCACGTGAGGATTAGCGACAGGCTTTGCAGGAGGGAGTCTTTAATGTCTTGGCTGAAGTTCTTTCTCACCCTGCATTTAGCAGCATTAGAGATCCTGAGAAAAAAACAGCCTGGGCTTTGCCTGCGTGACACCCCCTGCAGAGTCCTTCTTTCCCCCTCTGTGGCCGTGAGCAGCGCTGCCATTCACAGCTAAAAACCTCCTGAAGTCACACAAGGCAGAAAGGCAGAAAGCCTTGGGGTCATTTTGAGAGCTCAGGGTTGTTCCCCTCCGTGGGCAAGACCCCCCTTGGAGCCGGTCGCATGCCAGTCATGCACAACATGTCGGAGATGCTGCGGGGAGTTTGCACCAGGCTGGGGAGGGCAGGCAGGTAACCCACCATGAAGAGAGCTGGCTGTGGGACGCAGATCTGCCCTGGCATTTCAGAGAGAGTGAGCTTCTGAAAAGACAACAGTTAGGAAAGCACCGGGGAAGACAGTGCAGGGGAAGGTCAGGTTTGGCAGAGCTTGCATGCACCCAAATATTCAATAGACAGGTTTGAAAAGACCTAGACCGGTCTATAAAAATGCCAGAGCTCAAGAAGCACAGAGAACTGGGTATGGTTTCAATGAAAAGTCCCATGTCTGATTCTAAAAGGTGAATTAGGAGTGCAGGGGTAATTTTTCTTTCTCCAAAGTCATTCAGTATTTTAGGAGCCTTCTTCCCACTTGCAGCAATGTCCAAGCTCCCCAGGGCCAAATTCCCATAGTGACCTGAGTCCACCACGTGGGACATTCACAAACCCCAAACTCGGGGGCTGCAGCACTCTCAGGGCTGTGCTTGGAGCCAGGCTTAGGACTAACTAACAGGGATAGCAGGGAATGAACCTTCAAGTATTCCCTGCACATTAGAGCTCAATTTGAGGCCAAATTCCACTCACCGTGTCACTGTCGTATCCCATAGTCCTAAAACCCCTTGTTACTTGTGTCTCCTACATCACTGCTGCTTAGCGTGTGCCAGGCTTCAAGTCCCGCTGCAGTGGCCCGCGTGGCACCCTGACACGCGTGAGTCCCCCCAGGGGACCCTGTCCCCCCACACCTCCCCTGCGGAGCCTCTCCCGCACATCACACCTAACCCTTCAAAAAGGGGAGGGCAGGGTTCAGGGATGCAGAGGTGAATATCTATCATCCAGTCTCTCCTGTTGAAGCTCTTCAGTGGCATATAAATAATTCAATATTCATTAGAGCAGGAGTTTGAAGTCTGCTCCCCGGCTTCCCCCACAAGTGCCCTGATCACCAGACGAGCAAGTCAGTTTGTCTTTTTTCCTCTCTTGCTGTGGGCTAGCTAGTAATTATTTACACTGAGTAGAAGAGCCTCACCAGGAGAGCTTGACCCCAAGAGATCGTCCCTCGGAGAGAAGGGAGACCTGGCTTTAAACCTCTCTTTCAGATCGGACAACGGGAGCATATTAATTCTGGCCACCATGTCTCAGGGGAGGGCTGCAGCCTCTGGGACGTTGGATAAATTGATCCTGGCTTAGGCATCTCATACCAGGAATCCCAAATGAAGGGAAGTGTCTCCTTGCAGCCTGCATTTCCCTTTGGCTCCCCAGGCAGCCCAGCAGCTCTCCTGGAGGGTGCTGGTGGTACATCATGTAATATATACGGTGTCACAGCAGATAGTGCTGCCGCCTCCTACCAGTGTATGTAACACAGCTGTCGCATCTGCCCTTTGAGACCCCTTCCCGCATCTTTCTAAGGGTATGTCAGCGCTGGGACAGGCCGCATACGTGATGCTCGGCTCCGAAATAGCTCTTGGCTGCCCCACATGGGAACTGGCTGGCTTAGTTCGTGGAAAGATACTCGCACCTATTTCTGTCCGTGTGGGATAGAGCATGACAGTGTGACACGAGCTCTCAGCTGATCACATGCAGGAGAGGCACGGCTGGTATTGTGCCCTACTGTGGAAATATCATGTAAAAAAAGCAGGTTACAGATCTCTTAGCACGTTAGCTTCCATTTATTTTTTTTTAAATGAGGACTCTCTTAAATTATTTACTCTTCAATAAGTTGGTGATACCTTTCTTGAGGAAATTAAGAGCAGATACAGCTACTGCTCCCAGGCTCCAGAGGTTAACATTCATGCAGTGCAATGTGATCCTCCCTGAATTAATGCACAGCGGCACAATGTAAATACAAGGGGTGAAGCACGAGGCTGCTTTCTCAAATATTTGGGATGTCTAGCACTTGACCCTTTTACAGTGCATCAGAGGCATCGTGGCTTCCCGTGCCTGGGAAAAGTGAAAGATAAGGAAAATGGGGAGCGCAGCCGCCCCAGCCAGATGTCTCCCAGAAAATGCAGCGATTTGTCACCATCTCAGTTGAACTGGCTAGTGTGTTTGTGAGACGCTCTACCAAAAGCCACATTTGAGAGAGGGCTGGGGCTTGTTACAAATCCAGGAGCCACTTTAGTCTCCTCCTTACCCAGAGCTTCCCAAGTCTGACATTTTCCAGCAGCAGTGTGTGCACCTCTATCAGTGTCATGGGATACTGCCATGCTCTTAAAATACACTTCTGTTGCCTCACAGGCCAAAAATCCCATTTGGATTGTTGCTAAGGTTTTAGAAAAAAAAAACAGTTAATTTTTATAGTAGTTCCTGCACATATACAAATTTCAATTAAATACAGTTAAATTGGATACACAGTTCCCTATGTGTCCAGTTTTGATTAACAGAAAATGTACAGGATCTAGACACTGGATAACAGGAATGATTTGTATGTAATTCAACTTATAGGAGACATTTTTAATGTTCCCCAGTGATTTACAAATCAACTCGAATTGGCTGAGAAGTAAAAATGTGTATGATTGCCTTTACCTTCCCACCCTGAGAAGTCCTCCTGGAATTCGAAGGTTGAATTGACCTGGTTTCTTTCTTAGCTCATGTATCGCAAGATACAAAGAATCTGTCATCAGACCTTTTCTAACCCTCCTGTTGCTGAAGTGCGAGCCAGAGCCGCTTCCACAGAGCTAATGACTTCGCAGGACTGACGGTAGCAGAAGTCAGAAACATATTTGGGTCAGGAAGGGGCCGTTGGCTTTGGACGCTGCCCAGACATTTCCAAATGAGGCACATGCGGCTGAATCACCTTCGCTGATGCATTACAGGGAGCCTCGCAGGCACCAAGGAGATGGGGGAGATACAAGAGAATACAGACTAGAAAATATATGCAAAGCCTGCATCAGGAAGATACCATCTTCATACAGCTGTCTTTCAGAGGGCTTTAACACCACCTTACATGGGTGGTGGTCCCGTATTCCCCATGCTGTGACAGTGCAAAAGAAACCCCTGCCACTGTTTAAAACAAAAAACCAAAAAAGTTTCATAGCCAGAAACTGCATTGAGAGGATAAACGAGAGCAGAGCTTCAAAACTCAGTGCGGTGTCAGGGCTAAGGACGTTGGCAAATCAGCCCTCGTGGGGTCCTCAGCAGGCTCTGCATTGTACTATACTGAGTATATATTGAGCTGTATGTACTGAGCCAAGCTGCGATCAGCAAAACTTTTGGGTTTTGTGCACTTACAGACCAACCTGTACCCGGCTGACAGCTTGTCTGGCGGGTGCAGCCATAGGGCCCTGCTGACCACAAGTCCTTCAGCCAACATCAGCATTGGGACCCCCCTCCCGGGCACCCCCTGCTCTCACCAGCCAGCCCCTCGTTTGTGTTATGAGCTGATCAGCCCATTGCTGCTGTCTGAGGAGCTGCCAGCACTGTTTCCAGCCACCAGTGACTGATCCACGCGTTTTTTGCCAATTAGCTTTTTACTTTCATGTGCCCCACCATCCGCACACAAAGGTGGGTCACTGAGCGCCCGTGATGGTTTGTCACCTTTTGTCCTACTAATTTCCACTCCTGTTCTCCCCCAGTACCAGCAGCGGTTGAAAGAGAACCTGTAGAGGAAGAAACTAATTATTTCCAGCTCTGACATCTCTGCCATGCGTAGAGCTCTGCTCAGGCTGACTCCGAAAGCATCCTCCGCCCAGGGCAGAAAGCGTCTGCTGCCCTTGAACTTCACTCTGTCCCCTTTCCCCCTGCCCTGCTTTACATCTGTGCTCTGCCAGATGAGTCTCAAGCTGGTACTTCCAAGCTTTTGCCACCCAGAGATTTTTTTGCCTGTTGGAGAGAAGCTCAGAGTCGGGAAATGATGGATGAGCTATGGGTCGGGTCCTGCTGTTAGGTTCAACTGCAATCATGGCATATTCCAGCAAACTCCTCCTTAATTTTCCAAGTGAAACCAATCTTGACCCTGTTTGGGTTTGCTGCTTGTTATCACTTTAGCTTAGGAATCAGATGTGGCTTCTGGTAAGAAGGACGGCTGTCCCTGGAGGAAAGGATGGATGCAGGGATGCACACAGGACTGAAGATCAGTTCACGGGTCTGCTCCTGACTCCTGGCATGACCTTGAGTAATGCTCAGCTGTAACACAGAGAGAAAAGTTCCCTAACTTGGCAGGGTGTTATACAGGCGAAATCTTGGCAGGATTCAGTGACACCCACACGACTGCCTGATAGGTGCTGTAAAAGTAAAGTACCTAGATCTGGTAGCACGTTGTAGAGCTCTCCTTCCCTCCCCTGCCCAGTCCTCTCAGCTGCCTAAATGATTAGCTCTGAAGGTTAGAGGATCCTTGGTCGAGTTTGTTGGTAACAACATGGTACATTTTGAAATGACACAGACCTGTTGGAGCGGGTCCAGAGGAGGGTCACAAAAATGATCAGGGGGATGGAACACCTCTCCTATGAAGAAAGGCTGAGAGAGCTGGGGTTGTTCAGCCTAGAGAAGAGAAGGCTTCAGGGAGAGCTTCTTGCAGCCTATCAGTACTTAAAGGGGGCTTATAAAAAAGATGGCGGCAAACTTTTTAGCAGGGCCTGTTGCGACAGGACAAGGGGCAATGGCTTTAAACTAAAGGGGGGTAGATTTAGACTAGATAGAAGGAAGAAATTTTTGACGCTGAGGGTGGTGAAGCACTGGCCCAGGTTGCCCAGAGAGGTGGTGGATGCCCCATCCCTGGAAACATTCCAGGTCAGGTTGGACGGGGCTCTGAGCCACCTGATCTAGTTGAAGATGTCCCTGCCCACGGCAGGGGGGTTGGACTGGATGACCTTTAGAGGTCCCTTCCAACCCAAACTATTCTACGATTCTGTGATTTTAAAAAATTGTCTGGGTTTTTAAATAGTTTCCCAACAATCAAAAATAGGAAGGTATGCTTTGAATTGAGTAGTTTTCCAGCTGAGATTATTTTTTCACGAGAAAATGATGAGTCCTTCCTCCTGTCTTGCCCCGGTCCCGTATTTCCTTTCTGTGTCCTCTTCCCTGGACATACCTTCAGGAAGACCGTGTTTCTTGCTGATCTCTGACTCGCTGCACCAAGCCAGATATTTTGACTTGTAAAGGCTTCCTTCCCTAAGTTAGGGACAACAGCAGCAAAATTTTCCCTGTCTAGGTATCTTGAAATTTGGTTGGTATTGCAGGCTTAGACCAAGCATTCGAAGTAGGGCAGCAGAGCAATATGCTACACCCGCGCTCTTCTTTGAAAACACAGCAGCAAAGGCTTATACTTGAGATGCCTCTGGGAGTGAGTGCCCGGCTCCTGCCGAGTGCCAGCGGGCAGCGGGAGCTGGCAAGCTCGGGAGCCACCACCTCTGATGGTGGCAGGAAACCACCGGTGAGGGGACCACAGTTTAAAACCCCTCTTGAGAGCAACCCTCAGAGGGAGCTGGAAATATTCAGGCAAAATGCTTGGGAGCCATGATTTCAGCTGAAAATGGGGGAAGTTCTTATCCGCAGAAGAGGGACTGGGTCCTTCCTGCCGCCCCAAGTGGATAAAGGGCTCTTGACTCCCCATTTCAAGGACTTAGTCCATCATACAGCCTGATGGTCTGGCTCACGAACCAACACAGATCTCTAGGACAGGGAAGGAAACCCTTTGGGGCTGTTGCTCACCTCCGACCAGAGCATTTCTGTCTCCATAACCTCATTTTCCTGGAGATGACAGCAGTTACCTGAAGGTGTCTTTGCTCTGTGCGAAGCTACAGCTTCACTGACTTCTGACGGTGCCAACTGCTGGTCCAGAGCCACGATGCTGATGCTTCACCCTGCCGGTCAGCAGCCTCTCGCCAGCCACAGACCGGCAGGCAGCAGAGCTGGCAGCTGCGGCTCGGGAGGAGCATTTGTGAGCTGCCTGCGGTTACGTGCTCGGCAGGGGCTGGGGGCTGCTGCTTCGCATGGAGGCAGGAGCCCACCTCTCAGCCAAGTTGGCAGCATCTTCTGGGAAACGCCTGCCGAGTTTCTAATATCACACTTAACCTCTGATTACAAAAAGAAAAATGCAGTCTGGCACACTACCCGGGAAATGTTTCCAGTCGCGTTTTATTCTGTCCAAGAAACACAGGAATACTCATTGCTTTCTCTGTCCTATGTACACTTACAGGATAGAGTAAAAAAATATAGGAAAATAGACAGGCACGAGGTCCTCTGCTAACTGGCGTGTGTTTCTCTTCCTTTTAGTCCACCCTTGGATTTATTGCCTTGGTAATCAGCACTCTGCACACACTCACATATGGATGGTCGAGGGCCTTCGATGAGAATCAGTACAAATTCTACCTGCCTCCGACCTACACCCTCACGCTGCTCGTCCCATGTACTGTGATCCTAGCAAAAGTCATCTTCAGTTTGCCCTGCATCCAGCAAAGACTTCTGCGAATCAGGAGGGGCTGGGAGAAGGGGAGATACGTGAAGTTTGTTCTGCCCAGCGCAACGGGGGAATATTCAAGCGGGGAGACCTCTAGCAATGTCTAACAGAGCCCCGTCTGCAACAGAGGATTTCAAAGCACTATCAACATTTCTATAAAGGTGTTTCTTTTTCTTAAATATATGTATGTTTTGGTATAATTATATTGTGGGTAAATAATAAAATTTGGTGACTTTAGAAAATGGATGGCCATAAAACTAGTTTAGACAGTAGTAGTTAAATTATATTGCTGATTTGCTAGGACAATTATTGCCTTAAAAATGACCGTGAAAGCCGAGCTAGCAGCACTAATATACATGGGAAACCGATGGACTCTGTTAGTCGGATCAGTCACTTGAGGTGCTGGCTGGCAGCCGCCCAGACCAGTACTTCTCGGTTGCTTCCCGAGCTGCTGTCATAAATTTCAATGCCTTTTTTTTTTTTTTTAACATGAAGTAGCACAGATTTTCTGGGTTTTATGACAGCAAAGATATCCTGCCTCTTGAGTGTCTGGATCAATCAAGGCAGTGAGGTTTAGAAAGATGAATTGTCTCTGGTTTTGGTCTCCTCAATAAACTCTATGGACAAGTAAGAACAGCAATATCCATGTTATGTAGCGTCTGCAGATTTTACTAAAAGCATCCAAACCTGACAGCAAGTCCAAGTATCCCTGTTCTCTCAAAAACAGACAGCCCTTCTGGTCCTGTAAGCTGTGCCTGGTGCACGTTTATAAGCTACAGAAATAAAGCACCTTTTCCAGGAGTATAAAAGCATTTGAAGAGAGAGATGTCCCTAACATCACACGTCTGGTCTGCACTGCTGGCTCTGAGATGACAGCTGCTGCTGCATGTTGTCTGTTTTACTAAGCCGAAGTTTCAAGCAGTATTTGATGGAAATAGAGCGAAGATAATTATCGGAAAGACCTGCTGCTTCACTAAATTACATGGAGAAAGCCAAGGCCTTCCAGCTGGCCTTACATCAAATAATAGGGTGAAGCTTTTAGAAATCATTGTCACCTGAACATGCCCATTTACGCAGACAAAACAGCAGCTCTAAACCCATTCGTTTCACTAGCAATAATAAGATCTTCGAACGGTCTTGCAAAGGGATCAGCAAGTCTTGACTACAACATGAAAATACAGCAGTTGTACATTTTGGGCACAGTCCTTCACTGCCTTGCACCTTAAAAAGTCACTTGCTAGATCACAAAGCAGGTATCAAATGCTCTTCTGACTTCACACCCACTTTGGACATGGTACAGGGCAATGAAGATTTCTGTCCTAATTTCATTTTCCACCTGTCACTTTCTATCCCTTCAAGCTCTTGCTTTTTATCAGAATAATTCTTTAGGTTTTGGACATCCAAATCACCAGAGAATGGACAGTCATTCACAAAAGCTCATTTAAAAGCAAGCAATCGGGATGACACAAGAAGACCACCTCAGTAAGGTCAGACACAAGGACATGGCTAGACTAGCCTCATTTTCCTACAGTTAAGTAAAAGACACCACTCAGTGTTCAGTATTGCTTTGAAAAACAACAGCTGTCAGCATCAAATGAGGTGCGGTTTGTGGAACAAGAAAGTACTTGTTACTAGACCAGTTAATATAAATAGGCGGGAAATTATCAACTTCGGGGCACATAAGCCCTTCTACAAGCCAACATTGCTTCTGTAACCTGGATGATTTCTACACAGAGAGAGAATCTTAAGAATTCACTGTTTAGCCTCAAATAACTACAGTGAGTAATATTATCCAAATATTGCTCACGGTGCCAGTGATGATATTGAGGGATTTCAGTTCTTCCCTAAGGCTTACAGTAAAGTCTCCAAATGCCACTTCTTTTCACTGAATAGAAAGAAATCGGCATGAGGGAAATGCCTAGATTTCATAATCAGCTGATTTTTTTGTTTTGTGGTTTTTTTGGCAACACGGGGAAGGTACCATTCTTTCCCACTGTCCTTTTCAGAAAGCTGCGGTTATTCAGGTTTCTCCATCCACCTTCACAACCTAGCCCAGATCAGCACCTGATCAAATCACTCACCAAGCAGATTGATTACCCAGCACTATTTATTTGTGGTTGAATGGCAGGTTAACTTTCCGCATGGATTTGAGACAGTGTCACCTGAGTATAATTCCACCCACTCCAGTTTAACTCATCCTTGAGGGAAAATTGGATTCAGCAAGCTTGTTCTTTTAGTCTTCTCTTCCATTTCGTCATCAAGCAAAGTAAACGTAAAAGCACCAGTTTACACATTTTCTGGTTACAATAGTGTATTCCAATGCCTCTTTTTCCCACCTAAGCTTCTTTTCACATCTTTAGGTCAGGCAAGACTACTGCCTGGTGGCAAAAAAAAAAAGGATTGGAAGGCAGGGAAAGAACATTACACCGGCTTGCAGGCTTTGTCTTCAAGGGGAAAGGTGTGGTTTTATTGTGAGTCTCTGCAAGGTTAAAGACTCGCTTTTCTGCCCAGCAGAAGTAAGGTTTGCACCTTTGCTTTGTTTACATGACTTTCACGCCCATGTACCCTTTCCCATAGATGGCAAAGGGACAGTTTTCATGAGCAGAAGCAGAGTCAGGCACCCGGACCTACCTGAGGAGCTGACTCCGTTAGTGAGTCAGCACAGTGCTTTTCAGATGGTCACAAGCCCAGATGGACAGACGAGCCAGCTCAAAATCCCTGCAGCTACCACAGCTCCACCACATCTAAAAAAAGGCTGGTCAAGTGTCTCCAGGTAATGTCTGTGCCAACATACCGTCCAGCCAGTCACCGTCCCTTTTAAAGACTGAAACCAATTCCTATAAATGCAGAACAGCATTTCAAACGGAGCCCTCTGTAGGCGTATGGTCCTTAAAACCACTGACACAACAGTTTGAATAATTTCTTCTGATTCTGGAACGCTGAAAAGTAGTTTGAGGAATTTTTCAATTATCTTTTCCCTACGAATTTTTTGATGTGGATAGGGGGTTTAGTGAGGTTAGCTTAAAATTTACCAATTAACTGGTTTTGTACTTGGAGTTTCTCTCTCTCTCTCTCTCTCTGTATATAGGTACACACACACATATATATATTATTGCAGAATATATAGCCGGAATGTAAATTCCTTATATTTTTATTTTCTGTATTGCCTACTGTGTGCCTCTAGGATATGTAAGAACCAACTGAAAAGCTGTAAGAGTAAGGCCAGTTTTAATCACTGGTACCTGTTGTTATATAAAAGATATTCTGAACAGGTCTATATAATTATATCAGAACTCGTTTCAGTCTTTTTTCCCTCCTCCCCGTAAACAATACCATTACTTTAATGGCAGTAGTAAAGTAGTGTGATTATCTAGAATTTAACCACTAGGAAATAAAACCCACTACAGCCAGCAGCTGGTAGAGTCTCGTTATCAAGGTAATAAGTGAAAAAGACCATTGCTGTGACTCATGGTGCCAAGGCCTCAATTACGGAGTTCCTATGCATGCGGGAGGGCACAAGTGTGTACAGACATACATTTCATTACAAGAGGCTAGTGATACTACACAGCACTTGTAGCACAGGATCAAACAAGCTTAATTCACTAAACAAAAAGTGCTGTTGATACAGAGTTCAAGGAAGAGGGAGTTCCAGATGAGGGTTTATGGGACTGGAAAGAAAAAGGGAGTTTTAATACTATCAATTTGTTCTCCGTTTCTTAAGTCATTTCTTCACAGAAGTGGCATGCCAGATCAACCAACTACTGGATCTGCAGCACTGCATTTTAATGAGCTAATCTGTAAGTTGATTTTAATGAGTTCATTTAAATTCCTGTGCTGAAGATTAACCTCTGCAGGTACAGTTCTCTCACTCCTTCTGTTTTATAATACAGGCTTTTAAGAGTGCAATTGGTTTCTTGCTCTTCAGGGATTTACTTACAAAGTGATATATCAAACTCCAGTTAAATCTTTAGGGGGGTGCACTCGCTTTAGCACTTCTATGCAATATATGTCCTCCAGTCTCTCCAAGTTGGCCAGCGCAGCTGTATGACCTCCTACAATCAACAACAAAAGTCTGGTGTTATCCTTGAGCTCAAAATTTCACGCACTGAGCTAGCAGGATCTGCGGACTGTGCTCCAGGTTTGAAGAATGAGATTTTTTACACTAGGACAGTTTTCTTTTATCTGTTTATTGTGCCTTAATAAGCAGCATCAGCTTTGCAGAATTTCTGCACAAGGTTTTTTAGCACAAGTCAGAAGCATGCTTATTTTAAAGTTGAGCATGCAATACACAGCAGGAAGATACGATGTCTGATTAGGGACAGTTCTTGTTAGCAGAGCGTGTGCAGGACTTTCATAATCAAAGACTAAAAATAACCGTTGTGTGTAGCCGGTCAGGAGGATCACATATTACATGCCATAGTATTACAGGAACCTTTCAAAGACTTAAAGTGGCACTACTGCAGTCCTCCTGAAAAGATAATCTGCTTTAGATTTAAAAACCTCAGCACTGGAGGATCCACTACAGCTGGTGTTCACCTGGTTAGTTACTCTTGTTATCTGTTTCCCATATCTGATCTGCAACTAGCTAGCTTCAGCTGCTGCTGCAGCATGCCAGCCTGCTGGCTTAAAGAGCTATCTACAATCAGATGTCTGCATTTAAGTAGCTGTCTCATTCAGCGCTCTAGAAAACAAAGTTACTGTGCAAGATTGAAGTCCATTTTCTGCAAAACCAGGTTTATTTGATTTGGGAGGGATGGGGCAGGGGAGTAGCGTGAAGAAATGGCCATGATACTAACTGCTAGGATATGAGGCTTCCATTTCTAGATTGCTGCTTTGACTCTAAAACCAACTGATGTCCTCGAGTTGGAGGGACACAAACACATGCATAGAGCCAAAGCTGTGACCTCAAAGTAGTATGAAAAACAGACCGATACCTCACCGTCCATTTTAAAAATCTCGGTTCACTGAAGAAAAGGGCCTTCCCAAACTGGCCTTAAAGAATATTTTCCCTGGGCTTCAGGTTAGAAAGCAGAATTAAACCTTGTCAAGATGTGAAATGAGAGCAGACAGCAGTAGTTCTTACAGTACTTGCTGACATTACTGGTACACAACACTAAGTCACCTGCCAGAGATCAGAAATGGACATACAAAGATAAATTCTTATATTAATCTGTCATACTGAGCTCTTGAATGTATTCACTACCAATTGAAACTCACACTCTTCTGGCTAGCTGCTTTTGGCCCACTACAAAGGAAAGAATCTATTGCTATCAGAGGATGCTAGCAAACTAAAGGTACAATCCGTATCTCATCAAAAAATATCGTATCTACAGGAAGATGAAAGCTCTATGTCCCATCCTCTCCCCCACTGCATCACCAGCCCAAACACCCACCTTGGCTCCCAGCTATCTGTCAGGCATGCTGTGCTTCAAGACAAGGTCCTGGTCCCCAGCGAAACAGAACTGGGTGCTGTGCAGAAGGAAGAGAAGCGAGAATAAACACCTCCCAAACCTGCACCACCGTGCTGGCTGTGCCCACGCACACAGTAGTCTTCCTCTGCAGACAGCACAAGACTGTACAGCTGCAACCTCCGATGCAACACTTCTGGATTGTGAACAGTTGTTGAGGGTTATAGTGATAGTTTGGAATCAATAAGCAGTTTTCATACACAGCAAGCTGTGGTAAACCCCTAGCATGACACCAGTGCTACGAGGCTAGAAGAAAGGAACTAAAGAAGCAGCCCAAAACAGAAGGAAGGAAAAATTTAGGTCACCGAGGCTCTACCTGCCACTTAACTTCCCTCTCTTCGATAGTCTCCCTGGCATCTGCATGCTGCCGCAAGAAAAGTGACAGGAATCTCAGCAGAAAGCTCTGTCGCACCTTGTTCCTGTGCAACAATTCACATTTACCCTTTTAACGAGGCAGCATCTACGCACACTTCAATCACTGACAGCATAAAGCTGTGCACAGGGCTTGGGCTTGGGCTCTGAAACTCATATCCCATCTCAGCTCATCACAGCTCAGAAAGCGCGGCCCAGGGAACGCAGTGCCAGGTTTCTCCTCAGCCCTTGCACTAACAAGGAAGAAATAGTAGGAGCTTAGGGTCAGAAGCATGGAGGATACATTTGTTGTGTGTTTAAGCTGAAGATGTTCTACTCTGCTTTGCATGTGTGTCTGTTCTGGGTGGTTTTCCTTGTGTTTAAAAAAAATAGGCATACTTAAAGTCTACTTTACAAAACCTCAGCAAATTAACGCTGATCTTTGGCAGACAATTCTTCAAATGAATGTTCTGCAAATGACTCCTCACAGCATGCAAAGATTTAGATAAGCTGGAACTGGCTCCGCAAAGGATGCTCTCTAACAAGAGGAATTTAAGCACTGATACCAGTTCAATTTGCCGCTTTTTGATTTTAATATAAAAAGAAATACTTTCTGCAAGGAAGGATTCAGCTTTCATTACCAGAACCCTAGTACAGACTTTGCAGGCTAAACCAATTCACAGATAAGCACTTCTCATAAACATTACGTATTTCTTGGCTTACACAGGTTCTGGAGAATGAAAGAACAGGCTGTGCTGACATCTGGTGGCTTTCTCTGCAGTTTATGGCAATAGGTCTAGGCTTTTCACTGCATTTTTTTTGCATTCCCGATGTAACTTCTCTCGTTTCCTTCCAAGATACAAAGCATTATGATAAAAACATTTTTGTTTCCACCGACCAGTGGACAGTGCTGTCTTATGCAAGCCCTCCTGTAAAGCAACAAAGGATCCTTTGTGGTGCACTATTAGTAACAGTGTAGAAAAAGTCTCCTCTTTATTTCAAAGCATATTTCTCCATGAATTAAAAAAAAATGTACATTCACTGCCACAGGAAATGCTGCTGTGGCCTATCAGATGAGGTGTAAACCTAACCATTAAAGCACTGCAAATCAGCAGAGGCGGCAGCAAGAAGCAAAGGCAAGTGGCAGGGAAAACATGCAAAGGTGTGTCTGTTTCTCTAATTCAATAGGAAAGTAGGCAGTAGGAAAAAGTCAATGTCCTGATAATATGAAAAGTAGTAAAACTGTCTTCTGGGCATCGTTGTTTGATTCATTAATCACTTGCAAATCTGTGCCAAGTAGTACTTTGAAAAGAAAGTCAGGTTAGGAGGATCGGGTGCCAACCAGCAAGACTGAGCTCAGTCCAAACTGTTCAATAAGCAAAAGGGTGCTCTTGCCTTAAGCGTTTGTAATGCCTCCAGCCGGCTGAAGTTCCTCTGAAGCCAGGATCCTATCAGTCATATGAGACCAAGAATGAGTATCGCACGTTCTGTTTTCTCACTCTTGATCTCTGGACACTCAGGATTTCTGTGGCTATTAGCTTGCAAGGACAGGACCCACGGATGTCCTGTCACGGCTGTGGTAACTCTTGGACTGTTACTTGCAAGCTCGCTTTTAAGTAAATGATCTGTCAGGGGATGTGCTGAATACTCCCAGGGAGTGAAAGAGAAACACCACAGCTTACAATTTATCTCTGGATCACCTCTAAGAATGTTTACATCTGATAAAGCAGTTCCCCAACTTTAACAGTAGTGCATATCAGATCTTTGAGGACTCCTTTATGCCATTGGTAACTGTAAACATTCAACTCGGCTATCCACGTCAGCAGTTTTCTTAGCTCTTGCTTCTTCAAGAAGCAACATAACTACCTCTAACAGAAAAATACACAAAAACTGCTGCATGCAGAAAATGTAACATGACAGAGCCAGAAAAAAACAAGATGCCTATTCCAGCAGTTTATGAGTTCAATTCCAAAAATTACTAAAATGCACCATTTTCACACCTTTAGTGGTATAAAAAGCAGCACTACTCCAGTATTTCTGTGCCAAGAGTGTTGTACAGTCAAGATTTTGTGTGCTTATTCAGTGACACTGTTACCTCTTCTTCCTCTTCATGGTAATTCCTTTCCTCATTTCCTCTCTTCTCCTTTAGTAGCTATTCTTCCACACCTCCTAACAAAAACTCCAGTCTCTCTGAAGTGATTTTCTTTCTCCAAGAAACACCCAAGCCCCCACCCCCACCGCCCTGGCTTCCAGTTTGACTGCCTTTCCCTGCTACAGTGCAATAACCCACGAAAAGTTGCATCTTACTTCAGCGTCCACTCTGGATGCCGTTCTTTTTGTTTAAAAAAAAAAAGGCTAGTGAAAGGCTCCAAGGACATCATACTGAAAGATGAATCCTTATTAAGCCCACGATGTCTAAGAACACTAGCAAAGCTATATGATTTACCCCACTACACATTATGGAGAAGCCATCTTTGACTAACTAATTGTAAACCGATGCAGTTCATGACCTCTGCCAGGATAACAAACCATGGTACTGTAGGTGTGTACTACCAAACTCTGTAGGTGGTTTCCTTCAATAGAAAGAGAATTTCATAACAACATGGGCAAAGACATGTCTTTAGTAATTTATTAGCTAGTGTTCACAGATTTCATTCAGTACTCGACGACTCTGGAATCAAACCTACTTCGACATAAGGCTACATCATACCCCACCGAAAAATGTTGGAATAGCATCTATCTTAACAAGTTCTCAGTTATTATCTGTGGTTTTGTGGGTTTATTTGAAAGAAGCATTATTAAAGGTCCAGTGAAAAAAAAAACAGTAGAAAAACACTTCAGGAAGAATCCAGTTTACAAGTGTGGTCACTGAGAGCATTACAAAAGGCTCTATTGTGCTGCTGCATAAAGGAGCCAATGAAGTGCCATTGCCAGAGCGAACAGAGCCACAGAGCAGTAGTTTAACTCTTCCCTTGGAAAGAGAAGCTAATCTGGAGTGCCAGACACATCATTCTTGAATATTTGCATTAAAACATTTACCATTTTCTAGTTGATGCTGTAGAATTGCTCTTTCACTGTGCCACACTCGATGTGGCACTGAACGTTTGTAACTGTACTAGCCCAGAAAGGACAATTGTTAAAATTTGGTGACTCTTTCAAACACAAATGCCTTAGAGAAAAGAGATCACAAAACCAATCCAAATCTGTCTGAAAGGGCTGGAGACTAAATTCGAATCCCCAAAACAGGAGGAAGAGAATGACAGTGTTTGCTCAGTCTGAGAGCCTGACTGTGCTGATGGACATCATCTAGATGCCTTGGTAGGACAGTCTGAGACATTGATCTCTCCGGTATGCCATCTGCTTCTTACAAAGTTACCTTCATTATTGTAAATTTGGCTGAACAAAGCTGGTGTACTCTGGAGTACAATGCATTAGCTTAAACTGTCTGTGAAGACAGGTACAAATTCGTATTAGCCAGATTAATCTGGCAAACATGACAGACTGCGTAAGAAGGTAGCTGAGACCCAGGCCCATGTTTGGGGAGCAGGTATCGGCAACAGAAAGGCGGCCTGGACAGAAAGAGGAGGCAAGTGGTAAGTTCTCTGCACAAATTCATCAGAGCATGCGTAACAGCATCTAAATCCCAAGAGAACACAGGTGACTTCAGTGACACAAGACTCTTTCTCATGAGATAAAGATACAACTACCCTTTTAATCGCAGATGACAAAGTGGTAGACTACTTCTGCAAGAGAATAAAACTCTGAAGCAAAGCTGTTGGTGAGTAACACCAGCTACTGAAACCAGCCTAAACCAGAGAGTTGTCAGGAAGGATGAAGAAAATGAGGTGGGAACAATATATAGAGGTTTCTTTGGCCCTACATCTAAAGTAAGAGAAGTTTTATTTAGATACTTTGGAAATCACACATGTGTTTCACTATCACATGTCAATTAAAAAAAAAAAAAAATCAAAGCTCTAGGAAATGGTAAGCTTACTTCTCTGGAAAGTCTCTAGTGGAAACGGTGTTGTCAGCTCTCACCCAGAGCTGAGGGTAGATGTGTGTGGGTCTAAAGCAACTGCACATGAGGTTTCATTTGATTTAGCAGAGCCTCTGCCCAAAAAGCCTGCTAAGGCAGAGAGCCAGCATCACTTCTATTTCAGTGAAGAGAGGCTTAAAGGCACAGCGTCCTACCTTGGTAACCCCTAAAAAGCAGTTTCATAAGCAGTGTCTATCTAAAGGTACTTTATTGGATGCAGGATTATTTTTTCTTATTTTTGATTTGGTTAATGTAGTAGGAAAGCCTGGAATTACCAAGAATTAACAAATAGCAATAGAGTATTTGGCTCTTGGAAAGCAGGAAAGAATCAATTCCAGTCTTGAAGACATGTGGCTTGCAGACTGGGCCTCTCCTCGCAAAAATGCAATCGTTCAGGTTTTATTCTTAAAACTGAAACCGTGAGCTTCACTCCATTTGGAAAAATGCCCGATTCCTACTTATCCACACTGATGTTCTGGCAGAACTCAGGTTGCTACCCCATACATGAAGGTGTCTCCATGAAGTAAAGCTAGCAACAGGCAGGCTGGTCCTTGAACACAAAAGCCTCCCAACAGTCATTTGTCCCTTTCAGCATGCTAAAGAGGGCTGGAAGAGAGTATAAAGGAAAGCATTCACCAGTGAAGAGCATGAAACACTTGCCAGTCTGCACCATTTAAACAAAAGAGACCAAACATAAAATGAGAGAAGTAAAGCTATGACTTGAAACAGAGAGATTCTCTTCTCAAGCTCTCTAAAATACCCAGTGATTTGGTCATAAAACGCTTCAATTTTCATTAGAAGTTAGTACTGTGATGGGATCTTACTGTGTATTGTATAATCTCCGTATGTAGCTAATGTCTGCTGCAGGATCACATCAAGAATGTGTGTCACAGGTCAGAGATTGCACTGCCTGCATTGTAAGAGGCAAGCAAAGGAAAGAAATGCGAGAGTGTCATTTATGTCCCCCAGTTTTCCTTCTCTCAGTCTTAGCATATTGACAGAAATTAATTTCTATAGGAAGGGAATTGCACTGTTTGCAAAGCAATCCTCTAGGATTTATTGATCTTTAAGAAAAATCTCATTAAGCGGAATAAGGAAAATTTACAACAGGTATGGGAAAACAAAACAATCTCTTGGGATCTTCACCAGGCCGAAACAGGATTAGCTTTGTAGTTTCTGTAATCCTCCTCACAGAAGAATGCTAATTCGGTCTCATTTGCTAGAACGAATAAAAAATTAAATATTTAGCACACCAGTAAATGAACCACCCAACAGACAGCTATTTAGAATCTTAGAAGACAATTGGCAACTTTTTGGTCAAAGACAATTATAAACCACCACACACTCCCCCCCCCCCTCATATTTTTGCAAAAAAGATTCCAGTATTAAAGATGTCATTTAACCTTGTTTAAAAAAAAAAAAAAAGGCAACAAACCAAGAACCTGAATATATAGAAGTAAATATGTACACAAGACCCCTCAAGATTTGTTTAACACAGCCTTCAGAATTGTTTGTATAAGCATTCAGCAAATTAAGTGATTGCATTTCTAACACCTTCAAATGCTAGAAAAATAATGAAGCATGATTTTCTCTTTTTTTTGTGCATTTTTCTGTTAGGAAAGGGAAAAAGAAATTACTTTTTCCATTAAATTAGCCTGTAGGTATAATAATTTAATACTTAGAGGATCAGTAGAATATTTTACAGATCACTTTACATTCTCCCTCATGACCCATCAAAATATGTGTCTGAAGAACTTAATTTTTTGCCCTGCTGATGATTAATTCATGAGGCTTCAACAGTATGCAAAGTGAAAGACACAAATTGGCTTCTCCAGCAATACCTTCAAATACCTCTAATTATTCACAGGGGATATGGCAGAGCTAAAGGACCCACAAAGGTTCAGAGCAGTCACAATTCTTTCAACCCAGTAGGTCAAGGACTTCGTCTTCTAAAACAATAAGTCAGCAACATTACTAATTCAGAACAGAGACAAATCTGATGGAAAGCCTTCACAATTATTAAACTTGGAATTCTTTAAGGTGCTGAGCCAGTAAGTTCCACATTTGTTTTTTAAATTAAACCTGAAGTTAATGAAGTCTGCCTGTCTTGTAAAAAAGAAGGGGGAAAAAAAAAAAGAGCAGAAGGGGTTTTAGCATTTCAACTAGAAAACAGACAGGACTGTTTGCAATGAATACTGAACACTATTAACATACAACGTGCTCTTAAAAACAACAAGCAAGCATTAACTTTGCTGACTAGATAATAGCTGTAATAATAATCACTACCACAGAGGCTTTCCTGAGGATACTTATCTAATGTCCTCATCATTTATAACTCTCTAGCCCAACCCTGTAAAGTGCCAAGGGCAATCAACTGCAGCTTAGAAAAAATGTTCAGCGTGTCTCAGAATTTCCCAGATTTTCTAACGGCAAGTCTCTGTTCTGTTCTACTAAATCTTGTCCAGACTAGATATTGGAAAAATATAACATGTCAATAAGAGATTTCAAGTCTTCTTACTGATTTAAACTGTACAAAATGAGGACTACTGGTATATGCTATCATACTTCCTTCGTTCACTCTTTTCCACTTCTTGTTGAAGAAGGAGGATTTCTTCAAGATTTTACTACAAAGACCCCACTCCTAACTTACCTAATTTTCATATCAAGATACACTGGAACATATCAAAATTCAAAATGGTATAATGGCACGCTGCATTTTACAAAGCAAGAGTTTTTCTTTTCTATCACAAATACCCACGACATACTAATGACTAACTGCTGTTAGTTATTCTGACAAAAATAAAAAGCAGCTTTAAATTGTTTTCTGCCCTGAATAAGCCACCCCCCTCTTTGTACAGAGACACAGAACAGGCTAGTCTATTCCAATTTCCTTTCACTGTAACATTTACTCTGATGTTTTGACACCTTTTTCGAGATCACATCCAACTGTTTCACTGCTGTAGCTACAAACCTAGTTTCAAAGATGGATAATATAAATATATAAAAAAATATATATATTTATCAATACCTTTTTGAAAGAAGGCAGCTCTGGACAATGCTGTTTCTAATTCAACATTCAGCACTGTCATCAGTCCCTCTCCTGAACTGCATTGCCTCTTATGCCTTAGGTAGATAAAAATCATGCTTAAATGAATCTTCTGCTAACTAAATTACAAATCTATAAGACTTGAGTGCCAGTAATCCTCCTTTCTGAGGAACCTTTTTTTTTTTCCCTCCAGATAAAAAGACCTGGTTTAGTACAAACAGCCAGAGAATAGCTATCATTCGTATTATAGGAACACCCAAAGACCTTTAGGAAAGGTGTACTGAGGCCAGTTGCAGTGCACCCCAGAGAAAAACATTAAAGAGACATCCCAAGTCACTTAAAACCAGAAAGTAAATGGCAGGAAACAAAAGAGCCAAGAAACCTATGAGAAAGAAATCCCATTCACTAGTTGGGGAGCAATCAGAGGGCATCAGGAACAGGAGGGAGCTTTCTCTCCGACACCCCTGTACTTAGAGCGCAGGTAGTTATGCGCTCCAGCTAGGCAAATCGGATTCAAATGAGCGAATGTCCATACCAAGGTGGAATGCAACTACATCCCTTAAGTACCCTGCTGCCACAAAGTCATTCAGCCACATTTATGAGAAGCCCAAAGGACATCCAGGGACCATCAATTTTATCATGACAGACATTTCTTTACATTATTACCAAAAGACATGCCCTATATGTAGTCCCCTGTCAAAATGTGAGAAATCAGGTCAAGTTTCAACTCTTTGCTATGTTCAGCACATTCTCTAAATGATACTCCTTGAGCTTTCCTGAGCAATCTGGCTATCAAGCACTGTATGCTGCACATTAAACAAATCTAATCTTATTTCATTATTCCACACTGGTTCCACTACTTACATTTCTAACCAAAACATCAGTTTAAATGTTACTGATAAGACTAAGCAGACACGGTACTAATAACCTACCTGTCAATCATTTAAAATTACTCTCAGCAGAATTATAAGCATACTCTCTAAAAATCACAATTTGCATTCTGAACACTTGGAGTGCAGATACCTGCTGCCCTCAGTCCAATGATTTGAATGTACATTATCCCCCCTTCTTCCCTGAATAATTATCAAGTAGTGTAAAGAGCATCAGGAATAGCATTTACTTTTCAGCAGGCTATCCAAACATAATCAGCCCGTTATCAGTTTAATGACAACCACAATGAACAGCACCTTCAGTCAATACAAATGTACTCCTACCTACTCCAGCTGCTTTTAGCGTACTGTCTTCTTTCAAAATCAGTTTGTCATCATCTTCCAAACTCACTACAAGTTCACCAGTCTACAAATCAGAGAACCAGAATACGAAGATAAGAATAAGAATTTTCTGACTGCCTCTGCCCGAGCCTTGTTTGACAGTGCAGAGATCTGCCTGCATTAAAGCATGTAAAAGGGGAAGAATACAGCTAATAATCGTACCTTAGATTTGTGTGCTTGGTGAATAATCTTCATTGTATCTGAAAGAAAATACAATGTTTTCCTAAAATAAGGCTCAATAAGCAGGTAACACTGAAAGCTGTACTTGGGGAAGGAGGGACAAACATAGGGGTAAGGTTCAAAATCCTTTATTAACAAGAATTTTGTGTATTCAGTCTAAAAGAGGAGAAAACATCTTAATTTCCCAGTCCTGCAGCTACAGTCTTAAACCAGTCAATCCAACATTAAGATACCACATCCTATTGAGCTTCTGTCTGCTGGCTGACTTACAATAACTAACTAATGACCATCCCAATCACCAGTCAAAAAACATCAATTTAAATGCCAGTTAGGGTGTTTTAACCTAACAGGTTTTACATTGCCCCTGCAATTGGGACAGGACAAACAGCATTTATGCACGGTCAACTACTAAAGTTGACAGGCAGCAAGTGATTAAGACACAGTAACCTGACCACTTGAGGTCATTCCTTGAAACTTCCCTTCTCATGAAGAAAGCACCCATGTAGAAATTTTGTTAAGCAAGTCCATTTTCAATGAACACGTACAGCCTCTCCTCTTTTTAATGCTATACCCTCTTCAGTAATATTTATCTCTGATATGTTTGTGCAGTGTAGCACAAGTGTAAGAAATTATGCTATACAAAAAAAGAAATACCGCTTTCCTCTGGCAGTGCAGGCAGGGCTTTGTTAACGGAAGGGAAAAACTGGGGAAAATAATGCGGTCACTAAAGCAACTAGATGAGTGCAAAGATCCAGAGGGAAGTCAGAAGATGCCCATGCAGCACTAAAAAAAAACCCCAAAAAACCAAACAAAACACCACCAAACTCCAAAGCCTCCGAGTTTGAACAAATTCAGAATAACACATCAATCCCCTCCCAGCAAAGAAGCAAAAACCGGTTCGGTTTGCCTGCTCATTTTCTGCTCTAGTTTTGTGCATTAACTGAACACTACGTGTTGAAATAGTCTGGTAAGAGAAGGATGCAAGAAAGTTAAATACAAGCTAAAACGACTTTCAAACTACCAAGAGCAAGTATTCAGATGTTCAGAATAACAGAGATCCCACTCCCATTCAGAAGTTTGCTTCCATACCACTCTGGCCCATTTTGAACATTTTATTTAAAACATTACAGAAGGTCAAAACTACTCTGTATTCCCACTGCAGAGGTCACTGAAAAAGCAGTCTTAGCGTGCTGTACTAATTGCAGTATTAGAAGCAAGACACATATTAAATTGCAGTTCCCGGATCCATCTTGCATAGAAGCATTGCAAAAAGACCAAGCAATCACAGCAAAAATACATTGCAATCATGAAACCTTTCTACCACAGCAAATACAATCCAGCCTCTGCCTGTTAATTTTAAGCTTCTCCAGCTACTTTGTCACATCCCCTTTTCTCTAGTCTTTGCCCAGTCATTCTCTGAACTATTGTCTCAATTTTACTTCTTCACAACTCTGCCACTGGCATCCAGCAGTTTACTGCGTCTTTACCTGAGCTATTAAATGGCTGCCCTAACTCGGTTACAGAGATGAAACTACAGTCTCTTCGCATCCTAGCTAAAAAGCCTTATGTCCTCTCAATTGCCTTTGCTATTTCATCCCAATTTAGTCCCACTCAATCATATTCCCACATTTTTACCTTTCCGTTTCTGCTAATAGATCTTCTGTGACAACAGATAAGAAATCACTTTCTAAGTCTGATTCTGTGAAGTACCTACCATATTGCTTCACAGTCATGGAAAAAAAAAAATAAATTGAGAAGCGGCTTATGAGACAAGTTGGCACCCAGCCTGCCATCATCAGTGAAAAGATGGCAATGACAGGGTAGGAAGATGAGAAGATTGACTGGTAAGAGTTCTAGAACAAGGACAAGAATGATGTGTACAAAGAAATGAAGAGAAAATGAAAGTCATAAGCTTCGAGATGTGAGTTAGAGCACCACACCAAGAGGAAAAATGTGATGGCATTATATATGATGTTGAGAGAACAAAGTGGCGCTGGATTCTGGAGAGAAGGAAGCTGAAACAGGCACAAGGTGAGAGACAGCCAGGTCCAACTGAGATTTCTGGCACTGCCAAACAAAGCAGAAGGAAAAATCTGACTCTTACTAGCACTATTCATGCAGAAGCCTCACTGCCCTTTCATCACCAAAATACAAGAAAGACAGTAGAGCACATAAGAGATGCCAAAAACATGAACCTGGATGATTCACAGCCCGAGGGGAAGGTGAGGAACTTGGCTTTGATTTTTCTGTGTGAAAATTTCCACACAGCTAGCACCATCCCACTAAAAGTAGGCGCCCACTTAACTGGTGTAACAGGTTTTAAAGTTCTGCAGTTTTTCACCCACATTTTGCTCAGTCCTACACAGCACAATCAGGTGCTCAGCCACAACAAATGCCTTGGGAAAAACTATACTGATGCTCTAAGTGATGAAAGAACTAGCAGTAGGGATAGGCAACACCAGGAATACAACTGATAGCAGCAGTCCTCCATAGGACCCCCTCGTCTAGCCAAAGCCACAGATATTATGGGGTGGAAGGGCACCTCAAAATTCAAACTTACAGTTACCTAGATTTTAAGACCTTAAGTAATATATTAAAAATAATAGTAATGTTCAAGTCCTTGCCACTGATGTATTGTAAATCTTAATCCCTAAATCTTAATCTGTTTCACCATCAGCAAGAACACAGAATGAAATGCTTGGTTTTGTTTTTTTTTTTAAATAGGCAAATAGAGTCTATTACCATTCACATGTATTAAGTACGTTCCTCATTCAACTCTTTGAATCACTGTAGAGGAAGGAGTTTGTCAACTCCAAGAACATGGGAGACAGGATCAGTTGCAGCAAAACTCCAAGGGAACTTTCAGAATTGCCAAGTTTAGGAAAAGATACGTTACTGACATCCGAGTTAACAAACTCCAAGAAAGGAAGTAATTTAGTCTATTTTGAAAGTATGTTCTGTCCCAAACAGATGAATTGCATATGTTCATGCCAATCTTAACAAAAAGGAAATATACACATAGCTTTACCTTAGAGGACAAAGTCAGCCTAAATTTCACACCAGGCTATTTCATGCCGTCAGCTTGTATTTAAAAGCTTTCATATCTACTTTGAGCAAAGTTCCCCTGCTTCTCTTATATCGTGTAAATTATTTAAGTATACAAGTCTTAAGCATTTTCCATTTACGGCCTTCAGCTCCCACTTCACCATCCTTTCTGACTTCACAATTAGTAAATAGATACTGAAATACATAAGCACATAGAGAACTACAATCTCAAAGCGTTTGAGATCACAAGCTGCTCACTGGAGTAAAAACAGAGTTAAAAGGCACTTATAAAAGTAATAAAAAATTAATACCAAAAACCATCAGTACCAATTAGCAAATAATGTATGCAGCCTAATTCAAAGATTAATACAGAACTTCAAAATAATGGTCAAGTTCTGTAGACATGATCCCAGTGGCATAACCCCAGCTACAAGAGCTGGATAGAATTGCAAATGTAGGCAGGCACTGCCACCAGCATGAGTATTCTACAGCAGTTGTCTTCTAAATTGTATAGAAACTGGTATAAAATATTATGTCTGCACTTTACAGGAATTCAAACAAGAAAAAAACCCACATACCATACTTGTAATTTTTGAAAGGAGGAGGAAGTCCTGTTCTTGAAGGCACATCTATTAAAATAAAAGCACCAAGTTAAAACAAAGTTGTCTTTTTTTTTTTTAATTTCCAGTATTTTATTTTCCATTAATTTATGCATGCATCCTGAACATCCTTCAAATCAAAATAAATCCACAACACAGGAGACTTGTTTGAGCATCAAATACTAAAACACAACCTTTGGCTTAGCTTCTATAGTTACTCCATGTCCGATTAACTTCACTTGAGCATGAAGTCCCTCTGAACAAAATGACCCATGAGGACAGTGAGTCAATGCAATTAGGATATGATCACGGGAGTCCAATCCTTCAGAAATCTGCCAGGAACATCCTGTTGATAGTTTGCACAGCATCTCTCTCTACCTTATACAAACAGCTGACAACTGTCATTCATAACTGAATTGTTCAGTAAACACAGCCATGCGAACCAGCCACAAAAAGGAAGCCAAACTGTAGAAAATTAACTCTTTAGCCGCATGCAGGACACAGCCCATAAGCAACTGCAAGAACACTAACAACTTCCCCGACGTCAGTGTTCCCAGTGACACCCAGGGATTTAACCAGGGCCTTGGAAGGCCCAGCCACTTGTGGGGTGCTCGGCAGCAAGGCAGCTGAAACCATAATTTCATCAGTAGTTTAACAATTTATCCCAAACTGCCCCTTCAGAACAGATCATAGTAAAGGAAGGAACACAGCTCCTTTTGGACAGGGAACAGCACCATCCATCTATCTGTGGAATGAGGTTCCAAAAAGTCTTGTTCAAGACACTAGCTTTGCCTCAAATAACAGCGAGTTGCAATGCTGCACACATCAAAAGCAAGTTTCTTAGCATTGTTTTTTATTTTATTCTTCATAACAGCAGCTGTACCATATGTTCTGAAAGTGCTTGTAGTTTTCTAAAAGCATCCTAAGATCTTGCCATGCCTATCAACTGTCTAGAAGCATAGAAGTTGCTGAAAACACAATACAGCTGTGAGGCCCAGGGCAATGTCCTAGGAGTTGCTCAAATGTTATCAGCTATAACAGTTCGAGACTTGTTTAAGCTGACTTCATGCAAAAAAATCAAATTATGTTATTCTGCACCCTTTGAATGTCTCCATTTAGGTGTGTAGAAATGCACCTGCAAGATTAGGGTAACACCCTAACTACTGTGTCACTGTGTGGGCTGGTCTACATTAATTAACTTTTAGATACACCGTCACTTTCACTCAGGCTTCTAAAACACAAAGCCCATAGATGAGTAAATCTACTCATTTAGCATCACAAAGCTCAAGATGGAGACAAGAAACTCAGAAGCAAACATGCACAGTGAGACCTCACAGTGTCAAAAATAATTTTTCAAGAGCCTCTCTCCTCACAAATAGCAAACAGACTTGCGTTCCCACATTCCACATATTGGTGTAGTTCCTAAGGATCAAAGGCTCTCTAAATTCTATTAATTTATTCCTGTTAATTTATGAACAGCTGCCTGACAGCACCACTCAAGGAGCCTGAGGCACTAAGCCAAATGCAGCCATGCCCTCGTCTTTTTTTGACTAAACATGGGAATTTGGGCAGGGGAAGCAGTCTTCCCAAATTTAGGCATGGCACACTGACCATGGAAGCTCTTATTAACTCCAGAACTCTCATCCAAGGGAGGAGAGTACAGAGGGGATGTAAATACAAATCTGGCATCTCTACCAAAGCCGCAGAATTCCCATTCATTTGCTTCCCTCCACTTTCTTATGCAGAGACAGCAACACATGGGACTGAAGTGAATGAATACGACAGCCACCCCTTACCCTTCCGCACAAAAGTAATGAACTGCTTTACTGTCTGATCCAAGTTAACTCCATGATACACCAAAGGTCTGAAGTTCCGGTGTTCAAAAGAGCGAACAAGACGGACTGTGATGGTTGAGTTTTCTGCTGACATGAGAATTAATTCTGAATAACCTGGAAAACATTAAAGAGAGGAATTATTGCCTTTCTTCTGTCTATGAGCACAGCTAGAAAACAAGGTGCAGGTGGGCCTCATGCAAAGATTAAGCACAGCGAGAAATTCAATAGCATTATGTCTTTCAGGACTTAACTTCTATTATTTCTACAGAAGCAGTAACAGGATCTCAAAACAAACAGGGTTACCTAGGATATTATTGATACTGCACACCAAATAGTCCAGTATTTGTACCTGTGCTGTATACTACAGCACCAGACTCCCTACTAAACACACAAAAATGTTATGGATAAATGCAAGTATGTCATTTGGGTTTTAAGTGACTGAAGACTTTACCTGCTGGGTGAGTAACCTCGTGCTCTAAAAGAATGTACCAACATTAACAAAACCAAAACCTTTTTAATATACTAATGTTGTAGAGAGCATAATACTCTGAAAAATGCCTAAGCTGTTACACAATGCTCATTTTCACCTCCCTATAGAAAGTGGAAAAACCTACCCCACATACACAGGCAAATAATTCTCCTGGTATACTGCTACATAATTAAGGGGGTTAATTTAATTTATAATAGTAGGTCTTTAGAATGGCTCTACAGGGCTTATACTACTTTAGCAGAAAGCAGAACCTACAACAGAATCACCTTATCAACCCAGGCCCCTCTTCAAACAAGCCCACGCGTTGTTCCGTTGGGTTCTTTCTCTCCACAGGAAAACAAGCTATTTCCTACTCCGACAATCTTCTCTATTTTTGGTGCTGGGTATTCCTCAACAACCTTGCTTTCCGGTCACACACTGAACTGCCGTGGCTGCTGCAGCAATGAGCAAAGACTGCAGTCTAAGTGCTGCAACATCAGCCAGGGGCACAGCACGACCGCTGCACGTCCTATCCCTTAGCAGCCGTTTAAATCACCACTGCCAGTCCCACAAGGGATTCTCACGCCTATTCATCCCTTTATGTGTGTGTGTGGGGCGTTGTGGGGGAAAATTATTTAAGTGCTCCACCATCATGCAGGTATCCAGGTACCTCCCAGTCTTTGCTGTATTTGTCCTAGCTGTAACCTGGCAAAGTAAACCAGCAATACTTTCTTCAAATATTTTCTGCAGAATGGGGACACAGACCTTTCACATCACAAGACGACTTGTTTTTACATCCCCTTGGTTAATAACTCACAGAGCTCTCATTCCATTTTCATTGTAAATAAGCTGTGATACACAAATAAAAATGCCAATCGAGAAAAGCATACTCTTCTGCACCTGAAAATAACTAGATTTATATTAAACAGCAAAGGTGGGTATTTTCTTGATGCTATTCCACATGGGCTTGAGATCTGGAGGGCACGGTCCAGAGTAAAGAAAAGGGGACAGCGTGCACTTCACTTCCTCCTGAGCAGCGTGGAAGAACATCGCAGGAATACAGAGCCGGGAGCACAGGCAATTAGAAATCGTCCATTTTCACATTTACCGGACAGACGCAACAGACTAATCCCACCTAGGGCTAGGACCACGTACTACCCAGCGCCTCCTCAGGGACAACATGGCAGATCCTCCTCAGGGCGCTGCCCGGCGCAGAGGCGCTGGTGGTCAACACCTCTGGTGAGGAAGAACCTGCCCGGGGCCCGCCCGGCTCCTGCCCGCCATCTCCCCGAGACCGACCGTCTTCCCCCCAGCCCTCACACCGCCCCCGCCCCGCCCGGAAGGGACCGTTAACGGCCCTCAGCCTTACTACCGACTTCCCCGCCGACACTTCCGGGTCTCTCACCTCGCCCCGCCTCACACAGCCCCACCAATCAGATCCTTTCCGTGCCACCCGCCACACCGAGGGATTGGCTGCGAGGCGCCCTGTGCCTGCCCTCTCCTCGGGGTTGGGCGGGGCTCCAGGCGGCCACGCCCCCTGAGCCCCCACCTCGTTGGGTAACGTGCAAGGCTCACCCCTCACGCTGACGAGCATCGCGCACCCCCCCCGAAGCCCGCCCATCCCGCGCCGCCCTCGCATTGGCCCTTTGCCTGGCTTCCCCCCGCCCCACGGCAGGCGCCGATTGGCGCAATGTTGGCCGTGGCGCTGGGATTGGCCAGCGAGCGCTCTGGCGAGGGGTGAAGCAGCGGAGCGGCGGGGGTGTTGCAGCAGACGCCAGGGGGTCGGGACCGCGCCGGGCTTGTCGCTATGTCTGAGGTACGGGCTGTGCCTGGGGGGGGCGGGGGCTGTGGGGAACCGGGGGGGGTGCCGGCGGCGGGTACCTCTCTCCTCTTCCCCCTGTTTGGCGGCGGCAGCCTGCGGCTGCTCACTCCCGCCCTGCCCCGGGGCCTTCCCCTCCCCTCTAGGCCGCGTTCCAGAAAGCCGCCGAGGAGGTGAAGCAGCTCAAGTCCCAACCCACGGATCAGGAGATGCTCGACGTCTACAGCCACTACAAACAGGCCACGGTGGGCGACGTGAACACGGGTAGGTACGGCCTCGGCTCCCCGCCGGGCGGGGAGGTGGCGGCGCCCCTCTCGGGCTCTGCGCCTCTGTGCCAGGGCCCGCGGCGGGCGGGGGCGGCGCAGTTGCGGCCTGAGGCTGAGCTGGAGGCGCTTTGGGAGGCAAAACCTCTCCCCTGTTGCGTGCCTCGCTTCGTGCAATCCCGCGGTTTAGCAAAAATGACTCAGTACCGATTTGGCATGGATTTATATGCAGCCAGGCATAAGCTGACCTGATAAGGGTTTGTGCAACTTGTGGTTTTTAGATTAACCCAGCTGCAGACCATCTAAGCCGTACAGCAGCGGTCTGAGAATCCTTTGTGTTAGTTTTGTGCAAATATTGGGTTGGGGATTTTTGGAGACCTCTGCCAGTAAGTAGCTGCCTAGGTCAAGGAATGCTGCTTTAATACAAACGCTTTTCAGTTAAACATGCTTAAACAGCAAGGCAAACCATACAAGTGTGGAATTGCAATTCTTGGGGGGGCGGTTTGCAGTTTGTTTAAACTGGATTGGCTACCAAAAATAGTATTGGAAAGCCAAAACAGAAGAAAATGATGCAGATGTGTGTGACAAGAGAAACTTTTATAGGAGCTGCAATTAAATATCACATCTTGTATCAGATGTATCAGAAATATCTCTGCAGGTACACTATGCAAAATCTCCTGCTACTTCTGTTGCTACACTTGTGTCACTGGCAGCTTGGACTAGGAGTAACATTTAGAATGAAGCCCGTCTCTATTGAGCCTGTATAACACTTGAGTAACTAGAATTAGAAAGGAAAAAGGTCATTTGGTTGGAGTGCTGACCGCCTGACCCAGTTGCTGGTGAAGTTTTCTGGGTGTTGATTGAATTCAAAGCTGGCAGTGAAGGCTACAGGGAATGGTAAGTATGGGCGCTTGCAGTCTCTTTTTCCCAAGATAGACAGCATTGAGGGAGAAATGAACTGACTTTGGTTTTAAGATATGATCCTTCTGGTGTGGCTGGACCTTAGCATTATTAATGTTTGCCAAGGTGAAATGGTGCTATAGAGCTGTTAATGTACCAACATTTCTGTAAGTCGCTGCATTCTTGTGGAGCAGTAGCTAACAGGAGTTGGCTCGAAAAGCAATCCGTGTAAGAGTGAGCTAGTAGGGGGTTTTGTTGGAGAGAAGCGGAGCTGCCAACTAGCTCTGCAGGTCACACTGCCATGTGAGCAGTGCAAGGATATTTTTGTGGCTAATGTACAGGCTACTGTCCAGTTCAATTTGTTAATCCTAAGAATTGTCTTTAAGGAGACAGAGAAGAAGTAAAAACATAGAGGGCACTTTTTGTGGATGTGTATATGGTTATTCTTCACATCTCACTCATTTCTTCTCTCTTTGGCTAAAATCTGGCCTGTAATGAGGTGAGTTAGAATTCAGTGCTTATACCCCTAGATGACAGAACAGATGAAGAGCTATATGTTAGAAACATACCATTAACTTGATGACAGTGAGTTCTAAGCTGTATGCTACTAGCTTTTGATTTCATGTCTGTGTGCGTAATGGACCTTAGGGTGTTTCTGCTTTACTTTAGAGCTGATGATGTTCTTTAATTGGATAGCTGTCATGCAACAGCAGTCTCTTCAGAAGGTACGATAAAACCAAATCACACTATTTGGTGCTCTTCTGCTCAAATGCTGTTGTCTTAAGGGAACTTGACAGAGAATATCTCTGTTGCCACCAACAGTATTCCAACATGCTCCCTTCAGCATCAGAGGTGATCTCCTGACTACAGGCTAGTAAGTAAGAGCTGCAGAGGTGAACCACTGTATTTTATCGTAGTTAAAAGCTAAATAGCCTTCAGGAAAGGAGTAGTCATTACCTACACCCAGACCACACAAACTAATTCTGCTGCTTATCCCATCTGTCTCAGACCGCCCTGGTATGCTGGACTTCAAAGGCAAAGCAAAGTGGGATGCCTGGAATGCATTGAAAGGTAAGTGTCTCCTTGAAAAATAAAAATGAACAAATAAAGCCACAGACAAACTAGTCAGAAAAGCATATTTCAGCAAGCAATAAAATAGCATTGCCTTATAAGACAGGAGTTCTAGAAGTTCAGAATGCCGTAATAATAAACTCTTACTTTTGATTACCTCTGCAAGGCAGAAGTAATCCTGAAAAATGTAGCCCGTGTGAAAGGGAATTAAGGTGCAAAATGCCCAGCTGGCCCAAGATGTTACACAAAGGAGAACTGTAGCAGCAACAGAAACCTAAATGTGTTTTCCAGGTCCCCACCTAGTACCCCAGAGACTGAGCTCTCCCTCCAGTTGTTGGGTTTCTTCTAAAGTTTTCCTAACTGGAAGATGCAGCTGGGCTCTCTGCTCTAAATGAGCTGAACAAGTGGTCTAATCTATGAAAATGGGATTTTTCTGGTGCTTTAAGGAGCCAGCATTACACCTAAATGCAGTCTAAGTTGATTGAATAGCTTTCCTGTAATAGTTGTGAATGGCATTAATAGAACTAATAACTGTTTAGTTGCTGTCTATACAAATATAACTTTGCTTCGAAACACTTTTCTCACGACTGCTGAACGCATTTGTTTAAAACTTTGAGACTAGATTCACAGCCAAGTGACCTTCTTATCTTCTTTGCTCTCTGGTAGCATGCTGCTATGTGCTATAGCAAGGAATTGTGACAGATGTAAAAGGTATCTGACTGCTCCCTGTGTTCTGTCCTTCAGGAATGTCCAAAGAAGATGCAATGAAAGCTTACATAGCAAAAGTGGAAGAACTAAAGGGCAAATATGGCATCTGAGGACTGGATATAGCAGCCACTTGCACACCTGAAACATGCCTTATTTCTAATACTGTGGAAAACTGGTTTCTGAGAATAATTTTAAATACCTAGCATATTATAGTCGGTTCTCCTCATGCCTGTAGTTCAGGGGAAGTTGTGTACCTGCCTAATGTACTGACACATTACAAATTCCTTCTGGGAACAAAATCTGGAACTCATTAAAGTGCGTTTGGTACTTTAGCTGTTGTGATAGTCATCCCTTAGAGATTATTCCGAGCTCATCCCTTAGTTGCCATGTTGCAGCTGTCAAACACTTCTTTGTAAGGCACAAGCCAGCATCTCCAGTCCTTGTGCCGCTAGAGGGGGCTCAGTAATCTGTGTTTGGTGCAGTGCAGACTTGTGTCCAAACCAATCCAGTGATGTCCGATACTGCTTTGCCTCCTTTCTCATGTCGATGAGTGGCAACCCACAAAAGCTGGAGCACCACAGAGATTATTGTGACAAGGCTGGGTCTAATGCTGTGTACATCAAGAACAAGGTGCTTGATATTTGTTGCCTGGGGCTTTCAGAGGCTTAGTCAGAATTGCCAAACCATTTTTCATAAAATATTTCTTGGAGATTGTCGTGGTTTAATCTCAGTTGGCAACTGAGCACCAGACAGCTGCTCGCTCATTCCCCACCACTCCACATGGGATGGGGGAGAGAATCGGAAGAGTAACAGTGAGAAAACTCATGGGTTGAGATAAAAACAGTGTAATAATTGAAATTAAATAAAATCCTAATAATAATAGTAAGAAGAAGAATATACAAAGCAAGTGATGCACGATGCAATATACAAAGCAAGTGATGCACGATGCAGTTGCTCACCACTGACTGACCGATGCCCAGCCAGTCCCTGAGCAGCGGCCCCCCCGGCCAGCTTTCCCCAGTTTATGTACTGAGCATGACATCCCACAGTATGGAATGTCCCTTTGGCCAGTTTGGCTGTGCCCCCTCCCAGCTTCTTGTGCACCTGCAGCCTTCTCAGTCGGTAGAGCATGGGAAGCTGAAAAGTCCTTGGCTAGTGTAAACACTACCTAGCAACAACGAAAACATTGGTGCTTTATCAATATTGTTCTCATCCTAAATCCAAAACACAGCACTGTACCAGCTGCTAGGAAGGAAATTAACTCTATCCCTGCTGAAACCAGGACAGATGTTACTCCACAACAACAATGTCAGGGCTCTGGAGAGAAGGCAAATACTCAGCACCTGAACACAAAACCTTCCCTGTGAAAAGGTTCTGCAGACAGCAGAGTTGTTGATGCCCTTGATACTATACTGCTGTAAATACAGAGCACTGGTGTTGCCATGTACTGAGGCTACAGTGAGGGGTGGATCAAGTGTAGATTGGCTTAACGCTTACAAGGCTGTTCAAACAGGAAGACTTACGGTGATCATCAGCAAAAAGTTTTGTATAAAACACATAGCTGTGACCATCTCTAGTAGGCCTTCAGCTATTTCTGTCTGCCTAGCACACTCTGTTGGAGTTGCTGAGGCCAGAAAGGGAGACTTTGCTTTTAAAATGTGGCACTGAACTATTCCAGCGTAGAGCATGTGAGAATAAAGTCACAACCTTATACAGGAATAAGGCATTCTAATTCCTGCTGTACTGGTTAGCATCTGAACAGGTGAGGACTTCAAATCAAACTGCCTTCAGATAAGCAATTGATTTATAGAAATACATAGGGATGAAACCTACCATTACATGTCTGTCTAGGTAAATGCATAGTTCAGTACTAAGTTACACAGGCTTTGCGGTGTGTAGTATCTAACTTGTATTTTCTTATGCCACTGGTAAGAGATGGAGATAACTTTACCTCACATGCTTTCAAAAATGATAACTTCCTCCTTTGCTATTTTTAATGGGCAATGCTTTGGAGCTACTTGTTCACCCTTTAAAATCTGTTAGGATAAAGAAGGGTTTGTTCCCTGTTCTCATAAGGAAAAAGGTTGCTTATTCTTCTTGTTCTGGATAAGTAATATAAGCATTTGGGGTTTTTTACCTCCTCTTGTATCCTCTGTTAGTTATTTGAGATTGTTGATTATACTCGCCTTACAAAAGAGGGGTAAGAGCAGATGTTCAGCATAAGAGATGATTTTAGCTCTTTGCCAGCCCTAAATTCCACAGCCAGCTCCGTCTTCACAGCTGTATTTTGTGAAGCTGGTTATCCTTGGAGGATTCTGCCAACTTGTAGCAGAATATAACTCATACTGGCAAATGCTTCCACTTCTGCTCTTGTTTGCTGGAAGCTGATGTGCTGTGAGCATGCCGTGCTTTGCTAACATGCTTTCTGTCAAAACAGGTGTTTTCAGAATTTTTGACTGCTAAAGCAGCGGAGTTGGATTCTGTCTAAAGAGTGGGCTGGGGGTAGCAAGTTCTATATCCTAGTCCTCGTTCGGCTTTATTTCCTCTGTGAGACTTAACTACTCATTGCAGTGCCGCTCTCCTTTCTCATACCTGTCTGGCATTAGGAAAACATTGCTATGTACACAGTGCTTATCCCAGAGAGGGATTGGTCTTGGCCAGACTTTTATACGTCACCTTGTACTTAAAATGAATGCTGTTTGCCACTCTATACAAGTGATGGGGAACTCTACCTTGAACGTCTTTATTTGGGTACTTTATTTTTACTGTAGTAACACTTTCTTCCTGCTTGCAGCTTCACCTTCCTTAGGAAAGTAACATCAGTGGTCTTACTATTTGGAGTAAGCTGAAAAATTCAACTTGTGGAAGTAAGAGCTATGCAGTAAGAGACTGTACGAAAGGCACTAAGGCAGAAACAAAGGTACTGATGTCTGTGCACAGTGTTTGTGACAAAGCAGCAACACAAAAGTTGGCTGCACAGCCATTAACTGTGGGTACTACCACTGCAGGGAGAGCGTTGAAAAAGGCTGAACTGAGTCGGGGGGACTGGTTGTTCAGCAGCAGGGTGAATGTAAATGCATGGGATGTTGGGCTGTCTGAAAACGTTGCTGGCTTACTGACCGCATAGTGCGTGCTGGTATGGAGTATGAGACTCCTGGGCTGCATAAATAACACTTTGGCAGTAGTGATGACAGAGCGAGAGTGGCTTAAGGACGTCTACAAACTGATCTGTAGGTAGAGGTAATTGCTTTTATTAAACTAATACAGTGGTAAAAATAGACAACCGTTAAGGCATATAGCCTTGAGATTTGAAACAGAAGCAGCAGGCCTTGCACCAAAACATAACTTCAGAACCATTGCTCTGCCTGTAATAAGGTAGTCTTGATGGAGGAACAGATGCTTCTGATGGCTGGGCAGTGCTGCAAAACAGGGGATTGTTCTGACACCCGTTCAGGGAGTTGCTGCTATTTCCTCAGTGTTAGATCAAAGAAAGGCCAGCAACATCCTGATCCTTGCAGTGCTTGCAAAGGGGAAAAGACGTGCGCTGAAACAAGCCCAACACGCAGGAGGCCAGAGGCCAGCTGGCACGCATGCACTCAGGTCTGGTTTGCTGAGTTTGCGGAGTATGCAGGACAGAATCTGGACTTTGGATATGGCAATAATAAATGTTAACTTGCGTCTGTGATAAGACAGTGTTCCTTCTATCGCGCTGCTACTATTAGTTCTTGCACAGAGAAACTAGTTGATCGGTACCCAGTGCAATTAGAGATAAGCTGTAAAGGGGATGTTGTTTTCCTTGGTATTTTTTTTTTCTTGTGGGTTTTGCTTGCTCTTACCAAACATATGTGAAGGTGCAACACCCCTAGCACAGATTTAACAAATCGGTATTGGTGTGCTGCTTAAGGCCCATAACAGATTTTTCAACCCTGCAAAGTTAAGTTTTCTGTTTGACTAAAAAGCACTCCGAGGCTGACTGCAGTGTGCAACTATCGCTCTGTCAAAACTCTTCAGTCCTCATCTGGAGTGATCTTGTTTCACAATGCAAGTATTTTAACCTTTGAACTTATTTGACCCTGATGATACTGCTAAAAGCAAATGACAATTGTATTTGCTGTCGTTTAAAATATTTGCTCTGCCCTCTGAGTGTTCAGAGCAAACAATATTGGGCAATACCGCTTTGGGGTGATTGGGCATCTGAGCCGTCTTGTGGGATTGGTGGGATTGATTATAAATTGGGGGAGACAAAAAAGAAAAGACATTTTGGCTTGGATAGGTTTCTAAATACCACAGCTGTCACCCAAAAAAAGGTTATGCAGTCTTCCAAGCTGCCAAAGCTGCTTAGAGGTTGATATTACATAGACATAACACGTTTGAGTGAGAGTCACAGTAATAAACTCAGAAGTGTAAAAGTTGATAGAACAAAAGATAGAATCTGATTTTTTTTTTTCCCCCTACCCATAAGTATATGAAGTTATCTTCAAACTCAGATAACTGATCTAGAAATTAGCCAATCTTCAGCTGCTCATTTAAAGTGCAAATAACAGCGATCCATTCTAGGCACAAGTCTGTCTTCATCATTTATAAGATGAGCTTGTATTTTCTCTAGAACCAGCATATCTGTGAAAGTTAAACACAGCTTGGTTGTGTTATTCTAGAATAGAGAATTCACGTGGAGTTTGGCTGCAGTGGTCTTTTAACTTTCTTTCCCATTTCCACCTGTGGCTTCTAGATTTTTGGTTAGTCCCCAGTACACTTACTTACATTTATTTTTCAACGTCTGACCCTCTTAATGCTTGTTAGAGCTGATTCATCTCTTAGAACCATCCTGCCATCCAGTGTAGTTTTAGAGCAATCCTTTGCTATCTCAAAAATACCTGAAGGTGTCCAGAGTTGTTCTCAAAATCATTCAGTACGTCTTGCCTCTAAAATTTGGAAGCCTTCCGATACTTCAGACTGTCTAGAATAATGGAGAAGCCATTAAAAAATACAGTATTGTTAATGAGCATGGGCCTGAGGGGGAACAGCTGGTCAAAATTCCTGGAGCTTGTTGAGCTTATGAAAGAGGTGCTATGAAAACCTGCCTGGAAGTGGAATCAGTGGCTCAACAAATCCCTTCCAATCCTTATGTTAGCAAGGATTATTTTAGCTCTAAGTACTGCCACTGCAACGAAAAGCTCCTTATTGTTATGTAAAAGAGCCCAGAGCCTGCACTGGGGTATGGAATGATCTCTCTGCCCAGTCGGTTCTAAGCCCGGAGCTTGTCCTGTTTGCAAGCCCGGATTGCCTCAGACAGGTGATTCCACACCCTGGAAAGAATGAAAATGACATTACTTGGCTAACGCAGCCAGGGAGACACCTTGTTTGTCTCCACCAAAGCGTGCAAGACACCGACTTGTACCGTGTTCCCCAAAAGGCTGAGATAGTGGTATGCCATCTCCTCCTAACAAACACTGCTTATTTGAATGAGTTCTGAATCCAAGAGGTGAGCTCACCAGTTTAATGTACTTGGTATTTTTAAATACGAGTATTTAGCTGCATTGATCTGAGTTTTTACCGAGAGAAGAAACATACATATGACAGCTGAGAAACTGAATAATATGGTTTCCCCCAGCTTATGTAGTATTGAAATATGGACCCAAACTTTTCTAGTAGTGCTAAAAGGGCTGGAGTTTTATTTTCTATATTGAATGTCTATTTTAAAGCATCAATTTGTTGCAACGGACAGATGCAAATAGTTTGAGGTATGTCCTAAGCAGAACGAGCGAGCACCCAATGTTGGGTCTCTGCAGTATGATGCTGAGGTAGGTCCAGAAACTGATCAGAACTGAAAAAACAATTCTTTCCAGGACACCAGATGTATTCCTTTAAGCCTGTCCTTCTCCTTAAAGTCTCTCTTCTTATTCTTAGAGTTAGTTGGGGTGGGGGGTAAAGTCACTGTAACGAACTGGCATATCATCAGCATGTTTCTAACCCAGCTGTGAGCGCCAGAACAGGTACCATTTGATTTGGATGAACAGTAGGATCCCAGACCTCGGCGGCGGGTATTATTGTCATGTCCAGCAGCCCAGGTCTCTCACACACGTCCAGCAGTGAGTGGGAGAGCCTGGGGCTGCGGGGACACGTGGCAGCCCCCGGCTGGGTAAGCAGTCTGCCTTCCAATGGCACCGGAGAGGTGTCCAGGCGGGAGGCAAAGCGAAACCATCTGGCCGAGGAGCTGTCTCCTCTTTACGTGCTTAACTGCATCTCTCTTATGTGCTAGGACAAGGCTGTCCACTTGGCTGCCGTAACCTGCAGTGATGGGAGGAAAATCGTGAGCGAAAGTCTTTGTGACAAGGGGTTGGTCGGAGCTGTACTGGCCTTGGTACAACCCAAAACCCCCTTATGTTACATATGCTGCCTGGGGCGCTCTTCACTGAGGATGACTGTGCCTGTGTTCCCAGAAGCTGCTGGTCTTGAGCAGCTTGCCAGCAACTTGCTGACTTTTTGCCCCATTCCAGAAGCTCTGTTTCAGCCCAGCTAGGTTGAACCCAGCCTGAGCTGAATGCAGCTTCTTCAACTTGGATTTTCAATCTACTGCCAGGAAAAAAAAAAAACAAACCTGCAAAAGAATGGCGACACAAGACAGCTAGCCTCTTTCTTCTTCCTCATAAAATTTTCTTCGTGCTCACTTTTTGGGGAATATATGAATAAAACCATTTTGCCCCTCATACGGGCCTCGGGCATGTCCCAAAGTTTCAGTCTGCAAGATACCGAAGATCTATTTGTCTCCAAGATCAGGTCAACTTCTGTCTGGAAAGACACCTTGAAATAGGGATCTGATAAAAATGAGGATTTAAATGCCCAGCCAGATCAGTTGCTATGCTGAGAACTAAAGGCGCGATCAGAAAGAATTTTATTCAACAGATAAATGCGTTTACAGAAGTAACCAACTTCGACATTAGACGAACCTGTACTGGTGGTGACTCAGTCGCCTGTGCTCTGCTTTACCTTGAAGTGAAATACTTCATCGGGTAGCCGTTCCCTAAGCCCCGGTGACTCAGACTTCAGTCCTGAACCTTCTCCAGGCTTCTGCATGAGGAAAGCTGGAACAGATTCTTCAGTGTTAAGCTTCTCATGGTTTTAAATGAACCAGATGAAACTATTTCCATGTTTTACAGCAGTCTCTGGTAATTTCCATTATTTATGAACACATTTCCCTGAAAACTTTCTCTCCAGGGATAGGATGTGAAATACTCACTTAAACAATAGAGAAAAGGGACTTTCTAAACAAAATAATGAAACTGGCAATATACCAAGAACTCTAAATTAACACAGCTGAACCAAAAATACGTCTGAAGTGCTTCAAAGGTCATTTACCATGTTGTTATGAAGTAGGTAACGTATTTTTCAGGCAAAAAAAAAAAATCTTATTTTTCCTTTTAAAGTACCAAGCTCTTTTTATTGTAAAACACTGTTTTCACACACAATTTTCCAAAATAATCTTGAGGTATTTTTGCACAATTTGTCTTTTCTTCAATCAATTCTGTTCTTTTATCTTGAAAAGATGGAAAATATATTTGGCTTGTTTTGTTAGGACACAGTGAAGATGATAAACTTTTTTTTCCATTTGAAAAAGGCACACGGTTCTAGCAGGCTTCATAAATCCAGACACCTTTACCAGAAGGTATCTCCAGCCACGCAACAGCAGAAACAAAGGGCTCATAAACTGTTAGTAACTGTTCTATTAACACAACTGTTACGATCGTCTCCCCTCGGTGACTTCAGTAGAGTGAGTCTGAAAGTACCAATTCAATTCTGGTATTAATTACAGGTCAAGTGTAATTCTGGTTTGTATTTTATATTTGGGGAAACTAAATTAAGTACAAAATATTAAAGCGATTTTGTGTTTGCAGCAAAAGTACCATCCCCAAAAGCCATCCTTTTCCTCAATGAACCAGCGTGGCAGATAACTATATATCTACTAAAGGATCCAAGTATGACAGGGAGCTGTTTTAGTTTCAAAAGTAGCCACTTGAAGTTCCTCAATCTACAAAGCTTTTTATGCACGTGTCTACTGACGTGAGCCTTGAGCAGAAAGGCTCACGTGAGTAGACACGTGCATAAAATATTGCACAGAAAAATATTATCTTGTTCAGCAGGATACACCTATTAAAAACTGGGTTTTTTTTTTAAATTGCTAAAGTCATTAGGATGACTCACATGGTTTAAAGGCAGATCTATGCTTAATAATTTTGCTAATTGGGAGCCAAATTGCCTAATGCTTTGTGGGATTGAGCCTATGTTACAGAAAGCGTAAGTCATGTGAGGTTTTTGCCAGATAGGAGTTCGTGTATTTTGTCTGGCCCGAGCCTGCATTTGCTTAGCACGGTTATACGCAAGCAGCGTTTGTTCAGTTCATGCAGCAAATGAGACAACAAGACCTGCTTGTGCTTTTTGAGCCAAAACCACATAAATATTGCTAAATTTGGAACTCAGAAGTGGAAGGGTGTAACAGCAAACGCATGTGATCAGTCTGAACACTGCAATACACAAATGCTGTTTAACCTGTGGAATAAGTAGCCCAGGATGTTCATAAAACTGTTCGATCATCTGATGAACCTAAAATGAAAGGGATATGGTCCATCAAGTCTGCTAGCTTGGATAACACGTTCAGAAAACAAAAAATGTTGCAGACCACAAACCCACAAAAGAAGTTTTAACAACAGACCTTGCAAAAATTTGCTGTGTTGCAAAAGCGGAAAATCCCAATTCAGTGTTTGATAGAAATATAATCTAATAATGTATACAACTTTGAAGAGAAACAATTAAATGAAAGGTTTTGCAGGAAGAGAGAAAGAAAAAGGTCAGAATTTATCATTAAATGCAAAGTACAAAAACTAAAGTAAACATGTTGTTCAGAACGCTCACTAGAAATAGTGTTACAGAAAACACCCCCAGCCAAATCACAGCAGATATATATGTATTTTTAAAGGAAACATAGAAAGCCCTCATGAAATTGTGTAGAGATTAAAATAATGAGACAATCTGTACAGACAACTGATTTGTTCAGAAATGGAAGCTGGAAGAAGGGTAAAGTTACAGGAACTTCTACCACCCCATGTTGGAGAAGGAGATCCTTCCAACTCCTTTCGGCAAGGAAGGGAATGGTCGAATTCTGACCCCAGCTACATACGAGGGAGGCCCAGAACAACGACCCGCGAGTCCATCGCTGGAGCCTGTGGAGTCACTGCAGATCTCTCCACTGGAATCAGAATCAGAATTTGGCAGTAAAACAAGAGTTTCTGATGACACAGCAAAACCCAACTTCCTTGGGCTTTTATTTTTAAGCCGTTTCTGCCCCCCCCCCCCAAAAAAAAGGCAGTAAAGCAATCAGTAATTCATTAGAGGACGGCAAAACATGAGTGAGAAAAAGAGCAAGGGCATAAAACTTTATGAGCAGAGAGATTTTTGCTGACGGTACAGGTAGAGATACATAGGTTAAGTACGCTGGTAACAGATAAGAGCGCGCGCACAGCCCGAGGTGAGAGGCCATGATCACAGCGGGCAAGGAGAGCCGGTGTCCGGCTGTCTTCGGAAACACAAACACCGGGAGCAGATACCGCTGGGCAGCTGCAGGGGAAGGGCAGGACGGGGTGTTACTGTATTCTGTGGCTGGGTATCGCTGTGCACAGCACTGCAGCCCCAGGAACTGTTCCTGGAGCGGTGCAGAGGGACTCCTTCGCACCACACTTCTGGTGAAGCGCAATACTCGCCTCCCAAAGGGCTGCGAGCCCGGTGGGTGGACAAGTAGGTCTCGGCTTGTTCCCCGTCCCATGAAGGCCCGGCATCGAGGCCATAAACGCTACCTCGAGAAACAAACCTCGAGCTCTCCGGCAGCCGGTGATACACGGGCACACGGGGAGGGGATGAGGCTGCAGCACGGCGGGAGGAACCGCTGCTGCCCGGGGCACCTTCTCCCAAGGCGGTCGTGCTCTAGACCATGGACGAGCCCGTGCCCCGGACGAGGGCAGCGCTGCCTTTCCCCGCTACGCGGGGGGGGGGGGGGGCGCGGCGCGACTCGGCCCGGCTCCGCCCCGCCCGTCGGGGCCGCGCTGCTGACTCAGCCGCGGGGGGGCCCGGAGGGCGCCCCGGCCCCGCGGGCGTGGCGGGCGGGCGGGCTGCCCGCCGCCCTCCGGGGACATAAAAAGCCGCGGCCGGAGCCCGCTCGCGTCTTTCGGCGCTGCCGGCAGTATGACCGCCATCGGGGCGCAGGTACGTCGCCGCCCCGACCGGGCCGGGGACGCGGGGGAGGCTCCGGGTACCGGGGCCGCGCGTCGCCCCGCTGTGGGTCTGTTGCTTCGGCTTGTCCCCGCAAGCCGGGATCGCCCCGACCCTCACCGGAGCCGCGGGGCGCAGCCGGCCCGGCAGCAGCTCCCCCGGCTCCATGGCTCTCCCCTCCCCGCCGGCGGGGCTGCAGCCGCTTTCGCCGCCGCACCTGGCTCTCTCAGCACCACCGCCTGCCGTGCAGGGTTGGAGAGTGCTGCGGGGTGCTTGGCTTTTAATTAAATTTCGGGCCTTCTTGGAGGGTCTCGGTGAGGAGGGGGTGTGCGTTGCCCACGCGGGTCCGCGGGAGCTCCAGCCGGAGGACGCCCCCCCGGCCAGCCCCGGGGAAGCCGAGCCGTGCCGCCTCCGGGGTGAGGAGCCGGGTCCGGTCCGCTGCTGCTGCCGGCAAGAGGAGGAGAGCCCGGCTGGCTGCAGCCCAGGAGGGCCGTGGGAAAAGAAGGGCAGTGCTGGTAATTGGGTGCCCCCCCCCGCTTCTGCTGTCGCCTCCCCCGTCCCAGCCGTCGGCCTCCATCCTCCCAGGGGCCGGCGGTTTCCTCCAGCCCTGCCAGAGCAGGAGGCTGTGCTGCGGGGGCCACGGGGCAGGGATCCTGCTCAGCCCAGAGCCTTTTGTGATCCCGAAGTCGGGCCTCTACGTGGGAGCATTGTTGGTGCAGCTGGAGAACGGGGAGAGCTTCACCCACCTTTCCTTTCTCCTGGGTACAGCCTGTAACTGCATTGCCTTCCACTGCAAGAAGGGGTTTGATGTGCACAAGCAAATCATTTCAAATGCTGAAGTCCCACAGCTTTGTCCCTCTGGTTTCATTTCAGCCTAAAGTAGTGTTGTTAAGTCAGGTGTTTTTCTTCTCCCCACTATCCTTTAAGGCGCAGAGGCTGCTGGCACACCGGAGACCACAGAAATCCTTCTTTGAGACGCTCATCAGGAGCCTGATCATCTTGTGCGTGGCGATAGCGGTGGTCTTGTCATCCATCTCCGTCTGCGATGGCCGCTGGCTCTTCGCGAGGGGGCAGCTCTTCGGACTGTGGCACTTCTGCACCGTTAGCAATGGCAGTGTCCTGAAGTGCGTCACTGACCTCAGCCTGGCCAAGGTGGAGGGGCTGAGCGTGGGGGTGATTCCCATAAGAAGCATGGTGTCCTTTGCCGTTGTGGTTGCCATATTTGGCCTGGAGCTCCTGATGGTGTCCCAAGTCTGCGAGGATGCCAACGCAAGGCGGAAGTGGTCGATGGGCTCGGTTCTCATCCTCGGCTCGTTTTTGCTGTCGGCCACTGGGGTTCTGAGCTTCTCCATCCTTGTGAAGGATCACCTCACCTTCACAGGCTTCACGCTGACATACTGGTGTGAGTTCATCGCTGCCTTTCTCTTCTTCCTTAATGGGATCAGTGGACTTCACATCAACAGCCTCACACACCCCAGGAACAGGGTAGGCAAAATCTAGGCACAAAGGGTGTACCTCCACCTTTGTGTAATCAGCTTTGCCAATTAGACTGGAAAAAAGGGAGTCTAATGAAGCTTGAAAAGGACACCGTGTCTTAAATTGTGTGCAAGGAGGGGGAGCATGAGTCAGTCGTGATGCCTGTAGAAGACATACCCACCCACTGGTCAGCGTGGAGGGCTGCGCAACACGAGCAAAGCAGAGACTGAGACTGGCTGCCGCTGAAATACATTTTTCTGGAGTGGTTTAAAGAAGAGGGTGTCCCGTTAAACGTGTGGAGGGGTGGCAGACATGTGAGCTCAGTTTTGAGGCTTACACAAAGCCTGCACTGCTGTGGGTTTGGTGTTGCTGGGCTTTCCCCTGTACTCTGGAGCCTGTGAAGAGCGTGACACAACTTTGGCGTGTCTCATGGCTTTGCTCTGTCTCAGGGACAGATGATTTGTCCTGGCCATGCTCACTGGCATGGAGTATTGAAAATCTTCACTGGATCTCACTCCTCCATTTCTCTTTCAAAAGAGAAGGCACACAGATCTTGCTCTGGTCACCAGTTTTGTTTCCTGCTGGCACAGTCCCTGTATCTGTCCTCTCCTCTGAGTTTTTTGGGGACACCACCGATGGAGGCGCAGGGAGATGTAGCTGTCTGTAGGACACGTGCCAATAAGTCGCCCAAACTGACTCCCTCACAGCCCTTGCAAAGTTCACTGTAACGGGGCATTTCTCTTCCTGGTTTCTTTTTTGTCCATTTGGGGCAAAGAGGGACAAGCTCTGCAGGGGGTTTAGGTGGGCACTGTGGCTGGGCAGACCATGCTGAGACCACTGCACCTTCTGGCGTGTTTCTGGTTGTCAGAGTTTCCTGCTGGGGCAATGGGAAATCTGCTTATCCTGTAGCTGAGAGTCTCCTGTAGCATTTCTTCTGGGAGGAGAAAGCTCTAGGTCCTCCTGACCAGACCAAGTCCTTTTCTTCCCCTGATTAACAGTGGGTCTGGGAGGAGAATAAGCCCAAGACTGCCTAAGGAGAGGCTGATGGGGGCAGCTCTAATCTGTCACAGCTGACGGAAGTCCAAAGAGACTTGGCCAAAATTATATTTGGTCTGGTCTTCCTCCTGCCAATGCCTGAGTCAGGATGTCTACAATTGCTGCAGCTTTGAAGTTCCCCGTGGTGTCTGATGTAAAATAAGAAAAGACCTCAGAGGTTGGGTTGCCCCACATGTCCTCCCTGCCCAACATACAGCACTCCACTGACCACAGATAAAAATGTCTTAAGATAATTTCAGGGTCTCTGGTTTAATGTTTGTTTTGTATCCTCTGGTAAGATTGCTTGCATTTTTGTGTTAGGACAAATGTTTCTACATCTTTCATCTCCGTAGCTTGTCTGATAGCTGTTGAGCAAGGTTTTCATTTCCTGTGCAGCAAGTCTGACACAATTTTTCACCTGAAGCAAAAGCATCATAGCACAAGGGCTGAGGAGGCTGTGTAGGTGAGCCATGAGTAAACAACTTTGTCTTTGAAAGCTAAGAATCTTAAGTCCTCCCTGAGCATACATCCGCACTTGCTGAATGTGCTCCTGTGGACTCGCTTGCCTTCATGAGGACAGTCTCCATTCCTTCTCAGGTTTCTGCAACTTTTTAAGACAACACTCCTGTTGTCTTAAAAACCTGTTTTGCGATGCAGTTTCAGACCAGGCTTGCTCTGGACAGTGCCAGTTGTGCTTTTGCACGTGAACCTGCCCATCTTTCTAGTGAGATAATGCACAAAGCTGTGCTAGCCAGCCAACTCCTGAAGCTCTTGCAATGTTTGGGGCTCTGTCAGGGTTTCTTGACCCACTCTCAAGGACAAGGACTTGTACCCTTAACCTGCCTCTGGAAAACTGCACTGTGATTGTGTTTCTCTTTGTGAAGATACTTCTGATTTGCTGAATTGTACTGTCCAAGACATGCTAGTGGGCTGAACTTGCAGATGCTTGTGTGAACAGTGCTGTTGGCTTTAGCAGAGCCACTTACCCCAGAGAGATTCTGCAAGGTCTGGTCCCAAACTGTTGCACTTTGGTGTTACCAGCTGGTAGAGTGCCTTAACTAACCAATAAGTCAGTTGCGGTGCCTAGGGGTGCCCATGCCAGGTGGGACAGTTCCCCTACACGACGTCAAGGATGTCCATGGCTTGTCTAGAAACATGGATGTAACTTCAGAGTGCTGCCTTGGTGACATCCAAAACTGGAAATCAATTCCGCATGTACTCCCCTTCGTGCTAGAGGGAGGCTGTGCCCCCAGCCCTTTCCCCGGGGTGAGGCAGCCGTAGCCAGACTGAGTCCCAGGCTGGTGCCTCCCACTCAAGTTAGAGGGAGGCAGTGGACAATTGGCCATTGAGTTCACCCACAACTTGGTGCAATTGTGAATGCTTTTAGGATGCCCGCTGCTAGCTGAAGAAGAGGCCTTTTGTTGGGGGTATGGAATCCTCTAGGGAAAATACAGTTAACTTTTTTCCAACTGGCTTTGTATAGTACTGCTTGACTTATTAATGCTGGGAGAAGATGAGTTTTGATGGCTAAATACTGCAAAACAAGGTTGATTGTCTCGGAGACATCCGTATATACAGCAACCTGTGCAACAATGGGTAATTGTTCATTTTCTGAAGCCTGTGGAAGTGTCAAGCAATATTCCTGAAGTTTGTTAAATAAATTTCTTTGAAGTAAGATAACTGTAATCCTCTCTTCATATTTAGATATTGGGGTGTAGATTTAAGGGGATGAGTGGGGTTTATGTAATCTCCCAGGTGCCAATTCTGTGTGTTTACCCAGCTAGACTGATGAAGAAACAACTGCTTAGCGCTTTGCCAAGCTCTGACCAAGGAAGCCGAGGCCGCGTAGCTGCTGCACACACCCCTCTCCTTTCCCCTCCAACGTGTCCACACCAACCCAAGCAGCCAGCACCGCTTTCTTGTCTTGCAAAACAAGAGGGGCAGTCAGCTGTGCTGCTTCATGGGAATTAGAGATAACCTTGTAGGCTCTTAATGATTTCCTGCTGTTGCATGTGCTCTGTTTACCAGCTAAAGAGCTCTTTCCTGTGTCCTTCACCTCCCTTTTCCCACACTGCGCCCCGTGTTTGAAGCATCCTTGCTCTTTTCCCCAGCTTTGCTTATTTGGCCTGCAGAAGTGGTATCTGAGCACAAATGTATTTATACAGTTTTTCCCCAAGCTCGCTGTACTAACAGGTTTAGTTAAATGCCAGGAAAACAGATTTCCAGCTTCACCACTGAATTAGTTTATGTAATCTCAAGTAAGTTAATTAGCACCTGGTGTTCTCTTTCTGATGGGAGAGGCCATTGGCCTGTCTCAGATGGTTTAATATCTCTTAAAAGCAGGATAATGAACATCACCTCTTGTTAATGAGCTGTTTTAGACTTGCTCAGTTACTACCTTTAATTGGAAACTTGTGCACAAACCATTGCTTGTAGATAAGAATAAGGAAACAATGGTACAGGGCATGCTAACTATCCTGGACTGTTACTGGTATTTTGATTTTAAGTCTACAGTACCTTCATCAGCTGTGCTTAGAGGGACACCTGGTTTGGGGGTTGAGCTTTGCTTGCTTTTGTGAGTCAGGGGAAGGTGATTACAGGAAGATGGCTGTCCTCACCTGCCTTCTCTTTCCCTCTGCTGGGACCTATGGTAAGCAGGTAATGGCCCTTCTAAACCTTCCATGTCATCTTGCACATGTAAGGGCCTTGTTTCTGGGTGAAAGGAAGGTCTGCCCCGGGGTGTGTCCTGGAAGGAGTGTTGGCTGGATTCCTGGAGCCTCTCACCTTCACATGGATCCAACCCCTCTGAATTGGCACCACCCCCTGCTGAAACAGTTAATTTCAGCTCCCCCGATGCCCAGCGAGGCGTTGCACAATGTAATTATTCACTGCACAACAATACTGCTGCTTGATTCTGACAGTTTTGGTGGGAACTTCCTCGTTGCTGTCTTGGCAGAGAAAATCCATTAATCACTTCCTCTTAAATTCAGTCTTAGGTCTTGGACCGCTGATGTTCAGGCTGCTGGAGCTGCTGCCTGCACCACTGGCTTGCAGAGCTGCAACTGGCTTCTCAGGGGACCTGGAGTGAATAGCCAGAGGCTGTCACAGTGTCCCAGAACAATGATAACTACTTGTCTGAAAGATGGTACTCAAGTCCTATTTACTGATAACAAACGCCTGCTTTACATTGAATACCGAGGAAAGGGAAGTCGGTGAACTCTGAATATGGAGTTTGTGTTCAGCCTGTGTCAGTCGTTTCAGGCCACTGACGCTGGAATCTGGGTGCCTTGCACCCGTTCATCTCCCACTTTTTGCATTGCTCACTGAGATTTACTTCCCTGTTCCTCTTCATCTGCTTATAAACATGTCAGCGTTCCCTGAGCTAAGTAGCTCTTTTCTTCAGTATTCTTCAGTACAGTGAATCAAGAGAGATCCCCAGCAGGGAAGGGTGCTTTTTCATCACCTGTGCGGAAGATGGGTGAGGTGAGAACCCATCCCACTATGGTGGTGTTTGGCAGCAGCTTTCTACATCCAGGTCACGGCACCGTAAAGCCTGGGGCCACCTGCTTCTGGCACCTGCCTGAGTGGACTTGCTGTTCCCAAAGAGCCAAGGACTCCGAATGCTGGCTGATATCCAAGGGTTTTTATGGAGCCTCAGCTCTTCATACAAACCAGGCCAGTGCTCGATGCCTGAAGCAAACATGTAATACAGAATCTGGGAATACTTCCTTTTTTTGGTTATTTCAGGCAAGTCAAATAAAACCAAAATGGCCATATAAAACAATAACTTATGCTAGAACTTTTTTTTTAAAATGCAAAACCTAGCAGTGTTTTATTTTGGGGCGTGTGGTTTGCCCCTGTTCCACCAGGACTCCTGTACAAATAGGTATCATGCTCAGCCTGGGCTCCACCCGACCTTGTGCCGTCAGTGTTGGTCCTAACTATGCACTGCAGGGCTGAGCTCTTACACTGGCTTGTGGGAGAGCCAATAATTGCATCAGATCTAATTAATTACACGTTATTGTATCTCTGAATCTATATTTCTTCATTTATGCTGGAAGAAGGCACTTGCATTTAAAACAAACATCTGCTTTGGCTTGACTAATAAAGGTTTAATTCTCAGACAGGGAACATACAAGTTGTTTCACTCTTCTTGGTCTTATTTGTAGGCCAGAGAGAAAATTATGCTAATGGTTGTATCTTTTTGGAAGTATCTGACTTGCTAAATGTGCTGGGACAGAGTGAACCCCCGAGAAGGTTGGAGGCTCTGCTTGGCTTGGGTAAGTCAGCGAGAAGTGAGATCTTTCTCACAAACGTGCATGGAGGGGCTTTCACTTCCCCCTTGGTCACGGGACTGATCCTGCTTCTGCTCTTCCTTTCACTTGCTTTGGCTGAGTTTTAAAGGACAAAGTCGACTCAAAACCTTGCCATTTCAAAAAACGTAAGTTTAAAATTAATTCCTGGAAACCCTTGCCAGTTCACTGCTTTGTATTTGATTTTTTTTCCTGGTTATAAAGAGGTTCAACTCTCTTGCTACTGGGTGACCTGCATCGGCAAGCAAAGCTGACTGGGGCAGGGAAGGCCAAAGCGAACCTCCTGCTGAGGTGCCCTTCCTCGCCTGGCTGCCTGTAGTGCCTGCTTCACCAGGGGGATGCAGGCTGTGCGGTCTGTTGGCAGCGGCAGAGAAAAGAAGACATTTTTCCTGAATCTTGGGGTTTGAAACAGTGCTGATAGCACTCAAAAACCTGCTTCTGCACAGGTAATTTAACTTTGAAAGCATCCTTTGAATTTCTCTGTGCACTTGCCTTCTGGTAAAATGGCAGAAGTCTACCATGAGGGTTTGGTGTGAATAAAAGCTCATTAGAGCAGTTTTGGCAGAGCAGTCGGGGAATGCCACTTGGTCAGCATTTGACATACCACACGCGTTTTGCCCATGTCTTGTAGGTGACCGGGAGGAGGGAGAAGTGTGATAAATGCCACTTGCTTTCTGTTCAGTCATCTTTGCCCTTGAAGAAAACCAGGCAAGAATTGCCCCAACCGGGGAAGTGCAGATACAAAATCAAGTAGGAGGCTTGATTGCATTTGTCGGATGAATTCTTTTATCCCTTTCCAACTCAAACCAGGGAAATTTGCTTAACAATTTTATCCTTAAGAACATAGAGCTATAATAGAAGCTTGGATTCCTTGTGACATCATATTACAGTGCACAGTCTTGCAGATTTCAGCACGCTGTGATCATAGACTGTAAAGAGATTTTTGCCAGCCACTATGGTGTTGTTTTTCATACGATACCTTGTACTGTCCGGTTCAATTGAGTTTTAAATGTCCCAGGGGCTTTCATTGCTTCCTTTCAAAGACTAGCAGGACAAGTCTCAGAGGTACAGACACAATAGGAAAGAGCCATCTTACTGAAGTTTTCTTGGTCACCCTTGGAATATGCTATAATAGCTTTTTTTACCATTTCAAAAAACATACAAAAATCCAAATTGGACCACTGTTATTTCTGAGATCTCCACTGTTACAAGAGGCAAAGGAAGAAAAGTCTCTGAACCTGCCACCATCACTGGAGCATACCTGAGCAATGGATGTGCAGCTGGATAGGAAGCATTAGCTCAGCCATGCTTTATGTTCTCAGTGTCCATCATCCATCACCACAACAGAAAGACTTTGAATCTTGGTAAATTTTAGGGATGAATTAATTTTTCGTTTCGAATCCATGAGCTGTGTTAAAGGATGGCATGGAATCTTCCTCGTACAAAATGGTATGTCCTCCCAGCTTCAACAGCAGAAGAAATAGAGAACATCTAAAACTCACCAGCCTGGCTTAGCCTGGAACATGTTGTGAGAGCCGCATGGAAAATGAAAGGTCACATTTAAGGTAGAAATAGCAGCTGAAAAATATTGGCGTGGAAAGAAACACAAATTACTGTGGCCAGAAACCCAAGGAAGAGCATAATGTTTTGGCCCATTTTACCTTGGAAAATAACTCTGGTACTACACAGGATATAGATGAACAGATGTGCTTCAAGAACCATTGATCTACAGCAAAGTCCCACTTTTGGATACATACACAAGACTCCTAGCACGGTCCATGGGACTTAACCATGTGTATCTGAGCATGGAGGTATCCTCCAGGTGTACAGTGTTAAAGCACGCTTGATCTTTGGAGGGTTGCTCTCCTGTGCTCTGGTGGGCTCGACCTCACTATCTGCATCTCTTGAGTTAAGCCACTTCCTCCGTTACTTGCTGAGGTGCTGACATGCTGACGCAAGTGTTTGCTCAAATGCCACTGCCTCCATTTTCTCTGAACTTCCAGCTGAACCTAGGTAGAAAGGTCACAAAATACTTAGTTCAGCTAGTTTATCTTGGAGCCCTGCATTGCGGAGAGCAGTATAACAGGAGAAGGAGAGCGGGTTATCTTTGCCAAGGTTTGGATTTATTTATTTAACCCCCCATTTAAGGGGTTAGGGTAGGGCCTGTTTCTTGTCACTTCTACTGATACTGTTGTTGCAGCTACGCAATTTTCTGTTAACCTGTTTTTCTGTTTAATTGCTGGTGAAACTGTTCACAGAGTCCAGCTGTCCTTAATAAGTGTTTGGTTTAGATTTTTCAAAGATTTTTATTTTAGTTCTAAAAATGGGACATTTTGGCACTCTAAGGTAAAAAAATGCAGATTTTCTTTTCAAAACAGCTTTTTCTGAACCCTGTTAAAGCACCAGTCAAAGCATTTCAAACCCCTTCCATTTCAAAGTGACCTTTTCTTCCAACTTTAAGCACTGGTATTTTTTTGCTTTCTTCCAATAACCTCAGGATTTCCCAGGTTTGGATAACATTTCCCCCCACCTCTACCAGCAGCAACATTTCAGAGTGCAAGTTCTAGCCCAGAAGGCTGGGAGTTATCATACGACTACAAAGGAAACGGTCCCTCTTCCACAAGCTTTACCTTATGAGAGTCCTAATAAACCTGGACTGGATACAGCTTTTGATAAATTCCCTCCCAAGGATCAAGCAAAGAAAACAGCCATGGGATGACAGATAATAGCACCATGCGTCAGAACCAGTTGATTGTCAATGTGACCGTGTGCGGGATGGTACTCCCACCCTCCATTCCCAGACAGTAATAATGCTATCTGATTTACAGAAGGGCTGCAATAGTTGAGAGGTGAAGTTTGCATCTGGCATACAATTACTTAGGCTTGCCAGGTCTAGGAGGTATTTCATGGGTGACGTTAGGTAGCTGGGAAGAAAAGCCTCAGATAAAACATGTAATTCATTGGAGAATGTATCCTACTGATTAATGAGGCATGCTTGAGCAATAAAAAAGAATATTATACACACAAAACTCACCTCACCATTAAGAAAACAATAAAGTACAGCCACGACAAAGCCCTAAAAGATAAAAGAACCGTGGTCACAGAATTAGAACTGCAGTTTCAGCTTTTGAATGGGGATGAGGCATCCCAAGGGAAATCAGACAGCTTGGTTTTGCCATTGGGACTCTGCTCTGTTGCAGAGTTGTATGTTATACCTCGTTTTCTTATTTTAAAGAAATAATAGCTTGTCAAATATTACCTGGAATGATCCAAGAGCCAATTCGAAAAACAGCTGAATTTCCATTGTGCCGCTGCTTGCATCTTCGGGGAAAAAAGCGAAGATGATGTAGTGGACCCCAAAGAGAGGGATGAGGAGAAGTGTTGACTTTGCAAGTCTCCTGAGAACGAAAACAGAGGGGAAAGCTGGTGTAGAAGGAGCCAGAGGAGCTCGGATGGGCTCATGTGGCATAAAGTCGCGATGTAAGGAACATACTTGTATTGGTTGAAATCACTGCTCTGTCCTTCAGGTGAGCTGAGCTTCCTCATCAAGATTCTTAAAATTTTGACAAAAAGAATGAAATTAATCTGAAAAAAACAAAAGGAAGGACGTGAAAAAAACCCCAAACAACAAAACCAAATGCCCAATAACCACTTACGTAACTGCCAGGTACCAGCAGAGCCAGTTTGGGGTGTTTTGGCTGAGCAGGCAGAATAGAGGGGCTGGGGCTGGCCTGCCCACATCCCTGTCCCCATTCCAGTCCCTGCCCCTGCCCCTCCAGCCTGCCCAGCCACTGTGGGCTCCGGTGCCGGTTGCTTTCCCCGCCGGTTTGCTGCAGCTTTAGTTATGGGGACGATCAGGGCTTATTATCCAGACAAATCACCAAAGGGCAGGGAGACCAGCTGCACCGGTAGGATCCCTTCTGGCTGTGGGGTTCAGACAGCCTCTGCGCAGTCTGGCCCCGCTTTGGATGCCAGCAGAGGGACAGCACCAGAGCTACCGCTTGCTAACTGGGACTGCAAATGCCGTTTGTTCCCTGCCAAAAGACACAGTGTGGTTTGGGATGATGGAGGCAAAATGGTTAAAAGTGGGGATAGGAGAGAGTCGACACTGAAGTTCTTCCTTTTGCATTTTCCCCCTCTCCAAGGGTGGGTATCAGATAAAAATGCTGATCTGCTGCTCGGTTTGGGGGAGGGTGAAGCAATAGCTGTTTCTGCTCATTTGACCCTCAGGCAAAGAGCGGGAGTCACCCGGGAGGCAGAGCCAGCCCGAGCGCCTCGCTCTCACGGCATCAGGGAGCGACCTGGGCTTTATCTGCCCTTTGCATCAGGGCTTCGGCAGCGCCCTGCGCTCCTCCGAAGTGCCCCCGGCACTGCCCGCCGACCCACACCAGCAGCCCTTTTGCAACACCCTGCACCGTGGCAGGCCCTTAACCCTTCCCTACGCCTGGAAACACCATCGCAGCGATGCATTCTCTTCCTGGTGGCTTGTACGTGCCTGCGGGTGTCAGAGCAGCGCTCTGAGGTGGTGGGTTTCCCCAAGAGAAGCGGGTCTACTTTAGATGGGACAGACCCAGGGTGTCCCTGGGTTCCTGAAATTTTTGGATGAAGAGGGAGCAACTGTGGCTGCGGGTCTGAGCTGCTGAGGGTGTCCGGAGAGGGCTGGAAGTTTGGGGAGCTGGGGAGGGATGAGGAAAGGAGCAGAGCTGGGAGAAGCTAGGGGTGAGGAAAGACTGAAATATTTTGGGGGTGTTCGGGGGAAAAGGAGGTTCAGGTCTGAGGACTCTGGGGTTTTTAACCCACCAGGCCAGGCAAGAGCGGTGTAGGCTGAGCAGGACTTTTTGCTGATGAAAAACTACTGGGGAAGGGAGGACGGCGGGATTCCTGCTGGGAGGGATTGCCCGTGGGCAGCACAGCAATGAATGTTAGCCTAGGAGCACAAAGGAGTTTATCGGTGTTGATTTTCTGCCCTTTGAACTGCTAAGGACTGTGCGCTGTGAGGATAAAGAGATTAGACCTGAATTCTGAAGGACTGGCTGTTTGTTTGTCTGTGGCTATTGGCTTGAGAAAAGACTCTTTTAGGTAAAGAGCCAGGGTCATCCAGGCGGCTCCAGCCTTAAGTGGCTAAGCTAGATGTGATCAGGATTTTGAGGAAACTTGAAGGAGATAGCGGGTGGCCCTCAAAAGATAAATTAAGATTGTGCTTTTCGCCTTGCAGAATGCTTGGGCCTTGTTGGCATTTAAATATTGCCGAGTGGCTCCTGGAGCATAAGGGTTGATTAATTCAGAAAAATAAATGCTGTGGCCTCATTAAGTTGATCATGAATCACTTGTGTGGTCTTCTGCTTGTCTTGTGGGGGTGAAGGATTGCTCAGTGGTAAATGGGAGCAGAACTTTAACCCACCATCTCTGCTGCTTGGGTTTCCAAGAGAGCATGCAAGTGTTGCAGTTTGTGCTTTGCAAACATAATGGCTCCTACTGGCAACACAAAAACCTCAACCAACTCTTGGGTTCTCGCTTGGAGCATCAGCAGGTTACTTGAGAGTAAGTAGCAGCTTGAGTGTTTCTGTACTAGGGTTTCAGATTGATCATTGCAGAGCGGTCTGCCCCAGAACATCTCAGTTGGGCAGAACAACTATCTCCAAGAAGCAGCTCCACCCCCTTGGTACCTAAGGCTCTGAAGGTGAGCACCAGCAAATGCTCAAACCATAGGTGTTGAGTATTATTTCCACCAAACTGTACTTTACATTGCTACTGCCTTGTACTGGGCAGGTTCACACTGAGTTTCAATGCCTATGCTTTATTTCAGTGAACAATACCATAATAGTATAATTGCAGTCCACTAACACGTGGTGCGTGCAGCCTGTGAGCTGCTTTCATTGCTGAAAACAAAAGCTAATGGTCATGTAAGGCAAGTTGTTTTTGGCTTTGCTGAGAGGGGCATTGACCGGGAGACACAAAGGCGATTGTACTGAACTGTACAGCCACTTCGTTTCTCCTCTGGAGCCTTCCTTGAAACAGTCCAAAACAAGCTTCCACAAGCCAGCCAAGTTCATATGAAATCAACAGGATGTGGAAACCTGATCTTCTTCAGGCTCTTGCTTCTTGGAAGGACACTCTAGCTTTGCTTGTGAACTTAGCTTCGGGGCATTAGTTACTGACTAAATCCTGCTGAGCAGAAGTTGCTTAAGCAGTAATTCATGTGTCACACCAGTTCAGGCACATGTCTAAGATCAGTTCATTAACACACTTCTAAAGCATGTTGAGTAGATGATCTCTGACTTCACAATATTTGAAAATACAGTTTGAATCTGCTTGTCCCAGAAAAGACTTACAAAAATAGACAAAACTACAGGGCCTCTAATGATCCACCAGGTATTGGCATTAGTGTTAATGTCCCAACACCTGTAAAAATAGAAGAGAAGGTGCAGTCAGTTATCAAAACACTGGTGTCTTTTCAAAGGCGTTTAGTCTGTTTTGTACTTCAGATAGGCCCCTATTCCCTTATTCTACAAAATTAATTTCCTGTTCTCACTTAGCTGCACAACATTTCTGACAGAAAACTATCCACCTGCACAGGACAAAAGTACATCCCGCCCTTAAAGTACAACCACTGTTCAAAATTTTGTAAGGGAGAAGAGAAAGGAACAAAGTTTCACTGATCAGAAAGTCAAACATGGATGCCGAAAACATCATGGGCTGAATTCATACTTGAAGGCTACCTCCTACCCTTGAAAATGCTCAAATGAAATTGGAGGCTCTTTCTTAGGTTGCTCAGCTGGACCTCTACTCCTGCCTATGCTAGGATCCAGGTTCGCACCACAGCAGGGTGGTGGTTGGTTTGCTTGGCTGCCAGCGGTTAGGAATGAGCAGGACCCCGTGGAGCAGCCTGCGCGGGGGCTGCATGCTCCCCCCGGCATGCCACCTTCCCCCCTACATGCAACTTACCCAACATTTTCATGGAGTTGCCTAGCAGTTGCCCATGCGGCCACAAACACAGTTGGGGCACCTGCAAGTGGAAAAGCTAGTTACTGCTCCACAAGTCCATCCCAAAGGCAAAACAAACCCACAGTTATTCTTACTGAAAGGAGAACCAGTACCCCATCCGAGGGCGATGAACTGCCAGAGGAACTTCCTTTCCGAGAAGAAAGAAATAACCAGGAGAGTGTGGAGGTACAGTCCCTCCACAAGGAGCCAGCTGTAGTTAGACATGATGCAATACTGAAAGAAGACCATGGTGAGCTTACACCCAGCCTGAGGAAAGAGAGGATAATTAGCAGAAAGCTTCTGCCTGGGTTTGTATCTACCTTCTAACAGAGAGAGAGAGAGCGCTGTAAATAAATCTTGGCAAATAGATATTTTACAGCAATTAGGGGACTAAACAGGTGGCCTTGAGACAGGCGTTCACATGACAAGAAAGCAGGACTGGCACTCGTAAATGCATTAATCAACTGCGTCACTAGCAAGAACCAAATGTGTCATGGACACATGGTTTTGGGTTACTGTCTCACTTAGAGGACTTTCACTAATACTACCTTATTAGTATCAGTAGCACTAATATCACCTTAGAGCAGCACGTGAATGTATGTCAGTCTTTTTTTTCCTAAGAAAAAGGGTCAATAAAGACAAGTTAAAATTTGCTCAAAATGTTCTTGTTCAGCAACAAAAGTCCAGCAAAACTGGGGGGGTAAAACAAAAAAAAAGCCTTTTTGTTTGTTTGTTTCCCTCCTTAATTCTTATCTTTTGGTTTAAAGCATTAAACATTGTCTCCAGTGCTCCCCTCCCCCCCCAGTTTTCAAGATATTTTGCTGCCAATAAAAAGAAAAAGGAAAAAACAATTCAAAATGTGGGAGGTTCCTTTTCCAGGCTCTCTGGGTGCAAGCCCATATCTTACTATCAGGTATCAGGTCTCACACTGTAGTATAAGTCAGCAATATTTAATGTGTTCTCGTACTTTTCCTGCCAGCCCCATCTGCCAGGATCTAAAATCCATGTAAGAATCTCCACCCTGGTAGAGTATCCTGTGTTCACACCCTGAGTCACCCATGTTTAGGCATTTCTGGGTCAATGTGCTGAACTCCTGGTGCCTTCTGTAGACATCTAGTCAACACAATCAAGATGATGAATGCAGGTACCTACTTCAGACTGACCTGGATGCCCTCTGCTCCAGTACTTGTAAGGGCATCAATAGCTGGGAGGAACTGTACCTGGGTTTCTGTGTGTATGCTCCAGCCCGGGCTGCTTTTGTGTCCTCATATAACCGTCACCCATGCAGAATCCCCCAAACAGGGAAATCTCAGCCAGGAACAACCAACACGCAGGACTGAGCGATAGAGAAGGGACAGGGCATACCTTTCCTCTCCCATAACCCCTCATGCTGAATGGAAAGCTGAGACAGACTTCCTTCTCTGCACACTAACTACTGCTGGGATCTTGCTGGGAAACTGAGGCGTGGAGCAAGCTGGAAGGCAGAGGGTTACCGTGTATGCCCCGCAGTAATTTGTGTCTTCAGAGGAAAACAAAACAGCATCCTTGATGAAGTTGGATGAGGCTCGCAAAATGAACGATGTGAAGAGATGCATGTGGATGTAGTTCCTTGTACAGTGAAGTTTTCTGTTACAAGAAGAGAGAGAGATCCGGTGAAGTTACATTCCTAGCCAACAGCTGTGTAGTGTTTAGCTGCCTGCCGGGTTAAACCACAACATGCGGGTAGCTTGTGGCTGTAAACAGCAGGTTTCAATCCTTATTAATGCTAAACTGACAAATTAGGAACACTGTTTTTCTGTCTGTGAAAGGAAGACTAATGCATTTCCCAAGAGGGATATCCTAGAGAGAACTTTAAAAAGCTAAAGTCACATCTGCTCCACTCAGGTACTAAAACAAGCTGAACGTTGCCAGAAGCATTGCGATTTCACGCCAATATGCTTGGTCTAGCCTCCCTTCCTCCTTTCTGGAGTAACATGAACCCAAGGTGTTTATCCACACCTGGGTGGATTTATTTGGTTTGCCTGCACAGTGCGCTTGTGCCTGCAATGTTTTCTGTATTAAATCTCCACATAATCTGGGTCCAGAGGCCGTGCAGCTTGAAGATGAGTTTGCAAAGTAGTTGGGGTTCCTTCTGCCCAGAGGTGCCATCCTGACACTTACCGTAAGGGAAATTCATTTCACTGAATAAGCAGCAAAGTACAAATTCCAGGTTATAAGGATGCATGAAGATAAGCTGACTGTCAGATTGCTGCTGTAAGCCTGAAATACCTTCCCAGAAGTCAGTGCAGCAGCACTTAGAGCAAAGTTTTAGCCACAGTCTCAAGCGGGAAAAAGAACAGCAGGGGGAAAGACACTCTGCCCGAGGGACACTGAAGTCATGGGAAGACCTCAGCAGGGAGGTGGTGCAAACGCCAGTCTGCAAAATACGTCCAGCTACATTTTGGAAAGGCCAGGAGAGCACAACATGAGGAGCAGCCCATACATTTTCTGGGAGACAAGACTCAGAGATCATTTTTGTCACTGATTTCTGTGAAGGTTTTCAGAAATACTTCCATTTTTAACTTGCCCTGAAAGCCACCAGAAGGATCTGTGTCAGCTGAGACGACCAGAAGTCCTGGCCAAACGCAAACCAGAGATGCTTCTCCTCACCTAAAAGAGACCAGGACTGCTAAGGCTATCGTCAGTGTCACGAGGGAGGTGCAGTATCCAATGGTGTACATAGTCTTCAGAGTCATGAAATAGGAACGCTGCAGGGGAACATATATTCACATCTTTAACTTTGACTGTCTGGTAGAAATCAGCCCATAGCAAGAGAAAGGTGTCTCCTATTTAACAAATACATTTTCTTGTAAAATCAGCTACTGAAGTTTTACCCCAAGCAACCCATTCTGATCATTTGGAGGAAGCATTTATGCTGAAAAACACCTGTAACAATAACCCCACCTGAGTTAAATCACATCATTCAGTCTCTCCTTAACATGTTCCTCCCCCAGGGCCCCAAAGCAGCAGATCTGTGGTCCCAGGCACTCAGACTCACTCTTGCCTCGTTTGTCGTGTCATTGACATTGTAGCCACAAGCAATATCAGGTCTCGGATATGGGTCTGACCAACCCTCGCTTGTACAGTTTCGGTAGACAAAACCTGTGTGGTAACAACAAAAAAAGACAAAACCAGGTGTGATCACTTCCAATTGTATCTTTGTTCTCCTTGGGGGTCAGTCACCAACGTGTAGGATTGCTCCAAGAGCAAAGAGAATATTTTCCCCCAGGCAGTGCACTCTGCATAGCTGGAGGTGAAATACAGCCGAGCTAATTATGTTGATACTTGCCCAGTGTACTTGTGTGGGTCATAATATTGTTTGCCCACTCAGGGATGACTATGATGGATGTGTTTTTATTAATTGCAACATAAATAATACTGTTCGGTACATCTGGTGTTTCTTGGCCAGTATTCCAAGATCAGCAAACACATGACTTGTTCAATCACAGATTCATACTCCATGCAAACCTGATACTTCCCTGAATGCTCCCACCCCCTTACTGTGGTTTGTCATGGTCTGAAGAGAACACAAAACTTTAGATGGTCACAGATTTTTGGTGAGATTCAAATGAAAGCTAAAAGTTTTGTCCCCACAGCCAGGTCTGGGCATTCTTACACTGTTGATTTCCTTGCTTACTTGCAAATTAAAGGCTAGGATGGGATTCCCCTCACTCAGGTTAGCCTTCTGAAAGCTAAATGCTTGAGTCCAACTGTGTCCCTCATGGCTGTCTTTCTAGTCAGTGGAGAAAAAGAAGCATTTGCAGAATTCATCTCATTTTCAGACAGACATCTGCAGAGGGCAGTTTGTCTGACCCACTTCTGCTGGGCCGCCTGACTTTTAGACTCCTAAAGCTGAGTGAGATGGATCCCCAGCAAGTTGCAAATGGTTGAATAGGACATGTTTGAACACGTCCATATTCATGTTTGGCACTAAAGTGGAAGTGGGAAGACCTGCCCTACACACCTTACAATCTCATTGGAAGAAAATGACCCTAGCAGGCATCTAGGTTATGTGCTGAAGAGAAAAGAAACTTTTACAAAGAAGTAAAACCACTGCCTGCTGTCCTAATCACATTAATCTGTCAGGTAGGACAGATGTCTGCCACACTTTAGAAACATGGAGTGAAATCCTGGCTTTGCTGCAGTAATGGCAATACTAGCAAGGACTTAGAGAGGGCCTGAAATCAGCAGCCCTTCTTAGTAGAAGCCTTGCCAGAAGGCACCGTAAAAGTCTATTTTTGCCCACACATCTAGCTATAGGGACTCTAGGGCATCCAGTTCCTGCAAAACATCCCCGCAGTGTTGAGGGAACAGAGGGAGATGCATATGCAGCAGTGTTTGGCACTGATTTATGCTCTTTGGAGCCCTGCTGGGACCGTCAGGACAGCGTCAGGGCTTCTGCTACCTCTGGGCTAATTCTGGTGACCTGACAGCATGTCTGCACTGGATTTGAACTCACCTCTGTAAAACTGCAAGGCACAGCAAACATGCTGAGATCTCCAAGTGGGAAGAGCTCTGGGTGTGTCAGTATCAGACTATTATTCTGATGCTTTTATGAACATCTTGTTTCAGCTTAGCATCTTTGGAAAGGCCAGGCTTGCTTTTTAAGCCAGGTTTTCTATACCCTGCTGCAGTGCAGCAACAACAGAAGAGAAACAGCTCTCCCAAACAGTTCTCCCCAACCTGCCTTCACACCCAGCAAGGGAGTGGTATGGTGGCAAATTCTCTACTTCAGCTTCCATTATTGACACATGTACTTAACTCTGAGTAGAGTGTTGTGCTTGTAAACATGCCTGTAACTGTTTTTTGCCTGAGGATGTCAAAGTTGATCAGACAAGAAGAGGTGAAGTTCTGTGTTGGTGTGTGCATGCGATTGTGTTATATGCAAAGCATGGGAGATTATGCAGGGCATACTATATTGATGGACGTGAGCACAATTTTAACAATGCTACTTGCTTATGACACACACGCTGGGGAAACTGCAGCACGTCCAGCTCAGAGCAGACTCAGGGTCTGCAGTCTGTCTAAGGACTGGTGCTTGGTGTTTACTGGTGCCTTGGAGGCTTTTGGAGTTGCCTAGGCAAGGGGGAACACTGGCTAAAGGGATGGCTGTGGAACTGGGGCCATTTGATGTGGCCTTCTGCTCTGCCTCTGAATGCCCACAGTCGTTACATCTTTCCTCATTTCTTGCCTGAGACACAATGTGCAGGTCTGGATGTGAACTTCAGTTACGTTCCTTGGTTCCAGATTATTTTGTCTCTTTGGCCCGTTATGGGGGAAGGGGCCAGACAATCTGGGCTGCAAATCCAAGTCTAGATGTCAGCACAAAGCTCAACAGCACAGAGACGAGGCTTTGGTCAGAGCTCAGAGCTATCTGTGTCCCTTAATGTATGGATCTTTGGCATTTGTGGCTGCCCATCTGCTTTGTAAGTGGCGAGGAGAGAAAACTTCTGCTTTTTTTTCAAGCAAACAGATCTTTGTTTTTCTTTTGCAAAATTGCTTCAAACAGAGCAACAACTGTAGCAGTAATTAAACGAATGAGTCACAAGCCAACCGCAGTTAAAATCAGAGAAGAATGTGGCTATGAGAATGAGAAGAAACTATTGCTGACTTTGACCCAAAATGCCAGATGCAGAGACCGAAATAAGATGCAAATGCAAATGGACCATGTCTTGGGTTTCTGTTTCGAACACCATCACTCTGATTATTGTTTATCAGAAATGGTTCAGGTCTCAGCTTCTCGATAAGGAGCACAACTAAAGTTTAAAGCTGTTAGACTATCTCCAAGATAATGCAGTGCGCATTTGAGATGTAATTATGACCTTTGGACGTACAAATTCCTGTTTTCCTCTCCGGTCCGAGGGCCAAAGGCAGGGAGTGGTTCCCTCTAGTGGCTGTACCAGCAGGGATTTTATTTAATACGTTTAAGGACCGGTATCACTATGCTAAATATTTGTGAGTGCATGTCGGACGGATTATTTCCTCAGCGGTCTGTGTCTTTGTGTAGTTTATCCTCTGTCTTTAAACCAGATTATAGGATTCAGTGGGCAGCTACTGTTTGTGTGTACAGAAAGTAGCACAGTATTTTTTTTAATCTGAATGGCTCATGTCTGATTTTATTTAAAGAGCACTAAGTGCTTCTCCTCTGACTTATTTAATCTTTATTAGACAATCTAATATTTTGTCTCCCATTCCTCCCTCCATAAAATGAATCTGTCTGCTTTTCTGTAAGTACTGGACCTCATTAGCCCATGCCCTGTAACCGAAGAATGAAAAACCCTCTTTCGATTTGAATCATTAACTTGCTAAAGAGAAATGTAAGAACATTTCTTGGGCATTGCTGAAGAGTAGAACTGAACAGAAAGCAGGCAGAAACTCCTACTTAATGGCTTATGATTACTGTAGTATACTGGCAATAAATTTCATTTCATTTCTCTTGTAGAAATCCCAGAGAAAGGACAACAAATGTTGCTTGAGCTCATCTCTTTTTGAGTAAGTTGTTTGGTGAGCCATGAAACCTGAGTTCCCATGGATTTGTGCCACTTGTGTGGAGCCTGTCACAACCAACGGATGAACCCCCAGTGCAGATTTCCTCCTGACAGAGGCAAAAAAAGGATCTTTTCCCCCTACCTGGCTGGCTGTTGTGCCAAAACTTGTATGAACATAATGCTGTGTGAAGTTTTGTCCCCATCAAGCTCAGCTGAGATCAGCCACTGGCTTTAAGAGTTATTAGAAGGGGAAAGACAAAAATAAATAAACACAGAGCCTGAGTGGAGAAAACTCTTTCCTTTAAGAAACAATGCTAAAAACCTGCTTTTCAGGATAGCGTTTACTTCCTGCCCTTTTCTCCACCTGGCTAAGAAAAATAAACACTTAAAACATCTTGCTACTTTACTTCCAGGCTTTCCCACGTTGAGCTTAGTGTTGGAAATGGAGCCGCTAAGTGATCATCAGTCTTTAAAAGAAGAAGGGACACAATTTCACTTCAAGCTCAGACCTGACAGTGGCATCTTTGTAAATAACACACTTAAAAATAAAATAACAATAAAAAACACCTGGGCAAGAAAAGCATATTTTTAGTGTTACCTTTTTTTCCAGTCAGCATCTGGAAGAATTCAGGGCAGTGAGCGTTGACAGTCTGTCCCACAGCGGACGAAGGCCAGCAGCTCATGTTATCCCACATTCCAGCACATCTGCCTGGGGGGGCAACAACGAAACACCATGCAGCATCTCCCAGTGGCGAAACACCATGAAATTCCTCCCAACAACACAACACTAAGAAACATCTCCAAGCAGCGAAACACCATGCAGTATCTCCCAAGAACCAAGGCACCTACGGGAACAAAGATGCTCAGTACTCTGAAAAGCAAGCTGGATGAGACAGAGCAAGTCCTGCTGAGACCTGTTGAGACCTGGATAGGACAGAACAGGTCCTGCTTGCTTCAAACCAGCCCCAGCAAGCTCCAGGCCCATCCTGTTCTGGTCCTTGACTCCACTGGTCTCTACTAGCCAGACAAAGAGTAACTTGGGCCATTGTGAACTTTGCATCAGGCCCTTGGCTACCCATCTGTCTTCTGGTAACTATTGAATGGCCCTGGAAAGATGAAGGAAACCAGATTTGAATTTTTTAGCTCACTTTTCAGTCTTTCTAAAGCTCCCACTTTGAGCCACCCTGATGTTTTCCTTACATAATCCTTTTGTAAACAGAAAAAGATACAACTTTACTAGGAGTTTAAACAGCTTTAGAACGATACTGGGGAAAGGGCAGAGAGGAACAGTATCAATGTCGTCCTTGTACCACCATAAATACTTCTCCGCTTCTTCATCTCTTTCATTATGCCAAGACTGTGCTGGAGTGAATAACACCAATGGACCACTTGCTGGGCTTGGCTGCAGGTCTCAATGGCTTTTGTGCTGCAGGAAAGCAAAACTTCGCCAAGCTCTGCCAGTCCCTGGGACTGTAAAGGGAAGATCATCACATTTACAGGCCAAGGCAAAATGTGGGTTCACACCAGTAGGCTGGCACAATCTGCCTGTACTACTGTACTTTCCAAGACCAGGCCTCTGACAGTGTGACCTGCCTGTTGGAGGGCCCATCTCAGAGCAGCTATTGAACCTGGAGTCCCGCCGGGCCTCTGCAGGCATGAACCCATGGCTCAGTTGCCCTCCCTGCACCTTCTGCCACGTGAGGCCTCCATCACCTGCAGGGACTGACCAACAACGCCCAGATTCACCCCATTTCCCTCAGTTAGGTGCAGGGGCTGCTTATTTTAAGGTTGGGCTTGTCGTGGTCCCCTCCTACAGTGTGAGGGAGGCTTTTCCAGCTGCGCCCTCAGCTTGGCTGTGTTGCCTTCTGGCAGGGCTGGTAGAGGTGCATCAGGGAGCTGATGGTCAATGGAGCACAGCATGACAGTGATCTCAACTTAGACATCTTGCTTAGGTGCTAGAAGCTGGCATGGATGAATTTTGGCCTGTGGTGCAGAGTGTTAGTAGAGAAGACCTACAGTTGATGCCCCTTGTGCTACAGAGAAACTGCAATCCTGGTCTTTCTTAGAATCATTGAGGTTGGAAAAGACCTCTAAGATCATCGAGTCCAACCGTCGACCCAACACCACCATGCCCACTAAACCATGTCCCTAAGCGCCTCATCTACTCGTCTTTTAAATACCTCCAGGGATGGGGACTCCACCACGTCCCTGGGCAGCCTGTTCCAATGTTTAACCACTCTTTCGGTAAAGAAATTTTTCCTCATGTCCAATCTAAACCTCCCCTGGCACAACTTGAGGCCATTTCCTCTTGTCCTATTGCTTGTTACTTGGGAGAAGAGACCGACACCCACCTCGCTACAACCTCCTTTCAGGTAGTTGTAGAGAGCGATGAGGTCTCCCCTCAGCCTCCTCTTCTCCAGGCTAAACAACCCCAGTTCCCTCAACCGCTCCTCATAAGACTTGTTCTCCAGACCCCTCACCAGCTTCGTTGCCCTTCTCTGGACACGCTCCAGCACCTCGACGTCCTTCTTGTAGTGAGGGGCCCTTATTTTGCTCTTCTCCAGACATAGGCTGAAATAATTCAGGCTGGTTCCCTGTTGCCTCTGCTCACTATCATTGGTTTTAGCAAAGCCTTCTCTGTGGGTTTTGTAACATGACAGGGAAAAAAGAGGCCACTGGAGCATGCCAGGACCACCCTACGCCTGGCGGGTCCTGGCATGTGCAGAATGCCCTGTATGCTCACTGAAAGCAGAGGGGAGGAAGTGCTGAGTGCTCTCTTCAAACAATTCATGCTTTATAAGGCCAGCCTCCATTAGCCTGACAAAAATATTTACATTTCTATAAATTTATTTATTTCCTCCTGCACAACAGTCCTAGTGCCTGGAAATACAGAGCTTTTCACAGCCAGGGCACCTCAGCTCTGGTGTCCTTGCTGTGCCAATGTTTATAGGACTTGGTAACCATTTACTTCAAAGCAATAGTTTAACGGCAAATGAAACATCACCTTGGGTGATATTTATGCCTAGTCGTGCTGTTGGGTTATCGAACCTTCATGCCAACACCACTGGCATAAAGTCCCCAAATCAGACTCAGTGCACAGAAAAACCTGGCAAAATTATGGTGTTGGGATGGTCTCTTCCCAGGAGGAGAAAACAAAAAACAGCCGAGCCATTCCTCCTGCAGGTGGGCTTCTTGCCATTCCTCATGGAACAAAGACGGTGCCACCCACCCCCACCTAGCTAAAGAGCCTCCTGGGTGGAGGCAGAGCACAGCAGCACCTCCCTGATGTCCCTGTGCTCTTTGGGACCTCCCTCAAGTAGCAAATAGAGCATTTCGCTAGCAGCAATACATGGTGTCACCATGACCAAGAGGTCTCAGACCTCCAGCAGCTTCCCTCACCTGCTCCCGGCACCTGAGCGAATTATCCCATCTTCACTCATGCACAAAAAAGAGCATAACCATGACTTGGGTTACACTAATGTAACACTTCTCTCTCCTCCAAGCTAATGGTATCACAAGGGCAGAGTCCCTTTTTCCTTACACTGCAGGAGGATAAGAAACACTTACTGCTCAGGTACTTTGTGCCTGATTCACCCGCAACTAATCCTGTGTGTTTGTGCCATTTTCACAGAGATGTGAGCACCGCAGCAGAGACAGCACCATGGAAGCTTGTCCCCTGCTTTGCCCTTCTTCCCGCCTGCACCAGTCAAAGCTTCTGGGGTAGGTGCAGGAAGGATGGGGTATGGAAGGTGGTCTACACCCTGCAAAGCTGCCTTTCTCTCTCCCTGCATGACCCACCAAGGACATGCACTGAATCCCCAGAGCTTTATTTCTCTCTTCTTCAAGCTGAAGTCCCTGTATGGGATTTTCTGCACACGGACCTCAGACATGCAGATAATCAAAGGCTGGAGATATTTTCAGATGCATTATTTCCCAGAATAAAAGCATTACTCCATAATTTACCAAGGTAACAAACCCTTTACCCTGAAGTAAAGACCAGCAGAAGGAAATCCCTGGGCTCTCTCTTCAGTAACCATTACTTGTGGAAAGAAGTGCATCTTATCCCTGTTTATTCTTCTGGGGTCTCACTGCCAGGAGATGGTGTGTTTGCAGAGTTACAGAGACAGAAAGGGGCTTAGTCACTCTAGCCACTTTCATCTTAAAGCTTTCTGCTACGTGGGTATCCCTGAGCCTACGGCACTATGCCTTGTTTGATCTGACTTGTAGTGTTAAAAGAGCAATTTTGACAGCCATTGGAAATGCTTTCTTGAAGACTTAACACAATCCTGTATTTTTAACTTCTCTCTCTGTAGATTTGGGGAGAGGGGCACAGAGGGTAGAATTACCCTGTTTAAAAATTTCCAGTAACAAAAGGCTTCAGGGGAATTTTTAAGATTTGGATCCAACTTAGAACTGGATTAAGTTTCTGCTGAGGAGCTACTATTTGACTGAGATAAAACGAGACCATCTGTAAAACAGTACTGCCTGCTAATGCTAGTGCTGGTCCACACCTGCACGGTCCTGTGAAGTTTAACTTGTTTGCATCTTCGGAGCTCTGGTGCAGAGGAAATGCAGAGCTCAGCATTAGAGCCATGTCACAGGATCAAAGCAGAAAAATAGATAGGTTGTCAAACCACCCTCCTCTTCGGTGAAGGGCACCAGGGAAGGAAACAAACAATACGAAGGAAACAAACAATACTGATTTATTCATATCATCAAACTTCTTATATGTAATGAGACAGATCTGTATTCTGGAGTATCTGGCAACCTGCCATGAGGTACCCCATCACTGCTACATGGGCATAATGCCCTGAAGCTGTGCTCTCACCCATCAGTCTGCAAGGCTCACAGGGATAAAACAAAGACAGAGAAAAATGCTAGGCATCTTAAGAAACTAGGCAATAGATCTTCCCTCTGAGTCCTGCCTTTGGGCCAGGTCATAGTGAAACGGTTCTGTGTCTCCAACGCTCTCTGCTAGAGAGGAAGGCTTTGAAACTAAGAAAAAGCCTCAACTCTTGCTCCACACGGTAGCTTATCTCCGGCCAGGACACCCTGCACACAGCACATCTCACAGGAGCTCCTTCACTTTCCACACTGGTGAGGACCTTGCCGTGACATGGTCCACAAAAGTCACCCAGAAACAGTTCAGTCTGCGAGATGCTGCGAATGACACAAATCCATCCTTAGTGGCGATGGCAGGTCACGCACAAAAAATAGTCACACCTGTTGCCTCCACCCAATGTATTCTCTGAGATGCTGACCCAGCTGCTGCCTGGGGGAGCTAACACTCAGTTCATAGGCAAACTTCAATAACTGCTTGCAGTTCTCTCTCTGAGACCCCTTGCACATGAAAGCACTTGCTCAGCTGTGAAAAGAAAGCTGTCTACATGATGAGGACTCAGTACCACAAGACCTTCCCAGGCCAAAAAACTCCTTTATATGATGATAAATCCTCTCTGAAATGCCAGAGCTCTGTTATGTGACAGAAAGTTAGAGCAAGAAGGAAGCAATGAGGACCTTCAGGCCACATGATTTAAATGTTGTCTGCTGGTATTCATTGATTTTGAAGGCAAATATAGTTAAGTAAATTTGCACTTACTGGGCTGACTTTATAAAAATATCCTTGTCCAAGATGAGAAGAATTCCAAATCCTCTGCAATTTGCAAGATTTTGTTGCTGATGTGCTCCCTAGTTGTGAGGACTGCAGTTGAGCAGCTGAGTTAGAAGGCTCCTATGACTCTTGCTGTCACAGTAAGGTCAAAATCCCACTCTTGGAGCCTTATAACAGATCTTACCTGGTTTTCTGCTCCTAAATGAGAGATGCATACAAGGTGCATGCCTCCTATGGGAAGGAATGTGGGGGTACCTGATTTTGAGGCCACCCAGCTCACTTGAGAGCAGTTTTTATTGTGCACATTCATTCAGCCTTTACCTGAGCTCAGGAGTGGATCATTTTCGGGTGTTCTGTTCTTCGCCTCCAGCGAGAGAGTCTCAGCACAGTTTTCTTCCTCCTTTTTCAGGACACTCAGGAGGTCGCAGACAGGCGGGACAGCTCTGATCTGCAAATTTTAAAAGCAGTGGAATCACTTTTCCTCTTAAAACTTACATCCCCGTGACAGGATTTACCTTTCTTATGCTCACATTCCCCATGCAACCCTATCAACTGATTGTGGGCAATATTTCCTTTAAATACAGTTAATGTCCTTGAAATACAGTCAATTTTCCTAATTAAGTCTGCTTTTCTACAGTAGTAGCAAGCAAGCACAGGCTGAGTTTCTGCCTTCTCCCTTTTGCTGACATTACCATTATTGAGAAAAATGAATGTGTTATTCTGCTAAACTAAGTACATGAGCAGGATGTTCTTCCAAAAGACTGCAGAAACATCCAGGGCACCGCTGGACTTCCCTAGAGCAACAGAGAATTAATTACTCGCCCCTGGCAGTGTTAAACCATAGACCTCGCAGGTCATTTTCCTGGGCACAAGTGATCCAAATATGTCCATTGGTTGCAGACCACCCAAGCCTGTTTCACTGCTACTGATCAGGAAGCTGCAGGAGCCAATCTGAAAGCAGAATCTCACTCAGATTTTTGCGAGAACCTAGACGGTAATTTGTCCTAAGGTCATTTTCTCACCTTCCCGTCTTGCCCCATGCTTCTGTCTCACACAGCAGTGTTAGTCTTAACTCAATCCTGATGTAGCAATTAAATGTGCAGTTTATGTTATATGTAGCTGGACCAAAATGAACAGTTTATGTTTTATATAGCTGGACCAAAATGAATGTACAAAACAGCAACGGACCATTAAAATGGCATGTATTAAAAATCATTGCAAAATGATTTGCAGGACAAGGTCCCAGTTGTTATGTCTTGCAGTAAAAAAGTACTTTTACCATTTCTATTATTTACCAGTTTCTATTATTTTTGACAATAAAAATACTGAATATAAGCGGGTTCCCATTACAACAAATTAGGTAATTCCTCCCTCATGAACAAAACCAAAAATCTTTATAAATTCCCACTATGGAACTTATATGTACATATATATATGCATATGTATATACACACACATACTTAAAAGATGAAAAGCAAGTCATCAGGATGTAGTATTTGAAAAGTATCAGATAGAATTTTTTTATGTACTTTGTGCAGGAGAAGTTAACCCAGCAGCATCATATTATTACTCAACCTAATCAATCTGGTAGCATTGCTGGTCACTTTCAGATTAGATTTAGGAGAGAGAATGATCACTGAAAACCTTATAATGAGAAATATTACTTTTCTACAATTAAATTTTAGCTCAACAGACATCAATGACTATATTCCCACTCATTTCGGCTGGAAGTATTCTGGGTATTGTATTTCTGAACAAAGTTTGATCTCTTCAGCAGTGTATCATGCCTCATCTAATTGGTCTGTTGCGTTTAACTTCAGCATCTTTCTCCCCTGTCTTAGTGCATCATGAAATAAATAAACTAAAAACCATTTGCGTTTGCATAATGTAATGAATTTTCTGGAATCACACATGCGAAGAATTCAGATGAAATAAACTATCCTCTGATGCCAGGATTTAAATGCATTTTTAATCCATGTAATATTTCAAAAAAATAGATTTTTAAAATCCATTTAATCTTTGAAAAAAATAGAAATGTCTGACTGGAGTAACATGTCTAAAGAAATGTAATTGCATTTAGTAGTTTCAGTTGTTAGCTGAAGGCTGAATTTGGTAATTTCTAAATATTGACAGATTTTTTAAACGTGCATTATTTACCACTCTCTATTGTTATCTATTTGATTACCAATAGTAAAGCAATTTAGTACATTTTCAGAGGTCACAAGTACAAATGTGACAGTTAAGACCTACAACATACTTCTGCTGTAGTATCTCTGTCCAAAAGTTACCTTTAAAATGCATTAAAAACCAATATTATTGCTGAGCATTTGAAGCAGCCAACAGAACCGGTCTGGTCTGCATGCGGGTCGTTCAAGATGATACTGCACATACGTAAAAATAAATGCTAGCAATCACATTAGTAATGATCTCAGAAACAGGAAAATCATTCACCTTAAAAAAAGCTATACATCTTGTGGGCACCATTTCCTTTTAAGAAATGTAGGTCCTAAGAAAGCTTTTGTTCTAGAAAGAGATTTAAAGACTACGTTATTTCTTTATGGCTAGAATGAGGCCGCATGCTTTCAGCACATTCAGCTGTGAAGACCACCCTGATGATCCGATAGAGCATTATTTTCTTACATAAATGTGTTGCTCAAGCAGGAATATAGTGTAGTTAGTGCCTTACAATTACTGTTTTACCCTACCAAGTGATGCCCACCCTACTCTTCCGATCAGATACTGCTGTCTGGTAATAGACATGCGAGTAACCAGATTTTAAACCCAGAGAAAGCAGAGAGCCTCCAGGTGCTGTTTTAAAGACCTTGTTTTCCACAAACGCTGTCCTTTGGTCAGTCTTTGCCAACGCTGGCATCTGATGGGGCAGGCTGGGCATGAACGGGGCTGTCGCAGGTCCGGCACAGCTGTTTGCTGAGCAATGCAAAATCCCGTTTCCCGTGCCACGGCCAGATAACCCCGCTCCGCTACCGGCTGTGCTCAGTCTCTCTCATGTTTACCATCCACAACTGGGAGCAAACAGCCTGCCTCCGCGCCTTGAAATCAAGGAGGAAAATGGGCTCCTCTACATGTGGTTTCTTCATCTCTTCCTAAACAGTTCACTGAAACAGCTCCCAGCTCACAGGCTGTCAGATTTTGATGAGGGGGCAAGACATCCTCATATTTTGTTTAAAGAAAATATAAGGTACCAAAACCATTCCAAACAGAAATAGCTGTGATAACTAGATGTCCAGAACAGGCAGTTTGTGATACTGGATAGCAACAGCCAACTACAGTTTTTAACCTGTGAAATGAATGGATCTAAACTCTATTTAATATAAATAATATTTGCAGCCACAGAATTCACAGCCATTTAATTTGAAAGTAAGTGGGTTTAGTTTAATGAGAGGATTTAAAGGAGAACAAAAGATACCTGGCAAAATCAAAATAGGTATTTTGAAGGATTAGAAAGAGAACAAGTGGAAGGAGATGCTCTTAGTGGCACCCTGAGCAACATCTATTTACAGAGTCCTTTAGGTAATACCTAAGAATAAGAAAACAAAATTACAAGAAAACCATCACAGTCACTATTTTTATTGCAGAAGACAATCAAAAGGCAAAAATGTTTGTAGATTACATTCACTCTGAATCATAGAATCATAGAATCGTGTAGGTTGGAAAAGACCAACCTACCTTAAGATCATTGAGTCCAACCATTATCCTAGCACTGCCAAGTCCACCACTAAACCATGTCCCTAAGCACCACGTCTACACATCTTTCAAATACCTCCAGGGATGGGGACTCCACCACTTCCCTGGGCAGCCTGTTCCAATGCTTGACAACCCTTTTGGTGAAGAAATTTTTCCTAATATCCAGTCTAAACCTCTCCTGGCGCAACTTGAGGCCATTTCCTCTCATCCTATCGCTTGTTACTTGGGAGAAGAGACAGACACCCACCTCGCTACAACCTCCTTTCAGGTAGTTGTAGAGAGCGATGAGGTCTCCCCTCAGCCTCCTTTTCTCCAGGCTAAACAACCCCAGTTCCCTCAGCCGCTCCTCATAAGACTTGTTCTCCAGACCCCTCACCAGCTTCGTTGCCCTTCTCTGGACACGCTCCAGCACCTCGACGTCCTTCTTGTAGTGAGGGGCCCAAAACTGAACACAGTATTCGAGGTGCGGCCTCACCAGTGCCGAGTACAGGGGCACGATCACGTCCCTACTCCTGCTGGCCACGCTATTTCTGATACAGGCCAGGATGCCATTGGCCGCCTTGGCCGCCTGGGCACACTGCCGGCTCATGTTCAGCCGGCTGTCGACCAGCACCCCCAGGTCCTTTTCCGACAGGCAGCTTTCCAGCCACTCTTCCCCAAGCCTGTAGCGCTGCATGGGGTTGTTGTGGCCAAAGTGCAGGACCCGGCACTTGGCCTTGTTGAACCTCATACAGTTGGCCTCAGCCCATCAATCCAGCCTGTCCAGGTCCCTCTGCAGAGCCTTCCTACCCTCGAGCAGATCAACACTCCCACCCAACTTGGTGTCATCTGCAAACTTGCTGAGCATTAAAATTAAAATGTGTAGGCAGAGCTTGGGTTTTCTCAGAGTTTGAACCAAATCCCCTGCTGGGACAAATAGATTGATTTTTCCATTAGTTGCAATGAAACAGTGATTTTTTACATTTGCCAAGAGTTTGATCCTTTCACAACTTCTCACACCCAGACTGGACATATTTCAGTCTTGGCTTTATATGCTTTCAAAATATGAATAAGCTGAGCAGCACCTGGAGATCACAGCCCAGGTTCAGCTGTCCTTCCCAACCGGTCTGAGTGCCCGGAGCTCAGCAGTGACAATCTGCCACATAAATTCCCAGTAAAGTGACAAAGCTAAAAGAAAGAAACCAAACTTTGCAGGTCAAACATTGCTTTGCATTCCTTCAGGCTGAGTCAAGGGAGGCTTTGGTAGTGGTGGGCATTCCTCCTTAGGGGATTGCTTTCTGGTGTAAATCAGCAAAGCTTCTCTAAATGGCATCAAATCTTTTCTCCTTCATCACAGAACCTGTTGTGTTTACCAAAGCAGGTTAGTAACACTGCTGCCTTTATATAGATGGGGAACCTGAGGCATGCCACTGTCTTTATATTGGTGGGGAAAATGAGGCGTCCAGCATCTAGCCATCTGGCCACTGTCAGTTAGTGCAGGAAGCAGCAGAAGCAAGAATAAAATAAAAAAATCCCAGCTTCTACACAGACTTTTTAAACAAAGACACCACGACTTCATGGAATAGAGGTACACTTACTCAGACAACGTGATTCCATGCAATTGGGAATAAATAGCTCTGAGCACCTACCAGGACGGATGAAATCCAGAAGATGATCACCCAGATGGTCCACATAGTCAATCACAGGCTGTTTCCTTCATCCCTTGCGCACCAGAGGACACCAGGCTGTCTGTATGCTCTCCAGCGTGGCTCTTAGCTCCTTTCACTTCATGCCTTTCCCTCCTCACTTTTCTTCCTTCCCAGCTTTGACCATCCCTAGCCAATGTTTCGCTCCAGCTGCTGAGCCCTAGAGAGCATCAGCAATGACAGGACCCCCCCGTTTACCCCCCAAGCTCTCCTCCTGCTCTGCAGAAGCCTCCTGTCCCAAGAATAACAGCACCTCTGTTGAGCATGTTCCTACTATCGTCTGCCTCCCTTCCCGGCTATTATTCACTGTTATCGACGGGTGTCGCTGGGGAATGATCATTCCTCATGCTCCCATGATAAGGAACCAAGCAGGACTCCTGTGTAAGATGTCAGCCCCACAACAGTAGAGGTAATCAATCAAGGGGAAATACAGCCCTGCAATAAGAGCCCTGCTGAGAAACAGGATTGGAGGAATGCGATTCAGGCTGCCTGCACTGCTTCTGCTCCCAACAGCTCTGTACATGCCTCCCGCAGGAAGCATATATCCCCGAGAGCCAGAAATCAGGAGGCTGGCAGAGCCTGCTGCAGGAGAGCCAGCTACCTGCGCCTCCCACCCAGCCCAGGCGAGCACAGCTGCCAGAGCTGAAGACAACCTCAAGTCTGGGGTAGGCACCAGAGAAAGGGCAAACAGGGGATCTTGTCTTCCTACCCTTCCAAAGAGGACTAAATGCTCCCTGGACTTCACCCTCTCATCCAACATCCAGAGAAACAGCCAGTCTGCATTTCGTCCCGATGCTATAGGCTGCAAGATGTCATTGCGTCTGGATCCCTGTGGTACCTCATGGTGGGATGTAGATTCGGGCCATCCTGGGTTCCCCACGGGCAGTTCCTCAGCAGTCCCCTTCCCTGGCAGCAGAGCGCTCTTTGCTTTTCCAGGTTTTGTTTCTGTGGCAAAACTATTGTAAAGGGGCTGTGTGCTTACCCTGGGTGTGGGCTGCCAGCTGCCAAGGCAGGCGCTCCAAACCCTTGCTTGCCAAGTTTGCTTGTAGCACAATAATGAATACAGCCTCAAAAAAGAGCCAAAGTTTGCACTGCGCACTAATGCCCTTTCTCAAAGCACTGCAGTCCTCAGCTTGGTAAAGTGTCTTGAAACATCTTTTACCACCTTTTCCAATTTACCGTCACCCCAGACAGGTCAAATGTGACGAGGGGCTGCCCAAAACTCAGGGACTGTTCTCCAGTCTACTGAGGGTGTGCTCCAGATCTACCGGTAAAGTCAATGACCATGGCCATAAAACATCTGGCTTGTTACCTGTGCACTGAAAATCCAACTATTGCATTAAGCAATTCGTCCGCTGAGCAGCACAACAAAGGAATCTGGGTTTCCTAGTGAGTCTTGCCCTTTTCCATGCCCACTCTGACCACAGTAACTCCAGCTCATCTCTATATGTGCTCCTTAGTACAGCTGAATTGCAATGCTCTCTGTTTCCCTACACACCACCCTCATCTCTCCCCACATCTCCAGAGCAGGAGTCAGGCAAGCAGCAGTATTTGCTCTGCCTCCATGCTACGTCTGTCCTGCCCAGCTGCCCGGTTTGCATATGCTGACTGCCCAGCTGCCACGCTCACACAGCGTCATTTCCCTTGCAAAGGGCAAATGTTTCAGTCTTCCTTGCCCCTGTCCACACTAAACTTGTAGTAACTTTCATTTCTTGAAGAGCTCTGCTTTCCCACAGAGTTTGGTTGAAATTGGTCAAAGGGTTAAATAAATTGTTAAAAGGGGGTCTGAGAGACAGCCAGACAATGTCATTACAGTAGTCTGAAGAAACCACTTTGGCAATGCTGCATCACCTCGGTGGGGTGCCAAGTCATTCTCTCTCTTCCTTTGGCTCAGGGAATATTTTATTATTCCATTCATATTGTAACAGCTTCCTCTGAAAGCCACCGCTCTTGCTCGTGTTTGTGAAATCGAGGGAGCTTTGCTCCTGAACGTACTTCTGAATGTTGGGCATTTTCTGAAATAGGCAGTGGTTGCCCGGGAGTTTCAGAGACATGATGTTGGATTTAAACACCAATGGTGTGAATGAAGAGCCTAATATTTTGTGACCCTCCCATTATATTCACGTGCAGGCCAAGCATTTGAAAGAAGCTGGATGCAAAATAAAACCTGGAAAATTCTCACCTGTGCAAACCATTGCTTGACTCGCAGCGCAGCAGATGTCGGCGTAGCGGGACAGACACCACGGGTTGGGAGACCTAAGAGCAGCAGCAGACTACAAAGAATTATTAATAATAATTCACATAACCTGAAACCAGATGTTTGTTTAATTAAACAATGTAGCATTGCACTTGGCTGTGTACATCTACCTTCATTCCTACTCAGTATATCCATTTTAAATTTGCCACAGCTGCAATTTCTTTCAGGTCTGCAATCTAAACCAGAAATGAAACATCTGAATTTGTTCATGCAATCTCAAAAGACTTTTAATGGTAACTTTAGTAGTAAATAAATTACTTTGCTTTGTATTACTCTGATTGTAGGATTGTTTACTTATCAAACACTAACCAACTTTGATATTCAGTATTTATTTATTAATACTTAAAATTTCCATTAGTGCTTCAGTATAATAACTAATTTTTCTCCCTCCTTTGCTAAATAAATTGTTTGCAATGCCTCTATTACAGCTTAACAATCAGGCCACATATTTTTCATCTGATGTTTGGAATATAGAGATAAAACTGAGGTGAGAATCACCTATTTAAATCCTAGTTCACAATCTTTATTTATACTAGCCGTCCCAAGGAAATCTGCAGATTTGTTGGCTGATAATCCCCTCTTTTCACCTACCTTTTCCACTGATTTGCTACCTCTCAGGAAATCTTACAGAGTGCTTTTCCAGAGGTGCATCATATTCAGGTCCTCTGATGTGGAAGCAGAGATGGATTCTGGTTTACACTCAACTATCACTCTCCAAAGAGACAGAAGTACATGTGAATTGTGTTTCCGTGGGAGGAGAAATATGTTAACATGCTATTTGCTGTACTATGTTCCCACAGCCTTTTTCCTGGAAACAGGAACAAAAACCCAGCAAACCCATAGACCTAAACAAGTTCAGCGTGGGACACTGTGGTTAAGCTCTGGAGCTGGCAAGTCTATTTTCAGCGCCAAAGCGTGCCATGCAAAAACTGTAGCATTTTGCAGAGACATCTTCCCTTGCCCCAGGGAGCCAATTCGGGCAGCCCAGCGCGCTGCGAGGGCTCTCCAGCAGATCCATTCTGCAAGAGAAAATAATTTCAACCATCTCCCCAGCTTGTCAGGTGGAGAATAAACTGTCTGCCTTAGTCTGTTTACTCAGCTGAGGTGAATGGATAGTTTGGAAAAGCGCTAGCTTGATTTCTCCCCTGATGTTTGAAATGGTCAAAACTCCACCAAAGGCAGATAGCTGCACACATGGAGCTACAAGGAGGAAGAGGTGCATGCACCCAGGAAAGGAAGGCTGAGACAGGAGGTTTGGCAGGCAGGAGGAGGTTTAGGTACCTCTCTGAGGGGTTATGCACCTTTAGAGTGATGTAGCACACTGGGGCACATACAGAGGTGAGGTGAGGACCAGCTCCGACAGAAAACGTGCTGTGAAATGGTGGGGTAGTGAGCTGCCGGAGTTCACAGGAAGCCAGTGTAGAAGCTGATCCTGAACTTTCTCCTAAACCCAGCTTGAATGCTGTCATCGCTGGGCATCTCTCCCCAGCCTTGTCAAGGGTGTAGGCGTCTTTCTTTCCTAATCAACAGCAATTACATTTTACCAAGTATGGGTACTACGTTCTGGGAGCTGAATTTTATGATCTGAAGTTTCTCTTCCTTTCTTTTTTATTCAAACTGAGCATCACACCACTTTCGGTCACATTTTACCTCTGTGTTAGAAATGCTGAAAGAGAAGAATTTTTTCTTAGAATAGGTAAGGAAAAAAAAAAGTTCTGGAAATATTTCTGGCTTTCTATATTAAGTGTCCTTGAGATATCATGAAAAAAACAGCAAGGCTATGAACACAGTTTGTCCCAAATGCACATTCATGCCCGAGACAAACATAATACACCCATGACAGAAGGAGCTGGGACAGCCAATACTCTCCAATTTATTTTTTATATCAGTGCAGATTTCTTTGGTGTTTAATCTTTCTCTTTGCTCCTCCACCGACTCTGTTGGGAGTCTGGAGGGCTTACAGGTTTGGGACAACACTTACAAGGGATGCCAGGGTGTCTTCAGCAAAATAGGTTGTGTCAACCCAAGCCAGCAACATTGCTGTGTTTAATTCAGCATTTCTCAGTCTTGTCAATCTGTCCAGATCTCCCGTCTAAAGGAAAAAAAAAGAAGAAAATTGTGCTTTCCCTTCTCCCTTGTACACATGCAGGTAAAAGTAAAATAATTTATTAGTGGAAAGAGCAATACACTGAAAAATGTTATCAGGATTATGTTTCAAGGGACTGCTCTTTAATACTGAAAAGTGAGAATATATAAGTAGTAGTAAAAGAGATGGTCTTTTTTTAAAATATTGTAATAAAACTTTGAAAGTCTGTTTTAAGCCAACGCAGGCCCCGACAGACACCGCACGATCCTGGCTGGCTTTGCATCACCTCACCTCAGAGAAGAACCTTTATTTGAGCCTTATCAAGGAAGAACAATTTATGTGTAAATAGACGAGTGTTTTTGAAGAAAGAAGTGCCTCTGCCGTGTCTGCGGCCAAACTGTGGATCCTGAAAACGACGCTTACTAGGAAAAAAAAGGTGTTTTTTTTTTCTTTTTTGTACTTTTGCCGCCAGAGCCAGCTGAACCGCGGCGCTTGCTCCGCACCGTCCCTGAGGGGATCTCTCCCCCACCCCGAATCGGCGCCCCCGAGCGCGGCAGGTCGCCCCAGCACCCATATCCCCCCCCCTCCCAGCCGCGAGTGGTGCGGCCCAGTTGGGCTGCCCCGTTGCCTAGCAACCGCCGCGGCCCGCCGCGGCGCTGAGGTGAGGGCCGGGCCGGGCCGGGCCGGGCCGGGCCGCGGGAGCGGGGGGTTTGCCCGGCTGCCGGGCCGCCTGGGCGCCGGCAGGCGCTGTGAGGGGAGGAGCGGGGTTAGCAGGGGCTCCCTCCGGGCCGGGAGGACGCGCGGGGCGGAGGCGGGGTTTGTCTCGGCCTGCGGCGCATCGCTCGCAGAGGCCCAAAGGGGCTGGGGCGGGAGGTCTGGCACCCCTCCGACCGGGCCGGAGGTTGAGGAGGATGTGGCACCGGCAGGGGTACGTGTTGTGAAGCTGTAAGCCCTTCTGACCGCTAAGAAACTCTGCTAGCCTAATTATATAGAGTGGACCTTAAAAGCACGTTTTCCGTTGCTCCTAAAGCACGTCGATGCTTTTGCAAGTCTCACGCAGTATGTAATGGCATTAAACTGCATCCCCTTCTGGTGGTGAGGTGTGTTGGGAGCTCTGTGAGGCACAAGGGGGTTAGAAAGCCCAAGTGCTGACAGAAGAAGGGTGATACCGTGTCCTGAGGGGTTTGGGGGTGAGTTTTGCCATTGCCTCCAAGGGAACCAAGATTTCACAGCCCCAGAGTTCTCCTGTTGGTGGCTCTGCACAAAAAAAAGTGGTGTTAAGGATAGACACAGGTATCCTGGAAAACTTAAGAATATCAGTCTATCAGTCAGAGATTCCAGGACCTTGGCAAGTAAACGTTCATCCTGTATTAGCCCTTTGAGGAATACTGCAGCGTGTTATTAGAGTTGGTGAGTAGTGATGGTAGCATCACTTTAAATTACCAATAAGATTACACCGGGAATCCTTTGCTAATATAAGTCTGTTTACAGCTTTTCAAAACTTGTATTCCTTATGGGGAATACTGACCAAGAGAAGGAGGACGGCAGTTGTATAAATTGAATAACACGAGTGGAAAGAATGTAAGCCTTATGTTTAGAATTTTTTTTAGTATGTTTTTGTCCGAGTTTGGTTGGTCTCATTACCTCAGAAGAAATTTACTGTTGTGCACAATAATACAGTTCATCTTACAGATTTTCTGTTGGAAGTGGAAAATTTGTACTTGGAGCCATGGAGTGGAAAATATTATTGAGGCCTGGGTACTGGCAGCACATTATTTTAAGCTTCTTGCTTATTTTTTAATACTGCACAAGGCCTTAAATCAAAACAGCACTTTATGAGCTTGAACCACCTCTCAACTTCTGCCTGAAAGATCTAAAGCAGGCTAGAAACCCAAACAAATACCAGAGATGAGACCATAAAATGTAATGGGGGAGGTGGACCTCTTCAGTCCTCAAAAGTGCTGATCCAGGTATGTTGGGCATCGCTTTGATAATCCCCTCTGTCCTTCCCTCAAACTTTTATTGATCAGTGTTAATTTTAGCTTTGGGCCCTTTAAGGTCATTCAAGCCAGTATGAGAGTGTTAAAACAACAAAACAAACACAATACCACTCCTGGTACTAACGATTCAACTTTGGAACTGTTGAATCTTAAAAGTGCTGCCATAGTGTGGATCATACAACTGAACTCTGTTGTCCAAGCAGCTAATCAGCCTTTGTGCCACTGCTCCAGGAGCAGGAAGGTGCCTCGTGACCGGAGCCTGGCAGGAGGGGTCTATATTGTCCAGCATTGGGTCATTTCAAGTGTGCATTGATATTAATGTGGCACCATCCTGAGCTGCACACCCACCTTCCCGTTCATGAAGAATAAATACAAAATGAAGGGTTTTCAACCCCCTTCTTGAGGGTTGAAAAACCCAGCATGGCTTTTGAACTCGGTACTTTTTCCAAAAGTATCTTGTCTTTTTCTCCATGCAGTTCTCCCGTTCACAGGAGAGCCAAGGGCTATGTGCTATATTTATGAAGATAATTTCTTGTGGAGGGATTGTGTCTGGTGTCCTTATTGTGTAATATTTGCACTTGTCATTAGAGAAGTTTATGTTCTGATAACTGTGCTTACTTAGCACAGGATCTATAATACCCGTGGCCTTCTGGGTTTACAGTTATCTTCACTAAACTAATAACCCAGATGATGCTATCCAAACAAAAGATTCAAATGCCAATTTTCTTATCCCTCACATTAATATTTAAAAATTAAAAATGAACCTGCACATTAACAACCCAAACACTCGGGAGAGATTGGAAGAACATCTCTGCAAAAATCAGTTTGGATAGTGGAATTATCAGAAGAACCTTCTCTGTGCTGGGGGACGTGAAGGAAGAGAGAGAGAGATGTTTTACACAGTCCTGAAAGCCAAATGTCCCCAGTAGGCCTTAGAACAGACGAACATGCCCAAAGTGCTCGGGCTTGTAGTGGGAGCAGGGTTTCCTGCTTTCCACCACTCCATCCTGGTACTTAGCACACACAGAGTAATCTCCTTCAGCAGGAAAAAAAGTAACTAACTCCCTCTCCTAAATGTTTTTAGGCAGTTTTAGGCAACAGATGTTACCAGTGCAAGGGAAGACATTTTGATCATTATGTTATTTTGATTTGACCCCAGGTGCTGAGGAATTTTAGTACCATTCAGACTCCATTTCTGTCCTAACATGGACGTGGTTCAATCAGCCGCCACAGAAATCACAATCGCTAAGAAAGCCTTCAAGAAAATACCCAGTGTCCTTCTGGGCAGCCTAGTGGAGGAACCTAAAAAAAGACATGCTGTCCCCAATCACTTGCTGGAATCAAGTAAGTTTCTGCTCTCTGACTGTTCCCCAACCTTGTAGCGATCCTAGGAGGCACTTCTCTGGTTTTTTTTTTTCGCAACTCACAGGCAAAAATCCCATCCTGTTGCTTAAATTGCATCTTCCTGTGAGCCCAAATCATAGGAGAGGTAGTCAGGAAAGAAATAGTGGCTGTACCAATCTTGGCTGACCCTAAAGTTTTGGGGTGGCTTGTTGATGCTAAGAGAGAAACTGGCAACAGGATCATGGCTCTGCTGGGGTAGTAGATGCTGCCTTAACTTTCCATTTAAAGAGTCATGCCTGCTAAACAGGAGAAATAATCTCTGTCTCATTTTTTTCTCTATAATACATTGGGTGCAACATAAATATACTTAATCAATGTAAGTAACAGTCATCATGTATGTTTTACCCGGTCTCCTTTTCTCCCTGTTTTATTATCTATCTCTGTAGAGATTTATTCAGAACTTCAGAGGAGCAAGGTTATACAGGCTGAGCCTGCTGTGTTACACTACGGAGGGTATGAAGTTGGAAAACATCACCAACAGACACTGGTAAGTGTCAGAGCAGGGATCCTCTTGGGGCTCATAAAAGGATAACAGAAGCAGAGTAGACTGCTTGTGGTCATGAGGCCTTTTGCTCTATGGAGTGCTCTAAAAAGCAGCACTTAAAACCAGTGGCCCTGCGGAAACAAAACAGATGAGTACCATGCTGTGTGCATCACTGTCCTTTACAGTCTCTGTTTTACCTTTCTGTTTCCCCTGTCTGCAAGCAGTGTTAGTGATATGTGACTTGCATGTCATGAATGAAGGATTCATGCTTTAACTCCATAAGAGACTGTTTTCAAAATGCACTTGGACTGTGTCTGCAAACATATTCACTGGTGGAAAAATGTTGGAAGCAGCTCTAGCCTTCTGCCAAGAGCAATTTAATCTAAAGGGAGGAAACTCAGTGCATAGGTTTGATTACCTTTTCTTGTGAATAGTTGGGGTATTTCCTTTTCTTCTCTCTGCTTTCCCTTTGTCTGCCTTCTTTATTCATGTGGTAAGTGTTTTGAGGCAGAGGTTGGGTGATTATGGTGGACTAGGTTCTCCAGATATAATGAAAGTAAACAAGATGCAGGAGGCTTTACAGGCTGAACTGTCACCGTCCAAAGGTTTGGTGCTTTGTGATCCAAAACAAAACCGTGGAATATTACATCATTTCTGTTGTTTTAGACCTCTGTAAAACTGAAGTCAATAGGTTGTTTCATTTTTTGTTCCTTTTGCACATAAGCAAAACAGGACCAGAATTTGATTCAACAGTAGTGTCTTCTTCAGCAAGACTAACTGTTATTCCTCGGTAAGGAATTGTGACTTGGTTCCAAAGAATAAAAATGCAAGATGCAAGGTTTACATAATTTTCTTTTCAATTCAGAGCATATTCAGAATTATTTCTGCTAAAGTAAAAATTATTACTTCCTTATTTAATACAGCTTCTTTGCTATGGATAGTCTTACAAAAAGTACAGTTGGCATTCTCAATTGACCTCTTATATTGCAAAGTGTTTTGTGGTTTTGTTTTTCTTTTGTTCTACAGAAGCTGATAAATATTTCTGGCGATGTAATAAACCTTCACATAATACCACCCCAGACAAAGTATTTTCAGATCAAATACAACAAAACAGTAAGTGTCAGAAAGCCTTCATACTGCTTTTCGCATGCAGCACTGGTTTTGTGTCATGTAAGCGGCTTTTACATGCATTCTATCTTATTTTGGGTCATTTTCTAGCACCGGCTTGTCCCTGGCTTGTCGTATGCGGTTACTGTCGATTTTTGTCCTGATGAGTGGCGGTATTACTATGACTGCATCCGAATTCACTGTCAGGTGAGGTTTTATTATAAAATATATTTACAGTTGTAATGGAATGAAACAACTATTAGGACATGATGATAATGATAAAGTAAAGGTACAGTTAATCTCCTAGAGCCACATGCGTTTATTCCCAGTAAGTCTGGATTGGAGGATTTTATTTTATCTCTGTAAGCATCTCTGTAAACATCCCAGAGCTGTGGGTAGAATATCTTCCTTATTCTGTCATTCTTTGCCAGTAGATCAGTCTTTGTGCCACACTGATGTAATGTCTTAGCTGAGTAGGCTTGGAGGAGCTCTCGATAGTTGCTGAAAGTATGGAAAGACAGATGGATACTGAAAGCAGGTAGAGTATCAGTATCCTGAGGTGCAACACAGTGATGATCTTGAAGATGTTTTATGCCCATTTACTGGCCAACTACTACAGAAACTTCTTCTTTCCATAACATCTATCCATTGTAAGAAATAAATATTTACCCCCTTTTTTTGCAGGGAGAAGATACATTAATCGTTCCTGTGCATGCTTACCCTGCTGTAAATGTTGTAGAATTTCCATCATTTATAAATCTGTCTGATGTATCAGTTGGTCAGAGGTGAGTTAAGGACAGACATTTGTCCACATTTTGTGAGACATGCACAAAATCTGAAAAATCTCATTTTCCTCTATTTGTACAACTTAACATCTTGGAAGCTTTAAGGAAGTCAGCTACCATCTGGACTGCAAAATAATTCCGTATATGAACTGTTTCAGGCACACATTCACAGGAAAGTAAATGCTGCGCAAGCTGAACATATACATAGATGGAACTGGGGTTTCAGCTAGTCTAAATTGGTGCTGACTCACTTCATTCATTGTGTGGTGAAGCAATATGGCTGCTGCTCATAATCTGTACACTCCCAAGTGCTCTGTCTTTTTAGCGTTATTAAGTCCTAAGTGAATGGATCTTCCTTTCAAGATGAAGCGTTCTGGAAATGAAGGTATGAGCTGGTAATGGTAGGTGTAAGTGACAGCAAATAACTAAGCTCAGTCCAGAGATTGATCACTCATTAGATTTTCTGCTTCTGTTTAAAAATATTTTAAGTGATCTTCTGATGTGGAGCTCTAAATGGCATAGACTTCATCTTACTCTGTAGCATAGATATAACACTGACTGTTCTCGTGAAGTAATTGGTAATTATTGTTAATAGGAACTGGGAAGGGAAAAAGGAGAAGGGAGATCCTGTTGATTAGAGTCTAGTTCTGTAGTACATTGACTATATTAGTTGTAATTATGGTGATTTGTGTTAATGTAAAGATTTGAGTGAATTCTAGGAACTGAAGGTCTTAGCAGCTAGGTTGTGTCTTAGCCTGTGAGTTGGAAGTAACTCATGAATTTTACTGAAGCACAGAAACATGAATAGGCAAGGCACGTACAAGGAAAATGCAAAATTCTGCAGTAGAAATGAGCCCAGCATTGTAGAAAGAACGTTTGTGTCTTTTTGTTTATTTGTTTTTCTAATCCCCCTTAATCTGTTAAACTCTAATGAATCCGTCAGAAGTGACGTTACAGCTTTCTCACAGGACTGAACATAACTCCTGACATTCTAGGCATGATGTGATTCTGTTTATTTGCTCCATTTTTAAAACAAATGCTGAAGTATGCAGAATTTTCATACTCTCAGAACACAGAGAAGAGATTAGGCAGAGTACAAAATACAATTTTAAATAATGGAAAAATTTCTCAACACAACAGGGTTGCTCAGAGATGCCCCTGAGGGAATTTGGAAGAGTTCCTGAAAACTGATGGTTTCAAAACTTAATTTTTACCAGTATTTTTCATCATTAGGCTATTTAAAAACTTTCCTAAAAATGAAAGCTCTCTGAGACACTTGGTACTGTACAGAATCCAAAGGACTACGGGCTCAATCCATAACCCACTGAGGTCAATGGAAAAACTTCTTTTTACTTCCATAAGTGTAGGATAAGACCTGTATTCTACCACCAGCTTTCTTCTTAGGTACAGAAGGTCCATAAGGCAACAGGTGGCGTAATTGTCTTGGTTTTAAGGCACTTTGGTTACTGTACAAGCTGCACTATACCTTAAAACAAATTGCCTCCCCAGTCTGCTGTTACATCTTCTTCAAGGCCAATGGCATCCTGGCCTGTATCAGAAACAGTGTGGCCAGCAGGAGTAGGGACGTGATCGTGCCCCTGTACTCGGCACTGGTGAGGCCGCACCTCGAATACTGTGTTCAGTTTTGGGCCCCTCACTACAAGAAGGACGTCGAGGTGCTAGAGTGTGTCCAGAGAAGGGCAACGAAGCTGGTGAGGGGTCTGGAGAACAAGTCTTATGAGGAGCGGCTGAGGGAACTGGGGTTGTTTAGCCTGGAGAAGAGGAGGCTGAGGGGAGACCTTCTTGCGCTCTACAACTACCTGAAAGGAGGTTGTAGCAAGGTGGGTGTCTGTCTCTTCTCCCAAGTAACAAGCAATAGGACGAGAGGAAATGGCCTCAAGTTGTGCCAGGGGAGGTTTAGATTGGACATGAGGAAAAATTTCTTTACCGAAAGAGTGGTTAAACATTGGAACAGGCTGCCCAGGGGAGTGGTGGAGTCCCCATCCCTGGAGGTATTTAAAAGACGAGTAGATGAGACGCTTAGGGACATGGTTTAGTGGGCATGGTGGTGTTGGGTTGACGGTTGGACTCGATGATCTTAGAGGTCTTTTCCAACCTTAATGATTCTATGATTCTATGATTCATGAACAGGTCATATTAAGGCAGAGAAAAAATGACTTTGCTAATATTGTTTATTTCCTTAGGCATTTCAAAATGTGCTTTCCAAAGGAACACTGTCTATAACATACATTCTTTGCTAATCACCAGGATAGGATTTCAGTCAGACAGTTTACAAAAAACAGAAATAAGCCTGGGTAAATTGGTCTTGATTTGTAGGATGATGGATGGTGTTACACCAATGCTTTTGTGTTTCAATTTGATAAGTGAAAATAGGTGCATACAAAAGCAAGACAGCTTGAAAAGATGTGTGCTAATATCCCTCATACAACCAGTGTGAGACATAAAGGGCTTTTATGAAAATCAGGCCACGGCATCATTATTTCTACGGTGGTTAAAGTCCAGTCATTCTGATGTGTGGGAGTTTTCAGCACTTTTGAAGACTGCACAGTCTTTTCTCATTGTCTTCCACAAGGAGGGTCATGGGAGAAGGCTCATTTCTGGTTCTGTACTTACTGTTGCTCCAGTTTGGATTGTTTGTACTTGCTGGATATTCCAGTTTGTAAGAACTTGAGGATACACATAAATAACTTCTAAAAGTAAATCTTATAAATTTTTCTGTAATCGGATTCTGTATGGGTAGGAGAAAGTAAGTCAAGGTGTAAAATATCCAGCATTCAAATCAAGATTTAGCTCTCATTTCCTCACTGAGTGAAAGAGCTGAAATATTTTGCTATTTTGGAACAACGAGGAATTACTATTTTCACATTAATAAGTAACCCATCCCTCTGAACACAGATAAATTCAGTGCATGTTGTGTATAATGTAATTTTCCAGCTTGTAATTGATGATCAACTGTAGTTTCATTAATTTCTTTTTTCCTCTCTCTTTTCAGTAAGGAGTATGTTATCCCGTTGCAGTGCAGCTGTCCAATAGATTTTGAATTCCACGTTGATTTTATTCAGCCTCACAGAGCCTTCACTGTCCAGCCAACATTTGGTAGATTGAACTTATTTAAAATTCTAAATGTTAAATCCGTATTTATTACGTGTAGTTACTTGTGGCAGTGTATTCAGTGCTGTACTGAAAAAGCCTTTGCCTCAGAGTGTTTCCAGGTAAATCCAGGCTGATAAATATTAGTCATATGCAGCCTCACAGCAAATAGCCCTCTGTGGCTGGTAGATTTCTTTTGTCAATGCCCAGCTACAGACCTCTGACAAAATATGGGACGTCCCAAACAGTCCATCCGGCCTTTGTCTTCTCTCTTTGCCGGTGCGGCCTGTGGAAAGGAGAGAGGCAGGAAGCCCAGCATTCACCTCTTTATCACACCTTTCCCCAAGGACTGTCTGGCTCCTGCCCCATTAAAGGAACAGATATCTGTCTTTGTGGAATAGGTGTGCATCATGTTACTTGATTGGGGGCACAGAGGAAATAAAAGGTGACTTCTGCTCTATCAAACATATCCCTGTACCTGTTTTTCCCTAGTGGTCTGGAAGAATTTGATAGAATTGTGTCTGTTGCTTCAGGAGCCATTTGTTACAGTGATGGGCACAAAACACACTGCTGCAGGTGTTTCATGGGACAGCAGTGGCTTCAGTCCAGACCTCTGTGTACGGGCTTTACAAGAGGCAGGGACTTTTGGCTACAGTACGCTCAGCTATTTTCATGCCTAATGCTGGAGAGGGCTCTGTCTTGAGGCAGACATAACTATTTGCAGGTCAGTTGCTACATTTAGCAACATTAGCTTACATTTGGAAGGTGCCGGCAGAAGCATGTAAGTGCCCAGGTGTTCTGACAAAAATGTGTAAGTGAATACCTGGCTGCATAATTCACTTAGGCAGTCTGGTCAATTCCATGAAAATACATAAAAATATAAAGAAATAAAAACCTTCATAAATCTGGCGCTTAGTGCCATTTGTGACACTGGAATTTAAACTTTGATTATTTATGCACTTCAGTAAAAGTTGCTGTTGTTCCTGTATGTACAATGATATGAATTTGCCCTGTCTTGGTCAGATGGATTTTCATTCTTCAGAGGTAGTAGTTGGATTCTATCAGATGTGTGGTTCACAAAGATGAACTATGCTGCTGCCTTGTTTTGGGTCATTCTTTCAGGATAATATTCTTTCTTACTTTGTGCTTAAAGAAGTTTTGATATATCAAGGGTGGAAAGGAACAATATTACATGAGTAAAACTAGGGAGAAGTTGTAAAATTCATCAGGAAGTTATTGGTTTTTTGCACGGTCATAGACAAAGTGGCTGGAACTAATTCATGCTTTCTAAGTTGGCTTAGTTCTTGGGAGAAAGGTGAACAAAAATATCCCAGAAAAAACATCAACCCAGTACCAGTCAGTTAAGACAGAAACTTTGGTAGCTAGAAACTCTGAGGTGCTGAAGGCCATCTGAAAAGCAGTAAGAAGTTTCAGTTCCTACTCAAGCCATTGTGCTCTGAGATCAGTAATGATAAAATACTCTAACAAATTCCACACACAAAAAAACCCTCAAAACAATGAAACTAACTGGTGTTTAAAACTGCAGGGTGCAGAAAACCAGGCAATGGTCACTTTACAGAGATGAGAAATTAATATTTCTGATGAGCTGAATGAACTCCTTGTTGCAGAAGTGCCGAGGAGCATCAGGGCCTGTATCCTGGGATTGCACAGAATGATTAGAGATATGAAGGGTGGTTAAAGTCATTGAGAAAATAATGGAATAGGTAATAAGGAAACAAGACCAAGTAGAGACAGGTAATGCATCAAATCCAGATGATTCCCCCAACTTAGAAGAGCACAGAGGAATATGTTTATAATACTTTGCTCATGAAAGCAGTAAGTGCCAGAGACTTAAGACTGGCAGATGCAAGTGAAGAATTTCTACATATAAACAGGCAATCATTTTCACAACAGTAGGAAACATTATAGTCTTACTGTCAAATCTCTCTGCTATTGCAAAATATCTCCCATTATCTGGCAATGGGTAGTTCTTGAAAGACACTTGGAGACCTGAAATATTTTCCAGGCCTACTGCCATCCATTCAAACATTAATATTATTTTTAAAAAATGTAGTCCAGAATCAATTTCAGCATACCTAAGTGGGCTCATGTTAGATGGACTCATATTGTTTTTCTCCTCTAATCACAGGAATCATTCCAGGCAATGGGAAAGTGGAAGTAACTGTGAAATATTCCCCACTTGAGTATGGAACAGCACAAATGACAATGCAGTTACGGATTTCACAGTTTCACTCAAAACCCTATGTATGTGTATTCACAGGAACATCAACACCACATCTGGGTCTAATGTATGTGTGGTTGACTGATCTTTGAGTATTTTTGCCCAGTGCTAAAAAATACCTATGTAATAGGATTTCGTGCCATTTTGCTGTAATCATTTTAAGCATTTATATCTATGGAGACTTAAAATGCACTAATGTAATTCGACTGTTAATACATGTACCTGCTCTCTTACATCATTTGCTCAGAACGCCCTTCATCTGTATGAAGTGAAACTGTACCAAAATAAAAATAACGAGAAGCTACATATCCTTGAAGAAGTGTTGAGCATCCTCAGCTTCTGTTATGCCTGCTCTATGTTATTCTTATTGCTGAGGCCTTGCAAGATACATTTTTTTTTTAGCAATAAGGTCTTTTGGGCTGTACTTAATTTTTTGTGAACTCTGAAGATTAGAAAGTTTGGTTCCAGTTGTAATTTGGGAGAGAAATTTCCAGTCTCCTTGTATATCTAAAGGGGATGTAAATGCATGAACTAGACTTATATGCCATTTACAGAGTACTTGTAAGAGCAATATCTGTCCTTCTGACACCTAGAAAAGAACATTTTGACAAACAACGAAGTCGTCCAGAGAAAAAAGCTGCATCTGCAGGAAGATCTGTGGTGTGGAGAAGAGACCAATTCAGCCAACTACGATCGAGGCCTATTCAAAAAGTAAAGGTGTGAAGAAAAAATAACCACAAGTACTTTTCTGGGCTGAAAATCTTTCTTGTTTCTATTTATTCCTATTCATTTATCTCTCGTAGGAAATTGAATATCAGAACCTCAGATTCCCCACAGACTTGTCAAATCCATATGCTGTAGCTACTGTTTTGAATCAAGAACCAGGCAAACTGAAGATTAAGGACTTGAAAGAAGGTAATGTAATTAAGCAGCATAAACTTGGTCTTAGCATTATTTGTAGGTTTCTGATGAGGAACTCAGCTTCAGAATTGCTGAGGTGATGTGATCGTAGTTTCTGTAAGAAATCTCACCTTAGCTTTGTGTATTAATGAGTTCAGTTATCATAATGGGTGAATTTCCCAGTTGAAAATTCAGTCTAGTTTGAGGTGTGAGATGGCTTTCTGATATTCCTGCAGCCCTTTGCCAAGGCAGTGAAGGGATAAAAACAAGACAGATGAAGGAAGCCATATTTCAACTAAAAGTCAAACAAAAAATTCGGGAAGAGGAAGCAAATCATCTGAAGTGGTAAGTGTTAGTTAACCACATTAAAAACACAGGGGTTTGCTTAACTAAGGCCTCTATGAATGATGTATGCAATATCCACTAGGACTTAATGCTGCAATTTCATGTCCTGATAGGTTTGTTTTAGAGCTAAGTTACTGTTGTTTTACTTTCATTTTTTTCTCTTCTGCCTAAGAGCAGTCTCAGTAGTAATCCATAGTAGTACCCAATGAGGTCTTTGATTGTGTTATGGTTGCATTCAGAAAGAAACCTGATGAAAACCTTGTTGTCATGCATCTCATCTTGTGCCCTTAAGGGCAAAGGAAGCTTTTGTCATGGTTGTCAATAAATCAAGGCTAAAATGTATAATGGAGTGAACAGAATTGCACATGTACATCAAATGGCGTAAAGCAAAACACATAGTGGTGTGTGTAAGCACACCGTGGTTTCATTTGCAATCCACAAATCTGCTCTTATGCTGAATGTTATGGACCCCTAGACACCTTAGGAAGAGGAGAGTAAGTCTGTTAGCCTTTAAATAAAGGAAACTGTGCATTAAGTAAAGCATTTTTCTCGCCTCCACTGTAAATGCAGGCAAGTTCATAAAGGCAAAGATCCAATCTCTGTGGAATTTAAAAAAGAGATTATTGAAAACCGACAGAGGGAAGAAGAGCAATACAAGGTTAGTTTTCACTGTTTTTTCTATAAATTTAAAATCAAACTTATACTTTCAGGTTATGCAGTGCACTAGTGAATTGTATCAAGCTCTCTACGTCTTCAGTTCTTCTTCATACCTCAATGCAAACCTGTACTAGCTGTACTTCTTACTGCAGTTATATCTTTATTATGCCTGTGTATCACTGTTTCTGAGGTGGTTTAATCTTGGAGGTAGACAGAGAGAAAGGTAAGTTATTAATGGAAATGTAACTAGATATTTGCCCAACCTAGCAGATTTGCACCCAGCCACCCAGCCATGTCACAGTGCAACATTGCAGCGTAATCCTGTCAGCACCGTGGCTGCATCCAAACTTCTGTTTATATTGTACCCCTCTGAAGAGCTGATGTCCTGAATGGCTCACAGTCAAAGAGCTAAACCCAGTCAGTACTCTCACACAGAGCCATGGGGAGATAATTCATCAGTTTGTTCTTCTGCACCTTCACCCTTCCTCTGTTTGGTTTCTTCCAGTCACCCCAGACTGCAGGTCATCTTCCATGGAGGTGACAGCAGCAATACTTTGTGGCAGGAAATATTTTTTCCCATGTGGCACAGCCGTCAGGGACAGGTGGGGCTTGTCCCTCTTATTCTGCCTCCTGGATATTCAAGTAGCTTCTGACATCCCACTGACTTCCAAGGAGCTGTTTATGGGAGTAAAATTATTTACAGATAGGGTAAAGGCTTAATTTATACACTGAATTAGGCACTGTGAATTAATTCAAACATTATATTTAATACTAACAAAGGAGGAAGTGAGTAAAAAGAGGATCTAAATTGTGAGATTGTTGTATCACTGAATTAGACGTATGTTAACTTTGTTTAGAAACATTTCACTTACCTGTTGGCCATAGGGGCTGCGGAGATCTCTGGCTGGTTTCACAGTTGCCCCCATGACTTTCTGACAGAGGCATATTTTTGCTCATGCTGTCAGTTTGTTCACCTTGAGTGTCATTAGGCCTCACAGAGTATTTATTATCCCTCCATCATTTGCTCGAGTGGCCACTGTGTTATACAGCCTGGGAGTGGCTGTCCTGAAGACCTTTAACTGGTCTGTCTTCCATTGTACTAACTAAAACCTCAGTCTATGAAAATCATAGGAATTTCACTCTGCAAAATAACCCCAAGGTCTTTGTTTAAGACATAATGATATCCTGGAAATGAAACAGTAAGTGACTAGGACTGGGATGGAAGAGGCACAAGGAAAAGAAGCACTGGTATTCATCCAGCATGCCTGAACACTTTGAGAGGGTCTCAAAGAAGTGAAGTGATATCAGTAGTAAACAGTTTCACACATGAACAGATTAAAGAGCTGGCACCATTGGAAACCATGACAGAGATGTTCACAGAACATGGGAAAGCTGCAGGAAATTTCTGTGGCGCCGGGAAGATCTGTTTGGGTGCTAACTTATGGTGTTGGTTCTGTAACCCCTCTCTGGCTGATTCTGGCTATGCAAAGCGAACTGTGTTAGATTAGGGCAGGGATCTGATTGAAACTCAGACCCAAAAAGACATTATTTTACTTTGTTTGACTTGCTCAAGGGTTGCAATAATCACTCCCTAGAAGGGAATGAAATCTGTGTTTTGTCAAGAACCTCCAGAATGTTCCATTGTAAGTGAGTTCCACTAATTGTGAGGGAGAAAAGAATTCACTGGATGCTTTGTACTAATGTGATTGTTCTTTCTGGTGACAAATTAGATCCAAAGAGGAGATCCTATCATAGAACAGGAGTTTCAAAGGAAAAAAGGAGAAGTTTCTTTCAGACGTGTTATCCGGCCTGTTGACCAGGTTTGTTTATATGTTATTATTGCCTGCTATATGTTATTGTCACCTACTAAGCTAACAAACAGCCATAGATATTTGGCACTGAATACTTTTCCTCCTAATATTCCCATTTCTGTGTCAGTGTCTTATTTCCCATTTTACTTTTAGTACAGTAAGGCAAGCACTGTGCTACATGCACAACTCATCTTCTGATGATCTAATATGAGAGACAAATGGAAATCTGCAGGCCTAACCTGAGATTCACATTGCTTGTTTCTGAAAGTGCTCTCAGGAGTAGCTTTCTCATGCCTAAACATAAGGTTAAGCATATCACAAGATTTGCAACCTTTACCTGCAGGTCAGATTGACAGGAACCTTTCTGGTACTTAGATTTTTTTGTCCTTCTCTGTGGTGTGACCTACTTCCTAAGATCCATTTGCTAGGATTATTGGGAACTTTGTTTAATAGACACCCTGCTACTGAAGGAACTTTGAATGTTAGCAAGACAAAGGGTCCTTACTGCCTTCTTCTTGAGGAACATAATAGCTGTGGGAGTTGGTCTTTTACTATAATCTTATGCCTGTTACAAAGTGCTGAAAATTGTTTGGTGAGGCACAACATGGGGTTGTGTGGAGCTGGTGTTCTGAGGACCTTCCTAATCTAAATGTTGGTTGAGCGGCTGCCCTCCTGTTGGGAGGTACTGTACTCTGGGGCCGCTGGAGTCTCTTCTAGTGCCACAGTCTTCTGTCACATCAGTTTAAAAACTGGAGAGGAGATTAATGCATCAAGAAAGAGATTTACTTGTGTTCAAAGAGCATTCTGACAATTTAAGGCAATAAATATAGAGACATCACCTCTGTCTCAAGAGCCAGAGATGACTAGATGTGGGGAGGTTATTCTGGGGAATTATCACTCTAAGTTTACCCTGGTCTTTCACCCTTCTGTGGGTGTGTGCTATCAGCCATTATTGGAGACAGGGTACTGTTTTTGCTGGGCCCCTGGTTTGAGCCCTTACAGCTATTCCAACTTCATGTCTGTGCAAGATGAAGTATGTACTTAGTAGAGACCTAGTCCCTTCTCTCCACTGTCCAACTGCCCATGTATTGCACTTAAGTTGTAGTACGTGGTTGTCATTTATGTGTAGATGCAGATCATGCCACATTATCTCTGCATTCCCCATACTGCATCTGCAAATATTTGGTGATTACCTCCCATTAAGCCCTGCAATGAAGTCTTCTGGTTAAATGCCAATACTGCGAACGTTTTCACTTGACTTAATTTCAGTGTTTGGAAGTAACATATGGATTCAGGCCAAGGAATGGCTTGGGCTGGAGGAAATTCCTCCCTTGTCTAGTTGTAAAAGGGATGTCCTTTTTCTTTTCTTTTTCTTCTTTTAAAAAATACCATGCAGCATCCAAGTGTCCATCCCACATTTGACTTGCTCCGTAATGACCCTTGGGACAACAGAAACAGGATGTTGAGGAAATTCCAACAGGCAGCATACAAGGTAATGTGAAGAACCAGAATGCAGTGTGATGGCATGACGCCTTAGAAATAGCAAAAAAGAACATGCAAATTAGCACGTAAGAAGTCTTCACAGCTATCCAGGGATTTGATAGTTTGATAACTATGTCCCTACTTCACCAGCAAATAAGGATCTGGAGTAAGTTTTGTATTCAGCTGGTACTTCTGCTGGTGCTTAGTATTGCAATCAATACTAAACAAATGCAGATGAATTTAGATTTTTTAAAAAAAAATACTTTTGTACAAAAAAGAGAAGATTTCAAAATGCATATAGAATACTGTGCCCAGTTTTGGGCCCCTAGGACAAGAAAGACATCAATAAGCTGGAGTGAGTTCATTGTAGAGCCACCAAGATGGTCGGGGTCTGGAGTACTCACTCTGTGAGGAGACTCTGTGAAGACACACTTACTCATCCTGGAGAGGGAAAGTGGGGGGAGAGAGCAGCACCTTCCAACACCTCTGAGGAGTTTATTGATGATGGAGCCAGGATCTTTGCAATGGTGCATGGTGGGAACATGGGAAACAATGGGCATAAATTCAAATCAGAGAGGTATAGACTGTATATAAGAAGAGCCTTTTTCACCATGAGGACAGTCAATCATTGGAGCAGGTTGCCCAGAGAGGTTGTACAGTCTACCTCCTTGGATGTTTTCAAGACCAGACTGGATAAAGCCCTGAGCAACCTGGTCTGATCTCATCGCTGACCTTGCTTGGGAGCAGGAGGTTGGACTAGGACCTCCTAAGATCCCTTCCAACCTGGAAGCTAAAGACTAAATCAGTAAAATCACTTATCTCATTGGGTTTAAATATTTTCTTGCATCTCCACTGCTCATTTCCCAGTAAATCTAAATGCAGCAAGCAATATGGAAGTTTCCTGCTCTCCTAGTATCCAGTTTGGATATTCTTCTCTAATCTGTTCACAATATTAGGCTCCATACGGAGGTCCTGAAATGACATGCTCTTTCCTGTATTGCACAAATAAGGAGGTGGCAAAATATCCCCTTCTATTTAGTCCCAGTATTAAAACCTAGGACTCTTCATTGTTACCCTGTGATACACGGCACTGGGCGAGTTGCACAGTGCAGGTTACTACTTATTCTCCTCATTCAGAGAGCCACAAATATTCATATGGCCCTGATCAACTGACTGTTTAGCCATTATTAAATCTGTGTATGCCAACAGACACAGCTGAAGGATTAGGACCTAGCCAAAAAAGCCTAATAAACCTGTAAGACTAAATGAAGGTTTGAACTGTTTTTGTTGTGTAATGTCAGGACAAGTGCCGGGTCCTGCACTTCGGCCACAACAACCCCATGCAGCAGTACAGGCTTGGGGAAGAGTGGCTGGAAAGCTGCCCAGCAGAGAAGGACCTGGGGGTGTTGGTCGACAGCCGGCTGAACATGAGCCGGCAGTGTGCCCAGGCGGCCAAGAAGGCCAATGGCATCCTGGCCTGTATCAGAAATAGTGTGGCCAGCAGGAGCAGGGAAGTGATCGTGCCCCTGTACTCGGCACTGGTGAGGCCGCACCTCGAATACTGTGTTCAGTTTTGGGCCCCTCACTACAAGAAGGACGTCGAGGTGCTGGAGCGTGTCCAGAGAAGGGCAACGAAGCTGGTGAGGGGTCTGGAGAACAAGTCTTATGAGGAGCGGCTGAGGGAACTGGGGTTGTTTAGCCTGGAGAAAAGGAGGCTGAGGGGAGACCTCATCGCTCTCTACAACTACCTGAAAGGAGGTTGTAGCAAGGTGGGTGTCGGTCTCTTCTCCGAAGTAACAAGTGATAGGACAAGAGGAAATGGCCTCAAGTTGCAGCAGGGGAGGTTTAGATTGGATGTAAGGAAAAATTTCTTTACTGAAAGAGTGGTTAAACATTGGAACAGGCTGCCCAGGGAAGTGGTGGAGTCCCCATCCCTGGAGGTATTTAAAAGACGTGTAGATGAGGCACTTAGGGACATGGTTTAGTGGGCATGGTGGTGTTGGGTTGACGGTTGGACTCGATGATCTTAGAGGTCTTTTCCAACCTCAATGATTCTATGATTCTATGATTCTATGTAGAGTTGAGATCCATTTTACATCTCTTCTTCCTCATTTTCTCCCTCCTGAACAGAAAACTGTAGTAAAAATTCTGAAATAGAGATGTCTGAGTGAGCTCTGCAAAATAAATACAGTTGTAAAGTACGTATATTTCTATGTCTGTAAATCTTAGAGTCTTTGGCTTAATATTAAACTTTAAAATCATTCTTTCAGATTGTGATTCAGATTCGGCTAAATCGTTTACTACTTCTGTTCCGTGGGCTAACCAGAGAAGCCAGAGGTTTGGAGGAAGGCTCTGTGTCTGGTAAGGAGTGGAAGAACAAGTTGATATTTTGGCCATGAATTACAATAATTCAGGTTGTGCTGCAGTGTGTAAGGTGCGTTACATATATACTGACATGTAAACGTAAAGACGGAGTCCCTACAAAGGAGTCTTCAAACAAAAAAGATAAGTATGACAAGGTAGAAATGGCTGTAGTCAAAATATGTTTATTTTTCGTGCACATTATTTACCAGATGTAAAAAATGTGATTAACTCCTCTTAGGAGCCTTGCATCTTATCTACTAACGGGGCAGAAGTTGTGAATGCTCCATCATTGGAAATGTTCAAGGTCAGGTTGGATGGGACTTTGAGCAATCTGATCTAGCAATAGATGTCGCTGCCCCTAGTAGGGGGGTTGGACTAGATAATCTTTAAAGGTCCCTTCCAACCCAAACCATTCTATGATTCTACTTATAGGCCTGAGGAACAAGGAAAGGGCAGATGGGACTATATGGGAAACACAGGTAGGTGAACAGATCAGGTGGAGCCCAAGAGGTTAGAGACATAGATAAGAGGAGCTTATCACATGGAGGATGGAAGAGGGAAAGACACCTGAATGTGATGAAGGCAAGATATCTGAACTCAGTGAAATGAGATGGTAGGAACCATGAGATACATGGCTAGGTGTCCAGTACTGGGTTGAGTTTTCCTCCTTAGCATTTTCTCATACAAGTGCTTTCAAGCAATCACTTTTCTTTACAGTGAAATGAAAGTGAAATGGAAAAGTCCCTTGTTCTTTAACAGTCATAGAAGGAAACTGGCCTTGGATGGGAATCACAGTTGGGTATACTGGGGACAGAAGAGAATTTGTGTCTTTTATTTCCCACTCCCTCCTACACACACAATTTGACAACTGCTGAAACACCTTTCCATATCAGGCCTTTACTGCTTCTGCAAGTAGGCAGTTTTAATTCCCCATATGTGGGAGTTGCAGGGGTGCTTCAAGTAGAAGGCATAATGGCAGTTAGTGTAAGAGAGGCCTTCTGACTTGTCTCTGCCTTGCTGAGCGGAATGAGATAGAGGACCATGCTGGAATGAGGGGGCTGTAACGTCCTTTTAGAAAAGGGGAAATTAGATCTGTCTGCTAGTCAAGGTATTGTGCCTACTGTCTTGTAGATGTGGCATTTAAAGCCTTTCGGAAATATTACCTTTTTATATTAAAATGACTAGACACATCCTGTCTTAGGAAGATGTTAAATATGTTTTGTGGTTTGATTCTATTTTTGAAACAGTGTATTAAGATACATTACAAAATCTTAATATTTGCTTTCCATTCATGACAGAAAGCAGGACTTTCAGCAAACCAGAGAAGAGTGAAGAATGTAAGGGCATTTCTTCCAGCATATCTGAAGATCGTATATTGCCTTTTGAATTCCCCTTTTACAGTTCCCATGAATTGCACCATGATTTGGTAGGTATAGTAACTAAAATGGTGGCCAACATTCAAGATAGAGTTTTGTTGAAGACATTGGCCCCAGGCCCAGTACTGCCTTTATTAAAATTTCACAATGTGACTGGTGTTCTGGGGTTCCCACAAATTAATTCAGGCCTTAGATTTACTAAGGGTGCTGCTGAAAACAATAAAAAAATCTTTGCATTCTCTTAATTGCATTCTAAAATTCTGAGTAACACATTAATGATCAGAGTTAGTTAACATCCATGATTTTGCAGAAGAAAAGAAATGAAAAATAACTGAAATGCCAAAGTCCAAGAAAGGACAGGAGAAATATAAAAGAAAATGTTTGCATAATTATTTCCATATTTTTCAAGTAGCTGTGCTGATGGATTGCTGCCAATGCAAAACAAAATGCCCACCATATTACTGGGTTTTAAATACTGTATCCTTTCAGGCACCTGATGCTCTTGGCCTAGTTCCTATCGAATTGGTAGATGTGAAAGTCAGACACATTCTTCCTTTTTACGACTTGAAGGTGAGTCAGTACAGCTCCCTCAGCTGTATCATGTTTCTGTCTTTCACCAGTCCGGTTAGATATGTTTTCTTCCTGATCCAGTGACTCCATTGTGCAGCCCAGTAGAAATGTTACTTTAATATGGCTGTGTGATTAGCATGCTTTTATTAAAAACAAATCTCACCTGTTTCCATAAGGAACAAGCTTATAGTCAGCAATAGTCCCTCTCTCCAGACAGAGAGATGAATCACCTCAGCTGAAATTATTATATCTCAAACAACAAAATCCCTCTGTGAATGAGGATACTGCAAGCCCTGCACGCCACACAGTTTTTCCTTTAATTTTACAGTTTTATAAAAGTGACATTATAAAAGTGTCCTTCCTTTTAGAAAGTAATGGAAGTCTTCTGCTTATTTGGCATCCAGTTCTGCATGCTTAGTTCCTTCATTCCTGCACAGGAAATGCAAACATCTCTTTCTTGAAATAGATAATGTTTTTTCAACTTTATGAGTACGGAAACATTTTTTCTCCTGACTTCTAAACCCTTTTCTTTCCAATTTTTGAATAGCAAAAGATCAAATTCTGCACCCCATCAAAGTAAAAATATTTCCTTGGGTTCAAATCAATGCAGATTTTGGCTCAATGTCCACTTCCTGTTTTTTCAGGTGGTGTAACAAGTCTAGAAGCTTTCTTGTAGCGTCTTTTCCCCTTACTACACATTGGTTCATCTATCAGTGTTACATATATTACTTAACACAGCTTTTCTCCACCCCATTAAGTTCAGTATATTTGATCAAGAAACTGTTAAATCCATGGTCTTTCATAGAAAAGCAAGAATGGGAATATTCATTTATGGAGTCATTCAGCTTGTCCTGGTGAAGTGTGGCTTCTCAAAGTTTTGGTCATATACCATGTTCCAGAATAGTGATCCAAGTCTCTTTTACCACAGAGATGTGATGTGTCCGTGATAAAGCTGGAATGCTCCATTCCATCTGTGAGTTAATCAGAAGCGATTATTGTCGTCTCCTGCAGCACACCTTTTTTCTTTGTACTTAGGTTCCTCAGCATTTCAGCATTATGAAGTATCAGCCATTTTGTACACACCATGCAGCCACAAGTTACAAGCCTCAAAAACTTTCCCGACCACTGAGGCAGGGAGCCCAGGTAACAAGACATCTCAAATACAAACTTCACTCAAGTCACTCCCAACTCTACATTTCTGCAATTATTTGATTAATTTTGTCTCAACATTTTATACCAAAAGGCTTACTGCACTCTGAAAACTTCTGGTGTCTGTGTTTTTCAAGGATGAGTTGATTCAAGTAGTTGCTTCTCCTGAGGGGCAGCTTAACCTGGTCTCCCAGAGGATGGATTTTCACAAAACATCCCGAGAAGAAGGAGCAGAAAGGGATATCAGCCTCTTAAAACTGGTTCCTCCCCAAGCTTTAGTCTACCCTACAGAGAGCAACCCACTTCGCATTTTTGTAAGTAGAAGTTGACTTCCACGAAGAACCTAAGAAAGGAGGGGAAAAGGTGTTTGTTTCATCAGAAGCCTGACGTGGAATTGGTGGGCAATTATCTTACTCAGATTAGTATAGAAAACTATCCAGAGTGAGAGTAATCCTTCAAGGTGCAAGCCCTGGTAGGTAGGAGTCACAGAGCTCATCCCACTGAGAGGGGCACCATTTCACTTTAAGGTGGAATTTGATCAGTTTAGGGGAGGGATGATAAGGCAAAGTTGCCAGTGATGGCAGAGAACTGGAGACCCTTCCAGTCTCAGGCTCCACAAATGGTCACCGATCCCAGGATTCCCTGGAACACCATGGGGCCCCTCCCTTCTTCTCCATTTGTTTCCCCATTTGGATGTTAGAAGAAAAGCCATGATCTTGGCATCTCAGTCCTTCTATAACCTCATGCTCTTGCCCAGGTAGGTAGGACAGGTGCAGTCTTTTCCTTCTGTTCAGCTAGAGGACTGCAGTTCTGCCTGATCCTTAGGTAAACTGGGAAAAGTGAAGTCAAACTCTTTGCTCACGTTGTGTCCTGCTGCCTTAGAGTTTCCAATAGTTCTCATAGCATCCCAAAACCACATTTCCAAATTATTAGGCACAGAGATTCAAAAAATCACAGCCACGTGCATGGGAGGATTTTCTTTTACTTAATTGTCATGTAGATTGTACTACTTGGCACCGACTACAGAAGGTATTTCCCACACAGTGCAGCGCAGCCTGGAGGTCCCTGAGGTCTCTTTGAGCAGGCAGAGACAGCTGTATAGCTCAGTGAAGTGCTGTGCATGTGTACAGGCAGCATCTCCAAGCCAGCATGGCACTGTGCCTGATTTGGGTGGCTCTGTCTTTCAGCATTACTTAGCTGCAATGGCCCAGAGCCCAGTGTGCTAGTCTGGTGGTCTTGGCATAACATATATGGTATAGACTTGTCCTCACTGCATGTGGCCAGGGCTCCAGTAGACTTACTGATGAGATCCTCTGTGCATCTCTTTCATCCCTCTGTCATGTCAATGTAAGAGCCAGGCACAGCCTGATCCCACGCTACCCAGCATTAGACTTTATTCAGAAACAGATGCTAGTGCAGTGAAATAGATGGCAAAATGCTCACTAGCTTCCACCACAGTGAGGCCAGTTCCCATTCTTGGATTCTGAACTGTTCAGAGAATCAGCAATGGATTTTGGAGTAATCAGCCAATAGTTTTTTCTTCCAAACTTGGAAACAACACCTAAATTGCTGTATTTTAGACAGCAGAGAGCATGGATAAGCCAGGCAAATTATGGGTCTCTGATGAGGGGAAGAAACAGGAAATGAAGCATCACACCAAACAGAACAGTCACAGTGATACAAAGGTGTGAATCTGGGAAGACTACATTAATTGTAAGAACTGAATTTTCTTCAATTTAGTTCTTTATGGTGCTCAGAATGATTTTTTTAAAATAATCTCTTCTTTGTTTTTAGAACCCCACTCCAGGATTAGTTCCATTTTTACCTCCTTTGGCCTATTCTGAAACAAATATTGAATATCATCTTTGTCCTCATCCAAAATATACCTTTACCAAGGAATGCCCCAAAGGATCCAGTATTCCAGTCACGCAAAAGAAATTTCTGCATCACCAGGTATGGCCTTTTGGGTTTATTGTATGAGTACCTGGCTTGAGTATGTTCTTGCTGAGGATTTGCTCCAAGGAAAGAAAAAGGAAGATGAAGAGTCATCCTAGATAGAAGACATTTTCAAATATAAATTATGCATGCACCTAAATAGTCAGTACATGGGTCAGAATAACTTGTTCTTGTTAGGTTTTATCCACGTCTCTTATTTATCCCTGAGTATTTCTCTGCTCTTTCCTTCTTTTCGCTGTCTTATTGTATTTTCATGACCTTGCAGTGGAGGAAGCATCTTTTAAATATGGAGAACTGCAGCTCCCCAGATTCAGTTCTCAGCCAAGAAGTCAGATGTTCTGTCCTGCAAGCCTCTCTCCCCACAGCGTTATGTGTTAGAGATCTGATTGCTGTAACACTTGTCATTTCAGGAAGTGATTTGCGGAGTAATGGAATGGAGAAGATTCTTGCCAGTGGTGTATTCCACTTTTTCTAACACTCCCACATTGACAAGTACAACACCTAGGTAAGAAAGAATTTGAATATACAGTGCCTCTACCCTGCACCAGTTTCTGCTGTCTGTAACTACATTGACCAGTAACTAGTCCCACAGATAAAAGTGGGCCCATGGGTGGAATTAATTGCTGCTCAGAAATACAAAACCAATGGGGAAAACCCCTACTGACCTCCTTGAAGGAAGAGGAAATCATTAGAGGAAATACCTAGCCCTGGAAGGAGAGTTCCAGTCTGGACTTTCAATAACATCTCTCCTGAATGCTTTTTGATTCAGTGCTAGAAGACCCCGGGAGGTGCAAACTCTGTCCTGCAGAAGTATGAATGGTAAAACCTTTAACATATGGGCACCTGCACCCAGTGGTAGCCAACATCTCTCAGGCTCACGTTCCCTCATATCACAGCAGTTTCTGGTATACTCAGATTTTCCAGGAATATTTAAAAGTACATAATCTTCATTGTAACTACAACTACTGTGACGTTTCAAAATATAAGCATTGAGTGTAGTTACTCTCTGTCCATCTTAAACTAATACCATTTCCATCACAGGGATCCTTACAGTTTAGATATGCTTCCAAGAGATGTACCACCAATGCTGTATGACTTACCTGAGAGAGACAGGGAGAACATAACTGACCAGTAAGTTTCTCCTCTATTTTGTATTCAGTGAGACTGATTATGTCTTAACCACTTGTATGGATGTGTCTAAACCTGTCCCGAGAGATCCTCAAAGGCAAAAGCAGAAAGTCCTTCTTGCATAAAACATACTTTTTTTTTTCTTGGCTAAAAAATACTTTTAAAAGGATAAAGCCTGATTGTTCTTCATCTTACTAATTTTTAGTGAGACAGATGAAACTGAGTTCAAAATGATTCTTACTCCAGAGATGGTGAGAGCTGAATTTCCACAAATTGGGCAGGCACTCTCAGAAGAAGGCAAAGAGAAATCAGCAAAAGAAGAAAGGTACGTATAATTTGAAATTAGGGGAAAGGAATGGGAAGGAGTCTAAAGACAAGCATCCCTGTCAGAATTATGTAAAAAGTCATACTGAGATGCTCTAGGGGCTCCGTCATGAGCAGGATACAGATCTGGTACTTTGAGCAAATTTGCACTGCTAATGCGATCTCCGGATTGGACTTCAGAAAGCAGCTGTGAATGTGACACACTGACCTGGATGTCTCTGACTTCAGTTTTATCAATATGATCTAACACTTGAGGCAGTTTTCTTGCCTTCGCAGAGATATTCAATGTTCTTGGACCAGTGGCGTTTCCTTTTCAGTGACCCTTTTGGTTAGGCATTTATTAATGCTGGCAGAGGAATGAGCCCTTAGAATTTCCCCCAGCATGGTGCTTTTTTCTCAGGCTCTTCCTAGGAGTGGGTCACGTTTGCTCTGCTGTCCGAGCTTCACACTTCACCAACACACATTGTGCTTTAGGCATACAGCACAGCATGTAAAATAACTTGCATTCATAAACACAGAATTACCTGCTCCCTAAAATGTTGTAAACTGGCCACTGTAAGGGCCAAATTTTGCCTTTTGCCTCCAGCGTTGTCAGGCCAATGTCCTGAGTTTGCAGCTCAGCAGAGAAACCTTGAGGGGGAACCTGAGGACAAGGAAAGCTCTGAGGGACCAATGGGTCTTTGATGGGGTTGATGATTACCACCATGGTTTCAGAGCAACATTTCAGAACTGCCCAGCAATTCTGTGGGGCTGGAAGCAGAAGTGGATACACTGTGTGAAACTTGGGAGTATGTGATGTTGCAGGAAGGATGCAAGGAGGTGTATGAGCTGCTAAGTGGGACACTGGGGGCAGTGGGCTTGAGCAGCAGGCAGTATGGGTAGGATAAGTGATTGCAGAGCAACACAGGAGAAAGTACTGAGTTCTAACCCTGTGTTTTCACAGATACCTTGCGTGACTTGGAGCAGGTGAATTAATCTTTCGGTCCAACAGTTGCCCCCTCTTTAAAGTGGTCATGATGTGGCTTGGATGTCAGTATGTGCACAATAGTCTGAAACTTTCAGAGCCATCAAGAGATTTGAGTGTCTCATTTTCTTTAATTTTAGAGGGAAATTATTTGATCGACATTCAAATCCTGTGCAACTGTCAGCCATTAAACTTTAAAACAGTGATGCTTATTATGAGCTCTCTGACAAAACACTGATTGCTGTATTGTGATTACTACAGCATTGATTGAAAATAATTTGCTGTAAAACACAGGTGTGTCTGACTCAGTGCCACTTTTTGCATCTTATGACACTCTGCTTGTCAGAACATGGGGATTTGGAATAGCTTGTGTAACTAAAGAGTGACCTTTTTCTCCACAGTGATACAGTGTTGGATGGTGCTTTTCCTGGGTAAGTAGTTCTATAACCATAAGGTTGGTTCTTTTTGAAGTTTTAGATGTTTTCTTCAAAAATGAAAATACTTTTCTATATTAAACACCTCTGGGTATTGAAATTTACTTGTTGAAAGCTTCCCTATTTGTTTGGCTTTGTAAAGAGGAAAACAAAAATTTATTAGCAAACAATGAAGTCCCAATCCTTTCTTTTGTCACTGGAAGGTTCTTCGTTTTTGTCGATGGGGTGGTGTTTCACTAGATGACAGAGCACACATTGCTCCTTTACAGCAGTTTCAGTATTTTATCCTTAAGGCAAATCAATCTAGTATGTGTTTACCTATCAGATAGTTAGCTTTCCTAACTGGCCAAGCCAAGAGTGAATGTTCTTTTCACAGTTTCACTCCTTTTCCAGTTCTGCATAAGTAATGGAATATCCTCTGTGTTCATTATAAAAAAGAAATTATGTGTAAGTGTCTCTTCCTTTGTTTTTGTCAGCATTCCTAAGTAGCTCCCCTGGCTATTATAAATACAAATGACTTTTTAAACTTCTTGCAGAGACCCGCACAACAATCCAGATGGACATTTTCAACCCCAAAACAACGAGCTCAGAGAGAAGGTTCAAAAACATGTGGAGAAAATGAAGCTGAAAGCACTTAATAAAGCCCTTATTCTGGGATAAGAGTAGTTTTACAAAGTCCATGGTTTGGCACTGCTTATCCTGTTAATGTGTGAGGCCTCCTATGTCCCAGCTACATGTACTTATGTTCAGTGAGGTTAGCAACTTCTTATGCAAAGAGAAGAGAACCACCAGTAATGCCACCTCTGTCAAGGACTCTCACTGTGACCGTTACCCCAAACACAGTAATTGCTCCATTGAGAATCCTCAGCCATGTACCTGCTCATTTTGTCCTGGTGTGAAGGACCAGAAAACCACAGTACTACCATGTAAATAGTTCGGTAATTAATTTACAGCCCACTGTTTTCAAATAAAATGTGAAAAGTCCTCATGACCAAATTCTTCTGATTTTGTTTTTTTTAGTTATGACCTGTCCTTGAATTTTTGCAGGTAAGTCACTAAGTCTCAGACGACTGTAAATCATACACTTGAGATTTTTAATGAAAGGGAAGACTTGAACACAGTTGCTGTCCACAAAGATAATGTCCAAGCAGATTTCATTAGCTGTTCAGGGATTTAACTCAATGCACAGCTCTTTTGGCAAAAGGGTGCATGGATTGGGGCGATGAACTCCAGAGCCTCGTGAGAGACCTGTAATGCTTGGGGTGTATTCCCTAAGAAAGGAGATTTCTCAGCATATCACCTTTCAGCTGAGATGTCTCCTACTTTCTTGTGGGCAAGCTGGACATCGGACAAAATTGGTTTTATCCATAGTGAGTTGATGGCTCATTTTGAAGAGTGGCCCAGGCTATTTGAAAAGCACGTCTTCTATACTAAAAGGCATGCAAAGTGCAGCAATACATACTACATTCCTAGGAGCCATACTTCTTTCCAGACATACTTAAAACCCCTAAGAAAAGAAGTTTATTCCAGAGAGAGGAGATCAGTGTAGACAAATTGTAAAAAGCCCAGGGAGATAGAAAATGGGAAAGTAGGGTGAAAATAAAGCCGCAGAATAGCCTGTATTATACTCCTACGTACTATCTCTGCTCACTTCAAAGAAATAAAAAGCTGTTAAGTTTCTGCTGTCTAATTGGCAAGGGATTGTTCAGAATGCAGGTCTGGATATCTGCAGAGTTTCTCTGACTACAAACAACTGCTTAAATATGTACATATTGCTTTTTTCTTCTGCAAGTCCCGAGGAAAGCAGTTGATCTTTTAAGAAGCGCACTAAAACTTGAGCATGTTTCTTAACATGACCATGACAAAAACGTTCTCACAGTTTACAGTGAAAGCGTTCACAGTTCATAATTCACAGTTTAGGTTAAATCAAGCATAGATAATTCTTATGAACTGTTACCCATCAGCTAAATTTCAATGCCTAGTAAAGATGGAGTAAGTGTTCAGAAAAAATGGTGATTAACCAGAGTTGATCTCTTTTTTTTACAGCAGTATCCTCTTTCCTCCCTTCTCCTCCAGAGTTTCCTGGTCATCACAATGGAAATTGGTCATACTTCTCCATTCTCCAGTGGTAGACACCAGCCTTCAAAGAAATGAACCTCCTTTCTATTTAAGTGATCCTCCTTTCTGTGTTTTAAGGCTTTTATGGGCCAGGTTTCAGTGTGCAGAGAAGGTAAGAAAAAGCTGTTACCTTGCCCTGAATTGTTCCTAAAATACAAAGGCACTGTTTTAAGAGCTAGTAATGCACAGACCTCTGTGCATTATATCCCTCCAGGATATGAGGTTGACTCTTCTCAAGGTGGTAAGCTACCAGAGGCAATCCAGCAGTGTCTAAGAACATGAAATTTGGCTAAATAATTAGAAATCTTAGATTTTCATATATGAGGCCACTTAAGTGTTCTCTTGGTTGACTACAGAACACTTTCAGAAATGGGATATAAACTATAAGAATTATAACCTGCAGTTGGTGGTTATTCACAATTCTATGCCTGTTCAGTGTTTCATGAATAGGACTGGGATATGACAGAAAAGAAATCGGAAGAAAAAGGAATGATGCAATGGAAATTGTGCTTTTGGTGTAACATTACCCAGTGCACTCGAATATTTCTGACAGTTGTTTTTATCTGGATTATCATTTATAATGTACTGAACCAGAGCATAAATTTTGGAGTGCATTTTTATGTATAAAAGACATATATAGTTGTGTCTAACAGACTGCTAATACCTGTTCATAAACACTCGGATGCTTTATAAGGTCTTCTTAAAGGATCAGCCAGCGTGATTCAATAGCAATTGTGTGAAAAGTCAACATTCAACACCAGTGCTATTTAAAGCAGCATGAGTGCAAACTTCAGCCTTAAGGCTATGTTTTTACAAACTGTGGAAAAGAGTTTATTAAGGCATCTTTTAATCTGCTTTCTTATGCCTCTACTAAAGATGCAAATCACACTCTTTTGAAGGAAATGTAGCATTCAATTCTAGATTAATCCCATGAATGTGCAGATTGAGTTTCCATACAGATTGCAAACTAAGATCAATTAATATGTTATATATAGCCATATTTCCATACATTCTAATGTTAATTTGTGGATTGCCTTATTTCAGGAATCAAAGGGCTGCATTCTTACTGATTTAAGTGGGAAAGTAAGAATGTGTAAATTGATATGCAGAATGTGACAAGTTTATTTCCATTCACTGCAAATAAAATTGCTGCTGCTTCCCTTGTTTGGAAAGGATTAATTGGCTAAATGACAATGCAACAGTTTTACCAATTAAGATATATCCATCTTGCCTGAAAAAGCCGGTCTTATTAGCAAGGTTAATAAACACTGACTTACATTTTAGCTTTTCTCCTTTTATTACATAAGAAATGAGCATTAACCTCTAAATCAAATAAAAGGTGCATTTTCAAAATTAAGAAAATGTTAATGGTTTTATATGGAAATGATCCACAAGCTTAAGTGCTCAGTAACTGAGATATTAATCTCACTTACTGTTCCACGATGAGAGAAAACCCATCAAGGTCTTTAAAATGTAAATTAATTATATTTTATAAGAAGGCTGGGAGAAAAACAGCAGTGTGTGTCTGGTGTAAAGAAATGGGTGAAACCATATCTTCTGCTCATAAGAATAGTTTCATGAACCCGAAACTAAAGAAACATTTTTACCTTTGGATTTGTAACGCAAGGTTCAGTTATTCCAAGCTCCAGCTGAAGTTTTTCTTGTGGTTTGGGCATTTATTTGGTCTCTCTCCTGCACAGGTTTTCTTGTCTCTAATAAGAGCTATGCTCACATTGCATCCTTTGCCTTATGAAAACACTGTGAAGGCTTCTCTCCAGCTGTTTAACCATGGAGATTTTTAACTCTTGCTGAGACCCCTCCTGCTCCTTCAGTTTGGTTGGAAATAGCCAGCAGGTTTAGAATTTATCGGGTGAGATATACACAGATAGTGTCATTTCCTTAGAAAGCTGGATAAAGGTAGAGAATAAGGACTTCTCTGTGTACTAGTGTGGGTAAATTTCTTTGTAATTGTGAAGTGCTGCTCTGCAATCAGTAAGTGCGTAATTCGTACAGTTTCTGGAGAAACACCAAACAGGTGATGTGCTATGACCTCTGAAAACAAGAGCTGTCACTGATGTACCTAGGTTTTGCATAGAAGTTATTTTAAAGCAGAATTGGTTTAAAGATTGTTTTTTCCTCCTCTGTTTTCTGCTTCTCCTGCTGTCAGCCTGCAGACTGAGTGCCAACACTGATTGCTTGGAACGAGTCCTCTTCTTCAAGCGGTTGTGGCTGCTAGCAGTATACAGTGATAAGACAGCCTTCTCAAAATCTTTCGGGTTTTCTTCTGAAATGTAAAAAGCCTTCAGAGAGGACTTTTAAAGCAGCGAGCAGCGTCTACAGCTGTTTGGTCTGGTGGTACAGGAATCAGCTCTTCTAGCCTGAGCAACCTCTTCGACCTCCTCCAGCTCTGCCTGCTGCCAAAGGGTGGTCGGTGGTAGCTGCTTTGGTGTAGGGCCCTGGAGAGCCATCAGGAATACGGTGCTACAGTCACATACAGTTCTCCTCTGGGCCTTGTGGTGTGGGGGATTGTCAGTAGCAGGGTCTCGGCATGTGTTCAGAAGAGACCTCCTGCCGTTCCCAGGAATAAGTCCCATTCATACCACTCCCACAGACTGAAGGACTTGGTCAAAACTGTCTTGTGATTCTTCATTTTTATGGACCTCTCAAGTAACACGTGTCATTTCTACAAAGCTGGAATTCATCAGAAGTCTCCCATAAATACTGCTGTACTGAGCCATCCTTTCATTGGCTATGTCCCTCTGTGTCCTCTAGGAAGGTTGAATTCATCAAAACCAAAATCAGTGCAATATCTTGGCAATAACTTCAACCACAAAAAAGATCCAGAAGTCACATGATTTGGCCAAAAAAAGCCAGACACATCTGATAGGGCTATCTTGTGCCACTTAACACCTGCAGAAGCTAATTGGTTGTGAGGGACTTCCCAGATTATGTCTGTATGACCACAGCAGGGACTTGAAAATTAAATCAAGCAGCTCCTGAAAAACTCCAGGTGATTTCAGAACACCTGCAGGAAGTATTTTTCCAAAGCACTGATACATCAAAAAAACATCTTCTGATGAGCTGCTCACTTGTGCCAGGCACTGTTTAGTTCCAGCACATTCATGTTTTACTGTCCAAAGGTTAAGCTGCATTTAAGTGGGTGAGGGCTCTGCAGGGTGAAGAGCAATAGCATGTCCTTCTGTCTTTAAAGAGATAAAATTTCCAGGACCCAATCCTACTGTTAGTTGAGCACATTTTTAAATGGTTACAATTTTTTCCTGCTGTTAGAAGGTATTTCTAACTACTTCAGTCAGGTTCTATGAGTTTTTATTTGCACAAGGGACTGAGTTAACAGTGCATTATTTTTAATCAGTTTATTTTATCTGGCTTCAGAATTTTGAACCAAATTATACCTCCATCACCAACTAATTACTGGTTTGTAATCATTTCACAGTGTGGAGTCTCCAGTAATCCAATATGCATTGCCTACAAATCAACAATGCACTTTGTCACCTCAGGGATATTGGTTGTATGTATTGTTGGCTGAGTTTCAAAGCACCAGATGAAGAAACCAAGGCTTATTTCCCTTGAGTTTGGATTTGCATGATTAGTTCTCTGTATGTTACCCTGAAAATGGACATCAAGTATCAAGAGAGAATTGCTTTCAAACAATTCTCTCTTTGCTTCCCTGTCTCTGAAGCACCTTTCCCTGCAGGCAGCATCGTGTTTCAACAAACTTGCTACTTTGGTAACACAGTAGGCACAGATGTTCCCATGCAGGTACTGTCAGCAATCACAAACAGTCATTTTATATATTGGTACAGGAAGGCCAGATACAGCTCAGGATGCTGGAAAGTGTTGTTGATGAACAATGTCCACCACCAGAGCCAGTAGCTGAAAAGCTTCTGATTCCCCTGGTAGCTAACAGAACAGGGAATCTCAAATTTCTGAAGTTCAGCTCTTCCTGCTAATAACCCCTCCATGTCAATGGGAGGAGTATTTCCATCCACTGCTGGAACACAGCATAATTTGTAGTAGCTGTTTGGTAACACCGTAGAACAGCTGAAAAGGCACCAAGCGGCTATGTCTGCTATGACCGTAATACCCACCTTAGTCACTCATTTATCCCTTCTGCAAGCACCTCTCCAGCTGCTTGTATGCACTTTTCCTCAACCGATCCTTCCTCCTGTAAAGTGCTGAAGATCCTACTGATGAGTTGTCTTTCAAACCTGCCTTCCAGAAGCACAGTGCTGGAGTCCTGGCCCAGTGAGGGTTTCCTGTCCACAGCCTTCCCTTTTAATCTGCACCACTGAAAATACTGGCTTATGGAACCAGGGGGACTTCAGTTCCATTCCCAGTGCATCATCCATCATTTTGCTATCAGTCAATTTAGTACAGTCACATTCTTGCCTTGCTAAAAGCAGGTGATACAGAAGCTGTGAGCTTCTATTCGTGGTACTGGTATAAGCATTCACACACTTGCTGGGAGGAGTGACTCAAGCTAAACTGGACCTGGTAGCAAAAAAGGCAGGCATCAGCGCAGACTGGTCACCAACATCAGTGTCCAGCATCCAAGGAGGCTCACAGTGCCCCCATTTAATTCAACCTTGATTAAAACTAGCATGGACAGCTTTTTTGTGCTGCAGTCAGACCTCCCACCTTAGCAGAGACATGCTTGAAGACTCCTGCATTTTAGAGAGCAACTCTACTTCTTCAGAATTAAAAGTTAACAGTGAATAAAAATAACAGTTACATACAATGAGTGATCCTGATTACTCGATTAACCAGCAGGGAAAAAAAAGAGTGGAGATCTGAAAAAGCACCCCTGGGTATCAGTGTGAAGCTTCACCTAATGTAAACTGATCCAGTCCTCTCTTGAGAGCACATAGAATTTTTAATATTGTGGTATTTGTAGTTCACATTTAGGAAGTGAGGGAAGAAGAGGTTCATATGGTTTCAGTGTTACGAATGAGTGTCAAAAGGCCAGACTGCTGGCCAGATCTTCAGGCAGTGTGCTCAGTAATGCCAAACACAAACATTTAAAGCTCGAGCCAGATCTCCAGAATGTCTGAATTATTTTTAATCAGTCTGCATTTCTTTCTTTTCTGGTTTCTGAGCTGCAGGTTATGCTCAGAGTACAGTCTAAAACTTTATCTGAAATTATAAAAGCTGGAACCTTAATTTCAAATATAATAAATTAAAAATGGTGTTGCTTAATCATCTGCAAAACAGTCATTTATAACAGCACCAGACACTGTGAGACTGCAGACTGTTACTGCTGGTGTCTTAAAACTGGTATCAATAAAGATGAACCGGCTTCACCTGAAGACTGGTTTAGGGTCTGGTCCTGTTTTTACAGGAATAATTGAACCTCTGAAAAATCACTGTGTTTAGCTAAATTTGATTCTTTCTGCCTGTCAGTGTTTGAAATTACTGGCTGTCATCCTTGATGTTTTCTGGTCCGAAGAAAGTGCAATAAGGGAGTAGCAGGCCTCAAGAAAACTTCAGAAGAATATCTCTATAAGAATTAAACTGTAAACAGCAGAGTCTGTGTGAACATTAAAACTACTTTTCTGCCATTTCCTTTGGAGACTCAAAGACTGTGTTGGTCAGAAGAAATTCCTGGTCACATCTGGACTGGGTGTGATAATTGTGGCTATGTCTAGCCATTGTTGGGTTCATTATCCTGATGTATTATTTAGAAGACTCTGTTTATACCAACGCGCAGATAAAAGGAAAGTTAGTTTTGCAAAAGTGACATACTGAATTTTCTTCAGAAGTTTTGAGTTTTGGTTCTGATCTGCCTTGGCTGAAAACAACAGGCATTTTGTCACTGACATCAATGGTATCAGTATTAACCCTTTTAGGCTATGATGTTTCTTGCTACATTAAACATTTGCCACTGACATAATCCTATATTTAAGGTGATAGATTGGAACTTGGTGCCTGAAAGATCACTTCATCCTGCTAGGCTGGGATTACACAAGAGGGGCCTGACAGTAGCCTGCTTTTCTTGGAAAGCCTTTACTTTGTTCTGCTGTTAAATGCTGTTAAATGTTCTCTGTTAAATCCTGTGTGTTTATAATGGCATCAGATGCTGCTGCGAATCACTGAGGGAGCAGATGGCAAGGAATTCAAGTACCTAACTCCCTTTGATGCCCCTGGCAGTGAAGCATCCAAATATCTTCATAGATTTGAGCCAAAGAGCTGTGCCAGAATGCAAACAAAGGAATCTTTAACCTCAGACATTGCAGCAACTTGCTGATTGTGGACAGTCCTCCTTTCAGTCTCTCAGACCCCACAGGTTGTTTGCGCTTATTGCTCTGGAGTGTGTTAGACTCCCAAAGGGACAGAGCAACATTACTAATTTATACTAATCACTCTAAAAATAACCAAAAATCTGTGCAAAATATCAGGGAGGAGGCAGTGGAAAAGCACAACTATCCTATCTGCTCTTCCAACCCCACAAACATACCAGATCACAGTGAAAATCTCTTTTTTAATGAAACATGGTGACATAACTTTGTAAGTACCCTGAAAGATGTCAAAATTTCCCATTCTCTGTAGTGGTGACATCTCACACAGGAGAAGTGAAGCTATTCATGTACTTTTGGAAAAGAAGTGATGACTTATTACTGTGATTATGGTTGTTATTTAAGTGAGTGTCTAGAACGTCTGTTCCAGGAGTTGGAGATTGATGTACAATTGAATGTCACTGCTAAGGTGGATTTTATATATTAGATTAAAATAAATATTCAAGGTAGGGAGGATACATAGTCGAAGAAAGTGCTTCCCAAAAGGATGAACTGAGAATAGATAAAGTCTATGAAAGTGGCCCAGCTGAAAAATATTTTCCAAAAGGGTCTCTTCATCAAATCAGAACAATCCAAGTCTGATAAAATGTTGATAAAGAAAACCAAAGGGGGGCATCTGTGATGGAAGGATGTGCCTGCGTTTGATCACTGGTTTTTTTGGCTTTAAGTGAAAGTTACTGGATGAGACCGAAGACATTGACCATGCAAGAGGTCATGATCGTCTCTCTTATCCTTAAGACAAGTGAATATACTAGTCTGTCTCTGTAAAGGTATGCAAATGTGGGGAAGTGATGTTTGCAATCTGATTTCAGGCCACTGAAAGTAAAAAATCCAGACATGATGACACAAAGACAAAAATAACTATTTACATCAGCAATTATTTGTTTAACCTGCAGGCAGAACTCAGATCAGTTTAAAGTCATTTATATACAGCTCAGCACTGGAAAGTCTTGCATAGGTCTGGACTCTTGTTTGGTTTTGTAATTTCTACATTTGCCTATCTCTTATCTTGTTCCCTTTGAGTATTTGTTGCACTTGCTATGAGTAACAGAAACAGTGTCCATAAATACCCAACAGAAGTCTAACACAAAGCTTTCCACTGATAGCAATGGAATAATATCTTCTTGGCATGGAGCACTCTTGGAAGGCCTATTTACAGATAATATAGCAGAGGCGAATGCTTACGCTGCCAACAGTAGGACAATCCTGGAGTTTCACGGAGAAGACCCTGATAATGTTTAATTTTATAACTCAATGTAATATTGGAGTTACAGGTCCTTTGTCTTCACCCATGGTAGCCAGATCTCAGAAAGCTACTTGGCTCTAACGGACTCTCCTTTAGCTGGAAAGATTCCTGGCCACTTGTAACACTTGAACTACTAAATGCTTTAAGGAGTGCTGCCTTTTACAAATATTCCCCAGAAGAGTCTTTTTCAAATACGTTCTTCCTGTGACTGACATGTAACATGACAGTTTTGCAAGTTCTTATGTTATACTAGACACTGCCAGGGAGATACTTTGTTTCTTATAAAAGTCTTTCTCTCTTTTCTCTTTCCTTAAAGATATGATTATACTTCTGGTTTTCTTCAACAAGAAGGGCCTGACTGTTTTTCAGACCCATACAGTCAAGATGATAACCTGTTTTCAACTGTTTATTTGGGGACATAACTGTTTGTTTGAGGAAGTCTTAGCATCTTTTCTTTGATGAGATTAGCAGCAGCAGCTCAACTCTAAACACATCAGTAATCATTGCTAATGAAAATACCCATATCATCACTTTATTCACATCTCCAGGTAAGGCTTTAGTTCACACTGCAGAAAATAGGTACTAATTTATGTAAAATCTGCAGCTGTAGACTTGAACAGGTGTCTCAATGGCTGTTAGCAATCTCAAATTGGAGTTATTCTGATTTAGATCCTGATTCTGATTCAGACCAGCCTTCAATTGCTGAAAGAATTTCTGTAGAACTGTATTAGTTTCTATCTAACCCTGTTAGCTGCATTCTGTATGGGCAAGATTTTAAAAAAAGGCTATAGATATTTTGTGTGACCAACATTAGACACCACGAGAGGGGTATGAACTTATGGACTCCATGTGATTGTAAGGTGTCTCCAGCCAGGCACCCAAAATTTCTAGTCAGTTTTAGAATTTGGCTTGAGTGATTTCATTAAAAGGCAGCAATTCATATCAGAAAACTATTTGATAAAAAGCTAACTGTCTCTGAGCTATGTATCTAATGCATTTTGAAAGCTTTTGACTTAAAGTATTTTAGTTTATCTGCAGCTACTTGAGTAATTTAAGAGGGAACAGCTTGTTTCCTTTGGAATGGAAATACTATTTGTGAAATAGCCTTTCCAGGAGTGAGTCACTGATGAAAGGAGGAAGTTCATTTAATATGCTCCCATGAAAACTGCAAAGAGAAAATTGAGTTTTCAGTTTGTCTGAAAGAAAACTGAGTGTTGACAAAGTCTGGCAGCATTAAATATGGGATCTTCAGCTGCCACATGAAATAAACTCATTCTTTTTGTTCTGATTTTGATGGCACTCAAAGCAAAAGATGATACCTGGATTGTCAAAGGTTTAGCATCTCAAACTGCTGAGCCAAACTCAGTCCTCAGAAACAAGTACAGTATGAAGTATTTGGTCCAGTCACATGTAATTAACTCTGAAGCAGAGCCATCTCCATGGTAGTAGGGGACCTGGCAGTAGAGAGCGCACAGATTGCAAGTCCAGAGAGTGGGACATCAGGTGCCCACACAGGACAGTTCTTTCCTGAGCATGCCCTGGTCTGGCTGTGAGTCTGAGGTGGAGCCAGACACCACTTCTGCTTGTGCACATCAAATGTGCCTCTGGACTGCATGCACAGGCACAGAAAGGACCTCCTTTGAGGCACCTTTCACCCCAGCGAGCTCAGTTGACAAGTCCTGAATGCCCATGCCAGAAGGTAGTGCTGCTGTGAGAACACATGAAATCTATGGGCCAAGTTCAGCCCTTGGAATTCATCTCCACTGAATTCATTTGGTGGTTGTCTGATCAGCACTGTTGGGGTCAGTCCTGTTGGGATTTGCTGACTTCAACTAATAATTGTCATGGTAGGTTTATTTTAATTGTGGTCAAGGTCAGAGGCTTCATCTAGGAGTCTTCTTATTACACACGAACCCTTATTAGACCCTTCTTATTAGAGCCTTTGTTTTGTAGACTATACATCTGAAGTCATGAAACTTTTCATTCAGAAAAAAGATCGTCTGTTAGTTCTTAACTGTTGAGTCCTGATTGACTCAAGACAGCTTCCATTCAGCAGAACATAACTTTTTTATCTTTCCTTCTAGGCCTTTTCAGCATGTTCTGCCAGATTCAGGCCTGCCCTCCAGTGGATGTATTTTCTGCACTTAGATCTGATTTAAATTTTCTATAAGAAAAAGCATTACTGAAAACTACCAACCAAAATCACACAGTACTACTGGAAAAGCTGAACAGTTTTCAAGGAGATAATTAAGTCTAGTGAGCCTTTGCTCTGCTTCTCTGAACAAAAGATTTTGTGGTAACAAACGTATTAGAAACAAATGCAGAAACTGGGAAAAAAAGAGGTTTTTCAGCTATAAGCTAATTTCCAGGAAGAAAACAGATGCAAAAGAGCTTGGACAAAGAGAAGGAACAGGGCTACTATTGTGTTTCCAGTTTGAAATCAATCATGACTTTATTGGCCATGGTGCTTAGAAGAAGAACATTTTCTCAGTAAACAGTATCTTTGTCTTTTTCACACTTACTCAGTTGTGAATGTCATATCCCGTCTCACCGGGTTGTGCTGGTAGATGGGGTAGGACAGGCTTTTGTTACTACTATTAGCCTACAGGCTACATTGGGACTTTCTGACCCTGCCATTGTTGAAGCATCATCCCCAGATGGCACTTTATTTGAAACAAATGGAACATTTTAGCCTTTTGCAAAAGAACTCACCTAAAAAAGAATTATACAGGACTCAGTTTCTATCTATGATTTCTCTTGCCACCACAGTGGATGTCACGAAAAAGACAACGGAGCAGTTCTGCTGGTGGAGATCTACAAATAGACCTGGTTTGGCATCTGGCCCCCCAGCCACTGTAAATGGGAGCTGAGGGAGCGGGGTGTTCAGCTGGGAGGGTAGCTGCCCTCACAGTGCAGCCACTACGTTGTGCTGAATGGTTCAGTGGGGTGAACTTAACCCTTGCCTTACTCCCACCTTCCAGTCCCCCAGCAATGCATAATGGAAAGCACCAAGCTGTGATCATATCCTGTAGGGGGATAAGGGGACTTCTCACCCCACCCTGTTGCTTTGCGCCATGGGAACGTAAGAATGGCCATAAGGGTTCAGACCAATGTTATCCCGGTATCCATAAGCAACCACTTAGGGGAGAGTAACGACAAGCACTTAAAATACTCCCCCAAAACTCTCCCAGCCTCCAACTGTTCTCATCTCAGGGATTTCCTGAGCCTGATGTGCTAAACCTCAGCAAACCTCTTCTCTCAGTACTTGTCCATTCTCCCCTTGAATCCACATGATTTTTTGCCATTCCAGATCCCTTTGGCAAGGGGTTCCAGAGTTCTGTTACCATGGCATACAGAACCTTCTCTCATGTTTTGCCCAAAAATTCACAATTTTTTCTTTTATGTGGGAGAGAATGATAGGAACATTCCTGCCTTGGAGTTTTTCTTACTCTTTTTTCTCTCTTTTTTTTTTCACATTTCAAAACATTATGCTCTTGCACCTAGCCTTTGTTTACATTTCCCAGCAGATATAGTTTTGACTACTGATTGGCTGCAAGGTAGCATGTATCTCAGTTATTTACACATAAATTCAATGGTAATGGCAACCTTAAGCTTATGTTCTAATGATTGGTTTGCTTGTAGGGAAACAGAAGTTCTTAATGATCTCAGTCAGGAAAAGGCTAAAAGCAAATTTTTCCTTAAACCTTTGAATTAGAACCGTAACAGAGAAATAAGGGGGGGGGGAAGTTTTTAATTATTTTTCTGTATAGTATATGAAACCCAAATTTTGTAGGAATACTCTTGAGCGGAGGAGGAGATACTTTTTTTTTTACGTAAAATAATCAACCTTTCTCTTTTCTGTATCAACAGGCTTTTCTATAGGCAACTACTGGAATCAGGAGCCCATAAAAGATTGGAAACTAATGGGAAGGTAAGGGAAAGAATATGGAGCTATGGTATCTCTCAAAGAGAAATCCTTCAGTGGAAGACCACCAACCTCCCATAGAGAAACAAAGAGAAAAATATCTGTTTATAATGATAGGGTAAGTTTATATTCTTCTAGCAGCAGAGAATTTATACTCCCTAGCATTGGGAAGGTAAGAAGAAAAACAAGATAAACTGGAAAGCTGAGTTTACACTAAGTTAGGGGAGAACACCAGGAAAGCAGCCCTATTTTTCTGATGGTCAGAAAATAGCCGACATACGCTTTCTGCAATCTTTTTGGCAAGATCTCTCAGCTGAAGTGCTGAGTAACCAAAATGATATTTTCCATTTCTTTGAGAGCACTTCTGTTCACACCTTTACCACAAAAATGCTGTTCTTGGAAGAGCAGATCGCTCCCAGCCATGCACACTCCCAGTCAGTGTCTTCTTTTATGATATTCCTACAGCACCACATAAAGCTGAAGGTTTAACAGATGACTCAGTTTCAAATCCAAAGACAGCAATCACATCCAAAGTTTGACTTCAGTGATTTTGATTTGCAGCCCTCAAGATTTTTTGCCAGAAATATTTCATGTCCAAAACAAGGAGCTATAGTGGAACAGTGATCTCTAGCTGAGAATTTTCTGCTGCCGTCAGTACCGAACCTGTTAATGATACAGGAACAGACATGGATATCTCTCCATCAGCTCTGTGTTTTCTGGTCTGTTATTTATCATATTCTTATGCAAAATGCCAGACCAATAGACTTGACTTTCCATTCCTTGTCTTTACTAATAATGTCTATCCTGTTTCAACTTATTTCTAACTTACACTGCCACCTTGCATGTACTGTCCACCAGCAGTACAAGCCTCAATCACTTGTTTGTCCACTTCTCTGAGCAGTGTCTTAGCGTGAACCTTAGGGTATTGTGATTCCTGTCTCCCACTGAAATTGCTCCTGTTGGGTACACAGATGTGAAACAGTCTGTGAACTTTTGTAGCTCAGTGTTCAGTCAGAACATGACTGAATACTTGCCTCAGCCCCTTGCCAGGCCACTGTACACTGATCCTGACAGCATTTTAGGCTTTAAATTCTTTCCCAACAATATTTTATGACATTTTTTTTCTCTTCCTCCTTTTTTCCCAAGACCTATTTTGCTGGGGTTACTCATGTTTATTGTATGTATGTCTTTTTAAAGGAAGGTAAACTAAAGAAAAACTGTCTCACGTAGATGAGGCCACTATTAAACATACCTTAATCCATCTGATTTCTTTGTACACTTATAATGCCAGTTGTTGGATCTGTCTTTAAATTAGCTCATAAGTTCTTCAGGGACTGGCCTATATTGTGGGAGAATGTAAACAAATGAGTTCAAGAAAAGATATGATATGACTAGTAATCCTTTACTTTTTTAATTTGTTGCTTGTTGCAATCTGGAAACAAGGTTGCATCACATACATCACAACAATCACGAGCCAGACAGGACTAGCAGCAGCAAATGCATTGCACTGAAAACACCCTCTTTTTAAGATAAAAAATGCTGACCACTTTGCTAATATGGGAAAGTTTACCTCCGCTAGGTCTTTCCTTTGTATACAGTGACAGAAGCAGTTAATCAGAAATGACAGCTGCTCTCTAGCCAGGTGAAAAACTGGTATCTTAATTGTTGTGCCAAAAAGAGATTATAGTGAACAAAGCTAGCTCCAAGCCACAAAACTGAGGACACCAAGACCAAGGGACACAAAGTCCTTTCTCCCATGGTTCCTCTGTAACACGCTGTACTATAACACAGAGATACAATTCTTATTTTCTGGACAGCAGGTAGCTCATTTCTTTATTGATTTTTTCCCAATCTCAAGCCCTTTCAGAGTTTACTAAAACATGCAGTAGGATAGCACTGTACAAAAAGTAAAGAGTACAAAAATTAGTATAGCCCTTCTGCTAATAATGTTCCCTGTCTGGGTTAAGGAAACTGTCTCGGCCTCTGACAGTCCCCCTCCTTCCTTCCCCACTTGTGAGGAACTACAGACAGTTGTGCCTTCTCTCTGCAGGGGGAGAATTTAATCTCTCATTGACAAATACTTCCTCAGAAAAAAAATGTTCTGTTCCTTAAATTTCCTGTGTATTAAATTTGACCTGGTAAAGGATGGTTATAAATGAAGGTAGTGAGCCTGAAGTTTTAGAAACTGACTGGCAGAAGCTAGCTGATTTTCCAGACAAATGTTTTTTCTAGTGCAAGTCCACAGTGAAAACATAAGAATTTGATGTCCAGAGCTCCAAGTGGTTGCACTGAAATGCTACTTCCTAAACACCTGTTTGTGAGCATTTAATATGCAACAATTGAATTTACCCTGAGAATGAACAGTATTTGCCATCTGAAATGAAACTCATAAAAGAGCAAGATTATATCAACTGCTACCTTTTTCCTAAAGCAAAAAATATGATTTTCATTTGGAGGTTGTATGTTTTGGGTTTTTTTAAACCTTAGAAGTCTAATCACAAGAGCAGTAAACAATGACTCCAGTTAGCACAAGCTGAGATGTAGTGCTGGCTTCCCTGAGACAGTAACACTGTCTCTCCTGCTTTCTGAATTAAGATCGGGGCCACAAATACACCGCAAACATTGGCTTGGAAACCAGCAACCAGCTAGAATTCCTCATTGTATTACTGAGCCAGCTGTTTAGCTTCACTACCCCAGTTTCCACTCTTAGAAATGGGCTTTAATAGCATTAGTGTTATATATGTTGAACGGCAGGTCACGCAGTCAGCTGCTCTGTATTAATTTGGCTCCACTAAATGTAATGGAGCCAAAATAGTTTGCAACAGCCAATGATGTGTTTCTAGTCACTTATTCTGATATTCCTCAGTGCTAAGCATTTGCTTGCTTTTCTATGCACTTCTCTTTTTATCCATAATGGAGGACATCTACCCTTGAGTACCAATCTCAATATACCACTTATGCCCTTACATACCACTTTTATCACTTTTACCAAAGATTTGGGTGACAGAAGACTTTGGGAAGAGTTTTCTCTAGGACATAACTTAGAGAGCCTCCCATACCAGCAAGGATACCTGCACCTGCATGCAAAAGTGAAGTAGGAAACACTTGGAAAATCTGGGCTATTTTGCAAGGCCCTTGCTATTGTATTGCTGTCAGTGACTGACCTGAGCAACATGCCCAGCATCAGGTGGGATGCTCGCAGATTAATACAGCACTGTAGATGGTGTCTCTGCTGTTGTCACCAATAAAATATCTATGTAAATCTTAGCTGGATTCAGGATTGCTGACACTTAAACAGATGCCAGGATCTCAGTCCTGGCCAGCAGAGGCCACTAAGAGATTATAGGAAGAGCTGTTGTACAAGGCCCTGGAGGCCTTGTTGTTCAGCATGCTCACTGCCAGAGAGAGAGCATCTGGGCTGTGGATTCGGACTTTTACTAAAAAGAAGGAATCTTCTGAGGATTTTCAAAATTTCCAAGATTTTTAAAATAATCTTGGAATGAATATTGCTTTTGCCACTGGTCTGCACTCTGAATGGGCTGGTATTTGCCAGCAATGAGCTGGAGCAGGTGCAGATGGGAAACTCACTATAAAAGGAGATGCAGGATACTCTTCTACTTGTGCAGAGTGCTGGGGAGGACTTTGTAACTACACCGTGCAGTTTGGTACAGTTAACCTAAGACAGACTTGTCAGCATGCTTGTGTCAGGGTTTAATGGTCAAGCTGAGATGTCACCTGTCATCCCTTTTGGATGGACGGTAGTAAAAGCTCCGGTGCAGCCCACGGGGCCTAGCTGTCTGTGTCACAGCGATGTGGTGAAGTGGCTGAGGTGGGCTTTAAATCTGCTAAGTTTACTGTAATCTCATGTTCCTCTTGATGGGGATTTTGTGTTTGTGAGCAGCAATGCTAGCTTAGTCCAAGGTTGTCTTCTTGCCTCAAGTTTTTCTCAGTCCCTTTGGGTTTTATGAAACCCACCTAATACCATCACGTCTTTCCCCAGTCCAAACAATTAATCGTTCTGTGCCTAACCTCATTCAGTTCTAGGGTACACATTGCTGCGAAGGGAGAAGCATTGGGTAAAGGAAGCCAATTTTGGCTTAGTAACTTACTTCCACAGTGCTGTGCAATTCCTTTAAGTCTTGAGCTTGTTTGTGTGCTGCAGCTGCTCATGATGAGCTAAGAAAAGTCATCTGAAAATTCATCCAGTGCCCATCTTCAAGTGCAAAACTCTGGCATGGAGCAGTTTTGCCTGCTCAGGGAGGTTTCAGGACACTATTGGATTCAGCACTGATTCTGCTGTGAACAGGCTTTTCACTGACCTTTCTGGAGCTTTGAAGTCAGCACTTCCCCAAATTCAGGTCTTCATTTTAGAGCATCAGTTCTTTGCTGAAAGCACACCCTGAAAACAGGTGGTAGGAGCTCTTCAGAGGGAGCTCTTCAGTCAGGCTGTATACATTTTCCTTTCTCAAAGAAAAGGCTAAGCATGCTAAGCAGAAACTCAGTAGGAGCTGGGAGGCGCAGCCTTGCAGAGAGACAAGATACTGTCATTGCTCCTTGGCAATAGCTTGGCTCGAGGAAAGTGGCTTCTGACTGACTGAATTCCCAGCCCTGTGCCAGCCTGGCTGTGCCATTGCAAACTGTGCCTGTGCCATCTTTGGCAGCCCACGCTCCAAGTGGGAGACGGCAGGCAGGTGTTCCTGTGTCAGGATCCATTACGATGAAGGGATGTCTGAGCAGGCAAAAATGCAAACAGCATTCCTCACAGTTTCACATGTGTTGCTCTTGTTGTTACTCTGTAGGTCTCAATTTGATCTGTGTCCCACACCATGTCAAATACAGACCACAGACATGAAGAGTGCTCAGGCAAATCTGCATTTTAAATGGGTTTTGTTAAAGATGCAATTATGACTGAGCCCTGCAGCAGAAAGAAAGGAGCAGAAAGCGTCAGTTTTTACCTCCCTCCTTTCTGGGGAGAGAAAGCGTAGCAGATGATGTATCCATTACTTCTTCAAAGCCTGGGTGTAAAGAAAGTAGCTTCACAGGGATGGTGTTATTAGGCAAAGCAGGTACAATTTGTCAAGAAACCCTTTTTTGTGACACTTCAAATGGAAAGTGTCAGGTAAACAAGATGTAGCCCTCCAAGAAACTTAACCAAGGAAGTTTCTCCTTGCTGGTTTCACCATTGATGGGGAGGTACCAGCTGGGACAGCAGTTCTGTAGTTCTTGAATTATCTTCCTCCACTGCTTGACACTTTTAATGTGTTTCACAAAGGTTGAGCACTCAAATCCCCTAAAGAAGAGGTTTCTGTGAGCTCAGTCAAGTCCTTTAAGCACTTAAAATACAGCAAGATGTACATTGTACAGATTACAGACTAAGCTATAAATTATTAATAAGCTTGTTCTGGAATTTCCTCATGCACTTGAAAGGCAATTTTTACAGCCTAATGTGTGTTAGTAGCCTGTACCAGCATGCTCTTTCACTCAGCAAAGTAGAAAAGGATTTAAAAGGGTGTAGAGTCATTTTTTTCCTAGGGTTTTCTTGCTTGCCTTTCACTGACATAACAAAATCTATAAAATATTTTATCCTCCAAGAAATGTGTTGTGCTATTTTTAGACTGAAGACATTGTATCTTGTGCTCACAGATCGTGTTGCAGATACAATTGTTCAAACAGAAAAATGGAGTAAATTCATGTTATAACAATGGCAAAATTTAAAACAGATTTAAAATGCTGTGCTTCTGAGATTAAAATGTATAGTATGGTAACAGAAGTTGTACTCGGCAAAGACTTTTAAAAGTAAACTGAAGTTTCCCTGGCTCGTTTCAGTTCTCTGCTGATTCTGTTATGCAGTCTAATTTCAGCAAGATTTGACTTTTCAGGTAAGAAATTATTTTTCTTCAATCCAGATTGCAAATTACCTACCAAATCTAGTCTGTATGCTAACATCAATGACGGGATGCAAAGCCACCTTGTGACAGCATCCAGGGATCACTCCTAGGCAGACAGGTCATAACTACTCAGGTAATCTCTGCTCTTGCTCTATTTTCTGTAGTCTGTCTTCCTGAAGTAAAAGCTGTTGTGTTCCGCAGGTGGCACCAGCTGCTTACGGGTCAGTGCAGGCTCCGAGATGACACAAAGGTGTGCTAATGCATCTTGTGAGAAAAGCTGAGTCGTCCCTACAGCCAGGAAAGTGACAGCTCCAACTCGCAGACCGTCTCTGGAAGCACTGGAAAATGCTGTCCTCACTGTAAGAGAAGATTATTTTTTCTCTCCCTCTGCTACCATCATAGATTGCACTTTGTATTCTTTCATTTTCTCATGCCTCACCTGTGCAGTTGTATAATTTGTTTATACAAGACACAGCTTTTCTCAGTGCTCTGCTAACCCAAATGTCCACTGCAACTCGTAGTGTCAGAGCAGTGTGGCATTTGCTGGCAGGAAGGGCAAGTCTGGGCAAGAGGCACTGCGCTACACCACCCTTTTACCTGCTGTGGTGGATACTCTGCATCCGACTGCACTGCCCTCACATTAATGGCCCCGCTGTAGAAAGAACAAGTGGATGTGTGAAATAAATTGCTGTTACTGGTTTTGTTATATTGCCAAAAGTACCAGCTGTTCAGTGCCTCTCTTGAGTGCCCCGTGTGCAAAAGCAGTGAGAAGCCATGAACCAGGCAGACACAAGGCATGGTATGGGGGAGTGAGCACAGTGAAGCAGAGCCTTTAAAAGCAAGGGTCATGTACTCCCAGCCCAGCTTTGCATATATTCTCCACTAAAGCCCTGGTCTTGCAGTCTTCTGCATGTGATTATTTTTCACATGAGAATAAATCCCATTAGCTTTACCAGTCCAGACCAGGTTTATAGATAATACCAGTTAGTCCTAGATTAGGCATGGTTTAGCTAGTCAGTATCCCACAGCTAGGCTTGAGGTTGGTATTGTTTTATGCGAATGGACTGATTCCCAAAACAGGACATACATTCATAATTATTTTCATGACCAAATTACACATCTCCAGCCAGAATAATATACTTGGCTGAACAATGTAACCAGGGCTCATTTTAGCTGCCCAGCTCGTATTTAATTTCTGGACAGAACCTGGCACAATGGAGAGCCACAGCTTTCCCTGGGAAAATGCACTCCAGACTCGGTGGGAGTGTTTGCTTGAGAACAGACAGTAGGAGTAGATACAAGGGCTTTGCCCTACGATAGGCAGAGTCTGGATATGGCTTTTCTTGACAGGGTGAACAGTGCATGGATGGAGAGTATGAACCCAGAGGGAACTAAACAATAATTCCTTGTCAAGTGACAAGGAATGCCAAAAGGGGCAACTGCTTTAATCAGGTCTTGATACAGAAGTCATTCTGTTAACGCAAGGAGTAAGGTTTTATCCTTACATAAGTGTTTTCTATTTTGCTGTGGATGCACAGAGAAAAGACATAGTGCACCTCTAATACTTGCTAGCATTAATGTGGGAATTTCACATTGGTCACAAACCCTGAAGCCACAAGAAAGTGAGAAACTAATCTTCAGTAAACCCTTTGATATCTCATAGGTAGGCGCTTAAATGGATATTTCAGATTAATTCCTTTGCATATTCTCTATAGTTAAAAGAAAAAGCGTTGGCAGTGGTTTTTCATAACTCCCCACCTTTAAAGTGGGTTGCCTTAGTTACCATGGCCAGCTTGAGAGACAGCAAATTTAGTACTAATACATTTCCAAAGCCCTGCAGTTTCTGTAAAATCTCTGTGTCATAATCAGCTACAACATATGCTTTTATCATAGTGTTAATAAGCTACAGTGGTGATGTCTAGTCAAGTTAAATCAGAGGTGACAATTGTCACGGGCCAGAACAATAGCCTTCAGTCATTACCTTAGTGACTGTCCTGTGTATATTGGGAGAAACAGGTTGTGGAATTTCCCTGTAATTGAAAATAAGATTGGCTTCAAGTGGCTCGTGTGTCTGGTGCTTGAAAGCAGCCTGCTGCAGCCAAGATCATACTTTCCCCAGTAGGAAACTGATAGGTCTTAAGTTGTCCTCTTGATCGGTGATTCAGTGTTTCCTCTGACATTTAAGAAAACCACAGGAAATAATTATTCTTTAAAGGGTAACTACTATCCATCATAAACAGAGTTAACAGAGGTCTCAAAGGCTATTGATTTATCTTGTTCTCATGAGCACAGTATTTGGTTTGAGAACAGCTCTCTGTGTAACCTGTTGTGATAAAAGTAATTTTTCACCTCTACTCCTCTTTTTCTTTTGTTCAACTTTTAAAATTTTAAGTAGTATGAGCTAAAGTCTAAAGAAATTTTATATTATTTGTGTAATTGCTTAAAGTTCCTAAAACCTCTTTAGATCTAGAAAGGAATTGTCTCTTCACAAGGTAAAAAGTTGACAGCAAAGGACCAAGCAGTGCCCAAGAGAGTGTGGCTATTTCTGAGCTCAGGGTCTCGGGGGACAGTGCAGGATGGGACACGGAGCTCTGCTTTCATGGAAGCATCTCCTTCACTAAACAGCAGCTGTGGGCTGTGCTGCAGGACTGAAAGTGCTCTGTTCATTTGTACAGAGGGAGCGCTCGTACTATCCTTTAACCTCAACCTAGGTTTTTGTGATCAGCTGAGTGAAGAATAAGAAAAAACAAAAAATTGTAGTTTATTTATGAAATTAGCCAGTATGTGTTTCACTGCAGCCCCACTGTTTTTCCTGCTCAATAAGCTGCCACCTGTTGGTGCTTCTAAACTGCATAGCTCTCTGAGTTTGAGCTAAATACCTCAACCTCCGTAAGAGTAGTAATTTGAAGGAGGAAAACACTGGATCTACCTTTTATTGTAGCTTCTCCTGGTAGCAAAAGCAACCTTCTAAGTCTTCAAATCACTAAAAGAGGCCCCCTTTTTTTCAGAAGCTTCTGTTTTTCTGAAAGGTCAGACTTTGGGGCTGAGATTATCCATGTGAAGTTTCACCCCATGGCTGAAATATCATACTGAAAATGTTTTACAAAGCTTTAAATGGCAGTGGGGAAAAATAAATAACAAGTCAGCCTTGGTCTTTGGTCACAGTTAGAACAAAACCAGGCGTGTTTTTGCATGTAAACGTATCTCCTGATACATGTAATTGTGCAAACTAACTGTTGCGTGTTTTTTAATGTATGATATCAAGAGGGCAGATACTCCTTCAGCTGTTAGATCCATCAGTTTCTGGTCTTTCTTCGCAGCTTTGCAAACAGAAATGCCCTCTGGGGTCAGACCACTGGTCCACTTGCTCTCGGTGGCAATAGGAGTTGCTGTTTAGGGAGAGAGCACGAGCCCAGTCATTTTCTGCAGTCCTTTCCCCTCAACCTCCCCCAGCATCCACAGCTGTTGTATCCATGATGTTAGGGAGTACGTTTATGGGCCTTGTTGTTTGAGAATTTATCTAATCCCTTTTTGGACCCGCTGATACTGTCTGCCTTGCAGCCTTCTCCAAGTTCTAGAGGTTTACTACCCACTGCATGAAGAAGTACTTTCTTATATGTGTTTTATAATGATTTATCTTTGCAACACCCCCAGGAAGAAGAGCATATTCATCATCATTTGACAGAAGGGGAAGATTAGGGGGTTTGTTTCCAAAAGTACCTGTTAATAGTAGATGTCTCATGCATGAGTTTGTCTAATGTGAGGCATTTGAGGCTTGATTTTTTCAGATGCCTGAACCGATTTCTATCCCAGATCAGTCATGCACAATGATTAACATACAAATGAGGATCACTTGTGGTATTGTTTGATTTATTGACTGACCTATAATTAAATACCAATTTCGTGGCAAAGTGAGGGCCAAACCTAGTTCTCACCAGTCATGGTCAACTTCCTTTTCTTGGAGGTTTATGTCCAGCTCATCATTTGTTATCTTGTGCAGCCAATATCAAAAAGGGGCCACAATAAAAGCTGGCATCATTCACTGCTGTTCCAGACTTATCCACTGAACAAAGAGTAGCATTTTCCTGATCCAGGGAAAACTGCAGTGGAAAACAGTGTTAGAACTGTACAATTACAGCCTGTCTCTTAAGGCACATACAGAAAGTTACAGAATTAATATTGCTGGGTTACTCCCAGCATCTCAAGTGTCTTAGGGTTCCCAAATAATGCTGCATTCCCTAATGCATAATTCTCAGTATTTCAAAATCTGAACCCCCACAATATCCCCATCAAAATCAAAAGAGCAGGAGAAAAAAAATACTCTTATTCTTCCAAGCAGTGAGTATCCAGAACCAACAGGTTGTTTCTGCCTCATATCCTTCTGTATTAAGCAGCAAGCAATCACAGTGGGATTTGGTTAGGTCCACTGAAAGAAATGGACCACAGGAACAGCTGGAGTGAGCCAGGCCCCTCCAGGGGCAGCCTCCTTTTCCGTGGTGGGTGATCCCGTATCTCGCAGCCTGGAGCGGAGCTACCCCTGGGCAGGTGGCAGTGACCCCTTTTCAGCAGCTGTTCATCAGCTGCTCCCCGCCCTGCCGTGTGTGTGATGAGTTCCTTCACTCTCACCCCTTTCCCCGCTCGGATGCGATGACTGCCCCCTCACCAGCAGGCTGGTAAGGGGTAAGACCGGTGCCGGGTGGCCCTCGGGGAAGCCAGCCTGGCCGGGAGGGCCGCCCGCCCCTTGCGTGCGAGAGCGGGGGGCGCCCCGGAGCTGGCTGCCCCGGCGCTGGCGCCTGCCCCCGCGCCGCGCTCGCTGGGGGGCGCCATGGCGCGGCTTGCCCCGCCGGTGCTTCGCGGCGCGCTCGCTGGGGGGCGCCATAGCGCGGCGGGACGGGGCGGGCCGTGGCGCACTGGCGGCGGGGCCGGGCCGGGCCGGGCGGGTGCCCCGGTGGTGCGGGGCGCGCCTCCCCGCCGGGCGGAGGCAGCTGCCGCAGCGGCGCGGGGACGGCGCACTCGGCAGGGGCGACCCCTCGGAGTCGGGGGGGCTCCGGCGCGCACCATGAATCCCGCGGCCGCCTCCCGCCCCGCCGCCCGGCCGTCGGGCGCCCTGCCGCGGCTGCTGCTCTCGTCCGCGGCACGGGCGCTGCTGTGGCTCGGTCCCGTCTACCTGGCGGGGTACCTGGGGCTGAGCGGCAGCTGGGTGCTGCTGGGGCTGGCGCTGTGGCTGTGCTGGGGACACAACCGGCGGTGGAAGCGCGACCGGCTGGCTGCCGCCTTCGCGCTGCTGGAGGACGAGCGGGAGGCGGTGTGCCGGGGCCTGGCCGCCCGGCACCTGCCGGCTTGGGTGAGTGAGGACCGGGGGACAGAGGTGCGCTGCGCCCTCCGTTCTGCCGCACATCCCCCTGCAGCAGCGGCGGGAGCCCCTGGGAGCGGGGACGCTGCGGGCTCCCGGCGGCAGCGGGCGGGCGTGGCTGGGGAGCGTCCGGCGGTGCGGCGGGGGGGTAGAGGGCGAGGTATTCCGTAGTGAGCAGCTGAAGGGGGGGGGAAGAGATGGCAGTGATGGACCGAGCAGTAACGTCTCTGATTTCGAAGTCTTGCTCAGTAAGGTGAGTACTAAACTGGAAGTTGTTTTAGTCCAGGAAACGTGCATGTTGCTGTAAGCGTGCTTGTAAAATAGACTGCTGTATCCCCGGAGAAATCTTCTTTCAAATATGTGCTGTTGCATTGCAGGTATTTTGGTGTAGAGGATACTTACTTTAGATCTTCTCATCTAGAAAGTTTTCTCCCCTTCTTTTTAGTGTCATTTGAAAAAAAAAATCTGTAAACATAATATTCTCTGCCTACTAAAACCAAAATATTTAACTTCAAAGAGCCATCTCTTGATGGTATGGAAAGCCAGCCCCTGTTTGTTCTTCACATTTGTTCCTAGGCACTCTAGGTTTTAAAGTGAAGAAACTTGAAAATCTAACTTCACATTTTATTCTACATCTTTGGTTATTTGTTGGTTAGCCTTGGATGGCTAATGGAAAAGGTTGATGAAGGGTTTTTTTTCTTCATCATCATTTGCTTAGCATTTAAAAACATGTCAGGGACTGGTAGGGAAATGCTTTTCTTGTAAGAAAGAGAATATCAAAGAGCTCTATTTGTAAGGAGTGTTGCACGGAGACATTTATAGTCAGTAAACTGTTTTATATAGCCTACAGCACTTGGCTCTCCTTAATACTGTGGGAAACGAAGGCTTTCAGCACTTCTGAGAAGTGAGGCCAGGGTCTCCTAGCAGAGCTGGTGCAGCTCCCCACACATGTTCCCTCCCGCTGGGCACAGAATGAGGTTTCTGCTTGTTTGTATTGACAGAGCGTTTAAAACAACTCGGAGCATTAATGAGTGTGGTGGTGTCAGCTCTTGCCCTGATGCTGTGGGAATAGTGTTGTGTTTTATCCTCAAGTGCCCTGAATCTTGGTAATGAGAAATTGAGTCTCTTTTAGTCATCGTTGAAAAATCAGAATCGCCCCCCCCAACACACACACACACACAATCTCAAAAGTTCTTAGGTTTTGTGGTTGAAAGTGTCAGGCTTCGTTAGTGCACGGGCAGGTGGTCGATGGAAGGGATTATTGATTGCCCCGTACTCGGCACTCACAAGGCTGCACCGAGAGTGCTGTCCCCCCCAAGCACAGGAGAGGTTTTGGCAAATGGGGAGACTCCAGCAGAGCCCACAGAGATGGTCAGGGGCTGGAGCACCTGGTGTGTGAGGAGGGGCTGATGGAGCTGGGGCTGTTCAGCCTCCTTCAGGAGAAGGGAAGGCTTAAGGGGGATGTCACCGCTGTCTCCCACTGCCTAGCGTGTGCTCACAGAGAAGGTGGAGTCAGACTATCTCCAGAGGCCTGGCTCCTGACTTGTGAATTCTTGGAGCTGGGTGCTGGAAGGCAGAATGTAGGACCTAAGGATGAAGGGACTGCACCATGTGCCTTTAGTTTTAGCTTTTATCCATATTGCCCCTTTTCCTCCTTTCCTTTTCTATGTTGGTAACTTTTGTTCTTCATCAGTTGGTGTTTGCTTCCACACCACGCTTGTACTTGATGTTTTTTTAACTCCTCAGTTTTAATTTTCCTTCTATCCCCTTCCTCGATTTGGTCTTCTACTTCTCCCCTGTGCCAGTCTTGGAGGCTGATTCTCACCTGCTGTCTATTCAGTTTATTCTCTGTGGTGTCATCTTTTTTTATCTTTCATTTTTGCCTTTCAGTGTTCATGAGCCTTCAGTTGAAACAGCTCTAAAAATGTCCCTTGCGTTCTTCTCTTCTGATGTGCAGAGGTGGGAGTAGGATTACAATTCAGGCTAGGGGGAGCATGGGTTGGGTTTGCAGTGTTGTAATCCTAGGAAAGGTTCTGGAGGTGTGAAGCAATGGCAGTGTCTTAGGGGATTGGTAAATAGTTGTTTCCTTGCATGCCCTGTAGTAAAATGAGGAGGATCTGTCCAGTGAAGAGTTAAGACCAATCATTGATTGTGCTAGTTGGTTAAAAAACGTTCTCCCTAAGAGCAGTGCAGTGGCTCCTTCAAATGTGGCTCGGGTTCCCCTCAGTTCTGGTATCGGTTGTTAGGAGATGTATTTGTATTGCAGTATTTCCTTCAGGGGGGACGCTGGGAGGGTTTCCCTCATCTACTTAACCATCTGTTTCAGGGAATTTGCAGGGTTATTTTGCAGCACCAGTTTCTTGGCTGAAACCAGCCAGTGAGTTTGGAATAGAGGCATTCCTGTGCTAGACAGCTTATGTGGGCAGGCTGTGCTTCCTTAGGAAACCAGGCTGGAAATCTGCTCGTGTCAAGCGGAGTCGGATCTGTGTCTTGGAGAAGTGAGACTTTACTTCAGCCTGTGCAGCCTTTAGCCTGACTTTTGTAAAACCAGTCAGTGCCTGGAGCAGAGGTAGCTCGGCTTCCGCCTTCATTCTGGCTCCTGGGGGTGGTGGTGACTTCTCTATGTTGCTTTTGCAGCTGTTAGCAGGTTGCAGGTGAGAACATCCAAGTATGCTGGGTTTCTTCCAGATGTTAAATTACTTTACCAGGAGAAATTGATATTACTGGGTACAGAACAGTCCTTTTAAAACTTTGCCTGTTAATTCCTTGTTCATGCAAAATACTGGAGATGTAAGGAGAGAAATCCTTTGAAACAAAGGCAGTCATGAAGAGAGAGTCCCAAGAGATGTTTCATATTAGAATTTTTTTTGCCCCAGCACAGGGAGATAAAAAACCCATCCCTTAAAAAAAACAAAACAAAACAAAACAAAAACAACAAAAACCAGCAAAAAACCCCCAACAAAACCCCAAACAAGCAAAAAAATCCTAATGGATAGATTCCTGTGTTGTATTTGAACAGAATGGCACTGTTGTGTCAGACATGGTTTTTGCTATTGCTATGGTCGTTGGTGTGGCCTGCTCCAGGGCGAAGTGGAGCCATGCAGAAACTTACACATTTTCTTTACTTGCTAGTAATTGGCCCTTACCTAGTGTTTTTGATCTTCAAAGCTCTTTTCAAATGCTAAGTAATTTTTGCAGCAAGAAGTATGGCTGCTTTTGTAGATGGGGAAAACTGATTTTGATAGTGTGACTTGCCCAAGGCTACAGGATTAAATCTTATTCTGGGATAGCGTTAACTTTGGCGGCGCTTGATGGCTGGTTCTGGGCTTAGTAGGAAGTGTTTAGGGCTTCTCTTACCTGTGTTGTACTGATGACAAACTCGAGGACAAGACCTTGCTGCCAGGGCTCTCACCAGTAACAAGGGTCAGAAGTGAGTCTGAAGTCCAGAGCATATGGTTAAAAAGTATGGAACTGCAGATGTTTTTTTTTTTCCCAAGAAGTATTAGGACACGCTAAGTTCTTGGAGTAAGCTGTTGGGTCAAGAAGAGAGCTTGGTGGTGTCACTGGGCTGAACTAGAGCAGAACTCATCTTCTGCTAGTGGGACATGCACATTATGGGAATACCCTGTGGGTAGGAAAGGCTTTGCTCAGAGTTTTTGTCTTACTAGTCAGCGGATAATCTAGATGCAACACTTGGATGCCAAGCTCTGATTCTTCTGCAGAACTGCTCATTGAATTTGTGCCATTGAGTGCAGCTGACCCACTGAGATTTGGTGGCCCTTCATAATAGGCAGAAAGCTGTTTTTCACCAGAGACATGTAGTCAGCTAATTTCTGTGGTGGCTGCCTCTGTGAGAGCCCTGTTGTGTTAGCCAAGGAGCTCCTAGTGGTCTTTGGTACCTTTGAGCTACAGCAGTGCTATTTCTTCCGTATGTCAAAGGAAACTGAGGCACAGAGTGCCTGGGTAGGAGCTGTGCTGCTGACACATGAATAAAGGGGTGGCGAGCGGGATGGAAATGTACCACAAATGGCTGCTAATCCTATCACAGCAATCTGAGGTGTGACACAGTGATATGTGATTCATTGCAGTTGCTTTTGGAGTTTGCCCTGAGCTTTCTGGTTTGGGTGTCTGTGGCTCAAACAGTTAATTCAATTTTGCTTTTTCTTAAGGTGGGTCTAGCTGCTGCCTCCTTCTCACAGTTTTTGCCTGTGTCCTGATGCTCCTGTGTGCTGTTCCAGCTCTCCTTGGCCACCGGCTTTCTTCTTGGATGCCTCTTGCAGTTGCATCTCCAGCGGCTTTGGCTCTAGTGAATAATCCCAGCCAACTTTAGTGGTTTATATTGTGCTACATTTCTCCCCTTAACGCTGGTGGATCTCACATGTGGGCTGTGACTTTCTCATTGGGATGTGGTGGCCTAACTGTTGCCTTGAGTGCTGGTCTGTCCTTCCTTTTGGGTCACATCCCTCTCCTCGCTGTAAGGTCTTTTGAAGGACAGCTCACCATGCTACTTCCATCCCTGCTCTACCCTGCCTGTGATCAGGGGCTGTGGCACAAATGCTGCGGGACACTGATGCTTGGCAGTTGGGTTGGACCTGGGAACCAGCTGCCTTCAGGCTACCCAGGATTTATGTGCCCTGGTGGAGGACCTTTTGGTGAAAGATGAAAGGCTGGCAGGTGAAGTGGAGGTCCCCTGATTCACATAATCTGCCTTACTGTAAAATGTCAGCAGAGGTTTATCAGTATTGATTGTCCCTCTGGTGCTGTATTCTTACTTTATCATGCAAATAGAGTGGGGTAGGCTGACATTTCAGTGAACTTGCGTCGTCTTATTTAATGGAAAAGTTGCTATTTAGAGCATCAAAAGGAATTGCTTGTAAAGAATATGGTAATATCACTTTGGTTTTTTAATGTAATAATTGGAGATAATTTGAAGCACTATCTGAGCAAGGGAAATGGGCTCTGAAATCATACATGAAGCTAGAATAAAAGGCAAGCTGCTGTCTATTCCATCCAAACATCTCTGAGCACCTCTCTGAAAGCTGCTGAATTAAACAGCAAGCCTTTGACTGAATAGTGTAATTCACAGCTCTTGTATAAGGAGGTAATGTATTGCCCTACCCAATTACTATTATCAGGCTAGATGATAGTCAAAAGAGTCCCTTTGTATTCGGGTGCTCTTGTAGAGCTGAGCAGGGCCCCAATGTTCATTCTGAGAACCTGTTACACCATCGTTCCCTTCTGCAATAACCTGCTACCAGGTTGTAGCCCTGGCTGAAAATACCACATCCATAAGACTTTAATGTGTGATTGTAGTAAGGTGATTGTGGCTCTTCACTCAGCAACTTCTTGGTGAGGTCTGAGAGATCAGTTAGTTACTTGAGTGACCTCATATCTGACTGTCCTGATGGTGATTAAACAAGTCATCACTTCAGGGAACTGGAGGGATTTTGTAATGGACACAAACACTTCTTGTTGGCATTTGATGTGTCCAACTTGAAAACATGAGGCATGAGTGACTACTTCATCTTAATTTGTCCGTAGCACCTTAAAAAGCTCTGAGAGGTGAAAACACTGGACTGTTACACATGATAGTGTATGCTAATAGGCTTGAACTCTTACAGTGCTGCTTTTCCCTGAAGCCATTGGCACTATGTTAGTATTAGTGGAGAAATGCTGCTGCAGCCAATAAATTGAGTTTCCCAAGCAGGTTCTTGTTTTCCAAAGTGCGGTGTCCTGGTTGAGGTGAGCCAGTACAGGAAACAGGTCCTGCACAGCTCGTGATCTTGAAGGGAAGCAGGTTCTCATGGCTTCCCAAGGCATGACCAAGAGAAGGATAAGAAATCTAATGCTGCTTTACATCACGAACAGGATATGACACTTGCTTGAATCATATAAATGTGCCTGGAGGCATACTGGTACATCAGTGCACGTGTGTTCTTTTGCCTTTTACTATTTTATTTGCCTTTTACAATTTTTCAAGGAGGTAGTAGATTATAAAGGACGTATGTATGAGGGCAGAGGGATTTCAACTTGATCTAAAACTGTTTCACGCTCTGTGGTATCTTCTGCATGTGTTGCAGTATGCTGAAACAGATGGCATATGGCACTCACTTTATTTTTCTTTGCATTCAGGTTCACTTCCCTGATGTTGAAAGAGTGGAGTGGCTGAACAAGGTGAGGAGCTCTGAACTGTAGTTTGTGAGGCCATCTGCTCTGAGCTGCATCATAGCACAAACTCTGCAGGCCAAGTCTGAGAAAGTTATCAAGTCACTACAATACGGCTCAATCGTATCAGTGTCTGTACTTAAGTCGTGGAGCCACTTAAGTATAGAGTTGCCACTGAGGTTTTGGTGAGAGCCAAATGTGTGCCTGGTTGATACAGGTTTGATGAATTTGACCACAACACTTCATTCTGAGATTAAAAAAAAAAAAAAGCAAGTGCGTGTGTACGTGTGTATGTATAGAGATGTGTATATACATATGTGTGTATGTATTATTATTATTTTAGCAAAAGTAGTGGCATCTCCTCTTACCAGAGAGGTTTCCAGAGAGCTCTGAGGCAGGCGTTCCCATCAGCAGGTGTAGTCAAGCTCCTGCTGGAACTGGACTCTCTGGAATTCAAAGCAAAACAGCTGAACTTGCAAAATAGCATCCAGTAGCTATCCTGTTTTTCTTTTTAGCAGACTTTCTTTTTGATGTAAAAGCTCATCTCACTCCTCTCTAAATAAACCAAACTCCAGGGAACTTTGTGATACTTTAGAGTAATTAGGGACTATTGTGCTTTAGAGACTTTAACCTTGGGCTTTGCTGGCTCAGCCCCTGTGGTTAGAAGCAGTCAATAGACTCTATGGAGCTGAAAACTCACCCTTCAGTTCCTAAAACAAATTCCTTTTCTGAGGAACTGAGATGGATCCTTCCATAAGGATGACTTAAGAGCACAAATGTGACTTGGTATTTTAAAAGGACAGACATTAATAGCCAGATGTTCTGTAATGTGTGTGTCTGTTTCTCAACAAAAGGTATCTTATACAAAGAGTCTTCAGTGTGTTCCTGCTTTTGCTATTCTTTAGGTCCTTGTACAGGCTTGGCCATACTTTGGAACAATCATGGAAAAAACATTTAAAGAAGTTCTTGAACCAAAAATCAGAGCAAAGAATGTACACCTGAAAACATGCACCTTTACCAAGATCCACTTTGGCGAGAAGGTAGTGTGAATCCTCTGCAACGCCTGCAGTTCAGTCTTTTCTGAAAAGTTCAGATGCAGGGGGAGTCTGATGTTCAGCTCTTTAATAGCTCCGAGTGTTTAACAAAATGGTATTGATACAACACCTCCTTTGTCCCTTCCTCATGTTGACGTGAGCATCTTCACTGTGAAGGAAAGATCATATAGGAGACACACACATCCATTCCCACCGGCTGTCAGTATCATGGGACTGGAGATAGAAAAAGGGGCACGTATCCACATTTCTTTCTGTTATACCCTGCAACAGGAGTTTTCAGCGCTTCCTAAGGCTTGCAGCATGGGCTACTTGCCACCAGCTCTGTATCTGAGGACTGCCAAGGCTGTTCACGTTACCTCTTTAAGGGAAAAACTGGTGTGGTTTACTCATACTTTACATGCCGTTGTGCAAAGTCTTTAATGAATGCTTCTGTACTCAAATTGATTGAAGTGAGTAGGACTTTCCACTTGGGCTTAACTTGAAAGATATTAACTATGTTGTATCTTGTTTGTCTTTATTTCAGTGCCCTAGAATTAACGGAATAAAAGCCTACACCAAAGAAATCGACAGAAGACAAGTTATCCTAGACCTGCAGATATGGTAACATTGCATCATTGATTATGTAGATGGTTCTTAACTCACTGCCCGTTTGACACCTATGTGTGAGTTGTCATGCTGGACTGGACATGCGGTCCACTAAGATCAGCATGAAGTGGAGAGGTCCTTATCTTATATCAACCTAGAATGATATGAGATAATCAGTCCCCCAGCTGGATGTCCTCAATACTTACAGAAGTGAGGTGTTGTGCATCAGCCTTTACGTCAGAAAGCAGTGTCACCTGCACAGGTGTTACTGACAGTAAGAACCCAAGTTTTGGAACTGTATTTCCTGTTCTGACAGCTCTCGGGCATGGAGGCGCTTGGTCTGTCTTGCCCCACTATGGTTCCTCTTCAGTCCAACCTCTCCAGTTCTTCCAGAACTACTTGCGTTATTTATTTTTTAATTCCTTCCCCTAGATTAATCCTCTTGTTTTACTCACCATTTGTTCCACATGCCACCCAACACATTTGCTTTTTTTGATTATAGCTGTTCTCTGAGCAGAAAACTGCCTCTAGCCCTATTAACAACAACAACATTAGATAAAACATTTGATACCTCCCAGGCTGTTTTGAATGAGTTTGTGTGTTTTGTTAACATCAGAGCCGCTGCAGAGCTAAACTCTCTCCTGGTTTAGCCTGGAGAATGGAATTACTGGGGGAATTACCACTTGCATACTGCTGTAGCTCTGTAAGTTTAGTGGGCGATTGAGCTGCCTAATTTAAATGGCTTTTCTTCATGGTAGTGCCAGGAAAAAGCAGTGTGAAATTACGGAGTGTCTTGGCAACAGCACAGAGCTGCTCAGAACTGTGCCTGTTGCTTAATGTGGCAATGGCATGGCAGCATCCCCAGCCCTGGCAGAGCACCATCGCTCCCTGCAAAATGGCATGCTTGATTTTCAGCCAGAACATGTTGTGCTTCAGTGCTGTCAGTGAAAAGCTCTTTGTAATAGCCAGACCAGTTTTAGGGCCTTTGGCAAATCATTCGTGCTTTCCACATTGAGATCGAGGGATTCGATGCCTTTAAGGCTCTGCAGGAGGTTGCTGTTGTTCTGTTAAACTACTTCTCCAGGCTGCTTCTCCCACATACTCATTTTCACTCTCTTTTAACAATCCTCTGCAGAGGGATTCCCCCACCTCCTCATTCCTGTCCCTCTGGGCAGACCCATCAGCATCTCCAAACTGTCCAAACACTTCTGTTCCTCATCCTGATGATAACTTAACCTGAACTGTCATCTGATAACCCAAGTATTTTCTGTATTCACACAGGAGTGTTCAGACTACCTTGTCTCTCTGACGGAGGTCTCTTCTCCTGGGCTGTGTTAAGGACCCAGCTTCTTTTATGTTAATACCTTAACATCTGTTTCTGCAACTAAGCTGGGCGTTGTGCATTGTACAGTGTCTGCAGGAGGTAGTGTATTACTTCCAGGAATGGGTAGAAGCAAATCTATGAGCAGTGGTGTTATTTACCTGCCTTTTTCTGGATTGCCATTTTTTTTTTTCTTTAATCAAAGAAACAGGCAATCTTCACTTTTCTGGAGTGAGGCAAACCCCCATTACAAAATAAGCTCTCTTAGCTGCATGAATAGCAGTAAGTGTCTGCACTAGTGCAGCTGGTGTTGGGAGAAGAGCTGCTTAGAGGAGATGAACTTAAGCTGCCCCAGTGTGAGGCTGCTGCCCTTTGCACTACCTCTTGGTTGCTGCATGCTGGTGAGGTTTGAATGTGTCCACAGAGCTGCGTCCTGGCATCACAGCTCTGGGGAAGGGAGTGATGTGCTGTGGGTGCCAGTGTGGTGCACTTTGAGATGCTGAGACCACAGTGACTGCCTTCCCTCTCTTGGGTTAGGTTTCAGAGAAGCGTAGCTACGTTGCAGTGGACGTTAAAGGATTAACATGTTATAAACATGACTCCTTTGCCTTGGTGCTTGCTAGCTGTAATTTTGTGGGAGTTCCCTCACTGGTGAACCCACGTGAGCGTGGCCTGTTGGCTGGCTCACCACTGCATGCAGCGCTGACCAGGGCGGCTGCAGCAGGGAAGGCCAAGCAGCCGCTTCACGCAGGGTGCTGTTGGACAGCACTCCTGCCTCTGCAGCAGCTCTGCCCCGCTCCAGTGCTGAGTTACCCGTTGTGTTAGGCAGCGTCTTGCATCCAGAAGTCTCAGCATGGTCTGTAAATGCTTCTTGCTTTCAGTCTCACAGCAGTACAGGAGGAGGGATTTTTTTCTCTAGTTTTATCAAGGAGGCAACTACTCTCTGAAGCCCAAAGTCTTTGACTTGGCCAGGGAAAAGCACAGGAAAAGGGCAGGAGCAGAAAAAACGTTTCCCTCTTAGCCTTCCTTTGTTGTCTGTATGGAATCATTTGTGTAGTTTTAATAGCCACTCGCAGACATACAGTCCATCAAGTGTTTTGTTTAATCTGTGCTCCTGATCTCCATAATGTGATGCAGTGCTGAATGCTGTGATTCAGGTCTGTGCCGTGTGAAGAAGAGCTTCCTTTCCTCTGTGTTAAATTTGTGATGTGATATCACAAATTGCATCCTTTGCTCGGAAACTGTGAAAAGTAGCACTTAGAGGTCCCTTACTTGTGTAGCTGTCAGCAGAGCCAGTGTTGCAGTACATCTGGTATTGCATGGAGTTACCAAAAGGAACTTGAGAAGCTGCTTTAATTAAATCTGTTAACGACAGCTTACATGTCCATAGCATCAGAGCATCGGGAATGGTTATATAGAGCGCTGTCTTATTACAGTCTTGACTGTCCCACGTGAAAGGACTATACTTGAGTTTTTGGCAGGAAAACCAAGGCTCAGAGGTGATTACTTGTGAGGCACAGAGACCTTTTGGCAAAGGCAAGGAAGGAGGCTATAAGTCTTCCTTCAAAATCTTTTGCTCAGTCCCTGAGATGATGCACCCAATTGGTGTAAATTAAGTTGTGTAAATTTTGTCACAGCTTACAGAACTGAACAAAAGTGTTGAGATAATTACTGCTTACCCTCAGGTCTTCTGTACAGACAAAGTTTGTCATTTATCTGTCTGAAGGTCCTGGTGTCTGTATTCTGTTCATGTATCTGCTTTTCCAGTGCAAATATACCTGATCTACAGCTTTCACATGACACATAAGAAACTATCAGGGTTCTTGCAGTGGCTAAATGAAATATGAGATCCCTGCCAGACTGGGATTTGAAATCCCCAAATCTGAAATATGAGATCCCAGCTGGAAATAAAATGGCAATACTCTGGGATCTCCAATCTGCCCTAGATCTAAATCATTAATCTGTCCCCTGAGCACAGGGAGCTGACAGTTGCATTCTCCAAATGAATTAATGTCAAAGTATTCCAGAAATGCTCTCCAAAACTGCATTTTTGAAAATGGGGACTTTTCAAGTGCAGCCACTTGACCTCCTACAGCTGCTTTTCTTCCCACTAATTCTGCAATTGCCTGAGCTGCTGTGTAGCCATGTAATCATTGGCTATAATCATCAGAATTTCAAAGTATTTCAAGACACTATTACCTCCCAGAAGATTATCTTGCAATCCAGTTGCTTCTTATTTTGTTAGTCTGATTTAGTACTCATAATAATTTCTCATTGGAAGTGTTTTGAATTTTCATTTCCATGATCTTCTGTGGTGTTTACAGTACATGAGATGTCATAGAAGAATAGTGTAATAATTAATAGATATAAAAAAATGTATATGCATTGCAATTTACTCTTAAAAGAGAATCTCTGGACTTCCTAACTGGCAAGTTTTCAAATCTGGAAAGACAGTCTTTTTCATGTAGTGCAGAATTGGAGAAAGTAGTCAAAAGAAGTGTGCAACAATACTTTGGGCTTTGGTGGAGTTCGGGTTAACTAAGTTTGTAGGATCTTACAAGAAACTAAAATCATTTTGGAAACTTGTCAGTCTTGAGCAGAAAAGGAACGCTTGCCCTTAGGAGCCTGACTTGATAGGCAAAGGGGAAGGGCAGAGGTGATCTGTTTTTTCTCATACCCTGTGGTACTTGGTCATGTTTTCTTGTCTCTCTTATTTGTCTAATACCGCTTGCTCATTTACCCAAGTGCAAAGTCAGGCAGACTAAGCAGTAGTCTGCTTTACAAAGCACTTGAGAAGGCTGGACCAAAGGGGGCTTTTAGCATGCAGGCCGATGAGAAGATGGGGCCCATGGGGAGTTACTTTACAGGGGGAGAATTGCACGTGCCTTTTCTAAAGGGATACATAGACATCCAAACTTGTCAGTATGTGCTCTTGTAGCATCCCTGCCTTCAGCCAATGGATTGCCATTGTATCATAAACACTGTGGGCCCAGCTTTTCCACCCAAGTACAGAAGAGATACAGATATGTGCGCTTGTAGAAGCTTCTCCAGTTCTCATCCGTGGCACAGGCATGCTTATCTGCATCACCTTGTGCAATAGGTGATTTAGGAGAGAAACAGGTGGTTCTTCCACTCTTCACAGGTGGGTAAAGCATGGTCCTGTGCATAGTGGCAGAATGGCAAAGGAAGCCCTACATGCTTTTGAGTGTCAAGGCTTGAGTTTGGCTCAGGTGCGCTCTGTCTGGGGGAGAACAGCAGAGAGCATAGCAAGGTTACACTGAGCAGAGGGGGCAGATGAAAGCACGAGCAGCTTGGACTGGAAACGAGGAGTAAAACTAATGAACAAAGAGTGCGTCCTTCCTACTAAGCACCCTGGCATGGGGGTGATGCCTATATGAAGCAGACTTAAGGATAATTAAAGGCTCTGATAAAAGGGGTAAAAAATTCTCTGACATCTAGCCTCTAAAACACGATTGCGTGTATTGAAGTGTTTACTGGAGAAAAAGAGACTTCTAGGACTGGGTGGGAAGAGTTTTTGACTGTGTGGAAAGGCGTAAAGGTTGTAAATTGAAACACCACAACTATTATTTGTTGTGTTGGACACTGGCAACAGCTGAATTAAATCCTCTTGGATTAATTACTGCAAATTGAGGAACTCATTTTGGCTTCTCATTTAGACTTTTATTGTGACAAAGCTCTGTTAGCACCCAGCGTAATGAGCTGTAAGATAATGTCAAAATTGTAGAAATTAATAAACGTAAAAATAAGTTTGTTTAATTATGTGACTAGCTTATAAGGAAGATTGTGTTAATTTGGGCATGGCCTGTAAGGTTGGTTATTTAAGAAATGAGAATGCTCTAACATTAAAGACTTTAATTTGTGTGTTATGAGCTTTTTAAATTCTGTTAAGTGAGTGTCTGTAAACAAATATTCAAGAACTTTGCTTGCAAAAATGGAGACAAATTCACAGCGTTACACATTCTTGGCAGGTTTTTTTTGGGGGGAGGGAATCTGTCTATGTGCAAATTACAGTGTGAATTAGTGGCAACTGCAGAACTATTTGCCCATACACATGTGGTCAGAGCAAAAATCTTGTCCTTTTTCTTTGATTATGGGGTGAAATTATGCATGCATGTGGCAAGCACAACACATTCACTGTGCTGCGGTAGGTACCTTTACACCCTGCTTTACCTGCAGGGTGTTTGTGTGTCTGCATCCAGAAAGAGCTAGTTCTCAGAGGACTGAAAGGGAACTTGGTAACTCCCTTCACTTGTTTTCTGCCAGAGGCATTGACAAATCTGCTAGATTCTACTCCGTGGGGAGTGGCTATTGGTTTCTGCATAAGATGATGTTTGTATTTTTATTAAAGTCTAAGGTGGTTTCCAAATTGTGAAAGTACCACACTCAGAATTTGTTTATTTAAAGCCTGATGTTCACCATGGCAACTGACCAAAACCTGATCTAATTCGTTGTCTTTTAATTCAGCCTCAAGGAAACCTGGTTATTTTTAGTGATGAATTTGTCCTTCAAGTGGGCTTTTGGGTTGTGGGCAAGGGTGATCTGTGGGCTTTTTGGTTGTGGGCAAGGTGAAGACCCCATATGTAATGGCAGGATGGCTCTGCATCAGCTTGGGAGCTGGGTCACCAAGTTGTGGGGTGAGATCAGGCCTTTGGCAGAGAAGGGAGCAAGAGGACAGTTGCTGTGACTTTGAATTTTGAATGAGCCTGTTGATCCCCTCCTTGGAGCAAGCTTGCCTCAGCCAACTGCCAGTCTTAAGAATGGAAAAGTAACCTTGAAATACAGGTGTTGCTTTGACATTTTGCAGGTAGATCAATATCCCAGCTGACCGCAGGGTTTCTCTTGTGAAGATCTGACCCTTGTTCAATGTGCTCAACTTTCCCTTTTCAGTTGCTTGCAAATCTGTCTCTGCCTGTGGGGTCATGTTGTCAATCATTAAACTAATTTCATTTATACTCTGTACACCCTAAAATTTCTCATTGGACTATTGCAAACTGTGGAATAACATGAGAATTTTCTTTCAGTTACATAGGGGACTGTGAGATTCACATGGACATATCGAAATTTAATCTTGGAGTGAAAGGCGTACAGGTGCGTGCAGTGTTAACGTTGTCTGTTTGAGGGTCTGTGTGTGTGGCAGGAGGTAGCGTGTCCCAATGGGGAGGTCATGACACTCAACTGGGAAACCACCAACTAGCAGACTTGGAATGGTTGGCTTTATCTCCTTGCGTTTTGGCTGGGGAAATGATGCCTTCCATGGGAAGCACCTAAATACCACTTTTAAGCTTCTTAGTGTGACTCTTAAAGAGGGTCAGTGCTAGAGCATCAAGCTCGTGTGGGCCAGCTTCTGCCACTGGAGTTCAGAGGAACTGCATGTTGGTAGAGAACTTCAAAAGAGCCAGTTCTGCCAGGGTGTTCATAAACTGGTGTAGGTTAGACCAACAACCTGTTCTTACAATGTTGAAAGCTAATAGGCTGATCTCTCCATTGTATGACAGTCAGGATTGCAGAGAGACTCCACAAACTTAGAAAGCATTGCCTGATATCAATAGCAATGGTTTGGGGGGGAGGAGGTTATTGTTGTAATTAAATTCTAAATAAAATGACTTCATGTAGGATTTTTAAAATTATCTTCATCACTGAAAAGCTCACAGTTTTGAAACTGCATCCTGAGAGTACCTTCAGACTCAGTTTTCCTGGCTCTATTCTGTTTGCAGTTGTATGGGACGTTGCGGGTGATACTGGAACCTCTTCTAACCGATGCACCTTTTATTGGAGCGGTGACTTTGTTTTTTATGCAGAAACCGGTGAGTCAGTAGTGAACTGTACTCTGCAGCTTCCTTGCTTCTTGATCTGTCTTAATGCATGGATAGGTCTTCAGTGAGTGACACAAGCTGTCCATCACCGGTAACCCAAACTGCCTAACTGTGAATGCCTCACAGTGCAGGTGTTTGAATAGCAAATTCCTGATTGTTCAATGGTCCTCTTGAATTCCAAGAGGACAGGAATGAATTTGCCCTATTCTTTTGTAGTAGTGCCTAAAAAGTTACTTGCTTCACTCTAAGAATGGGAGGACTTTCCGATGGTGACAGCACAGGAGCTGTTTCCTAGGCCTTTGCTGTGAGGTTCCTGGCAGGTGGATTTTAGATCTTCCCATTCGTAGATTTTAACTGCAGTCATCTCGGGGACCATTCAGTCATGGTGGTGCTTTGAAAGCTTGCCTGTTTAGGGTTACGTGACTTGCAGTTGAATTGTGGTTTAATAAAATATGAGAAACTTTCTAGTCTTGTAAGAACCAGTTATCTTATAGCACACAGCTTTGCTTGCTTGTGGGTTATCCTCTGCTTGAGTTCATGGAAGTCATACATTTTTGATCTTGGATGAGGTGTTTTTGTGTTTAGATGTAGTAACATTATTTTAGCACATGGAAAAAAAAATTGTTTATTGTGTGAATAGAAATACAGACTGCTGAAGTCAGGTGGTGTTTGTAAATGCCCCTGCCTCAGGGCACAGGCCAACCCCTAAGTGAAAGGATGAGGAAACAACTTCAAAGTCTAAGTAGAGGTGTCGGATTTACTACGCATGACCCCAGGGCATCTGCCAGTGGCCATTGCTAGGGGATGAATGCTGTGTTTCCCTGTGCTTGCAGGGTAAGTCCCAGTGATACCCTTGTTTCAGGTATGGCAGATAAAATAGATAAGGGAATTGCTACCAGCTGTTGGTTTTAATGTACAGGTTTTGCTTTCTTTAAACATCTGGCTTTGTTTTAGAAGCATTTGCTTCCCCTTTAAATTCTACCTTTGTTCTGAAATAAATTTTAATGGTCCTGTATCATTTTTCTCCCTGATCTTGTTGTAGCACTTGGAAATCAACTGGGCAGGCATGAGCAACCTCCTGGATGTCCCAGGGATTAAGTGAGTGTCTGTTTTGTTTCACTTCATTCTTCTTTAAAAAGCCTTTGGAATTTGGGATGGCTTTCTCCAGTAATCATCGAAGTTATTCTCAAGAGTGGTGTGTAAAAGGTGTTACAGTTTATATGCCACCATATCTGGCTGTGGAGTTTGCAAAACCCGAGGAGGGTGCTTTTTACATTCTGCCAAAATTGCTTCAATCACTTCATTGCGTTTGGGACTTAGGATGGAAATAGTAAATCCCCAAAACTACAATCATCTATAAAGTAAAAAATGAGCCCTTCTGTTTCCCGTGTGCCAGTTACTTATAAAGGTGGATGAGCAGACCTAGGTGACAGGCAGTCTGTGCTTATGTTTATTTACCTTAAAGTGAAAAAAGACTAGGTATCACAGAGTTGCAGTCCCTCTGATGAACTGAAATACAATCCATGATAAAGAAAACTGCACCAGATTTATAAGGAGAAATGTTGTTCTCTTTCTGTGTCATCTGCTCACCCTTTAGGTTCTTCAGAAAATGTAGCTCTTCCCCAATGCCTCTTGGGTTGATCTTGTACGTAAAACTTGCACAGCAAGGAAGAAAATCTTAGCAGTTTTCAGTACTGTAAGTTTCAAACTGTTTCTCCAGATTGGAAATTCACTTTGTCCTTGTTCCTTAGTGTAAGGAGAAAATTCTGTTACACAAGAACAAAATATATTTGGTTATTCAGCCATTGCCTTTCTCCCTTTAAATGCAAATGCAGACACTTCTGTTCCCCTCTTCCCCTGCAGCTCATGGTTTGCAGAGACACAGGAGGTGGCTGGCTACTTTAGGTGCTAGTTTATGCATTAAAGGGCCTCTGAAGACCTTTGATGTTGAGTGAGAGGAAGCTTTCTTTTTCTCTTAATTTAAGGCCAGAGTGGCCTTTTGCCCTGAAGCTTGCCCTGAGAGCTCCAGTTTTTATCAGAGGAATTAATCTGTTCTTTTCTAATGTGGCTTCCTTAATCCTTGCAGGGAGAAGGTATGTAGGTGTTCCAACCTACAGCCTCTCATATAATTAAGTGCAAATTTGGTGTCCTAAATTTTCACTCCCTGGTTCTCTCACAGGGATTTGAACACAGAAACCCTTGCTTGTTCATCAGCACTGCACATGAAAGCCGGGAGCAAAACATGCCTGACCGTGAATAGGCTGAAGTACAGGTTGAACAAGAGCTCTCCCTTTCAAATGAATTGGGCTTACAAGAGAGTAAAGAAACTGGATGCAGTTGTCTGTCCTCATGTACAAGCTGTGTTTAGTTGGGTGTACCCTGAGACTCGAGAGAAGGGACAATTCTGTGACCTTCCTGTGGTTTTTTTTTGACAGGAAAGCCAACAGCCTGACCAAGGGCTTTCAGGCTCCTGGTTTCACATTTGGAGTAGGAGAGGACTTTCCTTCTGTGTGAATCCAGCCTCATCTGTGAACTATGACAATTTTGTTGCACAGTCTTACCCTGAGAAGCTGCCTTATAAGCACTAGATTTATCAAGAGGATGAAAGTCTTTCAGATGTTCGGTGCTCTTGGGTTTTCCTCTTAATATTGTCTTCTGCTCATGCCGAGTTGTAGTAGTATGTTGAAATCCTCTCATTAATCACCTGGAGAGTACCGGACATCTGTGATAGCCATATACTTCTTGCTCAGGAGCAATAGGTCAAATTAGTTGTCCCCGCCGTACAAATAGAGCAATTCTAAAGAAAAGATTTAAGTTAAAAATGTGTAAGTTTTAATTAGACTGGAAAGTTCCCTAAACTCCAAGACAGACAGTACCCTCAATTCAGCCAGTGTGATCTCCTGTGTACACCAAAGGTCCAGTTACTTCAAACAAAATTTTCCTTCTTAGTACAAAATATACCAAGATACAGAATCTCATGTTTTGCTTGGTCTTCTATTAAAAAAAAAAGCCAAACTACCTCGAGGTCTTGAGCCCCCTGTGAATGCTGAAAATTCCTAATTCTCTCCTCACCTTGTCCATCTCTGGTGTTGGCATTTCCAAGGAAACCCAAAAGGCACATGAGTTTTTGTCTTGTTTGGGTGCATGACGATCTCATCGTGTGGCCTAAGCTCCCATTCATCATTTACAACCTGCTAGAGCCAAATTCACATCCAGCCCTAGTAACCCTAGACTGGAACATCCCTGCGTGCAAGTGGGCACTTGTACCATGTGTGCCACAAGGCAATGGCAATTATGTGCAGAATGATAGGGAATAAGATTGAAAGGGATCTTGAGAGGCTGCCCCATGCTCATATTCTCCTCTGCAGCAGCTCAACTGGTTGCAAATTATTGATAGGAGACAGCCTAACCTTCCACAGTGATCCACATCCACCCTTGGTGATTGGTTCTGGTGTTGAACTGTCCTCTCCATTTCCTCTTATTCAAGCTAAATGTCACAAGCATGAGTTTCTTCTGTCCATGTGCAGTTGTACGTAGGCGCTCTTTCATAGAACAATAGAATCATTTAGGTTGGAAAAGACCCTTAAGATCATAGAGTCCAACCATAAACCTAACACTGCCAAGTCTACAACTAAACCATTTCCCTAAGCGCCACATCTACATGTCTTTTAAATACCTCCAGGGATGGCGACTCAACCACTTCCCTGGGCAGCCTGTTCCAATGCTTGATAACTCTCTGGGGGAAGGTAGGCAGTATCACTCATTTCACAGTGGCCGTTTCTTTCACTGTGCCTCATTCTTTCATTCTAACTGAAATTGTGATTGACTGTAGAAATTTAGGTTGCCTTTTTTTACCCCCACCTGTAGTGTAATGTCAGACTCGCTAATTCAAGACTTCATTGCTGCACGGCTGGTTCTACCGAACAGGATCACAGTGCCTTTGAAAAAGAACATGAACATTGCCCACTTGAGGTTCCCTATCCCGCATGTGAGTGTTTTGGTTTTGGTTTTTTTTCAGTGAGGGTGTAAATCTACATGAGTGTGCATTTGCCGCAACGTGGATGCATACAAGCTTAGTGCCTTAGGTTCCTGCATCAGCTGTTTCAACCTGGATTGTAGGCTTTCTGTAGGTAATATTTTAGAAATATAAAAGCAGATGTTGGATAGTTCATAACTGGGGGGGGCGCTGGGGGGTCCTACCCTCTATACATGGCATAAGAAGTCTGCTTAGACACTGAGCTCATTTACGAATTTAAACTTTTAGTCTCATTTGAGAATACCACAGATCTGCAGTTAGAGAAAGTAAATACATGAGCAATGAGTGTCAGGCTACTTAATTTTTTTTACTGATGCTGTGAAGGCGTGTAAATAGGGAGCTCAGAGCATGACATCTGTTTGTTACAAAAAAAAAACAGGGAGAAAAACCCCAACAACAAATCTCCTAAATGCTTGACGTATCCAGATCTTCAGTCTCCGTCATCCATCAAATACCTAATACGCTCATTAATGAGGGTAAATATAAATTAATGACAAAGGGATGCTCCGTATTGCAAACTTGCATCACCAAATTGAAGTTGAATGGCTACTCTGCAATAAAATAAGAACCTGCCAATAGGTGCTTAGTTCCTCCTTCAGTCAGTGGGAATTGATCTTTACTCTACCCTTGATTTGACTGTGGCTGTAATCCTGTGTGCATACATATGTTTCTGATTTAAAAATGAAGAATATTTCCTACCCAATGATCTAGACTGGACTGTGTATCTCTTTAAGGCTTTTTTTTCCTCTAGGTAATTGGTAGAAAAAGTGTTTTAATACAGCTGTCATTGGAAATATACTGCATCGAAATACATGTCTTTGCAAAACTGTCATGGTGACTACCCTTGCTGCCTGAAATAACTAGTTTTAGGAGGTAGCATATTATAATTATCCAAAGATCACATTTTCATGACGAATTTTGTATCTTATTTTATTCAGGGAGTAATAAGGGTTCATCTACTAGAAGCTGAAAACCTCGTCCAGAAAGACAGTTTCCTCGGTGCAATCAGGGGGAAGTCTGACCCGTATGCTCTTCTTCGTGTTGGCACGGTGCAGTATCGAAGCAAGACAGTTTCCCGAGATCTTAATCCCATTTGGAATGAGACATTTGAGGTACTGAATCTTTTGATCTTTCCATCTGTAGGATGCACAGCCGTTTACATCCCTGTGCTTGGAGGACCTTCTCTTAGCTGACTGCGCTGGAGCAGGTGGACTTCCGTGTTACTTGGTTGAGGCATTTCTGTCCCTTAAACAAGTTAAAATTTACATTGCAGACTTGAAATGTCATTCAGGTTGATCTGATTTACATATGTGGGTTTTTGGAGGAGGTGCAAAGCACTGCTTTAAATATCAATCAGTGCTGCAGTCTGTGCAGCTGTAGTCTGCTCTAGCATTGATTATTCTCTGCTTATTAGGGATACCAGTTTGAGGGGTTTAGCTTTTAGTTCAAAAACAAGCAAACTGGTTTTGAAATATTTTCACCTATAATCACTTGTATTTGTTACGCAATTAGCTGCGAAACAGCAGGGAACGTCCTTAATGTGTTATACAGCTGTGAAGTGTCATGTTCTTGTCCACAGCCTGAGCCTATATGAACCTATGTGAATGCTTTTTATTTTTAATCAATACCTCTTTCTCCTCCAGTTTGTTGTTCATGAAGTGCCTGGTCAGGACTTAGAAGTGGACTTGTACGATGAAGATCCAGATAAAGATGACTTTATGGGCAGGTAAATTAGCATGACCCTTGCTCGGGGTCCAGTAACCTCTGCAACGGGACACCCAGGTTATTCATACCAGAAATTTAATACTGAAGGAAGTGATTCCCTTTGTCGAGATATTGATACCAAGTTATTAGTTCCTAGTGCAAATAACTTTGAACAAGATAGAGAATGGTCCTAGACTCCTGCAGGGAATCCTAGGAAGCCATTAGAAGTGATAGTTACTACACGACTTGAGACTTACTTCAAATTTATTTTAGTTTTGGAAGTATTTCAAGGGGGAGACTTCAGAAGTGTAAGTGCGTTCCAGCGCACACGCACACAGGTAATGCGGAGTTCTTGTTCTTTGGAACAGATTTGAGTGTGGGCTTTTTTGGTGGTGGTTTCTTCTCCCCCTAACAGCAGTATGCTGTATGCGTAAATATACACTAAAATGTTTGCTTTTTGTCTTTCAGCTTGCTTATAAGCCTAGTTGATGTAATGAGTGACAGAACTGTTGATGAGGTAAAGACCACAGCTTATTTCTAAATGTGGTTGGTGGTGTATGCTTACATGTACTCATTTGTGCTCTCCCTCTGCTACTACATTGTTTCTGTGTGCTTAAAGCTTCCTTGCACACTTGCACTGTGGTATTTTCACAAAAAGAAAATACCTTCGTTCAGAAAACTTAAAGTAGCCATTACAATAATCTTTTAATCAAGCTGGCAACCTCAAACAGCCCTGAGGTTGCACTGAGCCAGCAGTAGGGTATCTTGTGTTGATATCTCGTGTCCTGTATGTACAAAATGTTTTGCACAAGGCTACAGATAAAATTTGGTGAAGCAGTCTGATTGCTGAGGGAAGAAATGATCCGATCTTACTGTGGTTCATCCTGCAACCCAGCACTCTGCAAACAATGCAAGGGTGCCTGTCTTGTGCTGCTGCTGGTTGGAAATATCCATGTGCTTTGCATGTATATGGGTATCTTATTTTCATTTTTTCTGGCTCGTGTTTCTAAGTAGATGGACATGCTACAATCTTAAGTGTCAAAAATGCAAGCTAAGGCGCTCAAAGCACAATTCATATCGTCTATTGTACATAAGTCTCAGACTGCAACATATAAAAATTATTCTGCCTCATAGTACTCAAGTTACTCTTTGTTGTCTCCATTTAGTGGTTTCCCTTAAGTAAGACAACAAGCGGACACTTGCATTTAAAACTGGAGTGGCTTTCACTAGTAAATGACCAAGAAAAGCTACATGAGGTGAGTATATTTGCTTAAAGGATTCAGATACTCTGATCCCTGTCCAGTGATCAACAAAGGAGTGTGTAAAATTAGGAACCCCAGGGAAACTCATGGGAGTTTATTTTTGTCTGACAAAGTTTTGATGTGATTTTTCCCCCCCTGCCCCTGCTGAAGAGGAAGAGCGTTTGCTTGCCCCAGGTCCCTTGGTAATTCAGGAGTAACTCAAATCTGGCAGCTCTTTTTGCTTGAATTAGCAAAGCTCTGTGTGACTCACTGCAAAGTGGCTTCTCACAGTTCCCTCCTTTGATAATTTTTCCCTTCTCTCTTCATCTAGGGTCTGTGTAGGACCCCTGTCTATAACCTGTACTAGTCATAGACAAATACCCAGCACTGGTGTGTGGTAGAGCCATGGTTCCAAATGGTGTCTTACTTGTCCAACAGAATTACTTGGATAAAGCCCATCTCCCAAGGATGCTGTTGCTTCATAGTCAAGCAAAAGCATTTGAGTTCCCCTGAAGTGAATAAAATTTGTTTCCAGGCTTGGAAACAAATCCTGACACTGGATTACTGATCTTGATGTATGTGGTTGAGCGTGTTTTTAGGTGTCTTGCTGCACTGGGGAATCCAACCAGTTCTGCACTAGAGAGATTGAAGAGCATTAAGGCCAGTGAATTGAAAAGACTTACACCTCTTCTTACTGGTCTGCTTAAAACTGTCGTGCTGTATTGGCTTGTGCTCCTCTAAATTGCAAGTTTCAGGAGAAAAGTGAAGAGCTGCTTAGCTTTCAGAAACTGTCCTTTGAATTTGTGTTGTGCTTTGCGTTGTCCTTGATGGGTCATCATGCCTACCTTGTGTTTTGTTTTGTTTTATCTTTCCTGGCCTTCACAGGATAAGAAGGGTCTGTATACAGCTATTCTGATAGTCTACTTGGACAGCGCCTTCAACCTTCCAGTAAGTACAAACCACATGCAGGCAGCCTTCACTCCTAACTTTTTTTTTTTAAAGCCCACAAATTAATTGTTTTTAAATACTTTCTTACTAATTCAGAAAAACCACTTTGAGTATTCGAATGGTGAATGTGGAGCAAAGAAGATCAAAAATAACAAGTACCTCAAGGTAAGATTTATATTCTTCTCCCATGCTTGCAAAACAACATTCTGGATTATGCGGTATCGTAGCAACTGAAACTAGCTGCGCTTAAAAAGAAATAATCTCTCCACCATCAGAATCTAAGTGACCAGGGGTTCAAAATAGTGATTGAAAGCCCACCCCCACCCCAGTGAAAGTCTAAGAGGTCCAAGGGGGAATGCAGCACAGAAATATTTGATCATGCGTGGGGTTGTCTTTATTTTTATTTTGTACTTTGGACAGAGAGCCTCCAGACATCAGACCAAGTCATGTTATCCTTTCTGCTGCTGCAGGCGTTCTTTCCATGCTGAGCTGCTCCAGCTTGACCTCCCACATTGGGATGGGAGGAATATGCTTGTTTGTGGTAACCTTCCTGTCCATTGGAGACCTGACCACCAGATTCCTTCCCCCTCAGTTTTAGAGGGATTCAGAAGCCACTCTGGCATTCATGCCTCCTCTCTCTTTGCTTCTGTTTACTTTTCCTCCCCCAAATACTGCATTTTGCTACTGCGATGTAAATGGTGGGTATAGGGAAGAATGTCTTTCTCCCTTTTTTCTTGAACAAGCTACACACAACCACAGCTTTGAGCAATGGATAGAGCTTCCCATTCTCTCAGAGTAGCTCCCCTCTTAAATGCAGTCTTTACAATTTAGACGAGTTACCAGCACTGTAATACACATCACATTAGATAATCCTTAATTCTGGACTTCGTTGTATCCACTTTGTATACAATGTTGTGCCAAGACCAGATCCTCAGCCTTTATTTCTATAGCATTAGTGCAGAGAAGCACAGTACGAGAGGTTCAGTATTACTGCTTCTGGAAAGGAATTGTTACTTGATGCCGAAGACTCGCTTCTAGCTGCTTTACAGCAAGTCCTGAGCCTTGGAAACCAGTTCTGAGAGTCCTGTTTCATTCAGGAATGATGAAGACTTCCCACTGAGCCTTCAACTCTTTTCTCTGTTTCCTCCCAGCTTCTGACAAATTTTTAACTGCTCACCTATTGAAACCTAAATATATAAAACTTTGGCTTAAATGTGTACTCTTGATTGTAGAGGGTAAGACTGCTGTGTTATGGCTGGAATCTTTCCTGTGTACTGCACTCTTCAGACATCTTGTGTCTGAAAACTATTGTCAGGTTTCCAGCAACTTATTTCAAGTAAGAGTAGTGACTTGATATTGCTTCCTGTAAACTATAAATGTCTCGTCTCTTTTTTTTTCTGCTTTCTTTTTTTTTCCTTGTATTAATTAACAGAAGATGGAACGAGAACCTTCCTCCTTTGTCCTGCTCACAGTAGGAAACAAGACTCAGAAAAGCAAGGTGAGGCTGTTTGACTCTTCTGCTTTTCTTGAATCCTTTCTGTTTTATGGGTGACTATCTCCAAGTAGCCCCTTGGGGGTACCCCTAGGAAGGGTAGGACTAGTGAAGCTGATGTGAAGAGCTGTAGTTATGGTGATAGCTGCGGAGGCTGGGAGGTGGGAGTCAACCAGCGTGTGGAAGCACTGTCACTGAGTTTTGCTTGATTAGTGGGTGTCTGATCAGCTGCTGTACAGATGTATGTTTTTGTGCTCATGGCCACGAGGTCATATTGGTCAAGACACTCTAGTTCTACGAGGGTTGAAGAGGAAAAAATGATAGGTCTCCAATCTGGCTCATGCTTTTTCAGGGCAGAGTGTCATTTGCATCAAACTGGCATTTGTTCCCTCATCAGAGCCTCCTGGCTCCTGTGTTTCACAGTTTTACTGATTTTTTTTTTTTACCTGGACAAGATGTATCCAGATCTCCTCCACTTCGCTTTTGGTTCCTTTTTCATTATTTAATACTTACTTTTGCCTGATGAGTATGAGCAACAGCAGAGTTCTGCCCTCCCAGTAGCTGCCGTGTTATTGCCCCGTAGCTGGATGCGGATGAGGGCAGCCCTATGTTCTTTTGGACACCCAACAAATAGGAATGAACCCTGTTTGCTACACAGGAGCATACGGGACTGGCACCTATTTTCCTTTGTTTCTTCCACCTGCTCCATCCAGAAATTGGGTTCTGCTTGCATTTTTACCTTTTTTGGCTTTCCCTTTTCCTCACCACATCACCTGCCTCTCCCAAGCTAGGACAGACTTCCAGCTTTCCCCTGCTCCTTTCCCCTTGCTGCCAGCACTTGTGGCCTGGCAGAAGCAACTGGTTTACAGAGCAGCCTCAACCACAGCCCCCGCAGGTGCTTTCCATGCTCTTTCATCCTTGAAGTGGGTGGCACTGAAGCTGTGCCCTCCTACTCTTCCCACGAGCTCTATGCCCCCTCAGACTGCCCCTCTAGCTTTCCTACCGTTCCCCACCAGCTTGCTGCAGCTTTGGGAGCTGGCTCTGGGTGCCTGCAGGCTGGAAGCAGTGCTCTGGCTCCCTGGGTGGAGAGGTGGGAGGGAGGGAGAGGTGCCTCGCTGCAGGTGAGGCAGGCTGCTGGTCCAGGCAGCACTGGTTGGGGCCAACTGCAGCTCACCAGACTTGTTCTTCGGCATTTCCACGCCCCACAGAACTTGTTCTGGTTTTGCCAGAGACGTTGCTTCTGCATGCTTCTGACCTGGAAATTTCACTCTCTCCATACAGCTGGGGTGTAGCATCACCGAATAAAACAAGAGGGTCACCGTGACCCTCTCTGGTGATTGGTGTCATGGTATTCTTTGCTGCTTACAGAATGAGCTAACATATATGCCACAATCTTCTTCTTGCAGACCTGCAATTTCAGCAAAGATCCCACGTGGGGCCAGGCTTTCACCTTCTTTGTCCACAGTGCTCATTCCCAGTCACTCCATGTTGAGGTGAGAGAAAAGCCTTTCCTTTGAAGACCAAGTGCATATCCGTAGGAAGACACCTCTTTTATGGTGGATGTGATCTCAGTGCTCGTTGTTTCTGTGTGCTTGTACTGAGGTCCTCCTACTTAAAAGGTGGAAGAAGCACCTGTTGTTGCACAGGCAATTCTCTGGTAGATGATGCTGGTATCTACCTTTTCTCTAGGATCATGTAACGCATAATATCTTAGTTCAAAACATGGGACATTTCTGGCTGCAAAGCGGAAAGGAGGTTTTATACAGGTCTGTGTGTAGTAAAGCCATGAATATTTTGCTGTCAGAAATCGCAGCCTTCATAATTCTCAACCAGAGTCCTATCTCTTCACCTTGGTATTTTGGCTCGTTAAGAAATCCTGTATCTCAGTAGCATACATTGCAGTCACAGCCAGTTCTATGGCTGTTCACTTGGCTAGAGAAGTGGATTTGAACTTAGAAGGTGTATTGAGGTTAAATAGGCTAAACAAACTTACCTAAAAAGCTTGTAAAGGTTTAGACCAGTTGTCATCCCAGCTGCCTGGGACATTTTCCCCAGAGCAAGTAAGGAAGGTCAAGTAAATCCCAGGGCCTAGTTTTTCTGCTAAGGCAGTTCCTTCTTTGCATAGTTAGAGATGGGATTTTTACTCCAAACATACTAATTTGTTACACTCCTGAAATATTGGCATCACCCATTTGGAAGTAACCATAGTTGATAGTATGTCCTGAAGTAAATAAGCTGATTTTGGTCTCTGTCTGAAATACCTTCTTACTTTGCTGTTCCCAGTGGTATGCTTTCCAGTTTGCCATCTAATAAAAACTTTGCCCCCCCCCCCCAGATAAAAGACAAGGATCGGGATAGTGCCCTGGGAACTTCAGTGGTGTGTCTCTCCCACTTACTTAAGGACCCAAGCATGACCCTGGATCAGAGATTTCATCTGGATCATTCCAGTTCAGACAGCTTCATTAAGATGAAACTTGTGTTGCGGGTAAGTTGTTCTTTGCCATATTCACTCGGCTTCCCCAGCAGAAGCATCCAATTCTAACCAGGCAAAAGAGATGAAAGGTGGGTGTGGAGAAATGCAGCTTCGCTTCACAGATGAGTAGAAAGTAGAAGTGTAACAAGGTCTTTAAGTGCACTTAAAAGTGAGTGGTGGAGCTGAGAGGTATCCCTGAGGCTTCCTAAAACTTAGTGCAGTGCCATTGCTGGAAACCCTCTTGTGACAATAGAGTTGGACTGGGAAAATCTAAGCTGGGGAAATCAAAGCTGCTAAACAGTAAGAGACCGATGCTTAGGAATTGTTTTCTCATCGTGCTCTGGATCAGTGTTTAGACATTGTTAAATACATACAGAGTAGGACAAGGGAGGAGAACATCACAGCTAATGCCATAGGCCTCTCTCATCTCTAATGGCAGATTCCTGCTGTTAGAGTTTTGTGGCAAAATTTCATCCTAGGTGATAATGCTGGCATTAACCCCCGTGCTTTGGGAGCAGCACTCATTTCTCTCCCTGGTGATTTTTAGGCCTTGAATGTTGAAGAACCCGATCCACAAAGGGTCAAGGCTGGTGTCAATGCCTCAAAGCAAGGTCCTGTGCGTGTCGTGGAGAAGGGTGGAAACCAGCAAAAGTTTGTCTCCCCACCAAAACCAGAAGTCTCAAAGGTACCTCCTGTGAGCAAAGACTCTGCAGCACTTGAATCCCTGCTGAAAAAGGACAGCAGAGAAGACCTGGACACAAATGACAATTCAGCAGCACCTGTACCAAGTGAAACTGTTGCTGGCCTTAATGAGGCAGAGCGTGAGCAAAATCCAGAGCATCACCCATCATCAGCGTTGCATACCAGAGCAGCGGTAGTGCCCACGTTGCCAGTCGTACAGGAACTGAGGCTTGCACCCAGTGTTGCTTCGCTGGGTTCTCTGCCTTCTTCTTGCTTTGAATTAAGTAGCAGCAATCTGGACCTTCATAAGTAGGTGTTCTTCCAGCTGAATTGTTCTTCTTTTGGGAAGGTTTAGGTTTTACAGATCGCTGTTGCCTACAGTTGAATTCAAGACTGCTAAGTCATTTGGAGTCTTGGGTCTCAAATCACCTTACGAAGAATTGACCTAAGTATTCCAGTCAACAGCAAAGTAAATTACAGGGTCACTATCACATCAGGTGTAAAGTGAAAGCATTTCCTTCTCTGGCTCTCCTAAGAGGTGCTGCATGTGTTGGCTTTATGTTGTTTAAGAGCCTCTCACAGAATATCCTGGCTCCCATAACACTCATGATTTTAGCAACAGGATATTGGAAATCTGAATATCCCACTTCTGTAAAAACATAAACTCTTGATAAGCATATCTGGCTGCTTAAAATTTTGGACGCTGTGTTTTATCCAACAAATTGTAAGACTCTCATAATGCTGTGAACAAAGTTTGTGTGGATAAGTGTGCTTGTGCTTCCCACAAGTGCTAAGTGTGAGGCTGCAGGTAGTCTGCTCCGTCGAGGAGGACGAAGAGCCGGATCTGTCTCTCCTGGGGCGCAGAATGGAGCTAGTAGAATCCTTAATGAACTGAAGTAGCAAAGAAGGTCCATCTCAATTAAGAGAGCAGTTATCAATCTGAACATCAAACCCAGCTCCAGCTGTTCAATCTAGTACTTCCGGACTGGCAAATTCTCTAGCTCTGAACAGGGCCTCACTTAGAACCATTTTAAAGCCATTTTAAAGCAACGTTTTGGATTTGAAACCACTTTAATAACATGCAGAATAAGATATAAAAAAAGGTCCCATTTTGCATATACAGATATCCTTGAAGGGGCTGTGTAACATGCCAACCTGTACTTAGCTGCTCCATCTACAGCAGGCCAGTTAGGTGCTTTTTTGGCCACTTATGCTGTGGGACTGAAATCAGGTACCTGTACAGAAGGCCGGCTAGGCAGCGCTGGCACTAACAGGAGTGTTGTTTCTGTGGAGCCTCTGTGGTCCAACTGCTTTCTAGATAGCAAACCTTAGGATGCCAGAAAGAAGAATAGTGCCCTGACCGCTGGTTTTAGTTGAAAATGCATCACCAACTTCTGAAGCTCGTGTCCTGTTTCGTGCTGCTAGGTCTGTGCGTGTGGTCTGTTAAATAGCTGTGTTTAAAAGCTTTGACTGTGCAACTGTCTTACAGCGGGACTGAAATGCCTCTGGGAGAGATTCAGCTCACAGTGCGGTATGCCTCCGTAAGGCAGAGTCTCGTCGTGCTGGTGAATGGCTGCAGGTAATGCTTAGGTTTGCTTGCATCTCTCTGTAAAGGAAAGGGGAAGAGCTCTCTGAGCTTGTGTTGTTCATCAAAGCTGGAGCAGAACCACGTGCAGCGCAAACTGCCCAGCTGAGATGCCTTAGCCTTGGCTGGCTTCGATCTATGCAGCCTCACTAAGCCCAGGCAGGTGGAAACCGTCAGCTCTGGTCCATGCCAGTAGCAGGTCTGTGAGAGTGGCCAGTGAGCAGTGCTCGCTGCAGTAGAGAGACTTTAACTTTCATCCACCCAAAACTTCCTTGGAACAGTGTGGACAACAGGTGCATGTCTTGGCATGTCACGATAGGCATCATGACAAGGATTGACAGCTATGACTGAATGTGTAAATGTTAATTTAGGAACCCCAATAAGTGGCCACACACTCAGTAGTGAAAATTTTGTTTAACTTCACATCCTTAAAGTTGGATTTGCTTATGTTCCGACGCCCAAGATGAATGTTTTTGGCCCATGAACCAATGAAGGGTTGGTCTGATTGTAAGAGACACACACAGTGGGAGAACCTGCCTTGCTTGTCAACACTATTTCTTTTAACAGAAACTTAGTACCCTCTTCCAATCGTGGAGTAGATCCGTATGTTCGTATATACCTGCTTCCAGATAGAAGATGGGCAAGCAGGAAGAAGACTTCCGTTAAGAAAAAGACTCTGAACCCCCAATACGATGAGAAGTAAGAAAATGTTAATTATGATTGCTGCTGAAATAGTTACGATCTCTGTATAACGAAAGGGCTTACATAAGGTATGCTCCTGTTGCGCTGAAGGATTGTCTCGTGAACATTTGCAGGTCTTCTGAAAAATTGGCACTTGAACTGTGGTTTGCAAGTACTTAGGGCTGGCCTTGCTCTGCCCATGGTGTTGTCTGTCACGCTGTAGGAGGGCACACCTTCTTCCCACCCCCTTCCCTGATCCTGGCAGAGGCAGGCTGCACTTGCTTCTTTGCGCACAGACATTCCCCTACCCATGTTTAACTCCCCATCGTTGCAGAGGCAATCTTTCCATTTGGGTACCTCACAAAGCCTACTTCTCTGTTCATACTTCTTTGCCCGATGCTTATTCCGACATCTTTCCAAAAGTCAAAGGCAGAAATACAAAGCCTTTTGAGACTGGACTGTTCTTTGGACAGACGGATGGATGTTGCCATTGAGACCTGGTGGGAGCAGGGTAAAATGCTCCCACCTCTTTGCTGACAGTTGGCACATCCGCAGCTTTGCCGCTGAAATGGAATGTGTTTTGTATAAAACCAAACACAGTAATGCTTCAAAAAATCAAAAGGTTGTAATGCTTTTTTTTTTTTTTTTTAAAGTAATGCTTCAAAATCAAAGACATAGAGCTCTTTTGTGAGGTGGTTTTAATCCCATATTTAGAGGAAGGTACACGCATATGAAAATATGTGAATTATAGGTGATCTTGGGTAACTCAGTTTTTTCCTATGTTGGGTCATTTCTGTATATGTCAGTATAGGTCAGAAATGGAGAAAAGATTTTAAAATATTTCATCTTAACATCAGAACACCAGAGCTGTGGATTTTGCTTCTGCCTGTTCTCATGTAAGGCCACTGCTTTAGTGCCAGCACAGCTGTTAGGAACAGCATGTCTTTTTCCTCGCCCTCAGTATTGACGTGTCCTGTACATCCTCAATTAAGTATAATCGGCTGAGCAATGCTTAGCTCCAAAACACATTACCTGTTTTACAACTCTGACTTGAGGAAGAGCTATTCAGGTGGGCAGAACTGAAGTGATTTAGCGTGGACAAAACTCACTCGACATTAGATGATGTGTGCCAGAGGCGTGAGTCAGAGCCATTAAGAATTTAATTGCCACAGGTTTCAACCTTTGTCTCCCCTTCATGTGGTATAAGCCTACTTTGTAAACTTGGGGGGTTGGCTCAGCTATTTCCTCTGAGTAATAAAAGTTGCATGGAAAACATGCTGCTCTTCCATGAAGGGGGAAAATGATGGGACATAGCATTCATCATGGATGCATGCTTTCCTCCTTCCCCCTGGCACAGTGAACAGTCTGAAGAACAGTGTTGTCGTCTTTCACGCAGCCCTGAAGAGATCTCTTACAATGTGAATAAAAGCTACCTACAGGCTTGCCTTTTCTGTGTCTTCCTTCTCTGTTAAAGTTCTGGCCACTGATGCTGTATTCCGCCACTGCGTTCTGGCCGCTGATGCTTATGGGATTTTAATTTTTGACTTAAGTTTCTCCTTTCAAAACTTTACTTTGTAGGTTTGAATTCTTTGAATCTTTGGAAGACGTCAAGAAAAGGACACTGGACATTGCAGTGAAAAACAGCAGGCCATTCATTTCACAGGAAAGGAAGGAGCTGGGGAAAGTAAGTTTAAAGAAGTTACACTACTGGTTTAATAGAGCTGAGCAGCGAGCGATTCCTGTAATCCCCAGGTGCGGTTCTACTTAGTAAGTGTCAGTAATAGGACTAGCAATCTGGAAACAACTTTTTCTGCCAGATTTTCATCTGAAATCAGGCTGTATCCATGTGGAAGCTTGCGTGGTCTCATATGATTCCTGTGCCGTGCTGCTTCATTTCAGAAGGGCGCTCCTGAAATAAAAATGTTTCCTGGGATCCGCTGCTGCCCGTTTGGGGAATGGCTCCAACGGTGCAAACACGAAGCTGAGAAAGACGTGTGATTAAAACCCAGAATTTGCCAACGGTGCTTTAAGCTTTCTGTGAACAGCTTTGGTTCTGTGAAAAGTAAACCGGAATCACTTCTTCAGTGATAGATAAATTTCTGAGTAGTGCTGCTAAGAAACTGAGCGGCAGCGCTGGGGCTGGGTAATGCCTGCGTCCTGGGGAACGCAGGAAGCTTGTTTTCCCTTGAGCCTGAGCTGCAGCCCTAGAACTTGAAAGTGGGTCTGACTGGGGAGGAGTGAGTGCCAGCTTAGCTAATCGATTTGTACGCTGGACAACATACAAAGAAACAAAATTTGCTTTTTAAAGGTGCGGATTGACTTGTCACGGGAGGACTTAATAAAAGGTTTTGCACAGTGGTAAGTTTTCCTCCCCATACTTCCAAACCCCGCTCGTTGCTTTGCTGGGAGTTTGCATGGCTGCTGTCGGAGTGCTGGTAAATGGGCTGTGTATTTTGGTGAGCAAGAAGAATATTTGACCTGCAAATGCAGGACTAACTCGAACCAATCTGGTCATTTTATCTAAGTTGTATGTTAATCCAGTTGCTAGTGCAATACCTGCCCTGTGAAACAGTTTTAATAAGAGGCCTGTATGTCAATTATAGTCTTCAGCATATTTTAAGTTACCATAAAAGCCACTGGGATGCATAAGTAAAAGAATTATGTTTATTAAAGTAACCTTGCAACAAATTTTAACTCTGATAAAGATCTTAACTAATACTCTGATCAGCAATATATATATATAAAAACTTTAATTACAAAGCATTTATAGAAACTATTATAATAAGCCACTTGCAGTTTTGCTTGTATGTTCATTGTGGTTCAGACTTAAACCTTAAGCATTGGTCTGAGGCAAAGATTAAGAACTAGGGCGGGGGGGGGTTTCTTCCCCTTCTACATCTGTAGTTGACGACAGTAGTTCTTCCTTCTTTCTCCTTCAATGGAGCCCAAGGAATGCAGCGTGGGTAGTCTGGGAGCTTGCCATCCACGCAGGCAGTGAGCCAATGCTGGCCAGTGGGATAGGAAAACCGGGTTCCCCTGGCCCAGCTTGCGTCTGTGTCTCATGTAAGGATACGGCAATTACGGGAGTAGGAGAAAAATGACGCATCCCATAAGTTCCTGGTAGAGAGCTGAAGTTTGAGGCCATCTCTGAAGCCTCCTTTGCCATGCTGCCTGTGAAGCACAAGCGATAAAGCAGCCCAAGTTCTCTCTGTTGTGCCAGTTAAAACTTGAAAGAAAGTCTTAAACTACTATAATTACTTACTGTGTCTGTCTTGCAGGTATGAGTTGACAAGGAGCAGACGCAAGAAAAATTGATTTCTTCTCCTGTACAGAAGTTACTAATTTTTCAACTTTATATGAATGTACATATCTCCTGTAATTAATGTGTTTTGAACAGCCACTGCAAACTTGAAGCAGTCTCCAGCTCAGGACATGTAAATGTAATGATCCTACTTAGACTAGTTCTCACTGAAGGAAAACAAACAAACAAAAAAACCACATTGGGAATAGTTTGTCCCTAGATAGTCAGTCAGTCCTTTATTTTTGCTGTTTCTGAATACTCTCTTAAGGAAGTGTCGTACCTGGAGATATTTTAGACTGTCAGCTAAGCGTCATTACTTTGCTTGGCAGTCTCATTTCCCCAGGATCCTATTCATGTTTTAACACGAAAGCAGTGTCGTTTTAAAAGAATAAATTTTTAAACAGCATTCTCCAGCTGTAGGGCTACAGAACCTGTTGAAAGAAACTGTTTAGGACTAATAGCAGCTGTTTTCTGAGTTGATATTCTGCTGTTCAAAAGTATCTTAGATTGTGGCTGCAGGTGTGTATATAATGAGCTTCCAAAAGCAGGGAGGTCAGTTTACCAAGATGTCATTAAGGTTTTAGTTTGTGACGCCTTAACATGTTTTGTTCTTTGTTACAGTACATTTCAAAATCTTGTAAACCTTGATAGTCAAGCATTCTGTCTGAGGAACAGCAGAGTTTTGTAAACTAAGCTTTATTAATATCGGAGCAAAATATACCAAAATATTTTTGGAAGCTTGGTGTACTTGTTTCTGTACAATAAACTTCTAACTGTCTTGCATAAGAAACTTGATCTATGCCTTTCTAAAACTGCCTTTCAAAATACGACCATGGTAACTTCAAGGCACAAGCCCATAAACCACCATCTGAAGCAAGTTTCAAATATTTTTGGCCTAGATTACATTAATGAAGTCTGCCTCAGTCCATAACCAGAAAGAATACTCTTCACTCTGTCACCGAATAACAATTTGCTCGCATCCTGAACTTACCTGAAAGTGTAAACAACAGTTTAAAATAGGCTCTCCAGAAAACCAAGACAGGCAAATGATGAAAGTGCTATGGCTAAGGCAGTTAGAGCACCTTTACCTCATACTTACCGTGTCAGCAACACTGACAATCCTTAGTGGTTGCAGTGTGTCTGGCTTTGTGCTGGGTTCAGTTTCCTAGACGGATACAGCATGTATTGGTTCTCCCTCTGGGATGGAGTAGACCAGTCGATAGTGGTTATAGTAAGTTTTTCTTAAATTGACCGTGAAACAAGAAAAATGAAAAAATGCAGCAGCTTTTATTTTTTGACATAAATCCGAAACTCTTGATTAGGGGAACAGAGGCTAGAGGTAGCTGTAACGTCACATGCATCAACAGGTACGTTCACAGGTAAAATACTCCGGTCTTCTCTAGCAAGATTTAACTCTCAACTAGCTACCAATTTCAAATTTCGCACAGTAGGTAAAATATCATCCGGGTTCCTGATCTCTGAAACAGAATGAAAAGCAAAACGGTAAGGTGTATGTACCTAGAACACCTTCAAGTTCAGCCAAAATTCTAACTTAAATGTTAAAAATACAGCTAGCGAATAAACTCCTCACGCCTTTTAATGCTTTCGGAAAAAACTCAATTTAGCTTATCTTACAAGTAATACAACTGAATACATGCAACCCCACATTCAATGAAAACAAAAGTATTTGGGTCACTTCCTGAGGAAAGATGGAAAGAAGAGGAGAGTGAGGCAAAAGTTAGCCCCTGCCCTCACATCCTCCTTGGTGTTTTAGCACACCAGGAGCAACCAACACACTTGTTCGCTATTTAAAGTTTTAGGAGGAAGCACGGGCATGAAGATAATTACAGCTGTTGCAAATATTACTCACCTAGAAGACAGAGCAAGTCTTGAATGAGAGCTTGAAATGGTGGAAAGAAGCACTCGTGTTCTTCTAGCTTATCGATTATACTGAAATGGGCAAGTGAGACTGTCAGATAAAAGGTGCAAGGGCATTTCAAGTTCATCTCCTTGGCTGTTTTACCATGCTACGTCATGACTTTCTGAAAACACCACTACTTAGTATATAAAGCCATCTACACGAAAAACGTCTTCTCAAGTTCTGAAACCCGCAGCCAACAAGTGTTAGCTGTCAAAAAAGGATCTCTAATTTCACTGTTTACGCCCTATATCCATCCATCCTTTCCTCCTTACATAGCACCAGGTAATTTTGGGGCTGGAACATTAGTCTATGTATGCTAAATGTACTGCCTGGGGGTGGCGCAAGGAATGTTTTATAAGCAGCTATTCTCTAGTTAAAACTGTGAGGGGTGCAGAAAGGTTGAGGGAGTCAGTGGTGTTAACTCGGCACGTGTCAGACTTGCTGCCTGCTGCAGTTAATTTTTAGTATGTTTGCAGAGCCCGTGCTGAATGCAAGCTCTTACAGTCCGCTACCAAGTACGCGTATGCTGTCATCTGTTGAGTATAGAACAAGATTTGTCCAGCTCCCAAAATTCCTGTAGGCAGCTTGAGGCATGCACTCTCGTAGCGACTAACACACGTCAACATTACAGTTGACACCTCGCAACACTTTCTCCTCCCCACCCACGCCCAGTATTTGCTTTGTCTCCTTACGAAACACACATCCTATTAAGGCTTATTTGATTACATTATCCGTGCAAACCAACAAGGTGTTTTGGAACCTTCTGGCCTTTGTTTTTCTCTTTGCCAGCTTTATCCTTTTGAAAGTATTCAAGACTTGTTTCATGTGGGATAGTAGTAACTCCTTTACTGTCACAGCTCACTGACTTTGCAACAAATTATTAAAGTTTCTTTCAGTGTCGGTTTTAGCCAGTTCTCTCAATTACTGAACTTGATGTTTGAAGAATGGTCACCAATGGAACAGCCCCACATACCTGTGGATGTCTTGGGTCCCCAGAAGCTGCTGTACCTGCTCAGTCACGTTCTCGTTAATTATGTCACACAGTTTCCCAACAGTATCCACTACCACGGTGGGTGGAGCTGAACTGTCTGTGGAAAAACAAACACTTTGTGTTTCTTATAACAGTAATAACAGGAAAGTATTTTAGACACAATCAAATTCTTGCAGGTGCCCAGATTTTATTTGTTTTTCACACATCTAGGCATACAAGTTCCATCATTCACAGAAAACAAAGTGCCTATGGTCAGAAATAAACCAATGTTAGCCAGGAATGGTGACTCTCCCACTGATCCTTAAATGGCTAAAAAACTTGTCAGAGCTGCATATTTTCACAGCAGAGATGGTGCTGAAGTGCACCCTACAATGTCCGTGGAAATCGGCCAGCTGAAGTTATGTATAGAGAGAGGGTTATTCGTTAGGTTCCTGTAACGCAGCAGAAGCACAGTATAGGGGCTAGGCCAACAAGGAACCCACTCAATAAATACTTTGTTAACAGCTAGAGCTTGTTTCGGTATTGGATTTTACCTGCTTTGACTGCTGCGATGGAAGGTAACGGGCTCCTTGTCCTTTTCTCCCTCAATTTCAGAAGAACTAGGCTTGGAGAAGGCATCCTTTGAGCTCCATTGGTTTGCGATTATTAGGGAGACACGAGGCTTCCCCATCTCCTGTGCTGGCTGCAGGCAGGAAGACTGCTTCCCTCCTTGAATGAGGCTCAGAAGACCTTAGTAGTCCGGGAGCCTTGCTCTCGGGCTGTACACCCTACAGCGCAGCCAGACCTTTAAACCCAAGAACAGCAGCAGCTGCTGTTCTCCAGAAGTACAAACCAGAAGAGAACAGGTACTGGGAAGTAACTAAGTATGCCTCCGAGTACTGGCACTTAGTTTTTGACAGTCAGCAACTTCTTTTTTTACGTTTAGCAGCTTAAGAAGGAAGTTTCTGAGGACTGGACATAATTACACTTGAATGAGTTACTCAGTAGAAATCTACAGCAAAGGTTGAGTTATTTTTTCTTAAACTTGTTATCTTTCAAGTGGAGAATGAAAGATGGTCAAGAAGAATTATGAAGTCAGCTCACAGGAAACAAAGCTTTGTGGAAAAAAAAAAATTTAAAAGATTCAATTTCATCTGTTATTCCTTTCTTCTGCCTCCCTGGTATTCCTCAGCAACCGCTAAAGGCTTACAAATAATGGGCTTTTGCTATTTAAACTCCCAATTGACAGCAACCTATTTTTATCTTCGCAGCAAAGAGTATACCTAGTTTCCTCATTTCTCAGCAGCTCAACATATTTTCTGTGAAGAGATCAGCCTTTCACTTGTTTTCCTCTTCCTTTGGAAACGCCTGAACAAATGCTAGGTGGTAAGTCTTTACCTAGTTCCAGGAGCTCGTGGAGATTTCTCATAGCGTTGGTCATTTCCCCAAGCTTTGTGTAAACCTCATTCATTCGTGGATAAACGCCATTCAGAGAATTCACGTCAAACAACTTCTGGAAGTGAGAGACTATCGCAAACAGGGTTGGTAAGGGCGGTGTCTGGCTGTTCTGTAGCAAGCAGAAGGAATAACTCAACAATGTTACTGCTTAACAAAGCAAGGATTCTTTTAAACCGCGAAATGGTCTTAAAACTAGTCTATGAAGAAAAACGGCTGTAACTTCCCTTATTAAATCACAGCATTTCAAATATTCTTAAGTCTGAAGATGTATTTTACAGAGAGTTTTCAGACACAAATATCCAGCAAACCAAAAATACTCTTTTGAAAGCTTTCTTCTCTGTTGCTCAGTAAGTACGTTTGTGCATTCTCAGTGCTGACTGAGAAACAGACGGAACGTGATAATACCTGAGACTACAGGGCAATGCAAATTCATTGTTGGTCAAAGGACTTTGATTAAAGCAGTCTTCCCCAAGGTCGATTTATCCATTATGTTAAAACGGTCTTTGACTATTAAATATCTTCAAACAGCTATTTCTTAAACCCCGCAAGGCTTTCAAATGCGCAAATCTAATCACTGTGTGAAGAACGCATTTAAGAATTCCACGTAACTTGTGCCTATAAACCCCTGGTAAGAATTACCTTTTCCTTATTTTCTATTTCTTCCAAAATTGCATCTACTATGAACTGGAGGTCTTCAACTCGTACGGATTCTCTGTTATCCTGTGGATCTGCAGTGTGCCAGGGCACCAATTCCAGAGACAGTTTTCTCAAGGACCTATGCAAATCCTTTTAAAAGAAGGGAGGGGACACAACTTATTTTAGTAACTTCTTAAAGTTGTTTTTATTATAGAAATGGGCAGATTTTCTGTTTCTCATACACAAAAACATTCCAGTACTGGACACAGTAAGGTTTTAGTTTTCATAGAATTTAAGCACAGTATCTTGCTTACATTCTTTGATTTGAAAAGTACACTGGTAGTCTAAAAATCAAAGTACTTCATATATTATAGGTTCAGTGAAATAAGAAGTGTTGGTCACAGAGAGTTTGGTTTTAAACAAAATTACTTCACTTGTAGTTAGATCAAAAAGTCACTGTGCTGGCAAGACAAAAGGAAGAAAGAGAATGCATCATCATTAATGTGTGAAGTACATCGACCCTAAAGCTTAAGTGTCTTCGTAGGGACTCAGCCAGTGAACAGAAACATTTAGACGATCCACGCAGAGGAGTATCTCTGGCCTGTAGGCACGCTGCACATCTTTCACTTTACTATGGTTTTACAGTGGTATATAAATGGACAGCAGAATTATTTTTAAAATTTAACACCAAGTCAGGCAATAACAAAAGCTACACGCAGAAAAAAGCCCTACATGTAGGGAGAGACCGAGGGGTGGTCAGCAGATTAAAGGAGGAAGGTAAAGCCGAGTACAACCATGCGTTACCTTCAGGGCCATTAGCTGATCTGCCCACATTTCCACAGTGAGCGGCAGGTGCTCAAATCCGCATTCCTGTCCATTCTCTTTAATACAATTTTGCACCGGCCCTTTACTGCGCCTGTATATTAACGGAGGAGCTCTTGGACTTCGCAAAATAGAATCAATATGGGACAAAACCTTCAACACCAAATAACAAATGTTATTGCTCAAATAGGTATGACATTTTATAGTAAAATCCCTCTCCACCACAGTCATGATTGTCTAAACATTAAATCATAAATAGCTGCAATAAGTTACTATCGATGAATTTTACAGATGCATTCAAAGATTTAAAAATATACTCGCTAGAAGATGTGTAAAAGTAATGCAAACATACTTCCCTTTCAGGGATATTTAACATTTATCCACTTCAGGCATTGTTACTTCCACAGTTTACATTTTGCTAAGTTTTATTGCATTTGCTTTTTTTTTTAATTAAAAAAAAATAAAAGCCACTATCTCATCAGGCATGTTTATAAACCGTAACATAAGGATCTGTTTTGCCCAAGACCTTGAACAAATCCCCCGTCCTGAAGAGACTTCAGCTAAATCATTGATTTGACGTTTGCCCACCTAGTCTCTGCTTCCTTGCTGTATTTTCAGGTAGTTTACACTAAGATAGAACAATTAAGAACAAGCCTACATTAACTGCCAAATCCAGAACATTACGCATCTTGTGTAGAGGACTTCATATGAACTCTTAGATTCAAAATAGCATGCTTCAGTTTGCATAGTTAAACAAAACTCATGTGTTACATTTCATCGTAACAGTGCTAGATACACACAGTACAGATAAAATTTGCATACCCGTAAGTATTGCTGGCAAACTGCCTCCAGCTGATCTACTCCTGCGATACTCTCGGGTTCCTTCTTTTCTTCTGTTCTTTCTCCGGCACTACCCCCTGAAGATCTACACGCCAAATACATACAGTGGGTTACACAGGTAGCCGTAGCAGGAGATACCTGGTTCTTTAATCAAGCTGAAAGTAGTATGTAGCACATATACTTACACCTACAAAGTAAAATCTCCATTTTATGATGCCTGCTGATAGAATTCCATCAAACTGAACTAGCTGAAGAATATAATACCTAATGTAAATATCATTAATTTATCTCAAGTCTCCAGGTTGAGGTTACTCCAGACTGCATGCTAATTGAGAAGGGACACCACCAGATGTACAGTTGTTCTGTTACCAGAGGTTCTACTACAGCTGAAGACTTAAAGTCCAGAATTTTACTCAAAAGGGTCAAATTCCATGCTCACAGTCTTTATCTGCTTCTGCTTGAACATCTTTCCTGGCTTACTATATATATAGCTCACTACCCTTCTTGTCAAATCTAAGATGACCTTCCCTAAAACTACCGTCTAAGTCATACCCACTGCATGAGAGAAAAGACCATTGAAAGATACACAATGTAAAATGAAGAACTGAACTTTTTTAAAGCTTAAGTGATGATGTCTTTTTCAGGCTATAAAATATTTAGCATTCAGTATACACATGCGCAAATGATTAAGTGAAATTACAGATAAAAACACTTCGTCAATCCTGGATCTCTAATACCTTCAATGTATTTTCTTAGCAGTGTTTCAGAAAAAGACTAAGTCAATTTCTAAGAATAATAATATGGACATAATTTCAGTAGCTGCAACATTTTGCCAACTCATACTTTCTCATTCATAATCCGTAATGTAACCAGTAGCTTTCGTTATAGCTCACGGAAGCAGCAAACAACACAGTTTGGTCCTGTCCGTATTGCCTGCGATAGCACTCAAATCAAATCCAGAAAGACAAAAGAAAGTAGAAAAGACACTGCTGTGCCCCCATTTGGAGACCATGCCATCATTTCAGAGATTCACAGGGTGTCTTTGGAGGTACAGTAGCATTTGCTGCCCATAACCAGGCTCCAAGGAAGGGTGATAAGGTACGTGCTTTATAAGCTACTACCTACATTACAGGTTACAGAGTACCTTTGCATTAAGAAGTTCAGAGGATTCATGAGAGTTACTGAAGAAAAATACTTACTGGATAGTTTTCTTTAAAGTTTTTTCTAGTTTCTTCACTTGGTGTTTGTAAAGTTTTAATTCCTGTGCAGTTGGTCTGTTAGAAGGAAAAAGCACCATATCATATGTCTTGCACTTGAAGGTATCTATAAAACTCAGCCAAGCAAAAGAGTAAGAAAGCTTTGTCAGTGCCACATCATCATTCTGGAAATGAAATTCTGCAATATTTCTACGTGGCAACAAGAAAAAACAGCAAAATAACCATTAGCAGTTGTTGTTATTAACAGCGTAGGGAGGGAAGGTTGACTGTTCCTGTCAGATCTTCTATGCATCGCTTTTAAAGGCAGATTTCATACTATACTGTTACAATTGCTGGTGCTTTCAGTTTCTTTCTTTGTAAAGCAAAGTCTACCGAAGTGCCCTTACAAAGAATGATACTTATCCTTTCTCACCTTATTTCCAAATCTTTCTTGAGGTTTATATTTTCAAGCAAAAGCTGTTCATTCCTGGCTTTTGTTTCAACGAGTTGTTTCTGGAAAGACTGCAGCACAGACTGTGTTATTTCTTTTATTTCACTCATTCCATAATCAACAAGCTTGAACACTTTAAAGTACGTATGTGTTAAGAAGGGTTCCCATTTGCCTATATAGCAAGACAGCATGGATGAGGAATTAGTCGACTACGATCAAGAGCCTGCTGCATTAGACCGCAGGTGGAGAACCTGTGATTAAGGAGGTCTATTCAGTCCCCAGCAAAGACGACTCGCAACACAGTACGGAATCTTTGCATAAAGACAGCGAACCCTGCCCAGAGAGGTTACAAATTAAGACGACATGATAAGAACAAGGGGATAGAAATCAAACACCTGTATTTTCTTATGTGGCTCTTGAAGGGTTACCGTTTAGAGATCTGCACTGACTTATTCTTAGCAGTTCCGTACCATGAGCAGTGCTCTATAATTAGGAGTAGCATCTAGATTTAAGAATTCTTCCTTGCTTTTTACTTCTCTCTGTACCTGGTCTTCATCTTTTTTATATTGCCTATCGGGAAAAATAAATTGTTTCAGCTTACTGTAATTTCATTACCTCAAAGATCTAAGTTGGCTTAGTTATCAGTTACGTATGATAATAGTGTTTCCATGAACTGCAAAGTAAACAGAATAGACATTTCTGGGAAGCTGTTTCATATACTAATTAAATGCACTTATTCCTCGAGAGAAATTCCAGTACAAGCAAATCCCATTTCGGTTTTCAAAGATGATAATCTCAAATTATAGGAATGTCTCAGATATCTGCTTGTTGCTTTGTACCATGTAGGCACCGCAATAGAGCTGGAAAGCTGCTATTCCTTTTGTTTAGGGAAATCAGTTCACTGAGCTCTGCTAACGCAGTAATTCTTCTGCCTGTGAACCATGGCAAAAGGGGAAGGGAAAAAAAAAAAAAAAAAAAAGAAAAAAAGAAAGAATTATAGCTCAAGTGTCTAAATACCCCCAACTTCCTAGCTGTCCTGGCCTCCTGACTGAGCAGCTGCTTAGCCTGACTGACAGCTATTCCCCAGATGAATCCAAACTTCCACAACCATTACAATCCTTTGCTGTTTCTTACATGCTAGTGACATCTGGAACACAGAATATTTACCATTACAAGCTTTAAGAACAGTGAGGAATAAGAACAATTTTGAACAGTAGGGCCATAAGGCATTAGATAAGACCTACCTTAGCTCCTTTTTCATTTGACTAATTTGAGATTCATAATAATCGATTAGACAAAGGAACCTGAAGAAAGGAAAAATGGTATTTTGAATTTCAGATATTCTCAGAAAAATCATGCCTGAAAGATACTGTGACCAGCCCACAGGAACAGGCCAGCTTACAGAACTGCACTGCGCTTCAGAAGTGACTGCGTCGAACAGTGGGTTCTCTCTCATACCAAACACACACAATCACAGTTTTCCAAAACAGAAAAGTAGAGACATTAACTCTGCACTAGACTAAAAGTGGCAAAATTACTCAAGAGGAGACAAAAGCTACATCCTCCTGACAGCTTCCTCATCTTGCGCCTATGTTTACCCAGCAATCTTAACAGCATGGCACAGTCCCAAGTGCTAGGGCTCAGCGACCATTGCGGGAGGTAGAGAGCACAGGTCCCACATAGCCTGAGAAGATCTGTCTCCAAAGAAACTAAAAGTGCTTTCAAAGTAAGTGGTTGCAAAAAAATAGAGCCACAAAAAACTGAACAGCTGAGAAACTGCCTTTCCTCTCGAGCACTCTGAGATTGTCTGTTTCAGAGAGACAGATGGGAAAGCACAGGGAACCAAATTCAGTGATCCTTCTTCTCATGCAGTGAGGGCACGAGAAAAGGGCTGCGCACACACAAACCCTTTTAAATGCTTCCCAGGTAAAGGTTACTAGACCGGCCTGGAAAACCGGGCGACATCAGCACAATAAAGTGATGGCTACCCGAGGCCTAAGAATTGGCAAATCTCGGATTATAGCAGAACTACGGAGGTCTTACCGCAAGAGACATAGGCTTGGAATACTTTCTCAGAACTGCCACTGAAGTACCTGGGAAGCCTTACAGCAAGCCTGCAGTAGCAGTTGCAAAGACCGGTTGCACTGCAGAAGTGACTGCAAACTGGACAGGTTTGGGTTTTGTTTTTGAAGGGTGGTGTTTGTTGTTTCTTTAATTTACATTTTAAAATGTTAGAACCCCAGGATAAGAGCACCCTAGCAGATACTGCAGTTCCAGAGTAGAGTGAATCATTCCCTTCTCTTTGCTGACACCTAGCGTATACAGGGGCTGACAGTTTTTTTTTTTACTTTCTGCCATAAATTTATCCAGCTCACATTTATTATACAAGAAAAAATTACTGCATTGATGTACTTTTACAAGAATTCATATTTCTGCTTGCACTCCTAAGGTCTCCAGCTTTTTTTTTTTTTTCTTTCATATAAATATCAAGAACAGTAGTTACTTTAAAATCCGTTTCTTCATTTAATGTTACAGGTCATTCATCAATATAAGAAAATTGCTTACTGCTGATCTAGAAGAGACTTGGGAGCTCTTTTGCAAAACCGACAAAACATTTTGTTCTGAGTGGCAGCACGCTGTTGCTCCTCCATCCCAACTTTGCACAGCTCCTTTTGCAAACGGGCAATGATCTCTTCCTGTTCTTGCAGCTTCTCCTGCTGCTGTTGATACTTTGCCTGTGAAGAGATAATGGGAGCATCGTGAAATTATTCTAACCCACAAGCTGGAGACTGTACTGTACATGCCCAAGTAGGCACCTGGTCCCAAGGAAGCTTTGTACTTGGGTTTTAGCCATACTGAAGAGGCAGTAGAAGAAGGATACAGATATTTTTCTAAGTTATCGCTAGAAAATTCTGTATAGATTGAAAAGTCTTAGCTATAAATAGTGTACTAACCCAAGACTCATGTTTATTTTGATCAATGCAAATATTTTTAGAGCTTTTAAAAAAAGTCAAAAGTTTGAATCCTTAGACAGCACTATCTGAATTACCTGTGAAACCTGTTGGTCTTTTTGAAGTTCTTTGACTTGATTCTGTTGCTGGCAAACTTTAGCTATCGTCTCATCTTCCAGCTGACAAATTTTGGACTTAATGTTTTTCACCACATTTTCCAAATCATTAGCCCGCTGTTCTTGTCGAGACGCCCGACCTCTTTCCTGTCGTATCTCATCTCTAAAAAAAATAAATAAATCCTTGATTTAAATTAAACTCATTTCACTAAATACAGTGAAGGAAGTACAGGCCTGACAAACATTATCTGATGACACTCAATAATAGCCTGTGGCAGCAGATATGGGAAATATGCTGGTATGGGAAGAAGCAGCAGATGAAATAACATAAGAGCTCAAAAGGAACTAGGCCAACATTGCTGCATACTGGACAAAAATCTCAGGAGAAAAGGTCTTAGGCCTCGGGTGTGACAAGAGCTCCACCTGGCAGAAGATGGACACTGGTAAGACTTTTGCTTTGCATTAGCAGCTAAGTTCCTTCCACTGCATCTTACCTAAGGTAACAATTAGCCTCCATAAGCCCCTGCATCATTTTCTGCTGTCGGTCGGTGTCTTCCACCAGCGTTTTTAATGCAAGTCTTATTCCTAGAGAAGACCGACTGTCTAAGACAATCATATCTGGAGATACATAAAATAAGCAAAGTCATAATGAAAGGCTTTTAATAGCTGAAGAAGATAGCATCTCTGCTACCATTTGGAAGTGACGGCTTTAGAGATGCCTTACGAACATAGGCTTACTATTTCCAAATACAAAGACATATAAAATTAGCATTTCCTTACCTGATATATTTCTGCAGCTTTGGGGGGCAGCAAGACTCACCGGTTTCAACCCACGACGCATTAATAGCTTGTTTAAGTTCTCCCATTCTGCCTTCTCCTGCTGCAGTTGGGAGAAGAGGAAGAAGAGACAGAAACCTGAGTTCTCAAGACCAGCTCACGGTCTCCTGTCCTTCCTGTTGTGCAGGCAGTGGAGGATACCAAATGCCCCCAAATAAAAACAAACCAACCCCAAGCCCCCAAGAAGCCCCAGCCACTATAGGAGGACTTGTGAGACCTTCCAACAGGATCTGCAAAAAATACTGGGAAAAAGTGTACTTAACAATATACAGAATACTCAGTTTTTCTGATCGCTATTAGAAGGAGAAATACGTGCAATGAGCAAAATGTACCTTTTTAAAAAACCCAGACAACCGGCCCTCGGGTAACCAACGCACCAGGGGTGCAGTGGGCCTCGACCCCCTGCCCCAGCCCCGAGAGAAGCCCTCAGAGGCCGCGGGTGCCTGCTCTGGGAGTTTATTGTTTGTTTGTTTTCTTTCTGTTCTGTTTTTAACTAACAAGCGATAACAACAGCCACCTCAGGACCACCACGGTACCTCTGTCATGGCGAGGGACGCCCGCTCTCGGACCGCCGGCGAAGGGGACCGGGCCCCGCAGCCGCCGCCCGCAAACGGTCACCGGGACGCAGGAGAGGAAAGGGGTCGGTTACCAGGACGCGGAGCCTCAGCGGGTCCCGGACAGCGGCAGGGCGCAGCCTCGTACGGGGCTGCTCGCGGCGGGAAGGCGCGGAGCCGGTCGGGAGGGCGGTGGGCCGGGGCAGGGGGTAACGGCCCGCCCGCCGCCGGCGGGGCGGGGAGAGAAGAGGAGAGAAGGGAGGCGGGCGGGCGGCCGCGGGGCGGCGCTGGTCGCACGCCGCCATTTTGAGGCGCGGGGAGCGGAGGGGGAGGAGAGCCCCGCGGAGGTAGGAGCGGGGCCGGGAGCGGCGGGGCGCTGGGCCGGGTTCCCCTGACCGCCCACCCGCGGAGGTCTGATCTCTCCTCAGGCGCCGAGGAGCTCCCTTCCCGCCCCGGGGACGCCCCGACATGCGTCGCCTGGCGGGATGGCCGGGCCCGCCCGGGCTGAGGGAGCGTCTCCCCGGGCTCCTTGGAGACGGCCTGGCCGCTAGCGGAGGAGGAGAAGGAGGAAACACCCCGCGTCGCCGGCGGCGTGTGCTTCCGCCTGTTGCCGCGGGCCCGGCCCGGAGGAGGGGTGGGACGTGCCGCGAAACCTCCCCCGGCGCCGCCGGGCCAGCCGGTCGGGGGGCAGCGGGGCTCAGAGAGGGGTCGGGTGTTCTCACTGGTATGGGTATGAAGGATCGCGGCGATCAGCAATAAGCTGTTTGATGAGGGGTTTGGAGAGGTGGCTGTCAGGACTTAATTTAAAAAACCCTCTTTGCTGGCAATAAACGTGGGTGGTGGGGAGAAATTTGCCGTCTCTGGAGTTCATATACTAGTGTACCATCCCCCGCTGTCTGCTACCAGGCACGGATTAGGTGGATGCAGAGCGGTAATCCTATCCTAGTTTTCAAAACAAGTCCTTATGAATAAAGAAGTAAATCTCATTTTGGGCTGCTGGCTTGATTAACAGAAAATGCAGTGAAATGAGACGGTCGGCGGTTGGTACAAATCCGTTTCCTTGGATTTGAGCCAGCGAGTCTGAGGGCTAACTCTGCGGCAGGCATCTCCTGTCGCGTAGCAGTGTACGGCTTTCCCTTTGGACTCTGATGGTGTAGACTCTCCTTCAGAAAACATAAAGCTGGCCTAGAGTTTGAGTTCGGGTTTGATTAAAAAAAAAAAAGTGTATTACCACATTGCCATGATTTGTTTAAAAAAAACCAAACCCCAGAAACTGTGTGTCCTGGGATGTTTCCAACCCTTGCAGCATCGATCCTAAAATACCTGCTAAAATTCACGCAGCAGGGTTGCGTGCTGCCGGGGGCGATGCAGTCTCTGTGGGTAGGCTGTAGGCATGCTCCAGGTGCCACCTCTTCTGGCATTTCTTTTTGTGCCCGAGGCCACTTTTTGTGTCAGTTACCTGGCAGGGACAAGCCTGGGTCTGTCCTGAGGCCCTGGCACCCGCTCCTTTGACGAGAAGGGGTAGGGGGAAGCGCAGAAATACACCCCGCCGGACATCCACCCTGTGCCAGGGGATGCGAGACTTCACAGAGATCGACCCGTAACTTTAGGAACAACCAAAACAATCTCCTTGGCATTTATTAGGTGGTGTAGACTGCTGACTACTGTGAGAATTAAATCCTTAGATCCTTAAAACAGTTTCACTGTTTTTAAAACTTATTTTTCAGTTTATGAACAGAAATGTGTATAATTACTGACAAAACCACGGACAATAATACAGCAGTGTACTTGAGCATGTTTTAAAATAGAAGCTTAAGATAGAGTGAAGGAGGTTTAATTTTTAAATGCACACTCCTCTGTTATGCTGACGAGAGACCCTAGAACTTACAACTTTACTTTTAATTAATTTTTCACTGAAAAGTACAATTTATCAAAAATTCACTTATTTGCACTTACTTAAATTATGCTTGTTGATGTGCACAGACAATGCAGATAGCTCTTAACAAATTCATTTGTTTAGTGAAAATAATAAATTAAAAATAACTCAGCAGTGTTGTAAAACACAGTCATGGTCTAAAAACCTCCTAAGTAAGAAACAAGTGATTTATTTGTGGTTCACATAGACTTTGTGACTGAATTGCCAGGTCAAATTGCTAATACAATTGTTGAAAACTACTACGGTGGTTTAGAAAAACAAGTAAGTTGAAATTGTTGCCTGTGCTATTTCACCTTCCCTGAGGTGGCAACAGTCCCTAGTTTGTTACGGTTTGTGACCGAGATGGGCAGCTCTGGATGTGGTTCCTGCTTTGGTCAAGTTGTCCATTTCTAAGCTTTTGCTCACAAGTTAGGCAAGCCATTTTTCCATCAAATAACTGACAAAGTTATGATGTGCTAATAAAGTTAGGATAAATTGCACTTACTAATTTTGTAAAAGAATACTTACATTTGCCTTTTTAAGAGGAAAAATTATGTTTGTATTTCATCATCTATATGGCAGTGCATGATAGTTCATGACACTTTTTTAAAAATGTCCTTGATCTTAAATGGAGAAAAGGAGGAAAATTTAGGCCTCAACCCTTCTATGCTGCTATTCTGCTTTTCTTTTTTTCTTGCTGCTAATTGGATTAAAAGCCATTTTGGTTACTATGGCATCCCGTGAGGAGATTACTGTCTGTGAAGATGAAGTAAGGTAAAAAATCAGAACTGTGGGATGAGCAGATTTGGAAAGATATCCACAGTTCCAGCGGTTACTTATGACTGTATCTAAACTTTAAAAATTACTTAAATGAAAGGATATCTTGCCAGATCTCCTCCCCTTTGGGTGTTTGTGTGTGCAGAGTTGCATTTCTGAATGATGTAGGTAATGTTTATGAGAAAGATTACAGACAAATCTGTTAAAACAGATAATAGCTAAACTGGTCATCCTGACTAGTTTTCAAGTCTAAAAGGCTAAAATGCTTTCTCAGAGACCAATCAAAATACTGTATTTTAACGCCTGCCAAGAAATCGCAGAACTGTCCAGGAGCATCTGAATTCCAAGTATAATTTTGTAACCATACTGTCACCTGAAATGGAAGTTTTAGCGGTTAGATGGAAATAGATGTCTTTGTATGGTGTTTGTCAAAGTGAATCTGTTTAACTGTCTGTTTATATTTTGTGATATTGTGTCATATTTGAATGTTTCAAAAACATGAAAAGCAGTTCTGTAAGCTTCTTATTTCAAGTCTCATTTTTCACTTGTAAAAAGCGACTTGCTCTGAAGCGGTAAAGCTTTGAACTGTAGACATCAGTAACTGAACTCTTTCAACGACAATTAATGTACTTTGTTGGTGTTTCCATAGGTCTCGGTACAGCCACTTGGAGAAGATGACAGATCTGGTGGCTGTTTGGGAAGTAGCTTTAAGTGATGGTGTTCATAAGATTGAATTTGAACATGGGACCACTTCAGGAAAACGTGTTGTCTATGTTGATGGAAAGGTGAAATGTGCTCAAAATTCACTATGATACAGATTATATAAGTGCACTTCCATGCAACAGGCATCAGAACAAACAAAAGACTAATAAATGCAAGTGAGGTATATTCAGTTGATTAACTTTACCTAATTTAATGAATTGCATCATTCTTTTTTTCAGTTACAATTAAGGTGTGAGTATTCATGAAGTGCTTTACTGTCCTTGGGCAGAGGCACTCTAGACCTACAGAATATTGTGTATTCGTTCATTCTGAAATGCTAGTTAAGTATTGAGCTGTTTCCCGAGTTCTAGTTCAATTTTTTTTATACTAAAACATGCATTCAGGTTTATCAATTAATACCCACTGTCTTTGTTCTATTCTACAGGAAGAAATAAGAAAAGAATGGATGTTTAAATTAGTGGGTAAAGAAACATTCACTGTTGGAGCAGCCAAAACAAAAGCTACTATTAACATTGATGCAGTCAGCGGCTTTGCATATGAATACACTTTGGAGATCAACGGAAAGAGCCTCAAGAAGTATATGGAGAACAGGTCAAAAACAACCAATACTTGGGTACTGAGCTTGGGTGGTACGGACTATAGAGTTGTTCTAGGTAAGCAAACATTGAGTGACTTCATGTTGCTGCCTTTTAATAAACTTGTATGCATTTAATAACTGGTAATTAAGAGAAAGCACAGTTCAGTGGCTAGCACTGTTGCAGTGTAAAATACTGGGCGGTCTGGAAGTTTGGAATCAGATGCCAAAGACAGTCTGAAAAATAATGGTCTCGTTACACCTGTGTGAGCCTGCTGTCAGTGTTCTGTTCTACAGCAGCATGGTCTAGATTTAAAAAAGGAAAAAAAAAAAAAAAAGGTTGGAAGGAGTTATGGCTTCTGTATCCACAGAGTTGCCCTAGCAAGACAGTTCTCCAGGTGAAGCATGTTATAGAAGCGTTATCTGCGATGTGATCAAACCCGCTGTGTGTGTAAGTTTGTTAACCAGGTAACCAGGCTTTCCTTCCAAAAATCATAAGCCAAAGTCAAGGAGTCTTTAACTGAAGAAGTGTGACAATGTTATTCTACATTTTTGATAGATTAATCAGCATCCTTTTTTCTGCATCTCTTCTTAACTACAAATTTAATCTAAAAACTTCAGATGATGCTTCTTCACTTTCTTAATAGCAAGGCAATACACCTCTTCTGCCCCCCTTTCCCAAATACATTACAAGCAGATGGGACGAAGGGATCCCCTGAGGAATTTGTCTGTGGCATCTAGTGGGAAAACTTTCACTTAGGTATTGCTGTATGGTTAGACCTGAAGACAAGAGATCTTGGGCTATGATTTCTTGTTAAGCCTCAGAACAGAATGAACTGCCCTAAGATGAAGGGGGGCAGGGAGGAAAGACAATTTTAATGCCAGAAACAGATAAGTGTCCTCACAGACTTTTAATCTCCCTATGCTTACTTAAAAGGCAAGCAGTGTTCAGCTCTCTACTGATGTCCTGTGGATGACAGTGTCAGTAATGGGACAATTTAAGGAGGATGTGCTGGAAGAAGTGAAAGAATATTCTGTTTCAAATGAAAAAAAAAGCTAAGATTCATATTTAAAGTGGTACTTGGGTTTTCAAGGAGATTTTAAGAAGACAAACAGTTTGATGGATGTTAAATAATGCTGCTTTTGAATTAAACCAACCTGGAAAAAATGTTAGAGCTTCATTGAAACAGCACTCAAATAATTACCAGAAATTACTTCATTTTTCTGTCTTCAAGATTTTCAGTTTAAGAATGATTTTCAGTCTAACATCTCTGACAATATTCAGAACAACCCAGTGTTAATAGCCAGGTCTAGGGAGAGGTAAAAATGTATGTTCATAGCAAAAGTTGTTTGCCCATTGATGACAGAGCCTCCCATCTCTCCAATATAAGAACAAACCCTGTAGCCCAGGTACTATGGCTAATTAGGAACAACTTTTGGGAACTGAAAGTAAAATTCAACAGTAAATTTTTAAAATTCCTAGATCTTCCTGTCTGTAGGGGGGAAAAAAAAATCTTGTTCTTTCTACTTTTTGTTTTCTTTTTCCTTCACAGAAAAGGACACTATGGATGTGTGGTGCAATGGTCAAAAAATGGAAACAGCGGTATGTGGTCATTTCCAAAGGCTTTTCACAGGCTATGGCTAGATAACCAAAGCTTAGCAAAATAAGCCACAGAGGGGCACGTTACCTCGCTTTACCACAGAGTATGAGCATACGCCTAGACAGCCAGTACGCTATTAGTCTGTTCCAAATGTCCTTCACTGTATTTTACAGCTGACAGTATTTCAGTTAGGATGCCAAACATCTGTCTAAGGATAAACAATGCTTTTGTTTATGCTTTTTAGACAAGCAAAATAAATCTGGGTCAGTTGTCCAGGGTTTTTAGGGAGAAAACTTTCAGGGGAGTGGGAGGGACTTGAGTTTGATGCGGAGTGTAGAGCCACCTCATCCAAACCTGCTCGTGTTAGTGGTGGCTGAACGTTGAACACATGCAGCCTGTTACGACTCATGATTTTTTTTCCATCTAGAGATTGTCCCTAATACTTAGGGCTTAGCAGTCTCCTTGGAACAAATAAAATCTTTTGTCTTTCTGTCACATCTGCATTAATTTTTAGAGCAGGTTGACAGCTAGAAGGCTTAATATTATTTTGGTATCTTTTTATGTTATGATGGCTGTCAATATGCATACTATGTAGGCTTCCCCATCCTTGAAGGATGTGCTTTCTTGCCCGAGACTTGTCACTGTGATTTCTGCTGCCACAAGTAATCCCCTGGATGAGTACAAATTGTGAAATCAACAGTTTTGCTGTACTTGAGAATAGGACGAAAAGATTCACCAGATGTTTCTTTGGTAATCAGTGGAAGAAACATCCTCTCTCAGTGAATCAGAACTTCTGCTCTTGATGGTTCTCAGCCTTTTCTCTAATGTAATAAATGCACTAGGAGATATTCTTGCACACTACGAGTATGGGTTTAGTTGTCAAACTGTGTTTGCATTAGAGTGGCACACAGATTTTTCTACTCTCCCAAAGATGATGACAAAAACAGCCATGTGTGGCAAAATCCATAACAGGAAATTACACAACTGCAGCAGGAGCTGCGTATCCAAAATACACAACTGTTATACTCAATTCAGGGATTGCTTTGTCCGGCTGTAGAAGGTACCACTAAATCCTTCACGTTTTACTGCCACCTCAGCGCAGGTTTGTGTGGTACTTACTGGCTGTACTGCACAACTTGGAAGGAAACTGCGAGCCTTTTCTATTTTTGTGTTACTGATGTGGATCAACGATGTTAATCCACAGACTCCAACTTTACCATTTCTGATTATGTGAAATTTTGATTGTCATCTAACACCCACAAATCTTTAACTGGACGCCTTGACAAAGCCCCATCTGAGATTCCGCAGCTCTGTTCAGCATTTGCACTGTATTTGTCGCAGGTACCTGCAGCTGCACTAATTGTGGGAACCACAAGCGATCTTGACTTTGGAAACAGTCTGATGCACTCAAGCTTTTATTTTACTAAAATAGCACGTGTCTGGTTTTATTCTTGTCTCCTTTCTCCCAGGGTGAATTTGTAGAAGATGGGACTGAAACTCACTTCAGTGTTGGTGGTCACAGCTGTTGCATTAAGGCTGTCAGTAGTGGAAAACGAAAGGAAGGAATTATTCATACCCTTATTGTGGATGACAGAGAAATCCCAGAGGCTGTGGAGTAGCCTCTAGTGAGCTGATTATTGTAGGACTAAGATCAGGAATTTTCAATTACTGTGGTAATTATTTTAATATGTACTACTTGGTACATCTAGTTTGTGCTGGGTTTATTTTCTAGTTTCTGTATATGAAATTACTCTTTTTGAGGACCAGATGAAAATAATTATATACAACCTCTTACATTACCAGTTTTTAAAAAACTATATACACATATAGAATATATATTATATCACTAAGTGCAGAGAGCACAGGTGAACTTAAGTAGAAATTATATACTAGAAAAAAAATCTCGCTATAATAAAATGCAAGATAAATATTCAGTAAGACTGAATCCTTATAAACTGTGGGTGTATGTGGAGGGAGGAGGAAGCACGTGCTGGGCATTCAAGCAAGCTGTTAAAATTTTCTCAGTAATTATTTTTTCTATTAAACTAACTACCAATGTTTTTCAGATGCAGTTAAGAATTACAAAGTTAATAAAAATAATGAAATACATTGTTACCAGTACTTGTGTAACAGTATTAAAATAATACTGCACTATGAAACCTGTCCTTTATTCCAAGTAGGAGAAAAGATGTTACATTGTGCCAAAAAAAATTCTTTGAGGCTTTCTGAAAACTGATGCTTATTAGAAATTGTTGCAGTAGTTCAGAAACTCATCTACTGAGTTTTTTCAAAAAAGAAAACAAAAAAAAAAAATTTCTGCCATGAAACTCCTTTAAAAATGAAACCTCTTGAAGCAAGCTGAAATAAGAGCTTATTCTTGTTCAATGCTGCCTAACAAACCTTAAATCTACAGCTGTGTGTTTTCCTGGCAGTAATGTGTGAATCAAGAAACATGAGGAAAAATGGGACAGAAATAGAGGAGAAGAATTGGTTGCTTAAATGCAAAAGTTAAAATAGAAATAGACCGATTCTGTTTTCAAACTTTGAGCATACTATCTAAAAGCAACCTTGGGATTTCTGTGAGAACAAGACTCGTATGCGTTAGATGGCTCTTCCAAGTTCATGGGGGGGGTTTCCCATTTAACATTACACTAGAGCGTAGGCTCACACACTACAAAAGCTACCCTTTTGCAACAATGTAGACGCAGCTAATCTTAAAAATAATTAAGGAAAAAAACCCAAACCCAAAATATGATTATATTCATTTAAAAGTTTGTTTTGCAATGGTACAAAAAAATTTTTCCACTTGCAACCTCACTTAGAGTTCAGAATTAGACTTTTATAACTTACTTTCTTTTGGACTCGTGAGCGGTTCCTAGCACTATGACTACTATCTTGGGAGTTGCAGGCGCAGTACAAGTGTGCTGAGAATTCATTAATCAATTATTTTGAAAAGTTTTATTGAACGCTAATTTCATCTATGTTTTAGGGTTCAGACTGCTCTCCTTTAGCACAGTGCTTTACATGTGGATGAAATGGTTTTCATGTGACAATGTCGTCATTTTTTAATAGTTTTATGTGAGCCTTTCTTCTCCCCAGATAATTACAGTTTTAACCACAGATGACTTTTCAATCTAGAAGCAGAAGTGATCTTGACAGATGAGCCTTTATTTCTGTATTACAGCACTGTTATAAGCCGTTTGGGTGTTTAGTTAGGGCCATAACTAGTGGTTTTAAGCGCTTCAGATTGGACAAATCTGGTAGTAGCCTTTAGTTTGGGGCAATAAATTTGTTTTAAACCCTGCTAATGTCAAGACAGTTTCAGGCTTTAGTACAGAAAGTTTCAAAGTACCTGAGAGCTGGACTGAATCCCCTTTTATATTGAAATGAGTAAAACAGCTCAGGCTTGTCCGTTTACTGGCTTCAGGTCACTACAGAAGCAATGTGGGGATATCTACAGTGGACACAATCTTTAAAAGATACTGGTAAAGGTAGATTAATTGAAGAGCAATTTCAAGCTGCAGCTTGAACCAGTTCTCTACTATTTTGTAGCCTTTCAAAGAGATTGAACACCACTGAGAAATCTGAAGCTCAAATACAGTCCAGGTCACGTTCTTAAGACTATATGGAAAAATAACAGGTTAGCTGACAGTATCATTCATACTTTTTATTTTGAATACATGTATCTCCAATGCTCGGAATCTCTTAACTAATAAAAACTGTAACAGCAACTACTGTTAGAAATCATGAAGTATTGCCTCACATTTGTCATAACTATGTGTATTTAATAGCATGTCCCCAAGTGGGAAACGGCTTTCACCTGATACATTCACCTATTTAAGTCAAAAGAAAATTTAAGAATCAAAGGCACAACCAAGATTTTTTGGGTTTCACTAATATATGCAATATCTCAGATTAAGAAAATGTAATGGAAGAATGACAACCTACACAAACATCAAGTGTATAGTCACACGCTCAGAACACTTTAAGGCATAAAGTAAATGACCAGATAAACGTTAAACTGTATGTTGTGATGCTTTCCCTTCCCTTTCCATTCACAGATAGTTTGTTTTCTAATCTCCTTAAGGTATTGACTTACTTCTTTTGTTCACAGATATCCCAGAGCACTTTGCACAAGGCACTTTGATCACAGCATGTTACTAGGTAGAACATCCTCTTAAAATCTAAGTACTAGACTTTGTTCTGAGGGGGTCTTCACAATAGCTACAGTTCTGATTAATTCTTACTCAGGATGGTACTGGTTTCCTCAGAGGGCCACATACCTCTCCCTCACTTGGGAACAAGTCAACAAATATTGTGGAAGGGCCCCAATGCTGTTGCAAATGACAAAGGTGTCAGGATTGTTTACATCATCTACTAAGCTGTCATATACCCTAATGGCATCCCCCTCCACTGCCGGTGGCGTAATATAGGACGGCTTCCCTTTAGTGTATAAGCCTGTTAATACATCAACCTCAAACACGTACATTTTAGAGTCTGTTTCCCACGTATCTTTACGCTCGATTAGGCTTTTCGGGTTCCTTTTAAAGTAGATGCCAGCTCCATATTTTTGTTCTGGAAAAAGAAAGAAAAATTTTCAGAAGAAAAAAAAAAGCCTTTAACAATTGGTTCTTTTGGGGTGGTAGTACTAAGAGACTGCTTCGTGATTCAGTATTACATTTTATGTTACTGCTCAATGTGCGCCATCCTTTTGGAAGTAAATTTGCATTAAGTGGCTCTGATGCTAGCACTGACCTCCCACTGAAATCATGAGCGATGACAGCTGATGGCCATTCCGATTTAACTGCTACTCCAGCGATGACCATTCGGATTTAACTGTTACTCCAGTGATGGAAACATCAAGGTATAATGTATTTATATAAACACCTCTGTCATCATGTACTAGGGACTCTGATAAGCACCAAAGAAGGTAAGTTTTTAATAACGCAAACTACAAAAAAAGCTTTGGGATTTATAAGGAGAATGCTGCATAAAAATGCTATTACAGTATCACATGGAAAAGCGCAAATAAATGAATTTTAATAATTTAATAAACCATCATCCTATTTATTACTTTGAAAGTGTGAAAACGTGCCACGTACATTGCATAGACAAGGAAAGGCAAATCTCCACTTTTTGAACAGTTTATTGCCTGAAATCCCAATTCCGCATTTGACAAGCAAAATACTACGCCCTTCACCTATTGCAGGATGAGGTGCCAAATGCTTGTTCTTTCCATTTCTGAAAACATCTGTCTACTGCACTGCCTACTACAATATTTCATAGACACCACAACTTTCTTCCTAACTCTTTGAATGGGAGCCTGCTCAGTCAGATTATCTGCTGTCTCTGATTGCACCTGATTTGAGCAGGGGGTTAGGCTAGATGTAGTAGCCTAATTTCAGCCTCAATTATTCTGTGATTCCTTTGAACGTGCTTTAAAGCATCAAGCTGCTGAATGCATGTTTGCAGCAAGTAAATAAGGATGTTGTCTTTCTTGAAAGGGTGATGCAACAAAATAAAACTTGGACATGGCATTATGTGTATATTAACAATTCTGTCAACATGTTGTGTCTGGGCTAGGCTAGAATCCAGGCTTATCCTCCTGGAGCCTTACTGACTCTACAGTATCAGGAAGGAAAAACAGGAAAATCTTATTGTAGGTAAAAAAGTAAGCTCATATGACTCTAAATGCAGGTAAGAAACACTTCTTGTTTAGGAATGCCATTTTTTCTGATTTTAATCCAACTTTAGTAGTTGGTCACTGTTCATTTTGATTAAAGATGCCAAAGCAAGTTATTACCTGTTGGTGGTGAGTACATCCTGTGAAATCCAGTTTGGCACACTGAGCTGCAGAACTGAGCAGGAACATGCTGGTACAACTTGTGGGTTACTTTGGAGGTACCTTGTTTTTCTTCTATTTTTTTTTTCATTTGTTGGAATGCAGCAGATAAAAGAGGATTATGTATCTTCTCAATCTGTAACATAAATGATAGCGTAGCATAAGCAAACAGAGACCAATATCCATGAAATCCACGAGTGCTGTTGTTCCGGCTATGTTCTTCAATGTAAGAACCTTTGATTTAGCTTATATGCATTGACCACGTAGTGGATAAGGTATGTGAAGTGTGCAACTGATCCACAGGAAAAGAACCATGCCACTGTCCCATGCCTCTCATTGAAATCGGTGGGAATATATCCTAGTGTACTGATTTCCAGTACTTGAGTTGTGCTGAACAGATTGAGTATCAACCGTACGTGAGAATAAGCTGTGTGGGTGCTTACAGCCTAATCTTGTAAAGAACTGCGAGTATCCTGTAAGGCGTGGAAAACCTCAGCTCTCGTTGATCAAAACTTTACAGCTCTTGGGGAAAAAAAGATCCATAGGTAAGAGGGCCTTTACGTTAGCTTGTGTCTCGAAAGCGTGGCTGCATGGAGCATAACGCCACACAGAACTTCAGGCAAACTGGCTACGCTGCAGCTCTCGCTCCTGTACCCGACTCGACCCGTGGGCCAGTCACAGTCCTATGGCAAAAGTCAGTACCAGAGCTCCGCAAGGCCTCTTCTCCAGCAATGTGCTCATGCCAGACTTCTGACTGCTCAGCTAAAAACAAGCAGGCGCTGAAGCGCGATCAAGCTTTTGCTCTGTTAAAAGTCATTTAACTGAGCTATGACCGATCCTCAGTGCAGCACTGTTTTAAATCCTGATGTAGCTTTTGTGTTGAGCCTCAACAAAGTCTTTAGTTCTGCAGATCAAAAAGCACTTGCTTTCATCGGGTTGGTATTTGCTATTATTTCAATGTTAAATATCTTTCTCGTATGAAAGGCAGTTTGGCACGTGGCAGTCTGGTTTCCAGTTACCCTCTGTTACTACTAGGCACACAAATCCCTGTTTACAAACTTCCATATTTCTCTGTGTCGCACAGCCTCATCCTCCTCCCTTTCAGTAAAGCACTGTGTGCTGGGTCTGGCTGAGATGGAGTTAATTTTCCGCATAGCAGCCCTCATAGTGCTGTGCTTTGTATTGGTAGCTAGAAAGGTGCTGATAACACACCAGTGTTTTGGCTACTGCTGAGCAGTGATCGCACAGCATGAAGGCTGTCTCTCCAACATTTCCCCCCCTCACCAGTAGGCTGGGGTGGGCAAGATCTTGGGAGGGGACATAGCCAGGACAGCTGACCCAAACTGACCAAAGGGATATTCCACACCATATGGGGGCATTCGTTATTACAACGTTTGTCTTCTGAAGCAACTGCTACACATACTGAAGCCCTGCTTCCCGGGAAGTGGCTGGACATCACCTGTTGATGGGAAGTAGAGAATAAATCTTTTGTTTTCCTTTGCTTCCGTGCACGGCTTTTGCTTTTGTTTTATTAAACTGCCTTTATCTCGACCCATGAGGTTTTTTTTTCCTTCCATCTTATTTTCTACTCCCCCCGGCCCGGTCCTCCTGAGGAGGGGAGTCACAGAGCAGCTTGGTGGCACCTGGTGTCCAGCCAGGGTCAACCCACCACACACTGATATCCAAGCAAGATCCCAACTTCAATGCGCTACTAATCAGATCATAACTCTGACAAATTCAGTTGCTAATTTTTGGTGTCAAGCTCACAAGAACAAAACAGAGACACTGCATTAGTGTCCTGGATATTGTACTCATTCTAACACACCAATCTCATTTCTCTAGAGTCCTACAGAGGAACATTTGAAGCATGAAGTAAGAGTCAGAATACACAGTGCAGTTAAAAGGACTTCTCAGAATTTAACCACACTTTTTGAGTGATTATTTGCATTATGTTTAAAATACTTTTTATTACATCTATAATAGACTACATCTATTTTAAGGACGAGGCTGATTTGATCTTAATTTTTAAAAGCAATATATTGAAATAGTTCATCTGAGTTTTTTAAGCACATGTTAAATGTTAGTTCAAATATATGAGCTGAGATTCAGTTTTTCCATGAATAGCCTCTTTACCTTGAGAACACAAAGCCCAGCTTTTTCAAACTGTTTCTGTCTGTCTTTAAACTCCTGAAGGTGTGATTCCACCAGTGAAATCTGGACGCGTTTAGTAATATCTGTCCTGTGATGGTGTCCTTCCGAAAGCTGACCTGCTTCTGGTTGGCCTGGATACAAATGAGGGAGTAAAATTTTCATGCATCGTAATATCTGAAGCAAAGGCAAGGAGGAGGGATCCAATACTTTAGTTTGGTAGTTTAGGTAAGAACAAAGAACATTAAATACTCTCCAAAGTAATGCCAGAGGCTAATATAGAGAGGGATTGAGAGATATATATTAATTTATTCTTTTTTTTCTACATTTATTAAAGAAACCAGAGACAGAGAGAATCACAGAAAAGCAATTTATCTATCTTCTTCATTACATCTCTCCACAGCCCAACTTTCATATAATGGTATCTATATTGAATGACTATACAAACACGAGGAAAAATGGATCACTCGGTAGCTTTTTGTAATGCCACTAATTCTATCCACTGTTAGTGAAAGTCAAGGGCTCTGAAGAACAAATCCATTGATGGGTCCTGCAACAGTGGTCCAGCTGTAGCTAGCAAAAGAGCTCAGCAAAGGTTTGTGTTAATTCAGGTGCAAATTTTGTAAGTCTCCAGCAGCCAGGCTTTAAAGTGAAGCTGTCCTGGAGGAAGCCAGTGTTACAGGTAGCTGTACAACAATGGCCAGCCCCTATATAAACTGTGTCCTACTGGGAATATTGCCAAGTGAGTAACCAAAGCTAACAAACGCTCTTTCAGGGGCTCATATGATAAAAGTACAGTAATATCGGTAACCTAATAATAATAATAATAATAATAATAATAATAACCTAATAACCTTAATAACTAAGCAATGCTCAGTATGTGTGTGAACTGAATGCACGTCTGTCCACTCTCGGCAATACACAGATATATGTTGCTTCATACTTGACCTTATTTAGGTGCTTATTTACTTAATTAATCACTTATTTACTTTACATACCCATTAAGTACAGCAGTTCCTCTTGTTTGGCTGTAGTCTTCTCTTGCATACGAAGCAGTAATTTTTCAGTTGCGAGCACTGCTTCAATCAAAGCATCAGGGGGGCCCTGAAATTCCAGTCTTGCTTTTCCACCTCGCACTTCTTCTGATACACATACACTAGAATGCCACTCTTGAGATAGTTCTGCAAACTCGTTTTTACCGAGGCTAAAAATGTAGTTGTTTTCAATAATAGCACGGTGACTTTCCTGAATTTGTACCACGCTTTGGATCCACGATTCTGCTGCTTCCAATGCTGTATGTGTGTTCCCTTTAAGTTCAATAGCTGGTTCATTATTTGCAGTCTCTTTTATGCTTTGACTGCCTGACTCTGTACCTGGAGGAAAGATTTTTTTTTTTTTTTATACAAGTGCATTAGAAGAGTGAAGAGCTTTCAAGTTCTGTCACAAATTCCTATATGTAATCCAAGAGGTACAGTGCAAGAAGCACACTACTCTTCTGGTATGCTCAAAAAAAAGAGATTAGATACCAGGAGGTAAGGTTTCCAGGAAAAAAACACCCACACACATGCAGAATTTATTTGCCTTCCACTAAATTAATTCCAACAAGTTAGGCACTGATGATTTTTATGCTTGAAAATCTTATAAGGGACTGCCCAGTTCCATTCCTATGAATGTAAAAATGCAAAGCACTCACAGTTTTGCCTCCCACTTTCCCCAAGACACATATGCAAATACTAAGCTCTTTTTAAAGGAATGTGATTTCAGATTCTGAAATCTGGAGTGTTCATTTACTTGAAATGCCCCTTCTGTTCACTACTTACTCAAATGATCACTTCTGTCGTAATACTCCTTTTTTCCCAGTTTCTGTGCTGCTGAATAAAATTTTCCCTGGAAAACCTTGAAAGAGAAAAGTTTAGGAGCAGTTTGCCATCTCTGTTGTCAAATATGCAATTCCTCTCTTCAAAACTCTGTTAGATAAGCAGTTTACACCTGTAGTTACACAACCCCCCCAAATTCTGAAATTGTTAACAGCTGACATTTGTCAGCTTTTCCTAAAATGTTATTCCTGACAATATCAAATGCATTCCTGTTCTTCTAAGTCTCCTAAGGTAAGACACCTCACACACTGAATGGCACCTTTTACCAACTCCTTGTGGTTGTGGCATATCCAGAATTCATGCAACCACAGTAGATAAAGGTGTTCATTACTTGCAGTTTAATGCTGATGAATCCTTACTCAGGTTTAAAACCCAGACTGCTCCGCTGCCTTTACCCCAAAGCTGCTCTTCATGATCACACATGGAAAGCCTCTGAGAAGCACTACTCCGCTAGGCAGTGGATTTGGCATCTGGCAAATTGCCTTTCCTTCTTTTTTCAGCAAAAAGAGTTTCTGCTGTGCCCTGATTATCAAGGGATTAAGTGATGAGCACATAGCTGTCATAAGCTTCCTTTAGAGTTTATGGGACTGTTACAGAACGTGGATCCGATCTTAGAATCATAGAATGGTTTGGGTTGGAAGGGACCTTAAAGATAATCTAGTTCCAACCCCCCTCCACCTAGTTCTTGCACCTGTTGAAAGAATGGATGGTTGAAGTTAAATGGGAACAAAAGCAAACTCTGTACTTTTATAATAGATGGCTATCTAAAACAGTTGTGTATTAATCACATCGACCAAATATTCAAAAGGTGGAAAATGGCACACTGCAGTTGAAATTATCCAGTGTCCGTTTGCAACCCTTGTATCATGTTAGGTCATATAATGTGTTGATAGTGTTTTGCCCTAGGAACTTCATACCAAAAAAATAGTTAAAAAAAATTTCCTGAGGAGGAATAAGCTTATTCCCTAATGAGTTAAGAGTAGACTCTTTCTTATAAATTCACTGATAGTCATAGGAATTTCAGAACTCCCTCCCCTTGCTATCAGACCACAGGGTGAAGACTTCAGCTTTAGTGAAGAGAAAATAAAGTTTTGTAAAGATTAATAATACCTGTTAATGAGACAAATAGTTTCACGAAGGGACCTGCTGCTCACAAATGTTATAAGTAGTATGGAATTCAGATTATCTTAATTTGTAGTCATCTATGGAAATATTTTTACAGTTCTGGGTTTTCCTTATTGGTAGTTAACAACAAATTTGCTACCTGATAGGCATCGTAGTCATCTGGGCATACGACAAACTGCACATCCATCTTCTTCTCAGGGTGTGCCCTGGCAAAATTTAAAACCTCGCCAATCATGATCTCTGCCACTATATCAACAGGCAGCACTGACGACCAAATCCCATTTGCTGGAAAAGAAACTGAGGGACACTGCCAGTCTGAAAGGTAATACAGGCATCTTGCCATTGCAGCTTTTAATTCCTGCAGGAAAAACAAGTGTTTTAGTCCTCACATCACTCAACATGAAAATGAATTAAAATCCAATCTAACTGATCATCACCTCACACAGTAACACCCTGTGGTGGTATTGCTGCCATACAATGTGCAGTACAAGCTCACAGGCCAGATTATACCCTTTTGTTACTATGACTTCGTCATAAGACAAACGATGTCTTAGACAAGACTGAAGTTCATTCTGAAGACCTGAACCCGCTTTTTGCAGCAGTCCTCTTGAAACCAGACAGTAAGGCTCGCCATTCACAGACACAGAATTAACAACAGCTGTAGTCTGGAAGAGAAGAGTGCAAAGTTTCAGTATACTTCAAGTTTACTATTTGCAAGTTTTGCTACAATAGAGAGCACTCTTTCTAGAAACAATTCCTTTAAAAAAGCCTGGCTGCAGCAGATCAGCTGTTTGAAAGGTTCTCTTACTACTACTAAGGGCAGCGCTGGAATACATCAAAGTACGCACCTTCTAGTGGCAGTAAATGCATGCTTTTTTTTTTTTTTAAGCCAACAGTGTGCATAAAACCTGTTCAAGTCATCAGTGTATTCAACAGAATTATTACCGCAGCTATAGAAGTGACCCATATGCACCTCATCAAATGGAATTCTGCAGCCAATTATCAATGAGCAGGAGACAACTATGGCTATGTCTGTTATCCCAGCCCACGCAGATGCTCCCTGCGTCAGGGTAGCAAGCACTCGTCACCAGATGAGCGGGGTCAGTGCACACAGGGGAACTGCAAACCTATGGTCGCTTCCAATTCCCAGTGGAAACAGCAGATTCCCATAGTAGGTCTTCTGTATTTAAAATTAAATATGTAAAACGCAAACCACTTGTTTACAGAATGCCGATAACAGCAGTAATCGTTCTAACTTTAATTGTTGAAGATTATCTAAAAATACAAGACTTTGGAGCGTATTTTCCTCATAGTCTCGAAGGCATGTGGTATCTTTCAGTCCTGTAGAAATGGTTAATAAAATTCCCCACACTGCCAACTTTGTGATCCTTTGCTCTCACCTCAAAAAAAATGAACTTTCTATTCAATTAAGACATTTCTTTAAAATAAAAGTTATGAATTTTTTTAAGATACAGTATTTGCTGAAAGCAAATGCCATTCCTGTGATGTAGCTTCCAGTCTAAGAGCTCTGTTGGATTATTATGACTAAGCTCATGTATTTTGCATCAGATTTTCTAGCTAAAAGGTTAAAGGAATCAATTTAAATGATGCACTGTTTAAAGGTAAGGTGCACATCATCTGTATAAGTTATTTTCAGCTGTTTCAGTTATTCAGTTTGCTGAATAACTCCAGTAGTGACACCTATGAGAACATAAATTATAGGAAAAAAAGCAAGGCAAAAAATAAGAGTAGACTTCTAGGGAATGCATGATAAAATGTGAACTCCCATGATGTTATAATAAGAAGATAAACATTAACATAGGGATATATTATTATTAATTATCCAATCTTTAGCTGCTTCCTATTATCCCATAACAGCATGTATACAAAAAAAGATATAAAAATGTTCTAAAGTTTAATACCCATTTAGAAAAAAAAACTCCTTGCCACTATAATTTATTTACCATTTGTAAATTTTCATCAGGATGAGAAGATAACTATTTAGTGGACAAATACAATATGTGTTCTGAACTCTTGGGCTCCAAATCCTGCAAAGACTTGGAGGCAACTCCATGTTCAACATATTACGGGACGGACTTACCTTCTGCTCTTCAATGAGTCCTCTTATGATGCGCAAGCGAATGTCTCCATGTTTGATGAAAGCTGAAGGCTGGCTTGGTGAAGCTGAAAGAGTTTCCTGAAGTGAACTGGTATCACCCAGAAACTTTTCACAGGCCTTCTTCATTTCTGCAACTGTAGGCTCAGAAATGTTCACCAGGCGGATTTCCCTGAGACAGCTGGGTGGACTTGCCTCAACAAATCCCCTTATAGCCATTACAATCACTTGAGCACACAAACTGAGCGGGAAGCCAAAAATACCTGAACTCACTGCTGGGATAGCCACAGACTTTATAGTATTTTCTGGGGCACTAACGTACTTCAGAACATTCACGATAGCTTCCTGAAGCAGGTCACAACATCTTTCCTTTTCAAAAACGGTCCACCTTGGACCAACTGCATGAATAATTTTCTTACAAGGAAGCATCCCTCCACCTGTTACTGCTATTTCACCAACTGTGAGTTTTCCATACCTTTGAATATGAAGATTGCTTTGCTCTGCTATTTCTGGCCCTCCAGCGTTCACAAGGGCTAAAGCAAGGCCTCCTACATGATCTAGATATTCGTTGGCTGCATTCACCAAAGCATCGGCCCTGTGTCTTGTGAGATCATCCTTACAAACACAAATGTCAATTCCCTGCTTTAGTTTCTTCCTGTATACTTCAGCGGTGCATTTTGTACTTTTGAAGGTCAACGTACAAGCAAACTTTTTGTAAATGAGATTGTTTAAACAGTCCTCTCCTTTCTTAAGAACTTCATAGGCATCTTTATTGATGGGGATTATCAAGCTGCCCTCATCCATTACCATGCTTGGCCCTAGGATACAGAATAATATAAAGTGAAATCCAAGATACTACTGTCAAAACATTGCTTTTTATATAGAAGTGTGGTTTATAGCTCTCAATTTTATCCTTCTGTCATTACTTACCAATACTTTTGGCATGGTCTGATCTTCTCTCTCCCCTTTTCATAGGCTTAGAAAGCCCAACTAAGCAAAGAAACCAAGGCCTCGAGTGTTGTTCATTATTCTGTTCAAATTAACCTCCCCATCTAAGTAGCTCCTTTCCCACCTTTCCTCAAGACCTTCTCCTCTTTCTTTCCAATGCCTTATGAATCACACCAGTGTGAGTTTCAGGAAAGCGAAAAGTTCAAGTGCACTCTGTCAGCTTAACATATTTGGATTCTGAGAAACAGTCAGTATTATGCTGTCCACTGTTTCCTGTAAGCCTGTGAATACTTTCAGTTTCATCTTTCCAATCAACAACCAGCTCCCTTCCCGTAACTGAACACGGGCAGACACAGGAGTGGCCAGCTGCTGATCAGTGTCCTCAGAGAGACCACACACCCTCCTCTGAAGCAGTCTGTCTTCCAGATTATCTTCTTGTGACCTGGCGGATGTCAGACCTGGTGAAATATGCCCTGAGCCCCCAAACAGCCTGCTCAGAGTCCTCTCAGCAGAGGGATTACCAGCATATAGCCTGTAGGTCCCTTGGGCAAATACCTTCTCCTTAGAAGTGGCCGATCGCTTCTCTTTCCCTGTTCTTCCTCTAAAGGCACTAAAAGATGACAACAACAATACCACTGAGCCTGTGGTGACCTGAGTGTTTGGGTTTGCCTTACTGTTTACCTGAGGAGGAAGCTTGGTTAAGATGTGTCTCCTTGTTCTTCTCTCTCTCTCTTTCCTACTGTTTATTCTCCCCACTGTTAGGCTGACACAACCATTGTCAGGGACATATTCTTAAACGAATCAGTGACATAATCCGAATTAAAAAAAAACCAAGCCACACCACAAAACTTAATTTGATTTAGAGCACCAACCTCAAAGACTGATGCAGCAGCACAACTGAATGGGCTGAGTATAAATGGTGAGAAGGAAGAAAAAGGAGCAGACAAGTATGAGAGGAATGTCTTTGAAACAGATGCTGTTCAGGGCTTTATTAACTGGCTGCAGTGCCACTGTGATGCTGTGCTGCATTTGCCACTAAAACTCCAGCTGAGAAAGCAAATGTGAAAAGCCACACCATAATCAGGGCTTCAAAATGCTTGTAAAAGCAAAAAACACCACATCTCCCCCTCTGAACTTGTTTTGCTGAGAGGGCTGAAGCTGGCCTCTGCCCTCTCCAGGGCATTCTTAGCATTTTGTTACTGATTTCCAGCAAGGTCCAAGGGTGAGTACCGCAGGCCTTTGCAGAGACAGCAACCCACAGCCACACCTGCAGAGGAACACTTGCCAATACGTTCATTTAACCGTGCCACAGAGATCTTATGCTGAGCTTTGTCTTTAATTCTGTGGCTCTTCTTTGGTCTGCACTTCAAGCCCACAAGCAAGTTCTTTCTTTGTAAGGAACTTATGAATTCAGAAGGGCTTTTTAAACCACTTTTTTTAGGGTACAAAAATAATGGCAAAGAGTGGGGCAGTTTTTATATTATCACTACAGCTATACAGCCCTCTCCTGGCAGATGTCAGCAGTACTATAGGCAGCAGTTATGTTAATTAGTGTAAAACAATTTGTATGAGTTTATTCAAACTTTCCTCCAGGGTATGCTACCTGCCTGTAAGAAGGGTCCAACGTTTTGCACTTATAAGGTATACACACTGATTCATCAAAACACTTCTGAGCTCTTATTTTTAAGAGAGAAATGCAACCAAATCCTGTTGAAGTAATCAATATTAATGTCGATTCATAACCATGTCCAATTCATACATTTCAGGTTGCTTTTGGCTATCCCACGTCAATGTTTTCCAGTTCGCTGGCTGTAGCTGGCAATTTTCAATTTAAATACAGGAAGACACTTTGCAGATGGCTAAATGACAGGCTTACCTAAATCACTCTTCTCTTTTGAGGTCCCTGGACTGTAACTCTATTGTAAAAAAACAAGAAAGAGAAAATGCATGTTACTGCTCAATGGCTGCATTCTTACAGGAGCAGTTCTGTTGCAAACAAAACCGGCAGCACCACCTTTTCAAAAATTTGTATGAAGTTTTCTAATATTTAAAATGCTATTCAGAGCTGAAATTACGGTGACCGGGACCACTGCGGGTGAGGTTACCCACAGCTTCCTCTAGCTCCAGCTGACCTGCGGGGGGCGAGAAGCCGGGAAATTTTACCTCATCCCGAGAGCCAGGCCAGAGAACAGCGCTTTCTCCGCCCCCCCCCCCCCCCCCCCCGCCACCGCCGTGCCCAACACCCGTTGGCAGCGGGGTGCATTAAGCCCCGGAGAGCCCGTCCTGGTCTGTCGCACAGGGGCACTTCCAGCCTCAGCTCCCCGGGCCCGTGAGGGAGCTGCTGCCCAGCGGAGGGTCGCCCCGCGGCGGGGGGCAGGCGCCAGCCCCGACCCCTCGGGCCCTCCACCCCAGCCCCGCTCTGTTACCTGGAGGATCCCCATTAATCGGCGCTGCACGGCGCGGCCGCCTCCCCCTCAGCGCCGAGAGCTGGAGCGAGACCCGGGGCGGGGAACCGCGGCCCCGAGCGGCGGAGAGAGAAACGAAAGCGAAAGCGGGCAGCGGCATGCATCATGGCGGCGTCGCCGCTGCTGGTGCGGCTCTGCCCGACGCCAGATGCCGGCGAGAAGCCGATGCTCAAGCTCCAGAGCTACTTCCAGTCAGGGAAGCGGTCGGGGGGCGGCGAGTGCGAGGTGCGGGCGGGCTCCGAGCCCGGCAGCTACTGGGTGCACTTCCAGCAGGAGCGAGGTAAGGGGGTGGGGGAGAGGGGCTGGAGCGGGCGGTGCGGCTCTGCAGGCGGCGGGGCCCGCGGCTCGGCATGCCCCCGCCGCCGGCACTGAAGGGATGAGGGGGCGATTGAGCCCCAGCCGCCCCGGGGGGGCTGTTCGCACTCAGGTCCCGCAGTCGTTTGAGGGGGCGGGAAATGGCCGCCGAGGGCACCATCTTGTGCCCCTGGGCGGTGCATGGGCGGGCAAAGGGCAGGTGATCTCTGTGGCCACTTGTAGCCATCAAGTTTTCAGGTAACTTTATCAGCCTTATCTTCCTGTCCCCAAATTACTGCAGATAAGAAGAGTGTGGAATCCCGCACGGATCATGTCTTGGAAATCGGTGGCAGACGCCTGAAGATAGTCATCCAGCCAGAAGGGGACCTGAGCAAGAGCCAGTTTACAGAGCAGGCCTCCCCCAGCTACTTCGTCCCTTCCAGCTCTTCCCCACCTCAGCAGGAGCAGCAGGCAGCCAAAGGCCACGGAGACAGGACAAAAGAAGTCATTACCAAAAAGGTACATCAGGAAGAGCAGTAACAAGCAGTGACATGACCTGCCTCGCTTGTAGTTCCATGAGTCCTTTGCGTTGCTTTATGTTGCACTTCAATATTTCATGGCAAGCAAATGTCAGTTACATTATCTTAGTCAATAAAATGGGGGCAGGGAGCAACTTTTGAGTGCTGGACCACAGGTCATCCACACATGTTAACAGCCAACATGTTCTCCAGCGTGGCTTTGGCACGTGCCAACCTCTATTCCCCAAAGCGGCACCCTGGCAGGTCTTGGGGGATAGTATGCACCAAGGACTGCTTGGTGGAAGCAAGTGGAAAAATTGTATGAGATTTGAATCCCTTCCTGCTACACAGACCTCTAACACTATTTCAGCATGTTTTGCACCTTCAGACAGCCCTAATTACTTCCATCCCTTACTTCAGTGTTAAAAAAATCTGCTCTGATGGGATGTAGCACAACAAACATTATTTCAGACACTTTGAACTAAAAGTTATGCAGAGAAGAAAAGATCAACTGTGTGTTAGGGATATGGAGTAGGGCCAGGCTACGTTACATGATGTGGCTCTACCAAGACACTGATACCTGGCCCAGAGGGTTTACTCTGTTTTGCATAGTAACATAGATGTAGCTTTTGAGGTATAGCATGTGCTAACATATTGGTTATTTGACATCTGTAGCAGTATACTGCAAATTTCCCCATCCTTCTGTCTGTGCAAAGTAGAGATGTGAACATGTTTGTTATTATTTTTCAGAATCCTGTTTTCTGCCTTAATCCTGAGTTACTAAAGCATGACTTTTGGGAAGTTTTTAAAGAAAGGTAGTAGAGAAAACGAGAAAGTCTAATATAATTAAAGGACAACGTAATATAACTTACATGTGCTGTTAAAACATGTTGTGTCTCTGTCATCCAAGACAGAGACAGACAGGTTCTTTTGGGGATCCTTGGCAGAATGATGATGGCACTAAGTTGTAGTTACAATTAAAGCTTTTTTTTTTTTAACAGGATTTTATGATTAGCATAGTGTAGAATTAATGATCAGAATAGCACAGAATTTCTACAAGCAGAATCAGTGTAGTACAATTTTATAAGTAGTGGAGCACGGAATTTTATAGCACAGCTTAGCTTATGGTTTCTAATCACCTGGACCCTCTGTAGATCGGGTCAAATCTTAATACTTGGCTTGCATATCGATATAAAAATCATAATCTAGACTCGAAAAACACATAAAAGAATACAAGTCATTCACTCAGTCTCTGGAGGAAGCAGACAACGGTGGAGGCGTCCCTGGCCACTGGAGGATCACGGGTCTCACTGTCCAGCAGCAGTTGTGGTCCAAGTTCCCACTTAGGACTTGTAACTGCTTGATTTTATATACAGTGCTCTGTGTGCTGTTACACTTCCCTGTTCTGTGACGGGGTCATCACCACCTGGTTGGCGGGGTGCCTGGGACCTTCAAGGCCGGTAAGGAGGGGAGTAGGCAGCCTGGTGCCCAAGAACCTTGAGGACAATAGGGAGGGGAAGAAGAAATCTGTTTGTTTCGTCTACTTGGTGTGCAGGACCTTCAGGGCCTGATAATGAGGGGAAAAGGGACTAATACGTGACCAGCTCGGTCTCAGAGAATGGCTGTTTGCCTTACAAAACAGCATTAGTTATGCTAACCATATTACCAGAGGTCAGGAGCAGAGGCTACTGGTCACAGTCTCAAACTAAGTAGCAAAGTTACTGTCTTTGTTCCTGAAATGCTGATGACATTAACAAATTTCATTTTTGCTGCTGACTTAGAAGCAGATTGCTTTACTTACGTGTGTGTAATGTCAGTTTACATGACATAAAAGAAACACTGTGTGCAAATGTGTCTGTAGTAATCTGACCCTACTGAGATGTACAGAGCTTTTCCTTACTCAAAATATAGAAACAGCAAGCAGAGAACCTTAGAAAAAACAACTGTTGATACCTTCTTGTCTTCTCTTTAGATATTTCTTACAGTATCTGCAACTTTGAATACCAGTATGTTCACTGAACAGCAAAGGGAGAAAATTACCATTATATGTCCAAATTTAAAAAGAGAAGGAAATCCTGATATTGATGGCTCTGAGAAATTGACGGGAGATTTTACAGATATTGAAAAAGCTTATCACTACTTTAAGGATATCCTTGCAGGCAATGACCCAAACCATGATTTTTCACATTCTGAAAGTAAGAATGGTTTGAAAGATGAAAATTGTCTGAATACTGAAGAAATGAATAAGCTTACAGTTCTGTCAGCTCTCTATGAATATTTCAGTCATACCTGCAAAGAACAAATCAAAGTACTACGTGAACGTTTTGGAGTGAGTATAAGAAGTAAAGATCATTCCAATGGAACCACATCAGTATGCTTCACTTCTGATCAAAGTCCTGCATCGATACAAAGAGCTAATGATTTTTTTATCACAACTTTTCAGAAAAGTGTAGAAGGTCTGAAACAGGAAAAAATTCTCGTAACAAACAGTTACACATTAAATGAGACAATAACGAAGTTAAATGCTAGGTTTAGTAATCTTCTTGCCAAAAAGGAAGGGAATCAATTGCTACTCCGTGGTCCAGCGAGTGAGATTTTAGCTGCCAAAAATTTTCTAGCAGAGGAAGGTGAGAACCACCAAGCTGGAAAGAATATGAAAATATCATCTGGACTGTACCAATACAGGAATGGAATTGAAGTTGATGCTTCTGTGTTTAAATTGTTGGAAAAAATATTAATCAAAGAAATTGAAGACATTAAAGACAAATTTGATACGGTAATAGAAAAGAAAGACAGTTCGTATGGCCAGAAGACGCTCATAATATTTAGGCCCAGGATCGAAACTTCTGATATGTCCTCACATGCTACTGAAAGTTTCATCAATGCATTTCAGAATGCCTCTGCAATGTTAACAGAAAAACTCATCAGCTCGAAGCTTTCAGAAGATCAGAAGAAAAGATTAAATACACTACTTAATGGAAAACAATTGGAAGATCTGCATGTAAAACTTAAGAAGGAGGAAGACAAGTTCATCTTAAGTGGTTTACCAAACCATCTTTATGCTGCTGAAAAGCACATTACGAACCTTCTTAACATTGAAGACTCAACACAAACTAAAAATAGGACACCATTGTCCTCTCATCTCAGCTATCAAGAAGCTTCAGGAGCATCTGAGAAGAAATACAATGGCAGGCAAAAGAATAGTCTTTCTTCCAAAGAACAGTCTAAGGCAAAGACAGAAGAAGACGACAAAGATGTGTGTCCGATTTGCATGGAGAGAATTAATAATAAACAAATACTGAGAAAGTGCAATCATGCGTTTTGCAAAAGTTGCATCGAGCAGGCCATGACTTATAAGCAAACTTGTCCTGTTTGTAATACCATCTATGGACCCGTGAAAGGAGACCAACCAGAGGGAACAATGTCAACTAGAAAGATACCTGTTACTCTCCCTGGTTATCCCAATTGTGATACTATTGAGATTACATATAGTATGCACGGTGGTATTCAAACTGTAAGTATATTTAAAGATTCATAAAAGATATTTTTCCCACAACAAAACCAACCATTGAAGATAAAATTAACTATTTTTCCATCATTTTAATGCATGTCCAGGAGAGACATTTCTTTGTTCTGTACAAATCTGCAAGTATTTAATTCAGTATTTTTGGGTGCTATTAAGTAATATAGTAGGAATTAAGTAGTCAAATGGTAGCCCTTCTTTTTATATGCACCAGGAGAGAGCTACCTGTCTTTAATTTGTACATGGGGAATAACTGAACTGAAATCTATGGAGTGATATAATGTAAACAAAATTTTGTGAGTATAATGAGGATCCTCTGAGGCATTCTCCTAGCTGCTGACACCAGTGGACAAAAATGAATAGCGGGCTGGCTTGTAAGCTTTCCAGGTGAGAAATCAGCTTATGTTATGTGCTTAGAGTCACGACTAGGACTGAAAATGGGATAAATGAAAAAGTCAGGGGTGGGGTGACATGCATTGGAGAGAGCAAAGAGGAAAAAACATTTAACAATGGATGCATGAGTGATGACAAGAAATGTGAATGAAACTTACATGAAAGAAATTGTCTAATGAGAAAAAAACACCTCAAAATCAGTCATCAGTCATGCTGTGTCCTTCTGAATCAAAGACAGGATAAAAAGTATTGCAAAAGCAGGGACGTATGATTTTTACACTTTCAAAGCGTTTATGATACACGATGTGTTTTTGTTTTGTTTTTCTACAAAACAGAGCAACCATCCAAACCCAGGGAAACCTTATTGTGCAACTTCTCGAACAGCGTATTTACCTAATAATAAGGAAGGGCAAGAAATTCTGCAGCTCCTCAAAAGAGCCTTTAACCAAAAACTGATTTTCACAGTGGGGCAGTCACGTACTACTGGTGCAAAAGGTGTTATCACATGGAATGATATTCACCACAAAACTTCCATGACTGGAGGGTCTACCTAGTAAGTAGCATTCTCTTTATGTAATTTTATTGCTACTCAGATGTGGCAGGAAGGCTACTCTGAATATTTTCCACATGAGAGCTTTCAGATTTTTTATAGCAGTGCAAGCCATTGGCAAATCTGAAGAATCTGTCCTGGTTTGTCACTAACAAAACGATTGTGGAATGCTCTATGGATCCAGACTTGAATTGCCTTCGCCAGTTGGACAGTTGGAACAAGGATGAGCTTAGTCTTTTGTTGCCCCTCAGGCCACTCATTCAACCAGTGAGTTGTGTAAAGTATCTATTCAGTCAATAGCTACTCTGATGAGAAACTACTTCTGGTACAGGACAGGACAGCAAGCTCTTCATAGCAGCTAAGGTTGGACTCCTGATCTCAGCCTCTTCCGTTACCTGCTGTTTTGCACCAGGAGGTGCCGGTCCATTATGATCCCGGTAAAGACGGCACTCAGACTCTGTAAAATATGATTTGAAATTCTACTTATTAGAGCTAACAGCAAGGAGAAAGAGGTTGTAGTATAGATACGGTTATGTCCTTTTAGATGCTAGGAACCCCGAGTTGTGCAGCATTCAGTGGGCCTCTGACCAGAGCATGGGACACCATGCCAAGCCTGTCCATCGAAAGGGTTACCCTATATTGGTTGTTCGAGCTATTACAGGATTTTTTTAGTTGAAGACAACTCTATTCAGCACTTCTTGAGGACTTGCTGCACTTCTAGATAATGGCAAGGACATGCAGGTGGTGTAATGGCCAGTACTGAGTGGGAGCTGCCCACAGCACCTCTCTTAAAGTGAGCTGGCTGAGTCTGTCATGCAGCCACAGGATGTGCACAGCACAACACAGGCCTGAAGGTCACGCCACATGTGCAGCACAGTGCAGCACAGCACCGCACAGGCCTGGGTCCGCCCAGGTTAACTGTTACGTGAATCTCTAATTCCTCAATGTATAATGGCCTTTCGGTCAGGATCACTACGTCCCACCCCTTGATACACATACAATTGACCTTTCTTAAAGATATGATTAACTGCAGATTATATCAGTAAACTGTATGGCTCCTGGAAAAAATCTTACAGAGACCAGAGGGAGGCTTGGAACAGTCCTTTCAAGGTTATTGCAGCCTCTCAGGGGCAGGTGTCTTCCTGCAAGCTCTAAAGATTGGTGTCTAGATCCTCCTTCCTGGACTAGGATCATACAAGAGCAGAAAGTATTGGTTTTACTTTATCTCCCACTCTGCTCAAATGCTTTCCCTAGTTATCACTTGCTTCATACACACTTTTGGTGATGCGCTACTTAAAATCCAGAGGTGCCATTATATTCGTGTTTTGAATGCCTGCTTGGATACGCTTCAGGTCTGATTTGTAGAAAGATGCATACCCAAGCGCCCTATCACTTTCAAGTGAGACAGCAGGCAGCTTTGAAAATCAAGTTCTTAGAGTCAGTTTGGACAACCAAATTCAGCAGCTGCTTTTTGTAAGTTTTTAGCTTTACCCTGTCTGTACCACCTCTCTGACCTGTAAAATAGGGTCTATTGGCTTTATAGAGTAAAAAAGCAAGTGCATACAATTTGTAAAGTGTTTTAAGAGATTTTGATGAGAAGGTTCTGTAGAACTGTGAAGTGCTTCATTGCAGAAGTAGCCCAAACAATTCTTTTCTTCTTCTCCTAGTTTTGGTTACCCTGATCCTGATTATCTGCGGCGAGTTCGATCAGAATTGAAAGCAAGAGGAATTGAATAAAGAAATTTATCAACCGTCAGCTCTTAAGTGTAGGAACTGAACATGTAGCAATTGATTTACTATTCAAGCACCAAGAAGAAAGAAGTTACTTTGCTCAACTGCTGTACTTAAATCACTTGTATTTTGCAGTCAGCTAAGAAAAGCAATCTTTTCTCATCAAACAATATATGTTCTTTTCACGCATCATTTACTTCCTTGAATAATGCTTCCCTATATGTGTAACCTTTATAGAATTTGGGTCTTGTGAGTGCAGCATCAGTACTTGTTGCACTTGTCAAATATCACATTGTGTATCTTATTTTACCAGTGAATCTGATCTGCACTTTTTCCTGCAAGTCTTCAGTCTGACCACCCAAACCGATAGATGCACTACTAGCTTTTATTTTACCAAACACTTACTTCAGCTTTGTGTTATTACGTCTGTCATCATGGATAGCGTCACGTAACCCATCTGCTGGAAAATTTTTACGCAGCTGTTACAGTATCAGCTGTGACCAGGCTATGATCTTTTGCTTCTTTTCCTTTTCGGAGTAGAAATGGCATTAGTGGTTTGGGGTTTAGACATGAAATTAGCATGGATAATGTATGAGGGGGTAGGTGGATGCTGCTGTGTTTGTAACCCTGCGGAAGTGCTGAATGCTCAGAGCTGCGTTGGAGCAAATGGACAGTAACAGTGCCTGCGGCCATCTCTGATAATGGGATCCTGGTTCTCTGCCTTCCGTCGTGTTTGAGCTTAAATACAACTTTTAAGTCAGCTTTGCAACTATAAAACTATATTCTTCCCATCGCTTCCAATATATGGTTTAAATTGTATCATAAAGATACTTTGTTGCTACTCTGCACTGTCTAAATAGCCTGCTAATTACCTTTGTGGTGGGGTGAAACAAATAGCTTTCACTTAATGCAGCCATAATTTTTAGTGAGTTAAACCATTTTTGTTAGGCTACCGAATATAACTAATAAATAAAATATAAAAATACCATCTGCTCAGTTCTGCATTCTTCTGTATAGGTTTTTCCTCCTGTTTTAGATACGTATAGTTGTATTTTTTTTTAATTTAGGAGCTTCCTAGCAATGCCACAATTTGGGGTGATTTGGACCCCATGCCACCTCTTCTTTTTTTTTTTTTTTAAGATTCCCACACTGTGACTAGGCAGTACTACTTTACTACCTTGAGTTTCAGATTTCTTAGTGTTGGGCACTGTTGGGTTTCCATGTGGGTTAGGATGACTTCCCCACTGTGATTTTGTTTGACTGTATTTGTTTTCATGTTTTACACTATTTCAAGTTTCCCCCCTTTTCTGTGCAGTAAGAAACCAACATTCCAGTTGTCTCTAAATGACTGTGCTGTTCTGCACACTGAAACAAGCTGTGAAGGTCAAATCTCGCCAACTTCTTTTGGTCTCTCGTTTTCACTTTCTGTTCCGATAAGCCAGTTCACCGATGCCAGACCGCAATTCGCCGGCTCCCATTTTATCTGTGGCAAAGCTTTGCAGGCTGAGTTTTGCAGCAGAGTCCTATTGACTGTCACTGAAAGTTCCCAAGCCTTTATCCTATAACCAGCCGTACAGACCTTTACTTTCTTATCATAGCTGTACAGTTGAGGAATAAATCTACCTAATCTGCAATCAAAGCCAGGTATTTTACCTGGGTTACAGCAAGGGAGGAGAGCATGTACCTGGGCTAACTGCTGAGAGAATAGTGCATTAGGAAATGAAAGATTAATCACCCGCTGAGAAACAAAGGCATCCCCATGGGTCTGCTCAGCAGCGTGTCTGACAACACATATATTTAGCTGACATCCACCTATGCTTGTCATATTTAATGACATTTGGTTATTATCAATTTCCTCAATGAACTTTCAGTGAAGTTAGGGGGGGAGATTTTCATTTATCTGCTATTTTAGTGTTTCATATTTGGGCACATTAGTAAAATACGCAGCAAGAAATAGCTGAAAACTGTAACCTTTGCAAGGGGAAGTCCTGAGCACTCAGCTGAAAACGTCTCAGCTAGCTGACACGTTGGTCTGAGGAAAATAGTCTTTCGTTGCAATCTTGCACAGTTGTAGAAGTATTTCTGTCGGAGAAGATGGAAACAGGTGATTTTACTCTGCGTCACGACTTGATTTGAAAGCATAATGCAGGGAGAGTGAGGTCTGTATTATCCAGTGCCTAAGCATTATCAGTTCAGGCATTAAAAACAGCTGTATTTGTAAAACCGGCTTCTTGTACGACTCTATGGAAGTACAACGCTACGTTTATGATCTCCTGAGCAAAGCGGGCTGTGTAACCCGGGGTGCTTTCCGAGGGCGATGAGAGGCCGCGTCCTGCCCCCCCGCGAGGAGGCGCGTCGGGAGGCTGGGGCCTCCGGCCGACCCGCTCGGCGGGGCCCACGAGGGCCGCCCGCCCCCGGCGCAGGGCGGAGCCCGGCGCCGCTGGTTCCCTCGCCGAAGAAATGAAACCGAAAGCGGCGGCGTGAGGGCAGACGTAGAGGCGGCTATGGCGGGGCAGCGGCCGGGCGCCTTCCCGCTGCTGGTGCGCGGCGACTGGGGCGCCGCCGAGCCGCCGCCCGCCCTGAGGAAGAAGCTGCTCTGCTACTTCCAGAGCCAGAAGCGCTCGGGCGGCGGCGAGTGCGAACTGCGGACCGGGACCGGGCACCTCCTCGTCTGCTTCGTCCACCCTGAGGGTGAGCGGCCGGGGCCGGGGCGGGGGAGGGGGCGCTAATGGCCGTTGCCCGCGCTTCGAGGGGTGGGGGGCGGCGGCCGCCCTCCCCTCACCGGTACCTGTCGTGTTGGCAGTGAGGCAGCGGGTGCTCGACCGGCGGGTCCATGAGCTCGACTGGGGGCCCAGGGGGCGGCTGTCGCTGCTCGTCACCGAGCTGCCCGCGGACGGCAACCCCGTGCAGGTGAGGCGGGCGGCGCTGGGCGGGGAGGGGTGGGCGAGCGGGGCCGTGGGTAACCGCTCTCCTCTCGTTCCGCTTCCAGGAGGTGGGACGGGCCGGCGGGGCCGAGGAGCCAGGTAGGGTCTGCGTGAGGCGCGGTGTGGGGCTTAAACGCTCGCCTCAGCCCTGCGGGGCCGGGGCTCCGGGCCTGGCCCACCCGGCAGCTCAGCGTTGGCCCGGGGCGGCCGGCGGGACGGACGGGAGGAGGGGGGGGGACCGCGGGGAGGTGGCAGGAACCGGTGACCAAGCCGTCTGCTCTTCGAGTGCTTGTCCAGGCTGGCGTTGAGCTGCGCTCTTTCTTTCTCCTTTCCTCCCCCCGCCCCCAGCACTCTCCTTCATTTTTTTTTTTTTAAAGCACAAAATTAATTTAATTCATAAAGCACAGCCCTTAAGTAAACTCCAAGGCACGCGTAAAAGCTGAATGAACTAACTTTCTGTGCAGTTCTTGTTGTGGTTCCAGCTGACGTTGCATGTGTTCTCCCTGTGGGCCAGAATTTACTAATCATACATAGCCTGCTTATCTCTACATGCAAATTACTTATTTTGTGCAAATGAGGGTGGCGCGCAGGTGAAGATTGAGGGCGCAGACTGACATATTACTGTTATCTTTCGTTTTCTAATTTAGCTGTGTTCCTTATTGTTTTAAACTAGCAGGTAGAGATGTCATGCAGAGTCAGAATACGTCATGATAGACACTTTTACAGAGGTGCCTGGTTTCTAAAGGCACTTCCCTCCAGATGTCCTTGACAGATCTCTTGTTTGACAGCACAGTTTCTGTATGAGGGTAGTGCTGTAATGCATGGGAGGACCTGCTCACAGTGGTTCATGCAGCATGACTAATGCGCTAGTTTGTTTTCTGATGTTATGCCTGAGGCTTTTTTGAGCTTAAAGGGTGTTTCTGTAACCACATTTAACATATGGCTTGTGTCCTGGTTTCAGCAGGGATAGAGTTAATTTCCTTCCTAGTAGCTGGTACAGTGTTTTGGATTTAGGATGAGAACAAAGTTGATAAGGCACCGATGTTTTAGTTGTTGCTAGGTAGTGCTTACACTAGTCAAGGACTTTTCAGCTTCCCATGCTCTACTGACTGAGAAGGCTGGAGGTGCACAAGAAGCTGGGAGGGGTCACAGCCAAACTGGCCAAAGGGACATTCCATACCACGTGAGGTCATGCTCAGTACATAAACTGGGGAAAGCTGGCCGGGGGGGCTGCTGCTCGGGGACTGGCTGGGCATCGGTCAGCAGGTGGTGAGCAATTGCTTTGTGCATCACTTGTTTTGTGTATTATTATTATCATTTTATTTCAATTATTAAACTGTTTTTATCTCAACCCACGAGTTTTCTCACTTCTACTCTTCCAGTTTTCTCCCCCATCCCACCGGGGAGGGGGGGAGTGAGCGAGTGGCTGTGTGGTGCTCAGTTACCGACTGAGGTTAAACCACAACAGTTTGAAAAAAGGAATATATGGAAGTCTCTGATTCTGGCAATGTCAAATGAAACTAAATTCAAGCTGTGTTAGCTCCTGGGTCTACAAGAGTGTGACCTTTTTCTTCTTGAAGTACGTAGTAACTGAGAAAGCATTGTCACTTATCTCTAGTTAATGAACGCCAGGTGTCTCTTCCCACCTGCCAGAATAAGGAGGCTTCTGTGTGCACTCAGCAGGAGAAGACAGGTAAGTGTGCCACTTATCAAGTAAAGACCAGTGTATTCTTGCTTCATTGGTTTTCACTGACCTTCATGCTGCAGTAGTGCCCTGGTCACCTGGGTGGCTTGTGGTGTTTGTCTAATGTAGTGTAGAAATCATCATCTCAGGCTAAAATAAATATTTTTTTTTTTCTTTGTATGAGTCCCTTTAGGAAGCTCCCCACTTCACCGACTGCCTCAGACAGGTCAGTTCCTTAGGGAGAATATGCAGTGGATGCTGACCTTTGTTCTGGGTAAGGCTGTCCTTACCCAGACCTTCCCAGCTGCCAGCAGCCCCGCTAGGACAACCTGTGATAGAACATCAGTAGCTGTGTACCCCAGGTACACCTGAGCTCCTGTGGCAGCCAGCACATGTAGACCCATGGCGACCCACAGCAATGGCTGGAACTGTAAATGAAGAGGGTGCACAGGCAGAAGAGTGATGGTTGCCCTCATTGTGGATTTGTGAAGAAGCTTTCATAGCCGTTACTTCTGCTGTCCTTGCCTGGTGATGAATGGAAGCCTTTTCTCCTCACCTATTGATACAACTCATGCTAGTGATATGCTCAGCTTGTTTGGGACTTAAAGGCTGTTGTGGAAAAAAAAAAAAACCAAACCACCTGAATTACTGTTTATTTGCCTGTTCTTTTCCCTGATCTTATCTGTGATCTGAACAAAAAGTGGTGTGAAAGCTTGGAAGATAATCAGCTTGGGTTTTTTCTTAACTTTTGCCTAAGGCATAGGGTGTGATCTTTCATTTCAGAATCATGTGAGAAATTGGAAGCGGAAAAGGCAGCCTCTAGGAAATCTGTCATAGTAGTAACCACTGCCTCTGGGGAGGAAATAGAAGATGAGTTTGTGGAAATGTACTTTGAAAATAAAAAGAAATCTGGTGGGGGGGCCATAGAGTCCTACATCAGAAAGGATCAGCAAATGATCATCATCTTTCGGGATGAGGAAGGTATGATTATATCTTACGGGTGTTACGATACTAAAGCTCCCTTTCAAAAACAGGCCTTTGCTGGTGCTGAATCTCTTTGTGGGCATTGCTCCAGCAGAAATGGTGTATTATTCCTAAAGAGTGACAGGATGTAAAAGGAGCAAATGTGCCTGTCTATCCAATGCAGATGTGGGTTTCTGACAGTGTTTATAGTAACCCACAAGGGAAGAAGTGGTTCTCTAGACCTGTCCCAAATGCTTGATCAAGGCTCACAGAGAATAATGCAGGAGAAATGATGTCAGGAGCACTGCAGAATAAGTAAGCTTTAATTCTAGTTCAGGAGACTGGATAAAGCATAGTACAGTATTAACTGCAGATCATGGGTAAATATTATTTTGTTGTATTTTCTTTCATAGTCATTTCAATTGCCAGGATTTTGGAGATTGGGAGGAAAAGAGGTAGTAAATATTATGTATTTTTAAAGACGGAGAGGTAAATGCTCACCTCTGTGGAGAAAATGATTTTAAAGTAGCCTCAATTTATCTGTAGTTTTTCTATGTTTTCCTCTACGCTAAAGTGCTGTTGGCTACTTGTTAGTGTGTGAAGGATGTATGCAAAAAGAGGAAACTGTTTATGCAGGAGAAATAGTTAAAAATAGTTAAATATTTAAGATAGACAGATGTTAACAGTTAAATATTTGTTAAATATACAAGATAGCAGGATGGAAAACCCTTCATTTGCTATTTATTAGATGTTACTAATCTGGAGAACAGTTTCTTGCACTTGAGCGCAACAGAAAGGAGGTAGCACTTAACTCAAAGTAACTTTTTTTTTTTCTCCTTTGGGGAGACCGGGAACATCTAGATCATAGAGTAGCTTTTATCCTGACCCTAACTTTTGGTGTAGTTTTGCCTTATTTCTGTTTCTTCTGTGATACGAGAAAATATGGCTGGCCAGATTTTTAAAGTAGAGTGTAATTTGACATGTTGCTCTGCTGTGGCGGGAGGGGAAGGGAAGATCACATCTTTGTTTTCCTGTGGAACTAGATGCCCAAGAAGTTTTGCAAAGGAAGCATCACTCGGTGAAGAAAATTGATCTGTTTGTGAAGCCATGGCAAGTGGAGACTCTCCAGGAGCTGTGCCAAGTGGAGGACTCTCAAGGATCCCTGCCTTCCGCCATAGTTGTGCTTGAAAATGTGCAGGAGACAGTAAAAGATTGCATGTTAATTATGCTAGTAGAGAACATCAGTGGCTTGTCAGAGGATGATGGTGACTTCAGTGTGGAAATGATACCTGAAATACGTGCTGCTGTAGTTACTTTTACTGGAAATACTGGTAAGAAGGAGTCAGAGTTGCGGATCTTTTTTATTAGCTGCTTATGTATGCGGGAGACTAAGCAGGAAATTTAATGTTTTCTGTCATAGGTTCAAGGTTTAATCTGATACTGTGTCATTTTAAATGAGGATTTACTCTACTAGAGTTAATGACATACCTTTTATCTGTAAGGTATGGAGGTCAGTGTAAATTAGAAGAGGGCTAGCTCTGATTTGGATGGTAAACAGAACAGGTAGGACTAAAACTATAACTTTGTACAAGCAACAAGAGGATGTACTCAGTTTTAGAACAGATTGATGATAAAGGCTTTCCTTACTACACATGTAACCCCTTTTGGTGAGTTTGTATGGATTTGAGGGAAAATTGAGTAATTACTTGAAACTGAGCTTTTTAAGGTTATTTAATAGACTGCATCAAGTTTGGGAAATCTACTATAATAGATTGGAGGCTGGGAGAAGATTAGGGAAGCATCATCTTCTTGCAGCTGTTCTCTAGATACCTGCTGTGGCCATTGCTGGACACAGGATACTGGGCTGGATGGACCCTGGGATGCTGAGGCAAGTCCAGCTGTCCTTATGCAGAGTGGCAGCTGTCAGTTATGTGAAGTGTGGAATTAACACCGTATACTTTGCCTGATGCTGCAGTACCAACTAGTTGTTAAGCTACTGCGCACTCATTGTGGGTTTTTAGTGTGTTCAATACCATATACTTTCTCTTCTGCCTTATTAGTGATTGATGACAAAGGCATCTTCCAGATGATGGAGAAATGTCTGCTCCTACTTCTCACCAGTGAGAGGTTGGGGGGGACTTCCTGGTTCCTGCCAAGATTTGTGTTGGTATTATTAACAAATTCCATCCCAGGACATGGGCAACAGTAAGTGGTATGATAAGACCAGATTCAGAAACAGTGCAAGCCAATGCCATAGCTGATGTTATAGAGATAACAGCACTGCGTTATCAGGAGAACTGAATTAAACTGACAGTGAACTGGTTCCAGGATTCTTTGAGTGCTGCTGCCCTTGAGTCCTTTTAGGGACAAGGTGATTTTACATGTGCTTGATTCTGGGTGAGGAGGTGGGACAGGAAAGAAAAGAGAATTCTGTCTTCTGTGTGGAAAAATTGTGAATTTCTGTAGAAGGTAGAACGTGATAAAAACAAGTTATATGCCACTTTGAATCAACTTTGTGGGAATAGTTGTATTACTGGTAATACGTAAGAATGAAGTTGCTCAGAAATCTTGAAGTTGTGAAGGGATTAGTCAGTGATATAACTAAACCAAAGAAGTTTTTAGTCTCTGAGAAGGCGTAGGGTTTTCTGCTTTGGAAATCAGAAATTATTTGCCTCTCATATCATGGTCCAGTCCCAAATTTTTGGTGTAGCCTTTAGGAAATAAGTAGATCCTTTAAAAACTTTAATTGTGCGTTTGACTGACAGACGTAAAAGTGACTTGACTATCTTTTACCGTGATGGTAATGGGGGGGAAAATAGCCAAAAATAGAATGTTTATCATAAAACTGAAAGAATTCAAATTTGAACTCTTGACTTATGTCTAATTAGTTGTGTATAAAGCCATAGCCCAAAAATGAACGTGATCTTTCTTTCTGGGTTAAAGAGATCCAGTGCTACTCAGTAGGAAAACTACTGACAAATTCCGGCTACAGTAGTTGTAGTCAACAATTGTGATCAACCATGTGGTGAATACTAGGTGACAGATACTGAGTATGTGGAAAGAAGTAGCTTTGTGGGCACCTCTGGGTTGAGAGATGCTTTGTAATTCAGTGCTTTGGTCAATGCACACAGCAGTAGTCTGCTAACATCATAGTAGAAAGGCAAGCTGCTAGTTTGATCTTGTTTTGTTTTTTTTCTTTTTTCTTCTCCCTTCTCTTTCTAGCTGCAGGGGAATTTGCTAAAAAGTTTAATCAAAACCACAGAGCAAAGCAACAAAATATTACTGCACGGTGCCTTGAGCGAACAAGAAGCATTAGGGCTGAAAATATACCACCTAACACACCCAGTGACTATATAACCGTCTACTTTGAAAACAAGAAGAATGGAGGTGCGCAAGTGGTGGATGTTCAGCAGCTGCCTGATGAAGATGCGGCTATCGTTACATTCAATGACCATAAAGGTAATGCAGAAATATGAAGCCTTTATTTCTCTGAGATCCTCTCACTTAAAGATCAAAATGTGGATTTTCTAAAGAAATGGTTACTTCGCCCTCATAAAACAGTGGATCTGGTACTTTGTCAGCAGGTCTCTGCGAACTGGAGTGCAAGCTCTGGACCAGCTGGGCATGAGGCATAGAATTTTTTCCTTTTTATGCACAGTTTATTTCACCCAGGCCTTGACTCTTACAGAGTTCAGGTTACAGTTTGAGTTCAATAGAGAAAGCACAGCCCCACGTAGTGCAAGAGACTTCTCCCCTCCTGCCTTCACCACCAACTGCCCCATGGCAATGTGTGCTGTCTGGTTCGTCTGAGGACAATTTCCTGGACAGCTTTTTGGCTGGAGAGCAGGTGCTGTGGCTTTTCCAGCCAGTGACAGAAACATGAGCATCTGTGGAAAGTGGAGGACAAGGAGAAAGCTGGAGGCATTGCAACGAAGGGGAGAGCTGAAGGGAAGTTGAAGAAAATAGATGCTCTTTTTGTGGGAAATGGGGGAACTGTGATTTGATACTGTTAAGTAAGAGCCCAGACAACTACTGAGTTGGGCAGTTCAAGTACAGCATATAACAGAAGTGGGGGCAGAGACAGTGCTGTGCATAACTCCTCCTGGAGGCGGACTGTGTTGGTTCTTACCTGGCGCTCTAACTTTTTGGCATTTAAAACCAGTAACTCTTCAATAACTTGGAATTATGCCTATCTGGGAAGGGGGGAAAATTCATGTAAAACTATTCGATAACAAACATTATTATGTAGAAAACAGTTTAAAACAAAAAAAAAAACAAAACAGAAGATCTTTGGTTTTAAGTGCTGGCATTAATTGTTTGGGGTTTTGTTTGTTTGTTTTAGATGTAACCAATATCTTGGCAAAGCAGCATTCACTCAACAAAACACCAATCTCTGTCTATCCTTACTACATCTCGCTGGGAACAGCTCTATATGGAAAGGAAGGGCCACAAATAAAGAAGCCAGATCCAATTACAGTGCCTCTGGATCCGTATATCTGGTATTACTTGCAGAGAAATAATAGGCTAATTGAGGCAGTAAGTTGTGAAATGGCAAAGTGTAATTGTGTGCTAACATGGCCTGAGCCCCGCTGTGCAGGCCCAAAAGTTACTTTGCATCCTTCAGCTACTTTGTGTGAGCAGAAGAGATTAGTATCTCGATTGATCAAGACATGGAATGAAGATGTTTCCACAGCATTTTCACACAGCATATCAAAGTACAAAGCAGTTAAATGTCAAGTAAGCACAGAGGTGTGGGAAGCCATTAGTAACAGCTTTACCCACGATGAAGTTCTGATAATCCCATATATTTCCAAGAATTTACTTGTTCTAGTAGGTGAAAAAGAAGTTGTGAAGAATGTTGAACAAGAGCTGAAGTTTCTGATAGAAAAGGCCACTACAGAAATTGAAAGAGAAAAGCAAAGAACTGAAGAAATGGTGGTAATAGGTCCAGGGGAATATGCAATTTTACAGAGTACTGGTCTTGAAGAAAAAATTTGTATGGAGTTCCCAGCCCTGCAGATAACTTATGATCGTTTGCAGAAGATAATTAACCTATGTGGAATGCCTGAGGAAGTTTATAAAGTAAAAGGGGAAATATTAGATAATATACGCAAAATGGCAAAGAAGACAGTTAATACCCACCCTTATATCTTCCAGTTTTTAGAGCATATTGATAATGAAACCCTGTCACAGAGCCTGTTCATGTCGAAACAAATTAGTGCCTTTTATGAGCTTGGCACAGAAGCTATCATCTTGACAGGGAGTGCTCCTGAAGATCTCCTAAAAGCAGAAGAAGAAATAAAGAAGGAACTGGACTACAAAAGCATTACTTTGGAGGATGAGTCAGTCCTCCAGAAGAAGGAATGGAGGATGCTCGCCAAGCAAAACTGCTCTAATGAAGCCGTAACAGTCACTCAGGCAGAGAGTCAGGTCATCATTGCTGGCTGTTCTCAAGCAGTAGCAAAAGCCTTTGAGGAACTCTTTAACTTTATAGATGAAAACACGCAAGTACAAAAGGTCATCGGAGGAAAGCCTGTGGCTGTCATAATGTTTTTTGAGAAAGAGAAGACCAGTGTTTGGGGTGACTTACAGAATAAAGGTGTGAAAGTTGACTTTAGCACACAGAAGAAACGTAGAGTTATATCCTTGAGCGGGCCGAGAAGAGAAGTGCTGAAGGGAGTCACCTTTGTTGAGCAAATTCTGTCTGGCCTGCATTATAAGCGCCTGGTAATTAGAGAGCCAGGAGCCGAGTCGTATTTCAAAGAGCGAGAACACTTTTTTGCCGCCAGTGCGAAACAAGACTTTAAGTGTCTAGTCAGGCTGGAAGAGCAGTCAGAAGAACAGCTGGAAGAACAGCAAGAACATAGCAATACAGGCCAGCCCTACAGGCAGGTGACCATAAATGGAATTGTAATAGCGGTTTATAAAGCTGACTTGTGCACTCATCCTGTTGATGTTGTGGTAAATGCATCTAATGAAGACTTAAAACACATCGGTGGCCTTGCTGAGGCACTGTTAAAAGCGGCTGGTCCAGAGCTGCAACAGGAGTGCGATGAGCTCGTGAGGAAGAACGGGAGCTTGCAGCCTGGGTGTGCAGTTATCACGGGCGCTGGGAAACTCCCCTGCAAGAATGTCATTCATGCTGTTGGGCCCAGGTGGAGGAAGGACGAAGCGGAAAACTGTGTGTACTTGTTAAGAAAGACAGTGAAGGAGAGTCTACGACTAGCTGAAACGCTTAATCATCGTTCCATAGGCCTACCTGCTATAAGTGCAGGGATTTTTGGCTTCCCACTGGAACTGTGTACGTATTCAATTGTATCCTCCATCAAGGAGACCTTGGAAGAATCCATGGGGGACAGCAGCCTGAAGGAGGTTCATCTTGTGGATATTGCACAGAATAACATTCAGGCTTTCAGCAAGGCACTGAGAGAAGTGTTTTCAGATTATTCACCTTCCTACAGGTCACTGCATCAGATCAGTACAGTTCATCAGCCTAGCAAAAGCAAAATTTCTAAAAATAGCAAGAACTTCCCACTGGTAACAACTGAAGAAGGCCTTGACATCATGCTGAGAAGAGGAAGCATTGAAGATGCTACAGTAAGTGTTTAAAATTATCTGCTTTTAAAATATCAAGTGTGTTTTTGTTTTGTGTGGGTTTTTTTTTTAAAAAAAACAACCCAAAACACAAAACCAAAAAACAACCAACCTTAGACCGTCATCTGTAATTAGCAGTGTAACGCATTTGATATGTTACTGAAACTGGCTGTCACTGATGATAATAAGAATTGCTATTAGATGACTGTCTTACATGTTAGATACAGATGGCTGTGCAGTATTGCATTTTGTCATCTACTGACACAGAGGCGCACAGATCCCTGAGGTACACGGTGCATTACAGTTTAGCAGAAGCAACTGGGGTCAGCAGGAATGGTTCTGGGCTCTGAACCCCCCTGACCCTATCATGCTGGGCAGGAACCACCTGCATGCAGCATTGACCTTCCCAGAAATCCTGATTACAAAAGTTTAGTACTAGCGCAGAAGCAGAAGAGGGTGCTTATTATTGGTTAATGCGAGTACCCTGCTGTGTGAGAGTACCCTGCGGGGCTGCTTCCAGATCCACTGTGGCCCTGAGGCAGCACAGCCATTCACATCTGAGCCCTGGGCCGCCAGCCAGTCTGGTTCTCCCTGCGTCTGTAGGATATTGGTCTGGGGAACTATTACTCATGCTATTGATGAACACTGGTACACAACATACAGTTGCTATTGCATGTCCTGTGAAGACCCAACTTCACTAATTGATTTCCAGTTGCCTCCAGTATTGAATTGCTGCTAGCTGGCTGATAGCTACTTTACTGGGATCACCGATACTGGAAGCAACTCCTTTCAGAACCCTTTCTGTAGTGGTCAGCAAATCGTTTCAGGAGTGGATGCCTCCCACAGCTTGTGCATGCAGATCCTCCAGTTGGCCAGGGCAGAATATACGTTAAAATGTGTATAGAGGTCCTTCCTGAGGAGCTGAATATAGTGCTTGACACAATGTTCATAGCCCTTTGTATTTCACTCCCTTATAAATTACTGCCTTGCTCACTTCTTTCTCCATAGCTTTCCTCCAGTCTTGTTTGTTCTCAGCTTCTCCTTTTTCTCTAGGCCAGTCATGTATGGAAGGTCTTGCTTACCTCAGTGAACACAGGTTTTTGGTCTGCCAGCTTCTCTTAAAGAACGAACTTCATAAACATTTTTCAAATGGAGGTAGAATGAGTAGACCAGGAATGTAGAATTTTAATTTTCTCCTGTTGGCTTGAAATGAATTTCACTGTTAACTCAGCTTCTGTGTTGCTACGGGCAGGCTCGTGGTATTAGAACTGAGCATAACTTTTCTGGTTTATCCCAAAATTTTGTTCAGTCTCAGATTGCTGTCTTAAACATTTACTTTGTAAATCAGCAGGCAGGCTGTATTTGATCAATCGGTGCAAAATATAAACTTGATACTTAAAAGACTTGATACTTAAAAGCTAGATTTTTTTGCTTGCGTGTTTTTCAGACAGACATTGTTGTCATCAGTGTTGCCAACGATCTCCAGCTTGATAAAGGGCTGCTCTCTAAAGCCTTGCTAAGCAAGGCAGGGCCAATGCTTCAAACGGGCTTAAAAGAAGAAGGCCTAGGAAAAACACCTCAGGAAGGATCTGTGTTGAAAACAAAAGGTTACAATCTAGGTTGCAGTGTTGTGCTTCATGCTGTCGTACCTGCATGGTCCCAGAACCACTCATCTCCAAAGGTATAAGGGTTTTTATTTGCCTGAACTCTAATTTGACCGGGTTTTATAGTGGGTTTAATGCAACTTCTCCTTTGAAATGAGGGACAGTTTCGTAGGAGATGAGAGAGTTTGGGCTGTTCTTTTTTTAACTGTGTGGCTAATCCCTTGTTGACTAATATATTCCTTGTCATGTATGCAATTACTGTAGTTTAATACCAAGAGACAGCTAAGAGGGAAAGTGCTACATTGCACATACTGGAAAAAATTACTTTCAGTAATTGAAAGAATAATTGTGCTTTACAGGTCTTGGGCGACATCATCACAAAATGCCTGCAGATTGCTGAGGAACTGTCTTTAAAGTCAATTACTTTCCCAGCGATTGGGACAGGGAATTTAGGATTCCCAAGGTCTATTGTTGCTAAATTACTGTTTGACAAAGTGTTTGAATTCAGTAGTAAAAATGGAGTAAATTCTCTTGAGGAAGTTCACTTTCTGTTGCATCCAAAAGACACAGCTAATATTCAGGTGAGTTACCATGTTTTTCTGTCTCTTTGAGATGCTTGTTTATTTGGGTCTATCTTATACTTGGCTATCTGATGATCTCCAAGGAATCCACAGGGCGCTTGTTCTTTTACTAAGGAAGAAGTTTGCTGACAGTCTCTCGTCTGTACTGAAAGTTCTCTTTTTGGTTCTACCCTCATGGTCACCTGCCTGTCCTGTACAGCCTTGTTCCCTTCCTGTCCTTTTCTGTTCCCTGGCAATAATACAAACGAAAGTGTAATTACTCTTTATCTCATGAACTCACCTAATTCTTCAGTACGTAGGACTTGCCAACAGGTAAATTTGCTGCAGCTCCTGCATAGATGCCTTCACTCTTGGAAAAAGGAGTGCTTTCAATGGAGTGCTAGTGTCTTTTTAGGAAGAATAATTATGCTAGGATTGCTGTGCTGGTAAACTCTAGTAGAAACATAGTAGTATTCCGCGTGCCCCTTTCTTCAGTATTGCATTAGCACAAATTTTCTATATCCACGCTCAAGTTACTCATTTCACACATGAATCTCTCAAAAGAGAGCACTCACACTGTGAATTAATGTCCAAATGAGTGTTTCTGCATCAGTTGACTTCTGCTATTTTGTGCAGTAGCTAATACATTTTGAAAGGCCAAACTTGAAGGCTACTGTGCTAAAGCCTGAGCTATTGTGCAAAGAGAAGGATGGCATTAGCTGCAAGACTTGAGTTAGAGTGTAAACTAGCCTCTCAGCGTAAGGATGCCATCTGTTAATGTATCCCTCTGGAACGGTAACTAGGGCTTTGACTTAGTTATCAATTCTGTCTGTTGCTCACACTGAATAACCTTGCTCTCTGATAACAGTGTGTCAAGACTTGCCATCAGTGTTATGGCAGATGGTATAAAGTAATTTGCATTAAGCTCTCTTCTAAATGTTTTTTTAACTTTACTTTTCAAACCTTTATTTCTACTGTGTAGCCTAAAGACTTCTACAGGGGTTGATTGTAATTTCCTTCTCTAGGAATTTTCAGATGAACTTGAGAACAGATGTGGAAATACTGTAGCTGTTAAAGTGCAGAAGACTTCTCCAAATAAGGCTAGCCAAGACACAGGTAAATTTGTTTCACAGAAGTGTGCCTAGTGGATTTTTTTTTTTTTTTTTTTTTTACTCTTTTAAATATTCCAGGAAATGCATTCATTGTGGATGTTTAGATATTTGCTTGGTGAGCATGTCATTCCCTAAATCCAAGTAACAGTCGAAGTGGCTGCTGTAAAGGCAGCATATAGTATTTCAGGCTGAGTGTCTGTAATGTCTGAAACGGTGTTGGAGATGCTAAGAAAAAAAAAGTGTACCTGTGATTCACTATCTGGACAGTGCCCCTACAAATCAGGACAGCGGAAGCTATCATGTGCTGAGGGCACAACTAGAGCTTTTTCTTTTATTGCTGCAGCACTTGATTAGATCATGAACAGATCGGTGTCTTCCTATGTCCTGGGAAGGCAGGTGAGTTCCTGATTATATGTCTTAAAGTGGCCTCTTTGGAATACTCTTAAATCTTTTACACATTCAGATGAATAGCAAAACCAAACTGAAATATCTTTGGTGTTATCCAGCCTAATGAAACTGCAGAGTGTAGAAAATGAGTTATATGTTGAAAACGTAATCAAGTTTTTACAAATAACGCATAGGTAAAAAGTTCCTGTCACGCAGTAGAGAACCTGCCTGAAAACTGTGAGACAGAGGAGCAAGGGAGTGAGACTTGGAAAGTTCACTGCTCGCTTACCTTGCAGTTTCTCAAAGGCTTATATAGTAAAATGTCGCAAAGTAGTGTCTGTATACCAGATGTGCAGCAAAAAGAGTTTTTTCTGCCATGTCAGCATGAATAGCAATGATGGGAATAGGTGAAGGTTGATCAGAGACTCCTGTGAGAAGAAATTATTTTCAGTTAACATGGCAGGCGGTCCTCTTCACTGGCTGAATGTGAAGGTGAACTGTGGTCTCTGTAGGCATTGTACCCATGAACAAGTCCCTTATCTCTTACCTCATTGCTCCCTTCTGCTCAGGGTCTGTATTTCTTTCCTGCAGCTTTTTTTGGTACCTCTTCAACCCCAGCACAGGGTGTGCATGAAATGACAATTGGCTCCATCGTGTTCCGGGTGGCGGAAGGCGATATTACCAAGGAAGAGGGAGATGTCATTGTAAACATAACAAACCAAACCTTCAGCCTCAAAACAGGTATTTTAGTTGGTATTATGTGTGAAAACAGTATGTGTGGTTGGAAGGACTGGGTAAGGAGAGTAGGAAGTATTTTTTTCAATGTTTCAAACCCTTTTGTTTCGCAGTTTGGTTTCTGTTTTGCTTCTTAGGGTACAAAGGTTCAATTAGGAAGTGTCTGAAACTTTCTTTTTCTTGTTAATCTATGTTACAGGATGGCATATTTAAGACTCTTACAGAAAGGGAAACTAATTTTAATTTTTTTTATAAAATCTTTTTATAGAACATCTCTTGGACTAAAGGAGAAGACAAACCTCAGTGAGGTTTTGACCTCAGTGAAACTTGTTAGGTACTTTAGACATCATTTTGAATTGAAAAGCATAAGCCTGAAATTCAGGCAACAGTGCTTTTCAATTATAACCTTTACTGTTATCATGATTGAGATAGTTTTAGATACTATGTGGTACACGGTTCTGCCTCAGATGGGACTTTAATGGCATTAACAGTAGTAACAGTGGATTCATATGCCTCTTCTCATTTAAGGTGTCTCTAGAGCAATTCTGAACGGTGCTGGAAAAGCAGTTGAAGATGAATGTGCTCAACTAGGTATGGTACAACATTTCTGACCTCCTTTTTGAAGGTGTTCATGCATGGCAGGTAATCTGTTGGAATACTTTCTCAGTGCCTACTGTACATCCATCTGTATTATGCACTATGTTACATCAACTAGTTTTTAATCAGTTAATGTGATATTTGTAAAACATCTAATGAGGGAAGGAAAAGAAAAATCTTCAAGAAGAGAGGGCTTCTAAGCATATGTAAAGAACTAAATCTATTCGTTATTGCATCCTCTTGTTCCAGTAAAGCTTTCCATGATAAAAACAATTCGAGTCTACATCGTACAGAGCCATGAGCAAGGCATGATGTTGGCAGAAATATTAATAGGGAAGCCATACCTCCCTGGAAGCAACTGTCTACCTGCGACTCCTTTTGTCATTCCCGAGCGAGAAAATGTTTGCTGTTGGCTTAACTAGCAACCCACTACCGCATCCTCTGTGTGACCAAGAGGGAAAACTAGTGAAGCTGGGTTCCTGCCTCGGAAGAGGCATTTATTTGTACTCCAAATTCAGCTAGTGAACAGCAAATACAATGAATGGGGAGTAAAGATGGACAAGTATGTGGTTTAAAACCCCACGAAGTAAGGGAAGTGGGAAAGACGCTGGTGTGGAGGTCAGCTTGGAAGACCAACCAAAGGAAAAGAATTATGTGGAGGAGATAATAGGTAAACCTCTGTTGCGCAGGCCAAGAGGGTAATTCAGGCTAGGCAGCCTGAGGGTAGATGGCATGCTTGTGTGTGCGTGAAGACAGAGTATAGTACTAGTCTGCATGAAGTTCTCCAAATCCGCAGAGCAAACCTGACAAATAAATTTTGTGTGCGCCTTTATTTGCCAAACGAGGCAAATATTTTACAAACATAAAATGAATCTTTGTGCCTTTAAAGTGAAAATAGAGGGAGTTGGACGGTTTGTGGAAGGAGACTTGAAGCTTATCCTGGGGTGTATTTGTCATCATTTCTTATTTCCTAATGAGGATTAGTACACATCTATATTGTGGATAATTTTGAGTGATTACGTTCTCCTACCTGTGTTTCAGCCTCACAAGCTAACAAGAGCTATATCACCACCCAAGCAGGAAACCTGCCATGCAAAAAAATAATTCATTTTGTTGCCCAGGATGATATCAAGATGCTAGTCTCCCAAGTGCTTCAGGAGTGTGAATTACAGCAGTACACCTCTGTCACCTTCCCAGCAATTGGAACAGGTCTGTGTCTCCCTTTTGAAATGGGTTCAGTGCATGTGATTCTGCTGATCTCAGGGTTCAAGTGATGAGTTTGATTTATCTGGAGGGGTTATTCTTTGGTGAAAATATATTCAGAAACTGCAGACTTAAAACTGTTATTAGAAGCTTATGAAGACCTAGAAAGCTTCACTCCTTGTAGTCAGCTAGTATGTAAAGAATGTAAGTGCTGTAGAGCCGACACTTCCTTGCTAACAGGGATTTAAAGGTATGTCTATACTTCCTGGAGAACCATAAATATTTGTCACAGCAGCCTGATACGCGTGGGCAGCTCATCAGAGAATATCCAGGGAGCTACTTCTCCATTGCTGAAATCAGTAGATGATGCAACTCTGGCTGGTGGCAGCACAAGTAGGGTTGATACGGATGGAATGTGAACTTGTCAAAAAGGCCAGATCATCCCTTTTTCTTCTGTTATTTTTCAGTTAGTTCAGTAGAAAGAGAATCCAGAATTGGGCCCCACGCATGCAGGGACCTCTTGCATGAATAAAACTAGACTTGCTTTTTGAGCAAAGAGTTGGCTACTGGGCCATTGAGCGTCAGGCCTGTGGCCTATTAGGTAACCAAGCCTTACCATCTACGTCATAACCTGATCAGTCACCATGTCAACAAAAGTAAACTTCCATTTTTCCCTTGCTGGAAGGGTGGTCTTGAACCTCCTTTTCCTGATAAATAGAAACCTTTCCTAATTGCCAGCCTGAAGTTATTTCTGACCTGCTTATGATCCAAGTGACTGTGGGGATGTTCGTAACTGTTCTTTTAAAGATGTTTTAATCATTTGTAACAGTTATTAATGCTTTTTAAAGGCAAAATGTTTATAACTTGTTTCAGGTGAGGCAGGCCGTGATCCAGCTGTAGTAGCTGACAACATGATAGATGCAGTAACTGACTTTGCAAGAAGTAACTCTGCTCCATCTGTGAAAACTATTAAAGTTGTCATCTTTCAGCCACATCTGCTGAGTGTGTTCCATACAAGCATGCAGAAAAGAGGACGTCCTGCTAAAACAGCAGCCAAATCAGTGCTTTCCAAGTTAAAGTGTGAGTAGATGTCACTTAAATACAGGTTATAGATCAATCTGTTTAGCACCAGCTGATAATGGTTAATATTAATTACATTTGTGTATTTCAATGTAGCGTTCTGGAGCTCTGAGAAACGTTCCCCAAAGGAAAAAACCAAACCAGTTATGGAAAAGAAAATCGACCTGGCTGTTGTGCAGATTTGTGGTGAAAACAAAAAGAAAGTGGAAGAAGCTGAAAACTGGTTGAAAAGTGCAATTTTAAAGGAACAGTTTCAAAGAGAAATCAGAGATGAGTCTATCCTTCATTTTGGTGAAGCGGAGAGTGAGGAACTGTGTGACCTGCAAAAGAAATTAAAAATTGCTCTCTGTTTGGATAGTACCTCTATTCAAATTTCAGGTGTTGCGAAAGATGTCTGGATTGCTTCTTCAGCTGTTCAAGACATGATCCACAGGGTAAAAGCTGCTAAACAGGAAGAGATCAGGGCAGAACTTTTACAAAACTTAATTGAGTGGAAATATTTTGAAAAGGATTCCTATGTGCCCTTCGACAGTCTCACAAATATGCACTTGGAAAATGCTTTCATGGGAAAGCAGAAAGGTATTTCAGTCATCATTGATGAGAAAAAATACAGAGTGAATATACAAGCTAGATATGCTGTGGATGACCAAGGAGAACGTACACCTATTATACGTGTTGATAAATCTGAAGGTAAGTAAAAGCATCTTGACAGACTGACGTTCCCACATTAAAACCAGGTTGCATCCAGCCTAGTAAGACTAAGAAATGGTAAGAATATGCAAAATATTGTTAGGAGCTTTGTGGAGGTCCATTTCTGGAGAATGTAGAAAGGAACTGAATTGGGAAACGAAAATAAAAGAATCCTGCAGTTATTTAAGATGTTTTGAAATGTAGGTAATGTGTTCTGAGGTTCTTAACAGGCTTACTAGCAATAATTTGATATTTGTAGCAGTTGTCATTCTAGATCTCAGCTCATTTCTGTTCTCGAGACGTACCCTCTTCCATTTACTTCTAGTCCTTTACAATATAAGGAGCTACCTCTTTCTTACTCATCCATACAGGACTTTTCCCACTGTATTACTTTAATTTATCCTGCTGTGACTCAGTTTTACAGGGGCACATTTTATATCTTAACGAGAACAACTTTTTTGTCCACTTCACACTTGAAAGTGGACAGGTTTAAGTGACTGTGCAACTCCCAGTGCCTTAGTAATGCCTGCTGCACGTGTTTTCAGATTTTTATTTTTTGTTCTCTTACCAAAAAATGTCACTTCTAATTGAGGGAACCTATAATGCTGGTTGTCTGTAGCATATGCATCAGTCAGTGTTACTGTTTAACTGTACAGCTAGATACTAGGCCTCGCATGAAATGAGAGAAGGGAAGAAAGGGAAGACTTATGCTCTTCAGATGGAGAGTATATTCTTGAACTTTTGAATGTAAAACCTTCCTTGTGCAGATGCTTTGCTCCTAGTCTCCTAGTTGATGAGAACTAACTACTCAGTAAATCTGCATTTGCTCCATGTCCTTGAAAACTTGACTTGCAGGGAAGGCTACTGGTAAAAGATGTTGCAGAGGATCCCTCTTCAGCTGTGAAGAACAGATTTGTCTAGGAACTACCAATTCAGGCATATCAATTGCCAGTGCAGTGGCAAACTAGAAGCTACAATGCCCTAATCCTTTGGTAAAAGAGCCATGGAATACTCTTGGCTGACAAAGACCAGTAGGCACTAGTGATAAGCTAGATGTATGGGCTTTTAGAAGGGTTTGTAGCAGGGCATATTTCATTTTAAGCAGAGGATTTGGGTAAATATGATTGATTATGTTTCTTCTGCAGATCAAGAGTCAACAGTGCTCCCTGCAACGTGGGACGATATGCAAAACCAGCGACTCAAAATAGTGGAACTAAAACCAGAAACAAGAGAATATAAAGATGTGCAGGAAAAGTTTCTGAAGACCTGTCAGTCATTAAAAATTGAAAAGGTAAAAGCATGTCATCATTTCGGAGCATAAATACTTTGCTAGCAAGTGATGAAGAATACTAATAACAATGGAAAAATAAATTCCACTGGGATTTCTGAAGTTGGACAAGTCTGTATGGCTGTCACTAACTTTAATCAGCATCAGTGTAATGTTGCAGTTGAGGTATTTGGAACAACTCTTAAGCAGTCGCTTCTTCAGCACCAAGGGAGAGTGCTCTTCCTTTAAATCGTTTTTGCAATAGCAGAGCACAGCATTTGCTCGCTTAAGCCATGTGTGCTTTGCAGGTAGGCATGTCATCTATGCCCCAGAAACCTGCGAAACTGTCCTATATTGTTTCCCATGGAGTGTTTCTGTCATGTTTTGGGCTGGGTTCTGCTGTCCGTCATGCCAAAGTGTGGAGTGATTTGACTAACTTACTTCATAATCTGGTATACATGCATTGGAGCTAGGAGGAGAATCTTGGAAGCAGACTGAATTGTTGATACGCTAATGTTTTTCATGACAGCAACCTACTTTCTTTCTTTCTGTCTTACTTTCAAACTTTGCAGGTCGAAAGGGTACAGAACCCATTTTTTTGGAAGGCCTACCAAATAAAAAAACGTGAAATGGATAACAAAAATGGTAACAGCAATAATGAGAGGCTTTTGTTTCATGGGACAAGTATGGAGTCGTTAACCTTAATTAACAACTATGGATTTAACCGGAGCTATGCTGGAATGCATGGTAATGTGGATTTCAAAACAACTCTTGTTTTCCTGAATAGGGCTAGGACTGATTTGCCATGCCACCTGTATAGTCCTGCCTTGTATGCAAAATTATTTGTTCTGTTAAATCTCCCTATTGCAAATAAAAGCAAAATTGTCAAGAGATTCACAGGCTCTGAAGATGGCAGATAAGTGATTGCTGCTACCGAAATGCTCACAAACATTTGTTTTTCTGACTACAGCTGCGAACTTTGGAAATGGAACATACTTTGCTGTTAATGCCAACTATTCTGCCAGTGACACCTACTCTAAACCAGACGCGAATGGGAAGAAGTACATGTACTTGGCTCGAGTCCTTGTTGGAGAATATTCTCAGGGGACAAGAGGATCAATTACTCCAGCAGCAAAAAATGCTAGTAACCCTATAGATTTGTTTGATAGTTCAACTGATAATGTGAACCAGCCATCCATGTTTATCATATTTAATGACATTCAAGCTTACCCAGAATACCTTATCACTTTCACTAGATAAGCATTTTGATTGCAGCCAAGGTTGCATGTCTCTCAGTCTCTGTGTAGGACAGAAACACTTGTAACAAAAATACACAATGAAAACAAATAATTCTATCAAATTAATTTCTTAAAGCTTGGTTACATTTAAGCAACTTCTGGCAATTTTTGCCAGCACTGAAATGGACTACTTGTTTACACTCAGAGTAGCTGAGCATGTTTAACGCTGGAGCTCAGTATTCTACGGAAAACCGCTGTTAGATTACATATCAAGCCTTTATACTGTATTAGCCTTTTCTATGCAGCCTTGTGGCCATCCTAGTTGCACTAGGAAGTGGGGAGTGCTGGTGGGGGAGTGGAAGGGATCTTCTTTCAGCCACTGACCGCTTGATGTTGCATTTCTGATGGCTTCTTACACTCTGTAAATGACAGTCTGCATCATGAATTATGATACAGTGGTTTTCAATAAATGAACTAATTGTAGTTATTTCTTGTGTTTGTCTAAACATCTAGCCTTGGTTTTCAGCCAATGAACTTGATGTCTCAAATACAGATTTGATTGGTTTTAATAGAATAATCCTCCCTGGCAAGTAAGTAAGAGGTTCTACAGAAGGTTATAGAAGTTGCATGAGTTACTTATATGGCCTAAGAGAGACAGAAAAGTAAATTTTGAGGTGTTTCTGTTGTCATACACCAGCTGCAGCAACCTTCCTGTGATCTTAAGGAGAAATTAATAGAGCAAAGAAAAGCACAGAGGGGTTTGGGGGAGTTGCTCAGGCTTAAATTAATAGGTTATCTCAAAGGGATGATCGTTAACAAGCCAAAGTTCAGAGCTCCATGTTGGAGGGGGGAAGCAAAGCAACGTGTAGCATGTTGACAGAATAAAAAAATACACCTCTCAGCCTTAGATACTGTGAGATCTTCTAGTGAAAAAGCAGAGTGATGCAGCACCTCCACATTCTAAAAACCCTTGACTCCTCCCAATGTATCGGGTTTGACTTCTTATTTGGTTGGATGATTAAGAGAAAATCTTCCAATACTTGCTTTACGTAGTTAGGTTGCTATTACTTTAAAGTTTTACTGCGGGTTGATGTGTCCATATGAGCAATAATCATTGCAGGGTGAACATTGCCGAGGGACATGTTTTTTGGGGAAGGTGGTGTGAAATAATGTGAACCTGCAAGTATCTTAGTAGACCCACAAGCATCAGGCTGTTCATTCACGCCTCACCCCATCGCTCCGTCTGCAACAGTGCTGGAACCACTTGCTTTGGGCTTTATTGCTTTTGATTATGTCTGTTTTCTAACTGCTGAAGAATGCTGACACTTGAATTCCTAGTGCTTGAAATCAAGATGTGGGGGTCAAAAGTCTTAGTTTTGCTTTTAAAATAACTAGACTTAGTCAATCCTCGTAACAAATACATACGGTCACTGGTCCACCGGCATGACAGGAGCCAGAGGTGATGGCTCGGGGTGCTTCACTGCAGCTGATGGGTCATTTGTACCACTCTGAAATTTCTCTTCCGGAGACAGTAATGCACAAGAAACTGTGGAGACCAAGGTGTTTTTTCACCAGTGCTTGCATTACAGGTGCCTAGGGCGGGCATCAAGCACGGAGCAGAAGCCTGTAGCACTGAGCTCTGTGCAGACAATGAGTAAAAGACACTGCTTCTCCAAACGAGTTTATTATAATCTACAGGCCAGGGGGGAGGCGGAAGAGTACAAGGGGACCTTATTCCTCCAGCAGCGTGATGGGCTTCCAGCTCCCAGCACAGGGAGGGAGAGGATATTTTATAACGTGGAGGGAGTGCCTGAGGCAGCTGTGGGTGTTTTAGGAAATTCTGGCGAGGAAAGGAGCGTAAGGGCGCAGCTGTGAAGCTGGGACCGGTGGGCCGCCCTCCTGGGGCGGGTGAGGAGAAGCCGACCCGGGGCAGGTGTGTCGCGACCGACAGCAGCGGAGGAGACGGGAGAGGTGGAGGCCCCGCCCTGGCGCAGCGCCCGCCTCGGCCCTCGCTCCTCGCCCCCCTCCGCGGCGTCGCGGGCCCCGCCGGCTGCCGCTGCCTGCCGGGAAAGGCCGCGGGCCGCTCCGCCCCGCCGCGCCGAGAAATGAAAGCGAAAGGCAGGGGGGACAGGAGCTGGGCGGCCATGGCGGGGCAGCGGCCGGGCGCCTTCCCGCTGCTGGTGCGCGGCGACTGGGGTGCCGCCGAGCCGCCGCCCGCCCTGAGGAAGAAGCTGCTCTGCTACTTCCAGAGCCAGAAGCGCTCGGGCGGCGGCGAGTGCGAACTGCGGACCGGGACCGGGACCGGGCACGGGCACCTCCTCGTCTGCTTCGTCCACCCCGAGGGTGAGCGGCCGGGGTTAGGGGGTCCGGCGGGGTCCGGGACGGCGGGTCCAGGGGGCCGCCGCGGCCGAGGGCTGCCCGCCTCCCCCCGGGCGGAGGGGCCGGGAAACGGGTTAGTGTATCAGCTCCCTATAGAAGTGAGCGTGTTGTGAGTTGTAACTCACAAGTCGTAACTTTCTGCAAGTTAAAATATATGTACTGACTTAATTATTATATATAACGTAATGTATGCTATCTAGTATGTAAGAAACACATCTATAGTATATAATGTTGTATGCATCCTGTAATATGGAATATGATATGTATTTGCTTATATATATGCTTAAATTTGGTGCTTAGTGCTAGCCTCTAGATTGCATTTTGAATAACACTAGCCTGTAAGTTAATAAATATATCCTACTAGGTATGTATACATATATATTAATTTTGATGCACAGTAGTATTCTCTAGGTTGCGCTTGGAATAATCACAGAATCATAGAACAGTTTGGGTTGGAAGAGACCTCTAAAGGTCATCTAGTCCAACCCCCCTGCCGTGGGCAGGGACATCTTCAACTAGATCAGGTGGCTCAGAGCCCCGTCCAGCCTGACCTGGAATGTTTCCAGGGATGGGGCATCCACCACCTCTCTGGGCAACCTGGGCCAGTGCTTCACCACCCTCAGCGTCAAAAATTTCTTCCTTCTATCTAGTCTAAATCTACCCCCCTTTAGTTTAAAGCCATTGCCCCTTGTCCTGTCGCAACAGGCCCTGCTAAAAAGTTTGCTGCCATCTTTTTTATAAGCCCCCTTTAAGTACTGAGAGGCTGCAAGAAGGTCTCCCTGAAGCCTTCTCTTCTCTAGCCTGAACAACCCCAACTCTCAGCCTTTTTTCATAGGAGAGGTGTTCCATCCCCCTGATCGTTTTTGTGGCCCTCCTCTGGACCCACTCCAACAGGTCCGTGTCTTTCTTATGCTGAGGGCTCCAGAGCTGGACGCAGTACTCCAGGTGTTAATATAACTTAATATATATTGTAGTTACAGATACATATTAAAAATATGACATATATAATGTGCATGTATTTATATAAACTTGCAGCATAGTGGAAAGCATTTAGCTGCAGTTGTGTTAAATGTATACATATACATGCATGTACATGTATGTGCATAAACACACATATATACACTTCTTTTTTTTTTTTTTTCCTGCCTTATCATGCTTCCCAGTTGCTGACTCGCCCTGCTGGTAAGTTCAGGACATACAGCCCCAAGCCATTTTGACACTGGCTGGAAGAGGGTGTGCAAGGCGTGGGGCCAGCTTTTAATTGCTCTGTTGGGTCAGCCTAGCTTTCGGTTTTGGCCGAAAAAACAACAACGGAACCCTCGTGCTGCAGCCCCAGCACAGGGCTGCCTGCTGGACACCAGCCAGGAAACGTGTGGTGGAGCTGAGCTTCACATCTCTGGTGGTTTTTTTTTTCAGAAATAATATCCTCTGCTGTTGTTCTGTTTCTTTTCAGGAGGAAAGTTTCATGTGTGCTGTGTGAGCGTTATGAGTTTAAAGCTCTCTTATTTTGCGGGACAGTATATGTGTCCTAATGTAGTGGTGGAAAAGTGCTACGTAATTTAAAGTTGTATTTCTATTCGGATTGTCACTGGAGTTTTTTGGTTTTATTTAGTGAAGCAACGAGTTCTTGAGAGACAGTCTCATGAGCTGTATTTGGGAGAAAAAGGAGTATTGAAGTTGATTGTCACAGAGCCTGAAACAGCACTAGCTGCTGAAGAGGAGGCATGTGAAGAAAAATTAGTTCCCACAAAGGTGAATAAAAATCGTAATCCTAACCAGAGCTTTGAAATTGTGGCGAGAGTGTCAAATCAGTCACTGATATTTGCTTTCATTTTATTTTAGGCTCTGGATGCCATGACCAACCTTCAAACAAAAGGTAAAATGTTATCCATCACTCTGTGTGCTGATTCTTCAAAAAACGAAAATGTTGGTGCTCTTCTCCACACACAGCTCCAGTTCTGTGGGGAGTTGTGCTGAAAGTTTCCGAGTTTGGCAGCCTGACTCAGGTGATACAGGGAAGGATGTCTGGCTAGGGATGCTGTAGACTTGATCACCAAGGATGGAGTTCACCTTGCCAGACTTAGACCACACGCCTGTTTTTAGCTTCTGAAATAGCCTTTATAATCAGAGGAGCATCTCCAGAGAGGGATTCAGTTCCCTTATCCTGTATAACTGCTCTAAGATAAGATCTGCGTAGAAACACCTAGATTGAAGGTCTTAATCCCAGGCCTGGTGTCTCTGTGCTGCCTACAGTTAGGAGAGTCTGTAAAGGCAAGTGGTGCATCTCCCCAGTACCTCAGTGAGTTCAGTTAGGTCCTCCTTCAGCAATATTCTGCTAAGCTTCATGATTTAAAAAGTGATCTAGAAAACATTACTGCACACCCAAATATACCCGCATCTGTGAAGAGAAGTACTCAGCCCCAAGACAGATCAGTTAATCAGGAAGTTCTTCAGTGATTACCCCCATGCCTTTTCCTGTCTGTATGAAGTCTTGTTCGGTGCCGTTTTGTGTTCTTTTCCTCCTTTCAAAATTAGGTACTCAAAGTTGTCATCTACTATTTTTTAGTTATACTGGAGAGGACCCTGAAAATCTCCAGATGCTGCTTTTAATTGCTCTGTTGGGTCAGCCTAGCTTTCGGTTTTGGCTTTTTTGTACTTTCTTCATTGGACATAGTGGAGCAGATGATTCCTGTCAGCGATCTAGAAATTAACAACTAGCGTCTGTAGAGCTATGGCTTCTGCGGTTATCTCTTTTGTTTTCTTCTTGTTAAGCTCATGCTGGTAGGCCTTCAAAAGCAGCTGTCTTCTGTAAATGTTATGGGTTTGGTATCAGTTGTTGTTGTACCTCAGGAGAGCTCGTAAACCCGGAGAGTGGGCAGAGCCAGCCTGTTTGTGCTGCCACCTGCTCCAGCCTTCCCACCCCACGTCTCTGTCTCGCTCCTTGGGGCTGCCCCCACGGCCAGCCTGTTGGGCACTGCCCCAGGATTTAGGGATTTTTGGGTGCTCTTGAGCAAGAGCAAGCAGAGACCTTACCCCCACACCCCATGTCAGGTATACATCATAACTGCTCCACGGAGCTCCTCTCCCCTCAGTTATACCTGTCCTCTGCCACGGCCAGAGATGGTGGCCCTGGAGGTTTACACTGAGGGCGGTAAGTGCCAGGGTTTCATTCAATGCTTGTCTCCCCGCCATGATGCAGGGATGTGCTGGTTTACCAAACTGAGAGGAGCTTATGCTCCTACTTGTGTTCATTGGGGCAAGGAGAGGAGAGCTGCCTTTGTTTGTGAGTGTGGCCATCTTGAGCACCCTGGGGTGCCCTTTGGCCTATGCCAGTCCCCCACCACCTTGCAGCGCTCTGTGACCGTCGTTTTCCATGACTTGTTGGACAGTCATGTTACTGCGTACCTGGGTGACACTTTCAGTTTACTCAGGCACGCGGAGGAGCATGTTGTTCCCATTCGGGAGGTTCTCTCCTGCCTCCACCCTCATCTGTCTGCAAAGCTGGAGACGCGCCTTCCTCCGGCAGCCGCTGGACTTCTGGGGTACTCGGTGGGCACCCCTGTTATGTTTTCTATCTGCAAAATTTTGTTGCATCCCCACCAGCCTTCGGTGCACATGGGTCCTTCAGCACTGTTGTGCCGCACTGATGGCAGGGCACGGTGGTCATCAGGAGGCTTTGCATCGAGTCACGCAGAGCTACTGGTGGCCTATGGTGCCTGCGGATGTCCCAAGCTATGTTCAGGCTTGTTATGTCTGCACCCGGGCTAAGAAACAGATGCAGAGGCTGCAGGGTCTCTCACAACCCTTACCAATGCCTGAGCAGCCGTGGCCAATTATCTCAATGGATTTTATTTATGTCTCTGACCCAGACACCTACCAGTGACCTTGGACTTGTTTACTCATGGCTATTTTTGTGCCACAAAAGAAGCTGCCTGCAGCCCTGCAGAATATTGCATCTGGGCTGTTTTGGATTCCAAAATGTCCCAGGGTACCCTGCAGTATTCGATTGGTTAGATGATCTCTCTCCTTGGGAAAGGAAAGGAGAGAAAGGGTAAGCAAAATCTGTTTATTCCAGGAGATGTGTACCAATATGTCATGCAGCTTATTTCTCTTTCTGTTGAAGGTGATGCAGAAGCCTTGCAGAAAGCGGGGAGTTTTGTTCCGAACAGTGAACTCCAGGAGGAAGCTGGCTCTGCAGAGAACACTACAGAAAAGTCCACAGAGGCCTCGCCTTCGGTGGTGTTTGAAAACATACAAGGATGCAGTCCAAAATGCTTATGTATGCTGTTGGAAAACATCAGCGGCCTGGTGGTAGATGAGGACTTCACTGTGGAAGTGATACCTGAAATAAATGTGGCGGTAGCTACCTTTACAAAAAGTATTGGTAAGACAGGATGAACACCATCATTCCTTTCCATGTATATGTATGAGTAATAGCTTTCAGAGCTTGAATACTCTCCCGTTAGAGATGCAGACAGTTTTAAAAAAGTACCTGGACTGTAGTCTCTGAAGAAAGACGTAAATCTTATGTACAGCTCTGTGAGAGTGCCTGTGATCCAAATGTTACACTGAAAAAAGTAAATTGTGGCATCTTCATTAATTGAAATTGATGAGAATGTTTCATTGTCTCTATCTTATTTTGGGTTAGATGGAGAAGAATTGGAAGCGGACTGAGTGTGGAGATGAGTTCTGCAAATTATTGAAGTATGTAAAGTCTCCATTTAAGAAGACAGTGAAACAGTGAGAAGTACTTAATTTATACAAGAGATGAATAAGAGGGGAACAGAGACGTAGTGGTAGTGAACAGCAGAGAGTAACATGGCTGTGTGCATTTCCCCTTTTTTATTACAACACAGAGTTATTTGGCACCAAAGACAGTTTTGCTCCAAATACAGGGAGAAGTAGACTCAGCTCATTTCTCTGCCAGAAGTGATAGCCAGGGCTGATAATGGCCCAGGAAAACATGGTCAGTTCATACTGCTCTTCTGTTTACAGATGGTGAAGAATTTGTCAAAAAATGTTCACAAAACAAGAGAGTTAAAGAATTTAAAGTGACTGCCAGGCTTCTTGAATTGACCCAGAGCATCAAGGCTGAAAACATACCGGCCAGCATTTCCACAGACTACATCACCGTTTACTTTGAGAGTGCACGGAACGGAGGGGGTCCCGTGTCAGACGTCCAGCTCTTCCCTGAGGAGAACTCGGCCATCATTACTTTCTGTGATCGCAAAGGTAACACTGTCCTTCGCCTGACCAAAGTGCTCCAAGGTGGAGGACCTGAAAGAAAATTACTGCAATCTGGGCATTAGGAGAAGCCTGGCTTGCTGTCGCTAAAGCCAGCGTACACTGTCCTGTTCCTGGGAAGTGCTCTGGATTTAGAAATACTGCTGCACGTCTAGGGTTTCAGAATCTCCCTGGTTTTTTATGTTACCAAAGGTTCATTTGAATACCTGCTTTGTGCATGGGTTGTTCCCACTGATGTTTTTTCCCCCATTTACGGAGGTTTTTATCTGCAATACAACATTAATTGTACTTACAGGTAGAGGAAGCAGGATCTGCCAATGACTTCAGCCTTCACAGTTAGCTTTCAGAAACTAATTAAGGTCAAATATCTTCATTATCAGGGAAGAATAGAGCTAAAGAACAATCTTGTTACTATTCCTTCCGTCGAATCACTGTTCAGTTTTTGTGCCAGCGCAACCTCTGGTAAATATCTCTGTGTTAGGAGACTGCTGGCTTAGTAAATTACTTTACTTTTAATTAAAGATATCTACCAGGTGATTGTCTTTCTTCTGACTCTCAGAATTTGCTTAAGAATATTTTATACATTAAGTGAATATGTAATTTGGATCATTGTAATGTGGTTTTAAGTCCCTGCCAACATTATAATTCCTTTCCTTTGTCCATTCCAACTGAAATGGCAAAAAAAAAAAAAAAAGTAAAAATGCACTGGCACAGAGAGTTTTCTTTTAAGTTGAGAGTAAGGAGCATTTCATAGTAGTACCTTGAATATGGCCCTGCTCTGTAGTGGCGTTTCCTTAGGAAGTGAGAGCAAGGTGTAGCTGTACAGGTAAATACAGGCACAAGCATATTTACCAAACTAGTTGGAGCCAAGCCTCTTATCTTGTCCCCTACAGAGTGGTTTGGAAATCAGAAAGACATAAAAATAGCTCTTTCAAATGAAAGAAAAAAAAAAAGTTATTTTATTCAATGTAATAGTTCTAAGAACAGAGTCACTTGCTTGATTTGAAGTTAATGACGTGTGTGTGTATGTATGTGCGCTAACTTTTAGATCTAAACGCTGTCTTGGAAAAGCAGCATTTACTGGAACAGACACCGATTTCTGTGCATCCATATTACCACTCCCTGGGAACAGCCCTCTATGGAGAAGAAAGACCAATTATCAAGATGCCAGACCCCATTGGGGTACCACTAGATCCGTATGTCTGGCAGTTTTTACAAAGGCACACTGAACTGATCCAAGGCATAAACCAGGAAATGGCAGTTTGCTATTGTGAGCTAAAATGGCCACAGACGGACCATGCACACCCAGAAATTACGTTGTGCCCATCGTCATCTCTCTGCAAGCGGAAAAAGCCAATGATTAAGTTGATCAAGACATGGAAGCAAGATGCTTCTACTGAGTTCTCGCGTATCATGTCGTACTACATAGCTATAAAATGTAGAGTAAATTCAGTGGATTGGGAAGACGTGAAAAACAGATTGGTGAAAGATGTTGGTTTGATCATAACTGATATTTCTGAGGGGATGGTGGTGATTGCAGGCAACAGAGCAGCAGTGAACAGTGCAGAGAAAGAAGTGAGGGAATGCATGGAAAAAGCCATGAAGCAAAGTGAAAGGGAAAAACAAAGCATAGAAATTTCTGTGTCAGTGATCCCAGGGAAGTATGCCGTCCTGCACAATGCTGAGCTAGAAGAGAATATTCACGAAGAATATCCGTGCTTAAAGATCTTTTATGATGACAAAAAAAAGACTGTTCAGTTGTGTGGATTACCTGCGGAAGTATATAAAATCAAGGCTGACTTACTGGAAAAGGTATTGAACATGCCATGTACATCAGTTACCATTGATCCCCATGTTTTCTGTTACCTACAGCGTGTAGATAATAAAACAATGTCAGAGACATTATTCACTAGGAAAAAAATTAATGCTTTTTATGAGCTTGACAATGACACTGTGTTGCTATTTGGAGATGCTCCCAAAGATCTTTTAGAAGCAGAAAAGCAAATACAGACAGGCTTAGAATACAAGCGCATCAACGTGGAGGATGGTCAGGTCATTAAAAAGGAGCAGTGGAGGAGTCTTCTTGCCTTCTTGCATAAGAAGTACAATTCTTCCCAGGAAACTGTAGTCATTGATGAACCTGTTGGAAAAGAAAATGAAGTGATTATTGCTGGCTTTTCTAAGGCCGTAACAGAAGTTTATCAGAAACTTAATGATTTTATAGATAGAAACACACACATGGAAAAAGTAATCCCAGCTAAGTCGGTGGTGGTAGTGCACTTTGTAGAGAAGGAAAAATCCAGTGTTTATCTTGAATTGGGGAAGAAAGGTGTGACAGTACGTTTTGACACCAAGACACCGTGTATTTCCCTGAGCGGACCAAGAGCAGAAGTGGCAAAAGCAGTCACCACGTTTGAAAAAATTCTCTCATCCGTTTACTCGAAAAATGTGCCAATTGATAAACCGGGAGCCAAAGAGTTCTTCACTGAGAGGAGAGAGTCATGTGTTTTTGAGGCAAAGCAGAAATTCGGCTGTTTGATTAGGCTGGAAGAAGAACAACAACCACAGAAGGGTGAAAAAGTGGGTGATAAAGAGAAAAGAAAGCTCTGCTACAACATAATGCTGCCAAATGGAGTTTTAGTAGCAGTGTATAAAGGTAACTTGTGTAATTACCCTGTTGATGTTGTGGTAAATGCATCTAATGAAGACTTAAAACACATCGGTGGCCTTGCTGAGGCACTGTTAAAAGCGGCTGGTCCAGAGCTGCAACAGGAGTGCGATGAGCTCGTGAGGAAGAACGGGAGCTTGCAGCCTGGGTGTGCAGTTATCACGGGCGCTGGGAAACTCCCCTGCAAGAATGTCATTCATGCTGTTGGGCCCAGGTGGAGGAGGGACGAAGCGGAAAACTGTGTGTACTTGTTAAGAAAGACAGTGAAGGAGAGTCTACGACTAGCTGAAATGCTTAATCATCGTTCCATAGGCCTACCTGCTATAAGTGCAGGGATTTTTGGCTTCCCACTGGAACTGTGTATGTATTCAATTGTATCCTCCATCAAGGAGACCTTGGAAGAATCCATGGGGGACAGCAGCCTGAAGGAGGTTCATTTTGTGGAAGATGGGGAAGAAACAGCTCAGGTTCTGAGTAAGATAGTAAATAAAGTGTTTACAGCTAAATCATCCTCCCCAATACTGCTGATGCTGCGCTCGGAAAACCGTAAGCTGAGAGAAAGCCAGAAGGAGAAGAGAAAAGAGGATCTGCAGACAGTTATGACAAATGAAGGACTTTGCATCCGAGTAGAGGAGAAGAACATTCAGGAAGCCATGGTAGGTCTTGAATTTTCTGCTTCCTCTAACTTGATGTGAAGATCTTCTTTAAATTTAAATAGAAAAGGAAGGACAGTAGGTTATGTTGTTTTACAAGGCGATTGCTACGTAAGGAAACAACTGCTATGTGCTAGCTAAACAAGGACGCAGGCTTGCGAAACTGATGGATTTCGGGTTGGGATCTGTCACTCTGCAGCCGTTTCTAGCAGGCAGCTGTGCATTTTGGGATGTTTCGTTCCCAGCTAGGCTTTATTTGTTCTCCAGATCTAAGGTCAACATGTACAACGGTTTGCTTTTTTTCTAAAAGGGAAATATTAAAATACTTTCTAAAAGTATTTACATGATCTGTAGCTATCTAGGTTGGATATTATGGGAAATCATCATCTGTCTGGGCTGCTGTGGTGAGTAATGCTAACAGGAAGGATGTAGCTTATTTTTTTTTTTTAGTTCCCTTCTCTTTGGATGGATTAAAGAGAGAAAGTCTATGAAGAAGTTACTGGGCTCTAGAAAAGTGACCCCATAGAAGAGTGCGTGCTTAGATTGTTTTGTCAAAGGCTAGACCTGATTCTACTTATTCCCCCCCCCCCCCCCCCCCCGCTTTCTTTTTTCATTCTTTTTGCTAACGAAGAGTTTAACTACTACTCATCTAGACCATCAAGACTCAGTTTACACCTCTGACGTAGTTTCTTTCCCTGTATGGTTCTTTGGGTTTTTTTTTTTTTCAGCGATGCAAAGTGCATCTTGATAAATCTCTCTTTTTCAACAGCACCTGATTTTTATACTTTGGGAGTTTAAAATCTCCCTAAATTATTATTATTGTCCTGTTGTTTCAATATTAGTTGCTTCAGTTGTCGTTTTGGTGCCTGTAAAAGCCTATTCCATTAAAAGAGCAATACTAGGTGTAAAAATAACCCTCGATATGGCACACATTTAAAATATGTTGTAATTAAAACGTCTCCAGTGGAAAAAAGCAAAGCAAACACCAGACTTCAGGGCTCTGCCTGTTTTACTTCGTGAGAGCCAAACAACCTCCCTTCACCTCGTTTTGGTGCGTGAGGTGCTGCTTTTCTGATAAGGTGTAGACAATGCCACTTCAGTGGAAAGGAGGAAAGGGACATTAAACTTTCTACATTACGTGTACCTTATACAATACCTATATCTTGCATCCTGTGATGATGCTAGAGAAGAAGGAGCAATGCTGCAGCAGTTCTTCACAAGGAAACGTGGGAAACGCTGGGCCTGGGGGGAGGGGATGAGGCAGACTGCAGAGGTTGGGTTTATTTTACCTGCCCAGACATTGGCATCTGCTTGGGACGAGGTGAGTCTCAGCCTTATCTCCACTGAAGGCTTGACAGCTCTGCCTGGATGGATGAATGGATGGATGGATGACCTGCTCACACGTAGATACCTGTGGTGTTGATACTCACAGTGGGTCTGATGCTGCCTACTGTAGGTTTTCTACAAGTCCGTGAATACTCAGTATGCAGAAGCTGTGCTGAAAACCAGGTTATTTCTCCATTGGCATCTTGTTTTTCACGCTGTGCGTTGCTTTGGTGATGCTATTGGTCTCAATGCATATTTTTAATTGAAGTCTGGCTCTAGATATTTTCATTGTAATTTTGTTGCAGACGGATGTTATTGTCAACAGTGTAGGCACAGATCTGAAGTTTGGCGTGGGGCCTCTTTGCAAAGCCTTGCTGGAAAAGGCTGGACTACCACTCCAAGTAGAGTTTGACAAAGAAAAACAAAGACAGGCTGCTGGTCAAGGGAGTGTGCTCTGCACCAGTGGATGCGCTCTGGCCTGCAAGTCCGTGCTTCATGCCGTACTTCCCGTGTGGGATGGAAAAGGGCAGACCCTGAAGGTACCTTTTAATTATTTTAAAAAAAAAACTTTGAAAACAGATTTATTTGGGATCCTATCCTGAAGTTTCAGGATTTGAAATAGTTAGTTTAGATGACTTGACTCCATTTACTTCTGTTGGAGTGACCTTAAAGATGCCTTGATGCCCTGAGAGCTTTTTCTCATACCCGTGTAGTCTCTATGGAACTAATAATAAATGTCTTTTTAAAAAAAAAAAAACACAACAAAACACCAAAAAAGGATCTTTGCTGTGTTTTACAGACCCTAGAAGATATAATCAATTCCTGCTTGAAGAAAACTGAAGAACTTGGACTGAAATCGATCACTTTCCCAGCTATTGGAACTGGAGGATTTGGATTTCCTAAACCTGTTGTTTCTAAGTTAATGTTTGATGTGGTATTCAAGTTCAGTAGTAGTCACACTCGGAAGACTCTCCAGGAAGTTAATTTTCTCTTGAATCCAAAAGATACGGGTAACATTCAGGTAGTTCTTCTCAAGACAAAGCCGTCTATGTTACATACTGTTCTAGTTACGCCTTAACAACATATTTAGTTATATTGCTTTCTTAAGGGAATAATTTAGCACTTTCTTACTGCTGTGGGCCGGTGACAGTGAGATGTCTCTGCAGTCTCTCATTCAGTGCCTCTGAAATACAAACTCTCAGCAAGCACAAGCTGCGGACAAAATTGGCCTTGCTGCTGGCACTGTACACACCTGTAGATGCTCACTCCTCTTTTGACAGAGGAGTTCTGGTAATGCAGAGACAGTATCTATTATCACACTGTCCACACTGAGGCTTCCACTGTTATTAATGATACCTAAACAAGACTGTAAAACGCGTCAGATGGCTCAGCAAGAGCTACGTGACTGTAAATTATAGCATTTCAGAGTTTATACGCTGAATATTTCTAGCTTTGGTACCTTTTTTCTCTTCTTAGGCTTTTGCCGCTGAACTAGGACATAGGGTAGCTGAAAGTTGCAATGCTGCAGCGCCACAGTCAAGTAAGTTGTGTAGGGGCAGGAGGTGGGACACAGGGGAGAATGTAAATACTGTAAAGTGGTTTTATACATATCAGGAAACAGACGAAATGTCAAGACACAGAGCATTTTTTTTGCTCCTAATGGACTGGCATTCTTAAACTCCATTTGTAAAAATCTTAAAGAGGAATTTCTTTTGTTGAGGGCATGCTCATCTCTTAGCGAGGCCAGTCTTATCACATGTAAGAGGATATCCTGGTAGGAGAACTGTTAGTTCATAAATAACAAGTATTTCTGTTAAGCCATAAATAACAAGTATTTATTATACAAGCCATAAATAACATGTATTTCTGTACGTTTAATCTCCTATATAGAGATATACAGAATGGATAATTTCCTTTCCATTTATTAATTGATGGTAGTGTGATGCAGTAGCAAAAACATATGAGTGAACTGTGTCAACGGCAGAGGCTTATTCATAAGAATATATAGCTCTTTCTTCTCAGTTGCTGTAAGTATCAGTGAGATGAAGTTAAGAGTGTGCAGATAAAACATGAATTAGATAAGTTTAGACTAGAAGTAAGGGACAGTTTTATATCTGTGAGGGTAAAGATGAAATAACTTAGAAAAGTAGTGTGATGGACTCTCTATTACTGGCAATGCTCAAGCTGGATATTCCCATTTCTTGTAAGAGTTAATTCAGGAAGCTCTGTTACAGCGCTGGTCAGATCAGATAACCCCGAGAGTCCTTTCTGAATTTATACTCTGTGACTTTACAGGAACAGAAATGGTTTCACTTTCACAGTATTTAAACAGGAAGAATATTGCACCTTCCAGCTTTCAGAAATGGAGTAAAGAGAAAGGCAGAGACTCTCTACGTCCATCAAACTGATCTAGAGCATATTCCTCAAAAGGATAAGTTGAAGTTTCCATCAATGGAAGAGAATTATACCCCAAACTAGAGGAGAAGTGTTTTAAGGTGTCTTTCTTTCCCTTGCAGGTTTCATTAGACCTGTTTCAACTGAAGTATTGGGAGTCCGTGAAATGCAGATTGGTTCCATTACACTCCAATTAATTAGTGGAGATATTACCAAGGAGGATACAGAGGTTATTGTAAACATATCAAATCCAACATTTGATGCCACATCAGGTATTGTATTGAATAGGTAGCTCTTTAGTGATACATTTGTGCTAGTTTTTAGAAGGGAGGAGGGGAAAGAATTGTCCATATGTGAAACTTTTATGAAGTATTTTTCAGATGAGAGAGAGTTGTGATTAGTCAGGAAATAGATCTTAAACAGGTTTTTTACATGTCCTGAATATTCTATTTAGTTTCCAAACTACTCAAACAGAAGGCATCTGACCAGATTTTTCTTGTTTAAAAACAAAAATGCTTAAATAAAGGGAATTTTTAGATCAAATATAATTCTGCAAAACTGCTCTTGTCCTAATATGTTCCACTGTAAGCCAAAGCTCTGGTTAAGTAAATTGACCTGTAAGAAGCAGAGGATTCTTTGGTGACGTTGTGAATTGCAAGCATGAAGGACGTCAAATGATATAATTCAAAGCAATCAGAGTTTGGTGAGGGCCATACTATTGACTGGTGAGACGATGCAATAGGAGTTATTCTTAATGATTTCTAATCAATAACGAAGGCAGTGTTCTCTTTGCAGCCAGTACAGTGTGTCATGGAGGGCACTTAGGGGAACTGGCAAGGTTTTGCACTTTGTGGGATCTTGCCCTGTGAGAATTTGGGGTATTTGTAGACTACAGAAGTTGGGTAGAGTTTTGAGTAGAAATAGCTAAATTGACTTAATGAATGCATATGCTTTTCTTGTATAATTTAAGGGGTCTTCAAAGCAATTATGGATGCTGCTGGTTCCGAGGTAGAAGGAGAATGTGCTCAATATGGTATGTGAAAGCATATTATTTTGTTTGATTAAATTATTTTTTTTTCTCTCTGAAAACTTAAAGTTGTTTTATAATTCTCTACTCTGATGGTAAAATTATTTTGTCTGAAAAAGTAGCTTTCACTTTTAGGAATTCTGAAAAGTCCTGTTGTTGTTGTGACACCTGCTTTGAGAATTTTTCTTTTCACAACTGTACAGAAGATGGATACAGTTTTCTGATGCTAATAAAGGCTTGGAAATTAATCTAATTAAGTTCCCTGAAATTACTCGTGCATGTTCCTGACTTAAGAATGGAAACAGTCCCATTGACTTGAGCATAATTTTTAAGCTCACCGATTGTCAGCTACAGGAGAGCTGAAGTTTTGAAACTGAACAAAGTGGTGGAAGACTGTCTTGTGGTGTAAGCCCATGCAGGACTGGCTTTTAAAATCTAATAGCAAATCTGGGCTTATATTCACAAATGTGTAATTATTTTTTATTGAAATAACTAACTCTGCTTATCACCCTGATCATGAGTTCGTCTGTAGTCTGCATTCTGCCAGACCAGTACAGCAGTAAAATCCCAGCTCACTGTGCTTGACCCCTACGAGCACAGGAGGGAACACGTTCTGCTTGCATAGACAAAACATTCCTGCTCTGAGTCCAGAAGCTAACTTTCAAGATGGTGTTTCCTGGATATTTTTCCCAGCCTTTGGCTCTGCAGGCTCTCCCCGTTTATCAGCCTGATTTCAGCGCACGCAGAGCATCTTGCAATCAGTCGTTACCTTTGTGACCAGTGAAGTGGTATGTAACTCTGTGTTCATCAGTCCATTCATCCTCACAATATGACTCCATTTTGAGGTGTTTGTAGTCAAACGTGAGTGCTCTGAAAAAACACAAACATCTTTTTAAAGATTCCATACCACAGTTCTTAGATCAGTTGGTCATTGTCTTAAGGATATTATTTTAACCATTCAGCTCTTCTGCAGAATAAGAGTTTCAGCTTTCAAGGAGTAAGGGGCATAAGAAGGGATTTCTCATATAAATGAATTGTGCACATTCTGTTGGCATGCTTTTAAAAAAGTGAGCTGTATTTAAATTCAACATAAATTCTTAAGTTGTACTTAATAGGAAACTACTTTGTCGTAGAGATCTCGGGGAAATTAGTAATTCAAGTAATTGTGTTTTTTCTTTCTCAAAGAAATTCTGCAATCAAAATATTTACAGAGAAAACCGGAATCAACTAAAACCAGGATAATATAGCTCACAGTGGATTTCTTTCCACTTTTTCCAATTCTCTTCTACTGTGTATTACTCCAGTGTACACTAGCATCAATGCAACCAGCTGTCTTATCAGAAGAGATAGCCACTTCGAAAATGTTATGCCTCCTTTATCTTCTCTCTTCCAGCTGGGCAGTCTCAAAGCGGCTTTATTACTACACAAGGTGGAAAACTGTTGTGCAGTAAAATCATCCACTTGATTCACGATAACAATGTGAAGAGTCAGGTCTCCAAAGTCCTTCACGAGTGTGAGCTAAGGATGTACAAATCTGTCGCCTTCCCAGCAATTGGAACAGGTTTGCTTTTTCTTGGGAAAGCGATGAGGGCTGTGATGGGGGTAGTTCAGAAACTGGGACAAAGTTAATGCCTCTGATATGGATAACGGTAGACTTTCACAAATCACAGAGTTTCTTGTACAAGTTCATTGTGGTCAGTTCAAACACCAGCTGCATACTTCAAAAATGCTGCTTTTTTTTAAAGTATAAATATTACAGTCGATATTGATTGAGCAAGAACGCCTAAAGAAAAGGTATTGTTCCATAAAAGACATTCTGCCCCAAAACAGACTGTGTATCTCAGCTGGCCACCCTGCACCTTTCCTCAAACTTCCCATAGGCCTTGCTTTGGGATTTCAGCCCCACGGAAGGGCTGGGATTTGTAGGCAAAGAAAGCTGGAGTTGTCCTGAGACCAAAACCTTGCCTGGCTGACTATGGAAATTGTGGGCTGGGTACAGAATACCTGCAGTTTACACCTTTTATAGGTCTTGTTTCAGCCTACCTGCTGCAGCAGAGGGCTAGAGGCAGGCTAGGTTATTTGGCTTAAGCTTCTGGTTAGTTTGGGGAGCGGGGCTTGAAGAAAGCAGGGTATCCTTCTCGAACCAAGGCTCCCCTTGACTGGAAAAAGAAATCACGAGCTGGTCCTTGCTCAGCGTGCCAGGTTAGGGTAGGAGCTGGTGCGTGGGTCAGTGTTTGGACTCCACAGTAATAGTTATGGCAGGTCCCCTGGACTGCCAACATCATCTGCGTGCTGGTATCATGACGGCTGTCCAAGGGATGCTGTGGCCGAAATTGGCAGTGGTCCCACCAACGTTTCAGGATAAGCTTTAGGTTGCATTTCAGGCTTGTTGTAGGGGAATGAGAGCAGTTGTGTTGAGCTTCATGTTCCTGTTTGTATGTTGAAATATACTGTAGGCTTGTGCCAAAATCCTCCGCTGATTTTGATTTGGTTTGACTTTGGTACCCGGTTTAAAGATGGGGATAGAGTTAGTGATGTGTGGGTTTAAAAATATCAGGGGGAGGCTAAGGCTGAAGTGCTTGTCGGAGCCTCAAAGTAAACGGGGGGAGAATCCCAGAAGGGCTTCCTGGGTCTGTGTAGGATGTCAACTCCTGGAGCTCACAGACTTAGGTGTAAAGCTGAGGTTAAGCCTGGGGCTTTGGCCAGAAAGCATAATAGGGCAGAAGAGAGGGACACCAGTCTGTATGAGCTGGGGACACGGTCTCTGTTTTCTGGATGCTGCCTTGATTTAAGTACTGTTCACTGATATGTGCCTCTTATTTTTGTTTAGGTCAGGCAGGACAGAGTCCAGCAAAGGTAGCTGATAACATGCTGGATGCTATAGTGGAATTTGCAAGCAAAAGATCAGTACAGCATTTGAAAAAAATTAAAATCGTCATCTTCCAGACAAATATGCTCAGAGACTTTTACGAAAGCATGAAGAAAAGAGAAGATTCGGATTCATCCATAACAGGTTCGTGGGTGTCTGTTTAAATGTAAGTAGGTGGGTTTTCTGTGTGCCATGGGCACGTAAAACTAAAGATCTTTTATTTAAAACTAATAATTAACATCTACTTCTTCACAGCATTTTTGGGGGGCAAAAAACAACCCACTGAGAAGAAAAAGCCCATGGTTTTGGAGAAGAAAGTTGATTTAGCCACATTTCAGATTTGTGGAGAAAACCAAAAAAATGTGGATGCAACTGAGTCCTGGATAAAAAATTTAATTTTAAAGGAACAGTTTGAAGACAGTATTTCAGATGAGCTAATTGAAAATTTTGATAAGAGGCAAATTGACACTTTGGCAGATCTCCAGAGAAGAAACCGTGTTACCATTAAGCTTGAAAATGAACGTTCCCCCCCTTGCATTAAAATTTCTGGTATTAGCAGGGATGTGTGTTCAGTGTATGTGGAAGTTCAAAAAATGATCCAAAAAATTAAGGATACTGAAGAAGAACGATCCAAGGCAGAACTTGTTTATAACCTGGTAGAATGGAGGTATCCAGGAAGCAATGATAGCTTTGTTGCTTTTGATAAACTGACAAATATGCAGCTGGAGGATGCCAAAAGAGCTAAAAAACCACATCTTACTGTCAAAATTAACAAGAAGAACTACAAAGTGGATCTGAATACTCTACAGGCTAATGATGACCAAGGAAAAACTATAAACATTCAACGTGTGCCAAAGAATGAAGGTAAATTACAGCTTTGTTAATAAAAAAAAACTTTAATAGTGGTTATTGAATGATAATTCTGATAAATGCAAACTCAGGTATTCCAAAGAAGTAAGCTATTCCATAGCTTTTTTTCCTTTTTCTCCCCACCGCCCCCCAGGCATGCCATAGCCAGCAGTTTTAGTTTCATAATTAGTTGCAGGTATGACTGAAATCAGAACATCTATTTTAAATACAAATATTATCTGTACGTATGTGACTAGTGAGCATAGATTTCATACTTAAGTCTGACAAAGGAAGTGGTGCATGAAGAATGCGTAAAATCCTTCAAGCTTTTCAAACTTGTTTTCGTTAGATATTGGTATGAGGATAATTAGACTAGAGAAAATGTAAAGTCTTAACAGTGCATTACAGAGCCAGTGATGTATTGAAGAGAGAGAGTATTGGAATAAAGTATTGCATAAGGTACTGTCCTCTCAGCCCTCTATATGCAGTTGGTTTGTAAGATATGCCTACAAAACTGGGCTAGGTATCTGTGCAATCTCTGTTTTGCAGATAAGCAGTCAGTAGAGCTCCCTGCGCAGTGGGAAGACATGCAAGATGAACGGGTCAAACTGGTGAATCTCAAGCCATCATGTCAGGAATATCTGGAAGTTCAGAACAAATTTAAGAAAACCTGTCCTAGCTTTGTCATAGAGAAGGTGAAATCCTATGGGGGGGGGGGGGAGTGAATTCTTGGGCTAAAAACATTAATATACTTTCTAAATACTTGTTTGTAGGGTGTCTGCAACCTAATACACCTTTCATATGTCAGTCTCCCCAGCACTGTACAGGGTGGATATAAATCAAATCAAATTTCCTAAGAGTTGCCCTGCCATTTCTGCCTTCTAATAATGCAAAGCCAGTGACCATCAGTCTTCAGGCTGACTCTGTGTTCAACTAATGTGGTACTCACTGTTAATGTGGTATTTCCAATTAGGAAATTCTATATTGAAATGGAAGCATGAGCAAACGCATTCAGAATACAAAGGAAAATATAAAGTCCTTGCAGACTGGCCATAAGCTTTTTACTATTTACTACTTCTTCCCTGTCAGTCCTAGAGCCTTTCAGGGTAGAACGTTGGTTTTAACCAAAGTGTCAAGATTTTATTCTGCTTATTGAAAAGACTGCAACACAGTGCACAGAGATTTAATTGCCAGGGAGAAGATGGAGTTATTCAGAATCGGGAGGAGTGATAAATAGGAGAAAATACAATGAAATTAAGAGTGAGAATATGTTTGAAAAATTTTCTTCCATCATGAGATGCAATGAGCATGGTCACTAAGACACAAATAGAACAAAATACTGGTGTACAATGGAAGAAATCAGGTAAAGACATGAAGTCTTTTTCCACTGAAAATGGAAAGCTGTTACAGCAATGCCTTTAAGATTATACTTTGACGCAGATACACTCTTTCCCCCTGAGCTATATTCACATTGTTGGCATAGGGAGCCAGCAACATCTATCCTCCCACCAATTTATTTTTATATAGGAGTTTCTTATGGGTTGCTAAGCTACACAGTAAAGGAAGTAATTTTCACCTCCGAGCTGCGATCTAGAAGAGAAACAAATTCAATGTAATGCTATTGCTACAGTCTACCCTTTAGTGAGAAAATCATCAGTAAAGACGATTAGGATGTACAGAAAGGCATCTTACATCATTGCCTCTAGCAGTGGTACAACAGCCTGTTTCTAAAAATGACAATGCACAGCTACCATGATTGCCTGCGTGCCTGGTATACTAGGCAAGACAAACGTAAGCCAAAAATTACCAAGCTTGAAAACCTCTTGTAAGCTACTTTAGTTTCTGATTTTTCAGGAGGCTCACTTATTCAGTTCCCCAACCCAAACCACCCACTAACAGGGCATAGTGAAAATTACTGTCATTCTTTCAGTTTCATTTGGTTTTAATGCTTTCCTGCCATGGTAAGTATTGGTCCCTACCAGTATAAATATAGTTCTATTTTGTAACTTTGCAGATTGAAAGAATACAAAATCCCTTCCTCTGGCAGACATACCAAATCAAAAAAATCTCTCTCTGTACAAAGAACAACAATGAAAATAATGAGAAGTTGCTATTTCATGGGACAGCTGCATCCTCATTGAGCACGATCAACCACAATGGATTTGATCGTGGGTTTGCTGGAAAGAATGGTGAGTCGTTATCCAAAGCAGTTAATTTCCTAAACTTGTATGAGGTGCTAGGGAATGTCAATGTTATAGTGCTGTCAGTGCAACGTGAAGACTGAATAAAGTTGGAGAACAAAATAATAAACAACTCTGGAGCATAATCTATATGGACAGAGGAATTAACCTGTTCAGTTAATCCCTTGTTGATGAATGCCACCATCTAGAGGGTATCAGAAAAAGCTCGTCTACTCTGAAATCAAGCCTGGGCAGCTTTTGAGAAATGTTTTGTATGATCTGCCTACAGAAAGGAACAAGGACTGCTGTTCAACATCCTCAGCTGAGATACCAGCCGCTAGCTGCTGGTATCTCCTCTCTTCTTAGAGAAAGGCGGGTAGCAAAGTAGAGGCGCAGATACTTCTCCTGTTGCCTCCAAAGATAAGGACAGCACAAGCAATCAGAAGATCCCACTCCCCTACCATTTTTATGCAAATGAAATCAGTTGAAATTAATAAATTAATTCTTCCCCTTTAATAGTTGTTAGGGATAACTATTAAATATTTAGCAGAAAGACTTTCTGCATTAGTTCAAAGATTGTTTTGTCCAGTTCCTCTAGTACAGTCATGTTATGTTTATTATTTGGTAGCATTCAAAGATGAAGGACAGGATCCAAAGAAGTGGAACTTCGGCTGAATTGAGGTGCCAGTTGCTCTTAGAGGTCCTGCAACCTTACTTCAAGAGTCCTTACTTTCTCTTCTTAACGTTTTCTTCCTTGAGACATAATTGTACATGCCTAGGTCTGACTTGATCTTGAGACAGCTGGACAGCTTAACTTAGATCTAGTTGACGTTTCAGTGTGGTCTGGATCCAAAGGTAGACATTTCTCTGACTGGATTCTCTAGAGGTGCTTACGCTGATATTTTCTTGAGAAAATGAAGCCCAACATACACAAAAGATATCAGGCTGTGCACAGCTAGAAATGGCAGCCACCATTTCTTTTTAAAACATGACCAGAGGAGGTGTAGTTTCGCTTTCCTGCTCTTTGGTAGTGCCAGGAGGTTGAATTTACTCGGGAAGCAAGAGCCCTAGATCCCCATGTCCTCTCTCTGCCTGTGAGTATTGACATCCACCTCTCCATCTCAGCCACGATTTACGATAGGAAAGGCATGCTTCCCTTCTGTCAGGCTGGGTAGCCATGCAAAAATATCCAAAGATCAGAGCAGCCAGATAGGAAGGACCTGTCCAGCCTGAACAGCTTTCTACCAATGTCAGAAAAAAGAAATCTGTCTCAGACAAAGAAACGTGATTCCTCTAACTTCTTGTTGTGAAGTGTAACTAGAAAACTGTAATTACAACCATACAGTCATTTTAAGTTGAAATGGCTCTGAAGATTTGCAGTTTGATGGATTGCAGGCTAAACAACAAGGCTAAACAGAGAGAGGAACCCTTTTCCCCATAGGAAAGAGCAGTCAAAACCTGGGTGTTGATACTCACCTGACATCTAAGTGGATTCATACTTGATTCTGATACAAAGGATTATTACTAGAATTTGCTGTTTAAACTCTAATCAAATTTATAACTTCCACAGAATTAAAAACAAGATCTTCAGAGATTCTTATGGGAATAAGAACACTAACTATATTTGAAAACGTTGTCTTTCCAAACAGCTGCAGTCATTGGAAATGGAACCTACTTTGCTATTGATGCAAGTTATTCTGCTCAGAATACTTATTCCAGAGCAGATACGAACGGCAGAAGATACATGTACTTGGCTCGGGTCCTCACTGGGCAGTACTGTGCTGGGAGTGGAGGACTAATCACTCCACCACCAAAAGACCCAGCAGATCCTACTGACCTGTACGACAGTGTGGTTGATAATGTGAATAATCCAACAATGTTTGTCATATTTAATGACATTCAGGCATATCCTGAATACCTTATTACTTTCAGAAAATAGAATATTCTTAACAGTCTGGAAAATTTTAGTGCCTTTTACATGTGAGAATTAACAGGGCAATTCTTGATTCTTGTTTATGTCTAGGTTTCTTAAACTAAGTGGTTGTTTATCTATCCATGTGTTTAAATATGTCTTCAAATTATCAACACAATGAGGCCAGGATAAGCAAATATTTTAGAACATGCTCTTTCAATACCCACATTTCAAATTCAGTTATGCGGAGGTATAGGCAAGAACTGTGAAAACAGCTCTGACCTCTTCCTATGCAAAGCAGAGGGGACTGGTAGGGGAGGGAGCTGCTCTGCCTTACCTGTGGCCTGAAGTAAGGGGTGTAGGGTAGGCCAGTGCATCTATGCATGTTCCTATTTCCAGTATTCACCATTGTCCTGGTTTCAGCTGGGATAGAGTTAATTTTCTTCCTAGTAGCTGGTATAGTGCCGTGTTTCGGATTTAGGATGAGAATAATGTTGATAACACACTGATATTTTAGTTGTTGCTGAGCAGTGCTTGCACTAAGTCAAGGACTTTTCAGCTTCTCGTACTGCCTTGCCAGCGAGTAGGCTGGGGGTGCACAAGAAGCTGGGAGGGGACACAACCAGGCCAGCTGACTCAAACTGGCCAAAGGGCTATTCCATACCATGTGACGTCATGCTGAACAAAAAAACTGGGGGGAGTTGGGGGGGGCGTGGCCACTGCTCAGGAACTGGCTGGGTATTGGTCAGCGGGTGGTGAGCAATTGCATTGTGTATTGCTTGTTTTGTGTATTCTTTTATCATTATTATTTTCCCTTCCTTTTCTGTCCTATTAAGTTGTCTTTATCTCAACCCACGAGTTTTACCTTTTTTCCAATTCTCTTCCCCCCATCCCACCGGGGGGGAGCGAGCGAACGGCTGTGTGGTGTTTAGCTGCCTGCCGGGTTAAACCACAACAACTGTAAAGCACCAAGTGGCTGGCTGCCTGTGAGGATTTATTTAAAACGCTCCGTGTTGGAGGAATAACCTCTCTCACCAGCAGAGTTTTCAGTCACTCAGGCATCTGCTCACCCTTGTTGGTGCTAAGAGCCCTGAAGAAAAAAAAAAAATCCAATATTGAACATACACTTTGCATTCATTGTTTCACCCCCCCTTATGCTGTTGTGGTATACTTTGTTACTCCCCAGGTATAAATTCCTGTATTCATACCTATTTCTTAGAGGCATTTCCTATGGTCCCCCACATTGCATACATCCAATTTCCACATACAAAGTCATTGCTTCTGGAATTTTCAAGACAGTAAAGAGGGACTTTTAATTTCTTCTGCTCAGTACTGAAACATTAACCCCTCTGTAGAATTACCAGTTTGCAGAGAGTCATCTACAGGGCCATACTCAGTTACCACGCTTAAACCATTTGAAAATTTTTCAAGTTCTGTAAAGCAAGTAAATGATGGCATTTGTACATCTTTGCAAGCTGTGCACTTAATTATAGTGATAATCTTACAACTGCCAATCAAAAGCCATATACATGTGATTTTAATAAAAGTAGTTTCAAACAGCTACGTTGTATTACTGAGTCGTCATTTACACGAAGGAACACAAAGCAGAAGTGTTGCTTTACATTTGAGTATCTTTATGTTATAGTGATGCTATAAATAGTGAGAAGCTGAAAAGACTTAGAAGACAAAATTGTTTTCTTGTATTACCTGTGTGACAGATTTGTGCGTATAGACTGCAGCTGAAATTGTTCTGCTGTAGTCCAAAGGAGACCTGTGCTGCAAATAGCTGCCAGGATGTCTTAAAACCCTGCCAGCGATGTTCCCATTGCCTGCAAAGGGGAAAAGTGCTTATGGTATCTGCAGGTGGCAATATAAAAAATTTCTGCTCTTCTCAGCAGATGCCCATGCAACACTTCAGGTTAACATCCTGCGTAAATTCCCATTTAAAGCAAAACAGAGTTTATCCCGTTCCTGCTTTAATAGAATTTGCTCTCTGGACGCTTTTCTCCCTCCTCTGCTTTTTTGGGTGCTTTTCTGCATTGTGGAAATGCCACAGCAGCCCAAGGGACTCGGGCAACTGGTTTAACTGATGGCACCAGCCAGCTTCTCCGCCTGCTGTCACCGAGCTGCTGGGTGACCCGGGATGTACCACCTTCTATTTGCGTGGCCCTCGTTATAATTGAATGCCTTGGAAAGCAGCAGGAGCTGCAAGATGAAGTACTAAAAAAACCCCGACAATGTTTATCCCCGGTGGTGGTGGTGGTAGAAGTTTCTGTACTAGAAACTTGGGGATACTCTGTTGTACAGTGTTTGTGGACTGAGAAGCTGGAAAAAGGCCGTGTTGCATATGAAAAATGAAATCCCAGCCCTGGAGTCGAGCGCTGGGATGGGGTGGCCGCAGCAGGCCAGCTGCAGGAGGACCTTTGCTTCTGGGCAGTAGGATTTCAGACTTACGCCCTGGAGCAAACTCCTCAAGGCGCAGGACTCCCAGGGACAAGGAGCTCGGTCTCAGGGAGAGAATGAGGGGCCTTGTTAAGCCGGGGACCTGGCGTCCCAACCTGAAACTGGCTTTAATAGCAGCAAGGCAACCAGAGCCCTGTGGGGTGCACTGAATCTCATGCCGTAATGTGATGCACAGTTCCCCACTGCACTGCATGCACCACATTGTGCTGCGCTTACATGGATTGCGCTGCACTGCGTTGCACCACACAGCACTGCCATCACCCTGCGTTGCTCTGCACAGTGCTGCGCTGCCCCCCACCACGCAGCACCCCATTGCCCAGCACTGCATGTGCTGCGCAGTGCTGTGTTGCCCTGCACACACTGCATTTCTCTGCACAGTGCTGTGCTGCACTACGCGCGCTGCATTCTTGGCCCGGCGCCGCACTGACCCATATACGCTGCATTGCTCCACACAATGCACTGCATCGCCCTGCACTGCGCTGCCCTGTGCTGCCTTGCCCCACACTACTGCCCTGCACCACTGCGCAGAAGGCTCAACTGCAGAGCACTGCGTTCCCCTGCAAGCACTGCGTTGCGCTGCATTGCTGCCCTGCAGAATGCTGCGCTGCACTGCCTTGCACTGCATTCCGCTGCACGGCGCTGCATTGCTCTGCGGCGCGCGGCCGCCTCCCGCCGCGCGCGCCCCCCGTCACCTTCACCTCACCTGCCCGCCCCCCTGCCCCACCCCTCACTCCTCGGTGAGCCGCGCCCAATCAGAAGCGCCCGTCGCCTCCGCCCCACCCTCTCCCGCGCTCCCCGCTCGCCTATTGGCGGGGACCGCTACCGACGGCGCTGTCTCCATGGCGACGCGGCGGAAGGGCAGTCGAAGATGGCCGCCGAGCCGGGCGGCGGGTGCCCCTGGCCTTACCGGCGTTACCGGCCGCTGCTCGCCGCTTTTACCGCCGCGCTGCTGCTGGGCTGCGGCCGCGCCGCCGCCCTTTCCCCCTTCTCTTCCTCGTCCTGTCACCACCGCGTCCCCAGCGGAAAGGAGGTGGGGCCGCCGCGGGGGCTCCTCAGACGGCGGCGGGGGGCGAGGGATCCCCCGTTTCCCGCTCCCGTTATGGGGGGGAGCGTCGGTCTGTCCCCTCACGGCTGACCCCGGCCGAGCTGGGCGGGGTCTGGCCCCGCGACCCCCGCGGGGAGTCGTCTGTGGCGGCGGGCGGGTGCGGGGCGGTTTCTGACTGACCGGCGCGGCAGTGTGTGAGGAGAAGGGCGGGAAGGGGCTTTGCTTAAAAATAGACAAAAAGAGGCCTCGCAGACGAGAAGGAGCGAAGGGCCTCGGAGCACTCCTTGGTGTGGCTGTCCGGGTGAGCTGCCTAATCCAGCGGCTTGCTCCTCTCCCTGCCAGGTTGTCTATCAAGTTCCTCTAAAGGAAAATCATGTCTTGAAGAGAAATGTGGATCAACAGCTAAGAATTAAGATTATATATGACAGAAGTGTTGAGGAGTGAGTATAATGTTGTGGTGACTTTTTTTTCCCCTCCATATCTGAGAATGGAAATCCTGTTAACTAAAGCTTGTTTTTTTTGTTTTGTTTTTTTTTTAACTATAGTTTGCTACCTGAGAAAAGACACCTTATAAAGGTATGTCATATTTGCTTCCCTCTTTTGTTTGTACGTATTTTATTATGTGGATGAAGTTAAGGTTTTGCCAGTTCAAAGCCTTTAATTAAAGGCTTTGAATACCAGCAATTTTATGTCCTCTAGTCAGGGAGAACAAGGCTTTGTGTACAGATTATGCCTCGGTTCCAAATACTTCCAATGTTCTGTTGAATGTTGTTTGACAGGTGCTTGCTATATCCCAATGTGCAAAGATTCAATAAGCGATATGCATATAGCTTTTAAAGCTTTTTTGGCACCTGGCTTCTTTTAAGATACTGTGCAAGTAAGGAGTAAAAGAGGGTGCAGCAGTCAGGCTTTAGGATTGCAGAGAGACAGGAGCTCCAGAGAAATTTGTGATGGACAGTTCCCAGTGACCAGTAAGTTCAGGGCTGAAATAAATTCAGCCTCTTTGAAGCTGTACATTCAAATTAATACTGGCTCCCTTCTCATTTTGTCATTCCAATAACAAAATATGGGAATACTGAAACAAAATATTTCCTAAATATATTGATGACAGTTGAACTTCTTAGGAAGTCTGGATTTCTGCTAATCTGCTGTACCGCAGGATCTAGCAAGTTTCATGTAACCTTGTAGGTAACACTTGTAAGGTGACTTATGTCTGCACTGCTACTGGGTGACTTTTATTTTTGTTCTATTTAGAACAAACTTTTTCCACAAGCTATATCTTATTTGGAGAAGACATTTCAAGTGTGCAAATCCACAGGTACTATATTACTAAGCAGGTATGTGAAAGTTTGTTGAAAATCACTTGCTATATTTGATATTTAACATTGTGTTGTATAGCCTTTAAAATAAGAATAGAATAAGAGCCTAAGAAATGCCCTCCTGAATCAGATCGGTGACCCATCTGACCCAGCGGCGGTAGCAGATGCTATTTAGGGAGCATACACAAATCTGCCAACCTTCCATGATCAACATCTACATTTGTTTTATTGGAGATTTTAAAGGGTATACATGCTGCCTGTTTCCTTTTACGTGTATACCCACGTATGAACCTGTTCCTAATCTCTGTCTGAACCTGTGGATTAACAGGTTTGCTCTATTAACAATTGGAAGCATTATGTCTTCCAGAGCAGGGTAACTAACAATTCTCACCATGGAAGTTAGATTAAATACCTGTATTACAGTGTTGTTGGGTGCTGTAAGACTATTCTACAGTTTCTTTTTAATTATAAAACAGTGCTGACTCTCTCTCATGTTTGATTGAAGGCAGTGTGCGACAAACCAATATTTAAGGAGGAAAGCTGACCCTCACAGATACTGCCGAGGAGCCTGCGCAGACCATACAAGATGTGGGCCAGTTATAGTTCCTGAGAAACACCTCCAGGTAAGCTAAGCCATCCAAGTGCTTCTTAACCTTTGAAATATTGTTGTTTTTGGAAAGTAATAAAAAAGTTAATATCACTAACTGTGCATAAGTGACGTGTTTGCAGGAGATCACTAAGTCTGAGTGACAGAATAGAACAACTTTACTTGGTGGGAGTTTATGCTGTTGAACCAAAAGTCAAGTAAAACTGGACTGTTTACTGTTCTCTAAGCCTGTGTTATAATGAACTGTACAGAGAGGATGAGATTCAAAGCTTGTTAAATTGCTACTAGTCAATTCATTATTCACCTTGGTCAATGAGTCAGATTTTCACAGAATTAATAATAAGTTTTGATTTTTTTGAAGACCTTATTTGAAGAGGTTATCCACTGAACCAGGAGCACAGTGCAGGAAATGCTTCTAACTTGTTTTCTTGCATGAATTTTTTGATTCAACTACAGTATGTGATCAGGAGATTTCTTTCTTTCTCTTAGCCTGAAGTTTCAACTACAGTATTAAAAATGTACCAGATTACATGTGAAATGCAATTGCTACTTATGTATACTATTTCTGTGAGCCAAAAATTTTTTTAATTTGTAGAAAATAAAGGGTGCTAATTTTGGGATATCTAGCTTGGCAGGCCCTTTTTTTTTTCCCAAAAGCTGCCACTTTCCTGGTGTCTAATAAATCAAAAGAGCTAGTCATTTGAACGTTACTCCTTGGCTCCGGTTTTGTTTACTGTCTTCATAGGGAATTTTCTCATCTTCCGCTGTCTTACAATGGGATTTATTCTTGGCTTCAAGCTAATTGAATTTTGTCATGCAAAATTTTGGTCATAGCTAAAGTATTTTAATTGTTCCATTTGAACATTGTCAAAGCAATGCAGGGTGTGCAATGAGAACGAATGGCACTGCGGACCCACTGGCTTACCTGACCAAGAAGGGGTTCGAGATGCTGACTTCGTACTTTATGTTAGTGCTCTCACTACTGAAAGGTGTGGCCATGAAAATATCATTGCATATGCAGCCTACTGCCAACTGGAAGCTGAAATGGACAGGCAAGTATTCCCACTGGTACAAACTCTTTTCTTAATTAAACTTTCAAGTTTTTTAATTGTTTAGATGCGGAATTTAATTGTTTGCCTGTCTTGTATAGTATACCAAAGTAGAAGTCATTATTGAAAGAGGCAAGCACTATATTTATGTAAAACCACAAAGCAATCAAGTAGTGCTTAACTTGCAAAGCTGAGGCATTTAATTCAAAGCTAATCCTCCACTGATATTGCCTAAACTTTCAAGATTCTGCTTTTGTTGAAGTGAATGTCATACTTTCACAAATTTAAAGGAGGATGCAAGTGGGCCCTACTTATGTGCCTTTTGTTTCTAGTTTGGTTGTAGTCATTGTAACAGATGCTTTGTACCTCTATAGTGTCTTACCAAAAATTCAGATCTCCTATACTGTTGTCACTAACACCTGTGCAGAATACTGAATATAGAGATTAATCCTGTCCCATTCCTCCCCATTTCAACAGTAAACTAGTCACTGTATCGTTAACAGACTATTTATTAATGATTGGGGAAGTTGTTTGGAAGGACTTATTTTTACATTAGTCTCCATTTTCTTTTAAGTCTTCTGCCTCTTCAAGTGAATATGATTTGAATTTGCTACTATTTTACTGAAAACAGTTTAATTTTAAAACTGTCTTCCAGGCCAATAGCAGGCTATGCTAACTTGTGTCCAAATATGATTTCAACGCAAGCTCAGGAATTCGTTGGCATGTTGTCTACAGTGAAACATGAGATTATCCATGCACTGGTAAGGGTTGATGTTATAAAATGTGTTTCCCTGAAATTTGTGCCTGCTTCCTCGCATACCTCCAGCAAGAGAAGGATGTTTGGTGGAGGAAAGCTCTTGCTTTGCCTCCTTCAATTTGTGTGTTAATTGCCTTGAGGTGCGGTACTTCCAGTGTATCTGCTGTGGGAGTGCTAACTCTTTCATGGCGTTTGACTTTGTATGTGAATGTCTTACCAAAGGTTTCCGTGTGCTTGGTTTTTAACTTGAAGGGTTTCTCTGCTGGACTGTTTGCATTTTATCGTGATGATGACGGAAAACCTTTGACAACAAGATATGCAGATGGACTCCCTCCTTTTAATGAAAGGTATTTTATTTTTTTGGACCTACTCAGTACTCCCACTGAAGGATGTTTTCACGTTGCCTTTTTAGGATGTATTCTTGCCTGTTGAAAATCCACCTTGATTCCATTATTAGAATACTTTGCCTTTACTATATTCAAACATTGGTGTGGCGTGGGTTTTTTTCAGTCTTTCTTTACATTGGCATTAAGCACTTATATTATCCACATATATTACAAACTAAGGCAGGATTTCATTTATCAGGAGGCTTGAAGTTAAGCATTAAAATTACCCATGCTTAAATTTTGATGCTTGCTGAACACCTTACTAAATTGAGACTTGTATTTTTTGTAGTCTGTATAATGTCAGTGCAGTTCATTTTTAAGACATATATCATTCAAGGTTTATAGTTATGCAGAACTGACAACGTGTGTAGTCTGCTGCATGATTTTTCTGACTTGTTATTGAATGAACAGTTTGCTTTTTTTTTTTCCTTCATTTAGTTGATAGTGTGGAAACTTTCTAGGGTTTTTTTTTGAGGTGGAAAGGTAAAGAGCTTCTGGTTTTGTTCACCTTCCTTTTTATAATAGCAGTTCTGAGGATTTTTATTTCATTTCTTACACTTTTGGTAACTGTAGAAAATATGTCTTGAGTCTACAGACATCTTTTTAATAATCTTACTTTGGCTTATTAAATCAGAGTTGTGCATATAATGAACACATCTTACAAAGGAGGGATGTTGCATAATAAATTCTAAACTTAAGAAAGCGTGAGGAAGTATAGAGACTACTCATGATTCTGTTTCTTATGGAGATAAATCTTTGCATAATAGCGTGGATTTGTGGGAAAGGTTTGTAACCAAAGCATTCTTCTTACAGTCTAGGTTTGTATCAGTGGAGCAATAAAGTTGTTCATAAAGCAGTGAGGTTATGGGACATACGCGGTGGCAAAATGCTGCACCATGCTGTTTATCTTCTGATAACACCTCGTGTAGTTGTAAGTGTGGATTAACTTAAACTTTTACACTTTGTATGCCAAGGTTACCATCGCATTCTCGAGTCGTAAATATTTCTTATTCTTTAAGAAGTAATAACCTAACATTGAATACCCTTATCCTGAAAGCATGGCCCAAAGACTACGCGATTAAGACTGTATAATTAGTTGAGAGGGTGTATCCAAAGTAAAGTGGAAAATGGTTGACAGACAGCATGAAATAAATAAATTGACATAGTAAGAGACAATGAAGGGACTGGAAAGTAAATTATAAAAGGTTAAGCAAAACTGACGTTGAATAGATTCCTTAATCCTACTTTTCTACAGACTTGGACACCTAGTATTCCCGAGCCTTAACAGATAGTGTTGTTACTGCTTTTCTCATTTATAAGTTCATCCTATTTTCTACTTTTCTCTTTAAAAGCATTATTTTAATCTTTTTCTAATTTTATTGATTATGCAGTTAACATTTTGTCATGTTTAAAAAGAAATTCCTCAATTATTCTTGGAAATCTTTCTGGCTTCCCATGCCTCTGACTCTCCCCCCCACCCCAAACAGAACAAATGCTTAAGTGTAATAAATTGGTATTGAAAATTACAGTGTTAATCATATTTGGCCACAAATAATCTTTTTGTTTGTTTTAAATCTAACACAGCATATAGAGCAAACTTGTTTTAATTACCCCTGTTTTGAAAACTGGCCGTGCTTGTCAAACTGTTCAGAGCATTAAAGGTGCTCCTGGGTAGTGCCGCACTGGCAAAGGCTGGGCTCCTGACCCTAAGACCGCAGCATTTTTGTGATGCCTCTTAAGATTTTCAAATATTTTGCAGAAAACACTTCCCCATGCAAAACTAGTTGACACGTACAGCTTCCTAATAGAAAAGTGGTTTTTCTCTGAAATGTTTGGCAGAAGCAGGGTTGTAGTGTTCCTACATTGTTTGGGTGGTTTTGTTGTTTGGGTTTTTTTAATATGGTCTTTAGTGTATTCTCAGCTAATTCTGTTGCTCTTTTATTCTTGTAAACTGCCATTGTTTATTTCCAGGAGATAAGTAGACAGACTGTTAGGCTTGGTTTTGGGGTACTTGCTGGCTTAGTCAGCCTCTGAGTAGAAGTGTTTTACATCCAGAGGAAAACAAGGTGGTAGAAAAAGAAATGCTGAAATACGTTTAAGAGAGAATTCTAGAAGATTAGGACTGCATGTGGGTATCCGTCTCAATATTTTAGGAGTTGCGTTGAAATGTTTTCTTTCTAGGAAGAAGCTCGAAAACATTTTAATTGTCCAATTCTAGAGGGAATGGAGCTTGAAAATCAAGGTGGCATGGGTACTGAGCTCAATCATTGGGAGAAGAGATTGTTGGAGGTTAGTGCTGATATTAGGAATGGAGGGGGATGTGGGAACGTCTGCTCCCCCTGCCTTTATTTTTAGGTTTATAGTGGTACCTACTGGAGCCTTGAAAAAGCAGGTGTATCAAACCTCACTGAAATATATCACAAACAGTACTAAACTACAAATACTTAAATGTCCAATTTCTAGATAAATCTATCTTTTTACCTTATTGCTAAGTCTCAGAGTATGAGTTTGAGATAAGCTGACTATTAAAAAACTAAATGTCTCTTGCTTTTTGTCTGCCATTTACCCTTTTGAGAAGGTATGCTCCCTTTTTAGGGGAAAGGGGGTATTCCTTTGAGTCAATTCAACTTTGTCACCCTCTGCCTCTTATACATCAAATATTTGATCATTCTGTCTATTCATTATCTTGACTTCATCTTTATTCATGTGCCCTGGGGTTAGCTTTTGCCATTTCTACTCCAGAACATCATCTGATCAAGGAAACACTTATTTCCCTCCTGACATTTAAGCTTATTTTTATTTATAACTTTGCGTTGTGTGATACTTTAGGCAGAGATACACTTTGTAGTTATTGTTGTATGCAGTGAGGTAATCAAGAAGGGAAATGCTTCAGGACAGACTTTTTTTTGGAAGCAATCTTGAAAAATACGTATTTCTTGAGATCGAAATTGTTAGCTTTTCCTGCTTTTCAGTAACCTTTGGTGTGGAACAGTACTTTAAAGCCAACTGGAAAGACTGCCATTAGAATGAGGATAATTCTAAGGATTGAATAGGATTAGCAAAAAGTAGATAATTACTAGTCTCCTTTACACCTTTCCAGAGAAAGTTTCTATCTGGGAGGTAACCCATATAGTTTGGTTTTGGTCTTGATCCAACTCTTGTTAAGTATTGTAGCAGTAGCAAATTTGGCGCTAATAAGTCTGCTGGTGGTAACTCCTCTTAACCACACTAGTGGAGAGGGAAGGCTGGAAAACTACATGTTTTGACGAAATGGTAGAAATGAGATGAAGTTCAGTAATAGAAATTCCAGAGTTGTGTAGTTAAGGGCGAGTGACTTTTGCTGTAAGCCTGAAGTTTATCAGTTGGAAATGACTGAGCAGGAAAAAGACACGGTTATTACAATTGCCCGTTATAAGATGATTAGGAAACTCTAAGGTGACTGGAGTTGCTCTTTGAGGATGATGTGAACTTGCTTATTTTTAAATGAGATGGAAAATTCCACTGCCACACTAATAAAGCTTCCTTTGGAGTGCTGTGTTCCTTTAGTCATGTGTCATGCGCACCTCGCTCCTGAAAAGGACTACTAGAAATTACAGGAAAATTAAAATTCAGTCTTACACAAGACAATTAAATGAGCTTGGCTTTCAGCTTATGAAAAGGAGACAGAAGAGGGGGGTGTGATTGCTACTCATAAATATGCTAGAAGAAGGAAGAGTTTTATTTTACCTAAAGAAAAATGAGTACACGTTGGTCATGAATAAGGTTTAGCTGGAATTTGGAATGAGGTTTTTGACTTCTAGAATTCTGAAGCTTTGTAGGATGGAGTGGGGAAGGGAGTTGCACTTTTGGTCCCTTTTATGAAAGAGGTTGGGATTTGGCTGTCAATAGTAAGAAGGGACTGGAAATAAAATGCTTTTTCATAGAAAGCATTTTCTTACAATAATGATTTTCAGTGGCTTGCTAATAGTAACTGGTAACTTTCAGAATGAAGCAATGACTGGATCCCATACACAGAATCGAGTCTTTTCCAGGATCACCCTAGCATTAATGGAAGACACAGGGTAAGAATTAATAAGAATGGCGAATTTTTTTTTTGTTCATTTGTGTTTGGTTTTCATTGTACTTGATTTTGTTTGGAATTGATGCACTTGTGCTTATCCATCTGCAACACAGTAGATAATCAGCATAGTTAGCATTACGTTAGACAAGGAGTTATACCTAGTATGTTAATTTTTCTTCACGTATTTCAAAACCCATCCATTCTTAATCTAGCCTTAAAAAAAGTATGCATTGCAATGCATAGTACTGTCTGTAGTGTCTATTTACTTTTTTTCTTAATATAAGTCTTCTCTCAGTTACATGGAGTATATATTGATTATTTTTTCAGCTCCTCTTGCAGATAGCGTAAACTGTATAAAATTTCATCTTCCTGTACGCATTGTTCCTTTGCGGATCACGATGCATTGCTGTTGAACAAATAAGCAATAAAATTTTCTTTTAGTTCATTGTGACTTGAAAAATAGTGAAATTGTAATATATTCTGTTATAGGCAGAAAGGGATGCAGTGTCCCTTTTTCTTCATTTGAAGACCTTAAGGCATAGTATGAAGTTCTTTGAACTACTGTTTTATTAATCAGAACACTAATTTTTGAAGTAACTATATTCTCATTTCAAATACTTTTACAGCTGGTATAAAGCAAATTACAGCATGGCAGAGAAATTAGATTGGGGACGCAATAAAGGCTGTGACTTTGTAATGAAGAGCTGTAAATTCTGGATCGACCAAAAGAGACAAAAGTAAGAATACAGTCTTTTTAAAAAAATAAAGAGGAAACCCTGATGCGTGTTTACATTTGTCCTTCAAATGCAACTCAGTAAAAAGAAGTAAAGGTAGATGCAGATTAACAAGGAATGCTGTCCTAAGTACCTTCAGAATGCACGCAAGAAGGAGCACACCAAATGTATTAAGAGCAGAAGCATCCCACCCAATAAATACAGAGCCAAACATCTTAGGGAGTAGAATGCATTTACACTATAAGAGGGCTATGCTTTAGAGAGGAGGGGAGGGACTTAATCTAAAAGTGTTTGCTTTCTTATTTCGTCCCTTTTAATTGGAAATGCAGCCTGTGTCATTTTGCATTACTGGATTGTACTTAAAGCAACAAAAGGAGATGATAGCCATCTTCAAAACAAAGAATTCCTTGTCTGTTCGTTACAATACTCATAAATTTCTAGGACACAGCTGCATAGTGGGCCTGTTTCGGTTGTATGTTTTTTTTCTTTAAAGTTTACAAAGCAATGTCATTAAATAAGTGAGTGCATTGTAACTTTGTTTGCTGGCTTGATATTCTTTAAATTAGAAAGGTCATAACCAGACAAGTAACAATAATTAGCCTCCAGAGAAGAAGTTGTTGCTTCTTTGTGTGATTGACCGAGTGTGGGAGAGAGTGGGAACACACAATCTTGACAGACTGCTTAGTTAAATTATGAAAAGCAGGTAAAGTGATCTAATGTGATTTTTATTCCTTTTTTTTTTTTTCTTTTCTTTTGAGGAGGCAATTAATCAGTCCATACTGCGACACTTTGAGGAGTAATCCTTTGCAGTTAACCTGCAGACAGGACCAAAGAGCAGTAGCAGTCTGCAACTTGCAGAAGTTTCCAAAGCAGTTACCTCAGGAATATCAGGTATAAGGGATCTTACTTTACCAAATAACTGTTTTCATTCTTGTGCTTTGCAGCCAGGTGATTATATTTGTTTCACTTTTTTTTCCTTCTGAACTAGTAGATGAGAGTAGATACTGTGAAAAATGTCTGCTTATTTTATTATAAGGAGTCTGGAGGCTGAAAAAAAGCCTTGTGATCGTAATAAAACAATAAGGATGTCGCTTGGCCATCAACCAAATATCAGATGGAAATGTTGCTGTATAACTGAAGTCCCCCAGAATGTTTTGTTTGAGGTATTTCTTCATCCAGTCTGCTGCCTTGTGTCGCTGCACGCTAAGAAATTTGTTCTGTTTCGTCCCAGAGAATGCTATGATTACAAAGGGGAGGCAGGGGAAGGGGTGGACTGATACATGCAAATGTGAATCTCTCTGCATTATTTAAGTATTCTTAAATACTTCTGGCTCATCTGGTTCATGGGTATTGTAAGTTGTTGTTAATAGCATTCCTGAGTAGTAATAGCTGATGTTCTTCCAGCTGTAGTGATTGGTTCTATTTAAAAACCAGTTGTACATTTTCCTTTGCGTAAACTGCTTCACTACCTATTTTGTTTTGCAGTATTTTGACAATCTTAATGGAGTACCAGCAGAAGAATTGCCTTATTATGGTGGCTCAGTAGAAATTGCTGACTATTGTCCCTTTAGTCAAGAATTCAGTTGGCATTTAAGTGGTGAATTTCAACGCAGCTCAGACTGTAGGATAATTGAAAACCAACCAGGTCAGTTTTCAGGACTTCGGTATGGTATTTAAGAGGCTACATTTGTTAATCTGGAATGGACTTGCTATGTATCCAGACTAATTGGATGTGAAATTAGTTTTACACTACTAGCTGTGTAAAAGCTGTGCTGGGGTGAGAAGCACAGCACAACTACCTTGTACACCTAGGAAGCAAACACTCACATCTAATACAAGAACTACATAAGAGCTGAACAAACATTAACCCCAAATGATCCAAATATAAGACAAAGGGTGGGGGTAGGTTGGTTGGTTGGTTTTTGAGTCTCTGAAAAATAATTCCAGTTTCCACCTCACAGGTTTTTCGTTCAAGGCAAGGAGCTTTGCAAATTACCAGAACGTGAGCTTGTCTCCTAGGGTAGCGCATGAACGTTCAATATTGTGGAGCTCCAGAATGCTGTAGGATATTACCTGTCTGTGCAGTTGTCTCAAAAACAAACAAACACCCTCTGCCCTCAAGCCAGCAGTCACAGTTGGCACTCCCTGGGGGCAAACATATCCACGTAGTTCTGATGGAAAGTGCTTGCCTCTTTTTTTTTATTTTAAATCTTGGGTTTCTTCCCACTTTACATTCAAGGCAGTATAATTCCCAAATTGATAATGGTTAACGGTCTGAAAGATTCCAAAAGTAAACCTTGAAGTGCGTGTGGAGACATTGACTACTTATAGAATATTAAGTTGATATGGACCTTCCGTTCCCCTAGTAAGGCACAATTCAGTGTATTCTTTCTACCTTAGATCCTACCAAAAACTATGGCGCAGAGAAATACGGACCAAACTCTGTATGTCTTATTCAGAAATCTGCTTTTGTCATGGAACAGTGCAGGAGGAAACTCAGTTACCCTGACTGGGGTAGTGGATGTTACCAAGTAAGTATGTGTTGGGTTTTTATCTTCTTTTTTTTTTTTTTAAAGTGACATGAAAGGGAAAAGTCAGGCATAAACTGTAGGCTGTGACTGTTAGAACTTTGCACCTGGACACTGTACATGATCTTCTCTGCCTTAAATCACTAGATTCTATGACATGTTCTGAAAATAAATATCTTTCAAGCACAAGCCTGTAGTTTAGATCGTGCACCGATTTAAGTATGTGACCACTGGGATGGCTTGTGTGTTACTTCCAGTCTTGCTAGGGACTTCACCTGTCTTACCCCTGTGACACTTTCTCCACAGCTAAGTAGGAATACTTATATTGGAATCTTCTGTTGTTGAAGCTTAATGGTAATTAGTCACTCTGATTTTTTCAAAGGTGGAAAGCACTGTGCACGTCACTTACTTTTCATTCTCCTCCTCTTCAGGACTATCTCACTAAAGGTGTCACTTTCAACAACAGCACCACTCTAAAAAAAGTAGTCATTAGGATAAGCCAAATCTTACTCGTTCTCAGTTGATGGTCTGCATAATTGCACGAAAAGAGTAGTCAGTGCTTTAAAGCATTCTTGAACTAAATAGTTGCTCTGAGTGCATTAAAATACTTGCAGTTAATCTATGCTCTAATACCAGGTGTTTACTGAATGTAGTATTTACTTATTAAAAGAGCCTCCAAACCCCAAAGCATATTTCTGATAAATCATAATACAGATTTGACTATTATTCTTTTATTTTAGGTTTCTTGTTCTCCACAAGGGCTCCATGTTTGGGTCAAGGACACTGCGTACTTGTGCAGCCGCTCAGGTCAGGTATTAACTGTGAGCATTCAGATGAATGGCTGGATACATGTTGGGAATCTGATTTGCCCAGCCTGTTTGGACTTCTGTGATTCCTGTCCCCCGGAGCGGGATCCTCCAGCTTTTAACTTAACAAGAGCTGCACCAGTCGGTAGGTTGCCTTATTTGCTGAAGTGAAACTTAGTATTAAATGTCTGAAAACTCTAAAGGTTTGTGTCAGCTCTGACTGTTGGGGAACAGGAAAGGAGAGCTGTGGCATGGCTATTCTAAGATCCTAGGCATAGGAGTTAAAGGAAGATGGCAAAGGTGCCCTGATTTTTGCTGTGCAGTCATGCAGGATAGCGGGCAACCTAGGAGAAATGCATCTGAAACGTAACTACTTCAAGCCATGTCTCCTAGTAATTGTCCCAGAAATCTAGCTTTAGCCTAGCAACTTACCAGAAAAATCTGATCTGTGTTTTGAAGGCCATATCATTATTATAACCTTCAAAATTATCACCTTGGTGGAAAGTGAGTTCTCACTTGTGTAACTTCCCATTGACAATGTTAATGCTGTAATCCAGAATGTGAAAGGTAGGTGCCAGTTTGCTTTTTGAGGGAGGAAAAATGCTTAGTTCACTGACTACCAGTTAATGTTTTGTCAAGAACAGGTGGCTTTCTAAAAAGCCAATTGGTGAAAGAAAACAGTCTACAGTATTTTGCACTAGCAGCTTATTTTTAAGCCTTTAACCAATTCTTTAATTGTTGGATGTGCTGTCTCTACTGCAGTTTTCAAGGAAAAAAATAAACCTGTTTAGTTAACCTGCACACTCAATTCTTTTTTCAAAGTGGTGCGCTTGGGTTTGTGTGCACCATTTCAAATAGTTTTGTTTTGTCTCAGAGATGGCAACATTTCAGTGGTTGGTGGAATGAGTCCTACAGGTTAGATTTTAGAATGAGAAAGCTGTAACCTAGGAGGGGCACATCTTCTAGCACCTATTTGAATTCATGCTTGGTGTTTCTCACACATACATATTTTTATCTGTGCAAGTTTACATTTGTGTCCACGGCTTTCTTAAGCCTCCTGGCTGTGTGACTACCTACCATATGGACAAACTCCCTGATTCATGTATTGGGTTCCCCCCCTGCTTCAGTTTGGTGTTTTGTGGCATGGGTTCTTCTATGACTTACAGCCATACAGATCAAAAGTATTCATAAAACAGTCTTTTCAGAGTCGATGGTTTTGAAATGCTGCTTCTCCCCAGTCATGCCATAGGGAACTTCCTGCTCTTTTCTGGCAATACCGATAAATTTTTCTCGTTTGTTCTCCTAATTGCTGTTAGTGAAGGAATGCAGAAATTTATTTAATTGTGAAGGGAATAATCATGTTGTTTGGTTGGTTTGAATTCCTAGCCTTGAAAGCTAGAATAAATCGGTGCAGATTACTGCAAATATGTTTTTGCTCTTTGGTGTTTTTTAGTGTTCTCTTTGTTATTTTACCTTCTCTTTAAATATAAAATTTATAAGCTTTATGGTGTTTTGTTTTTTATTTTAGACTTATGCTCCTGCTCGTCTAGCCTGGTTGTAACCCTTTGGCTGTTGATGGCTAACTTAATTCCCCTGCTAACAGGATTATTTCTCTGCGCATAGAGTTAAGCACGGGGCAAGAAGATGTTCGAAGATGATATACCATCACATTGCACTCCTTATTGTGGAGCACAGAGTTTATTGTCTCTGCAGGCAGCTGTCTTCTGCTGAACCTCATCTCTCCTGGCAAGTGTCGGTGCAGACGGTCGTCAGGGAGGTACTGACAACAGCAGCCAGAGTTTGAGGAGGAAAGTATACCTTGTCATCTCAATAAGTGCCAGTATTTTCCTGAATTGCAACCTTTTGATTTTTTTTTTTTTTTTTTTTTTTTTTTGGACGCAGTAACAAGATCCACTATGCCAACTGTGTTAGACTGCCTGGCAACTCGGTCAAGATTTGAAACGAGAACTCTTCTGTAATAGAACTGAGGGTTGGGTTTTTGTTATGTCCTCTGTGTGACTGGTAGCAAAGCGTCCTCAAACTGGAAATATACCTCAGTGGTTTAGTCAAAAGCCATGTAAAAATCAGTTGTCATCACTGCTAATAACCCAGGCCTAAACAGGTATGGGGAATTTGTTTGTTTGTTTGTTTTGTCAATTATTACAATTTATGGAGGGAAGAAATAATTTAGTGGGTTAGACCAGTGGTTGGCAGTTGTCTCCACAACTGGATTCTGCAGCTCTGAGGCTTCTCAGAATTCATACTAGTTTGCAGTAAAGTGGCTAATTCTTGGGGTTCACTTAAACCTTCCTACATGCACAAAGTGGAATTTCAGACTGGTAACCGAGACAACTGTCTAGAAATCCCATTCTCATTTAGCATGTGTCCGTTCTACTGTGACATTTAATACATCAAATGTTTGAATATTCTCAGAGTAATTTACTAGGCAAATGCATTTCAGTACTGACACCCAGTCTGTAAAATTGGGAGAGGATTTCTGATTATTTTTTATTTTTTTGGTTTGTTTCTGAAATAATGGCATTATTATTTTTTAAATAGTATGAACATAAATGCAGCTGTTCTCACTTTTTGTTGAAGGGCAAACCAGTAGCGATGGCAGCTATAATCTTACAGGACCATACTGACTTCTCTAGACCAAAAACTATATTGAGTGTGTAAAGAAAAGTCTAATCTGTCTGGAGGTTTTTTTGGTTGGTTGTTTTTTTTTTTTATTCCTTTCCCCTCCGCTTTTTTTTGACATATAAATACTGTGGATTATTTGAGTAGTTGTAATAAGTTGAGAATCAGACATTTTGAACCACACGAGGGCACACCTTGGTACAAAATTAATCATATATATGTAAGAGGAAGGAAATGAGCAAAATCTGTCTAGCTAAGGACAGCTGCTCTATAGGACACTTGTAAGGATGTTTTTATTTGTTGCTGACTCTATAATGTGTTACAAATAATCCTGTTTGGAGTAAAAGAAGCTCTTACGTGGTCCGATCTGTTGTCTGTCCTGTTAGGATAGTTTTTGTTCTTGGAAAAGTGTTAAACTTGAGGGAGCAGATGCGTCCAGTGCACTAAAAAATGCAACTATAGGGAGAAGGATGGTGTTACCCTGCTTCTTAAATGTACTGTGATGTTAGAATTGTCAGTGACTAGATCCCTTTCTAAAAGGAAAGGTAGGGGGATGGAAGGCGTATGGAGTAAGATTTGTTTAGCTACAGTTAAACTTGTTTAATAATAGGACTCCCACTGTAATTGTAAGAAAATTTTGTGCCTAGTGGACTTGTTTGTTTTTTTTTTTTTTATTTAAAGACACTCTTACGACACTGCTGAGGTGAGTAAGCTGCAACCTAAAACTGTCTGAAGGCGTCACAGTTGAGAGAGTACCTTGCACTGGGCTAGTTCCCCTTCTTAACGGCAGGTTAAGTTTGCTTTGAATTATACAAGGCCTAGGCTAGCCTTAAATAGGTGTTTCTGAGAAGCAATACGAATTAGGAATCAAATGCTGTAGATGTGTACAAGTTTGAATTAAGAAACACTGAGATTAGTAAGTGAACGCTGATTATTTTAATATATGCACAATCAACAGTTGGTGTAAATTGATTCCTTGAAAATGTAAAGGTTTGAGAATACATCTTAGGTCCCAGAGGTTGATATTGTATTTTTTGTCTGTTGTGCAATAATACAGTTTAAATGGTATCACTCAGCAACAATGTTTTGATACTCGAAAAGAAAGTATCGGTTATTTTTTCTTACTGTGAAATATTTGCACTGTCTGAACTTTCTGGTTAACTTTATAACTGTTAAACTTTTTTACTGGTGTTAATTTATTGTGCTCGGTATTTGATATGCTAGTCTCCTGTCTAAGTGTGAAATTTGTCATATTTAATTGAATATTTTTATCTTCTACACAGTTGTTTATCCTGAGGGCTTTTCTTCTTTTATTCTCTCTTCCTGAGAATTAACTGAAAGATGGCTTAAAAAGTCGATGCTTACCTACTTCTGAATTGTATGCGTTAATTGAAGAAAGAGGCTGTAGTGCACTGTACCTGCAGGGAAAAATCCATCTGCCTGTCAGAGCTCTTGTGGTCAGATTCACCAGTACCTGCTCAGTAGCTGCATCAGTGAATCCAGTGAAGTAAAACTATTACTGCCTTAATAATCTGAGATTTCAGTCGTAATTTCTTTGACGTGCAGCCCTTCAGCTGGCTGTGACCTGCAGAACTGGACATGACTTTGGGGCGTCGGGGAGGGAAGGTACTTTAGCGGGCAAAATCCAACATGTTGCATCCTGTCAGTGCGTTAGTAGCTGTAGCCGTGTTGGAACTGCCAAGAAATGTGTCAAGTTCAATTTAAAGTGAGAATGAATTCATGACTGTCAAAAAGAATGCTTGAGTAAAACTCGCTACCTCAGTTCTGTTCGTCTGTGAGTTAAGCTTCTAGTCTGCTGTGAACTTCCAAATCTTACAATGAATTACGTAAAGACGTCTCAGGTTTTTAAGAACAAAATAAATACAGTAGGAAGCATAAGCTATTTTTGAGTGTGGAACACAGCTAAAATTGTAGCTTAAACCAATCAGTTATGTAGCCTTAAGTGTAGTTTCCCCTGTAAAAGTTGGAATTGGTTTTAAATAAATACGAAGTTTGCAGGCAGCTACTTTAGGTCCTGTGGCAAGTGTGGCCTTGCTGTGGCAAGTCCATCCTATTGCATCTCTTACACGTGAAAAGAGAAATATTATTTGGCTGAAATACAGCCCAAATAAGCCTTTGTGTTTTCACCAGAGTAGATAGGGCAGCAGGAGCCCTGGAAATAGCGCAAAGAGATAAATGAGTGAGCCTGTCCGTAGCAGAAACATTTTCAGCATATAATGTCCACGGTTTTAGTTTTTTAAAAACATTCCATGTTTGCTTATGGAAGTAAATGGCGGTCTTTTTTTTTTTTTTACCCCGGTAGTTCAAATGTGTAGCATTTCAGTTAGAAGTTGAGGCAAGTCATTCTTCAGGAGCACATTTTTGTAGTGTTTCAGACAATTACAAGGAGGAAGGGTGGCTTTTGGCTGGTGTATGCAGCAAGTAAAATTACACTGCAAAGCAGGGAATTCATTCCTCTTGAAACGAGTTGAGGTCTCGGGAGACTGTCACGGCCGTGGATACGGGTTAATTACCGAAAGAGAATTCTGGCCCCCATTAATTGACTGTCAGTCCGATGCAGCTCATTCTTTCTGCTGAGTGCTGGTAAATTAGGAAGACTGATGTCACTTAAGACCAGGCATATCCACAATCCCTTACAAGGGCCCGTTGGTTTTAAATCTTCCTGTCCTGCAAATCTTTCTGCTTGAATATATTTCAGTAGAGAGGGAGGCGCGTGTCCTTTCTTCCCCGCATTTCCTAGGAGTGACTTTTGGCCAGCTGAGCGGGTCGAGGTCCTTCCCCTGCGAGATTTAACAACCATTTTTTGCTTGGCTGAATGTGTGGGTGCCTGCTTGCACGTAACGCTCTTCAGGATTTGGGTCTATTTGTATATTAAATAATGCGATCTTACTGCCAGACTTCCAACGTGCAAATGTTGCCTTTTCGATGTGAAGCTTACCTTGGAGATAAAACAACTGTTTTGAGAGAACTGGCTGACCTTGAACATGTGTTTCCTATTTTGGTACAGAATGTAAATATAGAACAAACTATTTTACATGGATTTTGACTGGATTGAGATATAAGGGCTAATTTTGTTATTTATGGAGTAAAAATTTCCTTATTTTACTGTGGAAAAAAAAAAGTCATACAAAAGAAGAAAAACTTGTTCATCAATAAAATGTCTGTAGAAAATCAACTCTTCTTGTCCTTTCCTTTGAGAGCTGACAATTATTAACCACAAGAATAAGCGCAATAAAGGACCACCATTACAACAGTTATTTATTTTGTGAGAACTTTGAAAAATGAAATTATACCAAGTCTGCATATTGATCACTTTATTAAACTGTTATTTGATACACTTTGCATGTAAAATGTTCTATATTATTATTAGCTCATACATGACTTATCAGAAGTTCAGCCTGCCGGTGAAGTAAGGACCCCATCCTCATGTATTTGATACTTAAAAATTATGCAATATTTAAGTCTTTTTCCACCTGAAATGGAAGATCATAATTCCCTGTTTTGTGTAAAGGATTTGGCCGTGTGATTCCCGTTTCAGCTGGAGGAACGCTGGTGTTGCCCTGCGGAGCCCCGAGCCCTCGGCTGTGACCGGCCTCCGAGCTGGAGGAGCTGAGCCACCTTCGCTGCTGTTCAGCAGGGATCGGGGATGCTGCAGCCACTGTTCCTGGTACCCGAGCCAGCTTTGCTAGCTGCGAGGCTGAGATTTTTGCAATACATTTATAATTACAATACATTTATATAAATTACTCTGATAAATGTGAAAGGCATAACAACATTCCTCTAAAATGCAGAGTGGAGATGATTTTATAATCTAGCTTCCCCCCCGCCCCAAGCAATATGTCAGCGAATACATAGGGAGATTAAAAAAATCACTTGCCTTCCTCTCTGCTATTTTGGAAAATCGGATAAAGCAAAGCAAAAGTAGGTTACTCTTCCTTTTTGTTTGCCTTGTCTCTAAGTAGGAATCTTTCAAAAGGGTATTAAAGCTTATAAAATGTGCCACTGTTCATTTCATAGATGGCTTTAACTCCGAAAAACATCAGGTATGTAAAGTTACCCAAGTACAGCTGTAAGGTTTAAAAACTTATGTTTCTAAAATTTAACGCCATTGGTAGCAAAATAAAAAACTGGTGTATGAGCCAGTGTGTGTTTAAAATTCAGAAGTAGATGGAGCTCTCTCTCTCTTCAGGAGCGTAAGATGCGTTGCTTAAGCTACAGCAGGATCAGGGCATTAGGCTGCAGTCTGGAAAGATGCGGGGAGCTGCACTGGTGTCTCTCCAGCGGAGTTTCCCGGTGGAGTTAAAATGCAGCCCGGTTTCAAATGCAATTTTACAGGATTTCTGTGCGTCCTTAGCGGTCATTTTCACGCACGTATGAAAAGTTAAGTATCACAGAGGGTTTTTCACTGTTACTTGTTACGTCCTCAAAATAACAGCATTGCACACGCTGCAAGCTGTCGTGCATACGTCCTCCGTGTCAACCTCCAGTTCTCCTCTCTCAGCTAGTGCCAATTAACAACTAGAACTTGCTGAGAAATCCTGACGCTAACATAAATGTATTTGGTTATTCCAATTTTTTTTTCTGTATTTCAACGAAATACAGTAAGTTTAACGAACGTCAGACTACTACTGACAATTCCTAGTGTCCTGAATTTGAAACAAACACCACCCCCCCCAACCCCTCTTTCCTCCTTCCCCCCCACCCCTTAAACGGTTTTATTTATACATCTGCTGAACATTCAGGTATGTCTGAGGACAGTAACAATACCTATTTTTCCAAAGAGGCTTACACTGGGAAACAAAATCAAGGAAGGACTAAATGTCACAAAATACAAAATGTTATTTGTGTTTGAGGGGAATTATGGAAACCCAACATCTGCCTACGTGATTGCATCTTATTGCTGTCAGACCTTTTTTTTTTCACTGTAATTTTTCTGTTTGGATGAGTTCTTCAATTTTTCTGCATCTTGTGCTGTTCTGTAAGTAATATTAGTAGGCAAAATGTTGAGGTTCACGTGAACTAGATTGAGCTCTTCTTCTGGAAATTTCAAGGGGAACTGTTTTCAATCAACAAGAAAGTAATCCTAGGGAAATGCCCACATTACTAGCTGAAATCAAATAGTGTTAAATTTTACATTCGTTTCCTGTTCCTTGGGTATAATGTTGAAATTAAAGGCAGGTTTTTTTACCCCCAGAAGGAGGATACTGAAATACATTCTTTGTTGCTTTTACAGCAGGCGTTGTCACACAACCTGTTTCTCTACTTTATTTGCCGTGGAGTGGACAGAAGTCCTCAGAAGATGAGAACGTGACCAGGTGAGGAGAGCGGATCTCTAAATGTGCTCTGGGTGGTTCTGCAGGCACGCGATGAAATCCTGGATCGATTGACCCTCGTAGCAGATCTTGTAGATGGTTGTAAATAATGGAAACCTAAAAGAAGCGCGTAGCAATGAAAATAGTTTTTAAAGTTTATATAAGCATTTCCATTCCATTTATAATGGGGGGGGAAAAAATATTTTTTGTTACATTAAAAGGAAAGTGGAAAATTTTTCTCTCAACAATATAATTTTAACTTGGAGGTGCCTTTACTGGAAGACTTTATAGGGCAATTAAGAGGAGCTAGGGGCAATTCTTGAGGGTGACAGCAGAGAGAAGAGCTGTTTTGGAGACAAAATTCCTATCCAGCATTTTTTATTTACAAAAAAATCATGAATTGCATATCCTCTTTTTTCTCCTGTGTGCAAAATGCATATATTATTTGCATTCATTACTGATATCAAAAAGACTAAAAAGAATGAAAATGTCTAATGATTTTCTTTTCCTGGCTCAAAGGGTTCTTTCCCTTTTGCAAGCTGTCTTAGTCATTATGTGGTAAAAAATGAGTCCACTGAATGACTTGGAGCTGAGTGTGTAACTAAGTGCAATTATAGCGTACTTATTAGATCAAGTTTTGATTTAAAGTTCACGTCGTGTCAAAATGAGCTTTTCTTCTCTCTCTCATTTTTGAAAGATAGTGCCACTCGAATCTTCTGTACTGTTATAATTCTAATAGGGGTTTTTTTAAAGTATTCATTTAGCAGTGTTTGACCTCTCAGTACTGCTAATGTACGAGGGGGAATGGGATGGAAGGAAGTTTAGCTTTTCTATTGTGTAAGCGGAGACAAAGGTTTCAAATTATAAATAGTCTTACATCATCCCAAACAATTAGAAGCACTTTTTATCTCAGCATTATTTGTGGCACTAAAGCATTGATATCAGCACGTTACCTATTCAATGACTATAAAATTTTTTTATTAGGAGTCTGCTCCTGAATTTTATACTGAGATAACCTAGTTAACCTTTGCACCGAGAGCAGTATTGCTGCAAGCTGTAACGGTGATACACTGAGAACAAGAAACCCTTTGACCCATAGATCGTGTTTGCAAGCTGACTCTGTGTATGGCCTTCAATCTTCTTTAGCGGGACGGGGATGTCTGGGTAGCTCCTTTGGATTATTATTTCTTTTGTTTCCTATATGTCTGTGGCTTTTTTCTTCTAACGCTGTCCAGCCTTCATCCCGTTGTACTGACCACGGCAATGAGGACTCAGGCTAAGCTGAGCTCTAACGGTGGCCCAAGATGTAGAAAGCAGTTGTTGCAGAAATGAACAAGATCATTAAACACAAGACCGTTAAGGAGGTTACGAATCATTCATAATTTGTGTTGATTCAGTTGTTTTTTTAAATCAAAGCACTTACTTATCGAGCATATTTTTCTGTTTCAGGATCTTGTAGACTTCAGCTGAGGTCTGAGGACCTTGCAGCTTTTGTCCGTTCAGCATCTCATTTTCCAGTTCCTCAATGGACTAGAAGAGAGGAGACTGATTACTTGGATCAGAGGGGATACTGCCGCGATACCAGCAGTTATCAAGAAGGTAAACAGCTAATGATGCCTTTGTAAAACACAGAAGGATTTCTTCATGCGTTAGTGTAAAATATTTCAAAATCCTCCTTACTTTTCCTGTGCGAGCAAAGGCTTCTGCTACTTTCCTGTTGCGTCCCCCGTAGCAGGTAGTGATTAGATCGGCGACCCCGCAGCTTTCCAGAAAAGTGGCTATCGATACTGGTCCCCTGCAGAACATCTTGGCAAAGGCCACCATTTCCATAAGGCCCAAGCGTATAACTGCTGCCTTTGTATTATCACCAAAATCCAGTCCGTCGCAGAACCCAGCTCCCACTGCTACGATGTTCTAAAAACAGTTTAGTGCGAAATACAGAGGAGGAAAGGAAACGGTCAGGCAAGACGTGCGGTTTATCAGCATGCACTGAGCTTGAAGAAAACCCTGCAAATCTGTCTGCACCCCGTTCACCCGAAGAAGGTTCCATTTCCAATGGCCATGAGTTTATGTTATGAAGAAGGTGGACAGCTAACTACTGTCGAACAACAGTGGCTGGGCTTCTAGAAGATTATTATAAAGTATCCTCTGTTATTCCAGTGGGCAAAAATCAAAGCAGCTTGTTCAATATAGTAATATTGCAATCACGTAGCGTGTATGCAATTAATGTTTTGTTTTTCTGCTAGTTCCAAGTTGGAACTCACTGACCTTTCTGTTTAAACTATTTAAAATATCCAACATGGAGTCACGCCTTCCCAGGTTTTCTCTGTGGGTCTCTAATTTAAACAGGCATGGGTTCTACGTACAGGTGCTACAGTAGATCAAACTTTGGTTTTGCCTGCAGAAACAGTCAGTAGAATTGCCCTTCTCTACAGCTCTAAACAAATCTCTCAGGATCCTAAACGTCTTCACAACTCCTCACCATTGTCCTGCACACCTCTCTTCCCATCTCCTAATTCCCAGCCCCTAGATAAGTGTAGCTCACTGGACGCGAGTAATATGTCACCTAGTACTGCCGTCGAAGTGTTTGCTCCAGACATGCACAGGCCCCAGTGCAGATTTTTTCCTTTTTTTTAGCAAAGGCAATGCCAAAGCAATGATTTCAAGAGCAGCAAAGATTTCCCACAAAACAGAAGCAACCTCTCTCCCCTCTGCGCCTGCCCCCAGTTCCAGTCTGTGGCCGAAAGCAAAATCTGGGAGTACTTGGTTTTGTACGTAATGAAACTTTTCATTCTGTATGTAAGGTTAAACAGGACCAATTCTTTCCTAGCCAGTAATCCCCCCTCCTCCAAGGAAAGGTGAATTATTGAAGTACAAATGATTGAATGTACAAAAAAGTACAAAGGATCACCGGCTGGAGTCGCTTTCAGCACATTTAAAAGCAAACACCAAATCTCACTCAAGTGCCCCCTCACTGGAAACTTGGTGATTTTGTTATTTGTTCTGATCCAGCCTGGGATCTTGACGTGGGTATCGCTGAATGCCGCACAGACGTGCTGTCAACACAGAGCATCACTTCTGACGCAAACTTCCTAGTGGGTTACTGCTTGAACCGTGGAAATAAGTTATTAGTGGGAGCTTCTATATGTAGTAAGAGTTCTTTGTTCCATGTGCTTACATGCAGACAAGAAAATACAGCGGACTAAAGTCTGCCCTCAGAAGCAGAGGTGCCTCTGGTTAAATAAAGATAAAAATACAGCTATTGTGAAATGCTTTGCCAGCAGTTATATTTTTAAGTAAATTTTCCCTTTGTAACAGACTGGAAAATTGGCACGCAAACATCTTGTCTGTGCTCACTCATCATACGGTGGCAGGACTCACGTTAGACCCTGTGGCTTACAGAATACTCAGGTGAGGGTAGAATTTAGCCCTAATAAAAACATTTTGGTTTGAAATCACTCACTTTTAAGGCTCCACAAATCTCCACTGTATCCGAGTCAAGCACCACGGTAATCCTGAAATTGGGGGTCTGCATTAATTCTTTAAAGATCTCCCCTTGTCTTTTGTTTTGGCACCCTGTGGGAAGGAAGGATGAAAGTTAGAGCCTTTTTGCAACGTTTCAGAGTACACACAATTAACTGAAACCTGAAATAAGGTCCCAGGGACCACTTGAGGTTTTGTGGTCCCAGTAACTGGGTGTTGCTAAACAAGAGATTTGTGCTGCTGGAAGCCAGTGTTAAATGTATGCAAGTCCCAGGGCATTGACCAAGCATTGCTCAATAACGCTTTAAAGAGCTTAAAAGTAGATAGTGCCTAATGCAGCTTTCTGCTTGAGAAAGCTTGTATATCCACAAACCTTGCAAAAGATAATATTTACAAATCGCTTTGTACAGCACAACGGTATAATTGCTGCTTTGAAAATGTAAATCGGTATAATTGCTAAGTATTATTATGGGGTGCAAATAATTCCCAATTACAGGAAGATCCACAGATGATGAAGTTGAACGTTGGCACTGCTCGAACATTTATGTTACCGATTCTATGGAGGTTGTGTATCGTGTCATTACAGTGCTTGCCTAGGTATCGAGAGGAAGGGTAGCCAGCTGGGCAAAGACTTCTGAATGGAGTTTCACTTCATTTTTATATGAGGCAACTTGGTTTCCTTCAGGGAGAGCTCAGCAGTGAGGAGCTGTAGTGTTTTCCAGCTGTTGCTCCTGGAGGGGTTCTGGGCACTCAGTGTTTTTGAGTATTAAAGAGCCTGGGCAATAGCACTCTGGTAGCTGTGGGGTTTCTGCCCCATCTTACGAGAAACTTTGGGTTTGCTTCTCGTCCTTCTCAATAACTGATGTTGGGGGTTACCCAGTCTCTTTGAGGTGGCTCTTCCTGGGCTATCTGGCTTTCCACAAAGACAAAAGCGAGGGACAAAGCTCTTTGCACAGTCATCATCACAGCATGGCTTCAAACTGGGCCCGCAGAAGTTAAACTCCCCCCAAGAGAATGAATATTGCTCAGCTCTCCTAATCATGTCTAGTCCTGTTCGTGCCTAGTCGCTCTGCCAGCAACAAATGCCCAGCTGGTACAGTTTTCACCATTACTATAACCTTTGCAAGGCAAAGGAACAGTAGTGCAACAATAATTTTTTTTTTTTTTTTGTCTTCCCTAGCTATGGAAGGATGTAACTTTAATTTCTGCTGACTTTAAAAAATCAATGGCTTTTAAAAACTACTGGATGAACTTTCCAAGTCAGGTCAGACGCAGTTCTGGGAGGATCTGAGGCTACATCTTGGCAAGCAGTCTGAATGGGAGGGAGGAACAGAATGTTACTGGTTTTATTTTTTTGTTCTTTTGGGTTGTTTTTTTAAAAGAAAGAAATTTGAAGATGGTGAAATACACCTCAGGGAGCATGAGCACATACGAGCTTCTGATTGCACTTCTCTATCTAGAATGTATAGTGTATCAACCGCCGATGGGCTCAGTGTTGAGCTGTAGAGACATAAAAGGTGGCTTTTGCCAACTCCTACAGAAACAGGATTAATTTTTTTTAATGGATTCAATTAGCTGTCAGCACTGAAACCCACTGTCAGTTTGGATCTGATCCTGCCAGCACCAAACTCCCTGGAAATCACCCTGCCTCCCTGAATGAGCTCAGTGGGCACCGCACCCACCGCACCGCTTGGGAACCACACGGGACCCATCACATCCCCCTGCTACCTCCAGAGGTTATCCTGTTGCCCAGCCACGGGTGACGTTAAACCACAGCTAGCGGCTCTAATTTGCTCTTTGCGATAGTTACCAATGGTGGTTTCACAGAACTTCTCATCAGCCACTTCTTTGGCTATGTTGGCCCCCATAAGCACACTGATATCTATTTTCAGTTTCTCTCGAATGAGGTCAGATATGAGCTTCAGGCCGTCAGGACCCTCACCGATACCCTGGATAAAAGACGATAGTCAAAGCCAAGTTACTAGAATAGGAAAATGACAGCAGTAGAGCACCGGTAAAGCAGAAGGTGTTCCATTGCCTGCAGCTCTCCGGTTTTAATTGGAAGCATTCGGGTCTTACATTCACTAGCATTAGCCATTAATACAAATGCTCTGGGTTTGTACTTCGATAACTGCAAATTCAAGGCAAGTTCAGGGAGAAGGTAGCGACAGTCGAGGTAGCCCTGCAAGAGACCTCACATCCAGTGCTGCTGTCCTGAGGCATTCCTCGATGCTGTATTTTTCCTTTGTGTTAAACTCCTGTAGTACAGAACCAGACTTTCAAATTAAGCCTACAAGCAGTGGCTTTTTTGCAAGATCTAAGTATTAATCTGAGTGCTTCATTGGTATTAAGGAGTGTACTGAACTGTCTCAGGGTTTTTTTTTTTTAAGCTAAAGAAAGAAGTAAGTTTGCAGGAATTTCCTTCCTCTCCCACCCTCCCCTCCTCTGTGCACTGCTGCTTGTGAGATAATTTCTATAGGGAAAAAAAAAAAAGGGGGAAGAGCTGGTATTGCAGTCTGAAAACTTGAATGACATTTTCATTACAATTTTAAATTGGATATTTCCTGTAATGCAAGCAATAGAAGAAGCAGTAGACTACATTCCTATGCTTTGTCTCTGACTTTTAGTTTGAGGTTCTCTTAAAATATTAATTCCTTTTAAGATTACGATAATCTGGTACCTCTAACCTTAAAAAGAGATTCCTCAGTTCATGCCAGATTGAAATTGCTTCAGTTCTGCAAAATCAGTAGTGTTATTGTGCTCTTTTAATGCTGCCAAGAACAGCTTTAGCATGTACTTGGAAGAGGCACTTTGACCCAGTGCTCTTTCCAGTTAAGAGTTAATAGATGCTGTAGCCTGATGCGTATTTTTTCTGGCAGCAGCACCAGCTTACGTAGCCCTCTCTGCCCACTTTCACCTCCGTGCTGGTCCAAGTGGGAACCGATCCAGGCTAAAGATGGCTGGTGAAGACAGTTACTCTTAGCCCGGCTGGGTTGCCCCATCCTTTCCCCTCCACAGCCATGTGAGCAGCAGAAGGGCTGGCAGAGGCTGGCTAAGTTTTAACTCTTGCAGAAAGAAATGCTTGTGTTCATGCAGAGCACGCAGCTGAGGACTGGAGCTCCTACCCTTAAGTTGGAGATATTTATTTACTCCGTACAGATTGAGTCTGTGGAGATGACAACTTACCTTGATCAGTGAAATCCCGAATGTCCCGGGTTTTATCTGGCCTGCGATCTGCTCACAGATTCGTTCAATGAATTGATGTGGCAGAACAAACATTAAAATGTCTGCCCCATTTGTTGCTTCGACCACGTCCGGTACAGCCACCTGGGACAAGAGTGACAACTGAAATGAGCCCCAGGTAGGAATTCTCACACCTTGCAAGATACCAACGTGCCGAAGCCATTGCAGATGCCTTGCAAATGTCTTTAATTTTAGTTGGCACTGTTGCGTAGCTGCTAGCTCTTCAGGTGAGCAACTGCAGCTCTCTTCTGAAATATCCAAAGCAGCCTAACGATTTTATGTTTGGATTTTTTAAATTTATTTTATTTTTAACTTGCCTCCCATCCTAGCCCTCTGTGGATAACCTGGGGAAGATGATATACTTTCTAAACTTGCACCGTCCTGGGAAGCCCCTTTGCTGGTTCAGCTTCTTCAGGTGGTTCCTGAAGATACTGAGCAACCCCATATGGTTCTTCTGGAATGAGTGGTAGCACTGGGGAGCACAGGAGCAAACCGGGTGGTGAGACAGAGCCTCTTCTGGCAGTCTTTAGTTCCCATAGGTCACCAGCTGAGACTTACTCAGGAATAAACTATATCAAAAGGCAGAGACTATTATCATCTTTGGGGGGTATGCGCCTTTGTTTTAAATATATAGTAACTTGACCAATAGTTACAAAACCCTGTACAACACCCTTAATAACTAGCAAGCTGTATCTTCCTCCAAATGCTAGCATTACTCAGAACAACAGTTCAAGCCAGGCTACAGAGGCGACGGCAGGTCAATTTGAGCCTGCTATCACAAGCAGTTTACAATCAGAGCGAACATTGCCCTTGGACGCAGCCTTGGAGCACACCGCCTTAGAGCAAGTGGGATTCCCGGTGGGAGAAACAGAACTGTTGCCAGCAAGGCTGCTTCTCCAGGAATATGGCAAAGTGGGAGTGGGGCAGAGGCTAGCAGTGCTGTACAGTGTTCCTGTCTCTCCAAAACGTCGCAGAGCAATGCAAGGAAAAAAATAGTTTGTTTTTTTGTTTTTTTCCCCTCAGTCGGAGATGAAGATGTGAGGGTCCCTCCAGGCTTTACTGCAACCAGCTGATTTCTGCTGGTAAAGCCTCAGACTTTGCTAGAGACAGGATGGAGCTGATCTCAAGTGATGATGACAAGCCTGTTGATCTGCTAGAGGGTTGTAAAAATAAGTGAGAAGTCAATTCTAACCCAGGAGAACTGTGTGCCAAGTTCAAACCACAGGAGTGCAAATATGCAATCGCAGCACTAAATGGAGTACTAAATATAACCACTCTCCAAGGAAGGAGGCCCACCATGTGCAGCATCTTAACTTCCTTTTACAACTGCAAGTGTTCCAGAAACGCAGTGCTACTTTCTTTAATTCACAAAACAGTGGCATTTGGCAAAATCTTGAACAGCCAAAACCCCTCACCTTGCTTGCTTTGGTAGCAATAAATTATCTAAGCTGATTAATTTAAGTAGAGATGCATAATTTGGTATTTTAAATGTCCATGAAATTTATATTTTTGGTGGAATTTACAGCATTATTAATTATAGCAGTGTGTTGCTATCCTGAAATCACCCATGAGCCGATAGCTCATTCATCTTCTTGTAAGCCACAGCTGTTAGCTGTGCTGTTGATTTCTTTTTTAGAAGAAGGGAGAGCAGTAGCTTTCCCTTTTTTTCCAGAAGATGCTGTGGGTTTGAAATATCTCAGTTCTGTGTAGACAGATCTCTGCCTGTCATTTATAGAGTTGTGCTGATTTCTGCCGGAGAGGAGGAGGGTGCGTTACCAGCACCCGACACAGTTGGGTGTTTGAAGTTGCGTGTGACATATGAGACAAGCAGAAGTGACAGAAGTGAGTTATATTCCAGCGTACTTAAAATATTGGAGTGAGTTAGGTGGCAAACCAGAGTGAAGCAGTGAATTACTTCCTAATTTTAATTTTGCCAGATGTTGCCTCCCTTATAAAAAATAACAATATTTCAGTGATTTTTTTTTTTTTTTTTCAACTTACCACATTTTTGGGTATCTTGTATCCAGGCAGATATTTAATATTTTCATGTTCCTGGTTGATTATTTCTGAGAGTTTTCTTCCATCGATGATCTCTTCAAATACCCACATCTTGACGGTAGGATCAAATCTGTTGGAATTCTGGACATTTTTGCCAATGATTCTTGCTATGGCTGATCCCCTTTAAAAAGAAAAAAATTGAAATAACTAATAGGAAACAAATAGTAGTTTTATTGTGGATTGGAAACACAAATTACTTTAAACATAATAACTCATAAAAGGCCTGTGCTATAAAGATGTTCAGGTGCTTGCTACGTTTATCAGGAAGCTTTATCCACTACCCTCCATCAAAACCCCCTCAAGTTTAAACACACAGAAAGTAGAACCAGAGGAAACGTAACTGTAATAAGGGATCTGAAGTCATAACAAGGACTACAGAGTGAAGTACCATCAACAGCACTGAAAATAGAGTATCTGGGATTAAAATCTCTCTTGCTCCTTGGATAATTCTTTTTTTCTGAAGACCAACAAATGTAAAATAATCCAGGTAGCAAAGCACTGCTGATCAATCTTGCTGTTGCAGTCTTTGTGCATCTCATCTAAAATAGATGTATCCCGCTTTCCTACCAATAACCAAACAGTTGCAATAAGGATTTTATGTAAGAGCTAAATCCTCAGAAACTGTTCTTTTCTTAAAAAAAAAAAAATCTTCAACCTGATGGTTTCTCTTTATTTATTGTTCTAATTATCACTGTAACAGGATCTGTAATAGTTGCAGCCCAAGGATATTTTAACTATCCGGTATCTTCTTCAGTCATGCTGAGCATTTTTTAATTTCAGTTTAGACAATAATTTTATTTCCCTATCCATCACTGCAGCCTTGCAAACCTTCACTTATTTTTCTTGGCAAGAGGGAATTAAAAACCCTGCAGAAAATATTGGAAGTATAGCTTAATGCCCTTTCAATTATATGGGGAGGAGGGGTGAATATTTTTACTCCTCTCTTCCCTCCTTCCATTTTAATGCTACTTCAATCTTTCAAGTACTGGCTATTTTACTAACACAACTGAAAGAGGAGCTCCAGACAACGCTCTTGTCCTCTGACCCACTTGTAACGCACCCGCAATGAGGAGCGTGAACAGGATTTAGCTGCGGTATGTTTTCTGGAACTGATAAAGGTCTCAAGTATATCCAAGACGAAGTCCAGGTAGGTCTGTGCTGTCAATGGTTCAAAGGGAAACCACGTCGTAACTGGCTCACCTTGGCTCAACCATATTTTTGATGTAACAGGTTTGCACAAGGCTGAATTGCTCAATAAGTCATAAAAGAATAAGGGCTTCGTCTTAATCTTTAGCGATAAAGAAGTCCTACTGAGATCAGGTTTCACTTTGCTCAGTGTTGACTACATGCTATATCCTGAGCTGCCGTAATGCTTTTTTGGGTTTTTTGTTTTGGTTTGGGTTTTTTGGGTTGGTTTTTTTGGGTTTGGGGGTGTGTGTGTTCTTTTTTTTTTAAAGGGATGATTGGTTTTGGTCCTTTAAAATATTTAGGGAAATGTTTTAGGGGTGAACATTTACCATAAGAGTTCTGCTTTTTTGAAAGAAAGGCATGCAGTCATATTGTACATTCATATTATTTATGACATTACTTATATTCTGGTTCTCTTGCCCTGCTATCAACAGAGAGCACGATCAAGGCTTGAGCTGAGGATGAATTGTGGCTCTGCACAAGAAGTGTGTATTAGTAAGAAAAGGTTTTTTTACGGACAAACTTGAGATCTAAATTCATTGTCCAGGTTGTGCTGGAGACTCCAGCTGGAGACCTCAAGCCTATCCATAAAAATAACTTTTCTAGTTATGTACCAAGTTCATACGATTTTCTGTTGAAAGAAGCAGACTCCAGCTCTGACCTCTGAAATCCTGAATGGGACTCGCAACTCTCAGTAGATAAATCTGATCTTCTAGCAGAGCTGTCATTACCACCGCGCTTGGATGTTGCCACCCAAGGATTTTCCTATTGACAAGATATTGGTGATGGTATCTCGGGCATAAAGGTAGCTCCACAAATGACAGTATTTTCGTTTGGTTTCTCTTTAGATGAATGAGGATTTGGGGCAGAAAGGGTTTAACGTTTAAAAGGCATTGAGTAGTCGTCAGGGAAAATACCTCGCCACAAACCCATCAAACAGTTCAAAACCTGATGCTCTGTTTTACTTAGTCCATTTTAAATTCAGCCTTGGGATCAGCCTTGGGAAGCAGAATTGCTTTGTCTGTGAAGGCAGTGGTCGGTAGACTACACAGGCTTGGCAGAAGAGGGCTGCTTATGCAAACAAAACCAAGAACGCTCACATATAAAGACTTTGCCATGGTTTTATTTTCTCCAAAACTCAATTTAGTGAAGGTTAATAGAAGGCAGAGAACTCCACTTAGATACTTTTTAAAAGTAAGTGAAAACTGCCAATCAGTCTTTTTTCCCCCCAATTATGTTAATTCATGTTGGAAGTGATTTACATATTGCTAAGAAAAAGAAAGCTTTGATCTGGAGATTCCCTATCAGTATAACGAGAAAGCTTTGATGTAGAATAACTCAAATAAGACCCATTATTTACATATGCCAATATGAAAGTGTTTGTGGCATGCAACAGATCAGGTGAAACACAGAGCTTAACGGACCCCATGAAGCAGCTAGTCCCTTCCCTGTACAAAGGGCAGCCAAACATACTTATGCCGTTCCTAATAGTTTTTCCAAGGAGGTCTTAAAGACCTCTATGGTTGCAGGTCTCTTCCCCAACCAGCCCATCCCAGGACTTTGCTATCCTTAGCATTAGAAAGATCATCCTCATGTTTAACCTAAGTCTTTCTTACTGCAGTTTAAGCCCATTTCTATTCTAGAAGAGCAGAATATTGTTTTTCTCCTTTAGATGCTTGAAGATGATCATGTCTTCCCCTAGGCTCTTTCTTGGCCAACCACCCCAATTTTTTTTTTTAAGTTATAGTATCGCTCAGGTTGGAAGGGACCATGAGAGGTCTCCAAAGTGGGAACAACACTGAGTTCTGATGGGTTGCTCAGGGCTTTGTTCAGGTGAGTCTTGAAAACTCTCCAAGGACCACCTGCTCTCTGGGCAACCTGTCCCAATGCTTTATTATTCTCCGAGGGTTTTTTTTTTCTCCTCTCTTTATATATTGAATCAGAACCTCCTCTGGTTCAATTTATGACCATTGGCTCTTGTTTTCCTTCCGTGCACCTCTGTAAAAAGCCCGGCCATCTGTCCATATTGAAGACAAGAGCCTAGTTCAAGCTGGATCTTCGCTGAGGACACTGCAGTCCAAACAAATCTAAGAAGACTGGGAGAGCTTTTGGATTCTGAAGGGCCAGGCAGTGAATTAAACCTCTATTTTTAAAAAACAGATAACTGAACCATGATTAACATAAACACAAACCCTCCTGCACTGGCTGGCCACTGCAAAATGCTGTGCAGCACTTGCTTCGCTTAACTACATCACTCATGAGTCTCCTGGCAGTGTTGACTTAGTAAGACCCTGTGACTTGCTGAACTTCTGCAGCTGACATGAGCTATTGCAACATGCGGTGTCACGTGTCAACCACGTTTCTGAGCTGCAGGAAAGTCTCAAGAGCAGTGATTTGTCACCCAAATATTCAGGAGGAACATAAAAAAATGTTTGCCAAAGATAAACATTATATTTCTATGTTGTGCTAAGACAACCTGTTCTGCCACAGGTTAAGGGGAGGGATGCAAGCACTGGAATGACATGGTGAAAGCGGCAGTCGGGGAAACGCTGGTGCAGAAATGACGGGGCAGGACTGCGTCCGTCAGGGCCAGAGAAAGCCAGATGCGTGACGGTGAGTTCCCGAAGAAGACTTAGCTGTGCAGTTACATGTGAAAGGCTGTATCTGAGAGGTGTCACGCACAAAGAACCTGTGATCCGGAACGAGCAATGCATGTGGGGGCTCAGAAAGCAGTGGACTGGTTTTGCAAGGCAGGAAGGCAAAGAGCCGTGCTTTAACTATGCTGTGTTCTCAGCAGCTCACAAGCCACCACTCCCTCACCTATTGATTTTCTTTGACATTTGCTTCTGCTCAGCTGTCAGATATTTTAAAAATCTTACGGAGCTTGCCATCCTTGTACAAAAACAATCCACAGAACTACCTGGAGGCTGGGTTTGCTAATCCCAAGCGCATGCACACACACGTTGGTCTGTTTGTTTGTGCTCAGCTTACATAAACAGTAAGAAAAGTAAGATGTGAAGTCCAGTGAGATAGGGTTTACTTACTTCAGTGAGGTCTGTCAGACCCAAGGAGCTCTGGAGAGCCATGCTCTTGTCCAGGCTAGAAAGGACTGAGCAGTAGCAAACATATTCTTAGAAATGGGGTTAAGGATAAATGGGGGACCTGAACGCAATGCTTGTACCTGTGTCCGCACCAAGATGCAAAACGACATGCTGAGGAGGATGGAAGTGAAATGTGCCAATAAGTCGCGGCTTTAAATGAAGCCTGTGCCGCGGTTCCTTTAAAGGAATGCAAACAGCATCACCGCTCTCCTCACTACTGAATGCTTAAATGTGAACTGCCTGGGCCCTGCCACGAGCACACACAGCTACAGAGGCACAGCTCTGGTCCTCTCTGGAATCTCGCTGTCCTCTCAGCAGGCTTTAAACGGTTCATACACCTCAGTGATGCAGGAGCCTCATGTCTTTCCAGCTCTCACTGGCTGGTGCATCTCTCAGGGACGACGGCCCCTGCCCGAGGAGTCCACAGCGCTGAGGCGGAACAAGATCGGGATCCGGGCCGCGGTTTCAGGACCATGGAGACCCTCCGCCGCCCGCCCTCCCCGCCCGGCTCCTCCCGGGCCCCCGCCGCTCCCCGTGCCGGACCTGTTGCGAAGCCCCCGGCAGCGGCGGGGGGGAGCCGGCCCGGGGCGCGGCCCGGCCCGGCGGTCCCGGTGTGCCGCCCCGCTGCGGGGGGAGGAAGAAAACAAGGAAGGAACGGGAAAAGGGGAGAAAAACGGAAAGAAATGGGAAAAAAGGGAGCAGTGGGGAAGGGAGGAGGGCAGGGGGGGCGGAGGGGTGCCCCTCCGCGCTGCGGCACTCACCAGTTCCCCGAGCCGACGATGCAGACGCGGAGCGGCGACATGCTGCGGGCTGCCCTCCCGCTCGGTGCTGCTGCCGGCGGCTCGGCGCGGTTCGGCTCGGCTCGGCCCGGCCCGGCCCGGCCCGGCCCGCCTGCCAGCACCGCCCCTCCCGACTCGGCCCCCGGCGCCTGCGGGAGGGACGGGCGTGAGCGGGCGGCGGCCCCGGGGGCAGTGCCGCCCCCGCCCCGGCTCCGCCTGCAGCCCCGGCGGCTTTTCTGCCTGGGTCGGTCCTTGCCCCAGGGGCTGCCCTACGAGCGTCGGCTGGGACCCGGGGGGACTCAGGGCCGTGGAGAGGGAACGGGGAAAATGGTGCCTTCTCCAAAATTCACGGGCATGAGGACCTGCGTGGGGAAAGTGGGGGAGCCCCGTACTTCTCGCGGCACGGGACCTTCCTGCCCATCGGCAGCTCCGAGGGTTTCTGCAGGGTGGGTAAGGTGGCGGAGTTTGGGAGGGATATAAGCTTGGCCCTTAGGGGCAGTGAGAAACACCTCGAGGTCCCACCTGTCCTGCCGGACAGATGCGTAATGCTTAAATTCTTCCGACAGATGAGGAGCACACCAGAGAAAGGTTATGAGTGCATTTGCAGAGCCAAATTCAGCTGATAAATCATCAGTGACGGACTATATCACGGTTCCTAATATGGGACATCAAATAAAAGTTATCTTAAAAGGAAGGACAAAACGGAGTGTCGTTCTGTTTCCCTACATGGTCTGATCATGCATGACGCCCTACAAATTACCACATTTCACCTCTCAGCCCTCGACTACACTCTGTGTCCTCTTCAAAGCAGCCTTCTCTCTCGTTTTTGAGCCAGAGAGCTGCATTTGCTACCTTCCCTGTGCTTGCACTCCTGCTTCCCCTAGTCCTGCCGTGCCCAGGCTCCCTTCCCTGCTGGGGGGCTGTAATCATAGCGGTGACCACATCTGCTGCCCTCGCACCAGGGCCTGGCTCAGTGGGTTTCTAGCTCCGTGTGACGAGGAGGCCTAACCCTGTGATTCCTAGAGGGAGACTGGCTGCCAGCGTTTTGGAAGCCCATGGGTGTTTCTGGAGGTACACATACGCTCAGCTCGCCTGCTGTCAGCTTCATCGGCTCAGCTATGTGGTGCATCCTGATGGAGGTGAGAGTGTTTGGGGACATTACAAACAAACTAGGGCAAAATCCTGCAAAATAGTATCTTGAGAAAATGATGGGGACAGGTTCCTGAAGCACGTGTGAAGCCTGATGGGGAGCTCTGCGAGAAGAGGCATTACCCACGTGCACAGTTTGAGTACAGCCAAAGCACAAGAGCCTTTCTCCGGTTCCAGGTGCATTTCCTCCAGTCTCCTGCTTGTTCACCATGATTTACTCTTTCCCTGGCTGTATAGCTCCTCTGTGCCTCTAGCGCTCTTATTCCTTTAACTTATTCCCCCTGTGAAGAAGATCTACTGTGGAGGTGAGGAGGAGCCATCATCCTTCTTGCACTGTTCAGCCCCCGAGACTTCTCTGCTTGTTGCAAGCTCTTCTGTCCTGGTGAGCCCCCAGGCCCCAAGGGGAGGACACACTCACTGAAGCACTGGCTTCTGCGACTAATGCATGCAACAGAAGATGTCCCTAGTCTATATAGTACGTAAGTATTGCAAACTGTAATGGTTTCATTTAAATTAATGTGGAAGCTTTTAATGACAAAGGGGAACTGTATCAGTTCGGTGGCCTCTGGACTGATGAATTTATGTGCCCTCCACATTCAGGTTGCACTGACCATTTGGTCGGTGCACAGAAGCTGGCAGGGGTGAGGCTGGCAGGGAATGAGCAGGCAGATGGATATGGCAGCACTTGTGAAGAGCAGAGGACGCAGCCTGGGACTGTGAGTACACGCATTAGCTTATACATCTGTGACACTACTTGGCCGTGGAAGTAGGTAACTTGTGCTGCTGATGAACTGTCCTCTGGATTTGTGCAGTCACTACTTCGTGGAGGTGGATAGGAGAGCGTTCACGCACAAAGGACTGTTCCAGGTGGTCTGCAGGCAGTTTTACACGGCAGGTTCGGATGCCAAGGCTGTCTCAGTAGCAGTGTTGTGTGGGGACACAGAATGGCCCTGAGAAATCGGTCCTTTGGCAGATTCCAGAGCCCCGGGGCCATACAGCACACACCGGCGGCTGCTGATGACTGTCGTTTTATCAGGCAAGGAGAAAGATCTGTTCTTTCCCACAAAGGCACAATGTTTGTTTTCCACATAGGCCCGCGAGCACTACCCCTCAGGTGTGAGTCATTAGCACATAACAGACATAAAAGCTCAGTCAGCTTAATAAGGAGGATAAAGGCAACCCTCTCAAGGCCACCCCCACCCAAGCTCACCTGTTCTTCCGCACCTAATGGGTCAAGCACGTGTCAGCAGCCGGAGATTACACAGCCGAACAGTTTTCCTCTGCCTAGCAGCTGCTGCAAACAGAAAAACCTCACTGTCAGTGCTGCAATGCCAGGGCAGCCGATGGGCATTTTTTCTAAGCCAGGTGTGGCTCTTTCTACGGTGGCAATGCAGTCTTTGAACACCCCGAAAACTGTGACTGAGAAATGCCAAACTCGGCAGGCAGAGGATGGGCAGGGAGGAGAGGTGGGGCCAGGTGCTCTGTAGAGAGGGACCTGAGGGCAAGGTAAAGGGCAGTACGCTCTGCCCTATGGTATAGATATAACCACTGCGTGCTTTGCTTCCTTGGCCACTGGTTGGTGATATTTGGGCACCCTATACTATTGGGTGCATAGGGTAAACCGGGTGAGTATGGGATAGGGCCAGTCCTCTGTTCTTCCCCGGGCGAGCCGGAGCTGGGTCTGGAAGGACACTCTCTGCCCAGTTCTTGCTGCCAGCTCACAGCCTTATCATGCTCCATCTTAAAACTGGTTAGTATTTTTGCCCCCTCTTCTCCTACTGAGAAGCAGTTTGAGACCGTGACTCCTCTCACAGTGAGAGCCCTTCTCATTTCATATCCAGTTTGTGCCCATAGCCAACTTATGGCTATCTGCTGTAGCACAAGTGCTGTCTATAAATGTGAATGATTCTTCTCTCCTGGTGCTTATTCTCCCCCGCTGCCCACCTTAAACCCCAATTGTATTACAGAGAGCAATCAGATCCCTTCATTTTGCCAAGCTCAGCAAGACATGCTCTCTTACCTCCTCTTTTCTCTTCCTCTGATTATCCGGATGGCACTTCTCTGTACCTGTTCCAGCATGAACTCAGACTTGCTGAACACCAATAACCTGAATGATGCCCTAAAATCTCAGCGGAATTTTACCTGATGCCTTGTATATATTTACTCATTGTTCCTGGAAATACGTGGCTTGCTACATGTAAGACTGCATTTACCTTTTTAAGAACTACATCAGGCATGTGGTTCTTCCTCCTCTGTTGTTCACAGTGGATTAATTTTAATTTACAGCAGAAATTTTATCAATCTCCCAGCGCACGCCCTCGCATTTTATGCTGTTACATTTCATCCCATGTCTGTTATTAGGGCATAACAATCATATAACTCTTCCTGTAGGATTTCCTCCCTATTGAAAATGTCTCCCAACTTTGTTGTTAGCAAATGTCATTACCCCACTCGTCATTTTTTGTGCCAAGCTAACTAATGAAATTATTCAGTAAGACCGATTCCTCCAGTCCTATAATTGTGCTATCAGCCCCATCAGCAGTTTTCACCCCCAATACTAGATTCCTTTTGCATTTTATAGTGTTTATGTTAATCCTCAACTTCTCAAGTGTACTAGGTAATACCAAATCAAATGCTTTACCAAAGTCCAGGTGGATAAGATTTGTTAGTTTTCCTTTGTCCGCAAATGCAATTATCTTATCAAAGAAAGATATTGGGTTAGTCTACATATAACATGCCCAGCTTGCACTTTAACCCATTTTCTGCTTCCCTCCATGTCTTTTGTTACTCATGGCTAACATTTGCTCTAAAAAGCCTATAGATTTTGTGCTAAAAAGCCTATAGATTTCAGTGATGGAGAGTATTTAGTCTTCAGAAGTGAAGGGTAAAGAGCTCTTGAGTTTTGTGGCTGTGTTGCATGCGGTAATTTCCATATCCATGCCCTTTAGCCCATTAAGTGTGCTGCCTCTGCTCTCTGGGTTTACATTTTCTTCCTTATGGAAACTGAAGCAACATATTCTTTTAGCTTTTAGGTAACTACCCTGCTGTTATTGTTGGTGATCCTTTCCTTTTTCTTTGCAATCATGCAGCTAAAAACCTTTTGTTCTTGTTTTTCTTCCCAGTGCAGGTCTGATTTGTTTTGATTTTGAGCTGTACATTTAATTTTGGATGTTTGAAGGATAGTTTTCTCTGCATACCACTCCCTTCTTCTTTTTTCACCAGGCTTTCTGCATGTTCCTAAGATGTCCTGCACTGTCTGCATCACAGTTCACATCCTGTGCGGGCATATGGAGCTACAGGTAATATTCTGCCTTATTTTGACCGATCTCTTTGGAAAGAAGTAAGATTCAGGGAGCCTCTTCTGTCTTGTGACTACTTGGAAGCAAAGCAGAATATGAATTTTGCACTCCCTGGGGTAGTGACCAGACAACATCGCTCCTCGGCTTCTCTAGGAATGCAGGCTTCAGAGTTTAGGGAAAGAGAAGCTGAAAATCGAGCTTTTTTTGCTGAACCTTGTGGGTTGATGTCAGCAGGACTCAACAGCGAACACTGAGTTTTCTCACCCATGGAGCTGTGGGTAGAGTTAAAGCTGGGGTAGGTCTGGAGTTTAGAATAAGGGTTTCCAAGCCTGGGTGTGCGAGAGGATCCCGTCTGCTGTGAGTGTCCACAGAAACTTTCCCCTGGCCAAGGTCTGCAGACCATTAAAAACCTACCACTTCAACCCTCCCCAAACTGCAAACACCACACCTGACCCTCACCTTACGCTAGACAGCCTGGTGGATGGCATTAGCATCAAAATTACTCATATATCACAGGTCTCTTTGTTTTCCACTGGAAAATTTTTGCACATAAGCTTTCCCTGAATTATGTTCTAAATGGAAGATTTGCAGGGTTTTAAATGTGTGTGTGTGTATAAACACTAAATTATTGTATGCTTAATTACTTTTAATTATAGGTAGCAAATAATAACCATTTATACTGAAGTAGCATGTCATATCTCAAAGCAGCTCTTCCAGGATGTTAGGTACAAATAAATAATGTCAGTTTATGTCTCTAAGAGCTGACAGTCCAAATTACTTACAGCTTTACAGCTTCCCCATGGACTTCTTGCAGTCTGGTTTTACTGACTCACGGGATCTAGAAAACAAAGCAACAGTGAAGTTTTTACGCCACTCATTTTATTTAGTTGAGTTCTCTGCTGCAGGTTCTGATCAGATTATACAGGAAGAACTTTCTTTTCACACTTAAATTAGTTCTCCAAAAAGGTACTTAGCAGAAAATGAGACTGGATTTTAGCCCTACAGAAATCTATGTAATTCCAAGTAATTTTAGGAATTCAAGCAGAACAGACTAAGAGGTCAATTGTAAACCATCTGTACTCTTTAGGGCTTTCTGTAATCCAACGGAGAAGGTTTTCAGGAGAAGCAACAGGACTATAGCAGAGCTGAAAAATGCATTTGCCGGAAGAAAAACAATACTGGTAACTTAGAGTTAATTTTCTATAAAACAGATGTCAAACTCCAGGCAATAGACCTACGAAGGCTTTCCACAATCCAAATATACCTGCTCTGTAGGCAGTGCAGGCTGCAGTGAGATGGAAGGATGTAATTTGGAAATTATGAAGTGGATGCTGAATTGGTTAGAGTGTGCAGATACAAGTAGGAGACCTGGTAACAATAAGAGCTCAGTATCAGTATCCCACAAGCAGAGCTTATATAGAAAAATAGTTGTCAAATTGTGAAGGACAGGTTTGCCTACAAAAATTACCAAGTGCTTTGGCTTGATTTCCAAACTGATCTTGTTATCATGATACACCTGGAAATGGCATTTGACTGAGATAACAAGCAGCTAAACATGATAATGGGGATCTACAGCAGATGGAGAGATACTCACGTTGCCATAGAAACCTTGCAGAAAAAGTGTGTAGGAGTAAAGCATGGCACAAAAAAGCTTCTAGGAGAAGGGGCTAGTGACTGAACAACTGAATTCACTCAGCAGCTGTTAAGGTTAGTTGAGACATTAATAAAAACACATTAGCTTTCCAGGGAATTGAGTCATGGAGGAAAGGAGTCTTAATGGTGAGCTGCAGAACAGTTGAAGGCAGCAATGCTATGTGTGCCATAGGGTGGGGCAGAAAAAGTCTTTAGAGAAAGGCTGGAGGTGGCCATGAGACAGATGAAAAAGCTGGGAAGCCCCTCAACCACAACCACAGTGCATGCTCCCCTTGCGTCTGCTGAGCACACACCGGACCCAGGCTGGTGGTAAGGGGATGTGCTCTCCTTGGCCTTCTTTTCTCTCCCTGCATCAAGTCCATACGTGCTCGGGAGGTGACCCAGCCCTGCTCATTCCATACCCGCTCACTTCCCCATGTGGAGAACTTGTTGGGTGGTCCCACAGCGCTGCAGGACTGACTCCTCAGGGATGGACTCACATGTGGCTACATTTATTGAAGAGGGAGTCAGGCCCTAAGCAGATGAATGTGTGTTTTTGAGTTACCCACACAAAGGGCTTGACTAGGGGGCTATCTCAAAGAAGTTTCTGTTTCACTCCCTGTTGGGGTGAGTAACATGGCGGAAAAGATCCCCCTGAGCTCAAGGAGCAGAGTCCCCCAGGGACTGCTGAGGCAAGGCAGAAGGCGAGCCCTCCCATGGTGCAGGACAAGACAGAGGTGATGGGCTCCAGCCATCACCCTTTGCGCTAGAACAGCCGGCACTCTGCTGCAGTGGACGGTGAGGCAATACCCTGAGCTTTCTGCCTGCTCACGAGTTGGAGAGAAAAGGGCAGGGAGGCATCCCTGTGTGACTTGAGCAAGCAGAGAGCTGGTGCTCGGGGAAGACCCAGGACGCACATCCAGCTGTCAGCAGCAGCTCCAGCAGACTGATGGATTGAAACCATGCCTGCTTCCAGAAACGCCGCTGCTGCGTGCTGGGCAGCTGTGCAAGTGCAGGCAAAGGGCTTGAGACAAAGTGCTCATCGGTGCTGTGGCTATGGAAATGTCTTGAACTCTGGTCCTAACACAGTTATCTCCTGCTGCTGCTGCTGAGCTGCCTCTCTAGGACAAGCTTTAATCTGTGCGGGGACTTGGAAGTCCCTGCCAAGACAGGGTGTAAGCGCTTTAACCGTTCCCAGGTGGTGGGGCTGGGTGGTGGGCAGAACTGTAGGCTATCAAGGTCTAAAAGATAAAAGGCAAGGAGAACGTGCTGATCGCAATATGCTGGTGTGGAGAGGGATGGGGTTGCTGTGGTCTCCGCTCTTGTGCGATGACTGCAGAGCAGCGTTGCTCCTGCTACTTTGGCAGCCCCGTGGCTGCATGATGAGGATGACAGCTCCAGGCTGTGGCAAGCCTCTCTCTACACAGAAGCGTTCAAGAAAAATAGCTGTACACAGGCAGCAACTCCTATGAAGCTGCTCCGGAGGCAGACGCAAAGTCCTTCAGTCCTGTTCTTTGCTGAGCTCCCGGGGCACGGTCCTTTTCTCAGAGGGTGCCTCCCAGGGGGGAAGCTACTGGGATGACACTCCCGGCTTCCAGCCAGACCGAGTCTTCACTGCTGCCCCAATTCACATTTCCATGTCTGGATCATGTTGGGGTGACGTAATGCTGGAGCCTGAAGCATGACTCAATGCAAAGTCATGCTGAGTGCAACTGGAAATGGTGCCAAATGTGAGAAGGACATGAATGGGTTGTGGACGGGGAGGGAAACTTTGTAGGCAACGTGAGCTGCTGCCATCTGTGAGTCTGGTGCCTTCAGCTGGACCTGCATTACAGCAGAATACGATGCATAGGGATTGATAGAGAAGAACAAGGAAATTAGGAGACAACTGACGGTGACTGGAAAGCCCAAATGAAAAAAGGTTTTGACTCATTAAGACTACAGAAGGAATGATGAATAACCATTAAAAGCAAGCACCAGAGATCCTGCATGTCAAACAGAGCAGTGTTTCATACGCATGTTAAGTTACAGCAAAGCCACAGACCCAGTAACTCAGTGATACTTATAAAGCTTGAAAATCAAGACATTCTTTTAAATGATCGCTACAGTGTAAAATACTCTGGAGGCTGAAATAATTTGTAGTACATTTACCTGACCTTACTGGCCATTTTCACCTACGGTCAGGAGAATACAGCCGTGCACTCAGTATGTTGAAGGAGAAAGGCTGTTCTTTTAACCAAATTTCCTTTCTTGTTCTTGTGTCATGGCATCTACAGTTTTAGCAGGCAGGTATCTTTTATTCTTAGTAAGAATAGGAAGTTCTTTCATGTTAATTATCTAGAAGAGCCCAGAAAACACAAAGTGTTTCCCAGACTATTAATGAACTCGAGTATCAGTTGCCTTGAGAAAGAGTCTAACCCGAAGAACCGTTGATTGTACAATTAACAAATGCAGATGTGAAGTGCTATTAGCAACGTTACTTTTCTGGTCGTTTTCTCATTAGCCAGCAGCTCCCCCAGTTCAGCAATGCTTATGAAAAATCGCGCTCCTGCGATAATGGCAGGCTGCACTTCCAGGATTGATGTCATTCCTCCGCATGCCTGTAGAGGATGTAGTTCCCTTACCAGAGAGGAGCAGTAATTGCTTATCTTCTGTGGACCAGCTACCAGAGGAGCACACCGGTTTAAAACTCTGTTAAACTTGGTCTCATCCAAAGATACTTTTTAGGTCAGGAAAAAAAAACCTGTCCAACCGACAAGGGAGTGGTAGAAAACTTGTATCATCATTTCTATTTAAAAAAAAACCACAACATTTTTTTAAGCACACGGGTGATGAAAAATATGCTGGATTTGAGAGATTTACATGGACATGGACAGATCTTGCTGCTCTGAAGAAAGGATACTGATCTGAAGAAATGCTAAGCATGTATAGCCATACTATAAGCTTCGGAAGAGATCAGCAAGTGTTACACGTTTTTGATCAGATCCTTGAAATTTTCTAAAATAACAGAATGATAAAGTATGGCAAATTTGGCAAATTTGCTTTAACCTGAGTTGTAATAAGACACGATCCACTTCAGTTTGTAGTCATAATCGGGCCTACAAGGATTTGATTTGACAAATGTCGATAAATGTATGTTATCCTTTTCACACTTTCCTCCTCCAGATGTGCAGTTCTTCCTGAGTTCTTCCTCCGGACCTAGAAATCACAGCAAGTGGCAAGGCTCAGGCAGGCTGCAGGCAGGGCACTGCTGTGGGACCTTAGCACTCGCCCTCAGCTGCACTTGTAAGGGCCAGGGTGGGATTTTGGTCATTTTGAGCCACTGAATTATAACTGGGGGAGGGGACTGACAGCAGTGAACCTGAACACAGATTATAATTAGTAGAAACCGTAAACTAAAGATAAAAGGCAGCTTGAACTCTAAGTCCTTAGCAAATGTGGTTATGCTCTGTTAGCCTTTCTATGCTGTTAAGCATTTTGTCAATGCCGCCTTACGACAGCCTCTGGTACTGCGAGTGCAACACTTTTTATTTTTAAGAGAAAAAATCAAATCCATGGGGGAAGCAAACCTGAGTTTACCGCCCTGTGCTCAGGGACCAGATTCTGAGGGGCTGCAGAAACATGCAGTAAGGACCACTGTCCTGTCTTGGGTATTGGAGAAGTCCTAGGTAGGGGAATGTCCTACCGCCCATCTGTGACGGTAACGAAAGGTCTAGCACGGGTGAAGCTATGTCTCTGTTGGGACCGGTTGTCCTCAAGCAGGGGGGAAATAAAACACAGAAGCGGGATTCTTGCCGGAGTTGCTTTTGTTTCAAATTTTCCCAGGAAGATTTCTGTGATGTTGGCATGCATTACGATATAATGCAATTATATTTTCAATTAAAATGTCAAGCGATCGGCAGAGGAGGAACTAACATGTTTGGAGGACGAGAGGAGTGCAGTTCTGACCAAAATTTTCTTCAATGGACAGCCTTGGCTCTGCTGATCTGTTCTCTTGTGGTTCCACAGGAGAAAAATGCAGCTGAAAAAGCCCTTTTTATTCCCTGCAGTGACAAGTGTGCTTCTAAAAATCCAGAAGTGGGGGATTTTATGCCTGTGCAGTGGCAATATATTATGTCTCTGTAAAAGAGATTATTGGTGTATTTGCAACAGACAGTCCTCGCCTGGGATCTGTTATCTGTTAGCTGAGATTACATGTGTGTGCACTTGGCAAGGAGGGATAGATATGGGCTAATTTAGAGCCAGATTAAAGCTTGTATGTTAAAGACATGATGCTCAAAACGTCCTGTCCTCATTTGATGGCCAAAGGCAAAGATGTTTTGGATGTCACTGGGAAAGTGGGAGCGTGCTGGTAGGAGATGGGAAAGCCAGGGCAGCCTTCATGGGGTACAAAGCTGCGCGTGGGGGGGATGCTCTGGGTAAATAAACTATTTGTCTGAAATATGTTCTCCTTTACATTTTTGCTTCTATGTAGATTCTCACACAGGGAACTTCTAGCATCTTTTGTATAACGGTTGTTTACAATATTATAGGTGTATGGTGAAAGAGCTGGAGAGTGGAGGAGGGAGTTTGGATGAGATGTGGAGCAGAACCGCAACTTCGCTAACCGCGGCCGTGTGGTTCTGCCCTCCTCTTCGGATCCCCTGCCCCTGATTTGAAGAAATAACACAGCCGCAGTCAATTAAGTTTTGGTTGTCCAGAAGCCATGCCTGGCCTGAAAGATTACACACAACGAACTAATCTCTCCCAGTTAGCCCTGCTGTCATTCTGTGAAGGAAAAAAACCTGCTTAGCTGTTGCCCATATGCATTAATTGGAGGAAAAATAGGAGGAAAAATGGATTTCCTCCCGAGGCCAGGACGTTCTGTGGCTTTGCTTGGTGAATGAACTGCTGAATTTCGCCCCGTTTTACGGGTCCCTGTGACAACACTCAGCAAGATCCCAGCCAAGGGCTTCCGTGTCCCTGCTCGTAACTCCTGTATACAACACAGCTTGGATCTCTCACTGTTCTTATTCCTCTCTTTTTTGGGGGGAGAATGCTTGTAGCCGTGAGCTTAAAATTATTCTGGAGGTTTGCTATTGCTTTAAGCGTGGTAGTAGCGCAGAGCGGCCTACCGTGGGCACTGCTGCCCGCACTAAAGATGGCGGCGGCGATGACCCGGAAGGGGCGGCCGGGCCGCGGGGTGAGGGAGCGGGAGGGCGGGTTTCCCCAGCCCGCCGCGGCCGTGCGGGAAGCCGAGCCCAGCCGAGCGGGGCGCGGGGGTGCCGGCAGCCGCCGCTATCGCAGCCCGCATGGGGCGGGCGCGGCTGGGCCCCGGCGCGGCCTGAGCGGGGCCGGCGGGCCGCTGGGGCGGGCTCCCTCCCCGGCAGGCGGCCCGCCCTGGGCCGGGGGCGCCCCTGAGGGGGCGGGGAGCCGCGGCGCCATGCAGTGCACGGACCCCGCGGCGGCCATGAAGGAGCCGGAGGGCGAGGGCAAGCCGGAGCAGCCGCCGCCGGCGGGACAGAGCGGCGGCAAGAGCGGCGGCGGCCGCGGCGCCAAGGGCTGGCAGTACAGGTGGGCGCGGCGGGCCGGGCCGGGCCGGGGACGGCGGGGTGAGGCGAGGGGCCGCGGGCCCGGGAGGCGCCGGGGTTGCGGAGCCCGGCGTGGGGCGCTGGAAACGCCCGCGTCCCCCTCACGGGGCTGCCCACGCCCTGTCCGTCCTGAGCGTGGGTCGTCGGCGCGGCTGCCCCGGCTTTAAACGCCCTCGGCAGGCCGACCCGCCGCGGGGTACCGGGGGAGGGACGGACACCTCCTCCGGCCGCGGGCTAAACCCGGCCGCCCGCTCTCCTTTTAGCGCCCTTTCGGCGTGGCGGGCGGCACAGGGGCTGGCTGTCAGTCGGCTCCAGTTTTCGCGTGCCTGTGTATTAGCACAAAGCCCCGCGTCCTGGCTGCAGATGCTGCCGGGGATTGTGCCTTTGCGCCTTCCTTTTAGGTCTTATTTTTCCCTCGCAGAATGTGGAGACCGGTTTAAAGTTGTTGAAGGCGCTCCGTCACTTTCCAGCCTTTCCAAAAAGCTAAACTTTCCGCCAAGTTTTAGCTCGGTGTGTCTTCTTTAAGAACTTAATGGCAGACTTTTTTTATTGATGCTTCCTATTTGTTGCTGATAGCGAAACTCTGAGTATGCACAGAGTTTCTGTCTAACCTGCTTATTTTAAGAATGGCTGCGCTTAGCATAAATCGGGATGATTAATCGGGTACAGCAAATACAGCAGAAGAGAGAGGAGGAAGCGGGAGAAGCTGAGCACACAACATTAGTTTGAAATGGATTCAAACTAAAATGCTTCCTTTGAATGACCTGCCTGCGCGTTCGAGGGATTTGGGGGTTTTCATGTACTTTTTTCTGATGTGCTTTCTGGTTGAAAGAGTTTCCACTCACACACTGATAGTGGGCTCTCTTAAGGCATTGCTTGAGAGATTTCCGATTCTCTGCTTTTAGGTCTCTCATCCTTGACTGGAGTTCTGCCATGTTGCTGTTGAAAATACTGCTGTTATGTGAAGTTTGCACACTTCTCCTTCAAATGGAGACTCTCCAAAGCCGTCATCTGCCAGCCCAGATGGACTGGCTTTCTGTTTCCTGCGTGCGGAGACAGCAAAACCGGAGTGTGGTACATCTGTGTGCGCCGCGCGGGATGGAGGGCCATCAGACGGCTTAGACAAATGAGCACCAGGCCCAGGCTGTGCAGGCACTGAGTGCCTGATGACTTTAGTAGCGAGCGAACAGCTCGGTTATCGCTGAGAATCTGGGTCATGAGTAATTTACCTTTCTGGTGACTCATACCAGAAAGAAAAGTGGTGATTTCAGGGCCAATATTTTAGGCTGTTAAATAGGGAAGCTTCTTGTCCAATTCAGTTATTGGTTGTCTTATCCGTTGTTTCCAGTCGCCTCAAAACTTTTTTTTAAAACTCTGGATTCAAGTATAACTATGGATTTTCTTATGAAAATTGCTATTACTGTGACCAAGCGCTTACTGTCCATGTGTTTCACACATGAAACACAAGGGTTAGTTTATGCAATCAAAATGGAAGTATTTTATATTTTTATGTGGAATTGGAGGCAGTGGAAGGCACGAGGTACCTGATTTGCCTGAACCCCGTTTTGCTGTAGTATGTTTGAGATGGTGATCATAGGTCAGTGCTATGCAGGGAAATTCCACTTTTTAAAGTTATCCATCCAAGTGTTTTGTTTCTTCTTTCAGTGCTATGGCTTGTAGGGCAAAAGTTGAACTGACTCTCTGAGTGATAGCCAGTTTGGTGGCTTGACAGCTGTAAGTGGGAACTGTCCATGTTATTCTTTGCAGCTATCAATATCTGGTTTAATTTGCTTTAATACTCTAGTGCAAATTATTATCTCTTTTTTTTTTTTTTTCTTTCTAGATCATTGTGACAAGCTTAATGTACTAATTGTATTATTGTGGACACTTGAGGTACCTCACTGTTAATCTCTGCTCTGTTGGGAATCAATTATTTACTCGTACATTTGTCTTTATATCTAATTACCCACAAAATACCGTCTTTCCCCCCTGCCTCCCTAGGAAGTTCTCCTGGACGGGATGCTGTAGCTTAGTTTTCACTTTGTGGATTACTTCTATTCTAAAATGTATTTGACAAAAGAAAGATCCCTCTAATAATAAATCAGTGTCTAAAATATGGGCTTTAGAAACAGATTTGCTGGGAGCTTCTGGTGGAAGTTTGATCTTTAACTTTTATAGCACAGAGTGTGTGCAATGTGTGTTCACACAGCTTGGCAGAAGTAGGGTCCTGAATTACTCGCTCAGCATAGACTGCATCTGGTGCAGAAGTATAGCTCTGTATTTGGTGAAGCATCTTGTCAAAACAGCTGTAGCATAGTTGTCAGACAAATGGGACAACAGGTACTTGATACTTTAATGCTCGAAATAGGGAATTATGGCTATGGAAAAAAAAATATATCTCCAGCACTGCTGGAACCTGAAATAATGAAAACTGAATCTCTCAAAGAGGTGGCAAGTCACACACACATCCTTGGGGTAAAATGCACGTCTAGAAAATAAAAAATGAAGCAGAAAGTCTAACTTTATATTTTTGTGGAGGAATAATAGGGAGACTTTTAAATAGCTCGGATAGAGTTAGACCAAACATTTATCATAGTGGAGAAGAAGAGTCAACCAGAGGCTGCCAGACACCAGATGATGTGGAGCTACAGCTGGATCTCTGCAGACTTTCTTCGTGTAGCCTGTGTACAGTGAGTTTAGGCAGCCAGTACAGCAGCGCCTCCTTGGAAATTTGTAAGGGCTCAGTTTCTTCAGAGGGCAGGAAGATACTTTTTTTTGACTTAATAGAAGTTAAGAGTTCTTGAGAAACTGCTCTTCTAGACATCTGACAGGAAATGATCTCGTTTACTTATGAATATATGATAAGGGTCAGAGTGCATCTGAGAGCAGCCAACCCTTGCTTGCATTTTCCTGTCTGCGGTCAGGAATAGTGCGAATGTGAGCTTGCAGTTAAGTAGATAAAGAGAGCCTGAGAGGCTGTGCTGCACGCTTAACTCTTTATCCCTATTTTCATTTAGGGAAACAGTTACCATGAGATGAGACTTATTCATAACTTCAAATTATTAAAAGATTACTTGATAAAGTAATTTAAGATTATAATGTTTTCTAAACTGCTGCTTTATTTTCAGCAGTAACCAAGCTAGGAAGTAAGTGTAGTGTTGCCCATGTAAAGAATAATTTGCATGCAGCAGTTCTGCTTTTACTCTTGACCATCTTTGTTTGATTTTTGCCTTGCTCTAGGTTAAATGAAGAGAGTAGTTTCAAAGCAGTGAGAGACAGGAGACAGCTTTGGCACGTACTTCTGTGACATGTGAATCGTAGCCATTCAAATAACATAAAAATTTCACGACCAGAAAGCAGAATCTTTGTCTATAAGCTAAATAGAGAGCTGGTCAGAATATGTGCCAGAGAAGTGTAACAAGTCCTTTCAGCCTGGCTTGAGGGGCTTTCAGGTAATTTTGAGAGAAGTGACTTGCAATTACTGGTTCTCATTTATCTACAAAATTAAAAGTTCAAAGCACTGTGGTTGACTAGAGAAACAAGATTGTCTTTCCCAGTTGGAGAGATGCTAATGTGCCGTCCTCTTATGTTTTTCTTAGTGGTTCTGCTCTCAAATACATAAATCAATTCAGCTGCTATTAAAAGGATTCCCAGCACTTCTTCCCTTGCCAGTAGAAATACATGTAAAATGTTCATGAGTTCCCCAAATGATTGCTGATTTTTAAGCTTACAAGTTATATTTCAAAACCTATTTGCTTTTCAGTTCTACATGTATTTTTGTAGATAACTGCCTTTGTTCCTTATTTCTGAAATGGTTTTAGCGTCTGCTCACTATGGATTTAGCCATATATATTTACAGAATGCTACAGACTGTGTCTTTTGCTCTTTTTTTAAGGAAGCAGGTTAACTTTATTTACGTGTTCCTGAAAGTTTACTTGAGTGCTGCAGGGTTATTCACCGTTGTGAGGTAGTATAGAAAAGCATTTGGATGAAAGTAGCTTCTAAGGAAAGGAGTCAGCTTGCTAGACTAATATTACTTTTTTAATTTTTTTTTTTTTTTTTTTGCTAGGGGTGACAATGGCAGGTAAGAGGGTTCCTCATGCTGGGTGGCTTCTGCTTGTCATTAGGTTATCTACTTGAGGCAGATTCTCTTGCAGAATTACTGCACACCCATGTAGCTTTGGGCTGGAGTAAGAAAGGCTGAGAGTAAGCAAACAGAAATGCAAACAAACAGCAGAGAGAGGGTTTTGGCAAAGAGAGTAACATTGTAATTTTTTTTGGTATCAAGTGCAAAAGGATAACAAATTTAAAGCAAGTGAAATGGTCACCAGTCTTCTTTTAAGGGCTTTGTTTATTTTGCAGTTGACACTGTGCAAGCACTCCATAAATACTAAAGAAAAGGGAGTAAACAATTACTGACCTTAATTCAGTCGTCTGTGTTTGAGCAAGTCGGCATGTGATAACGTAACGGACGAACTGGTAGCTGAAACACAGGAATATATTTTAATTCTGCATTTCGAGATGATCGTGAACTCTTCTTCATAAAGTGATCCCATAGGAAATGTGTTTTAAAGGAAATTCTCATTTCTGAGTTTGATCCCAGATAACTCGGAGGGTGACTGACAGTCCTTTGCACTCAAACACATGGAAGCAAAATGTGTAAGACGGAGCTAGACTGTGGAAGTGTTTATGATTTTTATTCATGCTATCTTGCAAAAAGGATCTAATTAGTAGTAGTAAAAGGAAGTGTCTTGAAACTGATACAGTCTTCTTGAGTGGATGTTGATAAGAATCCTTTTTATTGAGGGTGGTGTTGATGTCAGTCTTAGTTGCAAGAAAACATAGAGTTTTACTAGTTTCCATGCATTTCTAATCACATACCAAGAATGTTTGATTTTGGGAGGATAAATTTCATCTGTTTGGCCTTTAAAGCTAAAACCAGCTTGGTAGAGATAGATACAGGATGTAATGGCAGCACAGTGTTCAACAACGCTTCATGTTGCAAACCTCTCCCTTGCTGGTTCTCCGTTCTTGTCTCTGAACATTTCTCATCATAGTATTAATGTAAGCATCGAATTCTTGCCTAGGCTGCAGTAGAGTGTGTTAGCTGACCTAATTAACTCTGGACTCCTGAGAGCAGGGCAGAATTTAAGTTAAAGTCCCTATCGCTTGATAAGTAGAAGAAAAGAAACCTCCCAAACCTTCATGTAAATGTTAGTGTCATCCTAGGACAGTTCTCTCTAATGCTGGTACTCCTAGTACTTCCGTTTCATTACCCATCTCTCTTGTTCTGGGTTTTCTTTCTGCACTGCTTAAAACAAAATTCTTTGGGATCCTACATGGAATTTTTGTATATTCACTGTAATCGATAACTGTAAACCCCTTCCTTGTTGTGCACGACCGCAGAGGGAGAGAGAGACTGTAATTTTGTGGTGTTACCTGGGAGGTCTGGCAAGGGCTGCTCCTGCTTTGACTTTCCCCTGCTCTTACAGCCCACCCCACTTCCTCGGTTTCCCGCTGTCGTAAGAACCTGGCGGCATTGTGACATCAAGGCGTCGGCCACCAATAGGGATGGGGTTTCTGCTGCCCCTGCTGTTATGCTTCTGCTGATTGGGTTGGCTGGCAGCTCTGATGTCACGCTTGTGTCAAAGTGAGCCCTGATCTTCCTTGCTTTTGTTTCTGGTGATCTGTGGAGATACCTCACCACTGCATGGCCTTCAGAAAGCCCTAGCTGCTCGCTTTCTGACTTGTTGCTGGCCTTTTGAGGTGTGATGAACTGGGTGCTGAAAAAAAGAATTTCTCAAGTGGTTGCTGTGAAATTCAGAATTTTTTTGCAATTTTGTGTGTTGTATTCCTTTTTATTACTAAAAATCAGATTAGGACGGCTGTCACGTTTGTTTGATACGCTGGAGGGAAATGGCTGAAAAACCTGGTGCCTGAATTTCTTTATCCTCATTTGAGTCTTTGCTTAGAGAGCATACCGTATTCATAACACTAATTTAGAAATGCTGCACTTCACTTAATTTGCTCATTAGAATAGTCAAGAAGCCCATATTTAAAATGGTCAGCTGGTTATATCCACCTCAGGATCCATTCTGTGTTATTAAAATGTTAAGGTCATCTTTTATCATGCTGATTTTACCAGCTGCTGAAGTCCCAAGCACTTCTCAAAAGGCAGGTGAGCCATTCATGTTCACACATGTATTTATGACCTGTGGAGGCTGGAGCAGATGGAAGCTCAGGTGCATTGTAAGTTAAGAGAAGTAAATCTCTGTGTGAGGGGTAATGAGTGGATAGAGTCAGGGAAACAGGTTTGGGTAATTTAAACAGGAGCTTCATGATGGCTGATGTTCTAGTAGGGAACCTGAACCCAGTTCCTGAACCAGGTCAGAAAGGTCTGAGTTCCCTTCTCCAGCCCCGTGGCTCCTCAGTGAGTGGCTATCAAGAGCACTGTCCCTCTCGCTTCTCAGAGCATCCATGTGTTTAATGGGCAGGCTGTAAAACTCAGTGGGGCAGGGGTCACAGATGTGGGAGTTGGTTCTGGCATTGCAGGATACTTGTGTTAATACTGGCATATTAATTTAGAGTTCAAATTAAGCTAAACTGAAGAAGCACAAACTTTTTAATAGCTTCTAAATATCAAATAATTTGTGCTTTCCATGGAATAGATTTCTGCAGGAGTTAATGGCTGTTACAAATGTCTATCCTTCAGTAAGTGCAAAGGGTGTTTTTCAACTTCACCTCTTCTAATGTAATTATGTAGCAGCAAGTTAATTAAACTCTCCTGCAACATTAACATCCTGCTCTGCCACACACATTCTCTCCCCAGAGAGAAGATGAAAAAAAACTGCACGGGGCTGACCTAATCACATTGCTTAATGCAGAAGGTGCCAGCTGCTGCTGTTAGGTTATCCTAGGTAGGTTCTTGTGCTGTACTCATCATACCATGAAAATTAAGGCATGTGTGCAAGGATGCCTATTTACTTAAGGACGTTGCCTTGACATGCACTCTGATCACCTGCCTGTGCTGATGAATTCTTGTAGGTGATCACTGCCTGCTGGTAATGCTGCTGGACAACTTTCTTTTTAGGGTGCTTGCAAAGCTTGTACCACTTCAGATATTTTTTGTACTGTATGTCTAATGCTGAAATGGGAGGCCAGGCTGAAGTGGGGTAGGAGAAATGCTGTTTCTTTGTGTGTGTTAAGCTGACAATCTTAGAATCACAGAATCATTAAGGTTGGAAAAGACCTCTGAGATCATCAAGTCCAACCGTCAACCCAACACCACCATGCCCACTAAACCATGTCCCTAAGTGCCTCGTCTACACATCTTTTAAATACTTCCAGGGATGGGGACTCCACCACTTCCCTGGGCAGCCTGTTCCAATGTTTCACCACTCTTTCAGTAAAGACATTTTTCCTCATGTCCAATCTAAACCTCCCCTGGCGCAACTTGAGGCCATTTCCTCTTGTCCTATCGCTTGTTACTTGGGAGAAGAGACAGACACCCACCTCGCTACAACCTCCTTTCAGGTAGTTGCAGAGAGCGAGAAGGTCTCCCCTCAGCCTCCTTTTCTCCAGGCTAAAAAACCCCAGTTCCCTCAGCCGCTCCTCATAAGACTTGTTCTCCAGACCCCTCACCAGCCTCGTTGCCCTTCTCTGGACACACTCTAACACCTCGACGTCCTTCTTGTAGTGAGGGGCCCAAAACTGAACACAGTACTCGAGGTGTACTCGAGGGATCAACACTCCCACCCAACTTGGTGTCATCTGCAAACTTACTGAGGGTGCACTCGATCCCCTCATCCAGATCATTGATAAAGATATTGATCAAAACCGGCCCCAAAACTGAGCCCTGGGGAACACCGTTTGTGACCGGCCGCCAACTGGATGTAACTCCATTCACCACAACTCTCTGGGCCTGGCCGTCCAGCCAGTTTTTTACCCAGCGCAGAGTACACCTGTCTAAGCCGTGAGCTGCCAGCTTCTCGAGGAGAATGCTGTGGGAGACAGTGTCAAAGGCCTTACTGAAGTCCAGGTAGACCACATCCACAGCCTTTCCCTCATCCGCTAGGCGGGTCACCTGGTCATAGAAGGAGATCAGGTTGGTCAAGCAGAACCTGCCTTTCATGAACCCGTGCTGGCTGGGCCTGATCCCCTGGTTGTCCTGCACATGCCTTGTGAGCGCCCTCAAGATGAACCGCTCCATAATCTTCCCCGGCACTGAGGTCAGGCTGACAGGCCTGTAGTTCCCCGGATCCTCCTTCCGGCCCTTCTTGTAGATGGGCGTCACATTGGCAAGCCTCCAGTCGCCCGGGACCTCCCCCGTTAACCAGGACTGCTGATAAATGATGGAGAGTGGCTTGGCGAGCTCCTCCGCCAGCTCCCTCAGCACTCTCGGGTGGATCCCATCCAGCCCCATAGACTTGTGAGTGTCCAGGTGGCATAGTAGGTTGTTAACTGCTTCCTCTTGGATTATGGGGGGTTCATCCTGCTCGCTGTCCCTGTCTTCCAGCTCAGGGGGCCGAGTACCCTGAGGATAACTGGTCTGACTATTAAAGACTGAGGCAAAGAAGGCATTGAGTACCTCAGCCTTTTCCTCATCCTCAGTGACAATGTCGTCCCCCCCCTCCCCGCATCCAATAAAGGATGGAGATTCTCCTTGGCTCTCTTTTTGTCATTAATATATTTATAAAAACATTTTTTGTTGTCTTTAACGACAGCGGCCAGATTGCGTTCTAGCTGGGCTTTTGCCTTTCTCATTTCCTCTCTGCACGACCTAACAAGATCCCTGTACTCTTCTTGAGTCGCCTGCCCCTTCTTCCACAAGCAGTAAACTCTCCTTTTTTTCCTGAGTCCCAGCAAGAGCTCCCCGTTCAGCCAGGCCGGTTGTCTTCCCCGCCCGTTCTTCTTACAGCGTATGGGGACAGCCTGCTCCTGCGCCTTTAAGACTTCCTTCTTGAAGATCGTCCAGCCTTCCTGGACCCCTTTGCCCTTCAGGACCGTCTCCCAGGGGACTCTCTCAACCAGCGTCCTGAACAGGCCAAAGTCCGCCCTCCAGAAGTCCATGGTTGCGGTTTTGCTGCCCCCCTCCTTACTTCACCGAGGATCGAGAGTTCTACCATTTCACGGTTGCTAAGCCCAAGACGGCCTCCGACCACCACATCTCCCACCAGTCCTTCTCTGTTTGTAAACAGCAGGTCGAGCGAGGCACCTCCCCTGGTAGGCTCACTTACCAGCTGCATCAGGAAGTTGTCTTCCACACACTCCAGGAACATCCTAGACTGCTTCCTCTCTGCCGTGTTGTATTTCCAGCAGACGTCTGGGAAGTTGAAGTCCCCCAAGAGAACAAGGGCTGGCAACTGTGAGACTTCTGCCAGCCGCTTGTAGAATGCTTCATCCATTTTGTTTATTTGTCAAATCTTATATTTGACAACCTGCTTTGGAGCAGGAATGTCAGTGTCAGGGGGAAGGCTTTCTGCTACAGGTATGCATTTTTTCTTTTTCTTTCCAGATGTAAGTTCCTGAGTTTTCGATGAGGCTGGAAATCTTTAAAATCTTGATTAATGTTTAGGCATTGACAGATCAGTTTCCTGAAGAGCCCAGTTTGCATTGGGAAGTTGGTTTCATTCGTTGCAGAGGAGATGTAACAGAAAGCATGAGATCTGCTGGGCAGAACTGCAGGATGCTATATTAAGGAGCTGGTTTCTGACCCTGGCTCCGACTTCCTCTGTGGTAATAGTCACACCGTTTAAACTGGTTTTCCCCTGTAATCACTAACTGTGTTCCTCTTTTTCTCAGAGGCCTAGTTTGGAACAGTTGGCTCTGATTTTGAAAAACTTTTGCAGGGTTACAGCTGCAGCTGAAATCAGCAGAAGCTGTGATTTGAATGTATGAATAAAATAAAAATTGGGCCACAGCTATCTCAAAGCTAGAGAGGCTGAAAACTCATTGTGCCTCAGTTCCCTATATGTAAAATGGGATGATAATGTCCTCGTCCTTTTATTGTTTGGTACATGACTCCTTCATAAATGTCGATGACAAGCACAAGAGAAGAAAACCGTAAGGAAACTCTTTATTAGCACACAAGTGTCAAATGAATAATACCTGATGCTTGTTGCACGATGAAGAGGAGCAGTTTTGGATAATTCCTTGTCTGGGAATCACTGTTCACTTAAAGCACTGAACAAGAAAGTAGTCGTGCTCTTTTTATGTATTGTCATGATCACAGGTGGTTAACTTAACACATGTGCTTTCTTAATTAGAGTTTAAACCTTCTGAGTACCTTATGCCTCAATTTTAATGTAGGAATATTTTTGTTTAATTCCTCTATATCCAAGAATTAGAGAATAATTTGGGTTGGGAGGGACCTCTGGGAAATCTCTAGTCCAGCCTCCTGCTCAAAGCAGGGCCAGCTTCAAAGTTGGAAGAGGTTGTTCAGGGCTGCTAGTTGAGTTTTGGGCATCTCCAAGGATGGAGATGCCGCAGCCTCTCTGGGTTCCTGGTCCAGGGCTTACCCCCCCCCTCATTGTGAAGAAGTTTTCCTTGTGTCAACCAAACAATTTTTTTTGCTACAACTTGAGGCCATTGCCGCTTGCCCTTCTGCTGTGCATCTCTGAAAAGAGTCTGTCTCAATCTTCTCCATATGTAGGGGAGACAGCGGTGGGATCCCCATTAAGCCTTCCCTGCTTCTGAAGGAAGCTGAACAGAGCTGGGTCCCTCAGCCTGTTCTTGTTTGGCACGACATATCTAGCTTGCACCAATCCATGGGTTAGTCCATCCCAGGCACAAGGCTTCGCATTGCTTTTGTCAAAGTTCAAGTGGTCTTGTTCAGCCTGTTCCTCTGGACAGTCGGGATCCCCCGGAAAGGCAGCCCACCCTACTGCATCCTGACGGCTCCCCTAAGTTTGGTCTCACCTGAGAGGTTTCAGAGAGTGTGTACTGGTCCATTGGCCAGCTTGGAGGCATTTAGTGGTGTTGACCCCTGAAGTGCACCACTTGTAACTGCTAGTTAGACTTCAAACTATTGGCCGTTGCTTCTTGAGTCTGGTGATCCCCACAGTTTTTGCCTGTGTCATACTCCAGGCTTATGGTCTTTCTGAATATTTAGATAACATAGTCAGTTAAGTGTGTTCTTGCTTGCTTGGAAGTTGGTGGTAATTGTTATTCTCTGTAGTTAATCTGAAATGTCTCAAAAATGGTTCAAAAATAATTAAAAAGGCAAGAGGCTTATCTGGAGTAGCTGATCAGTGTATTTACCTTACATTTAATAGCCAGTGTTTTATTGCTGCAAAGTCCAGGATGGCAATGTGTAGTTGTCAATATAATCTTTTTAAAGTCATAATCACAAATACATCTTAAAACTGGAAGGGCATATCTTTATATTTCTAATAGGATAAGAACTACTAGACTAGAAGCAGACCAAAATGCCTTGGGATGGAATGTGTAGTAAGCTAAACCATGTTGGACTGTGCTTAGAGTAACTAAGCAATGCAGAGGTTTGCTCCACCAGTTTGTGTGAATAGTGCTTACCAGGGTCCACTGCTTTCTGAGGTGTTGTAGGTAGCAGATAGTCCAAAATTGCAAAGATGCTCATCCATCAGTGTGTTTGCCTTGCTTATGTTATGCCAGTACAGTTCGCTGAGCAGAGTAGCTTTAATTTGACTGCTTGAGCTTTCTGAAACTAGACTTCAAGGGAAAGTTTCGGGTTTTGGTAAGAATAATATGTGAAACTGTGCATTATGGTGTGCTAATGTAAACTGGTAACATAAATGGTAGCAAAGCTGCAGGCAACAATTATTCTCCAGAAGTATTAACTGGAGAGTTCAGACCTTTTGAAGTGCCTGGTTTTTTTGTGTGCTCCAGCTCTAAACTGTTGTTGGCTAAATCTACAGTTATTTTTCCAGGGATAGCTTGAGTAGTAGTTATCATTGCAGAAAAATCTGCAGGGTTGGGTACTGACTCTTGGGTCCAGGTTCAGTTGCGTTACGCTGACGCAAACCCACAAATAAATTGTACGTGAGTGGAGTTCATGCTGACTTGAGGTGTTCAGGTACGTGCAAGAGAAATTGCTTAGCTGAAACTCGCTGCAGTTTTCTTCAAGGCAGATGTATTTTGAGAGCTAAAGAGCTCTCTAAATGATAAAGTAGTTAAATAATCAGTTTTACAGTGGTCCAATGAGAGCAGTGTTTTGCTACTTATTAATTAAATATTATCTCTTTCCTATTTTTCTGTTGCTACCCTGCAAAAGCATTACCATACAGTTTCATTTGTGTATAATTGACCTGTGGCATTAATGCACAAAAGAGGAGAATTGGATGCAAGTTTAATTAGGATGGTTTTAAAAAAACCTGTAAGCTTGATTTATCATTCCCCTTGAGAACTAGTATTGCTAGAAACTTCAGGTGCAAACACAAGTGCCGTGTTGATAGCAGGGGGCTGGGGAGGCTGGGCGGTGGGAGAGCCCCTCGCTCCTGGATAGGAAGCCTGACCTTCGTCATGCCAGGCTGATGGACAGCTGACAGCTCATTTTGGCTCTGCTGCACCCATTCTTCGTGGCAAGCCTGCACTTCTCTTCCAATGCATGCCTGCGCTTTCAAGCGTTTACAGGAGTACGTGTTAGAAGTTTTTATATCTAATGAGTATGTGTGTGTTGCTAGCATGCTTGCGGCCAAGCGGTAGGTATTCTGAAGCATCCCCAGGGTCTACTGTCAATGTTCTTGTCGTATTGTTGGACCTTTTTTCCTTGCACTTGTTGTTGGTTTCTAAATTTATAACTGAAAAGTCAAACACGTGAGCTGAAGAGCAGGAGCTTTGCTGCCACTTTACGGTTGACTGTAGGGCACTGCTGGTGAATTGCACAGCAAGGTTAGTTTTTTCTTTCTTCCAAAAGCCATTTGGAAAAGCAGAGCTAATCTATTGATGTAGGTACTCTGTAAGCAACATGGAGGCTTCTGCCTTACCTTGCTGGGTGTACTGGAGAACCCACACTTGCACCAACAAGCCATGGGACTGGGGTGTGCTTAATGTGGTGGTGGTTTCTTGGGAGCAAGTGATCTTTGCAGTTGCAGAAGATTGCCCAAAGTTTCCATTGCTGACATAGGTTTTCTTTTTTCTTTCTCTTCTCCCCCACTCTTGTCCTCCATGTAACAAAAACGGGAATCAGTGCGTTGTAGATAAGCACTTTGCAGTGGTCAGTGAGGAAAAAGCAAGCTGTTACAGACGGCGAGCCTGTGGGCAGATAGAGATGAACAAGTTCCATGAAAATGGTTACTGCTTTTTTCAAACTACATAGTCAAAACCACTCATTGGTTTGCACTGTTACAATCCTGATTTCTTTCTTTCCTTTTCTTTATGCTTTGCTAGCTTTTAATCTGAAGACAGTCTCTTTCACTAGGTTTTTGCATCTTGCTGTGAGCTCGGTAGAAAGAAGCCTGTTCCCTCAGCCAGGGCCTGAAGGCACTGTCATAACGGCGGTGGTGGCAGCTATGGAGGCTGGATCCCCCTTCAGGAGCCCTCTCCGACATCTGCATGGGCTCTAGGCTCCTGGTCGTCCTTCCTGCTGGAAGCAAATCCACACATACTCAGCTGCCGCTTGAAGCCAGGCCTTACGCAAGTCTGTGGGGAAGCCTTTGGCTGCTGCATTTGCTCTTCAAACAGCTGTTGGGTCTTCAGAGACCTGGCTGCTCAAAGTATCCCACGCAGTGCTGTCTGGGTCCCAGCAAAATTAAAATCCTCAGAAGGGCAGTCTTGGAAGTTTTCTGTAATCGCTTTCCAGATGAGTGTAATTTTGTGCCACTGCTAGTGGTGGTTTGTTTGTGTGGGGCTTTTGGGGAGAGTTGCACTGTGAGGGGTATGAAAAAAGGGTGAGGAGGCCTTCTGCATCGGTGTTTCTTCTTGGAGAAAATGTTGGCCCAGCGCTTGTCAGGTGTGAACCTGGGTGTCTTGGCTGAAGCTCCTGAAAGACGTCATTCTGGGACTGCTGTTCCTCAGCATCTGCATTCAACACTCGGGTGCTGCATGTAAACAGGATATAGGGGGAATTTGGCCTGATTATCGCTATCTTATTCCTCCCCCAGGACAGGAGACCAGCCTGCAAGGCACTGACAGCTGCTGAAACTTAAGCAGCATACTAGAAAAGGACAAATAAAACTAGAAAAGGATAAATAAACTGACAATAATCCTTTGTGAATATTTTATTCCTATTATATTTTAGTAGCATTTAGATATGTAGAAATCTGGCTTGTGGTAAACATCTTTGAAGTTGGGGAGGGATAGTTTTCTGGAAAGAATATGAATGAATTTGTAATTTTTCATAGACTTCAGTCATTTGCTTACAGGGACAGTTTCAGTCCATCTCAGAATATTTATAAACTAAAAAAGTGTGATAAATGGGCAGCCAAGTTCAGTGATATTCAGCCTTTGGGAAAGAAACAGATTTTTGGGGGGTGGTAAAGGTGCTGGGCTGGAGTTCAGATGTTGTACCACGAGTTCCTGCGTAAGTTTTTTTCCTGGATTGTGGTTTGCACAGTATCCTTGCTTAAAGTAGTCCAGCAAAAGTTTAAAATGAAATTTTTTTACATCTTTAAGGCTGTGACAGGTCTGTTGCAACACTTACACATTTTTTTGCCATTCTTTGACAGAAGGATGCATGAATTTCTACAGGAATATGGACTTCGGGGGTTGTTGACTCGTTGTTGCTGAGCTGTCGCTGTTCCTTTGACAATCTGAGACTGCCGTGAGCATTTTGAATAGCAACAACAGCATCTTGGCTATGAAAAGATACACATACCCATAGGTACATGTACATGCACATAGGCAGCAACGTGAATGCAAAGGTATTCTTAACGTTGGGAAGGATCCTGGTCCTGTCAATGTTGAGATAAGTTGCTCAGTGTTTTATGTCAAATTCCCTTCTGAAATCTGTTTTCTAGAAGTCAGAAACCCCAGTGTGGGGAATTGTGGAGGCTTCTGAGGTACACACGTGACTCTGAAACAGGTTTTACTGTTGTTTCATTAGAAACAATGCTGGTAAGGCCTTTAAGGAAGATCTCACTCATATTTTACGAACTGTGGTTGTCTGTGAGCAGAGCAAGTACCTGAACCTCAACTTCTTGTTCTCAAAGTTTACCATCTTAAAAGCTTTCTGTAGCGCTTTGAAGAGCTTTGCTGTTAATTCCATACTAGTGAAATATTACTGGGGTTTTATTTTTTTTTTACAGTGTTAACTGCCTTACAACACTGCTTTAGCAACAACAAATATTTTAGTTTAACTCTTGCTGTGGAGGTACTAATCTTAAAATCATTGAAGAAATACTCTAGTTATAATTGCATGGCCTTGTTCATAAATAATACTGAGAACATTTTTCTGTATTCATAGGAAAGTGCTAGTGCTTACCCGGAAGAAGATTAGGAGGTTAACTGTAGTTCTGTAACGGGTTTGTGTACAGTTGTAGGATCTACCTTTTGTGAATTGCAAGTTGCAGACTGGATTTAAATCTCTGTTTTAGTGTATAAATTGCTACTTATTTAAAAATAAGCCTTAGCTCAAATGCTAAAAAATCCCTGGCCCACACGGTGTGGGAATTTATGCTGGGAGAGTATGATTAGTGCCTGTAAGGTCTGTGCTTTTACTCTTTTATTTGCTCATTTGTTTGCTTCTAGGCCCTTACACTGTCAAGGGAAATGTTTTAAATATCAACCAAGTTTTTCATACCCTTCAGGCAGGCTAATCTGTTACTTGCATGGGTGCTAAAAGTTTGCCCAGCCTTTGGCAGGGTGAAAACTGAATGTAGTCTTTTGGTTTTGTGCAGTTCTATTGCAGATGCATGAACACAGTTAAGAAGGAAAATAATTTAATCAATATTGTCCAAGAGGCGGCTCATTTAGCAGGGACCTCTGTTCATGCTCCATCTCTTTGGACTTTGGCTCTTCTAACATTCTCTGGTCTCCCAAAAAGCAAGCCACAGCTCAGTCTGTCATCCCTGGTAGTCGGCATGTTATATTCCTTCCCTGGTGCAGAGGTTAGTCTGTAAGGAATTCCCCTCCGGCAGCTGACTGTCGTGTGTCTTGGGATCGACACCAGCCACTGCCACTGCTTGTTGTTGGGCTCTTCTATACTGAGGTTTGGCCATCGGTGCTTAGTATGCTTCTGTGATCTTGTGCAGGCAGATGAGGTCTTTTTGCTTGTGAATGGAAGATACCTGCTAAACGTACTTCTGAGCTTTACCTTGTACATTGAGTTATAGCTCTTTTGTGTGCGATATGGGGTTTTGGGTCTCCCTGCGTGCAAAGTTAGGGATTCTGAAACACAGCTGGTCAGTGTGTTTAACATCATGCATTTGCACTCACGTTCATTTGCTGCAACATGCTCCTTCCAGATTGGCAGTGTCCACAATGCTGGAGGTGACTGGCTTGCTTGTCCTCAGTCACTTTCTCAGACTTCTCTGGGGGGCTGTTTTCAAAGTTTTTTCAGTTAAACCATCAACTTTTGGGACTGCTAAGGCTAGAGATAGGAATTATTGAAGAGAAGGCATTTGGAGAAGTTTGGGTCTAGTCAAAGTGAAAATCCAAGTGGAGAGGAACATGCGGATGAAGCCAAAATACAGTTAAGTGCTCATCTGATGTGGAAGTACATCACTGAAAGGGCTGCATTCCCTTCTATGGTGACTTTTTTCTTTTTTTTTTTTTAGAGACTGACAAAATCAGCTATTTCATCTGTCACACTCAAAAAAAGGTGTGAAATGATTTTAATCAAAGACTGTTTAATTTACCCTTGTCAGATGAATGGACTTCCAAGGCCATACATACAGTCCTGCTGTATTCATTGCAGTCTGAAGTTATTTTCTGATTTTTCTTGGGTTCTGTTAAACATACCTGTGATTTAGGCACTTCAGTTAATGGGAGAGTACAGCAGCTCTAGCCTGAGCGTGCAGGGCTCTGTACGATGCCTAACTGAAAAGCAAGGGTGAAGCTTGCATTCACTAAAACTGAAAAACAATTAGCTGTGACTAGGGTCAATTTTCAGATGATTAAAAACCAAGCTCATACATTTTTATTACTATGCAATCTCATAATTTGCAGCTAAATTAAGATGGCGAGCAAGTCTAAACCGTACTTCCCTTGTATGCCAATAATAACAAATGAGAGGCGTCTGCAGGGAATGAGTTTGGTTATGTCTCCTTTAGCATTTTTGTACATTTAAAATATATGATAGCCTGAATACCCTCTGCTCTCCTTGGTTTTATTTTTGTCTGTAGTACCACTTAACGAGCTATTGGAAATTAAATCCCTAGATAGTCCTGTTGGCCGCTCTCCATTGCAGGATATTACTGCAATACTGATTGTTGCAGTAATAGCTAGAACACCTATTTTTGTTTTTAAATGTAACATTAAAAATCAGCTACTTGGGTTTTCTTCAAAAATTTACATTCTTGCATCTCTTCTTTGAATAGTGTTACTGAATGGCAGTGATACGGCATTGATTCATACGGCAGTGATTTACTCTGAGGTTATCTTCATTAGTGGCATCCTAAATAGCTTCCTTCAGGATGAAACTTATTTATATTTATTGAATTGTCAGGTATCTAATCTGATGATACTGACACTGTTTATAAATGAAATGTAGACAGCGGCTTCAGCTATTATTTGAAATTTACCCCAATACTTGGTCTGACTATGTTTGCAACCAAAATCTACTAATGAAGGTGATCCCTTGGCTCTAGCAGTCCTATTTTTCTTCCCCTTTCCACTTTTGCTGATATGGGGGTACTTCAACCTCTCAATGACCAAGACAGGCTGCTGCTTCAAGGGACTCTGAATAATTTTCATTTGATCCTCAACATACTATGAGCTACAGAAATTTTAATTTAAAATCTAAATAAGGTGGCTTAAATATAAGCTTGTTTTAAAAGGCAAGTAGTCAGTATCTGATAGTTGGGTCATTGTTTCAATTCTTCATTGGAATAATAGGAATTTTTCTCATGCTGGACCTGAATTGTCTATCAAGAGTGTGTTCTTCAATGTAAGATTGTGCCCTACTGTAAGAGGCGAGGGCATTGAGGTGGCATTTCTAGAATTATGGGAATGTACAGTATAAAATAGGTCTTTAAACTGTGGTTTTAAGATGATCAGTTCGCAGCCATAAGACTTGTAAGCCTTATTTAGGACAATTGATTTTCAGAAGTGGCAATGTATTTTGCATGTAGTGATATTAAGCCTCTGTGCTGAATGCTCTCATGGGTTTTCATTTTTGGTGGATGTTGCAAGCTGAGGCTTCAAAAGAGAAATTACCTGATTTTCCTGCCAGGCCAGAGGAGGAGATGTTTCAGCTCTTGTTTTACTTTTCAGAGTATCTTGATGTGACCTGCACCCACATGTCGTGTTCTGTAGAACATCTGTTCAAGAGCATGATTGTTCGGGTAGTCGGGAAGGGTTCTGGACATTAAAGACAAATAAAACCACATTGGTGTAGGAGTACCTAGGGACTGTTTTTAGTTAGTCACCATGATCAAGTTTCTGTTAATAAGCTAGTGAAAGTTAATTTTGTTCAGGAGTCCAAAAATACAAAGCTTGCTTAGAAGAAGGAGCAAGAAACAGGAGAAGGATGGATACTAAGTCTTTAATTACCTGAAACTAGTACAAATGTGTCCAGAAGTGCCTCCTGAATAAAACTCAAATATTGGTGAAACTAATTATGCCTTGAAATTATTTGGAGTTTAGTAAGTCTGGCTAAACTGTTTTATGAAATTATTTTAGAAACGAGGCTGGAAAAATCTCTTAAGTGTTGGTAGTTTTATTAAAATGGTAGTGCCATTCTAAAAATGAAGATGAAAATTCATTTGCTGAGAATAGATAACGATGATCAAAAGCTGGGAAGATCTAAAATTTGTTTGGCATTGTCTGATTCTTTTTTTTTTTTTTTAATAGTGATCACATGGAAAATATTTATGGCTACTTAATGAAATATACCAATCTCGTCACTGGTTGGCAATATCGGTAAGTCTTTCATGGTGCTTTTTAGTAATGTTGGTCTTTGCAGCATCTAAATGAACGTTTCAGATTTTTTTAATACTACTTGGATTTCCCTTTTTCTATTAGGCAAACTTTATGGAAGAGTCTTGCTTTTCTCAGTATAGATTAAACTAATGTGTAGATGAATAATACTTGTATTAAGGCATGAATAAGAAAAAAATCATAGGAAGTATGAAGCAGTTAACTCATTTGGTAGCTTATAACTATGCTTATATGTGTAAAAAGCACGTACAGCATTAATTTTTTTTCTCCTTTTCCATTAAAATATTGTCTTTGCTTTTTCTGCTGAGTCTTCAGCTTTATGCCATCGTTTAAAAAAAAAAAATTAAGACTTCTTTACTGAAAATTCAAACTCAAGCAAGCTTTTCCCATAGTTCCCAGGATGTCTGTCTCCCCTGGAATAACTTGCTTTTCTTTGACAGGTGAAACTCTCTGGTCAGGCTTCCTGCTTGATGCTGTTCTTAGAGCAGCATGGTACAACCAAATTAATATTGGAGAGACAAGTCCTTAGCATACCACACTGGCCAAATTCCTGTGCTACCACTGTCATGCAGTGACTTGCGTCAATACACTTATCGTTAAACTCAGTTGAATAGTTGAAGCATAATGTCCGCTTTAATTTTTTTGAAACGTGGAATTCTTTCAGTTTCACAGTTGTGTATCTCAACTGTTTTGTATCTGGGGCTGTTTTACCCTTAATTTATGTAGTTTAAGGATGTATTAAGCCTTAGAGATTCAGGATATTCTTTTGATTCCCAAAATCTTACAATAGCACTCTTCTGTGGGCATGCTGTTCTGTTGTGCAATCCCTGGTCTCTGAGAAAAAATTGGTAAGAACTTAATTTTTGTGCAGTCTTGTTGGGGACATAATTAATATGTTTGGGGTTATACTGACTCAAGTCTTTAAGTCCCAACCCCATCTGTGCCAGCTTGTAATGAAAGTCTTGACTTCTCCCAGTATACCCTCCCCCCCCCCCCCCAATGAAAAGAATGAGCTGGTTTTATTTAGTATATGTGCTTGGTTATCATTGCAGATTTTTTGTTTTAAACAATGAGGCTGGCCTGCTGGAATACTTTGTGAATGAGCAGTCGAGACATCTGAAGCCCAGGGGTACCCTGCAGCTAGCTGGAGCGGTAATTTCACCCAGCGATGAAGACTCTCACACCTTTACAGTCAATGCTGCCAGCGGGGAGCAGTATAAACTAAGAGGTAGGACCTAGATTCTTGGGCAGGGGATTCTTCCACTAGAGGACACTCCTGGCCCTCACCTGTGGCTGCTCTGCTGGGCTTGGCTGTGTGGCCAAAGCCAGAGAACTTGTTTGGCAGACTGCTGCAATGAGAGTTATATGTGAAACTTTAATCCCACTCTTCAGTTAGGAACCGTCCTTTATGGATGGTTCCATACTCTTTGGGTTTGATGACTTTCAGAAGACCATGAACTTAAGATGTGTAGAATGGGGTTTAACCTTCATGTATAATGTCCTTAAACCGTACTGATTCAGAGTTTTCTAAATCATTGGAGGTAACAGTACTGTGTTGATGCTTGCACAGAACTATGTTATTCCTAATGTTCAATATGTTAGCCTTCTTGTGATGGTTACAGAAGCCCATTCTCTAATTTTGCAGGCTATGGAAATCTGGGAGATATATATATATATATATATAAAAAAAAAATTTCTTCCCTTGAAGACTTGCTGTCATTATCTAATTCAGGGTACCTTACTCTAATTCCAGGAAAACGTGTCATGTTGTTAGATTAAAATGTTTGTGAGGGGAGTTATTGTTTGTTGAAGTTATTTCTGTGTTACAAAATTTAAAAAAAAAAAAAAGTACATGCCATTTATGTTGAACTTTATTTAATGTTATAGCTAATTACTGGTCAGCTGAGCAAGTTTTAGATAAAAAATATTTTGTACTGTTAAAGTCTTCTGTTTGTTTTAAAGAATTAAGCAGCCTTTTGCCGATACTTCGAAATGTCTTCATATACATAATCACTTTGGTTTGCTTTTATTAGCTACTGATGCTAAAGAACGGCAACACTGGGTTAGCAGGCTACAGATATGCACACAGCATCACACGGAAGCTATTGGAAAGGTATTGTATGACTGATATTTTCATGGGCAAAAATAATTGAGGCTGGTGGTAGAAGTAGTTCCAAATACAACTATCCTGTTATCTAAGACAAATACTACAAAAGGGCCTGTGGTTGGGCTTGACACTTATTGTCAAGAAACGTTTTTCTGAGTAATAGCTGACTTGTAATAGAAATATGCTTTAGGAATGACACAAAGTGATGTCAGTTTGCCTCTGAAGAGCTGAATGGTCCTCCCTGAGCAGGTACTGGTGAGCTGGTGTTTGAACAGGAGGCAGAGCTGAAAGATCAGAGTATTAGCCCAGTATTTTCCAGTGGTTTTGCATTTTTTTTTTTAATGGATAAGGAAACAGGTCTTCAGTGTTATTGAAGCCATTGCATTTTGGGAGCTTTCCTTTTAGTTTAACCTTTTTTTTTTTTTTTTTTTTTTTTTTAAAACCACTCAACAGCCCACAAATACATTTAGGATGCATGCCCATGTTTGAGAAGCAAGTCCTCAACACTGTATCTGAGGGTTGTTGCTTCCATTTGCTAACCATGTGGTGGTTGTGAATATAGTGTATTTTATAGAATATCCTGATTACCATAACACCTATTCTGATACCTGGCTAAAACCTTGCTTTTAAGATAAGATCAACGTCTTGTAGCTGGCTTTGTTGTAAGAGGTAAGTTCAATAAATAGTTCTAAATGAAATCCCATTTTCTTAAATGTGAGCTCTATCCTTGCAGGATCTGTTAGGAGTCAGTTTCTAGTACTGTTGCAGATCAAGGGCAATTTTCAAGTCAGAGAAGTGATACATATTGATCAATCTCATTTCACAGATTGTTCATAATTAGACTATAAAACAAGGCAACTGTCAGTAGATAGTGCAAAATATTTATTTAGCAGATGCCAGTAATGCATTATTAGGGCTTTGTCATCTGTCCTTGCTCTATAAAAAATCAAGGATTAAACTGTTCTGCTGTATCTTTCAAATTAGAATATTTGCTGGTTATTAGGAATTAATTGTAAATGTTTCTCAATATGCTTATTTATTCACTAGAACAACCCTCCTCTGAAATCTCGCAGCTTCTCTCTTGCATCCCAAGGAAGTGCCAACTCTCCTGGTGTGCAAAGAAGACCCAGTCAAAATGCAGTTTCCTTTTTCAGTGTTGGACATCACAGATTGCCAACTGGAAAAAGAGTTCCTATTATGCAGCCAGATCACCTTGTAGATGTTAGAGAGGTTTGTATGCCTTAAATTATCTTACAATCTTTTGAAAGAGCTGTCTTATTATTTGTAGGATTGTGGAGAAACATGCTATCCTTAGTTGAATATATTGTCAATACCACGTCCTAAGCTATTATTGCATAGCTGTGTGAGGATAAGTAACTTGCCTTGGCTAATTGTAGAAGTATGTGGTGTATATTCTGACTTTTGTACTCCGCAATAATATCCTGATGCTCAAGATAGAATTTGGCATGTTCTCATCCTTGCAAGTCCTAGCACTACAGCTGACAAGGAAGTACAACATCCCATACTATGATACTATTATATCATACACTGTTTTCTTCCCATGTCAAGCTATAGAAGAATTGATTAAGCTGTACTTGTATCTCCTATGACTAAGAAGAAATTGGTCATGATTGATGTTTAAGAATACTAATACCACTTTCTGGTATGCTAATTCATGTGGACAAATTGTCTAGGGATGGATGTGATTGAAAAGAGAGCAAAATAAAATGAGCAATTCAGAAGTATGCTTTTTTCCCCCACTACACATTCAGGTGTAGTGTATTTTGGAAAAAAACAGAAATAATTACTTTGCCATCTTGACTGTCGGAATGGACTGACTACTGGTTGATTTAACTTGTGAATATTTACTGGGTACCTCATGCAAATCTAAAGCTAATACTAACAGAAAAGTTGTTGCTGAATTACAAACCTGTGTTACTTAGTAGTAGTATGGATATTAATGAATATTTTAATGTTAGCAGTGTAATTACTGTACTGTGATAAATTTCTTGGCAAAAATAAGTTTCTAATGGAGGGCTTTTTAATTTAGCAAATAACGATCTAGGAAGCGTGAATAGTTAGAAATTGAACTTGGACAAACTGGGACAGAAGAGTGCTCTGTATTGTGAGCGTCATTAACCTTAAAATATGTGGCTGAGCATTGTGGTAAGTTCATCGGTGGGAAGCTGTAAATGGGTATTGAAAATACTTTCCCTGGTATGGTATGCTGCCATCCTCATCGTTCCTTGATTTAAATCATCAAGTGCTGTGGCATAATTGTAAGCTAGATGAGATGACTGCCTCTTTAGAGCCTCTTTAGACCTTAGAATCTGTGAATCTCTCTGAAGTCCACAGCAGACTGTTCTTGCAGATGTCTTGCAAAAGTGTAACTGCTGCCATCCTGTTTATATCCTGTAATAACAGTAAAGTCTCCTAGAGTGCTAATGCAAAGACATGTGAAGTCCTGTCAGGTACCCAGGAAAACTTCAGCTGGCATCCTGTGGCTTCTGTTTTTTATGAGCTGGTTCATCTGCTTTATCCTTTGAAAGAGAAGTTTTTCTTCCAAATAAACTTTAAAACTGAAGCTGTACAGGTAGTTGCCTTTCAGTTTGATTCATCAAGTTACCTCTTACTTGTGATAAACTTCTTACTAGTGTGGTACAACAATTACAACATATGGTAAACTTAAATAGTATTTGCACTTTCCTACCTATTGCATGGAAACAGCAACAATACAGAATATGGCATTAATATTTACAGAATTCACGCTTACGGTCTCGTAGCAGTTTTTCTTTCTTTTATCTGCTGTTGTATTTTGGTGTTTGAGAAGCTACCCTGTTTATGTGAGGTAATGTTTCAGAAATGGCTTTTTAACTTTTCAGCTTTTCAAATGGCAATATGGCATTCAAAATTTGAGGGAGGAAAGAGGAGAGTGTGAGCTGGAGCACTGAAGCAGTGGCTTGCATCCTCTAATTGGGATTCTCACTGGGTGGGAAATAAAGTGGAATGGTTTTTCTTAGCATTGCAAAGAGCACAGAAAACTATTCATGTTCTCTTTTGATTGTTGAGTTTGGTGACACAGCATGATTATTTATCAACTTAAAATTTTTTGACCTGTTAAGATGAAGAATCCTCAGTAATGGTAGCTTTTCTGAATGTCAAAGTTAGTTTGCTTGCCTTTTTGAAGCTAAAATGCTTGTTAGATACAATGCCTACTTTTTTTAGGTATAGTTAAAATACTTAAAGGGCAGGTGCATGCCTGTTACGCTTGAGCATAATACACCTTGAATACTTGTAAATTCAGTTGGAGAAGCTGTGGAAAGAACAGCTTCTCTTTCAAAGGATCTGCTGTGTGGTGATCTTTAATTTTCCTGTGAATTGCACTGTAGCTAGTTCTTCTGTCAGTCCCTTTCCCTTCTACTTCCCCTTGTTCTTGGCTGAATACATGTCACACTGCTGACTTGGATACCTTGCAAAACAGGAGATCTAAGAGGATCTTTATGCTGACTTGCACTAAATGCAGGTGCATGTGTGTTTGCAAAGTGAGAACTATAGCCTGTGTACTTCTGATAGATTTTGAGTTTTTAATCACAGTGCTTTTTCCTCTCTTGGCACTATTTCTTTTTTCTTCTTGTCCCGTCCCTCCCCCCCCCCCCCCTTTTTTTTCCCTAACAAATCTGAGTATATAAGCAGGAAAAGCTTAGGACTGTTCAGAGTATGTTCTTTGAAAGGGGAGATGTGCCTATTTGAACTTCAATGCTCAGTATAACATGGCTTGTCCTGTTGTCTGGCCTGATCCTGGAATGAGGTGCTTGGGTGCTACCGTGTAGTAAATTACTAAGAGTGAAGATCACCAGAAAGGTTGTAGTGATTTGTCAGCTAATTATCTGTGTCTTTTTTGTTGTTGTTTGTTTGTTTTAATGCAGCAGAGTTTTTTCAAAGTATTGGAAAAAAACTTGCACACAAAGACTTATATCACATTCATGACTGAAAGAAAATAAGACACGTGTTCTGATAGCAACTGATGTGTTTGCATAGGCAAGATATATAACTGTTTTACGAGCTCTCTGCCCTGTCACTCTTGGGACGTGCTAAGGCTGACTGTGCACAGTTAGCTCCACTTCCAAAGAGCCAATGCTCTGAAAATTCACACGATAGCATGCTATGTAGCCAAGCCCTAAATGTTCCAAATACCACATATGAACTTGGATGAATACATATTGCCTAAGAATTTATTGCATAAAACCTTAAAAGCAGTTCCTGAAAGGGATTGCAAGCAAAGGTACTGTCCTGGTTTCAGCAGGGATAGAGTTAATTTCCTTCCTAGTAGCTGGTACAGTGCTGTGTTTTGGATTTAGGATGAGAACAATGTTGATAAGGCACCGATGTTTTAGTTGTTGCTAGGTAGTGCTTACACTAGCCAAGGACTTTTCAGCTTCCCATGCTCTACTGACTGAGAAGGCTGGAGGTGCGCAAGAAGCTGGGAGGGGGCACAGCCAAACTGGCCAAAGGGACATTCCATACCACGTGAGGTCACGCTCAGTACATAAACTGGGGAAAGCTGGCCGGGGGGGCTGCTGCTCGGGGACTGGCTGGGCATCGGTCGGCGGGTGGTGAGCAATTGCATCATGCATCACTTGCTTTGTGTATTATTATTATTATTACATTATTATTATTTTATTTCAGTTGTTAAACTGTTTTTATCTCAACCCATGAGTTTTTCTCACTTGTGCTCTTCCAATTCTCTTCCCCCATCCCACCGGGGCGGGGGGGTAGAGTGAGCGAGCGGCTGTCTGGTGCTCAGTTGCCAACTGAGGTTAAACCACAACAGGTACTTAAAAAAAAAATCAGTAAGATACTGCTAGGATTGGTGAATTAAAAAACTAAGCAGTGTCATAACAGTTAAACGCATGAATGCACCTCAGATTCTTTAAAGAAATTCTTCTTCTGCTCTGGTAAATCAATCTGTTCTTACATTTAACTTAGCTGCCAGAACATGTAACGATCGCAGAGTAGTGCTTTCCAGTTACATTAGTGTCTTTTGTTGTACCTCCCCAGAAAAGGGACTAGCATGTATAGAGATTTGCCTTCATCCCCATGATTCAAAATCAAGCAATATTTTGCTTCTGTGAGTACAAGGAGGAAAGTACGTGGGTTTTTGGAAGTCCACAGTGTGCTGCTTGATGCCCGGTGTGCTTTGCCGCTGTACCTCTGGGCAAAGCGGGCAAATGTGCTGTTGCAGGTTCTGTGATGTAGGGGTGCTCTGTGTCAGAAGGAAGGAAGAAAGGAGCTTGGGGGAGGAGAGGGACAACCACACCAGGAAAGCTGTAACTTGAACGCATAATGAAGGGGAAAATCCTGCTGCTTTTTCTTTCCCCTTCGCAAAGTAAACAGTGAGATGGTGATCCTAAGTGTGGTGGCAGTGCAGACAATAAACGAGAATCGTGTATGGTTTGAGCCAAACTGAGTGATAGAGGTAATTTCCTTTAAAGTGCTGGATCTCTTCTTCTAGGGATTGAAAAGATCTTGATACCCATGGATAGTACCTCATAGATCCTCCTCCAGGCTGTGCAGAGCACAGAGCCTAATTACTCCTCACACAGAGTGTGTGGGGTGTTTTTCCCCCCTGTCCCTATCAACCAAGCATGAAAGTGTTTGGTATTTACTGCAGCAAGTATCACGTTCAAATTCCTCTCTGCTTTTTTTTTGAAGTCACTTTGATATTCTTTTGCTTGTTAATAAGGTGCCATGTATTGCCGTGGGAATTTCATCATGCATTTAATGACTCTTTAGTAGCTGCATCAAGAAAAAAAAAGTACAGTTAACTGTACATAATCTATTACCTTTTAGTTTTATTATCGTCATAAAATCATTTGGGATCCTCTGTGTGCACAGCTAAACACGTACCACACAACACACTTCCATTACCTGATAAATGACTGTTTTGTTTGACAGATGATGTCTCAGGCTGAGGGCCAGCAGAGAGACTTGATCAGGAGCATAGAATGCCTTCCTGTCTCCGGTCACCTTACATCCTTGGATCAAGACCTATTAATGCTGAAAGCAACTTCCATGGCAACCATGAACTGCTTAAATGACTGTTTCCATATTCTCCAGTTACAACATGCTTCTCAACAAAAGGGATCCTTACCAGCAGGTGGGTATAGATGCTCACAAAGAGCAGAACCCTATAATGAATATGAATCCTTTCCTTCTTGCAAAAATACTTGTTGCAGTAAATCCAGTTTCACGTGGGTAGAGAAAATTGCTGGCTGCCTGGTTTCTTGTGAGTTTTTTCCTTTTTTTTTTCTGTATTTCAGTTCAAAATTTCATTTTAAAAATGAAAAACTGGGTGTCATCTCTTGAAATCTTTGTCTGAACTCCAAAGTTACTCACACTGAAAGAACTGTGAATTTTTTTAACTATTGATGCATAACTGTGAGAGGTACACATCAGAAGCCTTTGTTTGGCATTTTCGTGTGTGTGCTACTAAGGTGTGTTTTTTGTTTTGGTGTTTTTTTTTTTTTTTACCCATTATTGTGCCTGGGGAGATAAATAGGGCCCAATGAGCACCACTGTAATAATTTTTGAAGAAGATAGGGGTGGTTTTTGATGAGTGCTTTTGTTTTTTAAATTTTTAAACTATGCAGGGAAAAGCTCAGTCCATCTGACTGCTGTTCAGTTGGTAGCTGCCTATTAATGGCCAAATCTAAAAACATTGCTTGAAGATGTCCAGATCTTGAAGATTTCTGGTGATATCGTAGAGAGAAGGATAGAGAGGGGAGGAGCAGCAGGTTGGATGATGCATTACTGGGGCCAGAGTTAAAAACAGACCATTAAAAGAATGTGTGCACCTTTCTGCAGCCTTCCACTCTCCCACTGGTGTGGCCTTTCTAGAGACACCATAATACAGTTGTTCCTTTCAAGGATTGTGAAGAAATTTTTTTTTTTTTTAAGTCTATTTAGCTTGGATTTCCCCTCCACACTCAGGAGGGATACTTATCCTTCTGGTTCAACCAGTGGAGTCTCTTTTGTTAGGCTTCAGAAGTTGATATAGAAAGGCAAAGGGTTGTGGCTGAATTCAAATGCTGCAAGAGATGTTTCTATATTTATGTGTAGGAAAATATAAAATGATTCAGGGAAAAAAAATCTTGAACACAGACTGTTATATCTAATAAAATATATACAAGCACTATTAATCTTCCTAGAATCATAAAGGCAGGTCAGCATACTTCAGCTCGATACGAGTGAGATGCGGCAAGAAGTGATGATGAAGAGGAGACTTGTCTAACAGAACATAAATTTAAACACAAGGTGGAAAAAAGTATTTCCAGGTCTGGTAAAGTGGTACTTGACTGCTAAGAATGTGTTGGGCAAGTACTTGTCAGGCTTAAAAAACAAGGATTAGAAATTATGTAAGAGTGCCAGTTTGCTATAAATTGTTCAAAGAAAAAAAACCCAAAAAACAGAAGAGTGAAAATACTGCCCCAACTGCATCAAGGTATACTACAAATCACAGACTTAAAGATGAACAGGAAAGTTGCAGCTATTGACTTGAATTTAGGAAAAGTTAAAAGTGGTAAAATAATGTACTGAATTTAAAAAAAAAAAGTACTTCATTATCATAAAGGTGAATTGCAACAACAACTTGCAACTCTTGAAGAAAAATGTTGAAAGTGAAGACTATAGATTCGGAGAGGTCTGTGTTGTAGCAGAGGGGAAGTACTGACAACTGTTTAAAAAAAATGGGTGAGGACTTGTAGGGGAGGAGGAGATCACAAGTAAAGAGGATAGCTTGTGCTACCTGAAATAGTCAAGAGCAGGTTTGAATATGATTTTCCAGTTGAAGAGAAGTATTGGTGTGGTATCCTGTCCACTCACAAAGATGGTCTCTTCTCCCAAGTAACTAGTGATAGGACGAGAGGAAATGGCCTCAAGTTGCGCCAGGGGAGGTTTAGATTGGATGTAAGGAAAAATGTCTTTACTGAAAGAGTGGTTAAACATTGGAACAGGCTGCCCAGGGAAGTGGTGGAGTCCCCATCCCTGGAGGTATTTAAAAGACGGGTAGATGAGGCACTTAAGGACATGGTTTAGTGGGTGGTGGTGTTGGGTCGACGGTTGGACTCGATGATCTTAGAGGTCTTTTCCAACCTCAATGATTCTATGATTAAAAGACAACTGGTAGCTCAAATCACTTTAAAAAAACTCTTAGAATTTAACAGCGAAAATTAAACAGAACTTAATAATAAATAAGGTTATTTTAGAAGTAGCTGGTAGCGAGTATAAAAGGGAGGCTACTTGTTAAATTCAAGCTAATATAGAGGCAGTGACTGTGGATTAAATGCAGCCTCGAACATGCAATTAGAGATTATTGTGTTGAAAGTTACAGCTCAGAAAGCAGGTACTGTTCATGAAGAGGTCTTAAAGATGAGTAAAACCTTTTCAAAAAGGTAAGCGTGACAGTGACGTTCTGAGCGTTTTATTTTTTGACTTGTTTGAAACTTCTGTTTAATAGGTTAAACTGCTGAGGGATTCTCATTTCTCACTATGTAATGGATTAGTGAGTAATAGACTTGATGAGAATAAACTATCTTGCTGGGGAAAAAGTTGTCTGGTCCCATTAGCGAAGCGGGACTTTTTTCCCGCCCCAGTATTTTCCTGGTGGAAATGCTGCTGTTTATCTGAATTAAGCTTACTCTGCCTGTTGTGGTTGAGGATGTGACCTAGTTCCAGGTAACAGATGTCTAGAAATAAAGGATTGTGTATCTTATAGGAAGAGACAAGAGCTGCCTAGGTGTAGGTTCCTAAGCATAGGAAACTGCTGTGTGTTGGTAGAAATTCAGTCTTCCTAATAATGTCTGTGTTTGCAACCCAGCCAAGATGGTTTGTCAGTTTGTGTATTCTTCAGTAAAAACTGATTGGAGTCATCTGTACATTTATTAGCCTTTGAAAAAGAATGGAACATTTGTATTATTAATGAGGAACCCGATCTGTTCTGATAAACTAGCTGGGAGTAACTAGAGATGCTGGAATCATTGAGTGGGTAATAGCTTTCCAAGCCCTGCAGTGTTTTGTTTTTTCTTTTGAGCAACTATTATTTATTCAGCAGTGTGTGCTTGCCGCCTTTGCAGTGGAGAAAAGACAAGTACCCTCTCCAGAGAAAACACTGGCAACAAAACTTTTTCTGCTTTAGCTCTTTTTAGTCTAGAACTGAGCTGGGTTTGAGAAGCTAGTAAGTGGTGGGCTTTTTTTTTTGGTACCAGTTAAAGAAAATTGTAAGGGTTACTTAACATTCCCACAATAGTGGGTTCTTCCTGTAGTGTCTGATTACACCTTTCATGACACCAACTAGTTTCTCCAGCCCAAGTTGCATGTATTACAGCTCGCCAATCGCAGTGTCTGTGCTAATGATCACTGAAGGTGGTGTCTCATTGCACCACCTTTGTTTAGTGGCTGCTGAAGAGATTGGCTGCAGGAGGAACAGGCTGCTTTCAGCTTATTCCTTAAAAAATAGCTCTTTTGTGAAAACTGCTATTTACTGACCTTCCAGAGGATGAGCAAGTTTCAGCGCAAACTTTCTTTTGCTTCAGGAACGACAATCAGTTGGTTGGAACCGAAGATATCTCTGGCAAACCACTTCAAAAATGGAGCGGCTCAGAATTTCCCAGCAGAGATAAACAAGCCAGCATCTGTCAGAGAAGAGCAGTCCATTGCGGAGCCCTGCCAGCTAACAAGGGTAAGGTAATGTGAACATCCCGTTTCTGTGGGGAATTATTTTGAGGAATATCTGTACACGTTTCAATCATATTATGTGAAAAATGATTTAATGACAATTCTTCTCATGCTTTTTGATTAGCTGTGTTGGAGGGAGGGTGAGTGCAGTTGCAGTAAGTGAAACTTTCTGCCTTGCTTTTTCAATACATTTTTGTTGCTTTCTGTAACTAGCTGTCAAGCGGAGGGAACCAACTGGGATGGTAATGCAAGGTGTTGTTTCAGTATTCCCTTGCATTTTGATCTAAAACAACTGGAAATTGAAGTGCAAAAAACCTAACTGGAATTCATGACACTCTCAAAATGGGCCCAAGAAGTGCTGCCTAAGTAGATGAGACAAAATTGCTGGTCTCCAGCTATTGAATCTCCCCGTCTTTCTTTTCTAGCTCTTGCTGTGTCTGTTTTTCTTAATCTGAGCAACTCCCATCACTTGACTTCAGGATGGCTTAATGTATTTGAAATACAGCTACAGTCTGTATTATTATAACTGACAAAATTGATTTGAAGTGCAAAATACTAAAGTAAAAAAACAGCAGGGATTATGATAAAGAACATGTTTTCCTAACTAAGCTAGAAAATCATAATTACATTCTTCTTATACTAGTTGGTTTCACACAGTTGTTTGGATGAGACTGTATCATTGCAAAAAGATAATGTGCTGTTGTATGTCTCTACAACAGCACTGTGATACCTTATAGCAAAATCGAAATGGAAAAGATTTTTTTCATTTGCTATAGTTTATAGATTTTTAAATGGATCCAAGTAGTTGCTACTAAGTTTAAGAAAAAAGAAAACATGAAACAAACCAGGAGCTTTCAAATAAATCACTTAATTCCTTCCTTCTTCTAATAATTGAGTTACAGTTCAAGTGCTTAATGTATATCACCGTCTGTATTTGGGATATGACTAGTCTTATCACTCCCCATAGATATTTCCAGCTCCCTTACTTAGGATAGCAGAACAGCGTAGCATCCTTGGAAATAAGTCACGTGTGATACTGCAGTTTTCATCAGGGTTTGAGCTCTGCGTGAGGGCTTGGCCCCCTATTTTTGGTGGTTGAGTGTTCATAAATTTGCCTTGAGCTAGGGCAGCTGGTCCAGGACAAAGGGCTTTGCTTAGGCAGACGCATATTGCTGCCCTCCTGTGGCATTCAGTGCCTCTCCCCTCTGCATCTGCCTCCCTCCAGCTGTTTGCCCCGGGACGATGCTGCTCAGAGCCCTAGGAATACCACCATCCCTTCCACCTGAAGCATTTGACTTTCTGCTTGTGGGGTGGTGGTTGTTAAAATGGTGCTAATATAATTTCTGCTAGTCTGTCTGGGTGCTTTAGTTATACTAACAGACAACCAGCGTGGGTGGTGTTTGTATGTGTGTGTGTTTGTTGTTTTTACAAAACTACTCCAAGTTACTTTTCCTTTTTCCTTTACTGTTGCATATGGGCACTAGCAGCACCATTGATAATGCTTGTGAAGACTAGCCTGTAGATAAGTTAATTGCTTGCCATCGGGCGTGACAGTAAGCAAGTAACTAGGAACTACCATTTGCTACAGCCTTTGGAGTAATGATGGCAACACTGGAAAGCCTGAAGTAGTGTGAAGGTGGAGGGGTGTTATTGAGGTGGTTGGAATTTCTGCTAGCATTTGCTTCACTATTTTTGTGTGTGTTAGATGCTTGCCATTCTGTTAGCTCACAAAACTTACAGGAAAACAGGTCATATTTGCTTTTAAGCTTTTTTCCCCTCACCTGTGTGAGAGATGGTGAGAAATCTTAGCCTGAATCCTCTAGATTAAATCTGCACTGAGTTATCTTAATGTCCCTTTAAATTCTTCAACTGTTGTTTATCTTGGGGGTAGAATCCATTGTGTAGCTCTCTGCAAGGGTTTGTTTAGTCTTTTTTTCATACATGGGCAGTTAAATACAGGATGAAGTCCTTTTTGGACATTGTCTTGGAGGTCACATCTTTGAGCTGATGTTTATGGCTCTTATCCCAGGAACCTGAAGAAATAAATCCAGATGAGGAGCTGGAGGATATCTGTGATGATAAAGAAGATGATCTAGGAGCGGTAGAAGAACAGCGCAGTGTTATCTTGCATCTCTTGTCTCAGCTGAAACTCGGCATGGACTTAACAAGAGTAAGTAACTGAAGCGTGAAGACTGCAGTAAAAGTGAAGTGCCATTTTAAACTCCTGTATTGTTCAATATTGAGTTTAAGATGAAGTTGTGGCCTGTAGCAACTTCAGGTCCCAAGATCTGATGTCCCAGGACATCGCAGGTTTTAAGTGAAACATGCTAAGGGAGTGGATTTTCTTTAATGCAACTGGCCATATTTTTTCTATTACATTCTCTCTGTGTTTTCTACCATGTTTTTGTTGGCTTTCCTGTAACAGCCTGTTTTCTTTCCTGCGTTTGCACCTTACTCTTTCCATGCTGTTTTCTACAGCTTTCTCATGTTTTCGTCTTTCTGCTTTCCTTCCATGATCTTTTTTCTCACTTGATAATGCTTTTACACACAACTCGCATAACCCTACACCTGTATTCGTGCTGCTTCTGAAAAGAAGTGTTCTTTTGGTTCCCCATTATCTATCCCCAGACGTCTGTTTACACCTCTCTGTCCTGTTCTCATTTCTGTTTCCCGCTTACTATAGTGCGAGAGACAAAGTTATACTGGCGAAAAGTGGGTTTGACACTTCAGTGCAGATCTCAAAAGCAATCAGCTTTGAAAAATTAATGCTCAGTTGCTACTAGACAACTTGGGCAGCAACTCTGAGGAAAACTGGGCTGCTACCAGCTTATGTTCAATTCACTTCTGTAAAGACTTCTTACCATAAGCACTAGACACTTCTAAAGAAAAAATGGATTTTTATGGTTGCATAGAATGAGGAAAACACTCTCTTTCTTGGAGTTATGGATTATAATTATTTTTTTTTTTTTCAAGCTATGTTTTTTTTAAGCACTAGCTACTTGGCCGCTAGAAATACTTGTGTCGCGGAACTTACATTTCACAATTCAGGGGGAAAAAAAAGGTGGTATGAACAGGACCTGCTGCCTGTCAGCCAAACTTAACCCTGCTGCTTAATCAGGAATTCATTAAGTCATTATTTCACTTATATTGAAGATTGGATTTGGTCTATCTTTTTCTCTTAGTTGGAACAAATTCACAACTGGGAGACAGACTTGTCACTTTTGGCTGTGTGTGTAGAATTGTTGTTAGTTCAGAGCAGGCAAAGCATTGAAATGCGACAAGCCTGACTTCAAAACAGGTAATGAAGTTGTTAGAATCGCATTTAACTTAAATATCAGGGTATTGAAGTGAAAAGCAACTTTAATATTCCAGGCTGGTGTTGCAACAACATGGCAAGCGTATTCAGCTTAACTTGTATGTCTATTACGAGTCTTAGGTCTGTGCTCTACCTCTCTGAATGCAGCTGACTTAAATGGACTGTCTTGATTTCATGGTTGAGACACCCTGTGTTGCTCTTTACAACAGTTAGTTACGTGAGGTTAGTTGCCACTACAGGGAAGGAAAAGACTGATACCCACAGCCTCTTACTCTACAGTATTGCTCTTGGCCCAGCAAAGGACAGGACTGCTGTTTTTTATAGTGGTGAATATAACTGGGGAAGTCTAAGGTCCTCTGCTCAGAGGTACAGGATCAACCTATACTATGTTATTTCTCATGGATGTTTGTCCTAGTTGCTGTGGTGAGAGAGGCTCTGCAGGCTCTCAAGAGCACTGGCATAACTTGACTGCTTTTCTCTCCATTAGACAAAACCTTTCCTAACCTCTGCTCTGAACCTTCCTTGCTATAGTTTGAGCTCCTTCCTGCTTGTTTTCTCCTCCACAGACATGTGGAACACGTTATCTCTTTGCAGCTCTTTTTTATGTTTTTTGAGGGATGCTCAGTCTCTTTCAACCTCTTTAGTCCTAATAGTACTTACTGGGCTTTTTTCTCCTTGTAAATTGCTTTTCTGGGACCTCTGATCACTGTATTTTGCTCACATTTTAGAAGAGGGACAAGAAAGTTCAGTCTGAAAGTGTGGTGTCCAAAACAGGACAGAATCCTCCACCTGAAAGCTTCCCTTATAAAAATGCCTGTCTCTTTGTTTTACTTACTAGAGCTTTCTGGGTTTTCTCTTATTTCAGGTGGTTCTTCCCACTTTTATTTTAGAGAAGCGGTCGTTGTTGGAGATGTATGCGGACTTCATGTCCCATCCAGATCTCTTCATTGCGATCACAAATGGCACTACCCCTGAGGAGAGGATGATCCGCTTTGTTGAGTATTATCTCACTTCATTTCACGAAGGTCGCAAAGGAGCTATTGCAAAGAAACCATACAATCCAATCATTGGGGAAACATTTCACTGCTCCTGGAGGATGCTGAAGAGCGACATAGCCACTGATGCTGGCGGTAACTTCTCTGCTCACCCCACCTCAGAGCAAGTAACTCTGTCTAAAGATCTGGAAGGCCAAACAGAGCTGGACTACTATACAGTAAAATTTGTAGCTGAGCAAGTGTCCCACCATCCTCCTGTCTCAGGGTTTTACGCTGAATGTGTAGAGAGAAAGATGTGTGTCAATGCCCACGTCTGGACAAAAAGTAAATTCTTAGGAATGTCAATAGGAGTGACAATGGTTGGTGAGGGTAAGTGTAACTTCTGTCCTTTATTCATTTTAGAAAGTTGTTAAAATATTAGTTTGAGAGGAAATTTGATGTTGTATGCCTCTGGCAGAAATACAGACGAACACTGCTCGGTAGTTTTCTTTCAAAGACTTTTCAAAAAAATTTGCTTGCGGAGATGTCAGCTGCTATTGTGGGTTTTCAGGGTTTGGTTTTTTTTTACATACTTTTGTTTTTCCTCTAATCTCTGTGATCTGTAAACCTTAATGTACAGTCACTCAATGATTTCTTACTTTACTGTTCACAAAGTACAGAAGATCAGAAGATACTACAAGTCCTCATTATAAACATCAAGTTTTCATATGGGGAAAAAAAAACCTAGATAGGTTTATGCTTTGCCAAAAATAAGGATTATATTTGGAAATAAAATTTTGACTTTTAAACCAAAGGGCAGTTACTGTAACTGGAAACATTCATAACTATCAGTTTACAAGCATCGGACAAACTAATTTGCACCAGACATTTATTAAATAGAAGTGTTGTTCAATTTGCATATATTGCACTTAGGTATCTTACTATGCAAGTTCTAATTTTAACTACAGAAATTGGATCCTTTAGGGACAGAGAAGGGTAACTGCCCTTAAACTGTACTTTCCCTTTAGTACTAGTATTTACTGCAAGAGATGAGACAGCATTTCCCATTCTGTCCCTCCTGTGTATATTGCCCAGTAACTGGGGATTCCAGGCACTTGCATGTGAACTGCGTACGTGACAGGGGAATGAGCATGGCAGGGGATGTGGAAGGCACATCTTGATGCTTTGGCTGTGCCAGGTAATTTCTGAAGTTAATATCTCCTCTAGGGCATTTCTCAAATCATGTCATAACTTTTTAGAATTTCTTACGTTTTTCATACTTATGTCAGACGCACAGTGATAATATGCTATAGAGGCATGGGTTGATGCAGGTAGCAGTCAGTTGTCATGCTATGTTCTTGTAACAGCAAGAGGTAGATCTTGTGGGTTGTTGTCCTGGTTTCAGCAGGGATAGAGTTAATTTCCTTCCTAGTAGCTGGTACAGTGCTGTGTTTTGGATTTAGGGCGAGAACAAAGTTGATAAGGCACCGATGTTTTAGTTGTTGCGAGGTAGTGCTTACACTAGCCAAGGACTTTTCAGCTTCCCATGCTCTACTGACTGAGAAGGCTGGAGGTGCACAAGAAGCTGGGAGGGGTCACAGCCAAACTGGCCAAAGGGACATTCCATACCATGTGATGTCATGCTCAGTACATAAACTGGGGAAAGCTGGCCGGGGGGGCCGCTGCTCGGGGACTGGCTGGGCATCGGTCAGCGGGTGGTGAGCAATTGCACTGTGCATCACTTGCTTTGTATATTATTATTATTATCATTATTACATTATTATTATTATTATTACTATCATTATTTTATTTCAATTATTAAACTGTTTTTATCTCAACCCATGAGTTTTTCTCACTTGTGCTCTTCCAATTCTCTCCCCCATCCCATGGGGCGGGGGGGTAGAGTGAGCGAGTGGCTGTGTGGTACTCAGTTGCCGACTGAGGTTAAAGCATGACAGTTGTTTTTTTTAATAGGAATAAAACAAACCCACACATCTTAAAACCCAAAGGGAAGTCTAGTTTTTTATGAGATACTTGACATTTATTGCAAAAGCTACTGTCAGGAAAGAGTTGGGTTTATCTTGACAGAGAGGTGAGGTAGGGAGGATTGTCTCTGCTACCTGCCTTCAGATAGGGTAGGATGTATTAAAGGGAGGGAAAACAAGAGTATTAGCTTTCCTCAGGATCTGCAGTTCAGGGTATTCGTTCGTTATTTCCTTTTGGCAGCATAAGTCTTGTGTTGCCATGCTCCAGAACTATCAATAAGAGAGCGACCAGCCCTTTTACATACTACTGAAAAGTATGTTGCACAGCACAATGTTGTACTTTATGGAGCAGTACTATTAGGATAAATGTCTCTTTTCCCAAAAGAAACATGAATGCATGTTACTCAGGTTAGTAATTGCAGGAAAATGTTTGTATCTAGAATCTGTAATAAATTTCAATTTCACGGTTTTTTGGGGGTGGTTTGTTTTTTGTGTGTGTGTGAGGGGCTATGAGGAAAAGTAGTCAGATGTACTATTGGCTATCTGTTTCAATAACTTGTTTGGTCTTGTCTAAAGTGGTGCTGATTTAGGGATTCTTTTATTTCTTCACGCAGGTCTCTTAAGTCTCTTGGAACATGGGGAAGAATACACGTTCTCTCTGCCCTGTGCATACGCTCGGTCAATTTTAACTGTTCCCTGGGTAGAACTGGGAGGAAAAGTCAACATTAACTGTGCGAAGACTGGGTATTCTGCAAGTATTAACTTTCACACCAAGCCCTTCTACGGTGGCAAATTGCATCGGTGAGAACACGTTTTTCTATTTTTCCATGTAATCCACACTCTAGAACTGCAGTAGCTATGTAACTCCCCTGTTCTGTGTGCTGAATAATACTCATTTGATAGTCTGAGAAGACGTAGTTTTTCCTGTTCGTAAACACTTGAAGGTATTACTGTGCTTTTAAACAGTATCATAGCTAAACAACTGCATCTCATGTGATCCTCAAGGAAAAATCAGGTTGCCTTTAAAGACAGTAAGGAAATTCCGTGTTTGTCTGACTGTGTTCAAACCACCGGGAAGACAGAGCTTTTATTCCTGGCTGCCATAGATTCTCATATTACTGACAGAAGTTGGTTATTTTTTCCTATTTTTTGATTTGCTCCTTGTTTGAAATGAGGTTGATTTCACTGTCTTAAAGGGTTGCATGTTGTTTGCAACATGCATTGTAGTTGCACTGTAGGGAACATCAGTAAATAGTCTTCTGTTGCTTACTGGTCTTAGGATTTCTGTATAAGAAACGTAAGACTATCAAGTTTAAGCACCTAGAAAATCACTAGGTAAAAATACCTTTTTTAAAGACAAAAATGGTAATTGTTGTAGTGGTAATTCTTCATGTGTATGCATGGTTAAAAACTAACAGATAAAAGAAAGAAGATCCAGGGGAAGTTTGCTTGGGGTTACTTCTAGCAGATTATAGGAAACGTCTGCACACTTGGTGCAAAAGCTTTTAGAACTCATTAACATTGATGTTTTTAGAGATTGTACGGTAAGACTGCTGCAGATTAGCCTTGTGCTAATATAGAGACAATTAATTAAGGAGAAAATTAAGTAGTAGTTACACAAAGAATGTCTGATTCCAAAGCATTTTGCTCTCAGCCATTTACTGGACCGTGCTTGTTTAAACCTTTCTTAGATTAAATGTTTGAGAGAGAATAATGAAATATGTAACAGCCTAGAACATCAGAACTTCTTAAATGTGGGTTGCTCTCACAGGTTGCAAAAAATTCTCTAAATCACTTTTCCTGAAACAGTAGGGCAAGGCCATATTTATTGTTTAAAGGAAAACAAAAAAAACCCCATCAAAACCTCCATCTTTGAAGCGCTTTGCCCCATAAATTCCTTACGTGCTTTGAATTTAACTTGCAACCATAGCTCCCCTGACCCAATGGCATCTGGAGAACTGAAGCTTACGTGTAGCTCTGTTTCACTTGACAGAATTTTGAAGTGATGCATCATTTGGGATTTTTGTTTCCATTGCTTACAATGTATCTTCCACCTTGCAATAGCTCCTGTTGTGCCATAAAAAATAAGCGATAGGATGCAATTTTACTTCAATGATTTAATTTTGGAAACTGTTTTGTTACTTGTCTCTCTGAAATTAGTCACGGATGTAGAGGCTTTTTAAAGACATATCTGCTCAAGGTACTGTAACTATTGAAAATTTGACATGGTGATGATTGGACATTGCCAGTCTTGATAGGGAAGCAGCAGTGTTGTCATGGTTACGTAGAGTGCAAGTGAGTTGCTATGGCAATGTTATAGATTTTTTTTTTTTTTTTTTTTGGTAGAGTGACCCTTGTTGTTAGACCTCAGCTGGATATTGGCTCTGTGGTCCTGTGCCTCTTTAGCGTGATGATAATGAACAGCTAGGCATATATCAATCATGCCAAGCTTACAAATAAATGCTAGCAGATTTTTATCACTAATATTAGTTCAGGCAGATATTATGAGCTGCAATGCTGGGAATGGTTGTGTCACAGAGCAACGCAACTTGAAGAAATATAGGTTGCAATGAGAGTTTAATGTAGCAGCTCGATACTGCACCTTAGTAGTGAGTGATATAACTTTGTTTACTTGAAGCTGAGTAGACAGTAATTTTGTGATTGATACTAAAATACTGGATGTCAGTAACCACACAGCGCTTGGAAAAATTAAGCTCTTAAACTTGTGAAGATGTAACTGCAAAATCTGAATGGGCTGGTCTCTGACATCCTGTGGATTCAGTCTGTTCAGTCTGTTCCTCTCTTGGGAAGAGGACAGGGGCTCCACCATGCGTAATAGCTTTGAGGTGTGGAAGTCACAGGATGAAAAAGCAGCACAAAATGGAGGCTACTTGCTTGTTGCCTACTCTTCCAGTTGTTTTCAGAAACTATTAGCACTTGTTAACTTCCACAAAAAAAAAAGCTTAATAATTTAATGTAAATGTGCTCTTATTGCTTATATTGCTCCAACTTTGGCTTGTTTTCTTGAATGAATCTAAATTTTTGTAATAGAAAACTGTGTCTGAGCAGCACATACTTCTCAGTCTGTTTTCTTGGAAGATCTTTCTAATAAAGTTAAATTAGGTTTGAGCTGCTGGACTGTGGTGTGGCTCCAGCTGCCTCCCGCATGTGCAAGATGTGGCCGAAGCCCTGGCCGCTGCCCCTGCTCTGAGCTGGCTGCGAGCTTTCCCTGCTTGCCCTGGGGATTCCCCGCAGGTCTGATTTGACTGGCATCCAGTATCTCTGTGCTGGAAAGTCTGGCCTGTGATACTTGTTTCGTTGCCCGAGAAACTAATTTTTCTGTTTTGATGCAGGGCTTGGGGGGACAGGTAGATGCAGACATAGCTGGAAGTGACCGGCGCATGTGGAAGAGGGGAAGTGGCATCTGTGTGTCCCGCACTCCCTTCTTCCTCTGAGCGTGGCACCGCACAGCCAGCATGGGCAAGGTGGGAGCACAGAAGAGCTGCTTTCTGCTCCTCTGTATGCAGTTGTTCAAAGGAAATAACAGCAAACCAGTGGTGTGCTATTATTAGCTGCACATAACGTAAGTGTGAAAGGAGATGTAACATGTTTTATGTGAGTGCTGATGAACTGTGGGAAGGGGAACCTGGAGAGTGGTGTGTTGTAGAGAGCTTGTGTACATGTAATTGCAGTTTAATTGGAGCTGGAGATAGTGTCCTTTGTGAATCCTGCAGCACCTTACAAGTGAGAATGTCTTGTTTGCATAGTGCGCAGACCCTTTTGTTTCTTCTTTTTCTGTTTGAGAGTGGTAATTTGTTTGCCTAGCTATGCTCAGTAAGCTTCCACTCCTTGATTCAGGATGAAGTGCGTGTCGGGAGGTCTTTGGACAGGTCCTGATGTTGAGAAGAAAAATATGCATTGGCATGTGTAATTATGGTGATACTTGAGCATCTGTGCAGCACTTTGAATGAAATATTGCATATCAGAAAGACATTTTTAATATCTTGTTATTGGTAGAGGTTTCTGTGGAAGAGACAGGAAAGAAAAGCAGTTCTCCTGATTCCTAGTTTCCTACCTTGCTTTCTGCTTTTGTGTGTCTGCTGCTTATGTGAGCAACATAAAAATGAGACCACCTACATATGGAGAACATTGAGATGTAAAGATGGGAGATAAAGTGCCAGCAGGTAGTGAGATACATTCTTGGCAGAAAGTTTATTTTTTAAGTCTGAACTACACATCTGATGTGATGTTTCAAGTGGAAACGATCAACTCGCTTATTACATGTGAACCATCCTGCGTTAGTTTCTTTTTCATTTTCAGTTCCGTTAAAAGGTTTGAAACAAGCTGAAGCCAAAAATGGAGCTTCCTGGGTAACGTGAAGAGAACTAGAGCTATGAGTGAAAGTCACTTTGCTCTTTGAGCTTCTCTGTGCAAATGCAATTCAAGTAACTTAACATTTTTCAAGACAGCGTGACAAGTTTGCAAACTCGTTCCGAATGAAGTTGAGTGATTATGCAAGGAATAGTCCTCAATGTGTCTTCAGCCATGGCCTTTAAAAATAAAAATTGCTTTCCTAGAGTCACGGGTGAAGTGAAGCAGAACACGACGAACACAGTGGTGTGCCGAGTGCAAGGGGAGTGGAACAGTGTGCTTGAGTTCACCTACAGCAATGGGGAGACAAAATACGTGGACTTGACAAAGTTGTCTGTGACAAGAAAACGAGTCCGGCCCCTTGAGAAACAAGGACCGTTTGAATCTAGGTAGAGTATGTGTTTACTATTGTCTGACCCTTTTTGTCCTAAGCAGTCTGGTGAATGCCTTAGGAAAACCTGCAAATGTAGATATTATTTGTGTATAGTGCTTAGCAGCAGTGATCTTAATTTTTTATTTTTTTAAAAACAAAAAACAAGTGCATAATAAAAAGTGCAAAAAACAAGTGCAGGCACATGGTTGTTTATCTTGTCTCTTTTATTCACGGACAGAGTTGTCTTATGAGTTCATAAAGTGCCTGCTAGAACAGAGTCTCCTTATTTGTTTTGTTTTGAACCATCAGCTACACGGCAGGGCAGCTCCTGACAAGGGAGGTCCTCACAAGAAACTGCTTGTTGAATAACGCTGCCATAGCAGCTTTAAAGGGTGTACAAACAGACATCGGATTGGCAGAGCCAAAACCTCAGAGCCATTCCTATCAGCTCCTAATTGCTAGTGTAGCTATAAGACTCAGCCGTGAGCTCTTCCACCTGCACTGCACCATCGTGCTCTGACCCGGTTGGTTTGTCTTGCATAAGTGGAGAGAGTCCTCCTGTTCTGAAAGAACTGCATGCGGCGATCCTGTCATTCGAGGTGGCAGGCTGAGAAAACTTCTGAAAACTGAAGTTAACAATTTGTTTTGTAGGAGGCTGTGGCAGCATGTAACAGAGTCTCTGCGGGATGGAGACATCGATAAGGCTACGGAGCACAAGCGAGCCCTTGAAGAACGACAGAGGAATGAAGAGAGGCTTCGTGCTGAAACAGAAACACCTTGGTGTACTAAATACTTCCTTAAAGAAGTAAGTTCCCAAGCAGTTAGCTGTTGATGAAGGCAGAGGCAGAGCTACAATGAAAGCAGGTGTGCATATGGGTCCGTGTCCTGTCAGAATAGAGTATTTGGCCTTAGATGTTATAGTTTAGCTCCACGGGATCCATAGGAGTAAGGTGACATAAGCACTCCCAAACATGTAAAGGTGTGACTTTACCCTTAACTTCCCGAACGCTTTGGTTTTGCGATTCCCTTGCAACAAAATGTTTGCCTGCTTTGTGGTTCGGTTTCTTTTATCAAGCACTTCCTTGTGGCACATGGAAAACAGCTTTACATGCACACGTGTAAATAGACTGTAACAGTAAATACCCAAATAAAATCAGTAGTACTAATTTTGCTTACGGTGTGTGCATATTAACCCAAGATATTACTGTTAGCAAGAAGGAACATGAGTTCATTCTCAACTTAGAACTTTTTGTGTTCTTGTATGTTATGTTTTGGATGGAGCGTGTTTGTTCAGTGGCTTAACCTGTATTTCAATAATGGTAGTAATAATAATATAGTAAGACTTTTAACAAGGTTAACTGCAGACTGCCCAGGAAGACTGGGAGCTGCCGGTACGATAACTCTGGAATAGGCTTTCCTTGTGATCCAGATTATGAGATCCTGCTTGTGTAGAGAGCTTTGCTGAGCCCCATGCAAGAAGGGAGGACTCAACTAAAACTTAATGCTGTAGTAGTTTAGATTCTCCTTGTAGTGAAAGCTTTATCTGTTAAACTGCAGTAATGTAACTCCCCCTTCTTTTTCCCATATCTGTGGTCTAGCAAGGGTTTAAAACGTAGGCTAAAAAGGGTTTTTTCTTGGTTGTTTTTTTTTTTCCGGTTTTGTGTTTTAAAGTTCAGGACTATCTGTTAGCTCCAATAAAGTTTTTTTTGTTCTCTAAAGCTATGTTAGTATGATTAGCTCACATTTAGATATTTGTATTGTCAGTATCTAGATTTAGAAGAGGTGAAATTCTGTTGCTAATCCAAGATACAGATCTACTCAGAAAATGTTTAAACATAATCCTGAGCTACTTCATTTCTGGGTAAGCAGTTGGGCTGTGTTAGAGCTGATAATCCTGGATAGCTGCCTCTCTGCTGGCTTCTTGTTTGGCTTTTTAAAGTAATCTGGATCATGGAGTTGAGAAGAGTGGCTTTCCATCTGGGTTAACTACAAGTGCAGTCAGTTCCCAGAGAGTGCTGCGGCTCGGCAAGAGTCCGTACGTGTTCTGAAGTAGTCTCAGAAGCCTGCAGCGTTGATCTCTGTGTCTTAATCTGTAGGAGTTAAAGGTATAAGCTATGTCCCTCTGGTTTTCACAGCTATCAGTCTAATAGTTGTGCGAAGGGAATTCTCCCAGGGCAGCGTCTTTATTATAACCATATTTTCTCTTTGAATTGCAGGGAGATGGCTGGGTTTATCATAAACCCCTCTGGAAAACAGTCTCTGCTGCGCAAATTCAGCAAACAGACACTAACTAGAAAAGCTTCTTTAAGATGAGTTTTCTGATTTTCCTCTCTTTTTCCTCTGTCTCTCAAAACACGGTAATCACACTGAGTGTCCCCTTTTTATGTAATTGTGAAAGTTTAAATGAGCATAAAGAAATAAATATACTAGGGCACTTTAAAGCTATTAAAAAAAAGATTAAAAAAAAAAATCAAAGTTGTAGAGACAAACTTGTCAGGTACATTCAACCAACTTGTTTTTTGTATCAGAGATTTTATCTGAATTGTGTAAGATTCTTCTATGTAGATCTGATTGCAAAAGCTGCCTAAGAGAAGAAGGAACTGTTGGATTTTGGAGTGACATGGGAACTTTTTTCAGAATCTGCGTCAAGCTCTTTAATAACTGAAACCTGCTCAGTACCCCTGTAGACAACAGCAACAAAAAACTGCTGCTTTTATGCCCAGTGATTAACCTTTTTTTGGCGAAAACTGGAGGGGTGTTTGGAAGATGTGCCTGAAATCAGTGTTAAGAAACAACTGGATCATGATGACTTTTTTTCTTCAGAGAGAACGCGTGCATGCATCGGAGGAATATGGGATATATGTAGAGACTACCTTTCTTTTTTATGGATTTATAAAAGCAATTAGAATTGTAACCATGGAGAAATTTTTCCTCTGAAACGTTTTAATATACTTGAAATAATTGACTTGAATTGGAAAAGTAATTTAAACACTTTTCAACTCCTAATTTTATTAAATCTCTGAGTGACTTGGATTTTTCTCATGTTATAATGTAATGAGGTTTGGCCTTTTTTTTCCTCCTCCACCTTCCCTTCCTGAGGACTAAGGCTTTCAAAATGAACAGAAAACGTACAATTTTGTATTTAAATTTCTCTGCCCATCTAATCATCTCAGAGGTGAAGTATCAGTGTTACAAACTGTCCTTTGGATTGTTTTGGTTTTTCTCCTGTGGTGTTATTCAGAACAAAGTGGTGAAATGTGACCTGTGAATACATGGACTGTAGGTCCTGGTTTTTCATCTTACCATAAAAAAAAAAAGAAAAGCTGATTATGCTGAGGACTGGGTATTGATTTGAAACACAATCAGATATCAGGAAACTGTATTCAGGTACAAACATCCTTTGTTTCTTGGGTTTTTTTAATAACTATTTTATTGAAGTCTAAGAATTGCTGGCAATTAAGAATAGTACTTATTATGGCTTTCATTATTGTTGCAACTACAAGCTACCTTAATTTTTCCAACAGTGGTGCCTTAATCTGTTTGTTCTTCTGATGTAGTCTTCCAATCAGTGTATATAACATTATCTGCCACTTCCCAGCCATGGCAATGGCTGCACCTGATCCAGCATCATGAGAACTCACAACTGTGTGATCTGGTAAGATGTTTTCCATGGAGAAGATACAAGTGTAAGAATGCATCAGAAGGTTTAAATAACCATGTTAACTTTCAACACAAACTGTAAATTGTGCAAAAAAAGAGTTGGGTTTATGCACAACTATTTTGATCCTCTTGTACATTTTTTTTGCTGTGAAATGCACTGAGATCTCAATGCGAGTCATAGTCCATTTGTGAGAAGTGGGGGTGGGGATAATAAAACTACAAAATGATTCATTTGTTCTGTCTGCTTTCCTAGAGATCAGGTGACCAGGAAGAGTAGGTTGTTGTTATCTTTTATGCTGGAGAGCTGTCTGTCTGGGCTTTCCTTGGCCCTTAAAGTGGGATATTTTGGCACTGTGCACTTGAGTAGTAACTATATTCTCCAGCAGAAAAATGTTTTAGGCCCTGCTGTCTTGTTTGTGATATTCTATACAACCACCCTGTTGTGTTAGTTTTGGATATCCATTGGGCATTTTCATGTTTAACCAGGAATAAAAATAAAAATGAAAACAGTGGGATTAGTTCCTCCTTGTTTCTGGGTCTGCGGCACATTTGGGGTGTGCTCCTTGGCCAGTTCCAGGGTTTGGGGTAGGAATTGTGGTGGCAACGTGTGAACTTCCACAGTTCATCGGTACCTGCACCAAACGGGGTGGTAGAGGGACAGAAAATAAATTGGTAACACCATATATGTTTCATAGTTGTTTTATCTGTGTCACATGGCAGATTTGCTTTAAACAAACAGCAAGGGCTGTGGTGCAAGGTCCAGCTCTTAATATTGCAGTCATCAAAGCAGAAGCCAAACCTTTATCAGCTGAGCATAGTCCAGGGATCAAACTTGTGCTTATTAAAATACAGACTTGCGACTCAGTCACTGAGCTCTGCTTAAAATTTTGATTTGGGAATTTGTCAAGGTGATGGCTGTAAAACAGACTGAAAAGCTCCCATGTTGACCATAAACCCATTTGTGTTCCTTATATAATATTATTAGTCAAGTTATTTCTCTTCCACCCTCATCTGGTATGCTTGTGGTTTCACACTAAGAAAGCTGTTACTAATTTTGTTGTGTAAAAATAGACCCAATGCTGAAGTAGTAGTCTTTTAAAATACATGAAACGATTTCTTTTAACATGGGGGTGCTGCTAGGAAAGAAAAAAAAGGTAAAGCCTTCCTTTGCTCAGATGATCACAAGAGCTGGAATGGCTTCCTGATGTGGATTTAGTTCCGATGCAAATTTCTAGTTGCTTCTAGAAACAAAGGACATAGTTGAAAACAGTTTAAAAAAAAAATCTAGCCACTGAATATCCAGCTTAAATTATGAAACATTTATGTGATTCTTCTGAGAGTTGCAAGCACCCTACGGACTAATGGATGTATTTTTAACTCTGACCAGATTTGATTCTTTTGCATAACTGCTGTTGTTTCCATGTTGTACCTTCTGGAGCGAAGGGAAGGGCTCACTGCTGCTTCCTATGTAGATATTTGCTAGAACCACAGTGTGTTCAACGGGGAGTGTGGCAAACTGTAGGATTTCGGCTTATGTTCCCTTCTGTCTTTCTGGCTTGATTGGGCTCCACTGAAGTTAAGAGCAAAGTTCTTATTGATCTCTGTGGTTTTAGGCTCCCTGAGTTATAAACAGATCTTGGAGCTTAAATAAGTGGCTTCAGAGGTGCTGCGTACCCTGCTGCTCATGGAAAACGGAGTGTGACAAGTCACTGCTATTTAATGCAGGCATTCAGGCGCGTAATCCTGAAAGCTTGATTCTGGACTTGGTTTTCATGGAAAAAAATGCAATGTGTAAATCGGAGTGTTCAAGATTTTAGGTGTGGGGAGGGGAATAGATTGAGAAGTTTTTCAGCGTGTTTACAATATAAACTGTCAAGCCTAGGATTAAGTCTCTGTCTCCCCAGGAGAATTTGGATTTCAGTCATCAGAATCGGAGATGCAGCCTTCAGCATCTGCTGATCCCCGTCTGTCCCAGTCACCTGTGGAAGAACAGGTCAGAGTGTCTTTTAAAGCCTCTTGAACTGAACTTGGAAGAACAAGTAAACGTATTCATCAATGTGATATCCAAACAATGTGGTGCAAAACTTGGTAGGGGAAATTCTGCACGGAATATTACGGGAAGGAAAGATTGGACAGCCTGGGGGAGTTCGGTGTGTTTCCGTAGTTTCTTATCTCCATGTCAGAAAAGCTGCCCCATGCTCTCTGTTTCTCTTGGGCATACGTACAGTAGAACAGTGATTATTAAAGAAATGAGGCTGAAGTCAGGTGGGTGGAAAGGGTGTGTTTATGGTGAACTGGGGAGGATATCCTTCAAGAGAAGGGGCTTAGCTTGAAAAAATCACAAGATGACAGGAGGTAGCAGCCAGGTGGGGAATTGGGGAGAATCATAGAATCATTTGGGTTGGAAAAGACCTTTAAGATCATCGAGTCCAACCATAAACCTAAGACTGCCAAGTCCACCACTAAACCATGTCCCTAAAATGAAAGGTATGGTCACAGTTGCAGGTGGAGATTTATGCATGGTAGCTGAAGTTAAGTTTTTATTATTTAGATTTGATGCAGCCTAGTTCATTCCCCTTCCGTCCTTCTTTGAAGGGATTAGAGGCGATTTTGTTCTAGGCTTTTAATTTAGGAGCTGTGGAAACGGTCCGAAGAGGTGGAAACAATAGCAAGAGAAGAAAAGCTTTCTGTATGGGCTGGTGCTGCCATAGCTGTGCATTTTAGAAAAACAAAACAGCCCTGCAGATCTGCGTCCCTGCTCCACATCGGGGAGCCTCGGCTGTAGAAAGCTCATGGCTGCTGTGCGGTTTTCTCCCTTCCCCTCTCTTGTAGGGGCTGATCCATGCAGCTGTGTGCTGGCAGGCAAAGTATTCCTCTCGGATGCTGTCCTCGGAGATATACCTCGGTGTAGGTGAGTGTCAGGTATGGGCTTGCAGGGCTTCTTAGGAGCAGCTAAGGTTTTTTACCTTTTGCTCCCAAGGGTGGAGGGATTAAGATTTGCACAGTGCCAGGGTTCAGAGTGAGGTATGACTTACCTTTCCTTAATTGCCTTTCCACTACAGAGGCAGCCTGGCTTGGCCTGGTGGTTATAGGAGTAAAGGTCCCGGTTCTGTCTGATCATGTTTCTTCAGGTTGAGTAACACAGCAGAGGGGTGTGAAAGAGTTGCAAGAAGAATGAGCCAATATGTTTGTGTTGACGGTATTACTGTGGCACAGATCTGTTGGCTAGAGGTGGCTGAAGACTGGACTGATACGGGGAAAGAGTTGTCTAGATACCCTGTATGGAGGCTTCTTAGAGTGAAACAGCAGTGTCTGTATTGGTGACTTTTTTTTTTCTATTGAAGAAACTTCACGCACCTACCTGAACTATCAAGTACACCCAGGAATTCCCCAGTGAAAAAAGGTGTGTTGGAGTTGCAGCCAATCAGGCTTTTGCAAACTGGATTATCGGGTATCTTTACACTCTAAGGACTGTCTATCAATGACAGTAATTATCATTATCAATGAGTAATTTTCTTGGGTGCCAGCATTTCTTCCGCTGAGGGTGTGTTACATCTCAGGATTTTTTTTCTGCTGCTACAACAGATTTTTGTGTGGAGGCCATTAAAAAAGGAAAATTGAAAATTGTCTTGATCTCTGCAGAATAAGCAGTTAGAAGAGAAACTCGTGATGGCAATATGGAAGGACTTCAAAAGATAGACATGGAATTCAGGTGCTTATTAATAAAAGATTAAACATTATTATTTTAAAAAATAATAAAAGGAATGCTTTGCATCATTATACATTTAAAGTAAGTACAAAGTCAGTTCATATATAATGTTGCACTTTAACCAAAGTATTGATTCCGCAGTTCACTGTATCTGTGGGAGGAAACAGATCTTATAAATAAGTTATGTACTAGATCTTAGTTCCATTTTGAAAAACGAAGTGAGGTTTTTTCCCCATGAGCTAAATGCTTCTCACTTATCCTCTCGTTTCTCGCGATGAGGCTCTTTGCCTGCTGTGTCACTGCATATTTCTGTTCCCATCACTGTCCTGGTGCTCCCCGCCTGGAGAAGCTGTTTTGCTGGCCTCGTTGTCTGTGTTGTTATTGAGGATGTCATCACAATCCATCTGTGCCATCAGGTTGAAGCGCTCGGCCACGCAGTGGGCGGTGAGGCGAGCCTCGGGGTCGTGGTCCCAGCACTCCGTGATGGTGTCGCACAGAAAACGCATTCCCTGCAGTCAGAAGGGCTGAAATTAAGATCCAAAGGCAGCAGGAAGAGGAGCTAGAAGCTGATCTAAAGCAATCAGTGTTTTACCATACTTTTAACCGCTTCCTGCAGAAGCACTTTTTTTTGGCCAAGCTTAAGCACAGGAGAAAACAGCCTCGGTAAGTTGTGGCAAATGCCAGTGCTTGCACCATTACTGGCACTGCTTGTGTTAGAGCAGCAGCCTCAGCTCACCTGGGATCTGGTCCCATTTTCCACGCTCCCTGGAAATCCTCCCTGGAAATTGGTTTGCATTGACTGTGGGACTTAAATTCCCAAGGGAATTAGGCCCTCCATCTCCTGTCTCAGCCTCGCCTGTTCAGATCAGAGCATCCTAAAATCGGGAGGGACAGGAGAGGTGCAGATGGTGACCTGCAGGCTGGCTGCATGGCTGGCAGCTGAGCCCAGGTCTCTGGGTTTCAAGCCTGTGCCCTGGCTGTTACACCTGGATGGAGGGGAGGGGTTGTGGGGGGTTCAAAGCCAAGTTTGGAATTAAACTTCTTAAATGTGACTTCTTGTTCTAGCAGCTTTCTGAAAGGGTGCACCGTGCCAAATAGTTATTGCAGTGTGCAGCTGAACTCTGTTTTCTCACCACAAAATAGTGTCTTGGTTTAGGTGGGATTGGGTACTTCTCAGCGTGCTCCAGAACACATTCAGTTCCTCTCAGTTCAATGGTTATGTCTCCCAGTAATAAATTTTTTTTCCAATTTTGTAGTGCTCTGAAAAAAGTCCCAATGTTTTGGGCTTAGAAACAAAATGGCAGTATTCAGCTGGTATTTTTCCCACTCTTAAGCTAATAACACAGCTAGCACCAGAAGCTATGTTGAACCCTCCTTTGCCTATATAATTCTTATCATGTGCTATTGCTTTTTGCATCATTGTCAACCAAGGTTGCAACACAGTGGAAAGATCATTATTCTAAATATAGCTTCATGTTTTTCAGTGGTTTTTGTGTATTTCTTAATTTGCAGTTAGGAGAACCCAAAAGTCTCATATGGACCAACACAAGAGGAAAATGCAAGTCCTACAGAGATGTACCATCAGTGTCATCTGTCCTTCTGCACCCTTCTCTGAACTCGCTGCTCTCTGCTAAGGTTCATCGTACTAAATCTTCCATAATGGACACAGATTAGAGAGAACAGGGTTGTACAGCAAAACTGACAGATGGTGCGTTTCAGTACCTCTTACGTCACTCATTTATTAGCTTAGTTGAAAGGATTTGAGGATAATTGATTAACATGCAAAAATGAGCTAGCTTAGCTGAAGCTTTTAAAATAAGCCTTTTCTCAAACAGAACATGGCACTGTCATACGGTTTAGTCATTAGATTTTCTGTGCTTATTTTGCCCTGAAATCGCAATATCTATTTACAGTTTGCCTTGTAAGTAGCGATGATGCTCTTCTGAATGGTACAACTGGAACATCTGGTTACGCTCACAGAATGGACTTAGTTTGGGTTTTACATTTGATACCCGATTTCCAAAGGATGCTGAGTTTTACAAGCGTATTTTTAGTGGCAATACTGACTTAAGCTCCCACTGCTCTTTTCTGTCCTGCACCAGCCCTTCAGTTGTGCCAGTACAACAGTCTGTTCAGCTGCTTCATGAACCAGATCCAGGATTTTATCTGGTCTAAATAATCACTATGTTTTTTTTTTTAAATGTGGTGGGGTGTGAATCGAGGTAGAAGCATGGGCTTAAGGTGTTTGTAAGTTAACTGGGAAACTTTGGGGATAAATTTCTTCAATGGGCTTTATTGTGCAGCCTTGCAAACAGTTGCCCTGGAGCTGCTGATGGGCAGCACGCTGGGTGAGTCAGCTCTGTCAGGGAAATTAATGCTTATGTCTGCTGAAAACCTTAAACCATGGTCAACGATGTAGGTCCTCACTTGACTGAGAGTGATCCTGGTGGTCGAAACGTGGAAGTAGCATTTGGAGCTCTGCATCAAACTTATTTTCATTGGTGGGAACATCTATGGGTGCTTCCCGGTCAGGTGAGCAATTTGTCACCCTTTCTTGTTGTCACCCAACGCTTTCTCCCGCAGGAAGCCGTTGACCCCAGGAGTGGCACAAACCGGTGGCTTTCTGCTGCTTCCCAGCAGATGGTGCTGCCCTATGCTGCATCCTGGGGAGGCCGGCTGGAAAACGCCTGGAAAAGCGTGTAAAGCCAGGCTTGTAAGGAGATGTTTATTAGATCAGCTAAGATTAGTCGGAGGCAAACTTTTAGGAACACAACGTGGCTTTTCTGTTCCTCTTCCCCAGTGAATATCAGGTGGTCTAATAAAAGTTACTACCTATAAGCCTTGCTCTGTTTACGTGCTAGACCAACCCAACTACAGCAACGTTATTTCTCGGAGGTGATTGCAGTCGGCCCTTCTTCAGCTCAGCAAACAGTGCAGTTATGGTCGGGCTCTATCAGAGTGTGATTTTTGACAGCCCAAGCGTGACTGTATTTTTCCTGTGGTTTCAAAGTTTATCAGGGACCCTGGGAGGTGAATGTCTGTGATGAATACTCAAAGGCTTCAAATATGTAGCAGTGCCGACTGAAGTTCCACTATTTGCCTTCATCAAGGAAAAAGGCTGGGTGAACTTCAGAAATGGTCTCGACGACTGATAAACTCACTGATGGTCCAGCAGAAACCACAGATTCATTTGATGCTGTTTGCAGCTTTGGTCAGTCAGGCTGGTTGTGAGTCTTTGGACAAACATGGTTTTGAGAGGAGATATTGTAGGGAACACATGGCCTTCTAAGATCATGAAATTATATCTTTCCTCTTGAAAAGCCTGGCTTTATATGCCATCCAGGCAGAGTGGAAGCAGTAGCAGTGTGTTTTATGGGCGGATACTGCACAATTATGCACTGAACACTGCAAGGCTCTGTGAGCCAGCAGGCTCAATGTTTCAGTTTGTCAGATGAACTGAATTGTTGATCAGCGATGGTGTTTTTCCACAAGACACATGAAATTTAAGAAGTACTGAAGTCAGGCAAGATTTGAAAATCTCGGTCAGCGTGCCTGTTACCCCTTGTGTCCTCAGTGCATGGAAGAAAGTACTGGACCTGGGGGAGAGAGGACCATGTCAGGGCCAGGAGGTAGCTATGTTTCTGGAACTGGTTGGTCTGGGTGTGCTTGGGGATGGTTTCAACAGAGCACATCTCATCATTGCTGAAGTATTTCTATTCTAGAGCGTTGGGTTATGCTTTCTGTGCTGAAACGCTGTGCTTTCAGACCCTCTGAGCTGAAGGCTGGTGAAAGACTTGCTTGAGCCTACCAGGTTCCCTGCTCTCAGTTTCACGCATGTTTCCCAATTGTTTCACTCACGGGAGATGCTTCCCGTTTTGGCTTTCCTTGCAGAAGTCCTTCTTCTCACATGCCAAGTCCTGACCTCTCATGTTAGAGGTTATTTTGAGCTTGAAACCTCCACAACCATGCGGGCAGGAGGCTGGATGCACCTCTCTCCCCCCTGTCCCTGCTGTGAGATGGCTGTGTGTGAGGGACTGTGTGTTTCTGAGCTGGAGGCTTCTGGATATGGTGGTTATGGGAGAAATGGGGGAGACTCAAATAACTTACTGTTTCATGAGAATAGCTTGCACTAAAATGCTCCATTTTGCTGTTATCTGCAAGATAGCCGAATGCCATCAGCTGGCATTCGTAATGCTTCCTGATCATGGCTATTGATCAATAAATTCTGCCGTACCCCTGGCTGGTGGCTTTTATACCCCAGGGAAATGGGTCTAGTGAGGCTTATGTGGGCTCAGCCAGCCAAGAAGGAGCTGGACGTAGGGCCCAAGAGTTCTGTCCACTTTTGCTTTGATTACAGCTTTAATAATTTTTCAGGTAGGTTAGGGAGGTGGGACAATGTGGGATGCTCTTTTCCGAGTCAGCTACTCCCAGCTTACCTGATGTACTAGCCAGCTGCTTGGGATCTCGGGGCGTCCTCTGCCATGCAGCACGATGTCCCTCATGGTATCCACGCAGGGCTGCTCCTGGACTTTTGACCCAAAAGGCAGCTCATAATTCTTTACCTCTACAAGGAAGAAACAGCAGCATTACAGGATGTTTTTCATGCATTCACTGCTTTGCTTTGGTATGGTCCACTGGATGAGAACAAATCTGTTTTTATCAGTCTGCAAAAATAAACGGATCTGGAAACAATTTAGAATTTGAACACAGAAATGTAGTGCTGGGTTTTCATGTAGAGGTTGTTTTCAGAGACAGGACCAAGGAACCATCTGACCACCTTCCTGAACCCAAGAGATGCACTACAAAGGACTTGGTCTGTCTTTGGGTGAGACACATTTTGAGCAGGTAAAATGTGTTGCGCTGCTGAAAGATGGGAGAGGTGACTGCGGTACAGCATCCAGATTCCTGCTGTGGGCAGGGATCGGGTTAGAGGAGGAATGGCCCTTCCAGAAGAGCAATCCCATGTCGTGGGAGGCCAAGGAGAAACTCTGTTGCAGAGGTGAGAGGCCACCCTGGTTTCTGCCAGCTCCTGCCCAGACGCAAATGCAGGTGAAATAGGAGTGGGGAAGGATGGCCTGGGACACTGGCTCAGGAGCAAAGGATACATGGGGCATCCAAGCCAGGCAAGGCTCTCCTGCTGCCGAGTGTGGCAGTTGGGGCAGTTTTCTTCCTGAGGGTTGGAGCTTCTTGCAGCTCCATGGGCTTGGATTGCAAGTAGGTGGGACAGGGAAGGAACCGGAGAGAGCTAAAAAGGGAAGAGAGGCGAGCGGGAAGAAGGGCAGGCAGGGGCTAACAGCAGGGCAGCTGATTAAATGTTTTGCTACACACAATTTTGGATACCAGGATGTGGCTCTGGGAAGTCAGGGGGGACGTGGCTCTGTCGGAGGCTGGAGTTTGCGAGTCCCTGTTGCAACATAAACTCTCTGGTGTTGTCTGGAAAAAAAAGTGCTTGTGGCCGGGGAGGGGGAGGCAGCTTCGGCTCTTCCTGCTTGGTTTGCTTTGCATCGCCAACACTGACTCGGATGTGACTTGGCGGCTGGCCGGCTTTGAGTGGGGGCTGGACCAGATGACCCCCTGGGGTCCTGTCCTGCTCCTCAGCCACTGAGCCGGCCCCCTTGAGCCGCAGCACACAGGGCAGGCAGCCATGGGGGAGGATCTGCCGCCAGCTCTTAGCAGCCCTGCAGAGACCCGAGCCACCCCAAATCGGGTCCCGCGCCATCGGCAGGGATGTGAGTGTGAGCCGTGTTCCCGTATGGGGAGGAAGGGAGCCAAAAGGCCTGTGGCAACCCCGGTGTGATGCTCCTACCTCCTACCACTTCACATCTGGAGGCCATTTCCCACAAAACGAGGGCCATGGAGTAGACGTCCATCTGCTTGAAAGACTCCAGGTCTTCCAGGTTCACCCTGGACTCTAGGACCTCTGGGGCCATGTACCTGGCGGTGCCCACCTGCCCGCAAAGAGGAGAGAGGCGTTAGCAGGGGTGGGCGAGGACTTCAGCCGTGGGGCGACCAGGGGTGGCTTGCAAAGGGTCCCCTCTGGGGAGAGCCGGCATGTCATACTTGCCTGCCCACTGTTGGCAAAGTCGTCCACCGTCAGGGAAGGGTCGAGCCGTATGGCGATGCCGAAGTCGCAGAGCACACACTCCTGCTCGTTCTTCACTAGGACATTGGTGCTTTTGATGTCCCGGTGGGCGATGGGGATTTTTGGCCTGCCGCAGGCGGTGTAGTCGCTGTGGAGGTGGGCCACCCCGCTCACCAGGGAGCCCGCCATCTTCTGCAGGTCCATCCAGCTCAGGATGTGGCGGGAGAGGTAGTCCTTGAGGTTGCCCCGGCTGTGGTAGGCGGTGATGAGCCAGTACTCCCGGCGGGGCCCTGCTCCCCGGTCCTCGGCAGTGAGGAACCGCAGGACGCTGTCATGCTTGAGGCTGGCGTCGGTGAAGATCTGGCTCTCGTTCTTCCAGGAGGAGTACTCCTCGCAGGGGAAGATCTTCACGGCCACAGTCTCATACTGCCCTGAGCGGCTGTGGCTCAGCTTGGCCCTCCACACCTCCGCGAACTGCCCTTTACCCACCATCTCATCCAGCTCGATGGGGAGCAGCTCGACGGGGCGGCTGCTGGTGCAGATGGGGCTGGCGCTGGCCGGGCTCTCGTCCATCAGCACGGACAACTTCTCCTCCCGCTCGGCGGACCTCCCTGGCTCCGGCAGCGCCAGGGGCTGCCCCGTCTTCCCCCCCCACGCCTTGGCTCTCTTGCGCCGCTTCTGCGTGCGGCAGAGGTAAAATATCACCGTGATCATCACCGCCACCAGCAGCGGGGGCAGGAGGCTGATGGCGGCCACTGGGATGACCTCTTTGCTCTGCAGCATGGAGTAGCCTGCAGGGAGGAAAGCAAAGGCGAGGGCGCTGCTGCTGTGGGTCTGCAACAGCTCCTTTTCATCACGCGGAGGAGGAAAATATGCGAAGCCATTAATGAAGCGCAGCCCTTTGCGGGGCCGCAATGCATGCTGCGCACAAACCCTATCCTAGCAAAGAACCCAGATGTAGGCAGTTATTAGGGGAGCTGCTCAGTTTAGGTCTCAAATTTAGCTCCATTTATCAAGTGAGGGTTCAGGACGCCGGCCTGCGTGAATTGAACTGGGCGGTGGGGCCTGTGAGACCCTGCCGCTGTTACCAAAATGGCTCGGCTGCCCTTCGGCGGCTCCCAAGTGCTCCACGGCGAGGGGAGCTGGGGTGGAAATAACGGTGATAAAGCTGAGGCAAGGCTCGAACAGAGCAAATCTCTGAGGGGGTTTGGGGCTGGGGCTTTGCTGGACTCCTGCGGTGCACGGAGAGCCAGGAGGGATGCTGGGGGCGGGGATGGGATGCAGGGCCACTGAGCCCAGGGAGGCATGGGGCTGCTTTGCACAATTATTAGCGTAAAGGAACATCATTTCAGTGCTGTCTGCCAGTGTTGCCATCTCCTTCCTCACCGTGTTACAACACCGAGCCCTGTCAACAGAGCAGGCATGGCTGCTTTTGTTTTATTTCTTTTAAACCCCCGTCAGCCTTCAAATCATCGGGGGGGGGGGGGGGCAGCACACAAAAAGCCCTAACCCTCGCACAACATATAATTGTCTGATGCTTTGATGTTCGCGATTCCTGGAATAAACATGCTGACTTCAGTAGAGATATTCAAGTAAAATCTTACTCAGAGGTTTTTCTGCCAAGTATAATAACCCAGGGGAAGAGGGATAAGAATCATTCCATAAGCAAAACTCTTGCTGCTTGACCTCAGTGTGTGCAGATCATAATTCAGGTTCTGGAAAAACAGAGCGTTTAGCTATTTTCCTTGGCAAATTTCAAAAAAATGTGCTGCAGCTAATTTCTGCAAGGCTGTGAAAGCGTTTCTAAAATAGGCATCAGGTTCAAACCGCAAGATCAACCTATACTGATATAAATCAATAACTAGCTCAGGAATATGTTTATTTTGGAAAGTGTTAGGCCTGGATATCACCTACTGCTTTAATGGATTTACCCGATGCTTAAGATCCCATCTTTGAAACTCTGAAGAAAGAGAAGATATTTTTAAGGGAGTTGCGTGCACGAGTCCTGAAAAGGGGAAGTTAACACAACTTCAGCAAATTCTTTTGTGAGGATGCCCCTTCCTGATGCCCTTTGATACAGAGGGGTCGCAGCACGGCTTAGACCCCTTCCACGGAGAGCAAAGGTAGCTGCTCTGGTGATAACCATGGGTCTGTAAACCCATGCCTTGTCGAGCATTGCTGCGTGGGTCTTTCCATCCCTGCTGATGGGAGATGGATCTCTAGGGCCAGGCTCAGCTGGCGCAGGGGTGGAGAGGGCTCTGCATGCTCAACCCTACCCAGCGTCTTCCCAAGGTGTCCACTGGGCTCCTGCTTGCATGGCTTTAGGAAACGATGCCTCCACGTGTTCATTAGGGTGGTCTCTGAGCTCTGATGGGGTCCCCTGCAGCCCCGGTGCTAGGGCAGTGCCACCCAGCAGCCCAGACCTGAAAGCAGGGCTTAAGAAATCAAGAAATGGGAAAAAATCTGCCTGCTTCAGCTGTCGGAGAGGTGCTCATCTGTATTAGACATTTCTCTGCTCAGCAGTTGTCTATACCATTGAAGATGACCATAAGTTAATATTGAAAATGCAAATGATCCCTTAAAGCAGAAGAAAAGGATGTAAACAATGGGGTCTCTGAGTCTGGGGCTTGCCAAGCTGGTCCCACAAACCAAATCAGAGAGGAGATAATTGTTTAAGGCCCACACTGCTCTCGCTCCGAGTTTCAGCACTCTACGTGCCGGCTGGCAGGAGGCGGCTGTTTGTGGAAGTCTTCAGTGGGGGTGGCATTTCCAATGAGCCAGTTGTCATTTTTGTGTGAAATTACATATCCCAGCATTGGCTTTGGGATTTGACTATCTCTCCCTAGAAGTGTGTGTACCTGTTATGTTTGGCTCAGGAAGCAGCAAAGAACTGCCAAATTTAGCATCATTTGCCTTCGTTAAAAGTGGCTTGTTTGTTCTGAGAATTTGCATTTTATGTGATTTTTTTTCCTTTTTTCCTTGCGTTGCGGGAGAAGCTATGCTGCTGAGTTGCAGGTTATGCTTAGGCTCATTTTCAGCATTTCATTGCTCTGTAATTATGGACAACCGGAGGGGTTTCACTTTGCTTTTGTTACGGGTCAGATTCTTGATGGGCACTTGGATAAACCTGGTCCATTTGGAGTTAGGGAGGTTTCGACAAGCCCCCAAAGGCTCGGGATCTAGCTGGAAGCGTTTCCAAAGTATACGACCCTCCCGAGGTACAAAACCAAGCTGTCTCTTAGTTTTCCCTCCTGTGGATTTACAGCTCCTGTTGGATCTCCAGCCATCTGCACAAGCATCTACAGGCGTGCCAAGCCGCACTCACGTACGTGTACAGCACCGGGGCGGCTCTGGCTGTCCCTGCCCGGGGGAAACACCGCTGCAGAAACCCCCAGGAGAGTGGCGGGGGAGGCACCGCCGCGTGCCGAGCCCCGTGCCCCGGCACCACCACCTTTTTGGGTCGCAGCCGTGGCGGACGCCAGCGGTTCCCGTGGGTGTGCCGGGGCAGGATTTGCTCTGGCGCGATTTATTTAAAGCTTTCAGAGCATTGACTCACGCCGGGTTACATCAGCTTCTGGGTTCCCCGGTTGATTCGCCCTGCGCTGAAGGGCACAGCCTACCAAGAGATACGGTGGATTTTCCATCGCCTGATGTTTCCAGACCAAGGCTGCAGGCATTTATGGGAGGGATGGTTTAGCCACAGACAAAATACTGGGCTCAGTAACGGGGTACAAATTTTACCTAGCTTTTATATAGGGAGGTCAAAGATGATGCTGAAAGAGCTCCTTCTGGCATCGCATCTCCCACTCTATTGGAAATACAAGTTATTTGTCATTAGTGTTGGGTGCTTCTCCCCCTGTAAATAACATTAACAAAAGTACTCACCATTGGTGTGGTTTTCAAAGATAAGTTTATCGTTGCACTCCTGCTCATCCACGCAGCCGCAGATGTAGGTGATCCCATCCTCGCTGGGCTGATGGGTCATGATGCAGCGCGAGGTGTTGTAGTTGGGGACCATGAGGTTTTCGATGGGGCGGTGGGGGTTGTGGCAGAGCGTGCTGATCCTGATGCTTTCATTGTCCTGTCTCCTGCATGTGCCAAATGAACCGACAAAGCTTTAGTCTAACGGCTCAGCCTTGGTGTCACCTGGGTGTCATCTTAAACTTGGTTTTAAGATCATTTGTTTTAAGCTGTGTAGGGAATGACTTGTTTGCAGCGGCTCTGGTATAATTCTAATTATATGTGCTTTGGAGGGGCTTTGTTAAAGCCCTTTATCTCTTCCAAATGGTGAAGAGAGAAATGTTTAGCACATGCCAACAGTAGGATGTGAGCCAGAGACTCTGCTTGTTTCCAGTAGATAATTCACCAGTTCATAATCACGCCTTGGATCAGTTAGTGCCAACCCTAAGGCTGAATGCCCTGCGTGGGATCTGGGGCAAAATCCCTCCTTTACCAATACCAGCTGCTAGGCCAGCAGGTTTTGGGGCTGTATGGTCGTAAGGAAACCCTCCAAAATGAGAGTCCCACCTCGTATGTCACCTCTGCTGCAATACAAGTCATAACATCTCTGCCTCAGGAGGGGCTGCAGTCTCTGCTGCCCAAATCTCACCCGTGCAGGAGAGAGGTGGGGGGTGTGGGGGCCGAAAAGCCTGCTCGCCAGCGACTGCTTGGCTCGCGCTTCCCTCCTGCTCCTCTCAACCCATGTGTGCAGGTGCAGCCCGTAAGCGCCATCTCATCCCCAGGGCTCTCTCTGGGCTAATTGCTGGTCGTTGCGCCCTGTCCTTGCAGAACCATTTGCTCCTGCCTCCGGCGACCTGCGGGAGCAGAGCCCTTCAGTCGCTGGTTGGGGCTATTTCTAGAAACAGCTTGACCTTTGGAGCTGCCAAATTATAACGTGAAGGCAATATGACTCCCGGACCATGGGGCTGTGTCTGCGTTTATACCACGGCTTCAGACACCGAGCAACTACGAATGAAACCTGCTATGTTACCCGGTGATGTCCCGGTCCTCACGGGCTCTGGGGCAGAGGAGTGCTGGGGCTCAGCACAGCCAGAGATGCGATGGCAAATAAGCCCTAGCTCTTCCTTATTTCCATTTAGATAATTAAGAGGGAGGTAAAGGCATAATTTCTTAGCGTTTCTAGAGAATTTGTTCTTTGTTTCAAAAAGAAAGGACAGACCGGCTTTTTTTTTTTTTTCTTTTTTTTAATCGCTGCGTATTTCTTCAGCTCCATGTAACAACCCCCATGTCAGAGATGGTCATAACATCAGCCAGGGGAGACCGAGACATCCCTCCCACCAGCTGAGAGACAGGAGCTGGGGGGGTGAAGACTTCCCAAGAGATTTTTCCGTTTTTGGAGTGAAGATGCAAAATATCCCAGTGCCCGTGTTGCGTTTAACTGTGCACAAGCGTTCAGCAAGTGCAGTGAGAACAGATGAAATATTTCAAGGCCTATTACCAAAAGGCCTCATTCATGAAACTCCAGTTACTTACTGAAATGTGGCTCATAGCACCAGGTCTAGCTCCATAACGCTGATGTCCTTAGCGCTTTCTTAACCACCAATGCTCAGTAGCCAGGTTAGGTCCTTCTCATGTGCCGCATTTTTTGCTCAGCAGCACCTAGATCGGGCTCCCGTTAAAGCCATGGAAACGTGTCACATGTAGAGCAAACGGATGGGTTTGGCTCTCATTGTCATCTGACTCCTCAAGCACAGGGCACTCATTTTGCTGGAAAACTCCAGCTCTCCCAACGGATCCGAGCAGTGTTGGCTCAACACAAGGGAGCTTGGCAAGAGGGTCCAGCACAGCGATGTCCCAGCGCGTGGGAGCTCCCTTCTTTTGATGCGTGGTAGAGTCATCCTTGTTGGACCTATGTCTTCATCTCCACCTGCTGTTTACCAAGCTAGTTGAGGGAAAAGGTTTGGGGAGCAAACGGTGGAGATCCTCAGAAACTGGGGTGCCCAGGTGGATTTAAGAATGGCCAAGCATGAACTGGGTTATATCCCTTTGTGGGGCAGATGGTGCCAGCTGAAAGGAGCTGGAGCTCGGAGATGGGATTAGGAGGCAGCTGTTGGCGTTGTGATGGAGCCTCTTGCTTTCGGAGAGCTGGAGCAGAGCTAATGCAGGCTGCTGGCATGGCACGCGAGACATGCCAGGCAGCTCGGGGCCAGATGGCTCCTGCCCTGCCGGCACCACTGGGAAAATGCAACCTGGGATGTGGCCCTTCTCCTACGGGGAGGGTCAGCGCCTACCCTTGAACAGCCAGTGGGTAATTAAGAGCTAAGAGCAGGGCGCCAGGGTTCAACCCTTGTTTCCGGAGCCTTCCCCAGAGGAGGCAGGATAACCCAGCACCAGTCGAGTTTGCAGGGCAGCCCCGGGGTGAGGACAAGCGGCGGGGGGTGGTTGGCCCCCACGTGGGTTATGGGTGGCTGGCGAGCATTGCAGCCGCTCCTGGGGGGGTTGAAGGACATTACAGCCATTAACAACTTTTCCAGGAACAGCCTCTGCTTCCCGACCTAGCGGTGCAAAGTGGGAGGATGAAGGTATGGAGAGGTTTTGCGATGCCTTCGGGGTCCACTGGGAAGTCAGAAATAAAAGCAGGGGCAAGAACCAAAATTTGTCATCCTCTTCTTGGTACAGGGCACAGAAAGTCCCCTGGCCTCGGTGCTCCTTCTGTTTTCTTGGGGTTCCCAGGTAACTTGTCAGAGGAGCTTCCAGCTGAAGAGTCCCAGGAGGGTGCGATCCCTCCTCCGTGGGCTGCCCAGGCTGGGCACGCTGGAGGATGTGAGCACGTTGTTCATGAGCATGGGGCCAAAGCTGCTGCTGTGACTGTGATACCCACACAGGACAAGTTCAGATGATCCAAATATGCCTTTGCAAGTGAGCAAAGGGTAGCGAGGCTGGCTTAGAGGTGAGCCCTGCCTGCAGGGATCTCAATCTCAGGATGGGTCTTAGGATGGGGTGGGAGATGCTGGGAGGAGGCTGCGGGGCTGGCAGGTTATTTGTGACCCCGCAGCTGCCTCACCTCATCTGATACGTGGCGTGAGGTGCAGCCCCATCCCATGCTGTGGGATTGCTTTCCTGGCATGGGGATTTATGCTGCAGGGGTCTTGCTTTTTCCTGTACATGTAGGCTGTCAATGGGAAAACCCAGCGAGATGCTGGATTGCCTACCCAGGATTTAAGGTGGCTTCTCCATGTGCGTGTAGGGGAATTTGGGGCAGGGGGTGGATTTTGTTTGTTTGTTTGTGTTTCTTGTTGGTTTTGTGTTTTGGGTTTTTTTAAGTCCATAATGCAACAATTATGTTGAGGCAAACTCCTACTGAAAGCGAGGCATACAGCATTCATGCTAATTAGCAGGTTGAGATAAAGCCTAGCGATAAGTGCTTGGCTGGCTTTCACTTTGGCAGCCAAATTAAAAGGGAAAGAGGAGAAAATCACTCTGGGCAGACCCAAAATGGATGTTTTTTTAGTTTTGCTCATGGGGACCAAGAAAGCTGGGGGAGGCACTCTTCCGGGCAAATGATGCGGCTTATGCTTGGCCTGAAGTGCAAGATTGCGTTTCTCTTCCAGGCATCTCCAGGAGAAGCAGAAAAGGGCTTTACCCAGGAGATGGGAAGGAGGTGGGTTAAACCCAGCGGGTTAAACCCCAGTTCGGTACCAGGTCAGACGTCCACGTGCCAGATGGAGACAGACCTCGGCTGCACCCCTGCACGTGAACCAGGGTTTCACCAGCCTGATGCAGGAGGACAGCATGGGTTTGGGAGTCAGGGCTGCGGGTGTTGCCCAGTAGGTTCAGCCTGTAAAGCTAAATTCAGGGGTTTAGGGGGTTTAGAGGTCCCACAGCAAACCTGCCACACTCTGTGTTGGGCACTTAAATGCTTAATTTATTTAGAAAATAAACTGGTACTAATTATAGGGCAGACCAAATAATTTTTTACTGCAAATTGTAATTTTGATTATAATGGAGTCAAAGGGAGAGGAAGAGAGAGTCCTGAATTATTTTAATGGGCAATGATTCAAGTGCAGGGATAGATACATGTGTGTGTGTTCCCATGAGCTGCCTCCCCGCGAACCCCTTCTTCCCCTGCGTCCCCCCTTGACGAGGGGATTGCTGCTTACCATATGGCCACGCAGATCTCGTAGGGGTCCTCGCAGTAGGAGTTGAGGTTGCAGTTGCTGTAGCACACCTTCTCCTCGCAGGCCGGCAGCGTGGAGTCGCACCACTTGCACAGGTTGGTCTTCAGGCTGCGGCGGGCGCCAGCGCTGCAGGCTGTGGGGCAGAGAGGCGGTGGAGGGTGAGCGTGGTCATGCTTGCCCGGAGCGGGGAAAAATAACCACCATTTTCAGCAATTCGCACAACCAGTGGAGAAGGAGCCTGAATTGTCCCTATTTCTACATGCATTTGTTTATAGCTTTCACTTTGCTCCATTGCTTGGTCAAATGTGCTCTAGATTATGCCAAAGCCTAGAGGAGATGGAGGGATGCCGGCGGCGCGGAGGCAGGTCCTGCCGGACAAGAGCTTTGCAGAGCCTGGGAAGCCGCAAAGAACCACATTTTCTCTCCACGTTTCCTGTACCGTTTATCATCAAGGGGAAGTTTACTTCTTCCTCTACAACCTAGGCTCAAAGCTGCGACTCCCCTCATCCTGAGTGCACGCAGTGTCCGAAAAGGGACATCTCCGGGTCTCTGTGTGCCTGAAAGACTTTATTTATTCCCCTCCCTGGGGGGAGAGAGGTGCTGGGGAGGGATGCATGGCCAGGCTGGGGCAGCTCCCTCCTCTCCTGCTGCCTCCTCATCCTCCCTCTGCCTGTTCAACGAGCTCAAGCTGGGGAATGCGTTTGCCACCTGCTCCCCGAGCATCTGTGTTTTTGGCAGTAACCGCTGGGCTGAGACTTCCTGAGCTCTGGTGCAACAGGGGCTGCTCCTGCCCCGGCTCTGCTGCCCGCTCTGCCCCGGCCCAGCATGAGATGCTCTCCTGCCCCTGGAGCGCCGGATCCGGCCGCAACGGCAGGAATAACTGCTGCCCGTGTGGAGCTGCTCTGCGTGTATCTCACAGGCATAAAATTATCTCTATTTTTATACAAAGGGTGAACGAACTATGCTCGGTTAAGGGATAAATCCCAGCTAAATTTAAACTTCCTGTTTTAAGGCTGCTAAATGTCTTTTTTTTATTTTATTTTAAAAAAAGACACTAAGTGGCTTATGTAGAAATAGATATTTATAAATTTTTACTTAAATAAATACACTTAAGAGTGTACAGGTAGGAACCTGAACTACAGCAGCAGCTAATTTTTTGAAGGTTTGGGTCATCCGTGCTTCTCCGGCTGCCGCTTCCCCGAGCCACCCGGCAGTGCTGGCTGCTCCCAGCCCCTGTGAAAAGGGCAGCCGTGGCTCACTGGGCTGCCACAGCCATCGCAGGGGTTTTCCATCACCAGCCGTTAGTTTGAACAAGAAACAGACTGCAAAATCCCCGACTACGGCTTGGAAAGCCTCAGCCCCTGCAAGCAAGGCCCTGCTGATACAGGACCATACTCATGGGCACCCTGGGTCTGTGGGCAACCTGCAGAACCTCCTGCATTTTGGTGGTCACATCCGTGACCTGCCCGTGGCCAACGGCCGAGCCTATGGTCCCTTTCCTTTTTAACGCGTATACTGTCCCAACAGCGAAAAGGGATTTTTAACCTCTCTGCTTCCCAAATCCGGGGCTCGCAGCTGGCTCCAACAGCATCTTGTGTGCCTGCGCTCCTTCCCTCGCTGGCCCAGACCCCCCTCCACGAGGTGGCTGTAAAAGAGCTGCTGGAAAGCTCCCACACAGAAATAAACCATTTACAAGCTCCCGTGGCCTCATACGTAAGGCCAACGCTAATGGCGGAGGGGAAACCTGGCTGCAGAAGAGAAGCCTGTTGCATCTGAAGGCTGGAAGTGGAAATTTTGGTTTAAATGACCCGTGTGAGGCTTAAAACGCAGCTCAGCAGGGATCGTGTCGTGCGAGGTGGCAGGGAAGCCAGGAGTGGAGCGGGTGAGCATGCTGCCCACAACCTCTCGCTCAGCATCCCCCCGTCCATGGGGCTGCTCTGGCCCTGCTGAGGCACCCGTGGATTTTGTGGGTGACCTCAACAGACCCAATGCCCTGCATCCATCCAAGGGTTAGCTACCAAAATTGTGACTTCAGCCGGGAATTTGAAGCACTTGCAGCCAGTGCGAGCCACCCTCACCTCCCCGCCTCGCTCTGCCGGGGCAGGACTCACAGGATCCTGGGCAAAACTCCTCTTGAGGACAAGAGTTTTGGGGGTGGATGAGAAAAAAGCATTTGTGTGGGGCTCTCGATCTACAGCGACAGCCACCGCACTCTAAAAACTCCATCGGTGTTATTACGTGGGAACAGAGTATTGAAGGTAAATTGGTTTCTCCCCCCAAAACCCAGCCCCACCACACCCAGGGCTGTGCTCTGGTGGTGTCGATCCCATATTTGTGCTTTCACCCCCTCAGCTCAACCCATCCATGCCCTGGCTCGTGCTGTGCTCGCAGCATGCTCGTGCAGGACCATGGGCTCAGCACCATCATCCCAGGGATATCTGGGGACCCTGCAGAGGAGAAGCAAACGGACAAATCCAGGTTGTGGATGTCGCTGATGCAGAAGAATGATGGGGTTTGTTATTTATTTATTTATACCCACTGGGTATGTTATTTACTTATTTATATCAAGGGTTTGCTTGAGGTCTCAGAGCAAAATGTCAGCCCCGGCAGTTTTGTACTGGCACGCATGGTGGGGATCTTGACTTGGCAGTCGTTTGCACTGTGGAGCGGAGAAGCCAGGGCAGATGAAAGAGTTAAATATGGAAACGAGATCCAGAAATATAGCGGTAACTGGACAAAATTCTTTGGAGACAAATTGTTCTAAACTAGCTCAGGCTGTGATTCTGTTATCTGCTCTGCAAGAAAGGTCAGAGCAGGAATATCTTTTTTTCCCCCCTCCTCCTTCTCCTAGGAAGCTAAAAAGAAGAGCACAAAGTCCACTGCTAGTTTCTTCAGGTCTTTGTGTCCTTGAACCATTAGTTCTTAGGTACAATTTAACTGCCACATCACTCATCTTGGCCCTGATTAGACCCAGATGAACACTTTCAATATTAATACTCAGATGATTTAATAAAGCTGCACGAGCAGTAAAAGTAACAATACACTTCCATAAAGGGGTTCCAGATGTTGCCAAGGCAAATGCTAAACATCAAAATACAAACTTCAAAAAAAAAAAAAAAAAAAGACAAAAAAAAGCTGGATAAGCAAAACTTGGAACAAACTATAAACTAATTAAATGTGGGTTGAGTTTTCCAAAAATAAATTGAAGCCATAAGGATGTGATGTGAGCCAATAAATAGTACAGTTAGTCGTTATAGTGGAATGACAGTTAGAAAGATGGTTTGAAGTCACCGATAGGTGGGCTCACAGTGAGCTTGGCTTCCTATCAATAGGAAGGCTTGTTCTCTTGTGCATGAGAACAGGATCAAGTCTTCTGGTATCTATAACTGGGACCCCAGAGAGGTTACTGAGAGAATACGAGCCGATTTTCAAGTAGAGGAATAAAGGAAAAAACTACGCCAGAAGTGCCTGAGTCTCCCCTGCAAGAGCAGCAGGGGTGATACCACCACCCAAGGACAGCAGGATATTTTTTCACGTGTGTTGGGGCAGCCGTCCAGCCTCTCGTTGCCCACAGGGCATCCATGCTTTCTGCTTGGCCACCTGCAAGGCTCATTGAAGCACCACCGCTGTAGTCAATAACCCATCCTCTTCCCCCATAAAAGAGTCATCTAAAACAGCTCTCCAAGAGAATTTCATACCAGTCCCATCACTGCAGCCACAGAAGCAGTCAGCTCCCAACAGATGAGCTTTTTGCTCGCTTGCCAGGTGTTCAGCTGCCAATGGTGACTGCAGCTGTAAGAACCCAGTGGGATAAATAGGGCTCTAATTAGCTCACCTCTACCAGTGCAGCCCCAGATAGCAGGTAGGTCATCCACCACCTAACTTTGGCTCCAGCTTTCTGCATGCTGCAGTCGCCAAGGAGGGTGAATCACTAAGGAGCGAGCCTGGGGTGCACAGAGGTGGAGGCACGGTGCATTCGTTACAGGGAAGGAGAAGGCGCTTCGTAGCCAAAGCAATGGCATGTACATGCAATGCATTTTCGCTGTGGGGCAGAATGAGCAGTTTTAGTTCTCAAATATTCTCTCTGGCGTGCTGTCTTGTGACAACTAAACATCAGATGGGCTTAAGGAAAAGCGCTTGGTGTGAGATGCTAAAGCACTTGCGCCCCTCCAGCTCTCCCCCTCCCAAGGTGGAAGGGGACCTTCCACAATTAAAGGGCAATTTGCCCTTAAATTGCTTTTATTTTTTCAAGGACAAAGAAAAATTGATCATTTTTAGGTCATAAATGCTTTACAGTGAGGTCTACCCCCTCTTTTCTGTGTATCTTTAAGCATCCCAGGGTGGAGCTGATGCTAACTCAGCAATTGCAGAGGTCTTCCCAGCTTGACATTACTGCAGCAGCTCTGGGAGCTCTCTGCATCATCTTTTCCACGCAGGTCAGTCAACCTGTAATCCCCAGGCTTTGCACTCAGACAGACTAAGGCCTGGGAGATTAGCTGCCGTGCTGTGTGGCTTTCTTTAACCAGCAGCACGCTTAAACGCAGGATTGGGCAGCACCTGTATCTCAACCCTGCAGCCACGTTGCTCCTGGAAACCCCTGAGTAAGTGCCTTGATGGAAACCCAACCTGTGCTGAGACCTGCTTTCCCATCTGGGTGAGCTCGGGCTCAGCAGCGAGTCCTTCATCCGCCGCCGAGTTCAGGATTAGGCTTTGCCTTGGGCTTTCATCCATGGCTAGCGACATGACTACGCAATAACAGAGCCTCTCATAAAATTATTATGAGAACAAACAAATTCCTTCCCTATTATATACCGTACTTGTTTTTAAGATTAAAACAACAGCAGGGCTGATGGGCTCTGCTCTCTCACTGACCCATGTGAGAACACCAGGACCTTGGTGTTCTCCATTGGCAGGTTACTCCTGAGTTCCCCCCTCCACAAAGCAACCATCAGTGCCATGGATGGGCTATGACAGGGTAATTCCTATGTCCCTGATTTCCAGGAGATCCTATGCAGGGTCAGAAGTCCCCATTGCAATTGTTCAGCGTGACCTAACAGAGGTCCCAGATTTCCCGCAGTCAGCTCCGGCTTGAGCTAGATCCGATCTGTTGGAAAGCTCCCAGTCTCACTGCAGCATCCAGCAGTGCTGCAGGATCTCCCCAGAACTAGACCTCAAGCTGTTGTACTTTTATTTTGGATGGAGTTTGGCTTCCTCCAGCTCAGTTCTGTTCTCCAGTGATGGGATCTGGTGCTATTTTCCGCTGCTGAACCGAAGAGCTTTTTAGTATTGGGCCGCTGTTCTCCATCCATGTGTTTTACAAACACTGTATCTTCATCTTCATGGGAGAGGTAGGGCAGACCAAATGGAGCTGAAAAAACTTACTATCCCATTTTTTGCCCCTGTGAGGCACAAGCCCCCGGCTCCCACAGGAAGCCCAGCAGCGCTTACGCTGCATTCGGTTCAGAGGACCAGGCTCTGCCCTCAGGTATGTGGTCCCACATCGTCCTGCATAATAAATACTGTACTTGGCAGAGTACAGTATGGAGCAAGGAGTGAGCCAGTAAAGTTTCCTGGTGAATAAAAAGGGACTGATTTTGATTGCGTTAGACATCAGTGTTTCCCGGTGCCAGAAAGACATGCAGTATACGTTTCTGGTTTGCTTGGACCTTCTTCAAACAGGCTGGTAACTGACTTATTCCACCACTTATTTTTCCTTTGTGAAAATATCCCTTTAAATTAAGTGTTTAGCAAATACTGCTTAGTCCCATTACAAAGTAAATTGGGTATGGATCGTACCAGCAGACTTCTCCAATCTCTTTCAGATGCTTAAATTACATCATGATCTAACTTCACCCCAGGGAGAGACGAGCTCTGCAGAATATTGTCCGTCCTTCTGCTTTGGTAATCTCCGGTATTTCTTGGGTACCTTTTGCAAGTTGTCTACGCATCGGTGCAATGACTCAGCTTTTGGGGCCTTGGGACGTTTCATACAGAGGTATCGCAGGGTCGTGCCCCAACAAAGCTGGCACCATCCGGGTAAGCTGGATGCCCGGTGCTCGGTGAGGAGGATTTGGCCGGAGGGGTTTCTCTTTGATTTCGGTCAGTTGATGTCTGTGCCTGTGGGTGAGGACAGGGAGAGCGCGTCCGACCCCACGCTCCTCCATCTGCCCTCGGAGCCGCTTGTCTCCTCCATCCACCACGACATCCCATCTTGTTCATGCCCGAGGCACTGAAATTAGGTAACACCAAGGACCCTTCTCCTCCACCCGCAGCAAGATGCTTCCCCTCCAGGAGATCTCAAGTTTCCTGCCCCAGATTTCACTTTCTGTCCCCCAAAGCTGCTCCTGCTGGGACAACCCACGCTCCATCCCTCTGGGCCCTCGTTTGTCCTGGAGGTCTGGGTGCTGGTCCAGGGTCCGGCCGGTGCCCACCGCCAGCGCGGGCTGGCAGGGAGCAGGTGTGCTGCTGCAGGATGGCTGGGCTGGCAGGGACGCCTGTGGCAGGAGGGCAGCATGGGCAATTATCTGCCATATTGTGCTCTCGCTTGTGTTTAAAAACAACAACAGCTCAACTGACTCATAGATCCTACGGCCTCTGAGTCATTTTTTATTTCTGGATTTCACTGCTCTGCCCTTTGCAATGAAGGGAGTTGCATGTGCGCGCGCGCACACACACATCAAGTTCACATTTGTTTTTCCCCTATAAAAACAAAACGATTTCCATACCATTAATGAAACAGAAATGATTTGACTCCGCGTACCCTGGCTTTTATTTTCCATTGTATAAACTCTGCAGATGAAATAATGATGGTTGTAAAGTAAACCTCTCTTTTTTTTTTTTTTTTTTTTTTTTTTTTTCCTCCTTTCCCTTTCCAGGCAGCCTCTTTTCGAAATAGCAATAGGGAGTCACTTACAGACTTGGCTTGTGCTGAGCCCGTAGTAATTAACCCCTTCGTCCCCAGCTTTTCCTCTGTTGATATTTAGCCACAGCGTGGGTGAAGGCAGCAGCAGGTCTCCCCTGGGACTAGAAGCAAAGCGGGAGAGCAGAGCACACAGGGAAACATGGGAAAGGAGGAGAAGAGTTGGTCCGTGCAAAGCAGTGGAGGGTGCTTGGGGTGATGCACCCATGGGTTGGACAGCTTTCCTGGGAGAGCCAGGGCGCTGGCCCTGCAGAGCTGGATGTACCTGCACTCTTCATGCACACCTCATTTTTTTGGGTGCAAGTCAGCACCACCGTTTTGTGTTTAGCCTGGCAGCCCCATCCTGGGTCATCTCCCTTCTCGCTCCTCGGGGACCACCAGCACTGACACCTCAGCGCAATGTCCTCTCTCCTCCACACTGCCACTGCGGAAATAATCTGTGGTAAATAATTTAATCACCAAATCTTGCCCTTTCTGTTTACAGGGCCATTATGATTTTACAAATTACCCAGAGGAAAATTAATAGGGTGAGGTAATACCTTACACGAGCAGCAGATACAGCTGGAGCTGGGCGCGCGAGCACGTGCTTGCCTTGCCCTGCGGGACGGGGTGAACTGCCCTCCCTGCGGGAATGTGAGCTCTGCTTTTTGATATACCCTTACCATTACACATGGTCTGCCCAGGCAATCTGTCTGTCTTCAAGGCTTATAAACATGCCACAAGCATTTTTCCTAATCGCATCTATCACGCAGCGGCATAGCCCTGCATCCCCCCAGCATCGGTTCAGATGCTTCCCCGATGCCTGGCCCGGGTGGGTTAGTGACACTGGCTGAGATACTGTTACTCTTCCCAGACTGGGTGATGTGTTTTATATTATTTCTCTTGGATTTATTAAGCATTATGTAACCGGCTAACCAATCCCGCATGCGATACAATCGCGGCTGATTTCATGTCAGTGGAAAGTAAACAAAAAAAATGTTCTGAAGTGGCTGAACTGAAATTCATTTCCACATGCAAAGCAATTCCTGGAGGATCTTCCCCATCTCCAGGCGGCTACTTTGCATCCAGGCTCTCATGCAACTCATTAGAAAAGAGTTACGGAAAAATTGCATGTTGTACATGACAGGGCGTTATAAGCAAATCCTCTCTGTTTACTCTCCACATGAAATTATTAAGATAAAGTTTATTTTACTTAATTATTTTTAAGTATCTTTGCAGATTCCTGCTGCTCCTTGAAACGCATTACACTGGCATATTGTTTCTCTTTTAGCTGGAGGATTCCTTCAAATGTGAAAATTATTACTCACCAAAGAAAGTTTGGCATTAAAGTTTGAAAAAAAAAAGCAAGCCAGCCCTTCAGTCCTGAGCTCCCGAAGCCCAGCAGGACCCGGCCCAACATGACAGGGAGGTTGTTCTGCCCTTGCTCAGCTTTGGAAGGACTATAAGTACCAGGTGAGGCAAAAACTATACACCCATTAGACTCTGACCTCAAGCTCTTTCAGGAGCACTCTTCTTTCTGGTGTTACAGACAACATCCTTCCCATTAACACCAGTTTGCACCCTGAGACGTTGAGGATGGGGGAACGCGGAATGGATAAAACACAGACCTAGTGGCCCTGTACCATTTTGTTCGTTCTTCTCAGTGTCTTTGAAACATTCAGCAATGTCTGAAAATGTTGTGTGTATTTCTGAATCCATTTCACCGATGCACTTAACCTTCACTGAAACATCAGTAAAGTCGGTGGCAACACCCAGTTGCATGTTATTTGCATTTTTTTTCAGTAAGCCCCTAAGGCACTCAAGCACCTGCTTCACCCAGGCAAGCAGCTTAGTCCAAGTTAAGCTGAATTGTTGAATTAGGCCTGGCTGGGCCTATGTAACGCTGGGCAAACCTAACAGCGTTTGCCACTTGCCGGGCTGCAATTGGAACATAAAGGTGGCACCAAGCCGTGATCCCCGGTGCGGATGATGGGTTGTGAAGGGGCAGGACAGGACAGCCCTGAAGGCGATGCTGGTGGGCAAGTTCACAGCTCCGCATGAGTGTCACCTAGCCTTGTGCCGACTCACTGGATGAGCAAAGTTGTCCTAAAACCAGGAGGAAACCCACAAGTTAGGGGTTTGTCCACCATTCTGGAGGCTCACTTATCCCCTCAGGAGATGAGCAGGGACGGGGTCTGCAGGAGTACTCAATGCCCCACAGCCCTCATTGAAAAGGTGGCCCGAGGCAGGGTTGAAGGTTAGCACAGGAGTCCCTCAAGTCGCACAGGACAGCAGCTTAACACAAGGTTTTTTCACTCCCTAAGTGCCGAGTGTGTGCTGGCTGTGGCGGGTTGCTGTGTAATTACGGCTGGTACCTCCAGAGCCGTTACCATGCCAGGCAAAAACTGCCCTGGCAGACAAAAGCAGTTGTGAGTTTGCCCGGTAATAACTGTACTTATCCCATTAAGCGTTAACCAGCAGCTGCTGCTTAAGTACTGGGCTATGAAAGTCAAACGCGAGAAGCTACGACGCAAACGAAGGCTTGCGGCCGTCCTGTGTCTGAAGGTGCAACACAAGATCTCGGCTGACAAGAAGTCCCTTTCATTGCACCTATTGCCCCTATTCCTTTCTCTTTCGTATCTTTGCTGTCCTTCCCACCCATGCATGGCATTGGAAAAGCCCTGAGAGAGCAAGTTAAGCCAGCAGTGCAGCCTGAACAACAAGTCTGGGGGCTGGGAGGGGAACCCCCCCCACAGCTGGGGGTCAGTCCAAGGAGAAACCATATATACACCCAGTCGCATGTGGTTACCTCCACCAGCGCCACGCCACGGACCCACCGCCACAGCAAATCCCACCAGCCCAGACAGCACGTGAGAGGAACATGCCACTTCTCCCGGTGTTATGGAAAGCACAACAATTTATTCAAGGTCTGAGGAGGGGGAAAACTGCAGAGGACAATGTTCATAACCAATTTTAGCAGCTCTGCTGGTGCCTCTGCTTATCTGGGGCTTTGCAGGGTAAAGCAATGCATTAGCATATGCCATGGCATGGTGTGCATAAGGTGCTGGTGGGGTTTGCAGAGGGCTAAGCTAGCATGTCCCCCGTGGAAAGTGCCTTCTGATGAATGAGGATTCGCACGCCGCGTTTTCAGAGGGCTCTGACATTTCAGCCCTTTGAAGAGCACTTTGCAGTGATCCGGTTTTGACTAAATCCTGGTCTTAAAAATGAGTCCCTTCTTCCCACCTCCCACACTGCTTGGGAGAAGGAGTCACAGCCTGGTCACGCACGGGTGGTTTGAGCTCATCTTGTCACAAGTCGTTGCAGAAATTGCTGAGGATTTAACAGCACTTGCAGGTCTGGGAGCTGAATGGCAGAAGGTAAGAGTCAACTGACTCCATAATGCTGTTGCCATCGTTTTTGTTGGTCTTGTTTCTGCAGAGCCATCAACAGCGTATCCTATATCTGGTTTATTCAACTGCAGCTTCTGCATCTCATTCTCAGGAAGACCCAGCAGAGACGAGTCCCTCTCTCTACATAGAAAAAGCAGCAGCAATCAACATAACACCAAAAACAAGTGAGCTGCAAGTCAGTTGCAGACGTTGCTCTGTCTTGACTACTGCAATCCAAGTAAAACTACAGCACAGCAGGTTTTTTTTGCTCTTGTCATCATATTATACTGTGAAATTCAGTTTTATATGTATTTTTCAGTCTCTGCAGGAATCCTGGATCTCTGTGAATAGATGGAAGTGAAATTTAAAAATATCATCCAAATAGGTAAACATGTCAGAAACATTATCTGGGTCACATTTGGGCAACAGGGTTTGCTCTGTTTTAAGTGCAAATGGTTTACTGATGATTTAGATGAACTTCCTGAGGAGCACTTGAAATTCCTGGCACACGTTCGATTTACCATCTGCTAGAAGGACTTCGATGAGCCCACAAAGAGATGTTAGACTGGAGCTGCTCTTCATATCTCGGGTGGACTTTTCGTGATTGACTAGTTTGTATTTTTTTGCATTTGTATGATTTTGATTCCCAAGGAGAAGCAAGACTTGCAAGGGATGTGCGACGAGCTGCCGGGGCAGAGATGCTCTGTTAATTCTCCGTCAATGTGCTGTCATCAAGTTGTTCCAGCACTGCCTGTTCTTTATGTCTGTTAGAATTATTACGTAGAGTCGAGTTCTGCCCTCATGTAGACAGGATCTAACAGTAATTAAGTAATTTGTGCTGTCAGAGGGAACTTGAACTTGAGGCTAGCCTGGATTACAGGCGCTAAAAACTTTCTCACTTTTCCTAAAGCGTCCCACATTTAGCACGTAAATAGATGGTGTGTTCTTCTCTTTCATTTCTTTCTTGATCTCTTAAAAAAATATCTTTTAAGGAGCTTGTGTTGTAACCTACCAAAAAGCACTGCCCAATAGGGTTGAATTCAACTTGAATATTCTCCATTTTTCTAAAGCAGAAGAGGGCTATGGCAGAAGGGCAGAGGGAACAGTTTTTTGGAAAGGAATTTTTGCAGGAATGGGACCAAGTGTCCTGTTGACAGGGCCTGAAGTGCTTTTTCTCCGCACATGAAAGTAACGGAAGCTTGCGTGTCTGTGCGATGCCTCTCCAGAGACCCCTCTTGCAGGAGAAGGAGAGGGTTCCTGCAAGCCCCAGCCCCTTGGCAGAGCTGCAGCCCAGCTCCAGGGAGCCTCGGCAGCTGGAGGGGACAAGGTGCAGGGGCCGAAGCTGCTCCTCCAGCGTGGAGGAACGGACAAAGAGGGGAATGTTCTCCGTTCACCATCTCCCGCTCTGAGATCTCATCATTTTGCAGTAGCACATTGCCTTTTCAACTCAGCGTCCTGCCCCAGGATACCTCCTGAAACATGTCGCGGTCTGAACATTGCTGAGCAGTACTTCTGCCCAGGAGCTGCCTCCCAGGCCACAGCCTGTTGCAGAGGTAATAGCTCCGGCGAGGGTGAAAGAAAAGCTTGTGCCGCTCTTTTACAAACAGGTGAGCACAGGGCACATACACAAAATGAGAGTAAACGTGTGCCAGGGAGATCTCACCCCCAAGCAAATATCTTGTGCCTCTGGTGGGAATGTCTGTGACCGTTTTCTACCACCACCGGGTGCCTTTTGACAAATTAAAGACATGGCAGGAACTGAGCTCCCAAGGGATCCATTGGTCTTATTTCTGTGGACGCTTGTACCCTGGGTCTATTTGAAGAAGGATGATTCATTCAACTGCTCGTTGCTTATGGCTCTGTGTGTCACTTCCTATTGTAAGAAGAAGGGTCTTGTTTGCTATCGTGGACTGGTTGGGGCTAATTTTGGGATAGATCTAGCGTGGAAAAAATGCTTTACGCAGCAAGACAGCGGCTGATTCAGTTTCTTCCACGCTGGATGCTGGTGTTCAGAGTCTCCCAGGCAGCAAGTTTTATCAAGCAACATCAGACAGATGTTCCTCATCGTGTCCCAGCTGCGTTGGCTGGTGACCTGCTCTGTCAAACATGTGTCAGAGGACACAGGCATTCATTCTGCATGGGTGGCATTTTATTAAATGATCCACCTGAAAACAGCAATGGATCTTTTAAAAGACATACCTATACCTGTAATAGTTGTAAAGACCCCAGAAGGACTTGTGGTCATGGCACTCCCAAGCAGTGTTCCTGGGAAGGGGTCCGAGTTCCTGATTTTGCAGGAAAAGAGAAGAAATGCTTCTCTGGATTTCCAGTGCCAGGCACGGTATGAATTCACATTGGCAGTATCCTCTTTCTGATGGGGTGCACGGTGCCCCAAGGCAATGCAGGACACAGTCAAGCTGTCTGGTTTGGGATGGCTGAAGTGAGAAGGGATCCCTATCAAAATCTCAGGGTTTTGCATTGTCGATCTAAGGAAAAGGCCCCTTTTAGTGGTGTAACAACCAGCAGGCCAGGAACTTCAGCAGATGTCCCTGGGCCTCCCAGAAGCAAAGATATAAGAAAAGTGTGTTGTTCCCAGAGGGAACATCTTCGCAGGGGTATTGGGGGAACTGAAAAGATTCAGAGATGCTCAGATACTGGGGCAAGGAGATGCCTTGTCAACGATCTGATCACATCAGTCAGTGTCACTTCAGGTGAGTGCTTCAGGGCTCAGCCCCGCCTGGACCCTGGACCAGGGCAATAAGCCAGCCCTGTTTACTGACTGCCATGCTTGCTGGCACAACTGCGTCAGCACTGCTTTGCATGCAGGGCATGTATTAGGGTGTGATGGTCCTGAAGGCACGGACTCTTCAGCTCCCAGGCATGGTCAGAGGACTTGCCATCATATGTTGCAAGGGAAGGACAACAGCTCTTTGCAGGCTGAGTGAAGGTGGGCAGGCGTTTCCTTCAGACACCTTCAGGCCTCATCAGCACTGACTCTGTAGCCGGGGTGGAAGCTGCTGGGGATGGCTTTCTTTGGACCTCTGCTTACCCAGAAGAGCTGGAGTTTTGGACCTGGTGGAGAGTAAACGACATGGAGCTAAAGGGAGCATCTCCATCCACAGCATGGCAAGGTGAGAGGTCTTGCCACAGGCCCAGGCAGAGCATGTCCAGTATGAAGCTGGTTCAACCACTTCCAGAGTCATGGCCAAGGCGTGGGTTGAACTGGAGCACGGGACTCTGCAAAGTGACACCCAGCAGCTGCCACCACTGCAGCCGCACGTCAGCTCCCCATTACAGCTTGCTCCTGCTGATAGCTGCAAATTGCACAGCAGAAATATTGAAAACATCTTTTTTTTTTTAATGATTATTATTTCAATCTTGAGTCCAGCTGTAAATAATCCTGTCTACTCAAGGGTAACACTTGGGTCGAGGTATATCCTCAGAGCTGCTAGAATCCACGTGGGCGATAGTCCTCCATCCAGTGCAGACTGGCAGGCTGCGGTGTACAGCTGGACACATTAATTACCCCAACGCCGAGATGCATTTGCTGTAGTATATATCAGCTGTCGTTTGTCAGGCATGTTCCTGGCTTATCAATGGGAAGCAAAACACTGCAGTGGAACAGCTCCGTGGAAGGGTAAGTCCTGGAGTGGCGTAATTGGTGGGAGCATGGGCCGCAGAGGGGATTGCACAATAAGCAGGCTCTCCCACTTCCCCTAAAAGCTTGACAGCTACCAGCAGCTGGCAGGAGAGTTTCAGCCCTACATGGGCTGTAACAAAAAGATGAACCAACTGACGAACAAGAAATATGACTCTGATGGACCTTACAGATCCTTTCCGGAGGCAGGATCACAACGGTCGTCTCTGAATTCAGGGATGTGCATGCGAGCAGGGCCAAGACAGCTTTCAGCCACCCCTTCACTTCCCCCTGAAGGTCCCTAAGGAAATGTTATCCCACAGTTGGGGTCCAGCACGGAGATAATGTAGCTGTAATCCACAGGTTTGATAAGGCAGGCAGCCAGTGGTGTTATCTCCCCTCTACATGGAGGCCCCTTCCAGCACGAGGCTTTCACTTGGCACACAGCGCTAAACACTGGATGTGAAAAGAGCAAAGTGTGTGGGAGCTGCTGATTTTGTCCCTTGGTGGGACTGTTTTTTTTTAATAAAAAGATCAGATGTTGCGCTTCCTTGAAAACACGACAATCTATGGGAGAGTTCATTAGTTTATGGCAAGTTGCAACACTGTGGAGCCCGGCTGAAAGCAAATGTTATTGCAGAGAGTTATCACTAAGGGGAGAGGAAAATAATGTCCCGAGGAAATAAACTCAACGGAGCAAAACATGGAACAATATAAAGCTGTGGAGGACAGGCAGTAGAGTTGAACACTTTCTCAGAATAAAAGCCCCCAGTCACCTGTTTTTAATGCCAATGTTTGTTTTCTGCATATTCAGTGAATATGTGGGACACATCTGGTCAGGACTCCATCTCTAGTGGGAGTAACAAGTATCATGATTGCAGCTGGCTGAACTTTTTTAATATTAGCACACAAAAATGTCTTTGTGACCATCATTAAATAGTGATAACACCAGTAAAACACCAGTAAAAGTCAGCTTGGGTTTTGGGTTTTTTTTTTAGAAAACAGTGTGTTTTAATTTCAAGTTCCATGGAATTATATTTCAAAAAGGACTTTCCTCCACAAAGCCCCCCACTAAAATACAGATTTGAGCAGCTTTAATGATGACCAGCCTGTCTCAAGTCTGAGCAAAGCTGAAGATGCAAGGGGAGAGGAAATGCCCGCTTTCATAAATCTGACATAGCTGTACACTGCTAGCTTTCTTAGCCTTCAGTTAGTCTAACTTACACCAAGGGCTGAAACTATAGCGTCAGGTTTGGAGAAGTGTAAAGGTGAATTCAAAATAATCCGTCACTTGCCTTGCTGAGTCTCATGCCACTTCCAACACTGCAGAGGACTCTGGTTTGCATTGTCAGTTTTTTTCTTGTGTTTTCCCCTTTTATTTCCTAACTGGAGAATTTATTGCAACTTTGCTCTTATTTAGCCTCATGGTAGTATGCACAAGTTTCTCCTTCAGGCAGTGGAATGCTGTGCCTGCTCCCAATCCAGCTACCTGCACCCAGCCAACATGGGGCCCTTGCAAGCCGCTTGGTTTGTTTTGAGGGCGATAATTTCTTCCTTGGTGTTTTGACTGTCTTAAAACAACACCAAAACAAAATATGGTGCTACTTGAGAAGGATTGTCATAACCAACCCTGCAGCCGTGTGTCCCGGGTGGGCAGCACCCACCTCCATGTGCTGCGTAGCCTGGGAGAAGAGGTCTGCTCTGCTGTTCAGCTCAGCCTTTGACCTGCGAAGCTCCTTTCTGCAAATGGATGTATTTGCCTGTGAAACAGAGGGTGACTCTTCCTTCGTCCTTTCCTTCCCTCCTCCTCTCACCAGCTCAGGTTTCACCCCGTGTTCCTGAATTGTGTGTACGTTGGTGTTGGGGTGCAATCCCGATAGCTCCCCTGCCTGAGGAGCGGGCTGATGTTTCAGTGGCAGTACAACCCCTGGTTTTAGCTCTGGTGACCTTAGAAATAAGAGGCTGACTTCTTGAACAAGCTGCCTGAGGAGCCTGGGATAGGTCAGAGATTTCTTGAGCAGATCAAAAGCCAGAGATGTTTTTCTGACAGCCCGGGAGCTCCCTGTCATGATTTATGAATTATATACACTCTGTATGTTTAGCCGCAGAGGCTCACTGGGGGAACAGGGGCTGGTTTGTATAAGCAGGAAAGAGCATGTGGCTTCAGAGAGCCACCATCTACCAAGAGATAACCCCTCGAATGCGCTCTCTGTGGAGCCATCAAAGTGCCTTGAGGGACAGTGGCAAAGGGAGCCCAGGAGACTCACAGCAAAAAATGTCACAATATTTTAGCAAGCCAGCATTTCAATGGGAGACCGAGTTATTGGGAAGCAGACCCAAACCCCAGGAGCTGGGAGCTCTGGACTCAGGGCAGCAGATCTGCAACCTTCCCTTGTTTCACAAATCCACTTTCTCTTTCTTTGGAGCTTCAGCAGATCCCATGGGGTACAGCTCTCCCTTGGTAAGTGCTACGTGCCCTGGCAGATTTTGAGTTTCATGTCCTCTTTTGGAGGTTGGATGCCCAAAGGCACTCTGCCGGGCTCCTGGGGCTCTTCATGCCCTGAGAGCTGTCGTCGCACCAGTGACACTTAGCTCATGTTCTTGATGTCTCAACAGCTCAGAGAGTTGTGATGCTTTTCTCTCCTCTCCGTGAGACGAGATTTTGCTCAGACCATGCTTGCGTGGCCTGACCTGAGCCCTATTCCTGACAGACACAGCATGAGGGAGACTTTCCCGATTCTGATGCAAAACAGGGCAGGAAAACTCCTAATTATTAACTTTAAGGCCAGAGTGTTTCCACATGCACAATACAGTAATCCCTATATCATGTCCATAACTTCTAGATTATAGTCTACCGAGCAGATAGTCTTACAGTCATTGAAGGCTTTTGAGCAACAAAAATCCACCGCATCCTGAGCCTGAGTAATTACCTGCTGGAACAACTTTACTGTGTTGTGCTCTAACACAAAAGCACCCGGTTTCAGCTTCCAGCATCTACATCTTGTTCTTCCTCTGTCCCATAGAAGAGGAAGCCTCTGCCAGAAAGCATCTCTCCGGGCCCTGGTTATAGGTGATGACTAGCTCACCTCCCAGCTCTCTCCTGGCCAAACTAAAGACACTGAAAGCCTTCAGACCCCACACTGTAAGACAGGTTTTCCAATCCTGAACGATCCTTGTATTTTTTTTGTCCTGGGCTAGGTAAATCCAGAACTGCGCTGGAAGGATTCCCTGCTCCCCTGCGTGAGTGTTTGTGTTAGCAGTGGTGCAACTACAGCTCCTGTCTGCACCTTCTGCTGAGAAAGCCATATAAAAATGCTGCCCTCCGGCAGCCACTGCCACTGGGGAGAAGTTTAAGGGTTGATATTTTGAAGCCTTGCTAGGGCTGGCCAGGGAGAATTAGGGAAATCCAGTAGCTGAAATTTTCAGCGGTCTGTCAGACTACAGTCCTTTTTTCCACCACATATGGACAAAAGCGGTCAGATGTGCTGTCTGATGACCACTCAACCATGTTGGTGACTAAAGGGATAGAGAGAGGCAGCGTGGAGCACAAACTGGGGTCTCTGCTGCCCCAGTGTAAACTCTTAGGGAGAGCAGCAAAGTCCCTAAAGATGCTCAGCTGGCCTCGAGGGAGTTGTTCTGGGATACCTGAGATGCAATCTGGGCCATGTTCTCTATCGCAAGTCTTAAATGTCTGTGCTAAGAGGAGCAACTTTGCTGCTGTCACCAAGCCAGCGCTGTTACTCTTTAAAGAGAAGCTGGATGAGTGGTGGGATTTGTTGCTTGAAGAATAACTGAACGTGTATTTTCTGTCATTTTGGGGCACTTGCTGTTCCCTTCTCTCTTAATGTCAATGCAAAATGGGCTCCCAGGCTACTTTTACTGTCTCAGAACGGCTGTATGGTTGATCTTAACACGACATGCAAGGGAAGTGGATATAGCCCCAGAAAACATATATCATTGTTGAGCTGAATCAGAGAGAGCAAGCCTTGGCTTATTTTTTTTTCCCTATACAGAGGCAAATTTTGTCATCGTATCACTCACGTAACCTTTCAGACGAACTTAGTAATCATGATATGTTTTGGTTTGGCTTCTTTCAGATTAAAACCTTGCCTTTCAGAAAAAGGAAACCATAAGTTAAATAACTCCAAAATTAGGTATTTCTGAAGGATAATTAGTGGTCGTCTTTCTTACCAAAAACAACCCAAGACTGTGCTTTAAATAATACCTTGTAGTAATTCCTTGAGTTCTGCTCCAAATGTGATTAATTTAGCAGGATGTTATCGGTATAGCATCCTGCATTTCAAACCACACTTTAGGGTATTGTCTACAATAACGAATACTATTTATCCCCGCAACTTTTGGAAAAATCAGCCAGACCTTATGTCCTAAATCCCCCCATCTGGGTCTCTCTGCTTCAACAGTTGCACCAAGGGTTGTATTTGCCTACACACAAATTACAGACCGATCATATTCTTTCATTCCCTATTCCTGTAGATAGGGGGACCCATGTAAAGTGAATGCAGATACAGATCCCTGCCCCCCGTTATTTCATCTGGATGCAAAAATACTGGAATTATAATCCTCCTACTTCATCGCTTTGAGCAAAAAGCAATTTTAGTTGCATTGAAATTTCTATAGCGGGGGGAACGGGTCTGTGTTTGTAAAAGAGTTCACTGTAAAAAGTGCCATTGTCCACGCAAATATATAAATATATACTATATAGGGATATATGTGTGTATACACATACATAGGCACTGTATATACAGAAAGACACACACACATACTTAGGAGATGCGTATATAGCACTCACTCATATACAAATCTATTCCCTGTTATGAAACAATCATCAAGATATAAACAAGAGAAGTTAAACCATGGATGGGCACGTTTTCAAGTGCTGCTGGAGTGTTTTATCTACAGTATTGAAGAAGTGCTATCAAAACCTAAACAGGGCACTTATTACAAAGAAATCTTTACGTAAGTGCTGGAAAGGTTTGCCGAATAACCAGATGTTGTTGCAAAGACACTTCTCCTCCCCCTCTCCCCACTTCTTTCCTTCTTTAATAGTTTGATTAATTCTGTGCATGAACCGGGGCAGATAAAAGTTCTAAGCTGCAAACTTCACCACATCTGGACACTGTCGAAGCCAGATCGTTCAGCGGTGCACTTCAGTTGCTTTTAATCTCCCTCAATAAAATAAAAACTTCCAACAAGTAATGCTGACCTATATATATTTTTGCACTGTAAACACTGACATCTGCAAGCTGCTCCAAGCAAGCACGCAGCGCTTTCCACCAAGGCAAATGTTCGCCCTTCGCCGTAAGAGACATACACAGCTGATGCAGTTGTAGCAGTGTGTTCTACTAAATTCTCAGCTATTTCCAATCCTCCGGCTAATTGCTGTCAGGGGAGAAATCAAAGATAAGCTATTTTGCTGGAGGAAGGAAAAATAAACGACCTCTCGGAGTATGTTGCTTAACATTGTCTAACCAGAAACATTTTTCTACTCACAGAAGGAGAGCAGCAGTAAGGAAAGCAGACCCGGTCTCCTCCAGTAACCCATTTTCTGGATCCCGCCAGCGACCAGAAGCCCAGCTTCACGGCGTTGACCAATTCATCTTCCCTCGGTGCAGCCAGTCTCCTGCGTTTCTGCTGTCAAGCCCGGAGCCCCGAGTTTGTGAGGCTCCCGGCTAGGCTTGCCGGGAAGGCGGATCCAGCCGCTAAAGCCCAGCTGTGTGTGGGGTCCGCCCAGGAACTGCAGTTTATGAACAAACTAAGCCTGACTCTCCTCTTGAAATATATACAAATATGGGAGGGGGAGCCGGGGGAAGAAGCCTGGCTCCAAGAAAAAGAGTTTGATTTTTTTTTCCGATGACAACACGGAGCTGCTCCCGGCTCTGTACGGCCCAAGGATCTTTGAAGGGAACCTAATGTCTACTGCATGCATCTAATCAAAAAGGCATGGGTAATCCTGCACGCCTCTTTCATCTGAATAAAACACGGAAGGTAACGCTTCAATATGCTGAGCTGCCATTAATTTACTACATTTTTTCCCCCTTTTAGAAATTAACTGTATCTTTTAAATAAGCTTCAACGGGCTGTATTTTTAATAGGGATAATTGGAAGGTTTAGGGCAGCTTTTTGAGAAAGACCACATCAATATGAGCTTAGCCTAAAGTAGGCGCTTTTGACCCATTAAAGCAGCAGGTTTTAAACATATACTTATATGTTTTCCTGAATCAGGGCCTAAAATAATAACATAGAACATTTAAATAGCTGCTTTCTCTCCAAGATCTCAAACTGCTTTACAAAAACTTGTAAGAAATATTATCCCCACTTACAAAAAGGAAACTGTGAAACGTAGCAGAAATCTGACTTGCCTTGGTTGTTAATGCAATCAATCAGTGGCAAAAGGAGGAGTAAAATCCTCAAACTCTTGCCCTATGATCTACCCCAATCCTTCAGAATGTGTTGAAATAGTGATCAATGTAATCGAGTGTGGCAGAGAAAGAGATGTTGTTATTAAGTTTTTTTGTGGCCAAAATGCCTGTCCTGAGGTGAGGCTAATTTTTTATAGTTATTGATAAATACATCGATCACTTTTTAATGCATACACAGCATTCTAATTCGGTGATTCTCCAGCTTTTTATTTACCTATTTTACAGTTCATCTTTTACTTAATTAATCAGTATGTGGTGGATACGCTGTATATGCTTATGTGTATGTGTGGTCATTATCAGTGAGCATTTTGCTCCGTTGGACTTGAAGATCCTTTCTTTGTATGAATCTTTCTGATAAACTGCACCCGATTGTTTTGTAAACTATTTATATAAATTATTCTGTTAGGGAGTTAAATAATGGTATCCCTTTTCCCTTCTTCTGTATTTAAAAAGGAAAAAGGGGAGGTATTAGATGAGGTGCAGACACAGCTGGTAAATATAAAGCATCTCTCCTATGCCATGGCTACACCAGCATGCCCCTGCAGAGAGGTGCTTGGTCTGCTCCCATTTGCTTCAGGGTGTCCAGATGCAAGCCAGCTTAGCCTGTCCTCCACAGAGAAATGGCCATATGTCCCTGGGGTAACAGAGCAGAAAGCTATGTGGATGTCCTAAGGGAAGATACCACCTGGGGTACACAGAGAACGTCTATCTGGAAGAACGAGTCTAGAAACGTTTGCCTGACCAGGGGAGCTGCCTCTTGCTCACAGCCCTGGAGGACATCAGCTTGAGTCCTAGGCAAGGTGCATCATTGCTCTCCCTCGCTTGGCTGTCTTTACATCAAAGTGGGCATCTTTCTATGTGCTATGTAGTATTAATCTAGAAGAGATGGGTTGGCCTGAGTTACAACAGCTGAGGTATGGCCTTTGAGGGCTAAGGACGAGCAAATGTTTAGCAAACTTTCGGAAAGACATTATTTTCCAATAAGCGTATTGAAACTGCTGCGTGCACAGTGGTTTCTTTGGGTGACCTGCCAACTCTCCTCTTTCTGATTCAAAGCATTTCAAAATGCCCACAGATCACTCAGATTGCCGGTTGAATTTTCAGATGTGAGCCCTTCTGTGTGTTACAAGACAGCTGGATAAGGCTTATGTTAGGAACATCACAGATTATTCACGATCCATGGGAGCCCTCTTTAAAATCAGGAAGAATCCCCCGCTGCCTATGAAACTCGGAGAGAAATAATGTCCCCAGCAGGAGCCCGGAGGGGCTTTAAACAACGGTGGACATTGACAAAACATGCTGTATGATTTGGAAGTGCAAAGGAGGCAAGGGATATTATTTTTTTAGCGGCAGAACCTGGGAAGGCAGCAGGAAGCCTGCAAAACGTCCCTGCAGCCAGGGACCCCGCGCCGCGGGAGCTGCGTTTTCCAAAAACCCAGGCAATCCCAAACAACTTCTGGGCCAAACCGAACCCTGTAAAATGCTTCATCCTGTCTGCAGAATAATCTTAGTGAGAGATTTGGGGCTGGAGCTCAGTGAAATGAGAGGAAAGGCAGTAGCTGTCCCATGCAATGGCATCTTTACAAGGCAGTTGGGTTTCTACAGGAAGCTCTGCAAGGGGAAGCTTTTGGGGAGTGATGTTTGTCCCGCTCTTCCTAAACAGCTGTACTTATTTCTAGATGGTGTTAGACCTGCTGCTTGGTAAAACATGGTGTCGTAGTGACATGGGCGAGGGTTTGCTTTCATAAACTGGTCGCTGGGCTCTGCAGGCTGCTTTCTGCACAGAGGGAACCTGTCTGTTCAGCCCTTGCTGCATGTAAGATTGCACGGAGCTAGATGTACCCTCCTGTAACCTGCATTTTTGGTCCACTGAGCTGAAGCTATTGTAAGCAAACCTCATCTGTAAAATAGGAAGAATGTGAGGCTGGGAGCTTGTTTCTTTCCTAACGCTATGGCGTGAGTCACCCCGGTTTGAGCAGGGAGCCATGCAGCACGTGCCCCACTGACCTGGGCTTTTCTCTGACCAACAGCTCTGTTCTGGAGCCCCTGCTTATTTCTCAGACCTTATCCAAGGAAAAAATGCAAACTAAAAATCCACCAAAGTTACTCAGGGAAAAGGGAGTAAGAACTCTGGGATTTAGCCTAAAGTGTCTAAACTCACATTATAGAGCTTTGCTTCCACGAGAGAACACAGTGACCTTTGGAGTAAGACATTGGGGAGGAAGAAGAGATAAATGGTTATTTTTATTGTTGGCTTGTTTATGCCTTTTGGTGTAAATTCCCCTGCTCCTCTATTAGTGGTCTAGACAACCTCATAACTCAAGACACACTGAAGGCTGGATTTAGGCTGAGGAACGTAAGGTCTCTGCAGGGTGATTTTTAAGTTGCATTGTGGGAGCGGTTTTCCCAAAGTTCTCGTTTAGGAGCTGGAAGATATTTGCTAGAGAAGTAAAGTAAAACTTTGGCCACCTGAAACAATATAGCATATATTTAAAAGAAGGTTTCAAACAGCCTGGGTTTCCACTGTGAGAGGCAAGGCTCTGCAAGCAATCAATAGATTTGAAGCTCCCAACATACGCACTAAACACCCTTGTGCACAGTAACATCATGATGGACACGTGCCAGACCCAAGTGAGTCAAACCTCTTATTCTTCCCAGGGGCAAAGACCACCTTCACGTGACAGGGGACTTGAAGGGAGAGAAGGGGAATAAGGGAACCATGTAGCCATGTCCCAGACAGTGCTAATGCAAGGGCCAAAGCTCCTGAGCTTCCCTGGACCTCCTCTGTGCCCACTAGACCCCAGAGAACATAGTAGGGGCATTGGGTTTAAAATGACTGACTACAACAAGAGGCATGGGGTTCACTTCTGCGTCAGAAGATATTCCCTTGTGTCGTGGTTTAACCTCAGTCGGCAACTGAGCACCACGCAGCCGCTCGCTCACTCCCCCCCGGTGGGATGGGGGAGAGAATTGGAAGGGTAAAAGTGAGAAAACTCGTGGGTTGAGATAAAGACAGTTTAACAGGTAAAGCAAAAGCCGCGCATGCAAGCAAAGCAAAACAAGGAATTCATTCACTCCTTCCCATCGGCAGGCAGGTGTTCAGCCATCTCCAGGAAAGCAGGGCTCCATCACCCGTAACGGTTACTTGGGAAGACAAGCGCCATCACTCCAAACGTCCCCCCCTTCCTTCTTCTTCCCCCAGTTTATACACTGAGCATGACGTCCCATGGTATGGAATATCCCTTTGGCCAGGTTGGGTCAGCTGTCCTGGCTGTGCCCCCTCCCAGCTTCTTGTGCACCTCCAGCCTTCTCAGTCAGTAGAGCATGGGAAGCTGAAAAGTCCTTGACTAGTGTAAGCGCTACCTAGCAACAACTAAAACATGGGTGCCTTATCAACTTTGTTCTCACCCTAAATCCAAAACACAGCACTGTACCAGCTGCTAGGAAGGAAATTAACTCTATCCCTGCCGAAACCAGGACACCTTGGCTCTCTGGATTGCTTGCATGTTACATGACTGGACTAATATCTGTTGCATCTGCTTCGTGCCTTTTAATCTGTTGATATCAGCAGTGATGTTGGGCTTCAGATAAGGTCCATGAGTGTTTCTGTTGTGAAGAGGATTTGTCTTATACTTCAAAGTTTTAAAAGGCAGGTCTAAGGAAAATGGCTACCTGATAGGATCACAGAGTTGTCTTCTATTAGTGAGCACAAATCCATACTCTTAATTTATGTGTGCATATTGTGTGGTTGTATTGAACTACTCCCAAGTTGTCCTGGCAGTTAATTAAACCCCAAGAATTTCAGTGTCATCACTTCTGCATCTTATAAGCAACATCTTGGTTTCACCATGCCATCAGCAACAGTTGCCTGAGAAGGATGTGCACCCTGCACTGTGGGACTGATCCAGCTGGCACCTCCATCCTGCATCCACAAGGATACTGGCTCCAGTCCTGGGAAGGTCGAATAAATTCAAACGCCGTTGCCTGGTGGGCACTGAGGATGCCCATTGCTCTCTGGGAAAGGTTCTCATTACCTTCCCGCTGTCACGGTTTCACAGTGTTTTGGTGTTTGTTGGAGCTCATGTACGTGGTACTATGGTTTGTGCTCCCTGCTATCACCTAAGGAAAAATACCATGACTTGACCTTTGGCATTTTCCATTCTCTTGCTACAGCTTGTCCCAGCAATAGCGTGGTAACCTTATATGATCAGCTAGCACGAGGAGTGCAATCAAATCCAGCAATGCATCCCGAGGGACACAGCTATGCCTCCTTCAGGCACAGGTGGCCTTGTCTGCATTGCCACAACCACTTCTCCTTAGCCCTGCCAACTTCCCCATGTTCCTGCATCTCACCTAATGCTTGTTTTCGTAGCCACGCAGGATAAATGCATTTTCTAAGTGATGCCTGACTTTTATTGGAGTCTTTCTGTAGTCCAGAAACAGCCTAACTTCTAATTTCTCTCAGACTGCGTGCAACAGGCTCCTTGACCAAAGCTGCATCAAGATTAAGGCCTAATTTGCCCACCTCTACCATTTACAATGTTCCTGAGTTGGATTTTTTTTCCTGTTCAGTTCTGTCCCAAATCTTCTTGCTTTCTCCCTATGAAGTTTTGAGTTTTTCTCATTGCTCTCTTTTTGCTGCTTTTGAAGCCACTTTCAGTAAACTTTCATTCATGCTACTGATGTGCTTGTACAGGTTCTTTCAAAAATGTGGATTAGTTTTGGCTTTCTAGTTTGTATGCATGGATGGAAACCACTGCTACCAATTTCAGTCAGAGTGGGACTGGGTGCTTTCTTTTCCCCCCCAAAAGACACCCAGATCTCTTTTCCACTCTCCGCTGAACTTTCCCTGAGTTTTTCTTTCCCTGAATAATTAACAAAATGTTGATTTTCTACTGTTTAATGGCCATTTCACACAGCCATTTAGATGATAGAAATATGTCTATGAGGATCCTAGAGTTACGTGAGGAGAGGATTTCCCGTTTATTCTTTTTGAACCTATTTCCCCCCCCTGCACTCTTCCATGCTGAAGCAGCTACTCATGCATTTTACCGACAGTTCCTTGACATTCATTCCTCTGCTGTGTTTTCTTAGGGAACCTCAGCAAGCACTGTTTTCTGCTCCATTCATCATACCAATGACACCACATGCAGACAGACGCCAGGGTCTTCAGTGAGGATGAGCCTTTGAAGACCAAACGCACAAGCTGGCATCGCTTCGGCTGCCGGACGCCTCTGGTTAGCAAGCACCTTTGGGTCTGAGGGAATTAGCCTGTAGAGGGAGACATGAGTAGTTTGACAGCCTGACTCATGATCTTTGTATTATTATTACTGGTAGTGAAATTATGATAGGATCCAGGAGCCTGAACCACGGATCAGGAATGTGCTTTTGAAGGGAAACTCCTGGCCATCCCACTCTGGCTTGCACTGCGAGGCAGTCTTATGGCAGGCACACACTAGATTTTTTTTCAGCAGCAGCTAAACTGGAAGGTGCAAAGCATGGTCAGTCCCCAGGAGTGGGCTAGAGGTGCCCTGAAAAATACCCCCTCAAATATGTGTGGTGTGGATGGTAGGTCCTGAGCTCCAGCTGTGTTGCTCCATGAATCTACTCGTTCTGTACCTCACTGCTTGCAAGCACTGGCAGAGCCAGACACTGCACAGGCACATAGATACGCGCCTCTCGTCAGCAAGAATATTGGCCGGTTAACTCTCTCTTCCTGAGGTTATTGAAAGGCCACGGGTGTTTGGGGATAGGTGCAAAGCACAGCCGCTGGTTTAGCTGTTTTCATTTAAGTTCTCAGTAGCAAAGTGATGGTTGTTGTTGGTGGTTGTGTTATCATTTGATTCTAACTACTTTTAAGAAGTTGAAGGGATGAGGAGCTCTAAATGAAGTTAATGAAAATTAGTGTTGTGACAAAGGGGAAATTATTGGAAATATTTCCCATTAATATGGCACATATTTTTTGTTTAAGGTGTGTTATTTGCTAGAACAAAACAGGCTGTCAAAAGAACCAAGCAGGAAGGGTAACACACATAACCTTACAAAAAGCGTCAGAGAGCTAGTTATAAGGTATACAGCTTGCTTAGCTTTCTTCACTAAAAAAACCCAGTTTATCCAGAGTAAGAGTAGGATTAAAAAGAATGGACTTACAGCCTAGAAAAAGCTGGAGGCTCTGTTTGCCAGAGACTGTGCAGGGAGTCAGAAACACCTGAGAGGAGGGCAATGGGGCAGTCTGCTTCTACCCATATGGTGTCATGGCTTAGAGAAGGCACACTGAAACTTGAAAAAAGAGCATCTGTGTTTGGTGATGTTGGGGTATTGCTTTCTCTCCTGTAACATGTGTAACTCTCTGGTAAGGAAGTCAATACTGCTTTGATGGGAAAAGGTTGTTTCTGAGAAAATCTACCTCTCTGATGACAGTTTCAGAGTCTGAAGGGACTTGTAGTTAGAAAGTTGCACCGAGCTTGCCTTCTTATGGTTGAAGAATGAGGCACGTGCTGCCTAGTGAAGATGCTGAAGAGCAGGAGGGTGTCCTGGTTAGAGTAACCTGCAGGAAATCAGACTCATGTCCTGAAAAGAGGAGGTTCAAAGGGAGCCTGACTGCACCAGTGGTTGTGTCTAGCTATGGGGGGAAACACTAAAGCTTATTTTGACCAAAGTAATGCAAGTCCTGGAAGTACTCCTGAAAGCAGTACTGTGCTGGGACCATTCTTCTGTGAGAAAAGACTGTTAGCCCACTTTGCAGGCTGAGTTGGGGAAACGTGGCTCAGGATGAGCACTTTGTTGGAGTCTTTGGTGCTTACTGAAGACCTCTTCGTTGCACGCTAGTTTGTCAGTACATTTCACACTCTCCTCTAAAGCTCCCCAGGCTATAATGTACGTGAGGGCTACCCAGGCTGTTGGTCATCTTGATTTGGGCACTTCTATCATTATCCTCCTCCTACATACGTAGTGTTTTAAGTCTTCTCCACAACTCTTAGTAGTATTAAGAAAATTCAAAGCTGAAAATAGTTTTTGAAATGACTGCATGTTAAACCTGCAAAATATTACTGTACTTTATTGATAATGTTTCCATAACAAAAAAATATTTAATACAAAGTATGATATCCTGTATGAACTTCACATGAATATTTCCATTATATCGCTGATATGGATCAGAAAAAATTCAGTATGCACATCCTGCAAATGCAAGTGTAATTGATACAAGGTATGTATCTTAATGTACATCTTGAGTAAACATAAGAAAACCATACCCTAATGGAAAACAGACTTTGTCTTACAACGTGCAATCATGCTTTTACATCTAAACTGGACTTTGGGTTTATAATACAAATCTTAATTCAGTCCTATTCAGAGGACAAATCACAGTTCACATACTTGTAAAAAACTTTTGTTCTAGGGGAGCGTTTTGTGGAAAAGCTTGGGAAACTCCATCCAGCTACAGTGGTGGAGGCAGGGGGGGAAGGAAGGATTGAGGTATCAGTTCAAACAATCTGAGGAAAAAGTTGAATAAACATTGAAGACAACAGAATAGAAACCAGACGCCAAATATTCATTCATGGGGTGTTCAAAGGGGATTTTGAGATTTATTTTAATTGTTGTTGAAAGAAAAAGATTAATTTTTGGATGAAAAATGTATGCAAATTCAGCTCTGGTCAACACCAAAAAAAAAAAGTCTCCTATTCAAAGCAGAAAAAAGCAAAGCAAAGGAACCCATAATATCAACTTTTCAATCCCCTGAGGTGGCCTTTAACCTGGGTTTGAAAAGGACAGGAAAAGAAAAAGAAGCTACATGGTAATAATAAAAAACGTAGTGCTTGAATCAAAGGACATGAATCTGGTCCAAAGATGGGAAATCTCAAGGGAGTGATGTGATGTGTAAACCAGAGAACAATGGGACTGCTCCTGAGTGTCCAAAATGATGTTTGGAGTACGAGGAATAAATAGGAAGAACCTCTCCTTCCAGTTTGCTGGCCCCACGAGGACTGCGTGGGCACCATGGGGTCGTGAGGGAATAAACCCAAAGGCTGCAATAATGAAGGTATATATGTGTGTGTGTGTATATCGTGTGATATATTAACTGATGTTCAGTAGGAGCTGTGGGGCAGACTTGCTGAACGTCTCCCCAAAAAGACCGAACAGAAATCACAGCAAAGCACAGTAAGGGTTTGTTCCCATTCAATGAGAAGAAAAGAGGCAGCTGGGGCTTTTATTAAATAAAAGACAGAGGGTTCCCCAGAGCTCAGCTCGGGGGATTTTAACTACTCAGGTACCTCCTGGGGAAGCGTGGTGGGACGGGACACACTTCGGTGTTAGCCGGCAGAGACAGCAGGCAGGAGAACAGTGTTCTGGGTGTCGTACCACTGCCGGGAGGGAGCTGATGCAGAAGGCAGGGCAGATGGGAGGGTAAGTAAAAGCGAACACAGCACAACCGAGTCCTCCGCTGCCTGTAAAGGAACGGGAGTGGGGAAATAACGGGCTGGTGGGCTTTAAAAAAATAACCCGAGCTGCCTAATGTTAACAAACATCCTGTGGGAAAGTTAATAGCTGCTGAAAGAGAGTCTATAAAACAAAATGACAAGTTGTCTTGCTATGGAGGGAAGATATGGCGCAGCATGAGTGCATCAGAAACTCTTCAGTGACCTGAGAAGTAAGAGAGGAACAGCAACAAAAATAAATCTTAGAAATAAACATTTACAACTGTAATGAGTGAGGAGCGCCCAGGGGACAGCGGAAGGTCTGTCCCTCTCCTGGGCAGGAGGCTCACACTGCCTGGCTTCGGGCGAGCGGAGCATTATAACAACGAGGGGTGTCTTTACACCCCGTGTTCACGAAGAGGTGCCCACCGCCGGGTACCTAACGAGGCCATTTTTTGGCAGAAAGGTGGGCAGGACGCCAACAGCCTAGAAAGGGCTTAGATCAAGTCAATCGATGAGCATCAGCCGTGGCGGACGGCAGCGGAGGGCCGGGGAAGGCCGAGGGCCGGCGGGGTCCGCCTCGCCTCAGCCCGCCTCACCCAGCGCCCCGGCGGCTGCTGTGGGCAGCGCCGGCCCCCGGGCGGACACACGCCCCCGCCCCGGCCGCTCTCTCTAGGACCTGCGATGAGTTTGCCCGCCGGAGCCGGCCTCAGCGCCTGCGCGGAGGGAGGCGGCCGAGCCCCTTATCCCCATGGAGAGCGCCGAGGCCGAGCCGAGCGATAGCCGCCCGGAGGAGGACGGCGCCGCGCCCTGCAGCGGCCTCCCGCCTCCAGAGCAGCCCGTAGCCACGGTGAGGGTGCGGGGGGTGGCGGCGGCGGGGTGACGTCCCCCCCGCGGGCCGCCGGCCTCGGCACGGCCTACTCCTCCGGGGCCGAGCACCGGGCTTTCCTGAGCGTGCTGCCCGGCCGCCGGTCCGGGGCGGGCGGGGAGGGGTGCGGGGCTCGGCCGGCGCGGGGAGGCCGGGGCCGGGCGGTAGCCCGGCGCTGCCCGCCGCGGCGGGAAGGGGCTACAGGTGGGACGAGCCCCTGCCCGGGGGAGCACGGGGCAGAGCTGTGCAGCCCGACCCTCTGAGCTGTGGGGTTATCCTTCCAGCCCCATTCTGGCCGGTGTCAGAGGGCTTTGTGCACCGTCTGCCCTCATCCCTAGTGCCAGATTATTATTTTTATTTATTGTTAATTATCGTCTCAATTTGTCTCCCCCTTCCCCTTAATTTCACAAATAAATCCCCTTTCCTGCTCAATTCAGCGCTGCCTTTCCAGGGTGGGTGTGAGGTCCTGACTGACTTCTGCCCACCAATGTGTAAAAGATAACGATCCTCCTCTGAGAGATTAAAAGAAAAACATCTCAGTCTGGATGTATTCCGTTTCCTGTGAAAGGGGAGAGGTGGTTATGTGTGTTCCAGGTGTCCTGAGGAGGAATTCACCATAGTTGGGAAGTGTTTGGGTAGAAAGTGCAGGGGTTTGTTTGGTTGTTTTTAAAAAAGGTTACTTTGTTACCTGTAAGGAAAAATATTTCTCCTTTCTGTATCTTCCTGGCTCGTGATGGCTTTTGGTATCCAAAGTTGTCTATTTATTGACTTTGTTTTTTTTTCCTCCGAAAGGAGTTTTTCTGTTTTGATTTGCAAATGTGATATAGAACATGGGTATAAAATGAAGCCCTGCCAAAGCCTTTATCCTATAGAGACCTGTCTTATTTGAACAAATGTGGTGTTAGAGAAGGGGAGGCAGGGTTAGTAGCCTTTGCCTTGTGTGGCTAATGTTACATGAATCTTTATTTTCCTCCTCTAAAAAGATGGAAGACTGTTTGGCAAAAAAAATGGAAATAACTGTTTCGGAAGCAGAAAAACGGACTGGGAGGAATGCCATGAACATGCAAGAAACATACACTGCTTACCTCATTGAGACAAGGTGGGTGATAAGAGCTCCCTCTCAGAGTATGTGGATGTGCCATTCTAAACAGGTTCTCTCTCCTTCCCCAAGAAAATATTAAGGTACAGTTGATGAGAGTATTTAGTTTGTTTATGATTTGTTATGTGATTATCAACCTACTCTGGAGGATCTTTTCCCATGAAAAACTGGCATCTGATCTCCAATTCAGTATTGATGCTGGTGTTGTGTAACTGTGTTCTGTAATTCTTCATTTGGAGCTAGGTGGAAAAATGTGTGCTTGAAAGATGTTGCTTTAATATGGTGTTAACAACTGCCTGGTTGTTTCTTAGACACAGGTTGGATAAATGTATATACCTATATATGAGTTTGTATGTGCAGCTTGTATGTGAGAGGGGTTGTGCATTGTGGTCTAAAGTAATGGTTAGGCTTGCTTGGGATCACAAGAAAATAAAGAAGTCTCATGACTTATGTCATGTGGTCAAAATTTACTGCTCCATTAATATTTCAAGTGTTTTGCTTGATCTGATCACCACATACCCCTTGTAGATGCTCTAAGGGTTAGGGTTAATTAACTATTAACTATTTCCTTCCTTCAAAGTAGCTTGAACTTTCACTGGAGAACTTATTGCTTTCAATCTTACTGTGTTAGCAAGATGAATAATACAGTTATGGTAAACATGCTTGGTACCACAAAGACAACTTGCAATTTAAAGCTTTGTTCACTACTCAATACTTAAAAAGCTTTAAAATATCTTCTAACTTAAAGTTACTTCCCAAACAGTCACAGATGATTCCTATTATGCAAGGTCATGTTACTCAGCTGAAGCAAGAATTTCAAAATTAGACTTTATTAGGAGTTCTGTCTCTCTCTTCTTTATATTAAGAGTTTTAACCTTTGGGCCTTGCCTCGGGAATGATCTGTTGTACAGATAAAACGTTCTGAAACAAAGCAGTTGCATTTTGCAAAGGCTCTGAAGAGTTCAAATTGTAATTCTATCACATAAGTCTTCTAGTTACTAGTTAAAAGGCTTCTTAACTTGTTTAACTGTTGAAGGGATGCACTGGTCATACTAACTGCAGACCTGCTGGGATACATTTACTGTATTTTGCTAAACTTTAAGAATAAAATCCCAAATAGATGTACATCATATTTTTCAAATATTGCAGCTCTTTGGCAGTTGCTCAGATGTTTAAAAAAACTACTTTTACAGTGTATTGATATTAAAGATCACATCCTCTCACATAAGTAATGTTATTTTTCTTTTAATGATATTTCTGAAGGAAAAGGGAAGAAAATCAGCATCATTGGTGTCTAACTGTGATGTGAAGTGTACTCTGGGGGCATCTTTATGCAGCCTCAGAACATGCTGACTGCATCTCCTTTCCCAGTCATCCTTACATTACTTGAGACTCACTCCTGCTGATCTCTCCCAGTGGTTCTTTCATAGTGGCAAAACTGTATTTTGCTGCCCAGATTGCTTGCTTTCATTAAGATTTATTTTATTCTGTGGTCAGCAAATACCAAGACCAATTACATGTTTGTCACAGAACTATTGAAAATGTGGGTTTGTCATATCTCTAATAAAATAGGTTCTCTATTCCTTTTGCTGAGAAGGCAAAATTTCTTGCATAAATATAATTGCTGACTATTAAATGTGCTTCCTGCTGAGCCTGTAGCTGTAGGTGGGCTTCACAGCAATTTGTCTGTGGGTAATAGGATATTTTGTAGCTGAAGAATAAAACTCAGTTTATAGTAATATAAAAGGAAGACCACTTAATAATAGTTGCATTATGTTTATGTGAACTGGGGTTCCACTGTTACTGCTATCTAGGATTTAATTTCAATTTGAATTGAGGAATTGCATGCATCTGGGTGAGTAAGAGACACAAGATGGATGCAGTTACAAACACTGTATATTTGTTACAGAACAGGAGCTGAGTACCTAAACTTTTAACACCTTAGTTTCACTAGTGCTGATGAAACTGTTTTCAAAATGCAAGCGATGGTGTTGCTTCTTTTTCTTTTCAAAATGAAAAGATTTATTACTAGTCTCACACTTTCATGTGACTCTTGTTTATTTTTTAAGTGATATTACACCTCCACATAGATATCCTTCTTTGAGACAAAACAAACTCCGCTGCTGTAGACTGCAGAGCCTCAGCAAATTCCAAGGGTCGTGCTTCCTAAAAGCATCTCCTTTATTCTTGGTTTACACCTTTCTGCATTAGCTAAGTAGATTTCTGTGGTGAGCTATTTCCATTCAATTAGTCTTGAAGTCAGTTTGTTTCACAGCTTCTCTTAAACTATACAGTTATTTAAAAATAACTTAGTTTTTATATTCTCCCTGTGAGAACAGAGGAACACTTCCACCTCTTTGTGGGAAACGGCATTAAGGCAAGTACAGATTCCTATACTTAAGATGTGTAGCTAAATACTCCTTCTTGAGATGCAGGTGCTCAGCATATCACTTGCTTTCTGTAATGGAAATTGCAAATACCCAGGACCTCACTTAAATTCAGGCTTGCTTGCTTGTTAGAAATTTAGGCAGCTGTGTCTTATACCAGAGTCTGCATGAAACTACAAAAACTGAGATAGTATAAAACCCAGAATTTGACTCCTGGTCTTGTACCCTTTGTTTTTCATGACAGAGAGGTGCTTTGCATTCTGATTAACTTTCAGCTAAGTGCTCTGTGTTGATGGACTTGTAATTATAGAACATACAGGGATACCTTTTTTCCCCTGTTCTCCTTTAAAGTAAACAATTTCTTCTGTACTCATAGGACACTTCCATTTAGTTAACTTTGCTTCTGTGCCTGCTGACTTTCAGATCTCTAGCCTGGTCTTCCTTGTCACACAATATGATGACTAGAGTGTCGGTTTTTCGGTTGTGTGTGGTGGTGGTGTGGTTTTTTTTTTTTTTATAAAATGTGGCTTTAGGAAAAAGTAACACAACTTTGTGCAGCCTGGTAGCTGACTACCTCGTAGCAGGACCCCTGGTTTCTAGCCCTACAAGTCTACTTCCTTTTGAAGTAGTTTGACAGGGTTGCTCACTATATTTCCTTGTTACTCCCCCAGTACAGCTGCGGAAGTTACTAATCTTATTTCTGCTTTCAGTATTTGTAAAGTTTTCTGTTAGTTAAATCGTGACATGAGTGATACCTGGTTCTCCCTTAAGACCTTGGATTGCCCATCCAAAGTGTAAGGACTTCTAAAGAAAGTTTGTGTGAGAGAAGTGAACTTGGAAATCAGTAGCCAGCCAGGTCACAGTTCAGTGGTAGCAGTGCTACACCATGGGACTTCAGGAGTTTTTCCTTTGTTACATTTTGTTTGAGTTCCTTTCCCAAAGTCTCCTGTTCCATATTGGGCTAGGTGAAGAGCCCAGGCATGCGTTTCCTGGGGAGAGGCACAGAACGAATGCCCGCAGAGGTATGTTGTCTTCTGATAAAACAACAAAATGCAGATTTTGGTCATTGAGAGTCAGGAAGACTTGTCTGCTCCCTCCGAAGGAGATATTAGGAAAAAAGGAAGAAAGTCTGAATTCAGCATGAGCTTTAAACAGGGGAGAGTCAGGAGGTGAAAGAAGACGGAGGAGTTGAAAACTTACTTTACTGCTGATTTTTACTTAATCGATACTATGAATCATTAACCTGCCTAGTAGATGTATATTTTAGTTAAATACAGCAAACTGGGTGACAGTATTAAAACAAACAAACAAAAAAAACCAAAAAAAACCCATCTGGCTGTGAAAAATCTTCTGGCAAGAGAACTGCCTCTTTGTCATACAGCTTGCCAGGTAACTTCTGGTGTCTTACAAAGCACATAGTTGATCTATGTTTGCTCCTCTGTCTGTTGAGGGGCCTAACAGAGACTGTTTCTAAATATCTAATGGAAAAAGCTGCCCAGCCCTCTAAAATGGTATTCCTCTACATAGAGAGTGAACCTTGTCCACTGTAGGGGAGTGGAAGTGTCACTTCACATACACTTGGAAGGTCAAAGACTGAAAGCAAAGTTACTGCTTCTGCGATTGAAGAGGTGATTGCTTTTACAAGGAAATAAACCGATGTATTTCCTTCTTGTCTGATTTAGTATTTTGCAGCCATTCCTCTTTTTATTGCATTCAGAATTGCTTAGTGGCTCATTTAAGATAATTCATTTTAAATGGGAAATGGGAAGAGGTTAATTAGATGGACTAAAGTTTTCACGTTGGCACTTTGAATTAAGGCAAATGAACGTGACTTTTGGAGTAATGTAATCTTCTAATCGCTTACAATAACATCAGTTATGAACGTAAAAGCTGAAGGTTTCAATTTTGTCTTTTAATTTTTTTTTTCAGGCAGGTTGGTTCAGTTGATGAATAACTTGCATTGTTAAAACTGTACTTAGAGGGGAAACATATGGTTTTCCTGCCTGAAGACTGTACAAGTATTATATTGTGTTTTTAAAACCAAAACAAGTTGAGAAGTTTGACTGAATGTCAACAAGTGATTATAATCTTAATTGAAACTGGTCTGCAGTACTTGCATTTAATGGTGGAGTTCATAATGTGGTCTAAAAAATTAGACGGTAATGAAGGTATTAAGTGTAATGAGTACCCTTATGGATTTCTACTTCCTTTCTGGAACGGGGTTCCTGGGGAGAAATGCTCTTGTAATTGGTGATATTTTATGGCCTCATATGTAACCAGGTGGAGACACTTTTGGTGTGACTAAAAAAAAAAAAATTTCTCTCATCTTGCTTGCCTGTCCCAAATCCATCCATGCAGTTTCAGACTCTTATTACTCCATTTAAAAGGCAGTGGTGTGGATACAGGCTCATAATTGAGGGCTGTACAGTACTTTCCCACCACAGCTTTGCAAAGAACTTTGCTGCTCCCTCCCTTTACCCAACTCTGCAGTGTTGCGTGCTCTAGAGAGCAGAATCTGGCTGCTTTTACTTTATCAAAGCCTGGGCATAAAAGGGAATCTTAAACTAATATTAATAATTTAAAAATGTGTCTTAATTTAAAAAGCATAGCTTTGTTGGGCACTGCACAGCTGCCCTCCTGAAATACTGTCTTCCCTCTCCGGTCACTAAAACTCACTAAACTGCAGTTTCACAGCCTGTTGGAAAAAAAACAACTAGAGCAGGTGCTGCTAGTGGCAGAGGCAGCAGGGATTTCCATCCTGCAGGGAAGGGGCAGTGTGGTGGCAGACTCTTGCTGAGGTGCAGCTTTTTGCAATGGGATGTTGGGCAAAGAAGAACATCCAGACATTTCTCTGGACAAGTGTCTATCTACCTGTTTTGCTGTCACATTTTCTCCCTTTACCTGTTGTCTCTTAACTGCTTTTCACCCAAAACAAGAACTGTGTTATATAAAGGTAAAAGCAACAACTACAACCAAAAAAGGCAGCATTTGCACTTCTAAGACAGTGAGAATAAATGCGTGTTAGAATAAAGGAAGTCAGTATGATCTGAGAAGAGAAATAATGTCAGGCTGCTTAACACAGACTACGTTGAGGCAGTTGTATCAGATGCAGTCTCTTTAAAAAAGAACAAACTACGCAGGCAGGTTTGACCTTCAAGGTTGAAGTAATTTAATCTTTTTCTTCAGGGTATAATGTGAGGCTTGTGTCGTGGTTTAACCTCAGTCGGCAACTGAGCACCACGCAGCCACTCGCTTACTCCCCCCCCCCCGGTGGGATGGGGGAGAGAGTCGGAAGGGTAAAAGTGAGAAAACTCGTGGGTTGAGATAAAGACAGTTTAACAGGTAAAGCAAAAGCCGTGCATGCAAGCAAAGCAAAACAAGGAATTCATTCACTCCTTCCCATCGGCAGGCAGGTGTTCAGCCATCTCCAGGAAAGCAGGGCTCCATCATGCGTAATGGTTACTTGGGAAGACAAACGCCATCACTCCAAACGTCCCCCTCTTCCTTCTTCTTCCCCCAGTTTATACACTGAGCATGACGTCCCATGGTATGGAATGTCCCTTTGGCCAGGTTGGGTCAGCTGTCCTGGCTGTGCCCCCTCCCAGCTTCTTGTGCACCTCCAGCCTTCTCAGTTGGTAGAGCACGGGAAGCTGAAAAGTCCTTGACTAGTGTAAGCACTACCTAGCAACAACTAAAACATGGGTGCCTTATCAACTTTGTTCTCACCCTAAATCCAAAACACAGCACTGTACCAGCTACTAGGAAGGAAATTAACTCTATCCCTGCCGAAACCAGGACAGTCCCTCATAAGGGTTGTAAAGCTTGATTAACTTAGACTTAGGGAAGCCTAGCCTGTTGTCCACCGATCTGCTTTGTCAGAATACATTGACAGTAGGCTTTAGGTCTAGTAAACTTCCTTAGTTCTTGCAGTGTGGGCAGGGAAGATGTGGTGAGTGGCATGATCTGGTCTGGCAGTCTGCTTCCTTCCGCCTTGAGTTCTTGATGCCCTTTGTGGCTGTAAAACTTGAAGTAACAGGGTGCCTGCATCTCTGTTGTGGGTAGTAGTGGTTTGTTCTGATGTAGGACTAGGCTTCTCTATATAAAGTTGTGGTCCTTCCCTGCTGAAGTGCTACACTCCTAGATGACCTTTTAAAAATTCTGGTTCCTGTTTAATTTTCTGCTTGATACTTGTGTGTATGTGTGGACTGAGATGTTATTAATCTGATTATTGTATTTTTTGTTTTTTTAAATAACTGATGTGTTCCTGTTAATTCTGACAAATACAAAGCTGATATAGCAGACATGTGGAGAAATTTTTTGCACAATTAAGGCTCCACATGGTCTTTGCTGCTTCTAGTTTATAATTAACTCTGCAAAACAGTCATGAAGCATTAAGAGCGTAATTTACACTGGAACGTTCCCTTGTCAGAAGGCTGTCATCTCTTACAGTGACATCTTACTGATGGTGTGGTGACCTGAACCCTTACAAATGATAAATGGACTGCTACGCTATTAAAATATGTGATAATCCTATTGGTGTATTTGCCTTTCTTCAATACTTGTAGCATAGGAATGTGAAATATAAGTCCATTCTCTTCTAACCTGTAATCTGTACTATGGAAGTAGAGTATATGTAGTTCGCCAAACAGACTTGAATCTGTGAAGTCACTTTTAAATTTCTAAAGACATTCTTGATTTCACTTCTTTTTCTCCTGTTAGTTTGTAGCAGAGCACTATTCTTTAGTTCTTTTCTCACACTTGTGGTGTTAAAACTATTGAAACTTATTAAATGATAATGTGACTCTCTTGACTGCAGGTATTGGGAGTTCTAAGAAAAATACAGATCAACTTTTACGTGATAAAGCTGAGTTGGCAAAAATGGGTGTGGAGGAATGGCAAGCCAAAGCAGGATGAGTTAAGGCAGATCAACTATGGAAGACAAGCTACCTAACTTTATACTACTAATGTATATTACTGTAATTGTATTTGATGTGAGAGTGCTATATTGAGGCCACTTACAAATGCATACTACCAAAATTTGGGATAGTTATTTTCTAAAATCTTCTGAAGCTGTATTTCTACAGAATTGCACTTGAAAATGGAGTAGGAGTGTCTGGACCAGAAACTTCCTTGAAAGATAAACTCCCTTTCATTCCTCTCTTGTGCTGACCTCATTGATGTTACAGGTTACTCAGAAAGTGATAAATATAAGATCAGACTTGCACTGCATTGGGAATTGATTGGGGTAGAGGCAGAAGACAACACTTAAGTACATGCTGTGTTGAAATGAAACAGCCAAATGAACTTTTCTAAGTATTTCGTATTCAGGAAGTGGAAAACTTTATATTTGAAGTTGCCCATGGCAGTGTAAGCCCATAGAATAAGTTAAGTGGAGATGAAAAATAATTGTAGCTAGCAGTACTTTTCCTTAGGGGCTCATATTGACAAGAAAAATAAGAATGATATTTAAAAAATAAAGTGAACCATTCTTGCAGTTTACCTTTGGTGGTAACTTCTTAAGCCTCTGTAACTCTGCTGTATGTCTGAAATGTGTTAGGTTGCTGTAAACTGTCAGTAGCATGTGCATACCTAGCTTGCCTCTAGTTACGAGGTGATGCAGTCAGTCTTAATCTTCAGTTAAATTTAAAAAAAAAAAGGTGAATAATGAAACTTTCCTATTACAGAAAAATCAGAACGGGAAAGAAGAGCTAGTTAAACACAACTCCTGTGCCAATCCCAGGGTTACGTTTGCTGTGGCCAGGAAATGGTTATGCATAGGAGTGACAGAGACATTTAATAGCAATGGACCAAATGCATCCTGCAGGTTTTTTTTTCTTCCTGTCTTTCTTGTCTGATAGAACATCCGTTATATTACGGAGAATGCCTTGTTCCAGATCTGAGATCTGGATCTGTAATCTTCCTGCCTTTAGAGTAAGGGTGGCCGCAGTCTGCTTCACTCTGTGCAATGTGTCTGCCTAGCTCTAGCTGAGTCTCTGGTGTCTTCCTGCTGGTGCAGAAGCATCTATATCTGCAGCACAGGTGTGTCCTCCTGGGATGTAGTTGGGTTCTCAGGGCAGTCCTGGCCTGTTTTTTTCTTGTTTCCCTATTCATGTTTGCTTGTGCAGTATGTTCTCAGACAGGGTCCACATAATCCTATGATGTATTGATGGTGGCAGTCTTGCTTAAGGGTTGATAGTAACCCATGCAGAAATAGTGCTCTTGAAACCCATGGTGTAAGTCAGTGCAACTGGTTGATAGCTGCTGAAGCTGGAAGATTAAAAGGATCTCTAACGTTGAAGTACTTTTGTGTGAGTGTCTTGAATGGCCAGATTGTTTACCAAACCCTGCTGGGAGTTTCTCCTTTAGGAAAGTGAGGTTTGTGCCTTCAGCTTTCAACTAAACAACTAATCTTCTGGGGCATAGTAGCTTAATTCTTTATCTATTTAAATTTACCTCTAATTCAGCAATAGTACAATCGCTAGATACCTGCTTTTAGCTGAAGTGTTCTTGAAATGTTTAAATTGTGCAACGTTCGTGTAGGGAGGAATGCTGCACAGCTTGTCAGCCCAGCCCTAAGCTGAGTTTACCCTCTTCAAAACTCTGTGGTTGCAGTTGCAACTTTGTTGAATCGAAATACTCTAATAGGGAAGAATTCTGTGGGATGTTGGCAGTGCGATTTAGTGGCTGTAAGCAGTGTGCTCACCTTTTTTTTTTTTTCTTTTTCCTTAAGTCAGTCTCAAACAGTTTTTTAATCTGCAGCAGTTTGTGTTGAATGCTTATGAATACATCCTTTTTTCTTTCTCCTTGTGAATTTTTTTTCCTACAAATTCAGTCACCTGGAATAAATGACCTTTCCACAAGCAAGGATAGATATACAGAAAATGTTCTGCCTTACTCATTTAAATAAAATTCCTTTTGCATAATTCTGTATTACGTTACTTCACCCTCAAGATGTAACCATGCTTTTTTTTTTAAACGAGGATATAGCAAGGCTGTTCCTCTCTAATGAGAGTTCAGAAATGGATGACAGAGGCTTCTTGTATTTTGTTTAAGTGTATCAAATATTTGGGGCTGCTCTGGGGCAGGATTGTTTGTTTTTCAGTAAGGTCATTAGAAATCCAACCTTACAGCTTAAAAAAAATCAATAATTTGTGTACTATTCAGATGTTTTCAAAACTTTACTCCAGAAAGTTCTTAGGAATTCAAGAACTGTATAGCCTGAATTCAGCTGGAAGAAATAATGTAGTACCCTATTCTATTGAGTATCATATGAGTAAGTACTTGTAGTTCATAACTTACTGTGCCCAGTTCTGGTCTCCCCAGTACAAGAAGGATGTGGACATACTGAAGCAAGTCCAGTGAAGGGCCATGAAGATGATTCGGGACTTGGAGCGTCTGACGTGCAGGGAGAGGCTGAGAGAGATGGGGTTATTCAGCCACTGGAAGAGGCAGCTCAGAGAATCTTAGCAACGTGTATCAATACCTGGTGGGGGAGGTAAAGAAGATGGAGTCAGACTCTTCTGTGATGCACAGAGAGAGGACAAGAGGCAGTGGCCACAAATTCAAATATAGGAAATTCTATTTAAATGTAAGAAAACCTCTTTACTGTGAGGGTGGTCAAACATGGGAATGGGTTGCCCAGTGTGGTGGTAGAGTCTCTGTCCTTGGAGATACTCAAAACCCAACTGGATGTGGCTCTGAGCAACCTGCTTTGAGCGAGGGAGTTGGACTACAGACCTGCAGAGTCCCTTCCAACCTCAACTATTCTTTGATAATCTCATAACATAGTTAATGTTGTTTCATGTAGGTTTATGCCAGTGCTTTGTATGCTAATTAGTCACTTAATATAAGAACCAAGGTAGGCATGGACATCCCTGGTTTCTGTTAAGTGCCTTGTGTTAAGTCTCTCTATGTGCTTATTCTGGCATATGGTAACTGCCAAGAAGTGTTGCTGACCTGATGCTTATTTGATGATATTGCAAGGTATTTCTGTTGCTTTAAATGTCTTGTATGAAGGATGGTTTTTTTTCAGGTCTTTATGTTACTTTTCAGTCCTATAATATTCCATGATTTCTCCTTTTATAGTAACATAAAATCTCTTAAGCCCTTGCTAGGTGATGTTGGCTTTAAGTTTTCAACAAATTTTTCAGATGCATCAATTTTATACCTGCTTACCTTATCTTTAGCTAGTTTGTTAGACTACATATCCTTAGTCCTTAAATATAAAAAGATACTACTTTGAACAAAAAAAAATTGGAAGTGCTTTGAAGTTTGCTACGTTTTTATAAAAATATCCTTTAAAAATTCTTAATATTTTTAAAGTTATATTTTTAACTATTCCAGCTGTTGCAGGCAAGACAATTTTTATCCTCTGAAGGGAAGACTTTCCCATTGAATAGTAAATTCCTTCTTGTACTCTGTATCCTTCAGCTGCTCATGAAATTGTGCTGGCTTGGAGCCTAGCACTGTTCCAAGAGAAATATGTCTAATTTTGTAGTGATGTGAACTAAGTTGCTTGTGTGACTATTTACTTGACTGTGACCTACCTGTTTGTTTGTGGTGTGCTGGAAATGTATTGACTTTTCCTGTGTTCCTGGCATGTGCAGAAAATTTGAGTGCTATCAGGCAGAAATTATACATGTTTTTAAATGAAGTATGTAGACATGAAATTAATTAAGGTTAGGTTAGTTTATGGGCAAGTTATGCAGTAATCATTACTGGGTAGCTATTTTTAGGGCCTTTGCTGTAGTCGTACTGATGGTACGAGGGAGAAGGCGATAGCTTACTAATGCTCAAATTTGCTATTTTATCTTTCAGAGCTGTTGAGTCCCAGAGTGAGGGACAGTGTGCCCCAGTGGATTCCCTGTGGCGACGTTACAGTGAATTTGAGTTGTTGAGGAATTATTTGTCAGTTACCTATCCACATATTGTTGTTCCACCTTTGCCAGAAAAAAGGGTAAGGAAGCTGAGGCTGCAGCTTGCTTTGTATTGTTTGTTATTTATTTACTATTAACACTCTTCTGTTTAAATAGGCTGACTTTGTTTGGCATAAGCTGTCAGCAGATAATATGGATCCAGATTTTGTGGAAAGAAGAAGAATCGGTTTGGAAAACTTCTTGTTACGTGTGGCCTCACATCCTGTTCTTTGCCAAGACAAAATCTTTTATTCATTTTTAACACAGGTATAGTAAAGTGATGTGCTTTCTAAATACATTCTTTAGTGATTATTTTTTTTAAGATAATGTCCTTTGCTCTTCTTCCCTCCCATTGACCCATAGCTTGCTCTGTGTCTAGGAGAAGGATAGACAAAGTGAATAAACTTAAGGTGGAAAAGGCTTGTCCGTGTAAAAGCTTCTTAACAGCCCCCTGCATTTGTACAGTTGGCCTTCTAATGTACCTTATGACTTTTTTCCAGTCTAGTTTTAAGGCTCCTACGAGAGAATTTCCACCTCTTTGGAACAGCATATTGGGAACTTAACGTGTGCTGGTTGGGAAAGCTTCCCTAGGACTAAACCTGAAATAGCTAGCATGCTATACTGCTGGCTGCAGAGACAGTACTGGCTTCCAATTCGCTTTTTGGATATCCACAGTTTCTTTAGCATTGTGGTTTGAATCATGATCTGTTCATATGTTATCACAAAAGTTGTGATCCGATTGTTAGCTAGAGCATTGCATTCTGCAGTTTTCAACTTCAGGAGATGTTGGGCGTTTCTTTGTTCTGTGCTTTGATCAGAGATTCCCCAGTAGTGGACTGAGCTGATACGTTTACCACAGCACAGTATAGTACGTAGATGAACCATCGTATGGGAGCTGAAAGCGGTGGACAGCCAACCACTACATGTGAGCAAGGTGACTGTGTGTGCACTGTAAACTGATCGCATCAGTCATCGCCTGTATGTTCTCTGTATGCATGCTGCCTCAAGCTGCACAGGTCCTTGGAGCTGCTGATAATCTAGTAGGCAATAGATAACTACCCTTCTTTCTAAAGAGCCGAGCTACTTCCTTAAACAAAGGTGTGTGGCTCCTGCCTCCAGTTGATAGAATGAGGTCATTGAGCACACTGACACATAGTGAAGAGGAGAGAGTTTTTTGGGGAAGTTGGTATGGAAGCACAACATAATGACATGTTATTCTTAACCCAGATTCTTGAAATAGGGAGGGTTGCTGAGGCAGAACCCAGGTTTACTGGAGCTGCTCTTCTCCTTTCAGCTCTGACGTGGTTCAGATATAGGGACTTGCAAAAGCTGTGGCACTCTTAAGTCACTTTAACAGAACCTTATTTTCCTGTATTTTTAGGAAGGTGGATGGAAAGAAATGGTGAATGAGACCGGATTTCAGTTAAAGGTAATTACTGTAATTGTCTCATGACTGCTGTGACACAGAAATACTCCCAACAAACGTGTTTTAGGCTCTTTACGAAAGGCTGTTTGCTGTTAGAATGAGCTAAAGGCATTGCTTTATGTATACTTGTAACTACGAAATACAGTGATGTTCTTAGCATGTAATAGGTAAGACTTCAGTTAAGTTTTCTAGCAGGCTTGTTAGTATGTGCCTATGTTTGATGCTCAGCCTTGTAATTCTGCTAGTAATATAAAATTATGATCCTTATAAGCTTTAAAACTAATGAACTTGAGTTCATAGCAGTGCTTTTGTATGTTGTCAATTTAGTTTAGTCTCATTTTAAAGATGGGTGTCAGATTTAGCCTGGTAAGAGATGCAAGGTGTCAAAAAAAAAAAAGCAAGCAAAGGGGTCTGAATTGTAAGACTTCTCTACAAGGATAAATTGCTGAAAGGGACTAAGACAGATGGATTTGGTGCCCCTTAACTGTTTAGTGGAATGTGTCTTGAGGTAGTACTATCCCCATTGACATCACTGAGTTGGTGGCTGTGTAAACTGGTGGAAGACTTGCAGGAATAAATGGTCAAAGGTAGCATGCCTGTACAGAAGGAGAATCTGTGAGAAGCTGATAAATTGCTGGGCTGTGCCTGGAAAAGTTACTATATGGGGACAAATACTAAGCTTTTGTTTCATTGTAACATGATCAACTCTTACGAAATCACGGCTGAAAGCTAGGTGGATTATGAAGAATTATTCTGAATAGCGAGAGCTGAAGAAAATCACTGGTGCTCTTATCCTCAATGTCCAAGGGGCTTTGATACTGACACTTAATGTTGATAACTTAAGTTGACAATAATTCCCTTCCATCATGCTAGGGCTTGCATTTTGCTAGTATTCATAATGCAAAAAAATGTAAAGCTTTCAAGCTGTGTTCTCCTAGTCAACACATCTTTATTTCAGCTTACACTCATAGGAGTTCAGAAAGTTTGTACTGGCAGGGTATGTTCAGGAGTGCCCACAGTGGCTTGTGTAAGAAGGAAAACTCATAGCAGAATGCTGAGAATATTTGCCTATCTGAAACCATATTGTAGATTAAATGAGAGATGAGCAAGTCCTGTTTCCCTTCTGGATTTGATTGTGTGTATAGTTTCCTTTTTACAGTTCCTGTTTCCTTAGGAAAGAAAAATAACTTTTTGCAAATCCTGGGGAAAAGCATCTTTCCTTTATTCAACATCTGAAGTATAAACCCCTCAAGATTGGAGGTTATTTAGCACTACACTGGAGGACAAGCCTCTCTTCACAGCATGTCTTAGTCTAGAATCAGACCACTGGTTTATGTGCTGCTGCTGCATTAAAGCAGGATGTGTGTTTTGTCCCACAGGGTCTGAACCAGGCTAACTAAACTTTAAATTAGTCATTAATGCAGTGTAGCATGTTATAGTTGAATGTTGATGTTGGAGACTTTGTTTACTCTGCCAACTGTATCATTAAATCATGCCTTTCCTCCCTCCCACCCCTCCCTTATTCTTTAAGGGATTTGTCACTTGGGATTTTAACCCTTCCTTTAGGGGGGAGAATATACCCCCTCTCTTTAGTTTAGTTAAATGATTATAGGATCATAGTAGGAATTAACTGTCTGAAAACTACTCTACGTCATTTGATGGGGAATTCATCGCTAAAATGCTTGTGCATATTAGTCTTAAATCAATTTTTAAGACTGGACAGACATTTTTCTAACAGCTTAACTCTGTGTGGTGAAAAAGCTTGAAAGTGGTGTGTAGGAGTTACTGTGCTGTTAATGGCAAGAAGGAAATAACCCTACTTAGACAGTTGAGCATTGGCAGGATCTCAGTTCGTGCCTCACAGTGCTTGTGTACTTTCTGAACTCTTCCTTCAGACACATGTAGTGCTCTGTAACAAAAGGCAGAAACTTGCCCTGTAACTGTAATGTAGAAGTGATCCTTTTCAAGTGTAAACCTGTTGAATGTGCATGCTGTCCCAACAAACTCAAATGGCTTTGGTGCCTGCTGTTTGAACATAAATACAGTATTTTGTGAAACAGCTATTTAGAGGGAAGGACTCTGATTTAATGTCAGTGTACCTAGGTGGTGTTTGTACCATTAGAGAATGTGTGAGGAGTATACATGAGTGCGTCTGAACGACCTGAAATCTAACTGGCATGTGTAATGACTTGTGGGGATAGAGCAGTGGAGGTCCAAGGCCGTACAAGCCCATGGAGCACTGTGAATAAACGTAAAGCCTGGGCTGGGAGTTGGAGTCACTGCAGTGTTTTGTGTTCCTTGTGCTATCTTGGACCTCCTTCCCCATGCTGCCTTTGTCTTCCCTTTGCAAGATATTCTTAGAGGAGTGCCTCACGTAGTGGTGACAATGAACCTGTTTTCTTCCAAGATCAGTCAGTCTTGCAGGTTTCATTCACTTACCTTTCGGTTTGTGGACTATGTTTTGTATTGGTTGTTCGGTGGTTGGAAGAAGGATGGCTAAAGTTAGCATGATTTCCATCAGTACCTCTCATTCTAGTTTGAAGAAACAAACTGATTTTCCCCTCAACTTGGATGCTGTCCTAAGTGTCCTCCAGATATGGAGGTGGTTCCAGGTGAAAGGAACTTGCAGCGATATTCAAATACGGATATCTTCTGCTCAGCCCGAATGCAATGGGAGGTGGAACAGTCTCAAACTGCGCCTGTCTCATTTGTAGAAGCTACTGAAAGGGTCCTAAAGGAAGGACTCCGTTCTTGGTTTGGGAAAACACTGCCTTCCTTTTACTGTCAAATTCAAAATAGCTCTTCAAGCTCCGAGTTGGCTGTAACAGTGCACAAAATATTCCTGCGTTATATACCAGCACTAACAAGTACTGCTGGAGTAACTTACTGCTAGCAGTTGTGGCACAATCAGTTAGCTAAAAGAGTACACTATAGGAAATCTATACACCTCACAAGATGTTATTTATTGTTCTCTCAATGAAAAGATGGATGTTTTGATCAAAAGTAAACTCCAGCCATTTTACCTGAGTTGGAGTTTTCATGCAGTGTAGATGAGCTGTGAGTGAGCTGTATGTAAAATGCCATATAGAAATGAAAAGTTGTGGTGATGTGGGACCTTTTTGTATGAGGCTGGGACATCTCATCTGTATTGGTGTCTCATTAAGAGTAAATACCCATGGCATAGTTTAATGTTCAATTAAACTGAAAAAAACCTGAAAACCCTCCTTAGAGAGATTCCATACTGCTGTTGCAGTCGTTGGTAAACCAACAGCTCAAAAAGTAAAGTAGCCAATTACCTTTTTAATTAGGTATTGAACTTTCTTCTGTAGAGGTTTATATATGCTTTATTATAGAAAAGAACATTGCATTAAAAATGACTCTATTCTGATATACAAATCACATTTTCTGTGAAGCCAGTCATAAAATAAGAGAACACCATATATAAGATTTTGATTTCACTGGGGAACTGTTCCTAGTAATAAAGAGCATATAGAGGTCACTCTACCACCGGTTTTATTTGGTTTGAAAAATATAAAATAGTTTGTCCATATGGTCTTATGTTACCTAATTGCTTCATCTAAAAAGAATGTAGGGTTGTGTATCTTAACTCCATAATTTGTGTTACACTTTAATAAGGGACTATTTTTGTGGGATTTGGATTATACCAGTTTAATTTTAGTGGCTACTGTTTACATCCTAGTTCACAAAAATAGCTTAGTTTTTCGACTTTTTAAAAAAAAAAAAAGTGACATGCAGGGCAGCTAGTGTCAACTTGTTCAATGTTTGAAGATTTAAATATGCCAGGAAGGCAGAATTTTTTTCTAATGGTGCTGCCAGAAGGCTGAGATTTTTTTGTCACTGGAATTTAACTGCATTAAATTAACAAAGCTTTTTTTCCCCTTTTTTCAGGCAGATTCCAGATTAAAAGCTCTTAATGCAACATTCAGAGTGAAAAACCCAGACAAGTAAGATTCCACATCCTTCCTCCCTCCCTTTCTCTTTTTCAGTTACAACTGTAACTTCAGATGACAGAATATTCTATTGCCTTAGAATAAATTCAGGAAAGAAAAATTATCTTTCTGCACATCAAATCTTAGCAGAAGCCCAGTAAGGAGGTAGTGTGAAAAGGTTTGATAATTCCTGTTTCTAGGAGCAGGAAACATTCAGAAAAATGCCATCACTTTATGCAAAATGAGTCTTTCATTTTAGCTAGATTAAAAGGAAGGAACAAAAGAAAAAACCCAGACCCAGAAAAAGAACCTCCTAATATTTGTTTGCAAAGAAATCTTTCGAAGCATGAACAGAATACAGATTGATAGCAGGTCTTTCCAAAAATCTGCTCGTGTACAATTTTGGATGCACGCACCCTGGTGTTGCAGTTCATAGTTCTCTTCAAGCTGCCAATTTTCACAGATGCTTTTGGAAGTCCGGAGGTCAGTTCAGCTCTGCTGCAGCTTAGGAAGCTCTGGGACAGGCACTAGAGCAATATGCTGGATCAAAAAAACTGGTCAGAAGCGTAAGGGTGTGTAGCAGGAGGCTCATCACACCCTAGGTAAAGGGTAAAATGAGAGTTTCTACTTCTGCAATAGTTAAAAACATTAGCGTGCAGCAGTAGGGCCAAGAGATACTGCTGTTTGCCATCTGTAAGCAATGGAGACCTGTACAAAGTGCCCTTCTGTGTTCATCTGCTGTCCAATAGTGGCAATAGGAGATGCTATTTAGGGAGAACCCGTGTGCCTGACTGCTTTCTGTTGTCTGTTCCCTTTGTACTTCCCTAGCATCTATGGGTATTGTATTAAGGACGTTAGAGGCTACATACCTTCCTAAACCTCTTCATAGACTTATCTGTGAATTGGTGCAGTCCCTCCTCTTTTACTCTCTTTGCTTTTGCAGCCTTCTGTGGCAGCAAGGAAGCTTTTAGCTAGGGTTTGATATAAAAGATAACATTCACGAATGAGACAGAAAAAGAGCAATTCTCTCAGTAGCTACAGGTGAAATTGGCCCCTTGTTTGAATGCTTCATCCTCCATCATCTTCGTCTGTGGCTAGTAAGTAGGAGCTAGCTTTTCCTGCTTTCACAGCAGGGAAACTTTGCCAGTAGTCTGCCTGTAGGCATAGGTGGACAAGACTGGTTAAGGCTGAGATGAGGGATATACTGTATCTTTTGAGGTAACTTAATGTTTCAGAAAGCAAAGCTGTTGTGAGAAGTGGCTTGGTAAAAAGCAGGAAAAGAGTTAATACAAGGAAAACATGAGGAAGGGCTTGTAACAAAAACAGTCCCTGAGTATCTATCTTTTAATAGAGACTTCACAGCACTTAAGAGATATGGCACATGCTTTCTGTTGTATTCTGCCAGCTACATAGCTTCTAAATTGAACTTTTGGGTACAAGTTGTTTAATAAATAACTGATGAGCATAACTTGTATTTCTTTTTAATTCAGAGAGAGCCTTTTAGCATAGCATGTGTGGCCCTAACAGGAGGAATATTGCCTTGCTCTGCCTAGCACACTTAGCTTGAGCTGCCTGGAATCTGATGTCTTACCCCTCTGCGTTACCTTTGGTGCTTGTGTGACTGGGTGGTAAAGTGGGTTCAGCAAGCTCACCTTGCTGAAACAAAAGATCTGACTGCTGTGTGGAGTGTAGGTTTTCAGGTTCCTGGACCAGGAAAGGTTCAGGTGAAGAATAGCTGCAACTCCGAGTCTGGATTGCCTTGCGGTGCAGTGGAGCTGTACCCTTCAGCTTAGAGCAACCTGAGGAGCTTTAAACAGCTGAAACGATGCTGCTCTAGGAGATCAAATGTAGATTGGAAACTAAACCTCCTCCTGCGGGAAGCAATAAATATCTTTAATGATGGAATTATATGGTGATAAAAATGTGGTATTCTGGTACTCAGAGTTAAATCTTTATCTACTGCAGACCTCTCTAATTTGGCCTCATGGTACCCATCCTCTTGTTCTCTTTCTGTGCTTTAATCAAAACAATAGCTTTCTTCTTGGTGAAAGCTTTCTTTAGGAAGCATTAAATCCTTTCCTAAGGCAGATGTCTTTTTTTTTTTTTTTACAAAAAGTAACTCTCTTTTTTTTTGTCTGGTTAGTTGGACAAGTGGCTTGTTCTTTAGTGAACAGTTCTGTCCTTGTAATATCTTCCTTCACAAAACAGGAAAATGGTACTGCCCTCCCTGATGTAGGGAGGAGTACTGCCAAGTAAAATGCACAAAGTAAATAACTTATATTGAAATGCTGTTTACTGTAAATGAAATTTTCTTCTTTGCCATTACCATAAAAGATATTGTTGAGAAGAAGCCTGGTGGTGCCCCTACAGAAATGTGACCTGATCTGTTCTTCATTTGTGTCTGAAGTTCTACTTGATAGCTCAATTAAATATCTAGGCTGTTGGTGATGTTGCAGAACCAGTAAAACCAAGGGAAGAGCGCTAGGCTTGCTTCAGTTACTGAGTGCCAAAACAATGTCTTGTTTCACACTTCTACATTACGATGCACTGGAAAGTAAACATGCCTTTGTGTGCCTCACCAAACTCAGTTTGGAGATTACTTTATAATTATGTAATATTTTTAAATGAGCGATGAGTAGGACTTAAGTAAATACTTGAGGAATAAACCTTTGATCTGCAGTACCACCAGTCTCTTAAAAACAGCTTTTCCTGAAAAATTATATTTGTAAAGTTTCCAACCTTCACAGAAGATTGGGCGAAAAATAGCATTACTTTGGTTTATGCTTTTCTGAGACAAGAAAAAGAAGACAGCTTGGTTCTGAAGTGATTTTTTTTAAAAATTATTATTTTATTTTTTAATGAAGGAGGAATTGGCATGGGAGAAGATGTACTGCTGCTGGAGTCCAGGATACTGAAAATTCTCTTAGGTTCCCAACTCTTGCCTTCAGGGAGTACGGCTTTCCTAAAAGCTTTCTTGCCACAAAACAGGATAAATAAAACTTTTTCATTATAAATTTCTGGAGTGGAAATGGGAGTCTTCCTGAGCTGAAGGCATGCTTTTTAATCTTTTGTTTTTAGTTCAATTATTTCAAATATCTTCACTGTACGTGTCTGCAGCTGTCCGACATGCAGCCCTGGTGCATATTTTATAAAGTGTAAACTGAAAAGATTGCTCGCTAAACCCCACTGTGCAGATCAATGACTATTTATTTTTTCCATACAGTTTCTCTGCTGGCTTTTAAATCTTTTTATGTACTTTAACCCTGTGTGTGTCATAATCTTATAAAAGATGCTCCTTGGAGATCAAAAATATTAGAAATGGTAATAAAGCTCCTACCTCCTGAATGTAAGGGGGGAAAATATTTTAGGGGAAGACTTCCTGGCAGGGGAAGAAGAGGTGTTAAATGAAAAACCCTGGAATTCCGTACTTGGTCCCCCAAAACAAGTGACCTGACTCATTTCAGTAAGACCTCTTGGGTACAAACTATTCTGAAATACAAAGTCTGACTATGTGCGGTGGGAGGAGGGGTGAAGGTATTTTATGCTTGAACATCAACCTGGAAGGCTAATCTTAGTCTCCCATTTCTTAATTCTAGTTGCAGTGTTCTGTGTTTGTTTGTTTATTTTCAGATCATTGTTTAGTAATTTAGGTAAAGCTGTTTCTGGCTTCCCATCTGGATGAAATATGTTCTTGTGTACCAGAGTAGGTCATGAGTTAGACTTGTGTGTGATAGGGAGGGTTTATGTATACAGAAGTGGCTGTTGCTCTGGCTTAATTGGTTACCTGTCACTAGCAAAGCTGTGGCAGCTGCCTCTGCTTCGTGGTTAGCATGAGCTAAATGTATCAACTTAAACTACCACTGAGGCTTAACTGGGGAGGCTGATAAAATGCCTCTTTCCTTCAGTAGTGGCAGGCCAGCAGTGTGCACATGGTCACTTGCGATGGGTTACCTGACTGGTACTTTGCTAAGCTGTAGTGACTTGATTGCTTTTAGCCTTGTGTGACTCCTGTGCAGGTACAGGTCTCAATAGGGTTTCATATGTAACTAGTTACAGTTACTGTACGGCTTAGCCTTAGAGGGATTGTGATAATTGTGAATGCTTCCTTGAACTTCTGAAAGGTTATACTCAAAACCGGCTAGATGGCAGCTTGAAAGTAAAGTATCTTTGTCAAGCCAGAAACGTGAACACATTTTTATTAAGAAGTATGTATGCCTCAGCAGATTTTGGCTTTGTACTTATTTGAAGCTTTCCTATTCATTCATGCTTGCTTTTATAAATACCGTTTTAAAAAAAAAAAACCAACACAATGGTGTAGTAATTTCAGTTAACTACTTATATTTCATAAAAATTTATCTCTTAAATTGTTCTGAACCTTCATCATTTACATAAAAGCAGTTATGCAAGTGTTGGGTTGTTTGCTTTAGGGAAATTAAACTCTGCAGTCACTTCTTTAGGAGTCTTCAGCTAATTCCACCTCAATATAATCCAGGCTCTGTCTCGCTGGCTGTAGCATTGTGGTTCTATCCTGCATTCTGTGAAAGCTTGCTTTCATGATGGCTAATGATGTACTATCTGTTTCCTGCTCCCAGGAGATTTACTGAGCTAAAACACTATAGTGATGAACTGCAGTCTGTCATATCACACCTTCTGCGAGTCAGAGCTGTAAGTATTTCCCCTGTGTGTCGTGACAAATAGTATAATTTATTTCTGAGGCAGTATTTCTTGTTTAGTCAAGAGAACTCGTATATGTGCTCTAGAATAAGGGCAGTTTTGCCTGAGAGAGTCTGGCTCTGGAGCATGGGGCAGGAGATGGCGGGGGTGGGGGGCGCTGACTTTGTACAGATTTGCGGGGGGGAAAGTTCCAGATGTGGTGGTTGCATTTGACAGTCATTGGAGGAGCAAACACATGCATGTTGCTAATCTACCCTTTCCCCTGATGGTCACATATCAGAGGGAGGTGTTTTAAAGAGGACCGAGATGTCTGCTTCTCTCTACTCAGCAGACAAGTTGCTTTTGCTGGATGCCTGGTCTGAGAAGGGCCCTAACACACAGTTTTCTGGTCAGACATATAATACTTTGTTTTCCAGAGCTTGTAGTATGAATCGTGTATGCTTCCCAGCACACTCTTTCTTTTTTTGGCTTGTTCTTCGATCTGTAATGAATAATGTTCTTTGTAATGATGAGAACAATTATGTCATGCATCAAGATACTCTATGGGTTGAGAATGGAAGATTTTTTTTTAAAAGTCACAAAAAGGAAATGGGAAATTACAATTCCAATAATGGGGAGCATGATATTGCTTTTTAGTATGCTCAACAGGGATTTAATTTTTGATGGAAACTGTGCAGCAGAGAGAACAGTAACTGATAGCCCTGTTGAGCTGGGTTCTTGAGAGGATTAATCACTGGTGATCTACTGACAGTGCCTTTTTCTCAGGGCTATATGCACATGAGATCTTTTGGGCAGTTTGCTTATGTTTCCTTTTTAGTGCTTTGACAGACCAATAACAGTAACTCTTCCCGAACTTCAATCTGATTCATTGGTACATCACAATTACAAGGGCATTATCTGGATTACAAGTTACACTTCAGAGTGTACGTGTGGTCTTTTCTTCTGAGGTTGTTGCCAGCATTGTAGTGCTGGCTGCAGCAGGTACTGACTCTCCAAACAGCTGAAATGACATATCTAGCTTGAGCAATAAGTTCTGGATAGCTCATTTCCTTTCCTTTGTTTCACTGAGCTGGACGGAAAAATCAAGTCACTTGTTAGAATTTTACTGAAGCTTTCCCTACAGTCTTGGTGACAGGATGGACTTTTGTCTTGCCATCTTTATGTTAAATAAGCAAGTGTGTATATAAATTTGGCATTATTCAGGTAAAGGAGGCTATGCCTTACATTTGGTTATCAAAAACTGAAGGTAACTTGATTATTTGTGGTCTCCATAGGCATATCCTATACATGGGCGCTTCTGAAGAAATACTTGAGGTGTTACTTTTCAGTATAGCCTTGACTGACTTCAGTCTTCAAAGGCTTAATGCTGCTGACTTTTTTTTCCTTCAGTAGTGGCTTAGATTAGATTTAGGCCTAATCTTGTTTACCTGTATAAAAACATTAAGGTTTCATCTTGAAGTTTGTATATGGGTTTTCACAAAGCAATTGTACTTAATGTTGATGACCAAAAATTGACGCTAAATAATGTTTTAGAGGGTAGCAGACCGGCTATATGGTGTCTATAAAGTCCATGGCAACTATGGAAGAGTATTCAGGTAAGAGTTCATCCATTTTTTAAATATGTACATAAAGAGAGGTGTGTGTGTGGAGAGAGAGAGAGGGAATTTGGTGGTTATGTTGTTATGCTTTTGAAAAGTATATCTGAAACATTTAAATACTTGCCTTGAAAAACTTCATATTGCAGTTCTAATGAGATTTCTGTGTTGGATATAGCGATCTCTGGATCTGCTGAGCTTAGTCTCAAGTGGAAGACTAGCTTTTTGTTTTGTGTTCCAGACCTTTGGGGCTTTTGTTGTTGTGTTGGCATTCTGTTTCTTCAGAAAGTAACTTATTCCCTGTTTTCATGCAGTTGTCTCTGAAAAGCTTCTAGGTCCTTTTAAGGGTTAAAAATCAACAACTATGTCCAATTTTAGTACCTTTTTTAAGTGAATTTGCCAATCGTTTTTTTGATTTATATGAGTGAATTGGCATGCTCAAGTTTTCCATCTCACTGGAGAATTAAAGAATCTAAACTTCTGGTTAAGGGAAACCTCCTGCTTCTACACACTGTTCAAGTGCTAAATTTAATTCTCTGGGTTAATGGATTGCAGATGTCTTTCTCATTGGGGGTTTTAAAGTGAAATTAGGTGTAGTTCTGTAATAACACAAAGACAAACAAATGTCAACATCAGCAGAGTGGAATGTTTATGAAAAAGTGAAGGACAGAATAGATGCATTAGACATAAATTATGCAAAATACAAGGGGACCCCCTCCTTTTTTTTCTTATAAAAAGAGTTGTGGATGTAATTCTTGTAACTAAGAAATCTCATAAGGTTTCACAAAGCTGAGAACACAATTAAAATTGCAGTGTACATACTCGGGTGTGCAGAGCAAGTCTCTTGCTATCTTTGTTGTAGCTCTGTTTCCTTCTTTATCTAAATGATCTCCCTAATGCGAATAGGTAGTGGCAATAATGAGATGGTTGTAAGTTGATTTTTTTTTTTTTTTAAATGAATAGAACTAAACAGTGGTCTACTATGAAAACAGAAAACAACATACAGCAAACTGCTTCAGGAGCAGTAAAATGCTTGCAAACGTCAAATCCCACCTTCTGGTTTTTGGAATGAGAGTCTTCTATCTGACGTGTTGCAAGTCTGGAAAGCTTAGTTTCTTCTTGATGAGCATGTTAGACCAAATTCTGTTTTAGAAACTTCCCTTTTTTTTTCACACCCCCCCCCCTTTATTTTAAGTGCTAGTATCTTTTTTTTTCCCCCTAAATTGAGTTTTAGCTAATTAAACAAGATTCTTTCTTCTCAAAACTAATCCCACTCTAAGTGTATTTGTGAGGATGAGTGTAGGTGGCAGGGATGATTGTTTAATAGAGTGCTGTGAATAGCCTTGCCCCATTGTCAGTGTTGCTGCTTAGAGGAAGAAGACAGTTTGGCCAAGTCTAACTTTGAGGCAATTTCCATTCAGGTGTCACCTGGAAAGAAACTATATACAGGATGCAGCTTATTAACTTCCCTTACCCTTCATGTGTGATGTTGTTTCTCGTTTGTTTTTCCTACAGTGAGTGGAGTGCAATAGAAAAGGAGATGGGGGATGGGTTGCAGAGTGCTGGCCACCACATGGATGTGTAAGTACTGACTGAATATCTGATAGTTTGATGTAAGCCAGATGTAGAACTCTCCCTCTTTCCTCTCTTTTCCCTCAACCCCAAAGTACATACAAGCAGTGCACTGAGAAAGTTGGGGGTGCGTTGTTTTTAGGTATACAGTGTTTCTGTGACTTGGATGCAGGCACAATTTTAGCATCCGTGTACTGTATTAAGTAGCTCAAAAGGTCTCAGGAGAAGCAGAGGGGTTTCTTTTTTTTTATTATTATGTTGAAATTGTAGAAGTGTTTGGAATTCTTCCAGTTTTTCTTTTAAGCTACTATGCGAGAAACTGGTGGAATACAACTTTAATGTACTGCAGACCTGATGAGATCCGTTTGGTTTTGATAGCAGCATTTTGTACCATGCAGTAGATGGTACACAGATTTGGACTTAATTACAGAAAGTTAAGAAACTTAATTAATCAGCACCAAAACTCCAATGGATTCTTGAAACAAATACTGACTGGATGTAATGAAGTAGAGAATCCTCCCTCTTTGCATCTTTAGAGTCAGTTGGCAGAGTACGCGAAGCACAGCTTTCAAAATAAGAGTCTAGCACTTCAGAGTGCTCACAGAAGTGGTATTCTAGGCTCATGCTTTCTGCTTTCAGGTAGTCATATATAGTAAGTGAAACAGTATAATTTCTCATCACTCTGATTCCTCTTCTATAATTGCGCAGTACAGATAAGTAACAACTCCAGCAAGAGATGGAAGCTGTTTGACACTTCACACAATATTTTTACTGATAAAGTGTAATTTGTGTGGAAGTAACGTTATCAGTTTTAGTTTACAGTGCAGACTTACATATGTACTACTGCCTGGTTGTTATTGGTGTTATGCCTTGTCAAGTGGAAGGGTTTCAAGAGCCATGCCAAACTCTGCCCTCAGCTTCTTCAGAATAATTCTGGTTTTATCAGATCTTTAAGAATTTGAACCCCTCTGAATAATTTATTCACACTTCTGTGTTTTGGCTAACATGGTGGTTTGCACCCAAAAAAAGCTATAATATTTTTCAGGCAGAGGGCTCTGGCGAGAATAAAGAAATGGAGAATGCATTCTGTTTTCAGAAGAAAATAATTGAAGTAGAGGTGTGTCGTGGTTTAACCTCAGTCGGCAACTGAGCACCTACTAGGAAGGAAATTAACTCTATCCCTGCCAAAACCAGGACAAGGTGGAATATAACATTAAGCACCTATTGCGGTATGCAGAAATTGAAGTGATTATGAAAACATGGTATAATATAGAGGAGTTAAGGAGCCACAAGTGAGTTTTCAGTGGTTCAGATACACCACGCTAAGATGTCAAACACCTAGAAATGCGTAACTGACTAAAAAAAGTGGGTCTCACTTCTCAGTCAGGAGGCTGAACCCTCTCCACACATCTGAGATGTTTAATATTTCTGTCTGTAACACAGTTAGGGTTAAAGATCCAGAGTAACGGCAATGAGTTTCTGGGTAACTTTAATCACTGCATGAAGTCTGAGGTAGCTTTCATGTCTGTCATCTCTTCTGCTCTGGCACTCTCATACAACAATAATCTTTTAGTGACAATCCAGCAAGAAGCAGCAGCTGTGAGATTCAGGAACTCATTCAGTGACCCATGTGGTCTCCTACCAGTAAGGTTCATATCTATGATCTCTTGAAAGTATAACTTACCAGTCCAGTTACCATTCCCATAACATTAGACAGGAGTTTATTGCAACAGAAAGCTACTTCAAGAAGGTTGCCTAATATAGATGTTAAACTTCAAGACTAATTTAATTATTCTCTATCTACCCCATATGCTGTAGTCTTTTACTAGATGTTTATTTAAACTTTTGAGTTGTTACTGGTTAGTATGATCTAAAACTACTTAATATTTGGAGAAGACATCCCAAAGCACCTCTGGGTGTGTGTTGTATAACAGGATCAGGCTTGCTGAAGTGATAGAAAACAACAGAGTATGCTGAGAAAGCTCAAGTGAATGGCTGTAATTCTATCATTTAAAAGATGAAAGAAAAAAATGCCAGACCTTTGACTTCTGTTCTTTATGCTGTTAATGAGTGACCCTTTATCTATGTATCAACTAGATTGTCATTACAGGTGGAAGCAGTATAAACTAAAACAGGGGTTTAGTTGATGATTCCCATGAAGAGTGGGAATATATTAGGTACCTTGAGAACTTACTGCAGTGTTTCTCCTTCAGATTTTCCCTGGTTTGTCTACCTGCTTAGGACAAACCAGTATTTAAACTTCAGCTTAGGTAGTCAGAAATATAGCTTCTCTTACTACCTTTTTTTCAAATCAAACTTAAGTGTCATTATGAAAACCCTGTCTAAGTAAGGTGGGTCTTTGTTGGTTGGGTTTTTTTGTTCATTTTTTTGGAGAGTTGTTCTGCCACAGATGAGCTCTAGCACTGCTCTAAACTTAGAACTTACCTGAAACTGAAATGTGGTCCATCTGCTGCCCTGAGAAATCTAACCACTATACTAAAATTGTTGCACTTCAGAACTTAAAAATAGAGAGGGTAAGCCACTTATGACCTGTGTGACTGCACGATTTTTTCAGTACAAGTATATTTTTCAACAGTTTGGATTTCTTCTTACTTTGATTCATAATGTGAATTCTTGTTCTGCCAGTTCTTTTATCCCTTGTACTTAAACTGATCTGCTGTTGCTGATCACTTCATATGTTAATGTTTATCACCAATAGCCTTGGTAGGGCTTTTCCTGGGTGTGCCATGTCTTTGATTTTGCAGAGCATCAAAACAACTCACCTTGCTTGCAAACTTAGAAAATTCATACTTGAACAGTTGGGCATGTCTACAACTTCTCCTTAGGCTCCACATTCTTCCAGTTATTCTGCAAGTAGCTGCTCCCTCCTTGAAGAGCCTTAGTTCGCATGCCCTACTGAGCAGGCCTGAGGATGATGATAACTTTCAGCAGGAGTGTCTCCCTTTAGATTCTCGGGGGTCTAAGTGATATTGTTGTTTCTTTTGGAGCTTGCAGGAGGGATTTCTTGTTCTCTCCCAAGTCACGTTACCAGTTCCTTTTCAGCTTGAGACTCTGCCTCGTCTTCCATAGAGCTGGTTACTGGAGAGGCACAGGAAGAAAGGGAAAAACTGAGACTTTGCGAAGACTTTAAAGCCAAGAGGTGCTGTGATTAACGTTTGGGTTACATTGTGCTGGTCACTAGACAAGCATGGGCATAGGCTTGCTTCAGAGAGCCTGCAGCTGTGCAAGGGATTGCCACACACTTGAGAATCCAGACTGAGTTGGCAGAATAGATGAAGGCATTTGTGATGGGATCTCATTCATTCTGTTTATCTCCGGTGGCACGTGCCCTGTATTGCTGGCTAAAGTGGCATCCTGTTTCAGTCACTGTGCCAAGTGACATGTGCAGTTACCTCTTAGCTGTAGGCCTGTCCCTGCAAATGTGTCCAAGCACAGTCATCTTGGTTAGTGAGAACCTATTAAATACTCTCCAATAAGCAATATAAATGAGAAAAAGAAAGTGCTTTTTGCCATTTTTAGGAGACATCAGCCTAAATGACAAAACTCTTACTGAATGCAAGAACTGTGGAGTTGGTCCAAGCCCTTGTACTTCAGATTTCTCCCTAAAAGGCAGGTTTAAACTTCTTGTTGCTCTGAATTGATATGCCTGACTTACACAGCAGACAAAGCAACACACTTTCAAGGAGCTGAAGGACTTAATGTCGTGGTGTTGAGAGCACCACTGTGAGTTCTGTTGTACTCGGGCTGAATAATGAACAATGAAAGCAGCCTTTTAAATACTGCCTCTTTGCTTTTCAGAAGGTATGATGTTCACGTTCCTATGCCTTAATGCTTTAAGCCTTGTAGGATTTCTTCTGCACCATGTCTTTTTTTGCCTTGGTGCTGCGTATTGACAGTCCACCACAGAAAAGGAATAAATTGTTTTCCTTTCCTGTAATAAAAACTGCCTCATCTTCAGCAGGAAACTTATGATAGATCTTGTAGTAACAACCAAAGAAACAGGCCTGCAGGAGTGTTTGTATTTGCTGATTTTAAGAGTTTAATTAAAAACAAAGGAAAAACCCTTTATAGAAGTGTTTTTCAGTCTTTTGCTTTGTGACTGGTGTTTGTGTCAAACAGGTGTCCTCCCTTGCTACTCTATTTGTAGTCCTTAAAGGTTAAATTAAAGAACTTTATATTTAACCATGGCTGTTTTTCACCAGATATGCAGCTTCTATTGATGACATACTGGAAGAAGAAGAACATTATGCAGATCAGCTGAAAGAGTATCTCTTCTATGCAGAAGCACTACGGTATGTACAGAAGTGTATAGCTCAAATGGAAGCTGTAGTCCTTTCCTCTAATATCGTGTTGATGTTGAATTGAGCTTGGTATCCTTTTCTGTTCTCCGAGAGGTAGAAGTTTCAGTGTTGTGGAATCTCCATGTTCTCACCTCTTATTTTGCTTACATTGCCATGTGGGTGGCAATAAAAGTTAGAACTGAGCTATCAGTAGTGAAATGACAGAAATGTTAAAATTGGCATGCTGTGGAAGGTAATGCTGTTTATTCCTCTGGTTACACTGTTTCCTTGGCTTCTGGTATAATAGTGCCCCAATGTGCTGAAAGCTTCAGTTTTCAAATGAGATAGGCCAAACAGAGCTGCTACGGCCATTACAAATTCCAGCAAGTTTCAAAGCGCCCTTACATAACTTTCATCTGCTGTGCAGTATTGTGCAGCTAAATACTGATTTTTTTTTTTTTTTTTTTTTTTTAATTAGCCTTTATAGGGCAGTCCTCCCTTACAAGCAGTGATACAAAAGCAAACTGCTTTATGCTTTAAGATTGCACCTAAAGCTATTGTGCTCTCCATGGGCTGGCTCCGGACCTCTTGGAGAGGTCCGGGAGTGCTGTAGAGAATTGGGCTGGAGAGTGTGTGCTGCTGTGTGGGAACCCAGAGCACAAGTAGCTTCTCCTGGGAGACGAGTGTGCGTCTGGCCTTGGAGTACGGATGTAGCATCATCAGCCCACACAGGACTGGGACTTACTGCAGGTGGTCAGAGGAAACTCTCCTGTTTTCCAGATGAAAGGCACTATATGAATCTAGAAGCACAGTTTCTTGTTTCGTTGTTTAAAAAATAAAATGTGAAGAATTTTATGATTGACTGACACATTGGTGCTGTGACAGGTACCATCTCCAGGTACCTTTTGTCACAGTTGTGATTTTTCTGTAATATATTTTAAATAAAACTATTTTACAGTGGTGTCCTTAAGTAGGTGGTAGGGCTTGTATTGCTGAGAGTGTCTCGGAATGAGTCTGAAAAGAGGAGGAGAAGAGCAGAACGCTGCTGCACTAAGAACTTTCTTTATACTTTGATCCAAACTTGCTTAACTAATGCATTTGCAGAGTTATGCATTCTGTGATAAGGCTGTTGAATTCAAGCTAGACAAAAAACTGAACATGCTGCCTGCCAAAAAAAACCATGATGCCGTTTGTAAAGTTTAAATGGAGGGAAACATAGCAAAACAAAGTATTATGTGACAGATCTTTCATTGCTTACTTTTCAGGGCAGTTTGCAGGAAACACGAACTAATGCAATATGACTTGGAAATGGCTGCACAGGACCTAACATCTAAGAAACAGCAGTGTGAGGAGCTGGCAACAGGAGTGAGTCTTTCCACTTTCTTCTCCAAGATGCCTTTTTTTTTTTTTGAGCCAAGTTACTTAGAATGACATTTAAATGGCACTGACATGCTGGCTGCCACTTATGAGAAGCGGTATCATATGAGCTGTAGGCATCTGAGGTTTAAAGTAACTTGGTTCTTGGTGACATAAGCTGTTTGTACCAAACTTCTGTTATTGAATACTGAACAAGTAAAGGGTTGCAGGAAATACGACCTGAGCAGAATAAAACAAACAACTCTATCCTAAAGATCAAAATTCCAAAGACTTCCTTTGCCTTTTGAGAGGTGGATATTACTGATCTGTGGCTAGTCTTTTATATGGAAGATAATGTTACTTAAAATATTATATTAAGGTGGTAACTTCAAAAAAAGTGCTTAGAATTCTTAATATTGCTGTTGGTTCTATTGATGCTCTATACGCAACTTCTTTATGGCTTTTCTGTCTTATACAGAACACAAGACTTAGGTTCTTTCCTACTTCAGTAAGAAAATTGCTCTGAAAGGTTACCCATGTCAGTGGAATGACTCAATTATGGTCCAATCCACAGACCAGCCTTAAGAGTTTGAACATGAAATTACTTCCTCCCCACTTTGCTCAGGCTAATGTTGAGCCACCATACCTTCTATAGCTACTTATCAATGGGACATTCATGAAATGGAAGATAAAGCCAAAAATCAGCCGAATAATAAGAATAAGCCCAAATGCTGCTAAAATCACATAATGACTTGTGGCTGTGCTCAAGAATCCCAAATCTAGAGTGTCTTTGGTTTTTTGTAGACTGTGAGAACATTCTCCCTGAAAGGGATGACCAGCAAGCTCTTTGGGCAGGAAACCCCCGAGCAGAGGGAAGCCAAGATAAAGGTTCTAGAAGAGCAGATACAGGAAGGAGAAGAACAACTTAAGTCTAAAAATCTGGAGAGCAGGTAAACGGGCTTGACTTTTTCAAAGAAAACACAGGGTTTGTCTTAGCAAAAGTCCTTTACTGGATGCTCTTGAAGGTGTTTGCATTTTATAAGTGTTTTTAATATATTCTTGGTGTTTATGAGCTGTCTATAAAAGCTCCTGTCAGCTGCAAGTTTTGAAATAAAGTACAGTACATGCAGTTAGCTTCTGGTCTGAGAGTATGGCTTATGTAAAACCTGATGACTTTCCCAGTTACAGAGCCCACTCTAATGGCTGACTTGCATGCTTTTATGTTCAGCTAGTAATATATTTAGCAGGTGAGCTTGTAGGTCTGCAGCTGAGTAGCGTAAGACTCGAAAGCTGATTTGCTTCAAATATAGTATTTAGTTTGGTTTATGTGTATGGGTCCTGAGCTCATATTCTGCAACTTCTCATATGGGGGACAACTGACTCCTGTTTGAGAGAGATTAGAAGTTCTGGTGAGTTGTTTGAAGTAACTGCTTCTCGGTGCTCTAATGAAATTTTCTTCAGGAATGCAAACATGAAAAATAGGAACTAACATTCCTAAAGCAACGTGATTGTGTCAGAACACATTTATCGTATAACACAAGGGGTAAACGTGGTATCTCCTAATATGTTAGGATTAGAGCTGGAAAGATAAGACTAGTTCATGAATAGTTCAAAACAACAAGACGCTCAGTAAATGCAGTATCTTAATCATTTTGACAGAAGTACTGGAGATCTGCTTTTGTAGCTCTGGAAGCAATTTTCAAGTGAATACTTGCCTTGTATGTATAGTCCAGCACAAATGAAAGCTATGAATTATAGAAATCTACCTCCATTTTAGTTAAGGAGACCTGAAGACACATCACCAAACCAACAAAATTAATTCCTGAAGTGAATTGTCCAAGTCAAATTTGCATTGTAAATGTTTGTTGTACTTGAGTGTCTCAAATCCTGATGACAAGTGAGTTTTCACATTGGAAAGACTAAGATTCTGACTTGACAATTGACAAAGAAATGTGCAGTGTTGTGTGCTGAACGTTAGCATAAAGCTACTTAGTTACCCTAACAGAATCTGAGGAGAAAAGTATATTCTGAATTATACTGGTTCTGTGGCAGTGATGCTTACTGGGGGGGGAAAAAGCCGCAAAACAAACAACCCAGCAGGTGCTGTGAAACTGATTCCCTAGATTAAAAACCTTAAGAAGAAGGTGGAGAATTAGATAGTAGTGCCAATTATAAAATGAGGACACTGTAGGATGCATAACAACTGCAGAACTTGGTTTACTGACTGAAAGAAGGAGCGCTTTGTCATATATATATATATATATATATATATATATATATATATATATATATATATATATATAGCTTCTCCGCTGAGGGTTCAGAGGAAGGAAGATCAGCTGAGGATGGAACATGTAAAACACTTACTAACAGAAATATTGCTTTTAATTCCAGAGACTTTGTGAAAAGTGCCTGGGCTGACATTGAACGATTTAAAGAACAAAAGAATCACGATTTGAAGGAGGCGCTTATAAGCTATGCTGTTATGCAGATTAGCATGTGCAAAAAGGTACGTTTGTGAAAGGCCAGGCTAGTGTATATATTGTATCAGCAGGGGATCAGATGCAAACTTTCAATAACTAGGAACACTGCAGTCGCAGAAGGTTGGAAGTCACTAGCGTAAAACCTCCTGCATATTCTGTCCTACTTTAACTCAGCTGCATGTTAATGTTGATATATAATAGGCAGTGTGGTCCAGTTCCAGCATGGTCTCTGCCTTACTCTTGTGTGAAGTTCTGTGGGACTTCTTTGTAGACTCTTCTGTGGAAGAAAGTCTGTTGATGAGGTTTGCAAACAAAGTGTATTTCCACCTATTGATTTTCAACTTTTTTTAAAGGGAATTCAAGTTTGGACAAATGCAAAGGAATGCTTCAGCAAGATGTGATTATCTGGAAATGAATTCCTCCTCCAAGTGCCAGAGAACGGAAGCACAAATGTATAACACCCATGTTAAGTTGCTACATGACTTACATATAAATCATGAAATAAATGAGTGAATAGTTTTTCTTTCTGCTGATTGTAATTGTTAATAAAGGACAAAAAGGACATGTTATTAAATGTTTAGCCCTGAGTGCCACTTCTGTGGCATGTTTTATATGTGGTAGCAAATAATTCAGGGGTAAAAGAGTTACTGAAAACTACAGCTCTGTACTGGAGCAAAGGTATAGGGAAAGTTATCCCAGAAAGTATGAACTGAACTGTTCTGAGACTTGTGAAACACCATGCTCTGTAATGTGTAGATCACTTCCAGATGCCGTTCTTTTCAGCCATTGCTGTTTAGAATTTGTAATGCTCAAGGGTGCTTTGGTTTCATAATGGGACACACAGTTGTGTTCTTGAGGTCTACACCATAAGAGGACAAGAAATGAAATATTGTAATGCTTAGGGTTCATATTTAAATGCCTTTGCATGTCCATAGAGAAATGTGCTTTTCCAGAGTTCAGGTTAAGCAGCCTCAAGCTCCTGAGATGTTTGAAACTCTCTACAGTAGAGGTGTTGTACAATGGTTTGATACAATATTCTGCATTTACTGGTTCCCACTTAAGTTTTGATATGGGCATAGATTTCTTAAACTTCTTCCTGCAAGTAAAGGAGACTGGTGATCCAGCTGAGCAGCAAAACCAAAGTCAAAGCTGGTAAGAAGCGGATGCAACTTCTGTTTGGTTGTTTGGAACCTGTTTACACTAGATGTGAATCTGGCCTGTGGTACCTCCTCTTGTAACTGAAGCGGTTTGGTTCTTAAAAGAATAGTTCTTAATGAAGATGCTGAAATAAGAAAACTGGTGCAACTTCTGTCATACTCAAGAGCAGTGATGTGCAGAATCCACAACGAACCAAGGTGTCTGGCTCTTGTAATGATGTCTCCGTGTGTGTATATACACCAGTATAACATGATCTGCAGTTACAGGTACTTGCATTAAATGTTTCAAATTATGAAAAACACTTACCGCTGTCCAATATTGGGCTTTTTCTACATACTTAAAGCTCCTGAAGTCTTGTGGAATTTGTTGGACTTGATTGCTAGTCCTAAAGGAAGCTTTGTAATACTCTGAAAAGTGTATTTAATTATTCTGGATTATAACTCTACTTGGATTCTGATTTATAAGAGATACTCCAGGAAGTCCTTAAAAGTTCTTTTGATAAATTATCAATAACGTACTTACTGATATGTTCCATGTTACTTTTGTCTCTGCAGCATTTCTTTTCTATAAAACCATTATAAAGAATTTGTAGGCCTGGTGTACACTACAGCTTAAAACTCTGAAGTAAAATGCTGGTCACTCTAATAACCTATGTTGGCTTTTTCAAAGCATATGACAGTGACGCTCCTGGCTGAGAGATGATGTTGGGCAGAAAGAGGTCTCTCCGTATAACATTTACAAGGAGAAGCGTTGTTCCGTTCAGAGGTTGCAGTATCCAGTTCCGATACAGGCTGAAGGACTCTTACATTCCAAACCAAGAAGTTGCACACTTGATGTATTCAGTAAACCTTCTAAAGGAGTGGTGCCTTAATACAATACCTTGAGGCGCTCAGAGTAGGTATTTTTCATGCACTTTGATTTTTGGTAGATCTTTCTGGTGCCTCTTTCCACATTTCACTTGCTGTACAGCTTATTAAATGTATTAGTATGCCTTTTTTTCCTTGCTAGTTGTACTAAATTTAAGAAGGGAACAAAATGGTTCTTGTAAGTTTTGTGCCAAATAAGCTAAATAAAATTGCTCTTTGATATTTTTGTTATGTTGTTTTTTGTAAAAATGCTGTCTTCCCAATTCTGACAACTGCTGTTCAATTTCTTGAAATCAGTTCTTGTCCCTCTTAGCTCCTAAATGGTCTCCAAGCTTGGGTGTAAAATTTAAGAAGTAAATTGCCCACAACTACCTTATTTGCCTTGTAGGTGAAGAACATAGTGTTAAGGCCAAACTTAGATGCTTGTTAGAAGCCGGCTTTGATCCCTGCTTTGTTTTTGCCCAAACAGAACTAGCTGTCTGACTTGCATGCATGTCTTCATCTAGGTAAGAAAAGATGCATTTGAAAAGGTTTTGCATTGTTTGACAGAAATTGGGTGAAAGGTGGGTTAAGGATAATTTGCAATAACTTTTACTTCTGCTGTTTGCAGAAAAGCATTGCATGCGGTCTGTGTACTTGTGGATCTTAGCAAACAGTGAAGGTTTCTCCCCCTCTTTCAGCTTTTTAATTTTTAAGGGGAAATCCTGTAGTTAATGGCTGTTTTCATGTGGTTAACAGAGTCCACATGACAAATGCACACTTGTGAAACATGCATTTTTCCGGTTACAGTGCAGATTTAACTTCTGCAACTCAATCCAATCTGCCTCAACGAGCTTCCTTCAATTATCCAGTAAACATCAAAAAATTGGTGGAAGGCCTTGAGAATAATAGCAGGTAGGTAGACCATTTTAACTTAATCTCGACAAAATGTTTGTATATAGAAGAGTTTACCTACATGAATCATCTGATTTGCTGATGGAGCTGTCACTTCTGTCCCAGGCAGCTTTGCTGGGTGGATTATCACTGTTCGTGCTATCCCTGACCTTCCCCATTACCAGCAGGACCTTGACTTGTCAGTACATTTTAGTGGCTACTGTTGTCCGCTCCTGAAATGCGGCCGGGGCAAGGGAGCCAGCTGATACGGAAAGGTAAAGTATTTTTATGAACTCTCTCTTTATTTTTATTCTTTTAAAATGTTGTATTACTTCAGTATCTGGCATGTCAGCCAAAGCAGAGTTAACCTAGCAGCTGTGTCCAGGGATTACCTTGGCAAGCGCAGAGCAGATCTTGGAGCTCAGGTCCACACTGAGGAGCTTGCCTCGTGCCGGTGAGCCAGAGGAAAGTGGCAGCTGTAGCCAAACACATGGCAGAGCCCGTGGAGCAAGGCTGAGGTCCCGGAGCAGCTGGCTGGGCTGTGAGCACTGCGTCCTAGGAGAGACCTTATTTTCCTGTATGACTCTCCCTGCCACTGAAATTCTCTTGTGCATTTTGGTTGAAGAAACAAGAAACACTTTCTAATGTCCTCTAAAGGATTACAGGGAGGGATGTTGTCTTAATTCCCCACACCCCCACCGTTGCCATGCAATGGCAAGGCAGGGCTCTAACTCACGTTTCCTTTGTCCACCTGTTCTGTGCATCCCTCGTGCCCATGTCTTTTATTTTCTCCTAGGGCTCTGTGGGGAGGTGCGATGCGTGTAATGAAAAACCTCGTACAGGGCTGCTGTAGAAATAACGCAAACAAAGGAAGCAAGCGGAGTGAGAGCTAGTAAAATGGGAGCACAGGCTTCAGCGCCGAATCCAAGCACAGCACGCTTGTACATCACCAGCAAATGCAGTCGCCTTTGTAAGCTGTCGCTTTTCTGCCGCTGCAGTTAACGTCTGCTCTGAGCCCTGCGGTCTGAGCGCTTGTACCTGCCTTCCCGCCCGCTTCCCCAGCAGAGCCGGGGTTTCTCAGGGCAAGGGGCATCTCGCAAAGGACGCGCGCTCTTGACCCAGCTCCTGTAGAGACATCGGCGTTGCAGGAGAGTAACTTGTGTGAGCTGCTTCCCTCTAGTGGGTGGCCACCGGGGAGGGTAGGATGCTCACTGCGGCGGTGGCAGGCAGAGAAAAGTCTCTCTTTAAACGGCAGAGGCTTCAACGTCCCCCCAACTGAAACAGGGAGGCTTTACGTACATCCCCTCTGCGGTGCAGCTGCGGTGAGTAGCACCTCCTGCCTTGGGCAGTCTGGGGAGCCTCGAGTTCCTGCGTAAGCAAAGGGTTGTGACTCTTCGGCTGCTGTTTTCTGGTGCTTCTTGGTATGATACAGTGTTATCAAAAGGATTTTGCAATTGTGACTTCTGTAGGGTCAAATGCAGAGGACAAACCTTTTTTTTTTTTTTTGCTGCCTTTTAGTTACTTTTGAATGGCTTACATAGACTGGCCTTCCTAATGCTGTATTTTCTATCAAAAAAAAAAAATCTCTTTGCTTTTACTGGTTGTAGAAGGTATCTAAACCACAAAACAAAGCCAAATTTGGAAGGATCTTGGGTGGATTTGGAGGAAACCAACTCCAGACAGTGAAAGTGCAGAGTATTTGGAAGTAAGGGGAGATGGCGCTATGCTGGGAGAGGCAAGGGGGGGTTAAGCTGTATGCCTGTGAGGGAAGATAAGGTTTTGAGGAGAGATGCACAAGAGGGCAAGGAGGTAAGGAAGAGAGAAGAGAAGGTGAACAGGCAGGAGGGAGAGCAGAGATGGGAGGGATGGAGGAACTGGAGAGGAGAACAGATGGAAAGCTTCCGCACCTGCGGGCTGTGCTGTGCAGGAGAAGGGGAAAGCAGCACGGCGTTGCCCTTGTTTTGGAGAGGTAAAAAAAGTGAGGGAGGTGGAAACAGGAAATAAGGAAATTTTAAGAGGTATTAAAGACACAACTATACAATACTGATGATAGTATAATGATAGTGTCTAGGTCTGAATGAAACTTGTGGTGGTGACCAAGGTCTTAAAGCCGAGTTCAACACTGATAATAGTGTAACATTTCTCTTGAGCTCAGAAGGAGAGATTTAATTTTGTCTAATATTTTGTATCTATTTTTAATATGATCGCTTTGAATTTTCTGAATAAATAAAATAGGAGAAGCAGCTTCAGTTTTCAAAAACCCAGCATAAACTTTGTGGACACCCTGATCCTACAAACACCAGCATGATCAGCCATGTGATCTGGGGGCATGCCGGCTGATGCAGCTCTAAACAGGCTGCCCCACATACCACAAACATTCCAGGGACTACAATTAATAAATGGCTTCTTCATCTGCAGTAAACGTTTTCTGTAGATATCGTGGCGTATGATAACACCTATTATGTTCTCTTCAGAAAGTAGCTGTAAGTGGCCACGGAAGGTGAAAAGCGACTTTGTGGTGAGCCTCCCCAGCACACTAAGGTGGAAAACGAAGTAGTCGAAGGGAAAACGCAACCCCGACCGCCCTCTTGTGGGTCTCCAGCTCGGGCTCACAGGGGTCGGAATAAAATTCTGCGGCAGAAGGGAGGCAAATGCCACCTACTCCCCTCCCGCCGCTCAGAGGTGCGAGGGCCACCGCAATAGCCGTAGCATAATGAGTGCCTAAATACGAAGGGATGGTTATACTGGAACACATACCCATGCAGGATTTAGTGTTGAATTCATGTGTTGCTGTAGGCTGCTATTAATAACACCATGTATTACACTGTGATTTGAAGCTTGTGTGCAGGTTCCTCAGGTGCCTTTCGCAGTGGGCAAACGCTGCTGTGAGTTGGACTTAAAACACAGGTTTCTGAGCTAGCAGGTTTTGGTTTTTTTTTTTTAATAACTGCTTGGAAGTGGTGCCAGCTGCATGGTCAGAAGGAATGACCTGTGACCATTTGTGTAAGCTGCACTCCCGTATAAGAGATGGCAAAGTCACCCTTGCCCAGTGCTGCTTTGAATTAGCTTTTTCTGAAGCGTGTGCTCTCTGATCCCAGCTTTGAATCTCTCTGGTGACAGAGAGGCCAAATCTCATGATGGTTGTTCCAGGGGCTAAAAGCACAGACTTTATTTCCAATCTCATTTGTCTGCTTTATCTTCCAAGTGTTGGTAGGCTCCTGCTTGCTCACCTCTGATGGCCCTGCTGCAGACACTGGCTGCTCAGGGGGCAGCAGGGAAGAGCCACGGGCTCCTTGTGCTGCAGCGAGATCCCTCCTGGGCAACGCGGCAGAGCCGTACATCCCTCTCATCCTGCGTTTGCCAAACTGGAGTGGACATTGCAATAGCGACAGCAGCGTTCCCACTCCTGTGTGACATTCCCTGTTCTCCTCCATGGATCATGTCAGCCCCTGAGGCCATCACTGCTCATTTCAAGCCACATCTGGTGCTCCCACTGTCTTTCAGGGCAGCTCTTCCCCCAGCCTGACCGCGCTGCGGCTGCACAGAGCCGTGCTGGGTCTGGCACTGAGCTGCTGTTCATTTGCTTCTATCGGGTGAGTCTTGTCACTGCTTCTCAGCAGTGCAGCCTCCTCTTCTTCTAGTGGCTCCTTAATCTTTTCATCTCCATCACCCATGGTCTCAGTAATGCTCTTGCTGCCCAGGCTGTTAGTAAAGATGCTTACCAGCACAGAGCCAATGCGAGACCCCAGCGGGACCCCGCTACCCCAAAGAGTTCCCATTTCCAGTTACGTCCTGAAGCCTTTGGCCAGATTTTAATTTATTTTAAGGAATGCTAGGCTGGCTTTCTGCTTTCTTATTCAGAGCAGGACAGGCCCAACCTGAGTGAGGAAAGCTGCGGTATGGTGTATCGCTGCATTAATACTATTGCTCTGTCAAGGAAACTGTGATCTATTAAAATGAGAATGAATTTGACAAGATGTGTTTTCCATGAACATGTTGATTGGCGTTAATATCTTTTAACTCTATATCAACTATTCTTTTCCCAGGGATTACTTTCAGACTGACGGGCCTATAATAATCCAATCTCTCTAACTATATATTTTTATAAACAGGCAAAATATTAGCCTTCTTCCACCCTTGTGGAATTTCTCCTGAAATTCAAGACTTGTTGAAAATCAGTGTCCATGGTTCAGAGATCTCTTATGTTGGGACTTCTATAAGCTTGAGAAGAAGCTGTATGGATCTGCAGATATGGGCATTAATTTAAGAAGCTGATGTCTAGTGCTGCACCCTGGGTGTGACTCAGGAGAAATTATCTCCTCGCGATGGAGCTAACACACAGCTATGGCTGATGCAGAGTGCATGTGGAGTGTGATTCGGTTTAGCATCCTCCTAAATGAAATGAAAAGCATATCCTTATGCAGTTTAACATGTTATTACATTATAACTCTGTGCTGTTGTTGAAGTTTGACCAAAGTCTCCGACATGTCAGAACTGAAGTGCTGAATTAACCTTTGAACCATGTAAAGTGTCAGGAATATTCACTGGTGGAGGGGGTTCGTTTGTGGACCAGGAGACACCATTTGGTCTGGGAAGCCGAACTATTAGAGGAGATGAGGAATCCTCCCTTCAAAATCTAAGATCCTTCTCAGTGTTAAATCTTCTCTAAGTACATCTTGTTTCCTTATAGATAATTGATCTTCCCTAACCTCTAACTTCTCTTTATGGCTTTACCATTCCTTCCCTCTCCATAATACTTTACCTGTTTCTATTTCTCCTCTAAGCCAGGATAGGGATTTGAGCATGCGTTGCCTTTTCCAATTTCAGCTTACTTAAAATATTCGGAAATAATTGCTTGTGATCATTCACTTTCTGTTCAAACTCCTTCTCCCTGCTGATGTAGTCACTGCTATTTTTAGCTTTAAAATGCTAAATACACAGTGCTTAGCTGGGTCTTTTTCTGTTTCCTTCCAACGAATATAATGATTGCGATTACAAGGCAATTTAGTGGTTGCTCGGTTTCATGTAACTTTTAAATTTTAAAACATTTCCCTTTTCTCTCCCATGTTGACATCCACTATGGAGCTTCCTGTGCTGGAGTTCAATAAAAGAGATGGTAAGCCAGGGAGCGGGGCTGTGTTGCCAGCAAACGTGTGAGCGGCAGGACAGACACCTCGGTGGTGGTCCTCAGCACCAGTGGTCCTGGAGAATTATTGACTCGATTCAGGTGAAGTTTCTCCTTCCTCCCCACACCCTGTTACCAGAGTGGGATGGCTTTTGCACTGCGGTACTGGAGATCCCCGGCAAACACGCAGGGATCAGGGAGCTGGGTCTAACGGAGATGATCCTGGAGGGTCATGGGGCAGCAGGTTCCTGGTTTGGGGGTGTTGGCAGGATTCGTCTGGTCTCACACAAGCGGAGGGTGGTGAGCTGCCATAGAAGCCCACCTTTGGGAGCTGATAACCTCTGCATTGCAAGATCCCACTTTGAGTAGGCAGATAAGGATATAGAGAGGAAATTAGCTGTTAATAGGAGCAGGGTTGGAGATAAGCACAGGGAAAGAAACCACAGAGCTCTGCAAGCCCAGCTGGATGCTTGGGTAAGGTTGGGTTTGGCAAGCACAGGCTCAGCTGGTGGAAGAGTTTGTTTATAAATTTGGCTTCCAGGACTTTCACATGAACCTGCTGTGGTTAGGAGATGGCCCTGCTTGGGAGCTGAATTGGGGTTACTTTTTCCATCTGAGGAGCAACACATGGGATGCAAGAGCCCTGGCCCTGAGCGACAGCGCTGAGAGTTGGCACCTCAGGTTAGAGTGGCCTGTGTGGGGTGAGAAGGCACGTTTTGGTGTCCTGGGCAGATTGAGCTGCCTGAGTGGGTAGACACAGTTGTTGGTTCAAAAGTGGTTCCTACTGTCTTTGCCAGAGGGTCCCCCTTCCCTTCCTCTCTTGCCACCTACCTTTCTGCCTTCTATGCTGTTAATGCTTTGGCATGTGCACCTTTCCACCAGCTGTTGATAACACCGCTGTGCCAAGTTTGTGCCTGCAAATGTGTCGTAACAGTTGATTTGTTGTGTTACCCACTCTGTGGCACTGCTGTGCAGGCAACCGGCCCATTTCCTTCATCACTTTTGTTCTGAACGTCCTGGCTCAATGGCTGCTCCCCTCCATCCTCCCTTCGTGCTAGTTCAATCCCTTTCAAGTTGTTTAGTCTGCCTGAGCCTGCTGCTCACAAAATTGGGGTGGCCTCTACTGGTACAGTGGCCATCCACAGTACACAGCCTCCCCTCCCGCTGGAAGAATGTGCCACAAAACCTTAATCTCTCACTTTACAATGCGATTGCATCCCTGATTTCTTTCTGTTCTTCCTACCCACTGATTAAGGACGGGAAGGGTCTCAAGAAACATTGCTGAGATATCTGCTTCTTCGTGTTGTGTAGAGTCCTCTAAAGTCCTCACCAACACACCCAGTCTCCTGGGATGTACACTGGCATGGATGGCACTGCTTCTGTACAGGTGGCTCCATAACCAGCTGTCCCTGGAAATTTAAGCTTAGTTACGTTTTATGTATTGGCTCTAGAGAGGCAGGAACTGTGTCCCTTGAAGGATGTTCTTCTGTGGTCCAGAAAGAAGTGGCTTTTTGCAGTGATCGAAGAGCTCTCTAGGCAGCATGGATTGCCTTTCAGGTTGGGTTGAGCAGCCATGTTCAGCAGTGCTTCCCCTCTCACCTTTTGCCTTTCTGCCATTTCCTCTTCTGTCTCCAGCCAACAATGCTTTGTCCTTTTGTTTCATGTTGGACTCGATGATCTTAGAGGTCTTTTCCAACCTCAATGATTCTATGATTCTATGATTCTATGTTTAAAAACTGCAGAGACTCCTGCTTAGCGTTGATATGAACCATGTCCCTAACAGACACTTTTCTCTTTTCCCCATCTTCCTTACAGAGTGAGTGGCGAGTCCTCTTCAGCTTGGTTGTCCAAGAGTTCTCCAACTGCTGTGTCAACGTTTGCCTTCCAAACCACTGATTTTCTCGTAGCACGGTGACCAGCGTTCACTCCTCAGGAACCTCTCCCGCTGCAGGTCAGAGATGTGGCACGCTGCAGCAGGCAAGAGGTGCACTTCCCCGACTGGCCGTAAGAATGTCATATTCTGTTTATGTCTCAGCAGCTGTCCCCAAACAAGGGATGCTTCTGGATCCAATGAATGGAAAAGCAAACTTGCGTGGCTGTACGGGAACTCTAAATCCAGTTATTAGATTGCCATAATCTGGGGAAAGAAAGGAAAATAAAGCACAAACCGTGAAATTGCCTCCTCTCGCTGACTGATCTTACCGTTGCTACTAGTCCCTTGGGTAAACATACACCGAAGATGTGCCTTCACCTCCAAGTGTTTGAAGAGGCTAATATTTGGAAGGACAAGATGCTCTGCCAAGTGTAACGGTGCAGTCTGACTCACGTTGCAGAAGACGGGATCTGGAGTTATTTCTGCGTAGCATCCCTGGGTGCTGGGTGTGAGAGGGAGTCGGTCACATCCCAAGGTAGGTGTTTAAGGCAGGTTGAAGGAATTACTCCCTGGAGATCCCTCTGTCTGCCTCAACTGCACAGGGAGTTGCAGAGAGATAATTAGATTTCAGCTGTAGTCTACCCTAAATAAGGAACAGAAGCTGTAGTGGTTTGCTTTTGAAGATTTTGGCTTCTTTTTGTCTGTAAAAATTAGAAACTGGGAATTTTACAGAGCCTTCTTGGATTTGGTCCAGAAACACCAGCTTTGCTGCCCTCTAGGAAAGGGAACCCCTGTTTATAGATGTTTCTTTCTCCCTCCCTCAAAAAGTTAAAAAAAAAAAAAAAAGTAAAATTTGCAGGTCAGCGTGCCTCTGGCACCTGGGTTTATGTGCTTGAAGCGTGGGACACAAATCCCAGGGGAACCAGACACTAGCTGGAGAGCTGGGTGCTGTTGCCGCATAGGTGTTTTGCCTAGCGGGACAGCTGCAGGCTGGCAGAGAAGAGTTAACTGGCGATATCTAGACTCGGTGTGCGCAGAGCAGCTGCTAATCTGCAGATGAATGTGTTCCAACAGGAAAAATAAATCTTGTCTGTACCTGTGCTCGTTTGCTCCCGTCGGAGCCAAATTGCAGCGCTGCCTGTCAGCCTGGCCTGGGGCCAGCTCACGGGCTCCCGGCACCGGTAACGCCGGCCGCGTTTCTTGCCTGGCTCCAAGTCAACGTCGCTCCTTGGGTCGGAGGATCTTGTGCAAGCGGAGTGCAGCTGGGGGGGGGTGGGGGGTGGGGGGGGGGTGTCAGTGCGTGCATGCGAAGGCACCAGGGTAAAGCGACAGCCCATACGCAGTTTTGCAATGTGATCTCTCCCTGCTCACGCGCTTGTCAGCGCTCGCTTACCTGCCCCATCGCGTCCGCAGCGCTGTTTGCTAATTGCTGCTCTCCAGCTGTCCTTGCAAACATGTAATTTGCAGCTGCGTCGTCATTTGTTTGTCACCCAGGTGTTTGCAAGCATATTTGTGAATTCTCTCAGATCTCAGCATTTTAGCACAAACACTTATTGATGCCACCGTCGCACACCCGTGCTGCTCCCACGGTGGGTGAGCCCCCAGCACGGCTTTGGTGACGAAGCACATGGCACGGTGAGGGAGCGCGTGAAGCAAACCCACGCTGTGCGCCTTGTTCAAACAAGTGCCTTTTGATCCAGCAGGCTTCAGCAGAGAAATCCAAAACTAGACTAAACAAAGGAAAAAAAAAAAAAAAAGACTTAAGGCATGCTTTTCGCAAGGTGAATGGTTGTTTCTGGGTTTCTTCTTCGTTGGCTTTCTTAGCCCTTAGCTTTTCTCTGAAAATCAAAGTACTTGTCATGAATTTTGGGAATTGAAATAAATCTGGAGACCTTTGCCTGCTGCGCAGCAGTCGCCGTTATGGGATAAGCATTTGCAAATGGCAGCTCTTCCGTTGCAATCAGCATGGTGGGGAATGCAGGGGAGGAAAAGCCACCTCTGCCACTCGCCAGCACTCACAGGGAAGTGATGCTTGCTGGACAGACTGATTTGTGAAAGAAATGTAAAACAACAACAAACCCCCCCCCCCCCAAAAAAGTCATCTAAAAAAGATCATCTAAAACCCAAGAAAAGCCATCTAATACACACTCACTGTTGGCCTTGCCTTGCAAGCTGATACATTGTCTTTGCTATAACCATGAAAATAAAATCCTTCAGCTCAAGTTTTTCCTACTGGACAGTGTCTATGAGAGAAACCATTTCCATTTCTGGGCCTGGAGAGTTAAAATGAGAGAAATAACTTCTTTGCTTATGGCTAATCTGTCAGAGGAGAGGCGGATCTTGGCCATCACGCTTCCACCCCCATCCAAACTTCCTCAACGTTTGGAGCAGACAGATTTGAGCTTTTCTGTCGTACACAGCTCCAGATGCAAAGCTTTGTTCCAGCTGCTCTGAGAGGCTTTTTGGATCTCCTGCTTGGCTGGGCACCATCTCTGACAGGAACTTCGGGAGCAGAGCCTCGACTTGTACCTTCTGTTTAGAGAAAAACAAACAAAACACCCCGGGGCAGAGAGCGTGCAGTCAAGGTGTTGCTCTCTCCTGCAGCCCTCTTCTGTGCTGACTTCTTCCAGCCTAGTGGGAGATGCTTCTTCCTCTCCTCTTCTTGCATAATGTCAGCTACAGTCGAGCCCTCATTTTCTTTGGTATTTTTTTTTTCCCCCTCCAATTATTTGATAATTTATCACCTTGTTCCTTGTGACATGCTCTTTGCCTCATCCTTACTATTTCTGCCATTTTTCAGAGCAGCTAAAGGAGCTAAGCTGCAGGTGAGTCCCTGCCATCCTGGCCATGGCACTGGTGGTATGGATGTGGCCATAAATCCAGAGATTCAGATGGAGCTTGTCTAGCGACAGCTACGTACTCATGGGGCTGCTCGACGCAAATAATCTGTGATGTACCTCTAGGTTGGGCTGCCAAGATGCAGGTTAGGGGCAGATGAATCAGAAATCGTTGCAGAAAGATGAGGACGTGCTAGTTGGCCAACTCCATCCTCCACTTGGGGTGTCTACAGCACAAAGCAGGAAAAGGAGAGAGATGGATACAGTTGCTGGCAGTTCACTTAATGAAACGCTGGAGGGGCTGTGGCAAAGGCTGTCCCCGGTTCCTGGGGGTCTCTGTGCTCAGGGGTGAGGCAGATGGGCACGAGTGGTACCGATTGTGGCTGTGCTGCCCGTGGAGCTGCACAGCCACGTTGCTCCCATGTGCACCCAGGGCTGTGTCTGCTCTGCCCATCCCCTGGATGGGACACTGGCAGCCTCCAGTGGTCTTTTGATCATGTCTGAGTAATTTATGGTTACAAGTTGGTGCCAATGTGAGATACACTGGGACTTGCTGGTGTCCCTGAACACTATTTTGAGAGGGGCTCAGATTTGTGTCCCACTGCGCTGCCAACAAAGCTGACTTATGCAAATTTTTCACCCCCTGGGGGACAGCCTTTCTCCCACAGACTAAGGGCAGTACCCAAAGGTTGGGGTGGCTGCTCCTTGGGCATCTTTTAGTGGGGGATGCGCTGGAGCATCCCTTGGGGCCAGGGAGGTGCAAACCTGCCTGTCCCTGCCAGGTGGCTGCAGAAGTTAGGGGAGGAGGAAGGGGAAATGGAAAGACGAACTGCCTGGCACTGTGGCTGCTGCAGCCTCCCCGCTTTAGGAAATAAGCTGAAGGTAAGTTCCCTCTTCGTACCATGGTCCCCTAAACTTGCATTTCGTACCAGCTTAGTGCCTGCTGCCCGATGCTGTGAATCTGGAGGGAAAAACCTGCTGTGGGGTGCTACTTTAGGTTGTGCAACGAAGCATGCGACGTTTGCAATTAATGAGATGGCAGGTAAGGCTCTTTTGGGCTGAGACCACCTGTATTTTTTTCTCTGTGTGGATTGCCCTGCTCTGCGACTGCAGCGCTGCAGATGGCAGCTACTCATAACCTCTTCCTCCCAGTGCCCTCCAGCAGTTTAACCAGTGGTCTCCAGTAGCAGATACGGTAATTCCCAGGGTAAGTGTGTGACTGATCGGAAAACATGCCAGCTGCCATGGGAGCCTCCTCTCCTGTGAGCGTGGTCCAGCGCAGCCCACGGCCCCGGGGGGCTTCTCCTCCCGCCCCCCATCCATTGCTCTCCTGCTGCTTGCCGTGGCTCTCCCAAGCTGCTGGGGAGTTGGGACTGTCACCATCCCTGGCTGGGAGAACGCTGTGCCTGGCTGGGGCTGGAGGGCAGCTGCTTGATGGGGGTAGGACATCTCCAAAAAGGTGCCTGATTGCTGGCCCCCGCTTTTCTCTCCCTCAGTTCCTCTGCTTTTCTTACTGCCTCTTCTTGTTCCCTGCAAAATCATGTGTGCTTTGCTCCTCCAGGTACAACTCCTGGCTGCAGCCTCCTCTTCATGCTCACCTTCAGAAATACTGTATTTCATATCACAAAGGGGGTGCTGCAGCCGGTGTGGCCCCGTGTCCCTGGTGCCACGTTTGCTGTACCCTGGCTATTTGTATCCTTTGGTGATTGCAAAGCCAGGGAATCTTATAAGGGGTCTAGAATAAAACCCAGCTACAAGTTAGCGTGCTTAGTGGTGTGACAGCGGGCAGTATCTTATCCCACCTTTCCCAGGTTGGAAAAGGTCCCTAGGGAATAAATCTGGGTCGCTGGTAGCTTCTGGTGGGCTGTGATGTGGCCTGAAATGTCCCTGTGGGAGGAAGCAGTTTAAAGAGTGATTTAAAGGCTTTAAGGTGTTGGGGGGCAGGCTGGGGACAGGCAGGACCTGCAGCCATCTGCACAAGGGAGTGCCTGTCTGCGTGGAGGCTACAGGGAAGTGATGCATTGTAGGGGACCAGTTCCCGTCCGGCGGGACTGCTGGTGACCCGAGGGTGGGGGGGGAAGACACGACACGGGGCGGGTGCAGGACCCGGGCACAGCGCAGTCAGCAGCATACAGGGGATAACAGCCACTGCGGTGTTTCGAAGCCGGGTCCAGGGGTACTGCTCCTCAAACAGGGCTTGTGAGCGCATCTCTAAGGCTAGGCTGCTGCGTCAGTGGCTCTGGGATCAAATGGGGGCATGTTATGTAGTTTGAGTATTTTGCGAACAATTAAACTGCAATTTGTGTCAGCATGACTGCTCTTACTCACAACATGATGATAATTAAATGAAGTGCAATGTTTAATGACCAGTACCTCATTTTCTAGAAGGCGACTGAGATTTCTTTTTCACACTCTGATGCAAATTTGTTTAAACTTAAGATCTACTAAGAGGAAAAGGGAACGATTCATCGAAGACGAATCACAAAAACTTGCTAATTCATTTAGGTGTGTGCTCTGTGTTGCTGCTGTTTTGCTGCTACAGGCTTTACTATAGGTCTGAAAAAACTTCCACCGTGCAAAGAAGTATTTTTTTCTGGACACCGAAGCCATGACCCTCACTGGAAACTATGCAAACACGAAGGGACAGCCTGACCGTGCAAGGTGGTGCTTCTACTAGCAGCTGCTGATTGGGGTCAGGCACATCACAGGGGAGGATCACAGCAGCTCCCTGCTCTCCCTCTCTCCTCCCCAGATTCCCTAGCTGTGGTGGATGATTTAAGGTTAATGTTCCTTCATTTGTTAATTTAGTTGTAGCTATAAAAAATAGACATCTTACAGGGAATGGTAAGAGGATGTGCAAATTCAGCAACAAGAGATTGAGAACGTTATATTCCTGTTGGTGGTTGTGCCTTTACATGTTATAACAGACTTGAGGACGGACAGACATCTCTTTCTTTTGATGGTTGTATCCAGCAACAGGACCTCTTAGGGGGAACCACAATACCAATTAGTTAGGAACGATCTGATGTGTTAAAAGATTTGGTAAGTTGAGACTATTAACGATTTCCAATAGTAAACAGCATCCGTGGTTTTTTTTCCTCTGTGTTGTTTTATAGGGCTGTACCACCCTGAGCTGCTGCCTTGTAGGAATTTTGGTGTGATGTAACTGTGAGCGGCTGGTGTTCGTCATTGGCTTCAGGATACTGCTCCTGCAAGGTCAAGTGAGATTATTGTACTTTTGCCTTTTTCTATTTTAGCTTCAAAGGACATGTTCCTATAGCTCCAAATTATTATGAAAATCATCTTTCACTAGGCTAAACTTTGAAGCTGCAATATTAACCATTTTATATGCCTATGATCGGCGTTTCTGTGGTGAAGACACAGCGACATCCTCTTTCTGTTTTGACCCAGCCCGTTTGCTATTTTTGCATTTAATATTTTAATGCTGTCTCACCCTATGCTACACCCTACTCTTCTAGTTCTTTTCTTTGATTCAGGTAACTTTTGTATAACCAACATAACTTGCTTAGATAACACATGCTATTAAAGAGAAAAATTATGTTTTGAACATGCTTTGTATTTTTTTTTTTCACCATCTCTCCCAAACGATTTTATTTCTCTATTTTGGCATTAAATAAGACCTGGTTTTCTTCCTTTTTAAGGACATTGACTTACTGATTTCTACATGAAAAATTCACCAGCATTAAGACTACTCGTTAGTATGCACAGCTATGGCACAGGATGTTTTATTTTTTGACAGCTCCAGCTTTGTAAACTTCTCTGTAAACTGTGGGGAAAAAGCAGCCATTTTAGTACATAAGTGGGCTGTACTACAAACAGACACATTTCCCAAGCAGGAACCGATCTGCAAAATATTGCCACTTTGCATGCAATTAGGAATGAGATTGACTATCATATCCTTAATTAAATATGGTGAGTCAATCAAAAATGGCCAAGCTGACAAAATGAAAGTATCCTTGATCTACATCTAAATATACATTTTTCAAAGGAAGTCATAGCTGTTTATCATGCCTTCATATTCCAATAGCTGGCATTGATTTCAGCCTGTCAGCTTGCATCTACTGGTGTTGATAAGGAGTCTTTGATAATATGTTGATTTTTTTTTTTAATAAAGCTATTTTTTTCCTCCAGAGATGTATGGACTTTGAGCCATCTTGTTGGGTTTGCCCTTTTGTATTCAAGTGAGTGACCCAGAATCTCCTGCCCCTATTTATTTATTTATTTTTGCAATTTTGTCAAGGTTATCGGCTAGATATTTTATCAGGGTCTATTTCCTCCGTGCCTCTGGCTTCTGAAAATTGAGAGTTAACTTTGTCTGGCAGTTAGGACCAACTGCACAACCGCCAGCAGCTCTGCAACACTTGTCAGCCCACCGAAGGGGCTGCGGGAAAGGGAAGCTGCCTCTTGTCTTGGGACAACACTTTTCCCTACAGCTTTGACCCAGAAAAAAATCCAGTGCATTACCCTGCAGTCTTACCGTCACCATTTGTCCTCTCCAGTTATGTGCTTTCATTCCCTCACCAGCTCCTTTTCCACCTGCCCTTTGAAGCACTGATGGGATATTTTCTTCCACCATTTACTGCAGCTCCTCTCAGGCTGGGCAAGAGTCTCTCCTTCCATCCAGGGACCGGTTTTTCTTCATCTGCTTGTCTGGTTTGGTGTGCACGCATCCAGCCAGCAAACAAGGGCAGTTTACAAAGAAACATGGTTTTATTTATTACAAGCCATTTTAAATCATTTATTTGACTTTTAAATTATCCTCAGCATTGAACTCTCATCTGCTTTGCAGATGAAAAGCAGCACTTACCAAACAGCCTTTACTGTCTGGGATATCCCCAGCCCACAGTCAAACTGTTTTGATGTTCTTCTGACCACTTTCATTTTATGTTGTCCCTAAGGCTCAGCCAAGCTCCCCGGATTTCTCAAGCAGGCGGTAATTGCTATTCTGGAGGCTTTCTGAGCTGGCACTATATAGGCCAGCCGCCTGACTGATCTCCCAGGCTTTCTGAATCTGCCTGGGCACAAAACATGAGGGCGTGCTGTCCTTCTTCAGGGTCTCACCTGCAGGATGCAGTTAGTCCTCCTTATTGCTCACCGAAGCCTTCTAGAGGCTTATGTCAGTGTGAAAGGGACTTCACAAATGCCATGCTAGGTGTGATGCTGTAGAGCCTGGAAGGTCTAGGAGACCAGGAGAGATGGTGCTCTTCCATCAAGCTAGTTGGAAGTTGTGTACAATTTGAAAACCACATCAGTGCTGTTAGCTGAAAATAGTCTGGTGTTGCTACATCACTAGCTCTAATGTTAAAAAACAACTGCTGCCGCTAATGAGGTCATCTGTGGAGAGACCATATCACGTGCAGCATCCCTTCTTTACCAAAGTGGACCCACGGAGAGAAGCTGAGGAGAGACCTCTCTCCTCCTGTAAAATGCTGTGATGTATCAGCATTACAAAGGTCACGTTTTTCTTAATGCCCACACGCAGCACCACATTCCTTCCCAGAAATTGGTCTCTTAATGTTTGGTTTGTGTTTTAAACAAATTTCTGGCAAGATTTCTGGTATGTCTTTGAGATGTGTCCTTAAACTGATCCCCCTTCAAGTTCAGTTCTTCATAGGCACTAGCTGAAATGTATAAATTTCAGCTGAAATGTATAATATTCAGCTGAAACTGAAAATTTAATGGTTGGAGTTATTCAGTAATAAAGAGGTTTGTTAAGTTAACTTTGGGTAAGACTTTGCAATTAAGACCTTTGCCCTTCTGGTACTGTCAATGCTGCCATCCGGGTTGAAGATCCTTTGTCACTGTTTGTTATTGGATAAACTAGACACACAAACAGCTAGATACACCTCCTTGATACACACACTCAGTTTTCTTAGGATGATAACAAGGCCACCATTTTACGAAGTCTGTTCAAGTTACTGCTTTGGGGCAAAGCAGTGTTTTGGGCTCAGGACACGTTATATATCGAAGACAGAAAGTACTTGGATCAGACCTCTGTTCTTTCAGCAACGCGCGAGTACGACCAGCCAGTCCCCAGCCTACTGGGATAAATAGTGTCCTCTTAAAAACAAGCAGTCATCCTTTTTGGCCCCTTTGCTGTCTTTTAAAAGAGCAATATCTGAAACTTAGGCTGCTTTCCCCCATTGCACGCCTGTTCTGCGACTGTGAGCAGCTAGCTGGGTTTGCAGTGCGACTTCCCTGTGGTTTAGGGGGCTGCCAGCCAGGATGGGTTTGGTGGCTCTTGCCTCAGTCCTCACGATGGCAGGAGCACTGCAGCTGGTGGCAGGAGGCCGTGCATCCTTCCTTCAGTGACTCATGTTGTTTCGTTAAGGAACAGCTCTAGAGGGATGGAGCACAGGCGTAAAGGGCCCATGGGGGACAGCAGAGTGTGGTGCAAAGGGCTGATGTCAGGCAAGCTGAAGCAAACTTTTTTTCACAGACTTTAAGGTGTCTCATGTACCTATGTTGGTAAGACATTTTCTTTCTGAATTCTTTTGTTTTTAGCATCAATGCTTTGGATGTACCCTAGCAGAGAAGTTCCCCATTTTTATCTCTTGTTGTGTACTTCCTTAGAATTTTTTTTTAGTTTTTTTAAATTTTATTTTAAATATCCCACCTTTAGTTTGATAGTTCAGAGAACGTCCCTTTATTCTACAGTATGAGACAGAAGTTCCTGATCAGCCTGTACCAGACTTTACTTCATGTACTTTTATTCTGTCTCCCTTGTTTTTCTCTGAAGATGATAATCCCAATCTTTTCAATCTTTCATGAATTGCCATGCCCTTGATCCTACTTGTTGCTCTTCTTGGAATCCTCTGAAATTCTCAGTCTCTTTGAGATGGCTGGACCATGGCAGTCTGCCTGAGGTTGTACCACAGATCTATGTCAAGATATTCTATCTGTTTATTGTTCTTCATCCTGTTTTATCTGCTTGCCTATTTTATCTGCACACTGAAAGGATAGAGTTGTTGAGCTTTCTGTTGCACAACAGCAAACAAGGCTGGGCGGCACTTGGGGGCAAAGGCAATGATCTAGGTTACTTCCTAAAGCATTCCTTGTATATTTGTCCAATCTGTTCCTAAAGACCTCGGGTGACTCCACAGCCCTATGGGCCATCCCAGTGTTTTGTGACCTTTGCTATTAGAAAGACAGAAAAATACCTAACCTAAAGCTTCCTTGCTGCAATTTACATCTTATATACCTCCTACGGGCAGGGAAAACAGCTTTTTCCACTTGTCTGTGCAATGGCCTCTTACATATTTGAAGACCCTCATCATGTTTCCCCTTTAGCCTTCTCCTTGGGTTCATTTAGGTCTTTTTGGTCATGTTTTCTAGATCTCTTATCATTCTTACTGTCCTTTCTGACTGGGCCATGTCTTTCCTGAGCTTCATGCCCCAAACCAAACATAATACTTCTAGCTGAAATCTTAACAACGCTGTGTAGACTGAATGGAAATGATTCCTCTGTGTCTTACAAAGTGTAAGCCAGTTCATACGTAACAGCATGATGTGCACAAGAGTTCATGTCCAGCTTGTGAACAACCGTACTGCCCTACTAAACCATCTTCTGAAATATTGCTGTCCCGTAGCTCAGCCGTAGGTTCTGTGCATGTCCTTTCCTCTGTCCTTACTGAGCTGAGCTCCATCTTCTCCAGCTCACTCCTAGACTATCAAAAGGAGGCTGAACCTGAACCTGGACCCCAGCCATTCTTGCAGCCATCTCCAGCTTGATGCAATCTGAAAATTTAGCAGTCTTCATCCTCCAGCTGAAGCACTGAATAGTCTGATACAAGTCCTGAGCAATTCCATTCAATGCATCCTTATACTTTGAAAGAAAATCAGTCATAACTACTTTCAAGAAAGGTTTACTAATTAGCTTTGCATTGGCCTTAGAGAAATTTCATCTAGTTCACTTCTCATATTATGAGAAAGGCATGTAATAAATTACTTATCAACAGCTTTACCTTCTTGCCCTTCCCTGCCATGAAGAACCCCCCACCTGAAGCTGTACCTTAGCCATTTTTCATTTGTAAGGTACGTTAGCAGTTTGCCTTTTCTCCTAAATGCATAACTCCATGCAGATACAATGAACTTCCTTGGCCATTACGTCGTCTGTTCATCTAGCTTTTTTGAAGGTCTCTGAAGCTTCCTTTAGTCCCCTCTGGGGCCTGATTAACCTAATAAATTCATACCTATGTTTTCTATTTATACCCATCATATCCCAGTTTAGCATTCATCTTTTCCCAATCTGTACTATAACAAACAACGTGAAATGGATTTAGAATGGAAGGCTGAGGCCTTTGCTGTTAACCTGATGCCCTGATGAAAAGTGACCACCTAACCCTCCTCTCTGCTTTCTGTCTCCTGGACAAATTCTGACATCATAAATTGTCAAAAATATTTTGGAAGACAAAGTAAACTTATGTTTTTCCTTATTTCTTACCTTACCGATACAATCAATAATTCTAAGAGATTAGTGAGATCTGATTTTCTTTTATAAAACCCTACTTGCCATAACGTGGTCTTCCACATGTTTTGAAAGACCATTTTGACCAATTTGCAGGTAAAGACGTGTGGCTGCACAGTTTTGCTGGCAGCCCAGCTATTTCAGCTTCCGACAGTCATGGGTACGTTCTATGTGATTTGGAAAGTGGCTAATAGCCTGTCTTGTTCCAACATTTCCTTATTATTCTGATGCAATTTTTGAGAGTACTGCCAGATGAGACCAGTAAAGGGAGGGCAACTCTATGACGTTTTTGATTACGAGACTGCAAAACCCTAGACCCCTCCTTTTTTTTGCCGTGTCGAGCAATTAACTTAGAGTTCCAGTTCCAACCTTTTAAGGCTTTTTTACTTCTTCCGTTCAAGAATCTCTCCCCATTTGGTCTCCAAGGTCCGTTTGTGCCCTTCTCATTTTCCCCTTCTTCACTGCCAACTGAAATTTAAGATTTTCCTTTTTACTGGCTTTCATAGATTCAGATTTCCATACTCTGTCGACTTTCCTATTGGCTCAAATAATGTATGGAAACTTCCCATTCAGCATAATGGCTCAATCCTTGTCACTCCGGGAACGTACGTCCTCTTGGGCTTCATTGTTTTTAGCAGTACCCATGTCATCTCCAAAAGGCTGCTTTTTTGGTTTTTGTTGTTGTTGTTGTTTTTTTTTTAAGTTTTCCTGTTTTAACTTTGAACTTCTGGTTAGTAAATATCAATCTCCCATCATGATCACTGCATCACATTTTGGTATCCTACCTGCTCTTCGAATCTTTTGAGTCTCGCTTGTAATCGGGTAGATGTTAGATTCGTGAAGAGGTGTGAATCTGAATTTAAAATAGTTACTTTAGACAAACTCTCAGTGCGTATTAGGTGCTGGGATGCATCCTTCAGCACTTCAGTGTAAACTAAGAGTATTGACACAAAGTAGATATGAAGTAGCTGGTTATTCTGCACTGAGTAACCTCCCCATACAGACAAGCCTTTAGCTAATGGTTCAGCTAATGCTATCTTTCAAATTAGATCCACTGTAATACTTCAAACTAAAGAACTCAGCTGCAGTGGGACACTTGGGAAAGATTAAGATGAATTAAGTAAAGGTGTGACATTAAAGTGCATTAGTTAAAGCCCACCAACTCCCTGTGTGGATGCTCTCTCTTTTATGGATAAAATATCCCTAGTTTCCTTTACATTTAATTCTGAAAGGCTTAATTCTAAAATGTTCACGGTGGAGTTTAAGGCCCTCTTACTTTCCCATCTTCAGTTAATTCAACGTAAAAGTCTCAGGTAGACAGCCAATCTAAGTCAAGAGTGGATGGTTTTCTGCTCTGCTTATAACTTGTGTTTTAAGGCAGAGAAATTGGTTCTCTAAATTCTGCCTCATTGTGTCATTTGACAATTTATGTTAGGCAGAGTACTACATTATCATAATTTTTGTTGCTTTTTCTGCCTATTAGGCATCTCAGCATGGGACATTAAACATCCTCTTTTCTTTTAATCTGGAGATTTATGCTAATTTTATAGGAATGCCACGTGGGACCAAGTCAAACACACTACAGATATCTGAATGTCTTGTGTCTACACAAAACCATCTTGACTGACGCTGACTTGCTATCTTTCTTTTTTTCAGACAGGTATATCTCTCATCAAACCATTACTTTTCATTTTCTCTGGGATTTTTGCAATGTCTTCAGCTCAAGTTTTAAAGCACTTCAAGCTGCTGTACTATTGTAAAATAAATGAATGAGTCAAGTCAGGCGTGTTTGTGGCATTAGAAACTAATCTGATATCAAGACCTCTTCAGGGCTCAGATGGAAGTGGAACAGTCATAGAATCATAGAAAGTTTGGGTTGGAAGGGACCTCTAAAAGTCATCTAGTCCAACCCCCCTGCCATGGGCAGGGACATCTTCAACTACATCAGGTTGCTCAGAGCCCCGTCCAACCTGACCTTGAAGGTTTCCAGGGATGGGGCATCCACCACCTCTCTGTGCAACCTGGGCCAGTGCTTCACCACCCTCAGCGTAAACAATTTCTTCCTTCTATCTAGTCTAAATCTACCCCCCTTTAGTTTAAAGCCATTGCCCCTTGTCCTGTCGCAACAGGCCCTGCTAAAAAGTTTGCTGCCATCTTTTTTATAAGCCCCCTTTAAGTACTGAGAGGCTGCAAGAAGGTCTCCCCGAAGCCTTCTCTTCTCTAGGCTGAACAGCCCCAACTCTCTCAGCCTTTCTTCATAGGAGAGGTGTTCCATCCCCCTGATCATTTTTGTGACCCTCCTCTGGACCCGCTCCAACAGGTCCGTGTCTTTCTTATGCTGAGGGCTCCAGAGCTGGACGCAGTACTCCAGGTGGGGTCTCACCAGAGCAGAGCAGAGGGGCAGAATCCCCTCCCTCGACCTGCTGGCCACGCTGCTTTGGATGCAGCCCAGGATACAGTTGGCCTTCTGGGCTGGGAGCGCCCATTGCTGGCTCCTGTCCAGCTTTTCATCCACCAGTACCCCCAAGTCCTTCTCGGCTGGGCTGCTCTCAATCCCTTCATCCCCCAGCCTGTATCCATAGTGGGGGTTGCCCCGACCCAGGTGCAGGACCCTGCGCTTGGCCTTGTTGAACCTCATGAGGTTCACACAGGCCCACTTCTTGAGCTTGTCCAGGTCCCTCTGGATGGCATCCCATCCCTCTGGCGTGTTGACCGCACCACTCAGCTTGGTGTCATCTGCAAACTTGCTGAGGGTGCACTCGATCCCACCGTCTATGTCATTGATGAAGATATTAAACAGTACCGGTCCCCACGCAGACCCCTGCGGGACACAACTCGTCACCGATCTCCATCTGGACATTGAGCCGTTGACCACTACCCTCTGGATGCGACCATCTAACCAACTCCTCACCCACCGGACAGGCCACCCGTCAAATCCATACCTCTCCAGTTTAGAGAGAAGGATGTTGTGGGGGACCTTACAGAAGTCCAGATAGACGACATGTGTAGCTCTTCCCTTGTCCGCTGATGTAGTCACTCCATCATAGAAGACCACTAGGTTGGTCAGGCAGGACTTGCCCTTGGTGAAGCCATGCTGGCTGTCTCGAATCCCCTCCCTGTCCTCTATGTGCCTTAGCATAGCTTCCAGGAGGATCTGCTCCATGATCTTCCCAGGCACAGAGGTGAGACTGACCAGTGTTCTCCTCTCAAAAGATTTGGGAACAGAAAAGATTTTGGGAATAAGGAAAAGAGCCAGGTGACTTGCATGCACCTTCTCCTTCTGACCAATATTTTCCATAATTAATCATTTTTGTTTACAAGCATCAGACGCACAGGTATTTTGAGACATACCAGATCATCACATTTGTCTGCATTAGTTAATGTCAGGACAAGCACACCGTACAACTACGTGACTGGTAGCATTAGGATTGATTCCTGATCTGCTAGCAGTATAGGGCAATGCAGACTCAATTGAGTCGGGCTTACGTGGGATCCATGAATTGAAAGCCTGCTATAAATAAAAAAAATAATTAAACCACAAATTCAGTCAGGGATGCTGAAATGGAGAGGAGCAATTTACAGACAATGTGAGTGGATGCTCAGACAGGGGACTCATTTCATTTTCTGCACTGAATATTTGTGTTAGTTCAAGCCCTGGTGAAATATCTGAATTGAAAAAATGGATGGAAGAGATTTTCTAGCTTTCAATAGCAAGCGTTCCCTGATTATATCCACCGTTGAAATGTCAGGCATTCATCTAGGCATTTCTGAAGCATCATTCATTGTATCACTGGCACAAACTAGTATTAACCAGGGCTACAGCAGCCTTACTGGTCCAAGGAAGGAGGGGAGGAGAGAAACTGAAGGCATTTAGTTTTCTTTCTGATTCAGTATCTGATAGCGCCATTTAATTCAATGGGATATTTGCATTTTTGAAGCTACACACGTGCTTGGCTCTGTTGCTGAACAGGGAATGAGACATAAATCTGCGATGAAGACTAACCAGTGTTTATCTCCACTTCTGTGGCGACAAGCCATTTACAGTAAACCAGTTTCTATTTACTTCTTTCTATCCTGGGTTTAGTCCCAGTGATGATTACTGTTCCTTTATACAGTCATGATTATTTTTGTCAAAGGGGTTTCCAGGCAAAATTGCAGGTGATGCCCAGCATGCAGACTGGTGAGACAGACAGACGCTAAAGCTTAAACTAACTTTCACATTAAAAGAATAACTCAAGTGGGTGGGGGAAAACACATCTGTTTGTTACCTCTGAAAGTCAAGTTAATCTCACCCTGCACCGAAGTTATTAACTTCAATTGTTTGATGATTGCCCAAGCACAGAAAAGGCTGGTTTAGCATTGTTTCGGAAGATGAGTTGTGTATTTCCACACCTTAACACCCCATGCTTTCTCTTGGATTTACCTTCCTTTTGAACTTTGTTTGCAAATACCTTTTTTGGAGAAGATAGATTTTTCAGGCAGTGTTCCCTGTCTATAAATTACTAACATAAACTCTTCACTGATTAAAGTCTTTGAGATTTAGCATAGTTATAATATACTCAGTAAAAATAATTGATACTTGACATGCAGATTGCTTTTCACACTTCCTTTGGCCTGATCCTGTAACCATGTACAGACATGAATAGTTCAAGAGATTTTTTTTTTTAACTCTAGAAAAGCCAGTTGTGTGTGTTTGAAGGAATAAGACTATTAAGCTCAGGCTAGATGAATTCAGACAAATACGAAAGCATAGCTTTAAGAGTTAGGCTAAGTGGCCATCTTGAAAACCCACCTAACCGGTGGACTTCTCTCTCAAATTCCCAGACTGGATCTTTCCAGATCAGCGGCTGCTTCCCTAGAAGTTACTGGCTTGACGCAGAAATTCCTGAATGAAATCCTTCAGTTTGTCATGCAGAAGTTCAAATGACACGGTTCTGCTTGTTCTACACAGTTACTTCTGAAGCCGCTTCCTGTTCCAAGACCTTTTAAAACGCACATATATTCTCCAACGATTCCCCAAAGCCACTCTTTTTAATATACAGCCTACTTGTGCTTCCTATTTTTCTTGGTTTCTAGATTTATATAGAAAAGGGAAGGAAAAAAAGAAGTGCCTTTTACTTTCCGTTATTTAGCCCTCCTAAAAAAAGGAAACTGAAACGTACTCTGCTCCACACTGTGCACACATTGCTTTTTAGAAGATTTCTCATGGGTGGGCAACTTCTGGAATTCAGAAGGGAGAAGGAAGACTATATTAAAGACTATTAAATTTTTCCCTGGGGAAAAGCAGAGTTTGTCTGCTACTTAGAGAGAGGCATAAGAAAAAAAAAAAATAGGTCAAAACGCAAGTGCTCCTTTAAGCTTCTCAAGCTACTGACTTTATATATTCTTTTTCTGTTTTCTTATGTCAAAACACTAATATTAATAAACAAACACTGTAGTATTAAATGTGTGTCAAAATACTAGTATGAACGACATCAGTGCCGTAGCTGTGTGACTTGGTGAGGAACTACTGTCATTTGAAAATATGGGTGGCAAAGAGGCAAAGGTCCAAGGTCTGACACGTCCCTTTACCACCCCTGCCTCGGTGGGGAGGACTTCCAGATGAACAGAGCACTGTAAGATTCTCACTGAACTGGACAATTTGTAGGTGCTCCGTTCCTCTTAAAACAACAACAGAAAACACCACCCTCACCCAAACTGACATTTGAAAACTGGAGCATGTCTTGATTAAGGTCATAGAAGAATGGTAGGAGAGCAGTGAACAGAAGCCAAATATGCTGAGTCTTACTTCTTTGCATTAAATACAAGACAGTCTTTCTTCTTCATATTACACTGTTAATTGCCAAACAAAATTTTTTGAAAAGCAGGTTCCAATTGATGTGTCCTTGGAGAAAGACTTGCGCTCATCCTGCAGAAAGCTTTAATTCCTCAGTGTATTTTAAAATAAGGTTTTAGTGCCGAGCTTCCTGACTCAGACTTAATGAAATTCAAAAGATTTTTTTGACAGGTAAAAATGAACAGTCACCAAATTAATTGTCTCTGAAGGAAAAAAAAAAATCAAAGCTGCATAAATGTGCATCTTCCCTCAGTTTCTAAAACTCTGGTTTTGAAAAATAAAAGTTTCCCATTTTATTCAGCAAGCAGGTTAATGACACTTCTTGTATTTATGTAAAACTGTAGATGACTGCATGAAATGTAGCCACATTTTATTAACTCCTTCCTCTGTTCATACAGATTGAGTACTCAGTGCAATTATTTTGAAATATACACGTTACATAAAGTCAGGGCAGACCTTCAAACTGGGTCTTAATGTCATTAATGTTTTCTTCTTCATGCAATTTATTACACTGTAACTGGATGGCACAATCCATGACCTGCATAAGGATGCAGAACCTTATTAATGCATCTTGTTAAAAGAACTAGAAACCCTACATAAAGCTGACTCACCAGGCAGATGCGTCTTACTTCTAACAGGACCTGAACAAAGGGCATAAGGCTTGTCGCGGAGACAGGGTGATCCTGTAGGACATCCTGGGAATAACTAAGCTTGTAGCAAAAGGCTTTGGGCTGCTGCTGATTGAATGACTCACAAAGCTAAGCCCGATGAAGCTGGTAAATTTTACCCAATAGAGCTTATGCAGATTTTGGCTTCAATCCAGCAGAGCACTTAAGTACATGCTTAATTATAAGCAAGTGATATAAAGCAATTTAGTTAAGCACGTGTTTAAGCGCGTTGCTGGGCTAAAGACTTTATTTAGAAAAACGTGGAAAAACTGGTAACCCCTAAAAGAGATGAAGTCGAGAGATGCAAGAGAGACTGAGACACAGCCAAAGTTGTAAAGGCGCGGACAGTTTGGGTGGAGAGCTATTCTAAGGAACCCGCGGGCTTTGAGAAGATTTGGCCTCTAGCAATTCTCCAAACTGTTTACTGTGTGGGGTCATGGAGGACATCACGATCATGGAGATTACAGCGCAGAAAACTCATCTCAGGACTTCTTGATGGATTTGGAGGCCCCGGGAGTCCCACAGCCACCACCTCCGTGTGCACTCCAGTGGTCTGCGGCCTCCCGCGGCCTCCCGCATCGGGCCCGCACCCCTCTGCCCCAGAAGGCCCCGGCCTCACCCGAGAGAAGTGGGGTGCATCGGGAGAGGGGAACCGGGCTCTGTGGGGGGATCGGGGTCTACTTCAGCCTCCTCCCTGGCACCGACCGCGGCCGTGCCGGCCCCCTCTACTCCGAGAGCTCGTACTGGAAATGAAGCCGCCGGAACGACACCGGGGGGTCACCCCCAGCACTCCCCCCAGCCCGTGCGGCAGCGCCATCCCCTCGCCCGAGGCCCGGCCACCCCGCACGGCCGAAGGGCCCTTTCCGCCCCACCTCCCCTCAGGGCCGGCACGGGGCAGCGCTCGGCCGGGCCCGCCCAGCGGGGCTTCCCACGGCCGCGCCAGCCTCCTGACCCGCGCATAACCCGGGCCGCCGGCACCGCCCGCCCCGGCCCCGGCTGGAGGCCTGGCCCGGCGCGGCCCGGCTCCCCTCTCCCCTCTCTCCTTCCTCGCTTCGCCGCGCCGCCGGCCCGCCGCGCCCGGGCGCCCGCCGGTCCTCCGGGCGTGTTTCCCATGCTGCACCGCGGCGCGGCGGCGCTCTGGCCGGGCTGTCGCTGTCACCGCCAGGAGGAGGCTGAGGGAAGGCGCCGCTCGCCCCGCCGGAGCAGGAAGAAGCCGCCGCCGCCGCCAACTTCCCCTCGGCCTCCCCTCCCCCGCCGCCGTCGCCGCCTCCCCTCCCCCGCGCCCCGCCGCCGCCCCGCCATGCCCGGGGCCGCGGCACGGGCACTCTGAGCCGCCGCCGCCGCGCCCCGGCCCGGCCCGCCTTCTCTTCGCAGCTCTGCGGCCGGTAAGTGCCGGCGGGCGGGAGCGGGAGCTGGCCGGGTCCGGCCGGGCCCGCCCGCCCGCCGCCACCGCGGCGGGAGGTGCGCGGAGGGAGGGAGGGAGGGAGGAAGGGAGGAGGAGAGGGAAGGGAAGGGAAGGGAAGGGAAGGGGGGGCCGCGGCGCGGCCCGGCCCGGCCCGGCCCGGCGCGTCCCGCCCGCATGGGCCGCGCTTGGCCCCGCCGGCGGAGAGGCCGGCGAGCGGGGGATGAGGAGAGAGGCGGCGGGCGCCCTCCTCCCCCGCTCCCCGCCGCGCGGGGGGGCGCCGGGAGCTCCCTTGCGCTCCCCCCCGGCCGGCGGCGGGGCTTCCCCGGCGGAGCCGGCCCCCCGCGCGGCGGGCCGGGAGCCGCGGGGCCGCTGCGGGGCCAAGCAGGCCTCGCCGGGGAGGTGGGGATGGGGCCGGCGCTGCCAGCGGGGCCGTCTGACAGACGGACAGACAAAGAGCCGGGGGAGCTGCGGACGGACGGACAGGCGGGCAGGCAGCGTGTCCCCCCCGGCCCCGTCCTCCCGGGCGGCCGTATCCTCCCGCTGCCCGCGTCTCCATTGTTCCTGGTGTAAGATCGGTGAAGTGTGCCGACTTGTGAAAATTTATTTAATTTGATTTTGTTTTTTGAATAACCTTCTCCGAGTCTCCTCTCAGCTGCTCGGAGGGAGCTTTTGCAAGGGACCTCTCTCCAGCGTCGGGAGCTGCTAACCAGTGCCAGGCTGGAAGTGGTTGGGAGGGCAGGGGGGGCCAGTAGGAGTTGAGGAGAAATCAGTTGGGCTTTAAACACTTTCACTCTTCATCGTCTTTCCTCCCCCAATTCCTGCCAAACCTCAGCTGGGATGAGTGCAGCAATGTCTGTATTAAGCTGGCTCATAAAAAGGGAAGACATTTATGTTGCAAACGTAAATCATCTCTCTGATCACTTTATTTTCGTAAACTGTTCAGAGCAGCTGTGAGGGCTTTTGCACAATGATAAAAAAAAAGGATATGTAGAATCCAGTGATCACAGCTTTAGTCTTGCTTTAAAAGTCTACCTGGAGCATGACCTATCTCTCTCTCTCTCTGCATACACGTGACATTCTGGTCCAAGAAGTTTTAGATGGGAGAGATGTCTTATTTCTGATGAGCAGCATCTTTGCTGTTGGTACAAGACATATGACAGAGGACTATGGATTTTCTCTTGAATAGGATCTCAGTTGCTTTGTTTATTTGCTGTACTTACTCACAGATTTCAGTAATACTTTACGAGCTTGCTAGGAATACGTACCTGGGCCTGTCATGCTTAAACGTTTTGGAGTGCCCATATCAGATTTCGTCCTTGTAAGTGATACAACTTCTGCAGCCGTTCTCCGTGAGTTTGGTGATGCATGCCTTGTGAAGGAAAGAGGTGGAAAAATAGTGCTAACCTGTATCAATTTTTGAAGGCGTTCTTATGCTGTACTCAAAATCAGACTAGATAAACTGATGGGCCGATCTAGACTTAAAATCTATCCTGCTGTGTAAAAAGTTTGCATACCTTCAGGCAGTGTTAGTTTTTCAGTGTTCCGCTTCCAGTGTTTGGGATTTGTGCACGTGTCCAGTGACAGCTGTCATCTGCAGAAGCTTTGGCTGTGCTGGGAAGCTCCAGAGCTCATGAGGCCTGCTTTCCTGTGGATCTCATGGGATCTGCAGACTCCTGGTGCAGGGTTCAGTCAGATTCATAGCAGAGGCAGGCAAACCCCGCTCTTGTTGCGGTGATTAAGGAAAACTCTATGAAATTAATTTTTCAATTGCATGATTTCCTGAAAACAGTTGTCATGGCCTTTCTTGATGAATACTCAGCTGAATGTACGTGTGTATTCAGTTTCTAAAAGTATTTTTTTCGTAGTTGTTTCTGGATGTCTGCATGCCCCTCTTCCCCAAATATCCATGTAGTTAGTCAGTGAGCTCATATAACTGAATAAAGCTAAAAAAGGTGAGGCAGACCTCTTGTATTTAGCTGTCATGTGCACGTGTACTTTTTCTGTCTTTGCTCCTCAGGCTAAGGCCTGAGAGAACAGATGTATATGTAATCTATGTTTCTGTTGTCCTTCTTGTCCATATGTGTTTAATTTCTACTGTATTGCAAACATATTCTATTTATGGAAAATCCTTAATATAATGGATTATGAAATCAAATCATAAGTAGGTAAGTAGCTACTCGAAGAACCACAATGGTTAAAAAAAATGGAAGAAAAATTAGTCAGAATGTGAAAAGTTATATTGCAGGCTAAATTGTTCACCTGAAGGAACACATACTTCTGTAATATTATTATGTAGCTTCTAAAAGGATGATTTTCCCTTTCAGTTTAGTGTGTACAAGTTTTTTTGGTATTAGAATTTAAAGCTCTGTGCAGCGTGCATGTATTCTAGAGAGAGTTGGCATTGTAAAACCACTGAGGTTGGAAGTTCTTACTTCCAGCTGAGAACTTCTGCATACCAGTAATGTTAGAGTTGAACTACGAGAATACTAAGAATATATTACTCTAGTGAAATAGAGTTTAGCTCACTTTTAGATGGGTTCTTTGCACCACAGGTTCAATAATGTAAATTTGCAAATAGTGAAGTTCAGGGTATCGGTTGTTAGTGTATGGATTTAGGTAAAACATTTTAAAATTTACTAATGGGGAGGAAGGGTTTGTTGTATTCTAGTATTTTGGGGAAAAGCAGAGTGGGATTGTCTTCTGTGTCTGCTGCTAGAAATTTGTGATGTTTTTTGTGACTAGGATCTTTGTAGAGTCTTCCTCCGGTGAGGACCGCTATGTGGGCTGTTCTCCCGTTGTAAATATTGCAAATGGAGAGCTGTCTGTATGGAGCAGCTTGATGGAGTGGGTCTTAATCTATGAAAACCACTTTAATTATTTAGCATAATTTGGGATTAAGTTTGGTTTAATTTTGGCTCTAATATAAAATAGTTTTTTCTGTGTGAAGTAACAAAAGTTAAATGAGAAATAGTAATGTTGCTATTATAGTTAATGTCTTTGATAAATAAACATACTGTTATTGTTCTGGAGATCCTAAACACGAAACTGAGGTGTCCAACTTTCTTGTCCAAACTTATCAATGTCTTTTATATTAAATGAATGGGACAAGGAATGAAAAGTAAATGCAATTGGAAATATTTTTTACTTTGAAGACTCTTAAGTGGATCTAAGAGAGAAATAGATATGTTTTATTTGAAATAAGTACTTTTTGTGCCTTTGCCTGGCATTTTAATGATAGCTGCCTTTCAAACCAGCATCATTTATGACGAAATATGATTCAGGCCTTCAGCTTGCAGGCTGATCTGCATAACTGAATGTTTAAAGACAAATGAAGTCCCACAAAGTCTCCATGGATGTAAGTAGCCATGGGTGTCTGCTTCTATCAGGTTGCAGGGCTTATGTGAAGGATCAGTACTGTGATTAACTTGCACTTTAATTTGTTTGGTTTTTTGACAGAAATACTTTTGGGAAAATAGTATTTCCTGGAGTATTGAGATTCATGAATTATTCCCCCTTCCTCCCCTCCCATGTATTGGACTCTATGCAGAAACCCTTGAACTAGTATTGAGTTTATACATTTACTGGTTTTTAAGAGCTGAGACGTAGCTATTGACAGGACGTGTCAGCAAAACACAGCCATTGGCTATAATATATAGCTGTATGCCAAGCACAAACTTCTGTCTAACAAAAGAAAATCCATTCAGGTTTTCATGAGATTTATTTTCGTTTACGCAAATGCTGTTAGTTACTTTATTTCAGTACTTTCCAGTGAAGTTAAAAACACAGCTCCATCTGTTTAGCTCATTAGTACTCTATATACAGTTTAAATATACAATTTTTTTCATCATCTACATAGAGCAGAATATTTTATACATCAGCAATAATGCTCTAAACTATGCAAGTGACATAGGTTTAACCTATTTAAATTACAAATTATCGTACAAATTAAAATACAGTAACATATGTGAGTATTTCAATATTATAAGTGATTAAATTGTCTTCCCTTGACTGCACATAGAGATATTTTTCATATATCATTCAGATATTCAGCGTGTTGGATAAAATATCTGGAAAAATCCATAATATGTTCTCACAGAACTTAATTATAAGTGTGTCCTAAGGGGAAATTCAGTGTCTTTTAGAAAGACTGTGGAAAGCACAACATGCAGAAGGGTTAGAATCTCCTGATAACTTCTTCCATACTGTCAGAATTTTATTTTGGGAGATGATATAGAGACTGATACTGCTTTTGCTCAGAAATAATTTTTGGTGTACTCTTACGATGTATTTTCAATGTGTTAATGTATTCAAGGCTATGATATCAAGTGGTAACAGTGCAAATACTGTAATATAGTTAATGTATTACTAATTTATATTACTTCATGATTTCATTGCACTTTAGATAACTGCAAGACATAGCTCTTTAACGGGGTGTGTATATATTGGCCTGATCCTGCAATTGGTATACTCTACTGGCATACTAGTATTACAATATCATCTGCATCTTGTCACAGTTAGTGCAGAAAACTTTAAGACAGTACTGTCTAATTCTTCCCTTATGACTAGGATGACATTTTTATAAACGCAGAATTAAACAGTCTGATGATAAAATGAAATCTGTGTGGGAAGAAATTCCAACCTGCAAACAGCAGTAGGGTATAATTTATGAACAGCCTATCAAATATAAACTGTCTAGATCTCTTGCACTGGAAAAAAAAAAACAAACAAAAAAATCAAGATGCCTCTAAAATGTCTGTAAAACAAAATAATTTCTTGATATAACAAGTGATATTACTAATACGTAAAGCTGTTGTGATACTTGTGTAAGTGAACTCAGATATGAGGCTGATAAGTCTTCTGCTCTAAAATTGTTTCAAATGGCAGCTACATTCATAAGGTAAAAAGATGTCCATTCATAAAATTTTTGACAAGTATCTTAATGTTTTTGTAATAATTTCCCCTAAAGTCGGTATTAACTTTTACTACTTACGTACCCCAAAATGGATATAAAAGACATCATTAAAAGGGTTTACAATGCCAGTAACATCATGACAAGGTCATGTTGCCTTAGTGCAAGAGGTGAAGTAAGAAATACTGATGCTGGGCAGATTTGACATAGTCATATGTTCGCTAGCGGTGTTTAAGAAAGGGGAAACAAATGTCTTTGTACACTCTGAATTTTAACCTCTACATGATTGCCCTGAAAATTTGTCAGATTTCTTTTTTTCTTTTGTTGGGATTAGATTTGAAACAAAGTGGTGATACACTCCTAAAAAGTATATGTGTATATGTATGTATGTATATGTAAAACACTTGTAGCAGGTGTTTATGATGATGTCTGGCCTAAAGCTCTAGTCATCAGGTATGAGAAATGTTCAGCATAAAGTGAAGTTTGTTTTGCCAAAGAGTAAGCAGTGTGTTATGCGAGTTAGCTGCCTGGGATGTATCTGTGTTTTGTAGTTTACTGGGAAGGGGCAAAGCAAGTAGGCAACTTCTAAATTCACCAGCTTTCTGCAGGCTTCCTTTGGTAGTGAAAACTATTTAGTCTTGCTTTCAACAAGTGAATCTATAGTATTGCATTGCAAACGTTCTTCAGTTTTGTAAAGGGAGGGGAGAGGGAGCAAAATGAATATTAAAGCCAAGAAATGAGTACATTTCATGGGATCCATGGATGATTTTTTAGTCTGTAGGCATTACAGCAGTCAGTATTTCCAGATGCAGTGGATGATTTCAGAATTTTTCAAATAAGAGTACTGTAAAGCAAATTATCATCTCTGTTGCTGACCTCCTGAAGTATGATTCTCCCTTGTTATTGACCACATACACGGTGGTTCCTAACATAGGTCACTGTTATATGTGAGTCTCTGTCAGACGAAATATATGTGAGGTGGATGACAATTGTCAGGCCTTTAAGTTGGGTCATTTATGGCACTGAGCGTTTCTAGATGCAACAGTAACTATATAAATAAATTTAAGAAATCTTCTCATTTTGTGTCCTTAAAGTTTCTTTTAACAAAGGCGTTTTTCATGAAAGATTGATGAACTCAACCAACTCCCTTTTTGCTAAAGCAATCTTACACTTCTTACCTTGAAGAAAATTTTTGTAATGACCACAGTAGGTCAAGTGTAGAGGGAGGTGGTCAATCCTCAGGGTACCAAGATGTGATACAATTATTTTAGACCACAATCGCTTGCAGGTTTTCTAGAAGTGTCCGTGGAATATTGGTTTTCAACTTACGTTTTGACTTTATAACCATTTCTTTTTGTAAAATCTAGTGTGAAGGTGCCCTGCGTGAATATTGCTTTAACAATATCAAACGAAAAGGAATCATTCACATGGGAGAAAGACTGCTGTCATCCCTCAAGGAGGAAAGCTTTATTAGGCTGCTGTTCTCAGGAGCTTCCTCTGTCACTGGTGAACCTGACAGTTATACTCTGTGATGAATTTTCATTTGAGTCAGCAAAAAGATGTGAAAGTTACGTGATTGTCTTCTGGGGATTCAGAAAGCTTGTATTGTTAGGGGGTGTAAGGAAGTAAGGGAAAGCTACTTGGCTTTAATGTTGCTTTTTCCTTATAGAGGTTATGACATTTTATTTTTAAATGACTTGTAGAAAAGAATTTTTATGTATTTAAAATGTATTTTTTATGATCACAAATTATTTATACCCAACATGAAATTAAGGGATTGGGAGGGGGAATAAAATAGAGTTTATAGGAAAGGAGCATGCAGAGGGTGATCATCCAGTTGTCATAGTCTGTTGCTTGAATTTGTAGAATAGGTGACAATTTGTAGACAAAACCTGTGGGCTTGTTGTCTTAATCTGACAGTTAAAAGTAGATCATGCAAACCAGGCGTGTTCAGGCTTTTCTGGTGCCTGTTAGGAACCTATACTCCGTGTTATATACACCGTATTGGATCAAGTACAAGGCAGCTTTAAGTGTGAGTTTACTTTCACTTTTCAAGGAACAGCAATGTAAAAGGACAAACTGACAGAAAACCTAATCTCTCAATTCTTTGCATGACCTTGCAGTTTACTGTGTAGTGAGCCTTTGTGTCATCCCTGGCTTACGTTCCTTATAGGTCACAGGACAGGCATGGGGCTTTCCACAGTTGTGGTGGTGATGAGAGTATGGCTGCATATCCAGAAAGCATGGGATCTGTTGTAGTTATGCGTTACATGCCTAAAATTTACTGTAAAATTGGGCAACTCTTCATTTCCCATCTTTGGTTGTGCACAAGTTCAGCAAAGCGATCTCGGCTCTGGTGCTTGCATCTTGAGTGCATCTTGTTGCCGTGTTACCTATGGGACACATCTATGCATTGAGGGAATCTGGGTGAGCACAGCTGCATCAGCAGGTTGAGGGCTTGAGGACTTAAGACTCTTAACATGGTTGGATGAGAGAATAGTATCTGGAAAGCAGTCCATAAACACAGGACATGCTGGGTTTTTCTTTTACCAGAATGCTGTAAGAATATTTTCTTACTTTACAGATTGGTTTCCTGCTTGCTTAGTAGTATGGATTGTATTGAATGTATTTTACGAAGACTTGGCTTCAACATGAAGTTATTTGGCTATGGGTTCTTGGAAATTTCAGACCTGTTTGGGATGGTAGCTCTTAATTGTTGGCCTGCGAGTTAATGGCATCAAGAACCTTCAAGATTTTTGTTCCTAATAATTATAGGAGTTATTATAAACATGAATCATATCTTTTGATCAATCTGAATTTCTGTTTTAGTGTATTCTAGCACTTAATTAGCAAGAATTAGCTGCAGGGTACCAAAGTCATTGAAGTAGAATCCAATTTCCACAATCTTTTTATTCAAGAGGGCACAATCCTGAGAAGTCTGAGTTTTATTTTTTGGATTATTTTCAATGTTAGTTAATGGGCCAGGATATCTATGTTATAAAATGGCTCTTATAAAATGGCTTCTAGACATCTCATGTTTTGGCTTGCCTTGATCTGAAAATGGGCTTAAGTGCTTTAAAATTGTTTGAGAAATGTAAAACTGTAACGAGGAGTAACCACCTTGGGGTATGTGATAGAAGTCAGCGGGATTCCTTGTTCATACCATTCTCGGAGTATCAAGGTGAAGAGTTACCTGGAAGTTCTTGTTGGGATTGTGGATAGTATTTTGAAGAGGATACGCTGCAGAAGCACACTAGATTTAGTAGTTACTTGATTTGAATTTTTTTTTCCTTTGGAGTGAGGATCAGCCAGATTAAAAGAGGCTGATTGACAATTCTGGAATTTTATGTAAGCAGGATAGGAATAGTTCTTAGTTGATTTAACCTGACCATAAATGTTGGTTATCAGTAGGGAGGTGGTGGATTTGTTGCAACAATGTGGAAAAAAAAATCCTAACTGTACAGAAGTGTACTCTTAAAAAAACTTCTTTGTTGTCTTGGCAAATTTACATGGTCTGTAACATGGTTGTGTTCCAAGGGGGGTTTTGAGAAAGTGACCTAGTTGCTCACTTCCATGAATTTAGAGTTTATTTCTACTCCTTCTCCCTTTGGCTGATTTCATACTGTTTTTAAATACTAACGTGTCCATTTATGTGCTGATTCTTCTGCTTATTCTTGATGAAGATGCTTGATACTGTTCTGATGCTGTTGTAGCAGAGTGCTGGTTAGGCCAGAACAATCCCTGATTCCACTGATGAAAATTGCTCCTTGGTGCCCAGTTCATAACTGGTTGAATACTTTGAAGAACAGATATTTTTTATTTGTTCACTGTTGGTCAGTGGTCTCCCTAATGGAGCATCGCAAGATCCTCTGCTCCTTGTTTTTCATCATGCATTAAAGGAAAGAAAGGGCTACCACCAGAACATATTGTCTGAGATGCTGCTTCTAACGATACCTAAATCATTGTTGCTTCACTGTTTTTATATTCTTACACAGCTGCCATCTCTGAAGGGTCCAAACACCTTATGGAAAGGTCTTGTGCATTATGATTAGTAACTGTCACCTGTGATTCTTTTTCTTTCCTCAGGGGATTATTATATGGGTTTATTTTTTCCATTGACTGTTATGTGTGTGTGGCCTTGTGTTTACGTTAGCAAAGTGAAGTAGATATTTATGTGCTTGAAGTAGTTTATTTTCTATGTTTCATGCTTAATTTTGTAATTTTCAGTTGCTAGGTGTATTAGTCTTGTGGAATAGGTCCCTGAAAGGCCTTTATTTTTATTGTAGGTAGCGTAGACCTATGGCATTTGAGGAGTGGAGTGAAGCAGTCAACTGAGATCTATGTCTTTGAGCTTTAAGAAGGGCTCTTTCAGATCTTTTAGCCCAGACCACTGGTGGCTTTGAAAGATGGCCACTGAAGGTAACACTGTGGTGTTTGAGAAACAATATAGAAAGCACAGGACTTGCTCGGTCTGCCTGCAGTGAATCTTTTACTAAAGAGGTATTCATTCTATCATGTTTTGGAGTAATTGGATTTTTTGAGGTTACTGTTCCATGTGTAGGTGAAGGGTATGTTTGAAACAGAGCTGAAATGCAATAAATGTACATTAAAAATAAAGTTACACCGGGATATGACACAGCCTCCTCAGCAGGTTTAAATGGGAAAATGTTCCTTGCTAGTACCACCATGTGAAAAGTTAGTCTACAGAGAACCAAGGATATTTCTCAGAACTTGTTTCTAGATGTTACACAGAATGTAATCTTACCCTGAATAAGTTTACCATAATGAAATTTGGGAAAAAAATGTGTACTTAGTGCATGCCAATGTGCTAAAATTGAAATTGCAACTTAGGAGAATGGTTCCTGTATTCTAAAACACTTGCATTGCCCTCACAGCCTGAGAGCGCGTGCTGAAATAATGCTTTCAAATACTGAAGTAAGATCTAGAAACACTGCCTGGGCTCTGTAAGATCTGTTTTGTATCCATTATCCATGTCCTTCTCACCTAGGGTTTAGATTACTGTTGGTATTTTTCTGAAAGTTTTCCTTATGCTGGGATGTCTTCCAGAATCTCCGAGACCGCTATCGCTGCTAACTTAAAATCTTTTGGATCAAAACCTTCTTGATTATACTTCCCTTAGCTTATTGTCCAATGTTATTTAGTCTACGTGGACATATTAAGTAACTGGATTGAATTTTTCTGTAATTACTATTTTTCTTTAATGCATGTACACAGCCTTTTATAAAACAATTAAGCAAAGTAAAGATATTACAGGCAAGAAGAGCATGCTCTTAAAAGAACAGTTTTAGGTGTAAGTCAAGCACACAAATGTTAAAATTGCAGCATTGAGCTTTACCTATGCCACCTTAATTTTGCCATCCTAAGTGTATGTACATCACTATATTACTAATTGTCCTGGTTTCGGCTGGGATAGAGTTAATTTTCGTCCTAGTAGCTGGTACAGTGCTGTGTTTTGGATTTAGCAGGAGAATAATGTTGATAACACACCGATGTTTTAGTTGTTGCCCAGTAGTGTTTATACCGAGTCGAGGACTTTTCAGCTTCCCATACTCTGCAAGCAAGGAGGTGCACAAGAGCTGGGAGGGGGCACAGCCAGGCCAGCTGACCCAAACTGGCCAAAGGGCTATTCCATACCATATGACGTCATGCTCAGTATATAAACTGGGGGGAGTTGGCCGGGGGGCAGCGATCGCTGCTCAGGGACTGACTGGACATTGGTCGGTGGTGGTGAGCAGTTGCATCACTTGTTTCTCCTGGGTTTTGTTCTTTTCTCTCTGTTGTTTTTTTCCTTTTCATTACAATTTATCGTTGTTGTTGTTGTTATTATATTTCAGTTATTAAACTGTTCTTATCTCAACCGATGAGTTTTCTTACTTTTGCTCTTCCGATTCTCTGCCCCATCCGACCAGCGGGGAGGGTGAGCGAGCGGCTGTGTTGTACTTGGATGCCAACTGGGGTTAAACCACAATACTAATACATTGTACGTTACTATTATATTGTAGTCTTTCATGATACATCAACACAATATTCCCCCCCCAGAAGCCCATACCTTTTTGAACGTACAGGATACATGCTGCTCGTTGAATAAGCAGCTGCTCTGTAATTTGCTTTCTTCTCATTGCGTAATGTGTGTTCTTTTACTGTGCTCTGCTTAATCCTGCTCTGAAGGCGGAATGAATGTATTTCTTTGTGAAATTTCTGTAACGGTTATCAGTAGGTTTGTAAGGCCCTCATGGATAGTTCCTACTTCTCTCTTCACACCTAAATCCTAGGTAGGTCATTGCCCCTGTTTTGGAGACAAGGAAGTGGAAATACGGGGTGGGGAATGATTTGCCAAGATAACAATTTGCCCAGCAGCAGTGGCAGAGCTGAGAAAAGAAGCCAAATCTCTTACAGTTCTGTTACATCATCATGGTGGTAACCAGTGTTTCTCTCTTCACTCTTACTATTGTGCTTACCTTTTCTTGATGACAGTCCTACATCTGTGTGCCCCTATTCCTCTAGTGATTCTCCACCGAAGTGGCTACTCTATGTTAGTTCGAAATCTACTGGTTGTGCTTTCTGATCAGTGATTAGGTCCCAGGAGAGGCCAGACCTCTCTAGCCCATCTTCTCACAGTGGTTGCCTAAGTAACCAATGTGGGCTTACCTTTCCATCTTAGGTGTGCCACCTTCTCCCCTCAGGAGCTGTGCTGGCTGCAGGAACAAGAGCACTGTGAACTGATTAGTTCACCCTTGTGACCTATATTGAATGTTGCTTATTCTTACAAGTATTTCACTATGCCTCAGGGAAAGAAAATGGGTATTTCTTATTTTATGGCTGGAGAATTGATGCCTGGGAGTAAGATGAAAATTTGTGTTTGGTGTGGATGTCCTTTGAGCTCTTTAAGACCATTTTTGAAAAAAAATAGCATACAGCATTGCATCCATCTTTGTATTTTCAAAGTATTGCTGTCATTGATTTAGTTGCAGCCTTGAGTACTCAGCATTTTGGGTAAATCTGACCCAAATGTGTCAGGATAAGCACCCAGAAAATGAGGAAAATGTAATTATTGGTCACGTATTTAAAAAGAAAAAAGAAAAGGTTTGGTAGAAATGGCTTGTGTAGAATTGTGTAAGATCTCTGGTAGGATCAAGGATAGGATCCTACTTTACAGGATAGCATTCAACTGCTTAAAAGGTCGTGACTTTCTTTTCCTGTTGTCTGTGTCTTGTTTATACATATTTCAGCCCTTGCAACAAATGGAGCAAGGATATTATGAACTATCTCACTAGTTTCACCTATTTCTATGGAGCAGATCTATCCAGTGTGCCGAAGGAAATGATGCTTTGTAGAAAAAGATACATATATATCATATAAATATATATCTCATAGCATATATAATATCTTTTAATTAAAAAAAATTATCACAGCGCCAATAGGCTAGAGAGGCAAATTATGATGAACCAAGGTACCTTAATCATGTTATCCCTGACTTCTGTATGTTTGCAGGTGACTTCTTGTGTTCTCCCAGGGCTTTTTGTGTATAATGTTTTAAGGATTTTTAAAAAGCAATCTGGAAAGAAAAAACAGAAATTCTGTTATACGTACATCTGTATGGACCTATGCCATTTGGGCCAGTAGGGTAACTGATAGCAACAGCAGGTTGTCATCTTCTGTAAAGCAACGCTAGCATAGTGTTAGTGATGAGAAGAGATGCTTCACAAATACTTGCAGATAGTAGAGGAGTGGTGAGACCCAAGGAATTGAAGGGCTTGTAAAAAAAAAAAAAAAAATCACAGTTTTTAAAAAGCAACATATTTTTCTTTTCCGTTTATTTTCAAGGTGAAATTATATGAGATGGGCTGAGACAGGCTGTGAATGCTGAACAGGGAAGGGCCCACTCCTGCACCCTGTTTTGAGCTGCTTCTGGCACATTGTCTTTGTGGTAAATCCAGTCAGTGAATTAACCTGGCAGAAAATTAATAACTAAAAAAAAAATTTTTGCCAGGCTGGTGAACTGCATAAACCAGTATGTATTTATATGAGCACCAGAGTAGGCACAAAAGATAGGGTGGACTCTCACAGTCAGGAGGAGGGAGCAGGATTGCCCCTTTCCATGACAGTTAGCTGTTAGATTGGCTCAGCTATGTCATATAACTGCACTGTTACCAAAATCAAGTGAAAAAACATTTGATACATTATCTGAAATATTTTTACAAAGATTCGGTTTGAGGCATGCATGCGATAACATGAAATTTCACAAAGTTTTAACTAGTTGGAGTGAAGTTATAAACTACTAAAAGTACTTAGAAGATGCTGACTAGCCTTAGTTATGTGTAGTGCTTTCTTTCCTGCTTATAAATTTCATCTGAAGTCTCTGGAGTGAGCACTTTTGAGTGCCCGAGTTTCATAGTGTAAGGGCAGAAATTCTGCATCGTTCTTTTGGGGTTAACTGTACAGTGGTAGAAATTCTGATACAAAGTCTCAAAATAACTATTTTCTAGTAGTTCATAATTTAGTGCCACAAAATCAGTGGGCTTTTTTTTCCAAATAAAAAGTAACATCGCCTATGATTTTTCAAAAATATTTAAAGTATGTTGCTATGCTGGTGACATCCCTGTGGATTTTGACATGTAACTGTGGCTTTGTTAGTGTAGTATCGAAAGCTTTCCTATACGCACATTTGATACTAGATTATAGTTATGCTGGTGATGATCTAATACTGATTTTAGGATAAGCAAGGTGGCAAAGATTTTCACGCATGGATAATTTTGTGCACGATAAGTAGATTTTCTGTGAGTAATCCTCTTGATTGTAATAGGACTGTTCACAGCTCAGTATGAGTATAAATCTTTGTGGGATCAGGCCCTGTACCGGCATGTGTTCAGCAACATGGAGCATTTAGAAATAACTGTGCAACAAGTCTTAAGAGTGTTTGCATCATATGTTACATTTTAGAATGTGTTAATTTTATGATCTGTGAAACTTTTCACAATGATTTATGTTTGATTACTTTCTTTTTGCAAGTCAACACATTTTAGTTCATTCTTACAAATACTTGTGTGTTAATTTAAAAATCTTTCTTTTAGCGATGTCTTACTTTTCTGAGTAGCAGAGGAGATAATTTTATTTAATGTTCTTTATTTAGAACCATTAAGTAGGGTATTATTTTTAACTTTCCAGGCTTCTGCAGTATGTTAAAAATCGAACTTCTGATATTGTGAAAGCTAGCTGTGCTTCCTTTTATATTGGACTATGTCCATATTTTAATAGTGCGAATAAATATCTCTTCTGATGTGAAAATACTCAACATGTTTCATGGTCTGATACGGTTTTTAAGCGGACATTAGGAACCTGTCAAGTTCTAATGTTTTCTTTCGTTTGGAGAGGATTGCATTGATGGCAGTTTTATTCATGGTAATGCTTAAACATAACATGAATTATGCACTTGTAGTTTTAAATATGCTGTTAGGCCATGTTGCTCTCTCTTTCTTCATTAGCATTAGGAATTGCAGAATTATTTGTGAGTTTTATACTTCTTCTTAGAAAGAAAGCTTTGAGAATGTAGATATACATTTTCCCCCTGATCTAAATTTGGCATAGCTTTTAGGTATGTCTGCGTGGCAGCTGTAGCTCCTTCCTTTGTGTGTGTACATTGCATTTGCGGAGCAGTTTCACAATATGCTTTAACCTAATCTAACCGCTGACTGCTGCTGAAAGAAGGGGTCCTTTTCCCTCCTCCCTGCTTCTTCACTTGTCCGTCTCCCGTACAGCCTGCCTGCACGGTCCCACTGATCCAAAGGAAAGCTAATGGCTTTTCTGGTGGGTACGTTTTTGTCCAACTCCCTTCCTAGTTGCACAATGCTGTGCTTGACCCAGTGAAGGCAACAAGAAGGTCTAACTGCGGGAGAGGTGCAGGGCACTACCCTTTTGGGCAGGTAGCCCATGTATCAGATTGTTTCTTGCAGCTGTATCATCGAGAGTTGGTTTGACTTTTTCTGAATAAGAAAACACACCAAATGTCTCATTGGAATGGCCTTTTGGTTGTTTGCTTCCCTATCTGAATTTCATAATGGATTTATTTTAATCTTCACTTTTTGATAGAAGAATGTAAACCTCTCTTGGCTCAGTAGCAGTCTAGTCGGGTCTCAGTTGTAGTTGCTTTTTATAGGAGTTTGTCTACTTAGAAAGGTTTTATTAGCAGTGCCAGTAAAATGTTCTGATTTATATAATGATTGGCTTTTTTTACTTAGCTTAAACCTTTCCAAAGTGAGTTACACTAAATAGGGAAGGGAAAAAAAAAAAACAATTCTGTACTAGAATAAGAATGGTTACTTAGGGAGTTTTGTAGCTTTATATACGTTATATTCATTTAAGTTTACAGTTTAGCACAAGTCATTGTAGTATGACCATAGAGGTGAGCCATAAGAAGCTATAATATAGTTAGGGGTTTCCATAGGTTGCCTTTAAGTTTCTTGTATGTACATTTTGTGCTAGTAGCCTTTATACAGTTTGTTGTTCGGTCCCAGCGTGCACTCATTCTTCCAAAGGCTGTTGTGAAAGCAAGGATGTGGTAGGAATGTACTTGGGTACATCTTCTGTAGCTTCAGGTATTTGTTCATTGGGAAGTTTGCTTTGTCTTACCTTAAATGAAAACACACTTCCCAAAATGTGGAACTAAAATAATGTCATCAGGCTACTTCCAGTGTAAGGTTACCCTGAAACCATTTAATACCTTAATTGAGCTGAGTCTCAGCTTTTGTGAGGGGAATCTCGGAGGTAGATGTTTTCATCAGAACAGTATCGAGTTGCTAAAGGCATGTCAGAATTGCTCTTGTGCATCCTGGCTCTCGCGTTTGGGTTGTTGAATCTTAGAAATTATGGTCAAAGGGAGTTTATGGCTATATATGGAAGTAATATTTCTGTCTTGAGTCTTTGTTAGAATCCTTCAGAAGGAGCTAAGGTTTAACCCAGGAAAATAATTAAATTTTAACAAACTTTATTTTCCTGTCTTCCTCAACCTTCCTTCATTCTATTTTGCCCTGGAAAAACAGGGAGAAGTTAATATAGGAAAGCAGTGGAGTGGGATATGGATATAGAAAGTAGCAAATCCTGCTTTTTAATGCTTAAAAAAAAAGTAGAAGTCTTAAAACAACAAAGACTTTTGCAGGAAATTGTTTACAAATAGAAAAAGTCCAGCTTACTTTAAAAAACAGAGAAAAAACATTAAATTAGTTCTGTTCTACAAATAGATATTAAAATGCAGATGATTTTCATATTTTGTCTATTTGTTATTAATCCTTAAGCATATTTTCTTTTTTCATGTCTCATAAATAATATTTTAAATCCTAACTACAGAAACTCAACTCAGTACTGCGTGTATGAATTTTATTTTTAAAGTGAACCCAATTAGTAACTCTGGGTACTTGCTCATTATTAAATAATGCTTTACTACTTGCTTAAGAAAAGAAGGGAGAAGACAGAATAACCCTTACCTACCATCAGTCGAAGTGGAGAAAAAGAGCTGGACCATGTGTTGTACTCTGGTAGCTAACAAGTTTTTCCACTTTCCTTCAGGGTCTCTGTTCAGCTTTACTTCATAGCAACCACCATCCCAGCAGGCTTTTTAAAATCCATTAATGTTTTCTTTTGATTGTATTTTAATTCTTGATTCTGAATTGGAAAGATAGTCACACTTTTCATTTAGTATGTTTTTGTTTAAATGGCTGTTTCTTTAATTAGGAATATTGTCTTTACCACTCAGCTCTCCAACTTACTGCACCAGTAATCTTTCGAAAAACTGATGTCAGGGTTACTGAAATGAATAGTTCTGAAGTACTGCCGTAGGGTTTGGCGTAGCAGCAGTTTTTGAAAGGAAGCAGCATGGTTCACTGGCTGTGGATGTTCTGCAAGCAGCTGTGGAGCACTGTGTGAAAAGAGAAGGTGCTGGGGTGATCTGGGAGACCTTTTCTGTGCAGTCCCTCCCCTTCCCCTTTCTCCTCCCCCAAAATGTGTGCACACCCAGGAAGCTCTGCCTGTAGGTGTCTCTTGTGAAATGCTTTGCCTAGAGTAAAGGTTTGGAGAACCTCTACCAAGTAAAACGGATACTTTAAAGATTTTGTTGGTAGCTTTTTTTCCTCTCAGTGTATAGAGAAACTATATATTCAAAGAAAAATCATATGATTATTTGGTGAAGCTTAAAAGAGGTTCTGAAATTCCATGGAAAACATCTCTGCAATAAGGATAACAATGTTTTATGCCAGGAAATGTGCTTGTGTGTGTCAGTATGTGGTTTGTATTTTTGTAGCTTCCCTCAAGATAATCTCAGAATAAGTTGATCTTTATTTCATGGATGCATCTTGCACTTAAAATACATATTTAATCTTTGCAGGCTTGGTAAAGTGAGCTTGTTTGAATGCTTTTAACTTACATTTTCTTTATCACACTGTCATTCGTCCAAGAACACTTCTCCTCATCTTCAATTTAAATGGGTAGGATTCCTTTTATGTGAGGCAAAAGGTGTCAGTTGACAAATTACACGTTTTACTGAATTGATTGCAATTGGGATACTTCTTGTTTGGATTAACAGCTTATTTTTGTTTGTGGTTCTTCATTTTAAAACAGTTCCTGTGTGTCATTGCGTTTCATCACTTAGAATATGCAGCCTAACACTGAGTTCTCATTATTTTTCTATGAAAAGCCAGATGTTTGAGAGCCTGATTTAATAAGCAGTATGCTCACTGTACCAGCTTCTGATATGACTCAAGGTCATGACTGGAAAACAACTTGAGTGCTTTTGGTTGCATGACTCTACTAAGCCTACTAGTCAGGGTGAGAAAGAAAAAGTTTCCATATGCTTGACAACTGAGAGAACTAACAAGACCAATAAATACCAGTACACTGCTAGGTTCTCTTCTGGGCAGCTGCTCTATCTTGCCAGCTGTCCTAAGATCCTGCATGTCACAAATCTTCCTGCCTCTGTTGGTGAGAGTAGCTGGCTCGTCTGCACTCTTAAACACTCAGTCTCTCCATTTGCATTTGCCTGCCTACCTTTCTGCCAGGAAACAGCTTTAAATCCAGGATTTCTGCAATTCATACCTAATTTCAGAGTGATATGGCAGTATCCTCCATGTGGAACAACCTTCTGTGCTGTTTTCATCAGTGGCTTGAGCAGACAGATTAGGGCCACCGTGTTCTCACACTTGATGCTGTTTGTTCTCCCTTGAATGTGTTTCAGCATCCTGAGTTCTTGTATTCTAGTACCTGTCCACGTCATTTCTCTAAAGAATCTGCAGTGAGCTTATGCTGTCACATTACTGTAGTGTGGAACAAAAGCATAGTGAATGACGATCTGTGTAAGATGTACCCTGAGTATGGACTAACTCGGGATAAAGGCTGAAATGAATAAATATATCTGCTTGTTTTCCTTGGAGTCTGTCTTTCATGCTACATTTTTAAAATGCCCTACCTAAGAAACCAGTCTCAACCTTAGATCTTTTGCACCATCTCTTATCAAATAATGGCTCCATAGGAGACAGATTCTTAAGAACTTCAGTTCCTCCTCGCATTTCTTACATGGCAGAAGATAATCCACACTGATACGATGATAAATTCATTCTCATTTTCCTCTTCTAGGAGCGCTAAGGTCTGTTGTTGCAAGATCTCTCTGGGAGATCTGCATTGGTGGAAAAAATACAGCCTTAGTGCTGTGCCAGGCTTGTTTTTTGTTTGTTTGTTTTTGTTATTGCTGAGAAACTATCGGTATGGCTTCCTAGTTACCTCCAAAAAATACTCCATGGGTTATATAATGTCTGCAGGTGGCTGTGTGGCATACCAGACACGCATTTTCCCTTGAAGACGTGAAATCTCATTCTCTTACTATAAAGTGGATTAACTTGGGAGTGAACTTGTCACCTAGCACTACCTGAGATCACTTAAGGCATTAAGGAATTGTTGTCCATTTTTGAAGACAGATGCTGTGAAAATCAAGAGTAAGATTTCAAACTTCTTTACGTTAGAATTGCAGAAGAACAAAAAAGGACAAATTGCAAGCATAAATGTTCTGAACAGAAATTTTCCCCCAGTTGTCCTCCTGTCACAGGCTTTTTTTGGTCCCTAGAATGTGCTTTTACGTAGGAAGGAAGAATATTAAAAATTTTGATGACTTTGTCATATATAAACAGATTGAGCTTGGTGACTCGGTCCTCCTGACTTCCAGCAGAGGAAGGCTTACTAAAAAAAAAAATCTAATTGACTGAAAAGCTTCTTTCTTTGGCGTGCCTCTTAAATATTTGAAACTCTGAGAAGTCAGACCATCCTGTCTGTCAGCCTTTCTATGATATATTCAGAAATTTAGAACCTCTCACGATAGAGAATAGGGACAAATGTTCTTTCACTTTCAAGTTATACGAGTTATACGCAACTCAAGTTGTGCCAGGGGAGGTTTAGATTGGACATGAGGGAAAATTTCTTTACTGAAAGAGTGGTTAAACATTGGAACAGGCTGCCCAGGGAAGTGGTTGAGTCAGCATCCCTGGAAGTATTTAAAAGACGTGTAGATGAGGCACTTAGGGACATGGTTTAGTGGGCATGGTGGTGTTGGGTTGACGGTTGGACTCGATGATCTTAGAGGTCTTTTCCAACCTTAATGATTCTGCAATTCTATGATTCTATGATGTGAGTTGATACCAGAAGGTGTTAATGGGCTTTTTTTTTTATTTGTTGGGGTGTGTGGTGGGTTTGTTTGTTTCTTTCTTTCTTTGTTTTTTTAAGAAATTGAGTGAATTTTGCTTTCAGAAGGTTAAGAATTAGTAGTAGTAGTATGTGAAACAAAGTATAACGTAGCAAAACTTTGAGGTCTTTTTCAGCTGTTTCTGCCGGTGGCTTGCATTCCTACCAAGTACTCTGGGATCTCTCCTGAAGAAAGACCACTATTTATTTTGTAAAGTCAGTGTAGTTTGGTATAAGCAAATCTTCACAAATGTTTAAGATACATCGTGAATTTTCAAAAGATTGGAAAGTGATCTAATGGATCAAACTGAAAATTAAAATTTAAACATTTCATGTACATTTGTTTGATCCAGTCTTTTCGCATGTTGGCAGGCTGTTAAACTGGCAGGGGGTTATAGTGGTGCAGTTCTGCAGGGTGATGGCCCTGCCAATTCCAAGCAGAGAGACTTGATTTCTTTGGTTATGAGTTGATGTCATCGAGAGCTGCAGGGAAAGAAGCATAGCCTCTGATTTAAAACTGAAATGGAGATGGAGCCTTTCACCATGCTGCACCCTTAGGGGGACAGAATTTGAAGCTGATGACTAGCAATATACCAACATCACAGTTATATCGTAATTCTGAATGCCTCAAAATCAAAGGTGCTGATGCTATTGTAATACTCCGCAAGATACCCACCTTGTGCGTTGGCTAGGCCTGCTCTCTGTTGTCCAGCTCCGCTGTGCCTCTGCTCCCATCCCTGTGTCTGCTGTAGCCTTCGTATAGCCTTTGCCCTCCAGCTGTGGGGAGAGAGAGGGATGGAGGAGGGACGTCTGTCTGTCTGTGTCTGAAAGGAGTAGACCAGAGCACTGTGGAATGGGTAGAAGTTATGGGCCTGGGGAACAGGGTGAAGGAGGCTGGCTGCTGTGACTGGACATGCAGTATGCCAAGGAGAAGAATCATCTTAGGACTGCCTTGCATGTATAATAATAAGTAGAATAAGTAGATGCTGCCACTTCCAGCTTCACAAAAGCCTGCTGCCTTGTTAAAAATTGTTAAAAAACAATTAATAATGCCATGACACTTGTTGGAATATTATGATTTTATTATCTATCTGTATATCATGTCAATGTAATGGTATTGCTATTCATGACTGGAATTCATATTTCCTGACGAATGCTCCTGCTTAGTGGGTGTGAAAGTGAATGCCTTTTTTATAAACAGATTTGACCTCTCTATAATCTTTCTCTGACATATACCTTTAGCCAGAAAGTTGCCTTTTCTCTCACTTGCGGATATTAAGATGTTCCAGCAGCTACAGTATGCCCTGGGGTAGCAGTTGTGAAAGGGCACTAAAAGGACAAGGAAGTAGGGAGAACAGGACCAATATGAAAGAGGCATTTGTAAAAGACAGTCAAAACGGGAAAAGGGAACAGAGTAAAAAGGGCACACAGGAAAAAAACATTTTCTAAGGAATGAGAAGGAGGAATTAGCTATCACTTAATTACCAGAATTTTGCCAGTAATCAGAAGGCACTTTGATTTGAAACTTTTTATTTGAAAGTGTTCATTTGTGTACATGTGCATGTGTGTAAAAGGAGAATCTTTTCATGTTGGACCAAGATATCCAATTTTTCGCTTTTATTTGGATATCAATTTTAGGAATGCATGTGTGTATGTAGAGTACTGACCGAGTTCTTATAAATCGTTTTTTCAGTAAAAATTTTAAGCAAGAGCACCAATTGTAGATGTTTACTATTAAAACTTTCTTTGTAGGTTATTGCACTTAAGAATGAACATTGAAGACAAGCTGGGAGGATTATTTCTTAAATGTGGTGGCATAGACCAAATGCAGTCATCCAGGGCTATGGTAGGGATGGGTGCAGTATCTGACCAGTCTGGAGTATCGGGAGAACGGCAAGAGGCAGTGCTTCAGGATCGGACTATGGCGCACCAAGAAATTCTTGCAACAGATGAAGTGTTACAGGAAAGTGAACTTCGACAGCAAGAGATGATTTCACATGATGAACTCATGGTCCATGAGGAGACGGTAAAAAATGATGATGACATGGATACGCAAGATAGACTTCCTCAAGGGCTGCAGTATGCTGTTAATGTCCCTGTAAGCAATTTCTTTGTGAAATATTGGAGAAATTACTAGGAAGCTTGATCTGGTAGTCTAATCCTACTCTGGCAAGAATCTATTAATTGCTTGTTTAGATTTTGATTATCAAAATATTTATGAATGGATGCTATTTATGAAAATGTCATTTGCCTCTGGCTGTGGATAAATTTTGCCAATTAAGTATAATCTTTAAGTATCTGTTTTATAAATATTTTATAAGCAAGCTGTTACCATAGAAGTAATGCGTTAAAATGTGCTCTTTTAAAAACATTTAATGTTCGAGCGTAACTACAAACCAGAATAAATAGCGTTATTAAAAGGTGCATACTGTTTATGCTGTTCATAGTACTATTTAGTTTCTTTTGCTATAGGAAGCATCTTGTATGTTTTCAAAGTATGTGGACGCTTAGCAGTTGCATTCACACTGCAGGTTGGACTGTGACACTTCATACATGACCATAAATATGCCCCTCCTCGATATCTCATAGAAGGTGTATCTCAGCTTTCCCAGAGAGAATATAGATGACTTCCTTTTTGAAAACAGAGCATCTGTCTGTAATGCAGCACATCATCACTGTTACCCTTCAAACATAAAGGATAATTACCAGGACTTTAAAAGCAGATAGCCTTATACACGAAGAATAATCTTTAGAAAGGTAGCATTGTTAAAACACTACTCTGTTAGCTGTAGATCAGGTGATTCAGGCATTAGAAAAATGTAAGAGTATCATGCTCTTTATTAAAGTTTACCTTAGATTATTTTTTGGAAAAAACTTCATTAGCACTATTCTTGTTTTCTTAAAAAATACTTCTGTCTTAAATATATAATAAACTATTCCGTTAAATCTTGCATTGACAACACACGGACTAAAGTAAAATAGGTATGAAAAACTGAATGGTTTTACAGATGGAAGTGATTTTAATATAAGAACTGATCTCAAAATCACCACAGGTCAGAAGGAGAAAAGACTTTGGGAGATGAAGGAAAAGATACATCAAAATGTCACTGTAGAAATTAACTATGCCCTTTTTATTTAAGATACTTATTATTCCTTTCACTTAAATTTCTGAAAGAATGAAGCCACAAGATAATTCCCTTAGAAAAAGGTTTTCTGTTTCAGCAGTTTGTCATCTTCTAAAATTGAAAAATTGCTTTTCTGTAGTGAGAACCTTACCTGAAACTGGCACTTGGTATCTTAACAGATCAGTGTAAAGCAAGAAATTACCTTTACTGATGCATCTGAACAACAGAAACGAGACAAAAAACAAATACGAGAGCCAGTAGATTTGCAGAAAAAGAAGAAAAGAAAACAGCGTTCACCAGCAAAAGTAAGACATTGATTTGGCAAAACCAAGATTAAAAGAACCTGAAGATTTGGTTGACTATGACTAATTTCATTAGCATTTGAAGTAGTTAGGCTGGAAATTGTTTGTTTGCTCAGTAAAGATGCAGTTCTGAAGTTCACCAGAGACCCAAAACAAAAACTGATATAACAGTGTTTTTCTTTGAACTCCTTTTAGCAACATGAACCCTTGACATATTTTAACATCTGTCTCCAGGCAGTTCTCTCTCCAAATATTTTTTTTTAAATTATGAGTCAGTAGCTTTGTAGACAATTTATAAATCATTACTCTGTATCTATCTAATAATAGTTGTGCTTTTCTGTAAGCCTGATAATTTTATATGCTTCATGCATAGTAGTGAAAAGTTTTTAAAAAGAAATCTAAAATGATAGTTTTGAAAATTCTAAAAAGTTTACTAATATATATAAAATAATTTACCAGTAGGGAATATTCCTGTGGTCATAATCATCTTCATATATGTATTTATTTATATCAAAAGATTCTTACCATAGCTGCTGGTTTGTTACTTCAAAATTTGTTTTGTAGATCCATTCATGAAGAGTATGTATCCCTGTATGTCTGAAAACAATTTTCTTCTATTGAGACGCACTTCAGATAAATCCAGAATCATTTCACCTCATGAGGTAGCAGTGTTATATCTTCTAGTAATTCCCCAAATCAGTATTAATCTTCAGACTTAAAATAGAACATATACAGGCTGCTCTGATAGGCAAAACTCAGTTATATATGATCACACAGCAGCATTAAAATAAGCCTACTCTGAAATCAACCCAGACTGTGTATACATTGAAGGAAAACTCACCCTAACACCAAGAAAAACTCCAAAACCTCCTTTTTGTTGGCCTGGGAGTGGGACCTCTCAGTCCTCCTCAAAGCACTGTCAAATTAGGTTGCACCTGTAGTATTCTTAGAAAGTTGAGAAATTGTTTCAGATTGGGTGCGGAAGCAAGTTCCAAATCCTGTGCATCAAGATACTTCTCCCTTTGATAGGAAAAGGAGACCTAGGTTGAGTACCTCCACAGATCACTTCCATGGAAACATGGCAAGGCAGGAGAGGCATGTGTCCCTCTTTCTACAGACGTGTACTTGCATGCTTCCTTTTTATCTCCCAATCTGTCAGTGTTAGTCTCTGAGATGACAAAAGATTGAAAAATGATCAGGAGAATCGTTAAACAGGTTCTTTCGCAGTCTCTCTTCCCCTTTTTTTTCAAACTTGTCAGAGTAGAAAGGCAGAAAGAAGTTGAAGGACTGACATAGGTGAGAGCCTACTGCAGTTTAAGTTAGTATTCCCAGAGTAATGTGGTTGATTCTCCATCCAAACAGCAGCTGGGACTTTTACAAATGGAAGTCAATTAACATACCGAAACATTTTAAATTTTATTTTACATTAATGTAGTCATCATATAAATAAAAAGTCAATAGCTTTTATGAATCCTGTCTACTTTTCCCTCTTCCATGCACGCAAACACATGTGCATGCGCATACACACACGCACGCGCGCGCACACACACACGCACAAGCTTTTTGTTGCTTTTGTTAGGAAAACTGCACTGACAAAGTTAACTTTCTTCATTTAAGAGGTGGTACAATGAATGGATGCAGTAGAACAGCCCAGGTTCAGGATAACCGTGAAATTAAGTGTATTTTCTGCACAATTCTTTTAAAATTTCAATATTCTATATGAAAAACATTTCATAACATGTATTTAAATTTATTTTAAATAACCAGTCAGTGTTTCATTGGCTGTATGTTGTTACAGAACAGAGTTTTTATAATTGTCTGTATCTGTGACTTACTGGAGCTGTAACGTACCAATCTTACAAACGTATGAATGTGCTTGTCCTTCAGAGTGAATGCACAAGAATTTGTTAGCTCGAGACTTTCACTCTTGCTGAGTTTTGATGCAGCAGAATTAAAAATTGTTTAAGTAGATCCTACAGTATTTGCTACTATTGCATAGATAACTATTTCAGTTATTGACTCTCTCTTTCTCATCACTGTCATTATCATAAAACTTGAAACATTGTAGCTAATCAAATTGCAGATGTGTTTCCCCAGCAGACTTTTATTTTTTGTTAATAACAAGGGACTAAACTGTTTTACTTAAGGTTACTTAAGCTCTTCTTTATAGTTCTGTTTCCAGTTAAGTAAGACTTTTGGAAATGTAATTTGTTTACTGGATTTCTTACTCTCTTGCCAGAGGTAGTAGAGAGTTTGGGGTTTGGTGGGTTTTTGTTTGTTTTGTTTTTTTTTTTTTGACAAATTAGAGAAAACCTGTGATGAGCTTTATTGAATAAGGTAGATACGGTGCAATTTTTTTCATTTAAGTTTTTTCAACTTTATATGAAAATAGCGGCTTGCTTTGACAGCAAAGCAATTGAGTGTGGCAAGTTGAATTCGTCAAAGAGATGCTCTAATATGAATATTGAGTGAGCAATATTTTATTGAGGGGAAAACTTGAAAGGGGAGAAGAATAATACTATTTTCTTGGTTGTTTGGCTTTGGGGTTTTGGTTTTTAAAATACAATTTTGTCACCAAGACTCTTGGTATTATGTAGATATAGATAATTTGTATGACTATCCTGGATAAGTTTTCATGCCTTTTAGCAAACATTAACAATCTTGATTTGAAAAAAGACTATAACTTTTCACTTTTGCTTTAAAATATGATTATCCATGGTTCAGTGCCCAGAGGTGGTTTGGTTACTTTGCATCCTTTCCAACAGACGGACAAAGTAAACAGTAGCATATAAAGTGACTCAGCTGTGAATAGGGGAGCTCTGAGCTGATTTTCCATGAGCTGCTTTTGTCTCTGTCCTGTAGAAATCTCTCAATACACAACGAGACACAAGTTGGATTGGACTGCAATTGGAAATGTATACTAAAAGCCTAACACATAGCTTTGTAGAAATTAGCATTGTTTTACCTGAAATATTTAAATTTTCTGCATCGAAAAAATTAATGTGTTTTTTTTTTTTGTAGTTAATAAGACATCTTTAGAGGGTAGTGTGAGAACAAATTTTACTCTTTTTAAAATAGATCCTTACAATAAATGAGGATGGATCACTTGGTCTGAAAACCCACAAATCTCATGTTTGTGAGCATTGCAATGCTGCCTTTAGAACCAACTACCATTTACAGAGACATGTCTTCATTCATACAGGTACTGCTTGACTTCAAATTTGTCTTTTCTACTATATAAAGAGTTGTTTACTTATGTTAAAAATGTTTTCAGCTCTATGCGAATTTCAGTTTTAAGAGTGTAGCTAACTTGGCATCTAAGCTTAGAGATTCCATGCACCAAAGTGTCAAAAGAATACCAGAAAAAAGAAAAAATCAACATATGTTTAACAAACTGAAGACCTAGCTGTTTACAAGGTTTCTTTTCTTTCTTTATCAGAAAGTAATGGGTTGACTTGTAGCCTAAGTGCCAAAATTGACCCCTTTGTAAAATGTGCTCCGGCTGCTTATTTGCCTGATGAGGTATCTCTCTGGTTCGGAGAAGTGAAAAAGGTACTTACTATTATAATAGCTTGCCAGTATCCTGAATGCAGTCTTATGCCAGCATCGTGATTGATCTTGTTCATGAGGAAATTACAGCCATTTCGGATCACTCTTCCGTGCTAGTCTTAATGTGACTCTTAGGCTCATGGAAAGAATTCTGCAGTTCATATACTTAGTAAGGCTAATGTTTTTTGGTATTAGAGTATTTTTGGAATTCGCTCAGATGCTGGTTTTTTTAATAGACATTTTAATATTCCTCAAAAGTAGTTATCAGAAACAACAGTGTGTAGTTATTAACTTATGGATGTGGAATTATATTGTTCAAGGTGAAAAACCATTTCAGTGCAGTCAGTGCGACATGCGTTTCATACAGAAGTACCTGCTACAGAGGCATGAGAAGATTCATACTGGTGAGTATAGTGCCTTGAGTATCTTTACTGGCGTGCTTAAAAACTGTTTCCCCACTCAGGCAAGGTTTCTGGTAATAAGTATGCAGCCTAAAACCCTGTTGTAGTTTGTCTTAACAGATATTACAAAACTTTAAAAAACAAATTAGTTTTGTGCTTTCAACTTGCTCCACTTTTCTTTGGCTGTAAAGTGAGTACAAACTCTAGTAAGCAAATCTGAAAGTAGTATTCTATAAATAACCCCTGAGTAGCAAATCCTGAAGTTTGTGCATTCATAAAAGTCAAGGTTTGTTAAGCAGTTCTATCTTTTGTTGTATCAAGTTAATTCAGACAACGGGGACTTCCAAATTACATTTCAGTAGATTTATCTGTCTATTTATTTATTTATTTTGGAATTTGATGGAAAAGTGCCAGGACTAAAATGGCCAAAATGCCTAACCCCAAAGGTATTAGTATCAGCTTTACTTTGCACTTTTTTTTTTCTTTTTTGATAGTCAGAACTGTTCTAAAAATAAGAGCCTTAGTTTAAAAATGTGCAATATAGGTCAAATAATGCCCGAAGTTTTAAGCCAAAGAGAGTTAAAGTTTATACATGTTTATTTTTTCATCTTCTTGCACCGCACAAAACCACATTCTTTAACAGGTTTGGCTTCATTGGGTTTTTGGCATTTTGGTGCATGGCCTTTCAATCCCTCTTTAAATATTTTGTAATATGGTCCCTCTGGACTAGATGCCAATTTCTCAGCCTCTTTTTCAGAAAAGCAGAGCTGGTGAATGTGCACAGTGTTTCTTGGCTGTAGCATTTAAATGGATATGAAAGCTACTAACACGCAGTGCAGTGTGTGCGTGTGTAAGAGTTGAGAGGGAGAAAAAACTCTGCAAAATGAGTTTTCAGAGCAGTGTACAGGGAGTTACATGCACAAATGCCCTGTTGTTTATGGGATTTTTGTATCCTGGGTTGCCATGAGTCCAGACTAAGTAGGTTTCCTTCAGCCAGTCAGCCACAGAAGAGTCTTCCATTCTTCTGTCTAGTGTCTTTGTTCTGCTCCTAGTCTTTCCTCTGGCTCTGAATTGGTGAACCATGCTGCCTTCACTTTGTGTAGATATTATTCTTGAAAAGAATGCTCATTCACTCTCTTCCGTCTATCTGCCCATCCCACCCCCCCAAAAAAGGCAAAAATTTAAGTGCAGTCTTCATGTTTTTCAGAAGATTTTTTTTTTTTTTTTTTTAGTGAGGATTATTCCCTGTATGTGGCTTTGAAAATGAGAGTCTGGGCAATATAGTTAATTAACACTTGACTGCAAATATTTTATAAATGGATGTAATTATCTTTTTAAATTCAACTTTTAGCTCTAATGAGAATTCTGTGTTGACTGTAAGCTTTGGAGGGAGGGTGTGGTGGTGGGGTTGCAGGGGTTTTTGCCAGCTCTTACATATACTAGTCTTTGTTTAGCAGAGAATAAGCTGCCATTTAACAAATTAACCATATTGTTATCTGACTTTTTAGATAACTATGTTTTCCTCCTTTCCTGAGCATCCTGAGGTATAGTTTGGTTGTTTCTCAGAAAATTGAAGATGGTGATTGTGTTTAAATTGTTGAATTATGGGTGTTTTCCTAGGTGACAGCTAGTAGCTGGTTAGGAGAAAACATGTAAGACCCAGCTTCCAGGAGTGGAAGAAGTTTTCTTGAAGTCCATTTAGTTAGCAAGTATTTGACAACTGCTTAATTTTTGAATTGGCCCAGTTACAGTATAGCTAATTGGCATTCTACATACCTGTCTCAGCTTTCACTTCTATATGACAATATTCACTACTGGGCCTTAGCTGTTTGCGTAGCGTTACTCTGTTGTTCAGGACTGCATAATTGAACCCATCCAGAAAAGCTGAATTTTCAGCTTGGTTCTCTCACCAGAAAGTGAGCAGTGGGTCTGTGTTTCACTTTGATGGAAGTAAAGGAAAGCTCTCTTTCTATTATTCATACTCTTCTAAGAAATAGTCCTTATAAATTCAACATTGTATTTTTTTTCTTTTTATTTTGCATTTTTATCTCTCTGGATGACCACTTTTAGCACCAGCTTTCGTACAGTGTTCAAAACACTGATGAAGAACAGAATGTTTCTTACTCTTTAAAAGATGTTTATCAAATTTTCCTGTTTCTTTTAAGCCAATTGAAGACAGCGGTAACACTTAGAAGCCCCATTTTATGCCTGTTACAAGCCCTGAATTTACAGGTGCTCCAGCGAGTTCCAGTGTGATTTGAATTTGGTTCTCTGAACCACTCCTTCAAATGAAATGTTATGAGGGAGTTAGGAAGCAATCAATGAACAGCCTTATTCTGTGTAAATAATTAAATAGTTGCATCTAAAAGCAGACATTGCATTAATACAAAATTCACTTACTAGAAATAATTGTATGTAGAGGAGGGCAGCAGTGCTAGAATGCTGCTGCTAAACTTGTCATTAACGGTACAGAAAATCACCATTTCAATTGTAAGAGAGGGAAGAGTCATTGGTACACAAATATTTTCATATTTTGAGTTTACTAGGCTCACGAAGATGCTGAATGGTTTTTTGTTTTGGTTTGTTTTTTTTTTCCCAAATATGTCTGCTTTCTTTTTGCTTAGGGATGTTTCTATACACCATACCCACTCATGCATTCATATGTCCTAATTCCGTAACCCACCCTACTTTCCATTTTAAACACAAAAAATGAGATTACATTTTTTAAAAAATAAAGCAACATTGGGGCTAACAATTCAAGCGCCTTATTATTCAGTCATGCTGCTTTTTTATTGCCTTCCTTGGTATTTTATAATTTGTATTTTGTCTGTTTAGATTTTAAAATACCTGGGGGTTTATAATTGTTACAGCCTTCATACACATAGTATTCGTACTACACTTTATAAATAGTTCTATTGCTCAGTTTTAGTAGATTTCCAATGTAGACACAAAACATAGGCTGTTTCCATAAATAATGCAGATTATTGTATTGTATTTTTAAATTTTTACTTTTTTTTCTACATCTGATTCTTTCCCACTCACCAAGACATTTCAGAAAAATATGTCCTGAATTGTCCCTACATTAGCAATAAGTTATTATTAATGATCTCCTCCATTTGCAATAGATCCTGTTTGAAAAGTACAACAAGATTTCAGAAGGCATCTGAAGTTTCAAGCTTCTGCTAGGAAGAAATTATTACAGGAAGCATGTCTTCATATTAATTTTTAATCTTTTTCTAATATTATCTTCCTTATGAAGATTAAAGCAAGAATTAAGTACAGTATCAGTTTCACAAAGTGTTTCTTAATCTTACTTCCAGAGTGTTCTGGAATTCTACTGAAGATGACTATTTTCTGTGTTGTACTGAGTAATTCAAGGGCAGTGTCCCCAGACTTTTCTTCCTGTTGAGGCACGGCCAGCAGTGCCTTCATATGTACTCTCAAAGTCTCCAAAATAGCTGGTGGTGGTAGTACTCTACAACAAAAAACCTCAGAAGCCCTGTTTGGCCCTATTTAAGCCTTGAAAAGGGAACAGGTAGCTGGGAGAGTCTGCTGCCAGTAAATAGCTGGCTCGAGTAGGCAAATGCTAAGGAACTCTGTGACCATTCACTTACAGGAACGGGTGTAAGGCTGAAGGTAAGTGTATCAATGAAGCGTTCTGCATTCAAGACTTCCTGGGATAGCGGGATAGCTCCTTAGAGGGCTCTTCAGAGCTAGAACAGGACTGAGCTGTCTTGCTGCTCTGACTTGGTTTGGCTTCTGTAAGGCTCAGGGTAGTTTTCATCCCAAACAGCTGCTCCTTTCTCTAAAAAAGTTTAAGATGTGAAAGCAAACTTCCAGACAATGTAAGGAGAGTTGTTCAAAGGGGCGACTTAAAAGAAACATGAAGTAGAATAGTGGAGCAAAGGGAAAGAAAACAGTAAGTAAAGGATTAAGTAGTTGTCTTCAGGAATGGAAGGGTTCCCGTGTATTAAACTAGAACAACGAGACCTAAACCTCTTGCTTCATCTTTAGAAGTGAAGACAGGGATTGGAATTTGATTCAGAAAGTCTCAACAGGCTTGGTGCAAGTAAAACACCGTAGTTGTAAGGGTGCCTAACGAATAAAGAGAACATGAAGAATGAAACTGGAGTTTGAAAGTTAGAGTTTGATAGGCCAGAGAGGAGGATTTGCTTATAGACAGTACTAGAGAGGATTATACGATAGGCGTTATAATTTATAAAGGGTGCTGAAAAAAGCAAAATTCTATGGTGATTATTAATAAGCAAGAAATGGTAAAAGTTAGTCTCTGGCTAAATGTGAAAGAAGAGTTAGGATGCTGAGGTTGTGAGCCTGTAGAAAAAGAACTGATGGAAGCTGAGAGATCTTAGGAGAGGAGATAATTTGTTTTAGGAGAGAATAAATTGGAATAATTTAATCCAAGAAAGGGATTGGCTGAGAAGCCACATGGAGAGGTAAGAATTAATAATTGGAAATAGGGCATAGGCTTACAAAGAGAGAAGTTTAGAAATTGCTTGGAATTAAAAAGGTTGAAACTCTGGGCATTAATGATCTGACTAGGAGCAAATGTGTGGGTGATACAGATACCTTCCATTCTAGTTTCTATAAATACTGGCATCTTATTTTAAGGTACCGTATTTCCATTTGTAGAAGGATGTGGCTAAATATCTCTATTCTAAATGGAAAATATGCACTCTAACAACATTTTAAATAATAAAATAAAATGTATTAACATTTTAATAATTAATTATTAGTAATAATAAAATTAGTTAATAAAATAATTTTCAAGAATAAAACTACCTCAGAAAAATAGAAATAGTCTGCATATTTCTGGAAACAAAAGATAGACGGTTTATATCCCAAAAATCAGTATCCAGAACAAAGAGGATGTTGACAGATGCTGCCAAGACAATCCCTGATCTCTATGTCAGCGCAAAAGATTTCATAGTAAATATTCAGGGGAAAGATTACTGTTGTTCAGGGTGAGTTCTGTTAAGTAATAGTGAGCTTTTGTAAAAGCAAACCTAACTTTTCAATGCACTTGGAATTTTTAGGTTTTGTCAGAGAAACCTAGAAAATAAAAATATCAGAGGGAAGATGTAAGACAAAAGTTAAAAGAAATATAAAGATAGAGTTACTACATGTTCTGAAAGGATCATTGCAGGGCTTCTTTGTGAGGAAAAATAAGGGGAGAACTGAAGATGTATTCAGGGCAATGAATATTGTCTGAACAAATATTTCATGAAAGTAAACAACAAACAAAACAGCCAAACAGAAAAACCTGTGAGTTTGCCAGCGTCAGTTCAGCTACAGAGGTTTCTTGTTTTCAGCTTAATTTTTTAAATAAAATATTTTAAAATTAATTAATTAATTTTAAAAAACGAAAATAAAATAAATAAATTTGTGTTCCAACCAAAATTTTAGGATTTTTTTCAGAGCAGTTATTTAAATTCTAAATACAGATAAAGGAAAACAAATTATTGAAAATACAGAGTACCCTACAAAAAATCTAAATTAAAAGCTTGGAAATGCATAATTTTCTTCTAGAAGGGATTGGTTTGAGTTAAATGAGTTGGTGAGAGAATTGAGGTATTTTTATACAATCTTCTGCCCTAAAAAAAATTATGTAGCAGCAGTTTAGGAAGGCTATCTTTGTAGTTCTTCATTTGTTAGGTTTAAGACAGATATCTGCACCTACATTAGAAAGAGGGGGAGAGAATCTAGTTTTAAAGGTTTTTAGTGTGAAAGCTTACCATAATTTTGAAGCATCAGCTACTGAGTCCTGGGAAAATAGTGATGTGAGCAAGCCCTATGTTATTTTTCAACAGCAACAGACTAAGTCCTCTTCTTTATTACTTCTAGTAGAGAATGTAGTATTTGACCTGGTAATGTATGGAAGAACACTGATTTATTTTTTTAGATTAATATTGCTACGTGTTTTTTATCAGGTGAGAAGCCATTTCGTTGCGATGAATGTGGTATGAGGTTTATTCAGAAGTATCACATGGAAAGGCACAAAAGAACTCACAGCGGAGAGAAGCCTTACCAGTGTGAATATTGTTTGCAGGTAAGATGACTAAATGAAATCTTTCGCAATTAAAGAACAAAACACCAGTCAATTCCCAAGTAGTACAGGTAGGACTTTCTCCAGGTGTTGTAGTCATGTGCATACAAATAAATGTATAGAGAATGTTTTTGCTGTTAAGGTGGGTGGTCTTGGTGCACAGCTGGAGCAGAGTCACAACTGTCTGCGCTTGATTTTATTGATTATATACTGTTGTTTGACACTTCATTAGAAGTCGGTAAAGTGGATGTATTGTGAAGTAAATTTGTTAGAATGAAAGGTTTCTTTTCTTTCTGCTAATATATTTATTTTCCTATAATAATAATAATAAAAATCTTTTGCAGTATTTCTCCAGGACTGATCGTGTGCTGAAACATAAACGTATGTGCCATGAGAACCGCGACAAGAAACCGAACAGAAGTGCCACCAAAGTTGGCTTTTTGCCATCGGAGGAAGATTCTGGTTTCTCTACGCCTATGAAAGACAGCTCCTTGCCAAAGAAGAAAAGGCAGAAAACAGAGAAAACAAAATCTGGGGGTAAGGAAAGTACAGATAAATCAGAACAGAAGAAGGACAAAAATGACTATTTGCCTTTGTACTCTTCTAGTACTAAAGTAAAAGATGAATACATGGTAGCGGAATATGCTGTTGAGATGCCACATTCTTCGGTCAGCGGGACGCACTTGGAAGAAGCAAATTCTGGAGAAATACACCCACCTAAGCTTGTTCTCAAAAAAGTTAACAGCAAGAGGAGTCTGAAACAGCCACTTGAGCAAAGTCAAACCATTTCACCTTTATCCACATACGAAGACAACAAGGTTTCAAAGTATGCCTTTGAGCTTGTGGATAAGCAAAGTTTACTGGACTCTGAAGGTAATACTGACATTGATCAAGTTGACACGTTACAGGAAGGGCCCAGTAAACCTGTACACAGCAGCACTAATTACGATGATGCAATGCAATTTTTAAAGAAAAAGAGGTATCTACAAGCAGCTAGTAATAACAGTAGAGAATATGCCTTGAATGTAAGTACCATAGCGTCTCAACCTTCAGTAACACAGGCAGCTGTGGCCAGCGTCATTGATGAAACTGCTACAGCCTCAATATTAGACACACAAGCACTGAATGTTGAAATTAAAGGTAACCATGACAAAAATGTCATTCCAGATGAGGTACTGCAAACTCTGTTAGATCATTATTCACACAAGGCTAATGGACAACATGAGATATCTTTCAGTGTGGCTGACACTGAGGTGACCTCCAGTATATCAATCAATTCTTCTGAAGTATCTGAGGTCACCCAATCTGAGACAGTTGGAACAAGCTCTCAAGCTTCCTCATCAGATAAAGCTAGTATGTTACAAGAATATTCAAAGTTTTTACAACAAGCTTTGGACAGAACTAGCCAAAATGATGCCTATTTGAACAACCCGAGCCTTAATTTTGTGACTGATAACCAGACTCTTACAACCCAGCCAGCATTTCCTTCCATGGAGAAGGTCTACACGTCTATACCCGTCAATAGCTTTCGATCGGGAATGAACTCTCCATTAAGAACAACTCCAGACAAGTCTCATTTTGGACTAATGGTTGGTGATTCGCAGCACCCTTTTCCCTTTTCAGGTGATGAGGCAAATCATTCTTCTTCCTCCTCTACACAGGACTTCTTGGATCAAGTAACTTCTCAGAAGAAAGCAGAGGCACAGCCTGTTCATCAAGCATATCAAATTAGCTCCTTTGAGCAGCCCTTTAGAGCTCAGTACCATGGGGCAAGAGCTGGAATATCATCTCAGTTTAGCACTGCCAATGGACAGGTGAACCTTCGGGGACCAGGGACAAGTGCTGACTTCCCAGAATTTCCCTTGGTGAATGTAAATGATAGCAGAGCTGGGATGACTTCTTCACCTGATGCCACAACGGGCCAGACTTTTGGCTAAGAAATCTTTGTAAATAATACTGGCACTTTAGAACACATTTGTCAAAAGGGGGTTGCTCTGTATAAGATGGAGTTCTGTACAGCTTTTAAGAGCGCTATGTTAAAACAAAAGTAAGCTGATATTAGCAAGACCAATAACTGCTTCTTTTTTTTTTTCTTTTTTGTTTTTGGTTAGTCACCAGTCATTGAACTGCCTGATATTGGTGCCCCTATCAAAGGCAGTTTATTATTCACTTGTTTGAATCCAGAAAATATTTTACCTTCTATGAAATTTAAAATAAACAAAATCCCCAGGTAAGACTTTCCCCCATGATTGTTTCCTTACTGGTTTCCTTGTATGCTTTGGGAGGACAGTTTATTGTCTGATGCTATTCATATTGTCATTTCTAAGCTTGTCAGCATAGTCATTGCTCTTCAGCAGGGAATCAACATGTACTAAACACACAGAATAAACAGTAAGTTTCAAAGTCAAGCAAATATGGCTTTAAAAAAATGGCATTTTCTAGAAAAATAATTTTTCTTCCATCTCTCTCAAAAATAATTTTAGACCATGTGCCCTTTATTTTTCTTTGCATTACCTTGAGTTGTGTTTGGAGGAAAAAATGAATTCTGATAGACTAACTCTACTATTTAAAAGTCGAATTAATTTAAAATACTTTAAACACTTTTTAAAGCAAAATGCCTAACTGCTAAAGCCTTTACTTCATTCCTGAAGTAATGTGTATTTCTTTGTACAGCTGAATCTAGATGTAACTTTTTAATGACTTTTTCATACGCAGATATCAAGATTTTGAAGTTTTAGTTAAAATACTCTGTAGATGACATTCCCAATTGCATAATGCTTACACAAACTGTGTATTCCAAGATTTAAAAGCTTAATTGTACCTTACCCTACATACTCATAATGATTAACATAGAGCACTTAGTCAACTTGATAGTTTTTGATTTCTCAAAAAATAAAAACATTTTTAGATTTTTAGGTTTGATATGGTTGCATCATTTTAATCTCATACAGCTCCAATTACTCTTTTCAGTATACATTGAGATTGGGTATTCTTAGCTTCTGTAAAAACTGTTTTAATTCTCTGTCTAGAATTTTGACAATTCAGATCATTAAATTTATTGAAGTATCCCCGAAAGCTGAAGAAGTGGGCATTCAAATTCCCTGTCTTTTTAGTGTTTGCTTAGTGAAAGTCATTACAATTTTACCAACCAAAACCGCTGAATAATGCTAGTGGACAGGACTTCTTTTTCCAGCATAGGCGAGTGATCAGAAGTTTTCGTTGCGTTTCACAGTATAAATAAACTACAAAGTTTATTCCTGTGCCATGAATATGTTTTTTTGAATAGTACTTTGTCTTGAAGTATGCAGTATGGTACGATAAGTAGTTCTGTGTGCATTTTTAAGGTGGTAAGGTTTGAGTAGCATAACTATCGTGTAGTTTAAGTTAACAAGTTACAGATTTTTTGAACTGTATGTTCGTTCTATTGCACCTTCCCTAAAGGGACACTGTCTGGTAGTCTAAGGCAGTTTAAGCCTAATGTAGGCTGATTAACCAGGGAAAAACACACACACATACACACCCCCACGTGTATATATATATATATAGGTATGTATGTATATGTTTTGTTGGTTTGTTTTTTTTTAATAGGGTTTCATACATCCTTTTACAGCACTATTGCTAGCTGGTATCTCTCAGATGAAGCCATCAGCTAGGAGAAAAGACTGCGTCTCAAGGGGCTAAAATATATCCTGTCTTTGAAGACAGGACTTGAGCAGGACATACAACGGTTCCCACCTTTTCCCAAAGCAGTAGCAATATTTTTCTTAATTTTCATTACCAGGAAACTGATCCCACTCTGTCTCTTTTCCCTTACGGTATCACTATTACAGCACTAACTTCACGTGGTACAGTTGAGGGAGAAAGTGCATTTGTTATCCATAGCTTGCTTCTTGTATTGACAAGAAATACAATTTACGTAAACTTCTTACTTGGTACTTTTGTATAAGGAAACAGGTTCTGTTTTGATTCATTGACCCTGTGTATAATATAGAAAGGTGTTTCAGTGTGCTATGACTTACCAGTAATTTTGTCTGAGTGTTTGGCCCTGAGTTAAGAAGAATGAGCATCAAGGGAGAACAGTGAATTCCTTATGGATTATTAATGATACATGTAAAAAAATTTCTTTGAAAGAATGTTTTTAAACTGATTCACGTCTCTGTTTTTCTTCCTTTATGGTCAGTTTGGTTTTTTGACTTTCCATTCTAGTTTGCACAGACATAATACTTATGGCCCCTGTATCCCAGGAAGCCACCTCTTGTAACGCACGTTTCGTTTTCCATGTTTCATTTCCATGACATCCTAGCTTGTGCTGCCTGAATAATACTGTGTTGGCATCTTTGTTCTAATGTCCTGTTGTTGCAAGTAGGTGGCCATTAATAGTACTATTTGTTAAATACAACAAGCAGCAAAAGCCAAAATAAAATAAAAGGGCTAGATTATTACTGCATTTCTCTGGCCCCATAGGGAGGTAAGAGGAATAAAGCCTGCTTCTCCCGAAGGAGATTGACTCAGCTTTATTTAAAAAGTTATTGCATTGATACTCTGCTGTGAGAAAGTGACTGAGGAGTAGAAGGGAGTAGCTCTCGCTCCATGCCATCTTCACACTTAGGAATCGCTGCTTGGGTGCGTGAGTGAGCAAGCTATTGTACGGAGTGAAGGAACTAGCTCTTCCCCGGAGCAAAGTGGGAATCAGATGAGGAACTGTTATTCCCCAGCAGCTCATTCCCCAGCCTGCTGCTGAGCCGTTACAGCTATACTCTGTGCCTTAGGACAGGTTGTGAAGTCCCCGTCTAGCCCACGGGGACTATCTCGTAGGGTTCCTCCACATGTGCAATTAAAGCGGTGGTGTGAGTAGTTGATCTGCTGATGCTTGAAGCTTTCTGTACTGGAGGAGTTAACCAAATATACTGCTATAATTTCCTGAGTACATGTCCTTTTATTCTGGAGTAAGTGTGTATGTAGTTCTAGGAGGTTTAACTGTGTAAGAAGCTCTTGCTTGTTTGATAATTACATTATTTAATAACATTCTCTACTGCTCATGTTTTGCTGCTTTTAATCTGCTACAGGTGCACACTCTTCATTTTGATCTGGTCAGTGTTCATTTTTGTTAATTTTCCGTGTATGTCTGGAAAAAAGTGACTTTGGTTTTCTGTTCTGTTCTTGTACTGATATTGTTCAGTCGGTCAGCATAAGGCTGGGGCAAGCATTTATATTCCACAGAGCTAACAACAGACATTCTTACTTAAAGGTCATGCAAGCACTGAATGTGTGTGTGTGTGTAAGGTGGAATTTTTTGGGGATATCTCCTAGTGATAGAGCAATGATGATTTTAAAAAAGAGGAAATTGATGACATTTATTACCAAACTATATATATACACACACACACACACACACACAAAATACGTGTGTGTATATATACGCACATATTAATAGGCCATATTTTGGTCCTAAATTACTTGACAGTGTCCCTTTTAGCATGAATCCTTTGATATGTTTTACCATTAATATAACAGACAATGAAGGAATCAGCTTGTAATGGCATACTAATAGGCATTTACATTTTCTTCATTGATTTGAGAATGGATTAATCATAAATTACAAGGTTTGGGGAGAAGGATTAACCTTGTATATCACTGTATGTTGGTTTACGAATAACAACATAAACAATTTAAATTGGATGATAAAAGAACTATGTTTATGATCTTGTGTCTCCTAGTGTTGTCTTTAGGAAAATTGTGTTTCAAGAAGAAAATAGGACAAGAAAGTATTCCTGTGAAATAACACTTGTATTATTTTTATATTGTACTTGTCAATTTTTAGGATGACGGGAGCTTTTCGTTGTTAATTGAGAAGTACAGTAAAATCTTGCTAATTCGCTGACAGCTAATCAGAGCATCCGATAGGTTTATACACCCCCGATGGTCTCTTCCCCACCTCTCTGCAATGGTCTAAAAAGTACTGTAGCGAGGTCTCATATTAGTAATACTGTACTACTTCACCCAAGTATACTACAGAATCTATACTAGTATACTGGGAGGTAGAAGAAGTCTTGAAAACTAAATTACAGTTGTCAAAATAAATGAACAAAGTACATTTTGTGATGTGACATCTTGCTTTTATTGCCTGCTTCTTCACTATTTTCAAAATTGTCATTTGTAAAGGGTTTCTAAGGCATTGCTGCGAATTATTGGGGTTCTACTGTAACTTTTGGAGTTTATTCTAAAGTATTCATGTTCTCCTATGAAAACTTTCCACCTGGACAGATACATTCTATTCCATGCTTGGTCAGAATATTTTTATAGTATTTGTATCCTATGTAGTAACTATTTGAAATGAACCAGAACATTTGGATGAATCCACTCTGAATTTTGCAGCATTGGATTACTTATGTATGTATATTTGCTAACTTTTCCTGGCTTTGAGAGCTTTGATTTTTGTTCTTCTTTGTTTGCTTGTTTAAATACCATTACAAATCGCAGGGAAAATCCTAATACTCCTGGGAATCCGTTTGGAAATTTTAACAGGCAGAAATATGCTTATGCAGTCGGTACCAGTACACATGTGAACTTTCAAATTACATGGTTGGTACTGAAGCAAATGAATAATGTTACAGTTTCCTAGTGTTAAATGTTTTACTAAAATGAAGCCTTGTAACTTTGAAAGTTCATTCAACTTACGGTAATGCATGTTTATGTTAGGCATGTAATGCATTTAGCTGAAACTCACTTTGCAAAGGACAAGTACTAAGAAAGTATTACTGCTAATGAAAAGACATGTCTTTAAGTTAAAATTTAAACTTTTGTTCAATTTCAATTTGCTTTGTGTCAGGGAAATAAATTTATAGTCGCTTTTGCTCTACTCAGCATATAAAACCTTACGTTTCCTTTTTGAAATTACATCTTTTGGTAGGAAACACAAACTGAGGCAAGCAAACATTTCTAAGAGTTGTTTCTTGCTTTCCTTAATCCAATGGATGGAAAGGTAATATTGTGTAAACAACATTGTTTTATTTTTTTATGCAATATCATGCTGTAAATATGATCTATCAAATAAGGATGTACCTATGATTGAATCTTTGATTCTGCACAGCTAGAGTTTATATATAAATATAAATGTGTCTTGACAATCAAGGACTTATGTCAGTCTTCCTTTATGACGTTTCTTATTGTTACGCATTCCATTTGTTTGACTTGAGTATTTGTATTGTCTGTACAGTATGTAATGTTTTTATAGCTTGTTTAAAAAACAAACAAAAAAGCCTGTAAATACATACGAACTGATCACAGTACCGCTCTGTTAGAAGGCATGTGATGATGTACTGTTTGTAAGCAATAATACACGACAGTGCTAACTTTACAAGTAGCACAAGGATAAGTTCCAAAAATACCTTTGGGAGTCAATAGCCTTGTTTGAGTTAATGAATATTCTTAATCATTTTTTTATAAATAAATTCAAATGTCCTCCTGCTGGAGTATATAACATTGTTTACACAGCACAATTTCAGTCACAGAGGGGACAGTCTTTAGATCTATGGCTTCATCCGTACACACTTTGAGTAAGAAATGAATGGCTTGGCTGCACGTCTGCAAGATGAGGAAGACTGCAAAAGTTGAATAGCTGTGTCTCTAAAGGATGAGAGATACTATTCTGCTTCTGTGCTGATTCCTGACAATTCCTCTACTTAAATTTGGAGTCTTTAAGTCCTGATATTGAACTGATGAGACTTGGGCCTCCCGTAGAAAGGAGTAGTTCTCTTCTTATTTCATATGCAGATAAACAGTGAACTTGTAAGTCACCTCTTCCTTTGAGTTGCGTATTTTTCAAATTATGAGCTATGAGATGATGAGATGGCTTTATTCCGATAAACTAAACATCAAACTTATAGTTTGAATTGAATAGGTAGACTGTACAGAGCAGCATAACTATTTGAACAGTCATCACTGCTTTAGACCCCCCCCCCAATTTATAAATGTATATGACCTACATTTTATAGAAAAAAATGTTTTTAAATGCTAGTCATTTATATAATATGTGCTTTGAAGGATTTGCTAGTCCACTTCTGTCACTTTTAGTACACTGGTATCTTTTATATGTAATGTATGCTTTTTATTATTATTATTATTATTATTATTATTATTATTATTATTATTATTGTAGTAAAGCATTTCAGTAGGAGGAATTTTGCAACAGTATGAGGGGTTGAAATTTTCATTGTCAGAAATGGATTATACTGGACTTTGTCTGTGTAGTCTTGTCTTTCTTTTAATGCTGTCTGGAAGGGAACTTGGTATTCAATAAAGCAAGTGACCTCCTTTTATTTTGAAGGCATACTATGTAGTGCTGAATTGGATCTGGAAATGCGATGAATTTGAAGACGGAGAAATTAGTACAAAATCTAGTGTACAGAAGAAATTGTGTTACGAAAAACCTGATGATATATATAGTGGAACACTGTTACAGTGCATTTTCTGATATAGTGTTATTTTCTTGAAGTCCATATGCCTTCTTTGTATTTCAATTAATAATAAAAAAAAAACCCGTATAGATAAATTTAGGATAATAGGTTTATTTCAATGAGTATACAGTATTTCTTTATCCTACAACATCTATTCCGTCCCTTTATTATCAGACAAATGACCGTAACCTGAATTCCATCAGTAAAAGTATGTATATAGGTGAGAGATGGTTTTGTAGGAACCTGAAAAGTATGAATTTGTATATTCCTTATGTTTCTGACAGAAATCAGTACGTGAGTCTTTCTTTATTCCTGTGAAATGAGGAATTTCCTGATATCAAGAGTGTGTGTGCGTGTGTGTGTGTGTGTATGTATGTATGTAGGTACATGAAAGATGTTTAGGTCTCACGGCAAAAATGATACAAGGATAAAAGATGTAATGTAGTTCAACACATCACTTAACATTTAATATGTAAAAGAAACATTTAAATTTCATAATTCAAAAAAGACAAAAATAGTTTTGCAGGAAACAAAACTATTTGGATAGCAGGCTTGACCAAATTATTTTTTTTTGTTAAACTTGATATATTTTAAATGATTCTATTTCTGCCTTTATTTCTGCCCTAAAAGCAACTTAAAATATTTTGGGAGTTACTCTTCCTGTTCATTTGACTGTGAGTGTAATTTATATCATGGTTTACAAAATGTGGCATGAAGGATTGGATTGTTTTATCTGTATAATACAATGAAAGACTGCTTTTTTTTTTTTTTTTTTACATAATCATGGTGAATGGTATTGTATTCTTAGGATTGATTTATTCATTAAGTGACTTAATGAGTTTCATCACTTTTGACATTGTTTTCTTAATGGTTAACTTAGTCTTTTTGGGTTTATAATACCCTTCTATGTATTGTGATACTAAGGGAAGTTATGTTTTTGCTTTATTTTTAATTAAACTAATAGTTTGATAATTTATATTTGCAAATGATGCATTTTAAATGTGGTCACTTGCTGTTTGAAAAATAAAAATATAGAATACTGTTTTATGAATAGACTTAGCAGTATTTTTCATGTTAGATAATTTCAAACAAAATCTTAATGAGACAGATGAAGGCATGTAAAGAATACAGATTGTTGTGCAAGAACTGAAGTGGATACTTTCAACAATTAAATGAAATATTTAAATATTTGATTTGAGACACAAAACTGAATTGGGTTTTCTTCCCCTTTGGATATCCTTGCCTCCTTTGATTATAGAAAACAGAATATCTGACCTTAATTTTAACCCTGGACTTCTTAGAAGATTGCACTGGAATCACTTTAATAGAAACACCTAGTATTAGACCGGCTTTCCTTTTGTGATTCTTGTTTACGCTAGAGGGAATTTATTCAGTGCCAGCAACTCTTCATGCAAATGAGAATCAGGACTCTGTTTTAATCTCAGTTGCAAGAAAAGTGAACTTTATTACTCGAGTTTTTAGTCTACTGGGTAACAATGTGCCATGTATGCACTACATCATTTTGTCGCGTGTGTAGTATACAGAGTATTTAATATGTAACATAGATTTTTCTATCATTGAAGCAAATATGTAAAAAAACATTGAAGATCATAGCATTTATGCACTTACAAAACCAGAAATGTGCCCTGTAGCATTAATTACTGATAATTTAGTTTTCTCGCCTTTATTTATTCATGTGTTAAAGGCATTGTTTTCCCTGAATCTTTTGGTAGGATCACTTCTGATAAAGACTTGATTTTTGTGAAATGCGTGGCTCTCTTGATTTTACTTCGTGCAAGAACAAGTTTTGTATAAGAAAATGTTGAAAGTCGCACACCACCTCTTAAAGAGAAAAAAAACCCAGTGAACTTCTGTGCTAAAACTTGAGCCATGATCAGACGAGCGCTGCAAAGAGCTGTGTGGCTCTAGGACGTCGGTGGCTCCCCGCCTGGTGGGTACGGCCCCGCTCCGGGAGCCCGCAGAGTCGCTACCTGGGCGCTCTCCACCAGCCACCTCGGGGAACCCCCTCTGGGCAGCGGTGGCTGCGTGAGAGGAGAGGAGCCGTTCGCCTGGCCTTAGCCTAAACCCCTTCTGAGGATGTTTAACCCAGCTGACTGAATTTGCATGGTAGCAGAGGAAGGGCACTCAAGAGATTTGCTCTAGTGTCTTACCCAGGGGACAGCAGCCCTAGCAGAGGGGGTTGCACGCAGCCACAGGGCAGTAACACGTTAAATCAGCGCAGGCGTTTCGGCAGGGACTGTTTGACATCGGCCTCGGGAAGGCCGCCCTTACTGAGTCCCTCTGAGCTGCGTGAGGCCATAGGCATTGCTGTCTCCTAGTGCCTTTATGTACTTCGGAAGCATGGAGTGAATACAGCAGTATGGCGCTATGACTTTGTTTCACTGTTACTCTATTGTCCCTATTTTGGTATTGTTTTTAAAACAGCCTATCAAGAACTTAACGTGGTATGTTAACATCCAGCCAGTATAGTAACTACTTTTAATGGTTTCATGTTTAATAGTTTTAAATTGGGGGTGCACTTTGCAATATGCCTGAGTCAGCAGTGTCCGCGTACTCAGCCACCCTGCTTGTCTTTAGTTTTGTTATGTTCGCTTACGTTAGTTTGTTTGTTTTAATTGTGTGGTGGAAATAAGAAATCAAAGCTGATAGTTTCTGCTTATTGACTTTCAGGATTAAAATTGTCAAATAGTAAAGTGGTACTGAAAATAAGACATTTTTCAATATTTTGATGTTAAAAACAATTGCCAGAACCTACATTTTGTGTTGAGTGAGAAAAATAATCCATTAAATTACTTTTTTTTTTTTTTTGGCTAGGAGAAGGAAACAGTTTTCTGTTAAAATGATTGGTTATTTGTTTATTTAGAGGGTTAGAAAAAATCTCTGAAACTAATATTTGTCTTGCACTGCACAGGAGAAACTATTTTGTAGCTCCAGAATAGGCAGCAGTTTATGAAAGTAGAGAGATTTGGAGGTGGGTTGGTTTAGGGAGGTAGTCTGGAAGAGTGTCCAATTTGTTGGTTATCATCTGTGTTGCACTTGCCGAATCAACAGAAGATAGTCTCCTATAGAATATTGTTTGCTTTTTTGTCTGCTTTAGTTGTCACGATACGGAGTTTAAAGAAGAGAGCTTTCCTCTGGAACGGGGGGTTAAAACGGAGCCCACGTGTGTTGTCCTTTCAGAAGCCAGCAGCCCTGCCCTGGTCGCTCAGGTAAGTTGCCTCCTCCGCAGCGTCCTTCCCCTTTCACATCAGGGCTGGTCTTCAGGTTTATGACATCCCTCCCGCAGCATCTGCTCTAGCTTTGGAATTTCAAAGGTAGTCGAATGCATGCACATACGAGTCACTGGCAGAAATTAAATACGATGGTTTGGTGAGGTTCCATCTTAAAATGTGTGCATGTGCGTATCTTTTGCAGTCTAGCCAACTACATCACTCGCCAGCGTCGGCAGCCATGCACATCATGCAAAAAGCATGGGATCTAGTTCCTCCATCCATTACTTGTACTTGCTTCTGGGTGTTTGCTGGGTGTACAAGTAACTGCTGTTTTTTCCACTTGGAGTCCATCTCCCTGGGCAGCTCTACCTGTCTTACGCAGGAGAGCCAAGAATTGTACGCTGCTGCCTGCTGGTAGCAAAGCGGCTTGGCTTTTGTTTGGCCAGCGGCTGCACCTTTCAAGCCTCTCAGCTAGAAATGTGGGTGCCTAGTCCCAAACCAAGCTTTGTGCTGCTATCTTTTGACAGAGGTCAGTGCATTGGTAGTAGTTTCTGCGTAGCTGCCTTTATTTAGGGGAGGTGATACCTTCTCAGCTGCACAGCCCAAGAGAGGTAAGCTGGCCCAGCTGTAAAAGTGCAAGCTGTGCCACTGAACACGTTAGTTTTCACTTCTATGTGCATATACATTTTTTTCCTCATGGTCAGATGTGGTCGTTAGTGCCATTTCAGAGAGGCAGAAGTAACAGAGCTTTTGTAACTGCTGTTAGATGAAAAGCACTAGCCTGGCCTAAGTGAAACCAAGAGGATTCCATTATTTTAGCAGTATAACTTAAAAAAAAAAAAATTTCTGTGTTGTAATATGAATAATGACTATTCAAGAGGTATGATTTTTACGCTCTGAAAGCTCTTCAGGAGTAGCACTTCCTTAATCGGTCTGTCTTGTCACAAGATAAACTGAGTCACAAGAGATGATAAAGCAACGACTACGAGTGCTGGGAATATGTTCAGGGTAACTGCAAGGTAATCTCGACCATGAAGTAATGTGTAAGAACGAAGCAGAGGATGTCATCGGAAGCTCAAAGGATGACTTGTTTGTTTTCTCTCAAGTCCTGTGTTTTCTTCCATTTGTCTTGCCAGTTCCTGAAATCATCTTTGTTACAAAGCTGATGATAGGCAGATCAGAGCAGCCTAAGAAAGTTACAGCTCAGAAAGACGGATAAGCAAGTGCCTTGCTTATACCAGTGTGCTAAAGTGAGCTTTTCCTCCAGAACAGGAGTCAGAAAGGAGGATTTTCTTTAAGACGGTATTTGTTAGCTTAAAGGAAAGTGTCAAATCAAACAGGATGATCAGTCACCTAGCCGAACGCGTAGCTAGAGCGGTAGATGTTGCAGCTACTTGAAAATGAGCCATGAAGACAGCACGAGTCCCCCCGTCGGGTACGGAAACGTGCTTTGGCAGTGTTGGCTCTCACAGAGTAACTCCGTGTCGCCTGAAAGCCCGTTCCGAGGAATTGGAACAAGAATGTTGTTTGGTGGTGCTCAGGTACTATATCAATAACTGCTGCATTCACGCACTGAACAAAATTAAGTAAAATGCATTTTAAAAGCGAAGTATTTTACAGTTCACAGCTATGAGTGAACCTGAACAGAAAAAGGCTGGCTCTTCATTTAGTCTAGGAACATACTCTTTACGTGTAACAGCCTGTTTTACTGTTGATCTAGGGTTTGTCTGTAGGTCATTAAGCGATGTGATTAGCTAAATCGTGTAGTTTATTCACAGTTCTGTCCTCACGTAAAGTGCGTGCTGTGTGTGCACATGGAAGCTGGCTTGCATGTTGCTGTGTTAGGAAAGACAGGTATGTCTGGCAACTGAAGGAGACCATGCTGAGGTATGTGATAATTAACATCCATTCTACCAAGAATCAATCCTTTCCACATTTCACGGGATTGCTCAGACCTGTGGACGTTTCAAATTCACATCTTCTCTTGCTGACTGACCTCTGTGCTGCTACTTTCCCTGTTTCTGGGGGCCACGTTTGTATCTTTGACACCCCTGTATTTTTCCCTTCGCCTGTTCTATCCCACATAACTTCTTGTCACCTCCTTCACTCTCTTAAATCCATCTCCAGACTCCATCCCCTGGAGCAGTTTCCACCGAGTGACACCATATGGACTATCGAAAGTCTCAAATCACAGTTGAGGATGTCTGATATTCGGGTGTGCCAGGCTTCGGATGGTCCATATGACAGTCACGAGGACCTACGTAGCTTGAGGGGGAGGATTCCTGCCAGCCTCTGGAACTCACAGCGTTCGTTGCTAGCCCTGAAAGCACCCAAGAATTAGACTTTGATAAAACAATTTCAGCTTTTAGTTGCATTTTCCCCCCTTTTCCTCCCAGTAGAGCTAAAGGGCCGGCCTTGTTCAATATCTTTATCAATGATCTGGATGAGGAGATCGAGTGCACCCTCAGTAAGTTTGCAGACGACACCAAGTTGGGCGGGAGTGTTGATCTGCTCGAGGGTAGAAGGCTCTGCAGAGGGACCTGGACAGGCTGGATCGATGGGACGAGGCCAACCGTATGAGGTTCAACAAGGCCAAGTGCCAGATCCTGCACTTTGGCCACAACAACCCCATGCAGCGCTACAGGCTTGGGGAAGAGTGGCTGGAAAGCTGCCTGTCGGAAAAGGACCTGGGGGTGTTGGTCGACAGCCGGCTGAACATGAGCCGGCAGTGTGCCCAGGCGGCCAAGAAGGCCAATGGCATCCTGGCCTGTATCAGAAATAGTGTGGCCAGCAGGAGTAGGGAAGTGATCGTGCCCCTGTACTCGGCACTGGTGAGGCCGCACCTCAAATACTGTGTTCAGTTTTGGGCCCCTCACTACAAGAAGGACGTCGAGGTGCTGGAGCGTGTCCAGAGAAGGGCAACGAGGCTGGTGAGGGGTCTGGAGAACAAGTCTTATGAGGAGCGGCTGAGGGAACTGGGGTTGTTTAGCCTGGAGAAAAGGAGGCTGAGGGGAGACCTCATCGCTCTCTACAACTACCTGAAAGGAGGTTGTAGCGAGGTGGGTGTTGGTCTCTTCTCCCAAGTAACAAGCGATAGGACGAGAGGAAATGGCCTCAAGTTGCGCCAGGGGAGGTTTAGATTGGACATGAGGGAAAATTTCTTTACTGAAAGAGCGGTTAAACATTGGAACAGGCTGCCCAGGGAAGTGGTGGAGTCCCCATCCCTGGAGGTATTTAAAAGACGTGTAGATGAGGCGCTTAGGGACATGGTTTAGTGGGCATGGTGGTGTTGGGTTGACGGTTGGACTCGATGATCTTAGAGGTCTTTTCCAACCTTAATGATTCTATGAGTCTATGATTCTAAAGTACTCAGCATAAGGAGAGAGAATTTTTAATTAGGCTTTTTAAAGAACTTTCTCAAATGGTTTGCGATGGTTTTCCTGGAAGGTGCTGTAGACCTCGGAGCGCTGTGGAGGAAGGCTTGCATGAATACACTGATGGCTGAGCCAGCTGTGAGTCACGCAGCCATCCCAAGCGTGCGCTGGGGGAATTTATACCATTCCACATCATCACATATTTGTTATGAGTAATCTAAGTTAGAGCCGCTTCTCTTGCATTCGGGTTACCTCTTTATTTTCAAAGCCTGTTCTTCAAAGAAAGCAAACCGCTTTGCACATGACTGCCCCTTGTTGATTGCCCTTGGAGAAGTGACAGTGTGTGTCAGTCTATGGTTTTGCTCATGTGCCGAGTATGGAAAAGCAGCGTGCTCCTCAGAAACGCACGCAGCCCCGCTGAAGGAGTGCTGCCAGCTGGATTCTCTTGCCAAGAAGGAAAATGTTGAAAATTGCCATGACTTAAACAGGACCAGACGGAGACCAACGCCGAGCACTCCTGAAAGCGCTTTTTAACAGCAGTGCTTGGCGATTTTCATGAGTCAGTGTGGTCCTTGAAAATACCTTTTGCTGGATTTCTGCAGTGGTTATTTCCAGCGGGGAGGCAGGATTTCCTAAAGGAGTGTTCAGCAGTGGGGGGTGGCAGCGGCAACTGCCCCAAGAAACTTCTTTAGCTCTTGCTTAGCGTGCGCATGTGTGTGTGGGGGCAGACGTGCCTGCAGGCAAGCCACAGGACTCGGTCCTTAGTGAATTAGCAAGTCTTCACCAGTTGTGCAACAAATCGAAGATACTTATTTCAGATTTTGCACTGGCCCTCAAGGTCAGAGAATCTGGCTGAACCTGTTCCCTGGTAGTTGTGAAGAGTGTAAAGAGAAGGGAGCCAGAGGAGAGCTTCCAAAATATTCCAGGAATGGGGTATCTTGGGGCGATGCCTGCCGATTTTCTCAGTTAGGCTTCATCCTCCTTGGAGAAGTTGTCTGTCTTCTCTGAACTCTTGCCTTCCTTTTCTGCCACTCGCTTGTCCTTGCTGCTTCTGTCCAACAGTAAAGGCTTGTTTACGCTTTCTCTCTGCGGGACACTGGAAAATCGAAGCAGGTTCGCTAGATTACATGGATGTCTTGTATGGATACTTTATTGAAAACTTAAAATGGCCCTAATCATTTTGCCTTACTTCATTTTGGAAGTAAACGAAGTCAGTGGATGCTATTCAAGTTCTAAGGAAGGGTGTCTAGCTTTAGATTGATCCTATTTACACTCAGACTATCCAAAATTCATGCCTTTAAGGCAGATGGAGTTTTGTCTACGCAGGGTCACAGGGTTTCTTGGCAGCCCTGAACAGGGAAGTTACGCTGAAGTGAGTTCGTATTGAAACCAGGTTGTGACCGCTCCTATGCGGAATCGGGAGTCCCGTTTCCCTGTGGCTGGCAGCTTTCCCTCCTGCTGAAACCGAGCAGCTATGAATTTTATTATTTATTTTTTTTGTCAGACTCCTGAGAATTTCCGATTTAGTGGAAGTCTGCTCCTAAACCCTAATTAGTTCGGTTTCCTACATTCAGCGACGCGCGTGCCGCTGCCGAGCGCTTTGGCACTGAAGTGCCTCAGCCCCCCCCCCCCCCCCCCCCCCGAAGAAATAACCGGCGTGTTCCCTGAGCGCGAGTGGAAACCGTCAAAAACACGTAGATAAGCCTGAGCAGGTAGGCAGGGGGCTCCCCGCCGCGGAGGTCCAGCTCCGTGCCCGGCCGCAGCACGGCCCGCCGGGGCGGCGGGGGGGGGGGGGGGGGGGGGGCAGCGCTGCCCGGGCAGACGTGGCAGCCGCCCGGGGCCGGCCCAGCGCGGGAGGCGGCGCCGCGGGAGAGCGGGCCGGGGGCGGCGGCCGGCGGGGAAGGAGGGAGGGCCCGGGCGCCGCCAGGTGAGTGGGGCCGGGGCGGCGGGGGCACCCGCGCCCCCCCCCCCCCCCCCCAACGGGGCCGAGCCCGGGGGCGGGGGGACAAGCCTAAGCGGCGGGGGCAGCCCGGGGACCGCGCAGGTGGCACCTTGCTTTGCTTTGCCCGCTGCTCCCTCCGGCTGGGGCATTGCGGTAGCTCGCTGGGGGGGGGGCGGGGAGAGAAACGGGGGAAAGAAAAGGTAAAAAATAAAAAGGGGGGGGGGGAAGGCAAAAAAAAAAAAGTAAAAAAAGCAAAAAAAAAAAAAGGCAAAAAAAAGGCAAAAAAAAAGCAAAAAAGCAGGAAAAAAGTAAAAAAAAGACAAAACAAAAGCAAAAAAAGGCAAAAAAAAAAAAAAAAGAAAAAACCAGACAGGGAAAAAAAGGAAAGCAAAAAAAGGAAAGCAAAAAAAAAAAAAGGAAAAAAAGCAAAAAAAGGAAAGCAAAAAAAAGGAGGGAAAAAAGCAAAAAAGGCAAAAAAATAGAAAAAAGCAAAAAAAGGAAAGCAAAGGAAGGAAGGAAAAAGGCAAAAAAGGGCAAAAAAAAAAGGGGGAAAAAACGGCAAAAAAAGGAAAAGCAAAAAAAGGAGGGAAAAAAGGCAAAAAAAAGGGAAAATGAAAAAAAGAAGAGCGAGCAGGTACTTGAAGCGTTTTCCGGGAAGGGGTGGGCACAGCCCCGGTGCGGCGATGGGCCGAGCCGAGCCGGGCCGGGCCGGCAGCCCCGAGCGGGGCCAGCGGGCGGAGGCACGACCGTGTTGGCACCGCCGCGGCCTCTGCAAAACCAAAGCCGTCTGACCGCACCGGGAAGTTAAAGCTGCTGGGGTGAGCCCGGGCTTGCTTCCCACCTCTCGTGTTCCGCAGCGTTAGTTACGCTGCAGAGATAAGTAAAAACAAAAGGAGTTTGGTAATTGTCCTGGCTATTGCAGTAAATGAATAACTGGGAATAACCGAGCGCTCGGATGTGTGACGTTACCTTTGCTGCACTGATGGCTGCTTTATTTCCCCTTAATTCCTGCCTTCCTCAGGGTCCCCTAAATTAGGTGTTTTTAAGAACTTGACCTGGAGAGGAGTTGAGGGGATTTATTAAAACTAAAGTGCTGTTGGCTCCTGGGTCCCTTGAGGGAGGGAGGCTTGAAGTACCTCCTCTGGCAGGGACGGAGGCTTCGGAGGTCGTGGGACCACACGCAGTTGTGCTTGGGAAGGCGTTAACCTTTCCTCTTCAAAATCAGCCAGCTGTTGAGTAGCTCAGAGCAGCGACGCTTAGCTCAGAAATTGCTTTAATGTGACGATTAATAAAATATTATTGCTTTGAAAGGATGCGGAGGGCACAGAAATGTCATCTGTAGGAATCTGGTTTTGTAATTAAATATAGAAGTGTCGCAGGAGAAGGAGACGAGCCTTTGTAATGTTTCTGCGAGGAGGTTTGCTGATGCTCTTCTGTTCTCTCTAGTGCTAAACGGTATGGAAAGTTTAAAACAAGCGTTCTTCTTTAATTTATAGACTGGTTAGCGTCTTTGGCAGAAACTTTAGGAAAAGTAGTATCAATTAACTTTTGAGCTAGAGGCTCGCTTATATTAGAGGAAAATTGTGCCTGTTTGGTTTTTTTGGCAGACTAGCCTGTATAGCAGAAAAAGCTTCCGCTGGGTTGGTGACCTAGATAGATAATACTGCCGCAAAACATCTCTGTGCTGTGCAGTAACTTGGAAACCACGCTGCGCTGGTAGCATGCTGCATGGGACAAGAAGGCGGCTCCTGCCTCAAAGACTTTCCACTTTCAGACCCTAAACTGCAAAAATACGTGCACGTCGCGTGGATCGGGATGTGGCTGCGCATGCAGCGTCCGTGCTGGCATGTTTGTTCAGCTCTCGCTTCTGCGCTTTACACCCCTTCCTGTGTTTGCTTCGGTTACCTCGTAGGGCTGAATGGTTCCATACGTTGAAGAGGGATGTAAACAATTGCAGGATTAAGTAATAAGGTATTGGGCGGTTGGAAGCGCCGCAGAGGAGCAACAGTGGAGAGGCAATTTCCTGCGATTGCGGAGGAGAAAGCTCTTACACCAAGGGGAGCGGGGCTAAGCGGAAAGGGCACGGAAGCACAGGGCAGGAGAGGGGTTTTAACGCTGAGAAAAAGGAAGGAAATTGTGAGATAAGGGGGTTTAAATGTCTTGGAGGGTAACGTTTCCTGCAAGGTGAGCTCCAGGTCTGAAATCCACGCGTGGAGCCCTTCTCTCTGCATATTGCAAGTTTCAGATTGATAATACGGGTGCATCAAACCTACCCATGCTGTTACACACAGGGTGTGCTGAACGAGCGGCTTCAGCCACCCTGAGCTGCTGCAAGGGGTCGGGGCCACCTCCTTCTGGGCTCCCTGGGTGGAGTGGTTTAGGAGAGCTGGGGGCTGCAGGGCTGCAGCCTCCCTGTTCTTTCTACATCCAGCTGGAACTGCTGTGAAAGACAGGAGTTTGGATGACCGCAGTGAATCCTTTACTGAGTGAAATCTCTGGCGAGGAAGGGCTGCGTTGGGGAATCTTAGGAGAATATGGCTCTTCAATTGTAATCTTCAATGTTGTGTATTTTCTTCCTTTTTTTATTACTATGGCTATTTGCATGAAAACATGAGCTTTGTTTCTTTAGAGTTCATCTGCTCCTGCTGCCTTTGCCCTGCTTGAAGCCCCAATCTCCCTGTAACAGCAACCATTTGTGATATTGTGAAGGGTTATTTGCTTCAAAAAGAGGGGAGGGAGCAGCAGGGAATCAATGAACTCTTACGGCTTTGGTGCTGCATAACTGGCCATGTGGACAGGGTGAAAAAAACCCTCACGTGCTGGCCATTGTACCCCAGCTGCAGGAGACCTTCTGCAGCTGAAACACCGTGGTGGAGCAGTGGCAGCATTGGTTATTTATTACAGGGTATTTAAAAGTAGACTAATAAGGGCAGGATCATAGAATCATAGAATCATTAAAGTTGGAAAAGACCTCTAAGATCATCGAGTCCAATCGTCAATCCAACACCACCATGCCCACTAAACCATGTCCCTAAGTGCCTCATCTACTCATCTTTTAAATACCTCCAGGGATGGGGACTCCACCACTTCCCTGGGCAGCCTGTTCCAATGTTTAACCACTCTTTCAGTAAAGACATTTTTCCTCACGTCCAATCTAAACCTCCCCTGGCACAACTTGAGGCCATTTCCTCTCGTCCTATCGCTTGTTTCTTGGGAGAAGAGACCGACACCCACCTCGCTACAACCTCCTTTCAGGTAGTTGTAGAGAGCGATGAGGTCTCCCCTGAGCCTCCTTTTCTCCAGGCTAAACAGTCCCAGTTCCCTCAGCCGCTCCTCATAAGACTTGTTCTCCAGACCAAGTGGGATTCAAGAGCTGGGATTCAGACCGTGATGAAGAAATCCTGAGTGACCCAAAGTAGTTCCTGTGTGTCTCTGTCCCTGTGAAATGGGAAAAGCACATTTCTGTTGGTTGTCTTGTCTCCATAGCTTGCAAGCTTGAGGAGTCAGAGATTCCTACACTGTGCCCTGGTAAGTTGGGTCTGTGGTCTCAGATAAGGTGTCCAGCCATTGGTACAAGCCTTGTGTGATCATGGTTGGTTCTTATAAGCATGTGAGCTCAACTGGCCAGGAAACTGTGTTGGCCCCAGGAGAGCCAATGATCCAGACAAACTGCCCTCTCCACAGCTGTGGAGCATGTCTTGCTTCCCTCTGGCTGCAGCCCTCTGTGTTACCTAGGCATGGTGTAGCTGTGCTGAGAAACAGCCAGAAAGGCTCTGTTGGCAACTGGCATGGGAGGCTGTGGGCAACTGGTTGATGGCCATCACAAGACCATTTGGGGGAAATTAAGACTTGCAGCCAGCTGGAGGGAGGTGTATAAAAGCCGCTCTCCACAATTAGAGGGAGATCTTCCTATGAAAACCAGCCCACGGAGGAGAGGAACCAGCAATTTTGAGGCAGAGGAACGCTTGTGCTAGCTTTCCCCGTCTGTAAAGATGTGTTAAGTTATCTTTGAAATAAAGCCTGATGCTGCTTTCTTGGTACGTAAATGGTGTTGAATTAAGCCTGACCCACTGCCAGAGCCTGCCTGTGGCAGGTACAAATTTGAAGTCGGGCCACTACAGGCAAGATGACTGTACCCCCAAGGGTGGGTATGACCATGAAGAAAGGCTCCTGCTCATCGGTGCAGGGGATGTGGCTGAGAGCATGAAGAATGCAGACTGTGGGTCTGTGGTGGTGGACACCTTCAGCTGTTCCAGTTCTATCTCTCTGTCATACTGGAAGAGGGTCATAGCGGGGTGACGAGGTCACTTGTCGGGGAGAGGTTACATCGGCAGGTCTCTGGTTTGCAAAAGGTACAGCTGAAGGGGATGTGATCAAGGCTGTGAAGTGATTAGTGGTGTTGGGAAGTAAATAGTTCATGTGTCCCATGTCACTGGAGGACAGGAGCATGCAATGAAATTACCAGGCACCAGATTTAAAACCAATGAAAGGAAATACTTTTCCCAGACAGCACACAGGGAAGCTGTGGAGCCAGTGCTGCAGAATGCTGGGGACGCCAGGGGTGTGGATAGATTCAGAAAAGGCCACCAAGGGCTGTTAAACATGGGGCTGATGATAGAGCCTGTGCCGCGGGCAGGCCCTGGGAGGGTGCTGGGGGAGTATTGCTCTCTGCTTGCTGTGGTTCAGTATCTGCTACGAGCCGCTGTCAGCTCCGTCTGAGTAATAGCCTTGTGCTTCTGCAGACTAAGAAAGCAACAGTTATGTCTTCTGTCTTTCCTGCTTTCACAGTAAAGTGCAATAAAACCATGAATCTTCTACAACGGAGCATCCAGCACTGCAGGAATTTGACCAAGGAGAATAGCTGATATTCTGCTTGGATCAGCCTCCCCTGTTGTAGAGCTGCGCGTTGGGCAGGCAGAGGCAACGCGAAGGATACGATGTTCAGCCTGAATGGTGCCAGAAGTGAGGGATATGTCCAAGAGCTGTTCCACGAGGAAGCACAGCAGGTATGCAGGAGAGCATTTCCCTTCATAGCCCAAGTTTCCATCTCCGTGGTCTCTGTACCTACTCCTGGTCACCTCTGTGGCAGGTAAACAGGACTGAAGTAGCAAAACTGCCCGTCTTTTTGCTACGTAAACCTGAGATGTATTATTTAGAAAGGGAAAGAGGGGACTTGGTTTCCAGAGGGCAGGAGAGAGCAGTTGCAATAGGAAAACTGCTGTTTCCCTGGAGTTTCAGGTCTCAGGTCCAGCAGCTCTGAAGTTCTCTGGTGCCCCAAGTACCAGAGTCCCGTGTCTCCTCTAGAAGCGTAGTGTCCTGGTCAGAGATGACTGTGTGTGATGGGAAGACCATCTTAACCTACTCTGTCAGTCCCAGTTGGTCCAGCCTCATTTGTCATCTCATCTAAGAGACTTCTCCAGTGCACTGAGGACCCTGCTTGTCTTGGTGGGGTGCTTGGCAGGGACAGAAGGAGAAGCACAGTGTATAGCTGTAGGCTCTGTAAAAGACCCCTTGAATCGTGTTTTTGGTTCATGTAACGTTGCCAATGGGGTTAATTCGGTGAGTCTGAGTAGGATTCTGTTGCTGCTTATCCTACAAGAATATAAATAGGGTATTACAGGGAACCCTCTCTTTCAGGGCCCAGGGATCCCGACAGCTCTGCTGCACCTTCGTCTTAGAGACAACTTGCAGCAAAGTGGTGTCTTAGCAGCTGTTGGTGGCCATCCCACTGTTGGTGGCTGGCTGTTGCACCACTTCTACAGCCTGCCTGTAAAGCATGAGAGGTAAAACTGAAGGCTCTGCTTTCCTTTAGGTATCTCAAACACAGACCAAGCCCTGGTGGAAGATCCAGCTGTTTGTGTGGGAGCCGGTGCTTTTTGGAACATGGGATGGCGTCTTCACCTCCTGCATGATCAACATTTTTGGAGTAGTTCTTTTCCTGAGGACGGGATGGCTCGTGGTGAGTGAGTGCTGACTTGGTTGAATGTGTGAATAGGCATTTTCCTCCTCACCTCCTTACCTCGTATCTCCATGACCACCCAAGTGTTTTGGATTCTGTGCTGTTCATTGTAGGTGTTGCTTACGTCCTCTGGTATTTTGTAGCATTTCAAAAAGTTCCACTAAAATGTAAAGCTGAAGTGGTCTTTGTGAGTGGTTTCCTATTTTAGCTTTAGGAAAGAAAAAGAAAAACACAACAACCAACCTTGACAATGAACAGGGACACCCTGGTGTTGTATTGTTGAGACAAAATAACCGCTTTTCAGGTAAAGCATATTGCCGTAGTTACAGCTACTCAGCCATCTTCCTAACACCACTGAAGCAGGTCTCTTCCAAATGTGTCAGTGTTAGAGTCCCCGATGTCTTCAATGGAGAGTCCTCAGTCAGGTGAAATTGTCATCGCTGTCAAAGGGACTTCCACTTGTGGATCCAGAACAGTATCTCACTGAGGGTCAGAGCCTGGAAGAGTCTCTCTGCTCCCCTTCTCATGCAAAACATTGTGTTGTCCCTTAAAATTTCCCCTTAGAAGAAGGAAAGCTCCCCCAGGGACAGGTGGGATTTGAGCGTCGGGCAGAGTTTGTGTCACAGGCACGAGTTCGTGTCACAGGCACGGTGGACATCTTCCAAAAGGAGCAGGAAGACACTTGCGTTGTAGACAATGCAAGTTTTAGACAGGAAGACACTGTATTGAAAATTGCTTCACTGGAGGCTTTGAGGGGAGCTGCAGTCGTGGTGGTGGAGAAGTCGGGATGATTTTCCTAGCTCCCTTTTCCTCCTGATCTTATTTCCTCCATGTCTCCTTTGAAAGCAAGTTACTGCTGGAGCAAACGCAAATAAAAATAAAGCCAGTAAATAAAAGAAAAACTGAAACAGCTGGAAGCTAGCATAAAAGGGAAGGGAGGAGAAGTCCCTTTTGGGTTGGCAGAGAGCTGCCCTGGCAGAGGACGGTCATGTGTCGAGCTGTTCGCAGAGTCAGGCTTTTGCTATAGATTTCCAGAGCCGGGGCTGGTAAAGCTTTGCAATTCCAGGAGACCCTAATCTTGCTGAAATGTTCGACAACTATTGTAAAGCTGCACTAACCCCTTCCAACACGCATGCATAAGTAAGCATCAGTGTTTAATGGGGGCTTTTTCTTCCCACTTTCTCTGCTTGCTATTGTTGCTGTGAGTCCAGCCTTTCTCCCTGGTCTTCGTGTTAACCCTTTCTTCTGTGGGAACCATTGAATTGCCCATTAACTAGCTGCTGCCATAGCCTGGTGCCACCAGCAGATTCTGGAAAAGCCCAGGGCTACGTGTATGTTTGCATATGTGTGCTTTTTTTTTTTTTTCTTTTTTTAACTGAAGCGTGTTGTATTTATTAACCCTATTAACCTGAGGGTAAGCTGTTGAAGAAAAAGAACAATTGTCCTTTTAAAAAAGGAGTATCGGGTTGTAGCGGGCTGTGGTGCTGACCCAGCCAGCAGCTGCGTTTATAGCAAACCTTGGCTCCATTCCCTACTGACCAGATAAAGCCCCTGTCAAAGGCAGCGGGATGCTGAACCAAAATAGGATTTTATGATGATAGCAACATCCTGGATATGTTTCTGTTGTTTCACAAAAACAAGAAAAGAAAAAAGAGTCTGGGATTTCAACCAACCCCAAAGCTGAGGAGCAGCCTTTTAGTGCTGGTGATAAACAAACCCCATCAAGGCTAGCGTGACCTCAGAAATGAGCATTGCGGGAGCAGGAGGAGAGGGAGCGAGGCTGGAAAGGAGTGATGTGGACATGGCCTGTAATATGAGTAAAGACAGGAGAAGGGAAGCCAGACGTTGACAAAGTGCTGGGCACTGGAGGAGATTTCTGATCGTACAGTTGGAATCACTGTGCACTGGACTGAGCGATTTGTCAGCAGGGGAAGGTGGGCTGGAGCATGAGGGAAAACTTTTGACCCTGGAAAATAAATTACAGCCATGTGCGAGAGCGTTGGAAGGTCCCGAGCTCAGAAGAGGTGCTTGAATGCTTTTGGAGGTACTGAGCACCTTCTCTTTCTGCAAATCCGACCCAAACTGAACCCCCAAAAATAGAGGTGACGCTGGCCCTTAAAGCTGCCAACAGGGACCTGCAGCTGGGTTTGTTCAGAAGCTTTTGCTCTTCACCCCACAGCGAGACCGTGGCTGGTGCAGCAGCTCCTCCCGGGGCCCTCCCTCCGTCCCGAGCAGGAATGAGGTTTTTTTCAGCGGGGCTGAATCCTCTGCACAAAACTCCCCCGAGCACAGGGAGAGCGAGAGCCACCTGCCACTCGGCGCACGTCCTGCAGATAAGGCCCCGCGTGCGCTGGTTTATGAGAGTGTTATTTATCTTCCACGCTGTGTTGCCTTTGGGGTTTTGTTCTTTGGTATCTCATTGTTTGGGAGGATCAGAGTTTTTAAAGGTAAATGTTCTGAAAAATTAAAATGCGAGCTTGATGCTGTTAATACATCAGCTGTCGCAAATCCCAGAGGTTCAATTTCAAAACTACTTTTTGTTATGAAAGTGGGTTTTTTTTAAGCATGTCATTCTAAAACATGCAAATAGGCGGTGATCCCCTGCCCGTGGTGGCTGAATCATTGTTTGACCTCGGTTCTTTTTAAACCAGAGGACAAAATCAGTGATTCATGCAGGAGCGTGGTGACAGAGCAGAACCTGCTCGTGCAAAGGTCTGTCCAGCCCCAGGGCGAGGCAGGTCTTCTTCAAAGGGGCGCTAATAGGAACTGTAAATTTGGCAATCTGTTATGTTAATAAGTAGGGGTGTGTGTTTTTCTTTTAACTTGTAATGACTCCAGATTCATTGATCACTGGTGGCTAGAAGCGGATAGGTCCTTTTTCTGTCTCAACAGAGCTGGTGTGAGTTGATCTTTATTTGATTTCTTTTTTTTCATTCCAGGGAAACACTGGCATTGTAATGGGCATGTTTCTGGTGTCCTTTGTCATCTTGGTTGCCCTGGTGACGGTCTTATCTGGAATTGGGGTGTGTGAGAAGTGCAGCATCGGAAGTGGAGGAGTCTACTCCATGATTTCTACTGTCCTTGGAGGTCAAGTAGGGGGGACCATTGGCCTCCTTTATATTTTTGGCCAGGTAATAAAAAAAAAAAAGTTATTTAAAGAAAATTTAGAAACTTTGCAATGCAGATACTAATCTTGTGCTTTCCTGCCACAGGAAGCAATGCTCCAAGTAAAATCCGAGTAATGCTCCAGTATGCTGGACAGCATGGGAGAGCACCACAGGGAGCATTCAGCCCCGCTCTGCTCCCCAAGAGCAAGCCTGTAAATGGCAATACGCCGCCTGGCATGGGTCACAACGGTGGAGGAACTGGGTGTCTGAACAAGCAAACCGTGCAGGACATGCCCTCCCATCCCAATTTACCCCCATTGCCAGGACATGCCCTTGCTGGCGAGAGATTTGACTTAAACCGAAGCGGGAGAGGCCAGAGTGGCCACCTAAAGCACAGCGAGCAGCTGTGGGTTGGCAGGTTGGCCTTGGTGTGCTCCCCGTGTCCTTAGGGACCAGGCAAGCCTTGGCCGCTTCTCTGCGGGAGCCAGCAGAAGTGGTGCTGGTATGGGAGGAGAGCTGGGCAGCAGTAAGGGCCACAGCTAATGGACTTCTTGAGATCCAAAAGTCACAGTTTTGGGTTTTCTGAAAGGCCCCAAGGAGCCATCATGATGGTAAAGCACCGAAATACACAAGTAGTAAACATAAAGAATAGAAAGTAATCTCTTAAACCTGCAGTTACTTAACCCCCTCCCCCTCTAAAGATGTTATGAACAGTATAAAATGTGGTGAGCAGAGAAGCATTTTTATTGAGGTTTGTTTTTAACTGACTGGCTTGCAGCAATCTCTGAAAACCCTTAAAAACCCCCAAACCAAAAATAATCCCCTCTTCTCCTTTCACTCCAGATTAAAAGCAAGTGTCCATAAAATACAAACTGAACACAGTTACAAGCCAAGATATGGAAATGGGCCACACATGAGAATCCTTCCTGTCATATTTTCCACTCTCCCTCTCCAAGTGGACCCCGTCTGGGAAAGCAATCAGGTTGCAGCCTGTCCTGACGGTCGTAAAAGCTGGGCTGCGGCAGCCCCGGCCCCTGCCTAGGCATCCCGTGCGCACGGGAGGCTGCGGGGTGGGAGCTGGCAGCTTGCTTAGGAACGCTTTGCCTGCTCCCGAAAGCTGATGCCTTTCTCTTCTCTTTGGCCGTGTTTTCTGCCCAACATGCTTTGCACCAGCTGCAGGCTGCTCCCCCGCTACAAGATGCTCATGGAGCACTGTAACCTGCGTCACGAGGCGAGTCCAGCCAGAAACGGGGGTATTCCCCATTCCCTGATCTGACTGGGGCAAGTGGGGAATGACTGGCCACGTGCTGCTGATGCCTTGGGAGATGAGAGGTGGCTCAGTGCCCTGGGGCTGCTGCAGAGGTGGGCTCCTGCTGCATCAGCCAAGGTGAGCTGAGACCCGCTTGGGCTTTGTTGTCCTCCTGGAATGCTCCTGAGGAGAGGCTTAATCAGATTGCACTAAACGATGCAGCATGCGTCTACTAGGTCCTACGGAGACCGATGCGTGTTTGGTCACCGCAGCTCTAACCATGAGGCCGGGGTTCGGTGCTTTTCTCTGCAGTCTCCTTTCCTGGAGTGGTTTGCAGTAAGACCTGTCTGTGCAAGCAGAGGTTTTCCAGGGTCCAGCCCTAAAATGCCAAAAGCAAAGATAGTGGCAGCGCTTGTCTGGGTCTTGAAATCAATTATGTTCCTTGCCCAGCAAAATGTGTGGTTTACAAAGGCTTGTAAGGGACCGATTTCTGCAAATTTCAGCCTAGAACTCAGTTCTGATTTCAAGACAGGTAGTTGATGAGAAACCAGCCCGTGTCACAGTGCCACTGGGGCCCTGGCCATTGCTGTGTGCGGAGCAGCAGGGTGTTTGTGGGCACCCAGCTCCTCCATTCTGCAGGTGATGCTCATGGTTCATCAGAGGAAAGGCTTCAAGGAGACTTGCGGTGCCAAGACTGTCAGAGGCTTGCTCCGCTCTGCTCCCTTCAGAGTGTCCTTGCACATTGCCGTCCTTGGCGTGAAAGGAAAGAAAACTTATTTAGTTAAGAAAATTTAACTTCTTCAAAAACTGATGCTGGTCAGGTACAGGGAGTTGGGGTTAGGTGATACTGCTTTCTGTCTACAGGGCTTTTCCTCATGTGAGCGGCAAGAACTGCACCTGGTTTTAATGCGTTTATTGGAGCTAGATTCTGTTTGGGGTTTTTTTGGCTTCAGGTCTCAAGTGCAGTTTTTGTGGGTGCTCCAAGCAGAGCTGTGCCGGCGCGGGGTGTTGTCCTCTGCTAGCTCAGGAGGGACCTGTTTTCCGGAGAGAGCACCCGTGTAGGACATGTGTGGTCCACTCAGTGGTGGTGTAGGCCATGCTACACACAAGTAAACAAGAATACATCCACTTATTTGGGGACTACCCTGCAGAGTCTGAGACTTCTCTGGTGGAGACACTCACGGTGGGGCTACCAGCGAGGAGAAGGAGAGACTTTCAGGGTGTAGTTCACCCGATCTGTGCTAGGTGTCTTCCTATGATGGAAGTGAATCCTTCTCCAGGATCTCCAAATTGTAGGTGTCCGAGTCTGAACAGGTGAATCCCACGCACCTTGCTTGCTGAAAACCATGCATGAACCCGCATATCCTGGGTATGGATCAGGTTGTCCCGAACACCCTCAGTGGAGCGGTGGTGGGTCGGTCCAAGGGGGATCTGCAGCAAAGGAGGGGTCTGCTCTGACTCTTGCTGGCTTGGGTGGGGGTTTTTTCCCTTCCAGTCGTGTGGGAGCCATGCTTCACATCCCTCAGCCGTGGACGGGGATAGTGGGGTCACAGGACCCAAGGTCACACCACCCGTGCCGGTGTGCAGCTGTGTGCCCCAACCTAGTTTGCCGGGGATGCCATGCACTGGAAAGGGCTGTTGCTGAAATGTCAGCTAGTGGGAACCTCTGGAGGGAAATGTCCTGGTATTTAGGATTGCTGCTCCACTGTGGGGTTTGAGGCCTGAACCTGTGCTGCAGATGTCCCATCCTGCAGACTCTCAGCCACCCGGGGCAGAGCGCATGTCCTGCCCTGCAGCAACACAAACAAGCATCTTTCCCAGGAGCTCAGGGGGCATGGCTTGCACAATGCATTCTCCTCAAAAGTGCAGGCTCCGTTCCAGCAACGAGATGGGGAGCCAGTGAAACATCAGACTTTACATCCAAACTAAACAGCGAGTTAAAAATAACCCCTGGGAGGCAATGAAGGGGGAAGCAAACTGCTGTTCTTCAGGCAGGTGTTGAACTGGGACCCTTTACTTCAGAGAAACAGAAGAAGGGAAGAAACTTAGAGGTTGACTCATCCTTTTCTCTCTCGGAGAAGCCAGTGTGGTTTCTCCTGGAGCATTAATGGAGGGTAAATTTTAAAGCCAGTGGAAAGTTGCTGGGCCCTAGCACCCGGCCTTCTCTGTTTACCCGGGCAGTAGGTATGCTGCCTGGCAGTGTGCTGTCTTACAGCAATAAGGTTCAGTCCCTGTAGGCCAGAGTAACTTTAAAGATTGTATTGTGACAGCAAATGTCTGTCTGAACAGAGACCCCCCCAGCCCAGCATGGGGGCTGTGGATGGGGATCCCTTGTTCTCCCACGGGGCACTCACAGAGCTCTGTCCTTCAGTGCGTTGCAGGTGCCATGTACGTCACTGGCTTTGCAGAGTCCATCGCAGATGTCCTGAGCCTCAGCAACATCTGGGCGGTGCGCGGGATCTCCCTGGCTGTCCTGCTGGGCCTGCTGGGGATCAACCTGGCCGGGGTGAAGTGGATCATCAGGCTCCAGCTCCTGCTGCTCTTCCTACTGGCTGTCTCAACGCTGGACTTTGTCATCGGGTCCTTTACACACCTTGATCCAGGTAAAACTGGGGGTTCAACACATTGGGGTCAGGAGGCATTAATCCCGCAGGGTTTTCTTCTTAGGTGTCTTTGTGAAGTTACACATCTGGACAGAGGTAGAGTTCAGCGCTTCCAGACATGTCCCCTGTCCTTTGGTACCAATCTTTTAGAGGCAACCCATAATTTTGCAAGGAGTAAGTATTTCTAGAGTATGACTGAAGATGCCTTATTAATTTAGGTGTTTAACCGCAGGAATCGAGCTCTCTATATGTGCACTTGTTGTACTTGTATTGCACTCGGAGGTTTTCTAACAACAGAGAGTGGCTGTGTTTGCAGTTGCTCTTTGTAGCCTTCTGCTGTCTAACCCCGCGTTAAGCATTGTGCCCATGAAAACGGAGGATTGTGACTTTGTATTAAGGAGATCTTCTCCCCAGAGACCCCTGAGGTCACTTAGACCCTGGCTGTGGTGAGCTGTGCCACCAGCGCTGGCCCCAGGTAGCACACCACTGGATTTGCTGCCCAGGGCCATGCTGGGGAGCTGAGGAGGGAGCTGGGTGGGCTGGGGCAGGTGACTGCTGGGGTTTCAAGGAGCCATGGGTGCAAGTCTCCCCCGTTAACCTTCCCCAGCCTGACTTCAGCCTGCAGCGGCGGCTCCAGCTTGGGCAAGGTGGAGGTTTGGGGCTCCCACCTGCGGCCCTGCTTGCATCCCGAGCCCCCTTCCCCTCCCTCCATCCTCATCCCCGAGAGGTGTTTGCAGGGAAACACATCTCAAGACACGGGGAGCTGCGGTGGAAGGGGTCCACGAGTGCTGCAGTGGCCACTCCAGCAATAACAAAGTGTAATTAGCTGAGTAAACAGAAGGTGTCACCTTTTTCTTGGCTTCCCCTGTGTCCAGCAGCACCTTAGGGGGTTGCAAGTGACCTGCTGAAGTCAGTTTAAAGGAAAGATCTTCAGTTTTGATTTAGTTAGGATTCACCTGTCAAGTTGGGTGGCAGGAGGTGAGTCACGTAGGTGTTCATAGCACCGATGGCATGGCTGTGTTTTCACACTGCTGTGTTATTTTGTGCTGCCGATACGGTGTACAAGGACGATGGGGTGGGGGTAGAAGCCGCTGCACCAGCAGCTGCTCCTCTCTCGGCGAGAGCCTTGTGGAAAGGCGTTTGCATTTTATATTTAGTATGTAAGAAATGTCCCAAATGAAAGTGGCAAAAGTCTCAGCAGACACTTGCAAACGAGAACGAAGCGAGGACGGTTGTGCTCTCTGTGGCATCTTTTGCGGAGAAAGCAACTGACCTCCTCCAAACAGCTGCATTTCATAGGAAGTTGTTTCCTAAAGGAAACGGGGGGATGGTGGCGTTTGCATTTCGGTGGTGCTCGGAGGAGACCTTTAATGTGGACCTAGAGACCTTTCTAATAGTAGAGAGAAAATGAATGCTTGGCGTGAGAGCTGATGGTAGGAAAGTGAACATGGGACCAGGAGGAGAGAATTAGAGGAATACAAACGTCAGCAGGAAACATGCCCAAGTTGAGGTCAATGTAGTTGTCTTTGATTTCCTCCATTGCCGAGTACTACGTCATTTTCTTCTGACAGAAAATAGAGAAAGGAAAGGAATGAACCAGTTGAGCATTGCAGATGCTGCAGTTTAGCCATGGCTGGCTAAAGTGAGGAGGGTTTCCAGGGTATGGAAGAAGGTTGGGCTGATGGTGGCTGGATCCAAGCCCCAAACACCAGTACCCCAGAGCAGCGCTGCCCATATGGTGGGACCTGCGGCCGTAAGGCTGGTTGGGGAGAGCTGTGGGTTTCTCTGCTTTTACAGACAGCTTCCGTGTGAGAGAACGGTTTTGAGTCCAGGCTGAACAGTTGGTTCCTCCCAAGTCCTGCATTTCCCCAGAAGGCCTCTGAGTGGTGTGTCAGCACCAACGGTGAGCGCTGGGCTTCAAGAATCCTTCTGTCTTGCATGCTTTCTGCACGGCATGGATGGATGCTTGTCTCCTGGGTGCGATTGCACCCGTCAGCAAAGCATCCCTCCTGCAAGGCAGCGCAGGAGGCTGTGGGTGGGATGTGCAGGTGTTGGTGAAACTCCGTTCTCGAGAGTTGGTTGATGGCAGTGGTGGGGTGCGATGCATCTGAGCCCAGCACCTGGGGAAGCATTTGAGACCCCTTTGGGGTGGGCAGTCAACTGATCACCTCTCCGCAGCCTTCATGTGCGTGCAGTTGTTTTGGGTTTGGTTCTTCCACTGCAGCGGTGACTGAGATGCGAAGGGCAGCGTGCAGGGAGAGCCACGGGAAAGGTAATTTTTGGGGACAGACCTGTGAGCTGGAAAGATTTCAGCTGACATCTTGCCTGGGTTGCTTCCTTGTTTTATGACACGTTTATGGGGTCTCAGCTTGCAGCGTCAGGTCTCGGTCTCCGAACCTGTAAAATGGGCCTCGTGCAGTCATCTTGCCTTTCCTGCTCCTACCATGGCAGCCTTTTCCCTCACTTCACATTTCCAAGTGCTGCACACATACCAAAGGACTGCGCATCTGCCAAGCAGCAGTTATTTGGATTTAAATAATCTCCAGGAATGCCTGTCCATCTTGAAGGTCTTAAATGACTGCCTTTGTGTGGTTGCACTGGGTGGAGTCCCCTGCTCTTCTCCTCATTCCCTCAGCTCACACCCAGGCACACACCAAATCGGATATTGTCCAAGCACTCACTCCCTTCCTGTGGTTTGCCTTTATTTTTAGTTTGAGGACGGAGCGTGTTTACACAAAAGGGGGCTTCTCAGCAGGGCTTCCCGCTGCTTTTTCTCCTTTTTTTTCTCTCTATTGCTGTGGCTCGCTCCCACTCCGAGAGCCGGCTGGGCTCCTGCAGCCCGGAGCTGGGGCTGGAGGAGCTGAGCAGTTCCAGCAGACAGGGACTGCTCAGGGTCGCTTGTCCAGATGCTGCGGTCCCTGCTGAGACTGCAGGCAGGCCTGCCTGCCTGCCTGCTCCCTGCCGGGCTGCGGCTCCCTCTGCCTGGCCCTGAGGGCTTTTGCTCCTTTCCGCAGGCTGCCTGCAGGGTGGGGTGGGACTGGCTGATTTTTTGGAGTTAATCCTAAATCCTCCCCTTGGCTCTGGCTGGCTGGCACTTCCCGTGGGGATGGGTCAAGGTCCCAGGCTGGGATCTTGGCCAGGGGTGGGTGGCGAGGATAGGGGCTCCCTGTGCTGTCTGAAAACCAGCCTCTTGGAGCTGTCTCCAGCCACTCACCTTAAAATTCAGTCCCACTTCCAGAAATGGAGACCCCCGTGCTCCTTCCTCGGGACGGAAAACATCTGTATTCTCTTTCTCCCTAGGCACAGCTTAATGCTTTTACCAAACCTAACGCAGGTGAATTGAAATCAAGGCAGCACTCGACTTCACGACCCATAATCAAGACCCAGAGCTTGCTGCATGGTAGCAATGCAGGGTTTTCTTGGCTTGCGTACGTTTGCGTTTTGATTCTGGAGGTCCATACCTCAAAATCAGCCTGAGTTATTTTGGGGGGAGCAGTGAATGTAAAGGAGAGGATGCTCCTCTCCATGACCAGCTCCTCAGAACAGTATGTGAAACTTTTTGGCCTCTTCACGTCCCGAACGTTAGAGTCATGGAAAAAGAAGATAAGCCCGCCGTTAATGCCCACTCTTTTATTTTCCTAGCATATCTCTGCTAATTTTTGTGTAGGGTGACTCCCAAATACTCCCTTTCAATTAGGCGCCTGCTTTCCTGTTTTGGCAGTGGCTCTCAGGTGCCCTGTTGAAGCAGAGTGGCTGTAGGAGTGCCGGGGGGGGGTGGTACTGGGGGGAGAGCTGGTGTTAATTTGATTGCGCTTTGTTGGGGAGATGAAAGGAATCGCAACATGAGCAAAAGAGGCCTGACAACAACCTCTTAAATGCCTGGGGGGGGGGGGGGGGGGGGGCGGGAAATAAATGATTTTGTTGGGAATTCATAATTGGAGGGTGGGAGACTGACCCCTGGGGACCCCCAGGGCTGGGACCCCCCGTCCTGCAGCAGACAGTGCTACGTGCCTGGGGCTGAGCCCCTCTCCTCCCAACTGGGGAACCCGGGTAGTTCATTTCTCAGGGACACGGGGAGGCTTGAAAGGCACGTTGCTGTCAGGGTGCTTCTGCTTGGGACTATTTTCCATGCAAACCACATCCTTTGTGCCACCCGCTTCAGCTTTAGCTTCCCAAAGCTGCTCACACAGAGCCCAGAAAACCCATTTATTATCCTTACTTCTTCCTCCGAGGATGAGTCCTTTGGAGGATTCATTCCCTTCGGGCGCCCTGCAGACGAGCCGGGGGAGCTGATGCTCTCCCGTGGGTACCACTGGTGAGGAGCTGTGGGAGAGGAGCTTCATTTGGGGCTGCTCCAGCAGACAGGGAACCTGCAATTGTTAAAGTGATTTATGTATATAAACACTCTGGTGGTGTAAAGATGCCTCAAATGGTGCCTCAGGAGCTTTGATGGATTGAATTAATTAAATGTATTCCCACATATTTAATAAGAAAGTGATCAAAGTGTCCTAATCGGTGGCTTTTGCTTGGCTCTGGGTTGTTTTATTTTATTTTTGGGCACGAGGGGTGTGCCCCAATTTCATAAGAGAGGGTGCAGGAAGGATGTGTGTGTCAGAAGATGATCTGCAGCTAATCCCAGAGGCTTTATCCAGGCTGATTACTGACTTCCTGGCCTGAGACACATCTGGAAACTGGCATCAAATTCCAAGCAGAAATCACTGAGCAAGCGGCAGCAGAAAAAAAATCCCACTTTGCTACCGAACAAGGTAGACACCATGGTGAATAAAAGCAGGAGGCTGCTAATACGCTCTTTATTTATTAAAAAACACGGGATTGCTTTCCCCAGGTTTTTCCAATTATAGCGCATTGAATGGCCCTGACATCACTCTTGAGCTGTGGCCAGCCTATTCAACAGTCTGGCGAAGACATTTATTAACTGGTTACCTGCCAATTGTCTGGGCTAGGAGCTGCGGAACAGATGTGTTTTGAAAAGTGATAACATTGTTAGGGGCCTTATTTAGATAGTGAGAGGAAAGCTACACCATTCTGTCCAGGCTCTCTGAAGTAGCTATTTAAAGCAGTTTATTTAAAAAAAAAAAAAAAAAAAAATTAAAAAAAATTAGGTTGAGATGTAACTTTGCTGCGTGGTTCCACTCTGCAGCCCTGTTTGTAGGTAGGTTTTCACGGTGTTTCCTTGCTGGAGGACACCCGCCAGTAGGACTTTGTTGAGGAGCAGTGGTCTCGCCTGCCGGCGGATGTTCGGAGCGCCGGTGCAGTTGCTGCTCGCCGGGGGCCGGGGCTGGCATCCCTGTGCCCCTGCTCCGCCAAGGCCAGGCGGGATTTCTGAGCCCACTGCCCTGAAGCATCTCCCAGGAGGTGGGTAAGGAGGAGGGGAGGAGAGCTCAGGGCCTGCCGGTCCCTGCCCTCCTGCACCTGCCGGGCTGCGCTGGGGATGCCATGTGCATCTAACCTGCTCTTAAAAATTTCCAGTGATGGATCCTCCGCTGCATCCTTGGGGACCCTGCTCTAGTCACAGCTATCTCAGGCTAACCCCCACTTTCTGCAGCCAAAACCCACTGCTTTGGGTCTCTCGAGGACTTGGGGACCAGCTGATGTCCTTCCTTTCTGCATTAAACCACCTTGCTTGGAAGACCTCTTGTGCTCTTCAGTCTTCTCTTCTCCAGGCTGCACCATCTGAGTGGCCGCATGGGGCATGGGAGCGAGCTGCCTTCTGCTGCGTGCTGCCGAGGAGGAGGAGGGTCCTGGCCTCGTTTGACACCCTAAAACGTGCCACTGCTCGGTGCCATCAGGGCCAGGCTGGCCTGGGTCCATCCCTGGAGCAGGAGAGGGTTTGCTGAGGTTGTTACAGGTTTAAACTTGCTTAATATGTAATACTGCTCCTGATCTATACAGGAGATTTTGTACACAGTTAATTTAACCTTTAATTTCTTTGCTGTTTCCGTGTGAGGCAATGCTAAGCTTGTCTTCCTAGACCTTGTAAATAAATCCTGAAATACCTCGGCTGGCTTTGTCCCCGGCTAGACGCTGCCTTCACGTGGGCTTTCCCCACCCGCTCCCCCCATAAAACCTCCCGTGCAGGCTCTCTGTTCAGCAGCAACTCGTTTAATGCTAGGGACCTAGTAAAACCGACTGGCTTGAGTAGGATGTATATCATCCCATAATCTCTCCATCTCTCCCTGTTGCTGTGCTTAAACGGGACAGCTTTATTTAATTGCATTGATTTTTTTTTTTTCTCTTTTTTTGGTGCCACTACATGATTGTTTTCAAATGATGGAGATATTTTACCTCCTCTTTTTTCATTCCCCCAGTGTTTAATTCCAGTCACAGTTCAGCTGTGCCCTGAATCAGCTTTCCTTATTTAGGGATTTAATTTATGAAGATAATTTCTAGATATTAGATTCATTCTCCAGCTGCTTCACTTCTAGTTTGCATTCCTCTCCTAGGCTAAAGAGAAAACTTTGCTTGGGATGTGGGTCCTTATCTACTGTTCATCATCATCTCTGCTGGCTTGTATTAACAATTTTTGGCCTTTTTTGGCTGTAGGTAAGAGATTTTAGCCTGGTTGTACCTTCACTGGCCTGGATGACGGCCTGGTGGTTCTTGCTGGCTTTCTTTTCTACTCAAAGGGGAATGCATTCATTGAAAAATGTGATTTTGGTAGGGAAAATGTATTCTCTGACTTAAACTCAATTCAATTAATAGTTTCAAACAAACAAACAAACAAAAAATCCTTTTAGGTGACAACATCTTGCTCAACCTTCCCAAAATCAAACATTATTTGATTTCCAGTTTGATTTGCAGTCTGAAACTAGACTTGAAGCTGTAGCTGTGTGTGTTGTATAGAGGATAATAAAACCTCCCAAAAATAAAATCAAACTATAATTTTGGACACAGAATCAAAAAAATCAACAAGTAGAATAGTTTTCTTTTGAAATACCATTGTCATCTGGGATGACAGAAGTACGGGATGCTCTAGTCATGAGTATGGTAGAATACTCTGTAGACCGTGGTAGAAGACTCTGTAGACCATGGCAGGGGCCAGTGGATTATGCTACATTTTGGTTAACTGCTTTCTTTTGAAAGATGGGGATTTGATCGACTTGGATTGGGCTTTGTCCCAAGCAATACACAGAATAACTCTGAGTTAGAAAGGAGGTCACTCCAACGAGTCCAAAGGATATGTGTCATCGCCGCTGCTGCTCAACTGCCATTCATTTTCCTCCAATTGTTGTGCCTTGACTCAGCCTAAATTCTGATTTCTCAAGGTTTTTCATTGGAGAAGTTCTGCAGAACCTCCCACAACCGGGGACTCTGGGTATGACTTCCAAGAAATACCACTCTATAATTAATAATAATATCTCATTGATGCAAACTATTTTCCTAGAAAAAGGACGAAGCAAGGAACGTTTTACTTCTCATCCTCTTTGTAATGAATAAAAAAAATTTCTGCTGAACAAGCCAGGTAGTGGATACCGCATCAAAAAATAAAATAGTAATGAAGGATTTTATATATTATGGCAAGTCTGGTGCTTAGCATTAAATAATATAAAACATAAGTTCAATTTATAAAGTTGAAATACCCATGTTAAAATATCTTCCTTTTTTCTCCTAACCAAAACTTCAGATTTTCCACCTGCAGCAAATATCCATTTTTTGGCTTTTTTGCAAAAAATAATTAAAACCCACCAACCTGTAGAGACAGAATAAGTGCCAAACAGCTCTACTAGCTACTTCCACAGGCACATTCCTGAGTTTTCCTTTATTTAAGCAGTGCCGAGGTGCTGGGCTTTCGTGATGAGGAGCTGCCCGTGTGGGCGTTTTTGGGCTCTGTGTGTGCTCTTGTGTAAGCCGGTGGTTTTCCACTTCTCCATCCTCCCGAGAAGCCAAGGTGGAGATAAAGCAGGCACACAGGGAGTTGGGCAGAAATTGGCGTTTCCTCCCACCCAGCCCGGTCCCACAGGAGGCGTGATGCGGCTGGGGAGAGCTCAGGGGGACCGTAGGCTGCTTCGCGATCTGAGAGGTGACAGCATCCCCCAAACGAAAATTGCCCCATTAGCTAAATATGAACATCGGAGACAGATTTAAGCAGCTCCCTTTGTTTATTCTGCCTTTTGTGCTGTTTTTAGCTGTTGGCCAGCACCCATTATTGCAGGTCCATTGGCTTTAGGGAGAGGAGGATGCTTGTGACCTGATGGGCCTTGTGGCTGGGATGCTGCATGAGGAGATCGGGGATGGAGCGTGAATGCATTTACCAGAGGGGGAGGACGTGAATACTTGGGTTCATCACATATGCAAAGGACTGATGGTCCCTGAGCAGGTTTTTTTGCAGATTTTCTCAAACAGATTGCCTCCTGGCATTTCTGCTCTAGGCTTTCTTGCTCGCTCGAGGGTTTTCACTGCACAAATCCCATGCTCCTCCATCCCTCTTGTAACACGGCAGACCATTGCACCAGCCGGTCTTAAACCTCTTTCCAAGAGCATCCTGCAGCAGGCCAGGCTGCAGGGCACGCTGCCGAAACCCCAAGCAACTTCAGAAGAGGTCACCTGCTGCGTCCAGAGACTTCGGAGAAGAGCAAGACAAGTGAGTGCTTCCCCTCGACAGCACTGTCGGTCTCCACACTTGCTAATTTGTCTGCTCAACTGAGAAATATTTATGCACGGGGGTGATTCATTGCCCTGCAGCAGGGCATCGGCGCGATGCCTGTCTCCAGGCCGGTGCTCGAAGCGTGATCTAAATACCCTGTTTTCGTCCCTGCCGGCGGTGGCCGGGACAGACAGGTGCGGTGGAGGATGGTTTTCGGGAGGGGGTTAATGGTGGTACCCCTTGGAGCCCATGGTGGCAGGAAGCCGTATTGTGTGTTGACTTTAAACAGGAGGTTTGGGAGATCAGCTCTGGAGCAGAAAACAGAGGCTTGGGAGGAACAAACACTCACTGCTTCAGAAGGGCGGCGATTTCCTTTCGGGTAAACACGTCATTAATCTCAGGGAGCACATTCTTTTCCATCAAAAGATAAGGGATCCGAGTTGCCTTTCTCAGGGCTTGGCCTTTTTAGATTGTTTTAACTGTGGCTTTTGCTCCTTCAATTACAGATTTTACATAATCTCTCATTTTGGGTTTGCCGGGCTTATTATGGGTGCAGAGAAAGTCTTGGGCAAGGGAACTCCTTTCCTTCTTTCTTTAAAACTGCTCTGATCCTTCTCCCCCCACCCCCCTCTTGCCAAATTTTTTTGCACTAAAACCTGTCTATTTTTTGCTACTTGCAGCTCTGACGAATTTGAAACGTAAGTGTGCTGTTTGTCCTAATTTATGAAACCATCTCCCTAGTGCTAATGATAAAATAGGAGCTTATTTGTTCACCACAAGCAGAAAAATAGCAATGGGCTCCTCTCCCCGCCCTGGGCTGCCTCTTGCTGCTCAGCGTTGGTTTGGCATTTTTGAGGATGCCACTTGCTGTGGCCAGCGAGGAGGAGATGCTGGCTGTGGCACCCAGTGCTTAATTTTCACTGGCACCATCCTGCCGCATGCGGAGACAGCAGCGGCAGAGCCGCTGCTTTCACTCCTGCTGCCTGTGGCTCGGGGTCTGTGATCGCTCTGAGCTCTTTTGATAGTAAATGTGTTTTAACTGGGATTTAGGGATGAAATTTCAGAGGGAATTTAGTCCCTCCCCGTTCTTACCTCCTCTTCTTCCCAGTACTTTGTGCTTAGGGCTGCCAGCAGCAGCATGGGTTGGATGCTCCCGCATCCCCCATCTCTAAGTGCCCTAGCAGCTCGAACAGATGCTCTGCGGTCTTTCTGCACTGATCTGTCAGTGTGGCCACGTGCTGTTGTGTTAATTGCATAATAGCTGCGTTTTTATCACTGCATAATCATTGACCTGCATGTATTCAACACAAAAATTCCTCTCTATTTTTTCCCTCACCTAGTTTAAGACTCCCAAAGCAGAAATACTGAGGCTGTGGGAGCTGTCAGCAGGTAGGACTTGGCCCTGAGGACTGAGACAAACCCAAGGCATGACGTCATTTGTGACATACGGAGGGTGAATCTGCAGGCATGGGTATCAGAAGTCTTGTATTTGCTCTTTTCCATCTGGGCTGGGCTGCACGTGCCCCATCTCCAGCTACAGAGCTGTGCTGCTGCCCACAAGTCCAGCATGGAGCAGACGTGCTCCTGGCTCGTAGGGAGTGTGCACTGTTCCACGCTGACTCACATGACACACGCGTTGCACTGGGGCTGCAGAAAAGGGCAACCCGGCTTTGGTGAATGTGTTCCCCTGGGTAGATGAGTCCAGCGGTAGCTGTCAGGAGACAGGGGCATTGATCTCTTCAGTCCATCCCATCCTCCTCCAGCTCTGCTCCCCTGCAGCTTTTCTCTTTTCCTTCTGTTTCTTCCTGGTCTTCCAGCCAAAACTTGTATATCCAAAGGTGTAGCAGGAGATGTCCTGGAAGATGTTAAAACATTTTTGTATCCCTGTAAGAGTTCAGTGAAGGTTATGTTTATTCTCTGTATCTGCCAGCACAGCTCTGCCTCTTAACGCGCTTTGCTTTCATGACTCACCAGTTCCCTGTCTCTTAGAGGACTGGGACTTTCTGGTGAAAACCTGTTCAATGCATCTCACAGGCCAAGTGTCAGCCCACAGCAAGTTAAGCAGTGGACTGGTAGCACGGAAAAAACACCACACTGTCCTCTGTCCACCTCCAGCGCTGCTTCCCTCTCACTGTTTTCCTTCCCAACCTTTCCACGTTTTTCTCGTACATGTCTGCCTCCACCTGCCCTGTACCAGGCTGGCAGCAGGAGGGCAATGCCTGGGAGTAGCGGTGGTAGTGTTGGACTTGCCTGGGAAAAAATATTGGGAGGACCTCGGGAGCTGGAGCTGGGCGGTTGCAAAGGCACAGCTGCAGAAGCGGCCTGGCCTTGGAAGAACATTGGAAATGTGATTGTTAATGTTGGTGTTAAACAAGCCCAAACACAGGAAGCCAAGCGTGTGCACAGAGGGATGTGGAGGGATGGGGCTTGTGACTGCACCGTTTTGATTGATTTATTTTTTGTTCTGTTGGGAAAGGTGATTCAAGTGTTATTCATGACACTGGTGCCCTCTTCATGCCTCTTTGATGTTACCAATCCACTGGAGAGGTGCACTGTTTTCAGGGGCCTTCCTCGGGTGTGCTGCGTGGCGTTGCGGGCTGTGGTTGTGGTCAGCCGGACCCACGTCGTTCTCTGGCACGTGCAAGTACCCCCTTCACTGGGGAAGCCCAGAGCCATCTGGAGCGTGGCTGCATTGGCGCAGAGCATCATTCAGAGCTGTTGCGCCAGAGGATCCTGTGCTGCTTGTTGCCTTAAATTAAATTTCAGCGTTTGCATAGCGTGGGGGGAACACAAAGATAAAAAGACCGTGGGGTTTGGATGGTGTTCATGGCTTTGCATCCGTCTCTTCACATCCACGGTTTCTATGTGGATGGTTAATCCTGTGTATCTGCAATTGCACACTGAGATGCTGAAAAACCTATTTGCTGGTGGTGGTTTGGCATCAAAACGTTGCTTCATTAAAGCCAGGTGTGCCTGACTTTCCCTTGGCAAGGGAGGATGCTGTTCTTGTGTGATAGGCTATGGGTAGTAAGTACGCTTTGGTGAGTTTGGTGACTGCCAGATCATCCACGGATGAACTTCTGCAGGCAGGGGAAGAATTAGTATTACAAGGGCTTTTGGAGGGAGAATTTCACTCCTTACCTATTGTAGAGCACTTTGACCTATGTAGAAATTAATTTGGTTTAGGCCACCCAACAGTCATCTGATAGACCACAACTTCTGAGAGTTACCAACCTGACAGGGCTTGACTTGCCTACTCGGGAGTTAACAGCTTGGGCTGGGCTTGTACCTTGCCCTCGGCTAAGAGTTTGGAGGAGGAAAATGCAAGCATATGGCTGGTGAGGAGTGAAACTTATCTTACTCCAGAGGTGTGTGTTCAGGTGAAGATGGCAGCTGTGGGACCAGGCTGTGAGGACCATTCCTGTTTTCTCCACACTGGTGTGCCCGGGTATCTCCAGCACCTGCACCAGGACCTCGCTCTGGGTGTGCACTTGGACTGGTGTCCAAGGGGAACGACTGGATTTCAGAGCTTAGGCCAGAAGGGTTTAGAGATGGAAGAAGAAATGGGAAAGAGAGAGAGAGGAGATAATTATGCCAAGGATATATAATTACTCTTTGGCTCTCTCTGTCTTACATCACACAGGATCCTGAAAACGCTGGGGTCAGACCTGGGAAATGTGCTGCAAGACAAACACTTCCAGCTGTTCCTCTGAAAGCAAATCTCAGCAAGTACCTTCCAGGCGGGAATGTGTGGGCTTACTTATTTAGGAAAAGAAAAAAATCTCACCATTTCAAGCCTTCAGCATTCACCTTTGTAATTAAAATCTCTAATCACAAGCAGAGTGCAATACGTGACCGTCTTCTGGGAGCTGTTTCTTAAGGTGGTTTTCCATTTTTGCATTATTTAGCCCCTGCCTCAGTGCCAGGGTTTACTTAACCTTAAGCTTGTGAACAGGCTTATTGAATTTGGCCAGGACTTGACTAATCTGTAATGAGCTCCAGGTTGCCTGGAACTTGGCAGTGCCGTCGTCCTCTGTGCTGTTGCACAATGGCCTGACCCCGTGTAACCACGTCTTCGCTTTGCGCCTTTTCTCCAACCTCCTTGAGTCCCACTCTGAAACCCTGGGCTTCATGGAGGGGCCGCCCTGCTAAGGGGTGTCCCGAGTGCTGAAAACCTTCTCGGCTGCTTTCTCCCACCTCTCGCCCCGTGAAAGAGGATGAAAGTGCAAGAAAAGCTCAAATGTGGAAACCAGCCGGGGCGGAGGGGGGATGCAGCGGTGGCAAGCAGGCGAAGGCTGGTACCTCCTCCCAAGCATCCATGGTGGCCGGGGGGACATGAGAATGGGGGGGACATCTTCCTCCTCCTCCACCTGCATCGGGCTGATGTGCAGCTCCCTGTGGTCCCCCTGCGCTTGTGAATGGAGGATGCTCATCCCAGAAGCTCTTCCATTTGAAACTTGCTAGGTGGTTTTTATTGTTTATTACATCATTTTAATAAGGGCAACCGGAAGGACTTAATTTGTCAAAAATCACAGGAATAATTCAGATGTTGTTCTAAGTCAATTTTTTTTCCCTGTTGTTTATTTACTTCAGCTCAACCACTTGAGAAACCCATTATTTGCCTGCTCCTTATTGAGTATCTAATGATGAAAATAAATCATTACCGCTCTTTATTGTGCATTTCCCATAAGGCTGACATGGCACAGAGAAGGAACCGGATTCTTTTCCTCCTAGCATGACACTAGGAGGATTGTTTATAGCACTTCAGTTCCAGCCCTCTGCAAGCCAACCAAGAGCAGGATCATTAAAGGCAGGATTTAGAGGCTGTGGGGTTGCATAAATTGATTGAGAGCAAAATTTGTCAGACAAACATTTTGTAATGAGCAAGGAGGGAGGAATCTGGCTTGGATCTCATGTACCCAGCAGTAAGCTGGAGGAAAAGATCCTCTTACCAAAAAAAAAAAAAAAATTGGAGATCAGAGAGCCAAATATAGACCCTATCGCGTTTCCTTCCCTCCTTCTTCCGAAGCTCGTCCTTTTGAAGTGCACTTTCAATGGGATGTGGATAATTGACTCTGTGAACAAGCGACCGAGTGCTCTGTTGGTTTAACCGATTGGTCTCAGTTGCTGATTCCTGTTTTGTTTTGGATGATTTTCAGCCCAATTGCCCCGTCAGCTACAATTAGTCCCATTAATATGACAGCTGAAAGGTCACAGATGACTCGCTCTGGTCGCAGGCATGAGGGCAGCCAGGAGATGCTCACAGCGTGTTGTTCTCAGCTCTGCGGTCACATGCCAATAGCTCGCTTAAATTGATGGCGATTGCAAATCCTGGTGTAAAACCGATCAAAAGGAATGTGAGATTTGCTTCACGGGAGGGTGATTGACTGAGAAATGAGGTTGCAATAACAAGTAACATTTGGATGAACTTTTCTTTAATTAGACAAGAAAGCTCCTGTTTCTGTATAAAAGGGAAATGTGGAATGGCTGGGCTTCCTCTCGCCCGCCAGAGCCGCAAGGAAAGGAAGCAGAAGTGGGATAGAGTCGTAGGCACATCCTGTGGCTCTTTCAACAGGTCCACGGCTGTCATTTTCTGTGGTTCCAGTGACATCTGCCATGGTTTTGGGCTTCGTCTCTCCCACCCAGGATTTGCACTTAGGGGAATAAAGTAGGAAAGGGAACAGCAGACAAATGGATGGAGCACAAGGGATCGTTTGGCTTCTTAAGATTAATTGGGCTCAGATGCACACAGGTGCAGGTCAGACATCGGACTCATGGGTCTCACGGTCTCTCTTTGGCCACGGTATGGCCAAAATGGTATCACAGAAAATGTAGTCTCGTTGTATACTTGGCCTTTTGTATGAGAAAGGAGACATAAGGCACCCAAAGTGCCTGGATCAGCCCATTGTTGAATTATATAGCCCCAAAACCCGGTTGGAAGACCCCGGTTGGAGATAGGTCACTTGCAAAGCAGGACACTATGCCTGGTGAGGTTCTGCAAGGGTCTGGTTTTGGTTTGGTGTTATTTGGTATTTTCCTTAACTGCTTGGATAATGGAAAAGAGAATATGCAGATTCAATTTGCAGATGACCCCCAGCTGGGAAGGGCTCGCAGCAGCCTGGCTGAGAGGGTCAGACTTCCAGATGACCTTGCACAAGCTGGGGAAGTGGTATGAAAAGGACGATTTGTGGTTTGATAAAGAGAAACATAAAGTTTTACAGCCTGGCAGAAACCGTCGACTGCGCCAGTGCAGGATGGGGACTGTTTCCAGCAGGGGAAAGGATGCTGTTAAAAAATGGAAATAGCTTATGGATCAGGCAAGAAATAGTATCATGAACTTCAAACAGGATGGTTTTGGTTAGACAGTAGGGGAAACCTAAGTGATAAAGGCAGGAAAATATGAGAGTAAACCATCAAGAGAGGCTAGAGTCCACTTCACAGGAGATTTTTAAGAATCGGTGGGGCAAAGTTTTGTCAAGAGTGACATAGATATATTTGCTGCTGCTGCTGTGAAGCACAGGTTGGAGAAGGTCTGCAGATCTCCTTGGGGTGAGATGAATATTCTGCCCACTCTGTTTGTTTTACTAATGAAACATTAACATTTCTATGAGGAGCACATACTTTGTGAAAAACACCTTGGCTGCGGACCGAAATTTACCTCGAGCAGTTTGGTGGGAGCTTTGCAGCCAGCCCACGTGCCGTGCTGTCGTGGGCGCAAATTCCAGTTGAAGGAGCTCAGGTCTGGTCTTGCGGGAACGTACAACCTACACAAATCCCCCCTTTATTTCTCCAGAAGCTGCACTTTCTGCAGACATCTGTGAGGTCCAGAGGTCAGTGTGTTGTGCTGAGCTTATTCCCTTTAAATCTCGTCTGCGACTTGTTCCTAGTGAAGATAGCTGGTGCTTTTAAAAAGCCTAGCAGCAGGAGACCTCTTCTATCAGTGTGTTTCCATCCATGTTTGGGCAACACAATGAATGCAGATGTAGTAGGAAACTTTTGATTATCTATAGGATTTTTCTGTGGCAACTTCAAAGCTCTGTGGTTAGTTATATTCTGAGACTTTGAACGCAAGACATACCCATTTAGAGCTCTGATTTAATTTTCCGGTTTAATCTATTGTCCAAACATCATTAATGTTGTCTTTGAGGCATGGGACAGCTTTGATGGAATCTTTTTTTAATTTGTGGCCATCACCCTGTGCAGCCATAAACAACATCCTGCCTGCTAATGAGAAAATTCAAGTTATTGCAGTCACATGTCTTGTGGAAATAGATTGTAGTGGCAGGAGAAAAAAAGGAACTGACTTTGCTCACCTCCCACCCCCAGCTGGCACGAGCATTTAGATTACTGATAGGGAGGAGGACTTTCCACAGATTAAGATACTCCATTAAAAAGCAGTGTTGTCTGTTGAAAATGAAATTATTAATTTCATAGACGTATCATTAATTCCTTAACCTGCTTTCATGAGTTATCTTTTCTACCTATAAGCATTGAAAATCTTTCCTAATTAATGCCCTGCTGGCATGTCAGCTGTTGGACTCAACTGTTCCTAACAAATCCAGGTTTGTGGAAGAACTTGACCTGTCCTGCCAGTGTGAAGTGAGGGAGCAGGATCCTCCATTACATACCCAGTAAACCAGTTGCATGATATTGATATCCTACCCATTGCTTTCTCCTCTCTCCCATCTTCTGTACAACTTTTTGTTTGGAAAGTAAAACTTGTGTGTGTATGACCTTGGAAAGACTTGGCAGAAGTCAGTGTGGGGAGCAGGGTACAGCCCAAGGTCTCGGCATTTGCTCCTTGTTGTGCCGTGATAAACATCTGCAGAAGATCTGGGAGGGGGGCGGCTGGTCGTGATGCACAGCCCCATGTTTAGCCCTGGTTTGGAGGTGATAACGCAGCAACAGGAGAGAATGGCATCAGGAGGGTAAGTGCACAACGCGGCAGTGAGCAGTTTTAGAGCACCTTATTCCTTCTCCAGTGGGAAACCCATCTTGTAGGGGAGAGCCCACCCTGCAGCAAACTGGCTTTATTGGCTCTGGGCTCATTGGCAACCAGTGTATAAATTGGGTGTGTTGGTAGCAGCTTCAGAGCATGGGCACGTCTCAGGTCTTGTCTGTGCAGGAGCTTGACTGGCAGAAACACAGAATTGGGATACGGTGTTAGGGTTTGCTCAGGGATGCAGTTGTCTTATGGCAGCATAATTTTGCTCTATTTGGAAAGAGGATTAAAGTGGCATGGATAAATAAGTATAAATATTAGCTGATCCCTGCAGCCAGTTTTCCTCCGTGGACAGGTTTTACAGGAAGATGTCCTGCTTGCTCACAGGCAGGACTCGATACGATACGTGTTCTGGCTTGGCGAGAGCCACCCAGCCTGGCGGTGCCTCTCGACATGCTGGCTTGCACCACTGCACCTTTCCCTGGCATTTGCACCCTTGTAACCACACTGACCTCTTCTCTGCCTTCTCCCCCCACCAAATAAGTTGACATTCATCCTTTCAAACTATCCCTGGAAACAGCCACTGCTGTCACATGTGTTTAGAGGATGGGTGGTTGCCAAGAGCAGGCTGGAGGGTCTCCTGCAGTCCCTGTGATTTCTGAGGTTCTCTTGCCCTCCATGTCTTTGCAGAGCATGGCTTCATTGGCTACTCTGAAGAGCTTATGTTCAACAACACACTGCCAGACTACAGCCAGGGGGAGTCCTTCTTCACTGTTTTTGGAGTGTTTTTCCCAGCTGCCACAGGTGCCGTAAGTTTTATCCTCTCCCTCTTTCCCTCCACAGTCACATCTCGGAGATGAGCAGAAGCAAGGGGAGTTCCTCTGGGCTGTGAGGCAAGCGGGACCGTATTCAGCCGTAGCAGACTCATGCGGTTGATTCAAAATGTTCAGGCTTTCCTCCAGCATCTCAAATTTTGCACGCTTCTGTCCTATTCACTTGAATGTGCCCTTCTGTCTCCCTGTGGTCAGAAACTGCTGGTCAACTCTATGGATTGACATGGTAGTATAAATCCTTCCCTGCCAAGGACAAGGCTCAGGCACTGATCTTGGCCGATGCTGTCAGACCAGAAGGTATCAAGCCTTTTTAAAAGGGCTGATCATGATTTATCTTATTAGATAAGCCTTATGACTTGATTGCACTGGGAGGGTGGGAAGAGCACAGGAGGGTTTTCCCTCCATCCTTACTGTGGGCAGGTGGCCGAGCTGGGCTGATGCCATCGCTCATGATGCTGGCCCACCTGCATGGTGTCACGGATGCATCTTTGCATGTCAGCAGAGCTTATGTTTATGAGCTTAATTGGATGCTTTCATATTATTCATTCCCTTAAATTACCAGGAAGATCCATGTCCCCTTTCTAAAGCTGGCAGTCTCCAGTGGGAATAAAATAACTATCAATTGGAGTTACAATAGCTTTTGTTGATGCTGGTTTTTTTAAGCTATAAAAAGTACCGATTATAAGCAGTTTCCATAGCGATGAATCCTTGGATTACAGAATGAATTTTCAGAGGATTAGCTCTAAGCAACTCACTGGAAGTTGTTTGCAGAATTGCTGCGGTACAGGGAGACAAACTAAAGGGTTTTGTTAAACAGATGGGACTGGAGGAATGGTCTGGTAGCAGAAGAAGTCACTTTGTTAGGTGCACCTAGTGCAGGACTTCAAATTTTCCGTTGAAATCCTCTCTCCCAGCTTATCAGGCTGGCTATTGCTTCCGTGTAGACTTCCTCCTGGAAAACTCACCTGCCTGAACTATTGGCACCACGGAGAAGTTGGCTTCTGCCCTCTTTTTTCTCATTTCTGCCTGGCCCAAGCGAGTCCCCAGCCAAAGAAAGAGACCTTCCTCGTGAGTCCTGCCTCTGATGCAGGAAAGCAGTTTTTTTCCAGCTCCCTGGTTATAGAAGAAGGAATAGTTACAGAATCATAGAATCATTAAGGTTGGAAAAGACCTCTAAGATCATTGAGTCCAACCATCAACCCAACACCACCATGCCCACTAAACCATGTCCCTAAGCGCCTCATCTACACGTCTTTTCAATACCTCCAGGGATGGGGACTCAACCACTTCCCTGGGCAGCCTGTTCCAATGTTTAACCACTCTTTCAGTAAAGACATTTTTCCTCACGTCCAATCTAAACCTCCCCTGGCGCAACTTGAGGCCATTTCCTCTCGTCCTATCGCTTGTTACTTGGGAGAAGAGACCGACACCCACCTTGCTACAACCTCCTTTCAGGGAGTTGTAGAGAGCGATGAGGTCTCCCCTCAGCCTCCTTTTCTCCAGGCTGAACAACCCCAGTTCCCTCAGCCGCTCCTCATAAGACTTGTTCTCCAGACCCCTCACCAGCCTCGTTGCCCTTCTCTGGACACGCTCCAGCACCTCAACGTCCTTCTTGTATTGAGGGGCCCAAAACTGAACACAGTATTTGAGGTGCGGCCTCACCAGTGCCGAGTACAGGGGCACGATCACTTCCCTACTCCTGCTGGCCACACTATTTCTGATACAGGCCAGGATGCCATTGGCCTTCTTGGCCGCCTGGGCACACTGCCGGCTCATGTTCAGCCGGCTGTCGACCAACACCCCCAGGTCCTTTTCCAACAGGCAGCTTTCCAGCCACTCTTCCCCAAGCCTGTAGCGCTGCATGGGGTTGTTGTGGCCCAAGTCCAGGACCCGGCACTTGACCTTGTTGCACCTCATACGGTTGGCCTCGGCCCATTGATCCAGCCTGTCCAGGTCCCTCTGCAGAGCCTTCTACCCTCGAGCAGATCAACACTCCTGCCCAACTTGGTGTCGTCTGCAAACTTACTGAGGGTGCACTCGATCTCCTCATCCAGATCATCGATAAAGATATTGAACAAGATCGGCCCCAAAACTGAGCCCTGGGGAACACCGCTTATGACCAGCTGCCAACGTTATGACAAAGCTATGCAGAAAATTACCATGATTAGCCATATTAAATGGTTCTTCATCACTGCTAATGCTTGGCTGCTAGGAATAATGCCAAAGCTAATAGATATAATTTATTTAAAGCCCTGGCAGCCTGTTGCTTTGTTAGTTAGCAGTAGTAATACCAGTAGTAATGTTAAACATTCTCTGAAAATACAGTTTGGGCTGATGTATAATTACTTTGGTTGCTGCACAGCTTTTTCATGTGTTCTTTTTAATTGCTTGGTTATTTACAGGATTTAAATTATTCCTTCGGAGTAGCGGTGCCAGCGGTACCGTATAACATCGCTATTGCTCCTGTTATTGCCGATTGTAGCACTGCGGAGTTCAGGAGCCTCATAAAAAGTAGAGTTGTGTTAGGTGCTCTACATGGAAGAACTTGTGATCTGATTAAGAAGTTCTTAGGGTAGGAGTCAAGACTTCTCTGCTGCAGATCACAAATGGGGAGCCCAGTGCAACTTCAGAAGTGCTGGGAATAAAGCTCACATCTCCTAGGGCTGGGGCAATGAGTGAAGGCTGTGGTTCCCCCACATCCCGCCTGACCCACACGGGCTTAGTTCGCCTCCTCCCCCACGATGGGGGTGCGATGCCAGGGCTGCAGAGGGAACCCCAGGCTTCTCGGGGTCCCACGTGCTGGAGCAGAGCTGCTTCCCACCGCATTGCAGGCGCTGCCTGGACGTAGCCCGAGCCTGCCAGCAGGACAGGCGGTCCGTGAGGTTGGAGATGACATTTCAGGGATGGGTTTGGCAGCGGCATTAATAGCAGGCTGGAGAGGTGCGATAGGATTGCCAGTGCCTCTGATGCAGGGCAGGCAGCCTGATGCAGATTGCGAGTGAGCAGCAGCGTCAGTCCCCAGCACCTCCGTGTGAATAGGAGCGGCAGGGATGTCCAAACGTCACTCCCAGGCTGTCACCTCCAGCCTGTGCTCCTGCTCCTGCCCAGCACCATCCCCAAGTGGTACCTGCCTCTACTGGGACTACCGCAGTGACCCAGCCAAAGCACTAGGAGCAAAATCCTTTGTGTTAAGATCCATCAGAAATTCGGGGAGAGTTTCAGTGAAACAATATGTTGTTTAGTTTTGAGAGGTTACTTCGAGCCAGTTTGAAACATTTCTGTGACCCACAGCAATGGTCTGTTTATCTTTTATTATTAAACCTTGTGTTTACTCTTTTTAATTTTTAGCATATGCTAGTTTACAATCTAAGATGCTGTTTTGATAATAAAGTTTTTAAAAAAAAATGTTTAGGAAATCATGAAATGAGATGTTTGGGCCTTTCTGAGATGAAATGTTCCCCTTTGAAGTGAAACTATTTTGATCTCTTCAGAATAAGCTCTTTATTCACCGTCCGAAATGGTTATCTGAATTCAACTGGTTTAAGGTCGGTCTCTGGGATGTATGGAAAAGTGGCTTTAAGTTGCCCATTTCCACCAGAAATAGCAGTGAAACTGAAACTTCAGAAATACAGGCTGGTAAGCAAAGAGGGGCAGCCACTTCGGGAAGGGGGAGCGGGACCTGTGGGGAGACCCTCTCTGGGACCGAAGAGGCAGGAGGAGCCACTGCCTTGGCCAGGGCACTGCAGCCGAGGATGGTCGTCCCAGCCTTTCGTAGACTGGTAGCAGCATACCGCCTTCTACGAGCATCCTCCTTTGATCATTTTGCTGCAGGTCTGGTTGTTTTCTATGTTTCTCTGTATTTTATTGGTACAACTCCAGCAACGTGAGTGAAGTTTTCCCGATTTTACAGTTGAGCGGTGTTAAGCAGAGGCTGGTCCGTTTGCTTCCTGGGTAATAGCTGTTTAAACCCTTTCAGCTGGATGTGTAGTGCAGCTGGCCTTATTCCCCCAAGTTTGTCATTTAATAATAGAGAAGTAGCTGAGCCATCCAAAGCATACATCTAGAGCTGGCCTAAATGGGAGTGCATGGGCACGGAAGACTCAGATTTGCCGGCTTCGATAAAAAAGACTAATGTACTCACTACGGAAGATGTGAGCATACCCCTATAGAGATTCTGTGCATTAATCGGATGGTTTTTTGCATGTTTGTAAATGCCTTCTTTATGCACACGTTTTGCTGCCACGTTCTGATACACAAACACCCAGCCACCCATCTAACCAGGGCTTTGCATGGGGAAGGAGTCTCGGGAGCTGCCTGCCCATGTTCAACTCCTAGGACTGCACAGTGACAGTAGCAGCAGCTGTGCAACCACGAGTGCAGCTTTAAAATGAAGTTAAATGTAATTTCTGTTGTGCAGAGAATGTTTTCCTTTTTCTACTAAATCCCCAAGGTTTTCTGTCTAGTGAAAGAAGTGTGTTGTCATGTGATACAAGAAAGTAAGATGACATTTGAAGTGGCGTTAGTGGAAAATATCATTGTGCTGAAACCAGTTTCTGAAATAAAACATATTTGGCACTTGTAAAATGACAGCAAATAGATTTAGAAGTTTTGGGCTAAGTTATCAGATGATGTAAACTGGCACAACTCCATTGAAGTTTATGGAGAGATGCCAGCTTACATCAGTGGAGAATTTGGTCCTTTTAAAAAATAAGCTACAATCCTTATCTAAGATTTTCCATTCTTCATCTCTTGGGTGAAGGAAAAAAAAAGCCCTTTTATATTTCATAGTAAATTTGTTGGAAAATGCAATGGGTGTTTGCAAGCAGTCATATCTACAGTTATAAACCATAGCTGGTAGACTCAGAAGCCGGAGCTGGTGGAGCTGATGGTTGTGTCTAATGTACAATGTAGGTGGTCCCCTCGTGCACGTATCCACTGCCTGGATGATGCCCAGGACAGGATTACGCTGGGAATAGCAGCAATGTACAGACTGTCTCGGCCATAATTTCCTGGCTGAGTTGACCGTGTTTTCATGCTTCCTTGTCCAGAAGCTTTGTCATTATCTGCTGCTCTCTGAGATAATAGCCAGTGTGGAAAATCCAGCCTGCTATCTTGCTGAAACAGAGAGGTGGATAATTTTCTCCATGGACAATCTGCAGATATGATTGCTTGAGTTCAGAAGGGATTGGCCATTTCCCTGGGGACAGGTCTGTGTCTGGAGGAAGGAACGTCCCAACTTCTCTACATCGTTGAATTTTATATGCAAGTGTAGGGTCTTTCTTCTCTTGAGTAGCTAGAGTCTCTGGAAAGGCTGTTTGTGGCTACCTGCAAGTCAGACCAGTTCTCTGGCAGGGCCTGACCAAGGCTATGGATGGTGGAGATTGTTTAGGGTTTTTTTAAAATTAATCAGGTTGTCATTGAAAAGTGGGGTGGTTAGTCTGCTGCTCGGAAAAGACCTTCTCAGTACTGCTCTTTGACAGCTGTCATCCTGTCTCGAAAATTACTTTTTGGGTGGTAGTGGAGAGGTGGCTGTAGCATTGTCCATACTTCTGTACTACCAGGTTGTCCATTCTTCTGTACTAGTCAGGTCTGAGGCACAGCTGCAGCACAGAGGAGATGGCTTTGGCCTCAGTGGCTGAGAATATCCATGTTGGTTCCTTCTGTGGTAGTCTTGGCCTTTGGCAGTGGAAGCCATGAGACTCTGGTGACCTCCTGGGGGTCCTGACAGGAGCTAATGGTGTGTACTGACCTGGGTCTGACCCCTAGTCACTGCAAGGCAGGAGGTCAGCCATCGATCTCAAGGTCCCATTTATGTGGGCTCTGGCAGATCATCTCCTGGCTGCTCCTGAATATGCGTGGGTCTGTGAGAGGGAGGCAATGAGGCGGCCTGGACTGTGCAGTCATTGCTGCACAGATGACTCACGTCTTCAACTTTTTTCATATTCAGTCCAGAAAATGCCATTTTGGTGTTTCCCCAGTGCTTTGCTGAGGTAGGAGTTTGGATGGGGAAGAGGTGAGTCAAGCTCAAGCTGGGAGATTTAAAGGTGGTGCCAGATGTTTGGGAAACTTGGCCAAGAGGCACATGAGATCAACAGCTGTCCTTCTGACAATAGTTTGCTCCCTTTGAAAGAAAAATTCAGAGTATTCTCAGCTTTCTGCTTTGCCCCTGAATTGCAAAGTCACCAAAGAGTGCTTCGTAGCAGCTTCATTTAGCATGATGTTTGTGACCATTTCCATGGACTTCTGCCTTCCCAACTTTTGTCACCTCCAGCTAAGTCTATTGTGTAGCTGTTTAAAAGGAGCAGTGCTTGAACAGCGCTTGGAAGCTTTATCCGGGGAAAAGCGCACCAGCTGACAGGCTTTTAGCAGTGCTGTTCAGAAGTACGTCCATGGAATAGTCTTCCAGGAGAAAATTAAGAACTCATTTTGATTTGTAATGTTTTTGGTATGGTGTCGAGGATTCAAATCTGGTCTGAATCTGGAAGACAGCTCTTCCAGGAGCTGAGGAATGCCAGGAGCCCATGGGGACTGTTGGGGCTCTGGCTCTGTGGTGGAGAGGAGGACAGAAAAAAATGGCTGCTGGGTGGGATGATCAAGGGGGAAAAAAAAAGATGATCAAGGAAAAAATATTAATAATAAATAAATAAAGCTCTGGATACTTAGCTGATGTGTTTGGCAACATGTGAGTGCCTTGTGCTCACTACCATGTTATCATCACAGCAAGCACAGCGAGGAGAGGAAGTGTTATGATTCCCATCTAGCAGATGGGGAGATGGAGCTATGAAGACGCACAGCAAAGCCTGGGATGGAGCAGGGAGATGAGTCCCTATTCCTCGATTAGCAACCCAACCATTGCTCCCTGTTGGCAGTCCATTGGTGGCCGTGCAAGGTCTGTAGGGAAGGCACCCATCCAGCTGAGCTGGGTTTGTCCTCTTTACCCTGGGATTTGTCCCACGGCTCCTTTGTCTACCCTCCGTCTTGGGAGAAAATCCTCCCAAGCAGCAGTCAGTGTTTGAGCTTTAAAATGCAATGGGTTGTTGCTGATTTAGAGCAGTAGTCACTCAGATTTGTGGCCTCAGAGACCGACTTTGTCATTCTTCTGCCCTCTGAAAATGAGGAACGACTGCTGGACTTGGCAGCCGAGTGGCGGACTGACGCATGGTCGGTCCCCTGCTGCCAGGGCTGGCAGATGCTGCGAGCACCGTGGCGTTGGCATCCTCCTCCTCATTGTTGTTTTGTGGTGATCTCACCCTGGCTCCCAGGGACTATCCCATGAGCACTGCTGGCTGGCACCTGGCCCACGCATCCTTATGAAGATGTTAGTCTGACATCCGAGGAGTGGGACAGTGATGGGCAGAAGTTAGTGTCTTAAAGAGGCTCTTCTGTCTTGCCTTCAAATTGTCCAAATTCTCATCAGGATTCTAAATCACAGATTATTTATCTTTTTTTTATAGCAGATATCTGAAGTCTTCTAGGAAAAGTTTTGGGATAATTTGATGGAAAAAGTTGGTTTTTTGCCAAGTCTGGTATGACTCCTTCTTCAACTGTGGGCAAAGTCTCATAACCCATTTGTACCTCAGGTTCCTAGCCTCAATGTGGAGATCCTTTGCTCCATCCTGTTTCCCTTTCTTGTGTCTTTAGATGGTAATTTTTTAGGCTAAGGACTGTCTCTGGTTGTACAATACCCTGTACTCTGGCCTAAAATAACAGTTCAGTACTTTATTCTTAGTCCTACTACGTGTTTTCTATGTGACGCTGGGTCAATCACTTACCCTCTCAGCGCTTCTGTTTTCCTATCTGCAAAGTAGAGATAATGCCTACTTCCAAAGCAGATCCCTTGGCTGGAAGGTGCCACCTACGTGCTGAGCACTGTTACTCCCTCTGCTAAATGCACATGTGATTGTCATTAAACACGGACAGGACAGGCAGTTTTGTAACGGCGTCTGTCCCCCGTGAATGCAGGGACCTGTAATGGATCTGGTCTGGGGGGGCAGTACCACCTGCTGAATGCGCTGCCGTGATGAACGGTAGCATTTTTCTTTTTCAACAATTGGACAGCACTGTCTTCTGTGAGGTTTGCATTAAGATAAGATGGGTTTTGTTCAGATTTCTGCGTTTTTTTTTTTTCCCCCCAGCATTGTTCAAACTGGACAAAGGGTTCTTTGTAGACGTGTTAGTGGTGGCTTGCTTCTATCAAAGACATGAACAGTTTCTCACCAAGCAATCGACGGGAGCCAGTATTCATGTGTGTGGAAGTGCAATGAAGTGATATAGTGACTGTTCTGAAGCCATCAATTAACTGATTGATTATATTACATATTATAATATGTGTTATATATGCTATAACTGAGATTAACTCTAAATTGCATTTATGTCTCCAAAATACAGGTGTGATGGCTGGGTTCAATATGAGCGGAGATCTCCAGAAGCCTGCTACCAACATCCCCCTGGGGTCTCTGGCCGCTATTGGCACCTCGTAAGTCATAGATTGGGGAAAATGTACTCTTTGGAGACTGCCCTGGATGTGACCAATCCATTTCATATTCCCATCAACCTTTTATTACTCAGCCATCTGGAAAATTAAAGTCTGGCTCTCATTCAAATTATCATCCATTACCACCACCTACTCTGGGTGGGTTAGAGAAGAGGTTCGTTAATGTGGATGTAATCAGTCCTTCCTCCGCCGAGTGGGCTGTGTGTCGGTGCTAGAGCGGTTGTGCTGCTGCAGCCCTGCTGTCCAAGAGCAGGATGCAAAGTTCTCAGAGGCCTGGGGTGTGTGATTTTGTCGCTTATTGCTGTTGATTTCAAAGTGCTTTCTTTTTCTATATACATAGAAAATGTATAAAATATAAAATATAAAAAAATTATAATTTTTATTATTGGGAAAATGGGGCCAAGACAGGTGAGATGACTTACCCACCTGCAAGGTCAGGGGATCGCAGGAGCCCTGCATCCCCAAGCAGTGCTCTCCCCTGGGAAATGCTGCTTTCCAGGAGTAAAATACTGTTACATATTAAAAAAAACCTCAGTAGGTTTTCCTGCCTGCTTTCTTTGCCACCTAAATTGCTTTTGAAATTATTACTTTTTATTGTGTACCAAGGTTCAGACAGAAAGGAAGGATCTTCAGAATTTAGAGGGACTCTTGCTGAAATTGGTGCTTGTTTTAAGTGAGGGGATTCAACAGGACACAGAAGTATCACAGATGGATGGACTGTGGTCATTCACATCTCTGCTGTCTGGGCTTCGCAGACAGACTAGCTTATCCCTCCACCCATGTACTGGAAAGGCCAGAGACACCAGAGGAGGATCATGACTGAGGCTGTAGAGCAGCCTGGCTGCAGTGTTTAATGTTACTGCCAGGTGCAGGGACCTGTGTACCTGCAGAATCATAGAATCAGAGAATGGTTTGGGTTGGAAGGGACCTCTAAAGGTCATCTAGTCCAACCCCCCTGCAATGAGCAGGGATATCTTCAACTACATCAGGTTGCTCAGAGCCCCGTCCAACCTGACCTTGAATGTTTCCAGGGATGGGGCATCCACCACCTCTCTGGGCAACCTGGGTCAGTGTTTCACCACCCTCAGCATAAAAAATTTCTTCCTTATCATTCCTTAGTCTGAATCTACCTTCCTTTAGTTTAAAACCATTACCCTTGTCCTATAGCTACAGGCCCTACTAAAAAGTCTGTCCCCAGGGGTTATTCCCACCATGCACACATCAAGAGTGCAGGTAGCTTCCCCTCAGGGGTACCGTACAGTCACGCTGCAGCTGTCCCTGGTACATTATAGTGGGTAAGTAACGTGGACCGGTGTTAAATTTAGCCCTGAGGCTAAATCATGCAGGAACAGCCCACGCAGAGTGATTGAAGACCCAACTTGCGGGTACTTGACCGTCTCCTGGCTCTGCTAATGGGCAGAATTCTCAGTGGCCTTGTCTTGCTGGAAAAAAAACAGTTTATTTTTATTGTTTGCAGGTGGTTTCTGTACATGGTCTTTGTTTTTTTGCTGGGAGCCATTTGTACCCGTCAGTCACTCCGCTATGACTTCATGATAGCAGAGAAGGTAACGTGTTCAAATAACCCAGCATGGTTTTATATAATGGTGCTTTCGGGTTGCCATCTGCCTTACTGAATGCTTGAATTTTCCAAAAGCCTAAGGAATTTGGGTACCCATCCCTCATTGAAATTCAGGGGGATTTCCCCATTGCAAATCCCAGTGTACAATTGCTTTGAATAGCTTTGCATTCACCAGCATATCCAGTAATGCTGGATCTTGGCATAATCACCCGGCAATAGCTTTAAGAGCTAAAATATGCTAATGTGGTCTAATGATAAGTGCTGTATTTTATTCAATGTATCCTTTCTCATTGGTGAAAGCTTAGACCAAATTGAAATCTCTAAAGAACCCCACTGCTTATCTTTACTAAGTCAAGCGAAGCTTACATTTCCATATCTAGCGGGCTGTAATTGCAGGGCGAGCAATAGGATTATTAAACTCGAGACATTCCACATGGGTGTATATACATGAGGGAGGATTGTAGTGTTACAGGCAATGAACCTTGTCATTGCAGGCCTTCAAAAAGAGAGCAAAAGATTTTGGTGTGCGCCATTGTCTTACTTTAAATGGGATATGGAAGGGCTAATTTTCTGTTATTCAGCGTTATCCAAAATCATGGGTTCACCGTATTTGCCACTATTTCTTGTGATTAATTTAAAATGGAGATATTTGCCATTTATTTGATTTGTAACATGGTTTTAATCTAAAATATCAATTTGAAACTCTGGATTTGTTTTCTTCCTAAGTAATTGTAGCTCTGGACTTCCTCCAGACCCCAAAATAAACTCTAAATTATTGGTGGGGCTCCTCCCACTTCCTGCTAAGGTGAAAATCATCTCTGTTTCAGGGGAAAAAAGAATGAGCCTACCTTCTTTAAGGCAACATCTTTGTATGACAATGACTTAGTGGGCGAGAAGTACAGTAACTAAAAGAATCAGCTTTAAATGAATCAGCTTTAACGATCTCTTTCTCTTCAGCTGTGTTTTAACTTCAAAACCCTTGGGGGGGGAATGAAAAATCTCCCAGTAAAGAATCTGAAGATATTTAATAATGTTAAATATTTAAAAAAAAAACCCCAACCAACCAAACCCCCCAAAAAGCAAATTCAGTGTTCTTTTCCCTAGTATGGAACAAAACAATGGTGCAATCCCAATATTCATGTTGCTTCTTTGAGTTATTACAAGCTGCTTACAAGTTGCTTTAGATTTTAATGACTTTGGAGAGAGGGAGGGGGGAGAGATCATTATACATCCAAACTCTCCCTTTCTGTCACTCACAGGTGAGCAAGTGTTTGGCTGCTTTTCTCCCTTACAATACTTGTTTGGCTTTTTAAACATAAAAATGAGATTCAGTAATTTCACTTCTAATGAGCTCAAAGTGCCAATTTCTTACAAAGTATTCACACTCTCCGTGCTCAAAACCCCCAGTAAACCCTTTCATCAGCCTTGGTGAAAAGGACTCTTCCCCTCTAACCCTGATTTGAATGTCAAGTAGTACATTTAAATGCAAGCATTTTTGGCAGCTAAAATAATATATGATGTCTGGCGCAACTGATTGTTTCTTCCAAGTATTTCTCAGAGCAGGGCAGGATTAGAGGAGAGGGAAGGGAAGATTCCCCATCGAGTGTCTGTCTGTTGGTCTGATGGAAGCTGATATCTGCTCATCTTTGCCTCAAGTTTCTTCTGTCCTACAAGATAAAATTCACAAGGCCAAGTGGATTTTCATGGGGAAAAGAAATGTTGTGGTAGGAAGTTTGTACAGTTCTGGACCACGCCATTAGTTTTACACACCTTCCCCAAACAGCAAACATTTTATGGCTTTATACCCAATCTCCTTTTTGCTGGGTGCGGATTTCATAGGTGAGGAAGAGGCAGATGTAGCTTGAATCATCTTTAGCCATGTAAATTTTTGTAATTCCTTCTAATAAAGCATGTTCCACCTGACTTCAACAGGGGCAGAAGCTGGGAGGACCCGTGTTCGTTTAGACCTTATTTTCCACGAGAGCCGGGAAGCTCTCGGGAGCAAAGGACGTGTGGGATGCAGGGGACCTGCATTGGTGACATCCTCTGCCACGGATGTCTGTCTGCACCTCCAGCAGCTTGCTTCAGTGGAGCGTGGGCAGGATGGATCTGGACCAAAATTTGGGGGTTTTCTCCTTGCCTGGCCTTTGTGCTGGTGTTACCCCCCATGCCTTGCCTTTCTCTGTGGCTGGCTGCTGGCTGTCAGACTTGTGTGGTCTTGCAGGACTTGGGGATGGCTCAGGTGACCCTAGACCTTAGTTTCCTCGTCTGTGTCTGCCCACGTCCTTACACCATGGTACCAGGAGCACTCCCATTTCAAAGCTTTCTTGCACAGTGTTCATATTGTGGGGTTTTGTGTATTTGTGTGGGGTTTTTTTTAGATATGCTCCCTGTGCTTGCAGTTCTTGATAGAGGGGACCTGTGCAGGGGGACCCCAGTCCTCACTTCTGTGTGATAGACCATGAGCTGCCTTCCTTTCCCTCCACTCCCGCAGGAGATGCTCCCCGTTTGAAAGGGTGCTCACTAAAAACCGGTAATAAACCCAGCCTTGTTAGCACTGTGGCTTTAAAGATTTTTATTTTTTTTTAAGTTTCATGTTGGCCAAAGGAAATTCTTTTCTCATTGAAGACAGGAAAATAAGGTCATTGTATTATATCCTTCGGAGCGTATTTTTTGAGATGCCATTTGTTTCAGTGGCAATTTTGATTTGGTTTTACTGTGGATTTTCTTTCAGGATTGGTTTTCCCCTCTGGGACGCAGGGGTTTGTCTTCCTGTTTTGGATGGTTGGAAGCCTGGGCAGCTTTTCCTGTATGATGTGCTCTGTATATAAGTGATCTCTCCTGAAATAAACTCACTTCCAGTTACTTAAGGGGAATCTAATAGCTGCTGCTTTGCTGCAATTGCTCCAAGTGACAAAGAATTTCTTGGATATGAGCTTGTCAAATGGCTCTGTCGGTACAGGATGTTCAGTATTAAATTATTTTTATGGGATAATTCTCCTGTATTAATTGCTTGCACTTTATACCACAGACCAGTTAAATTGCTGCTTTCCCAGGGCTCGTTCTGTTCATTTAGCAATGTTACAAAATATATGTGATCTCTTAAAATACATGTATTTAAGACTGCTCGGGGGTCTTTAAAGAACAATATAATCAACTTTGCATTCTCTCCGCTTCCTCCAGGTATCCTTGGTGGGTTTCTTGTTTTTGCTAGGGCTGTACATCTCGTCCCTGGCCTCCTGCATGGGAGGCCTGTACGGAGCACCCAGGATCCTGCAGTGCATCGCCCAGGAGAACGTGATCCCCATGCTCGCCTTCCTTGGACGTGGGGTTAGTCACCCTTTCTCTGAGATTGCTGTCAAACCTTCACCTGAAGGAAAACTGGTGATTTAAGAAGCCAGGATTTCTGTGTGTCCGTAGGGTGAGATGGGAGATGTATGAAATGCAAGGAGGGGAAGGCTCGGGATCTGGTACCCTATGCGTAGGCAGAAAAGCCAGGAAATGGGTGGTTTTATAAAAAACCCAAGAGCTCAGCTGCCCGCAGTCCTTCCCCTGCCGGTCCCCTGTGCTGCACCGCCTCTGCCCTGAGCCCTCCCATGGGGCTTGGCACCGTGCAGGAGCAACCCTGCTTCGCCCCAGCATCTCGCTCACCCACCTCTGCACCCTGGCCCCGGGGCTGTCCTGCCCCCGTGCACGGACAGCCCTTCCTGGGCTGCTGTCGGTCTCCTCCCTCCCTCGGACCTGCTTCTTCGAGATGTCCCCAGTAAAACAGCCACTTATGATATAACTTTGCCTGTGGGGTTTTTTTGCAAACGCCGTATCTATGCTGGTGCTGATCCTAACTGTGACTGAGGGAGGTACCTAGCTCTTCTCTGCCCTCCTGTCCAGGGCAGAGGCCTGAAGCTTTTGTCCAAGCACTTGGTGAAATGGATGGTAACTGCCTCTTTATCTTTTTTTCTTTTTTTTCTTCTTTTTTCCTGCACATTTTCTTTGAGCTGTTCCTATCCTCTTTGGTAACCTCATAGCTGAGTACGTGACTAGTCGTGGTGCTGTGGATTCAGTCTGTGTGCACTGGAGAAGAGGACGCTTCTTTGTAAGATAAGGTGCCTTTTGGACACTATAAAATAAAAACAAAGAATAGATTTGAAAGGTTAAGTTAGGGGGCTGCTAAGCTTTAGATATGCTTTGAAACAAAGCCTTGCTTTGAATATGACAAGAGGCTTTTTCCTTGTCCTCACAAATAATCCTCATTCACATGAGCTATTCTACCGAGATCAGTCAAAGTACCAGTCACTAAGGACTCTGTAGTCTTGGGCTGTGCATTCAGAGCAAACTATTTTTTATGGCTTTCCCCCTTCTAAACAGGGAGAAAATAATTCTGTCACTCTCAATAACCTGCAGTACCTAACTGTCTGTACCGAGCGACTGGAAAAACCTTATGATGTTTTGCTCCTTCAGAGCAGCTTGTAAATACAGAAAAATATTTTACAATATTGGTATTTATGATTGTTTTAAAATACTTAAATGTTTTATAAGTATAATAATTCTCTATCCTTTGTTTTATATTCCTCAAAGTAATTTTCTAAAATTAAAGTCATAATAATAGCAATAATAATAATAAATAGTAATAATTATAGGGGAAGCAGCAGCAATAACAACAGCAAAAACTTCCAGCTCCTGAAGGCAGTTGTCAGGTGGTCCCAGAACAGGCTGTTCTCCACTTGGCAATCCTTGTGAAATTCTCAGTGATTTAGCAAAGTTGACTGCAAAGTTGATGCCTTCTCTTCTCTGATAGTTTTCTGTCTTTCTGTCAAATTTTCTGCTCTGAACTCTGTCCAGGCAGATTGCCATGTTGGGAAGGGCTCAAAAAGAGGTGAGAAATCAAAGGCAGATCACTTTTCCCCCTTCCTTCTCTCTGCCACCTTGAAAATTGTCTAGATTGGGTTTATGGACAGTTAATAAATTTAGTTTGCCCTTACCAATCTGTTCCACATCAGTTCTTCTTTTCCGTGGTTGAAGAAAGTGTTGTAGTCACCATAACCCCAGCTGATGGGAAGGGCACGAGTGTTTTCTGTAGACTTAAACCCAAGCCAGAGGGGTTTAACGATCCTGAGATCATCCCATCTGTTCCCCATCTCAGTACATCTTACTGATAGCGAAGATGCTTTCTGAGAACCATGTTCCTTTGTCCCGAGACGTATTTCTGTTCCATTGTGAAAAGGCGTAAGGTCCAGAACTGCTCCCCTTTTCTATTAATAAATAAGAGTGGAGGAAATAGAAATAGTTTCCATTTGAGCTGTGTGTTTATTAAAGAAGCACATGCAGTAAGTGAAAACCTAAGATATTTTGTAAGATACCTTGTAAGATATTTTCCAGCGAGGTCTTTATGCAGCCTGCACAGGCTTATCGGGTACCGAAACGGCAAGACAGTGCCTGGCCCAAGGAAGGGCACGTTGGACCTGGGATTAAAGTTCGTGAGCTGATGGCTCAAGTCTTCCCACCCCCGATGCCCTTTGATTTGTCTCTCTTTTTTCTCCTCCTTTCCCTGCCTTCACCCCACCCCAAAGGAGAAGAACAGGCGGTGTTTCTCCTGGCTGCCTGCCTTCCCGACGCATGCCCGGCATCACTGGGGGTTGACTCCCACCCTCCAGCATCCTCGGCTGCCTAACCTCTCTGCTGCTTTCCTCCTGCCTCTGGGCAGATGCGGCTTGGGTGGATGAAAGGAGGGAAACCCCAAGTGCAGAGGCTCAGCAGACCATGGATTTAGCTCAGCGTCGTGTCAGGGCAGGGCCAGAAGCTGCTGATGTGAAGGTGGTACTGCTCCGTGCAGGCAGAGCTTCCTTGACTGTGTCTGGCAGTCGAAGCCTTTCCAATGGCAGCGTGTGGGAGCCTTTTGGGTAGGCAGCGATGCGGAGTCCTGTAGTGAAATTAGAGACGAACAGTTAACTCTAATTAACACATTTTATTGCCAGACTTCCCATAAGCCCCACAACTCTCTCTGAAGGTTTATTGCTGCTTTAATGACTTTGTTTTACTGTGGAGATACGGAGTGAGAGTGGATGAATTTTCCAAAGACAAAGCTTGAGTAAGGCTCAGAGGTGAGGTGGGAGCTCAGCAGCTTTTGGCTTCCAGCCTGTTCTTTAATTTATTAAGCCAGTGAGCCTCTGCTTGCACATGCATGCATGTATTTCATGACAAGGGGGTACTGCAGACCGCCCAGGTAACCACCCATGGCAGCTGAGCAAGTGGGGAGTCCTCACGGCGAGGCTCATGGTTATTAATTTAAATGTAAGTTTGTTTTATTTATGAACTAGAAAGGACCCAACAAGACTCCAGTGGCTGCAATTTGCTTAACAAGTCTCATCACCATGGCTTTCATCTTCATTGGGCAAGTGAACGTTCTTGCTCCGATAGTCACCATCAACTTCATGTTGACGTATATTGCTGTAGACTATTCCTATTTCTCGGTCTCCTTGAGCTACAATGTTCAACATAAACCTGACAAGACCCAGAGAGAAAACGCTAGACCTGCTCACTCTTCCCAGCCTTTAGTTTTCAACAAGCCCTCCGGCTGTGCAGCAGATGGAGTAATTCAAAGCAGATCAAACGGCACCTTGCTGGAATTCACAAAAGACATGGACCAGCTTTTTAAACCATTTCGTAGTGAGCCAGGTACTTGCAAAAAAGGAGGAGCTGAGAATTTAACCCAGAAGGTCAAACAAAAGAAGGCAAAGCAGCCAGCCAAGCAGACGTTACAAGACAGCTTTCTCCTGGATCTCCATCACGATGCTCCCCCGGCTCAGTACGGCTGGGATGAGACTGCAGAGCCCCACAACGAGAGCTGGCAGGACCTGGCGGAGCAGGGCTGTCGGTGCGATGCGGGTCCATGCTCATCACCCGCTGCGGATGCTCAGCGGACACCCGGGCTGCTGGAGCAGGGGAAGCAGCTCTGCAGTGAGGTGCCGGCGCTCCCTGGCCAGAGGGAAGAAGGTAAGGGCTGTAGGAGATGGACATGTCCATGCTCATGGGGGAATGGTTTATAACCTTGGTCCTCCGGGTGCTTTCCTGAAGGCAGGCGTGAAACTAGCTTTATATGGGGCTGTGATTCGGTGATTCATAGCAATAATATCATTTATTCCAGGTGAGGGTAGAGTTCATCGCAGCGCATCACAGGAGAAGTTCCAATGCAATTTCCTATGGAAGATTAATCACAGGAAAGCAGGCAGGACTATATTTAGTGTAGGATTGTTTACTATATACTCATTATTCTACACATGCACGCTTAATGCTGTACGTTAAAAAGGTTTTGAGTGTATCTTGGGGTTTACTTCATCCTGGTGTGGGGTAGGAGGGCTGGAGCCGTGTGAGTCTAAAACTCAGGTTATCAAAATGCAGTGGTCCCCATGCCACAGGTGGAGTCTGTAATTCAACATCCACAGCTAAGAGTCTGAATTTGTTTTGTTGGCGATGTGGGTATTTGATATTGTGTGTTTGCTTGGAGTTTGTCATCTCAGTGCTGTAGTGTTTTATCAGCATTAGTCAATTAAGCTTCATAAACCCTTCTGAGGGAGAAAAGTATTATTTCTCGTTTTTCACAAATAGGGAAACTGAGGCAGAGATAGGCAGATGTGGCCTTCAAATGGACTCAGTACCAGAGTTGGCAACTTTCTTTTTTTTCTTGCATTTCTTTTCTGTTTTCATTTCAGAGGTTTTGGTTTAACTCTGCCATACCCAGCTGTCAGCTAGAATTTCTGCTTTGGTTTTCTGGAATCTGGTAATGTAAAGTAGGAGAAAAAACCCACATTATAGCTCCTTTCTAATGTCTCTTCTTTTTTTTAATTTCTTTTTTTTCTGTAGAATCAACTATAAAGCAACATAATCCAGAGCTGGGAATTCAGCAAATACCAGAATCCTTCTACTCCAAATTCTGCAATCACTGGGTTTCCTTTGCTGGTGTAAGTAATTTTCTTTTATTTTGAGCACTGGTTTGTGATTGTAGAAAACAGAAGGAAATTCATCACTTACTGTAGTGTAAATACACTCCAGTACTTTAAAATGGCTTTTGATTCTAGTATTCCAGGTCACCTGAATTAAGTACTCAAGGTACCATGCATCCAGCAGTTCAAATTCAGAGAAAGCCAGATGGCATATTAATTAAAACAACAGCAGCAGCAAAAAAAAAACCCAACCCAACCCAAAAAGGTGCAAATTCAAAGTCTGGCATCTTAGGACTTTAGAGATGCATGGCTGGCTGGGAAAAAGTCAGTGTCCCTCTTTTCACTGTGTGCCAGCCTGCTTTTTCTTGCCCTGGGATGGAGTGAGACACCACCTTCAAAGCTGTGTTGCTGTTGTTTATGAGCCAGTTTCTGCAAGCTGAGGGTGGGGTTTCATTAGTGCTGACCTCCTGACAGCAGCAGCCCAGCTGTGAAATTCCACCTCTTGAGGGAGGAAAGTGGAGCATTCCTTCAGCATGTTACTTTAAAGAATAAATAACTTTTCAATAGCTTCTGTCTCAAGCCGCTGAGGAGTTTAGGACATTTAATCTTGGGAAGCTGGATTAATGGGCAGATGACAGGGAAAGGGTCAGATATGCATAATGAATGACCCATATGGCTTTGCTGCATGGACGGGGATTTCATAGCTGTGTGTAAAATGTAACAAACCCACTCGAACAACACACCGAACCCTTTTAGTTTAATCCTCAGATGGAGTTTGACACCTACTTTTCAAATTCACTGCTGCTGCTGCCAGCAGCCAGCTCCTGGCAAGGGGTCCCGCTGGACTGCGGTGCCGGGGTGGGATGGATGTGGAGGCTCCTCTCTACGATGACATCTTTAGGAGGTTGCACCCTGATGCTGTCTCTGGGCTCGGTAACTAACGTGGCTCCCAAGGGCGTATCATTGTGCAGCGGTCAGCTCCCTGCCTTTGCGGGGGAATTTGCTTACGGAGATGACTGACTTGTTCATTAAATCAGATTTGGTTTCCTGTCAATAGTCAGACTTGGGAGGAGGTTGCAGCAGAGCTGAGAAAGGATCGACGACGCAAAATAAAATCACCGAAGCAAAAATCAGATGCATTTATTCATCCTGGCTCCTTTCCCTTCTGCCCTCTCTCTTCAAGCTGCACCGATTGTGTCAGTCTGGACTCATTTAGCTCTTTCTTTGTATGCTGCCCCTTGCTGCTCCTACCCTGATCCATAAAGATGCTACCCCTGCCCCCATTCATATGCCCCTTGAGCCAAATCTACTTCCTGAGCTGGTGAGCCTCTGCATACTCTTCTTGGAGTAGCCCAAGCAGAGACCTGAGGTCCACGCTGCCTCTTCTAGTATTCAAGGTAGCTCACTGAAAGCTATCTCCATGCTGCTGAAGATGACACTGTAAACCTGTGCTGTCCCTCCTTTTAACAGTGAGGCCAAACGAGGCTCCCTGTAACACAAGAACCTCGTTACCAAGAAACTTCAGCCATGCCATACCCAAATCTTTTCAGATAACGCTGGATGGAAATGTTCCACGTGTGGCCAAAAGCCATGCACCGTGGAGCGTTTTGCAGGCAGGAGACGACGTGGTTCCCCAGGGGTCCTGCTGCACCACCGTCCTCAGCCACCGATGCCCAGGAGCATCCATCCACCCACGTGGTTGCGACTGGCATCAATCCTCCCACAGGCAGGACCCAGGCTGTGCAGCAGGTCTTGGGCAAGGAGAGCCTCTGTTGTGTCCCCATCCTGGGGCATCATTAGGAGGGAGACGCCTGAAGGGAAACGCTCATCAGGATAATGCCGAGTAGCTGCATCCTGGGTCCTGACTGTGCACAGCTCTTATACAATGCTCCTGAGAAGTCCCTGAGAAAGCTGGAGGTGCAGAGATGCCATCAAAGCACTGTTTTTCCATGAATTTAAAGCCAAGATTCAACATTTCTGGCAAAAATAACCCCAAAACCAGTTACTGGTGCGCTCATAACAACTTGAAAGCTCCAGCACTGCCTCAGTTATTAAAGAGTTTTCGTTAGCGTTGCAAAGCATGCTCATCTTGCAAGGTTGAAGAACAAGTTGTTGACCTGGTGTGAGGCTGTGTCTGAAGGTGAGTAGTCCTTCCCAGGCACTGCAAGGAGGCCAACGGAGCCGCTGGGCTTTGCAGAAAAAAGGACTGTCAGCTTGTCATCAACGTGTTATCTCACGGACTCTGGGGTAACCCCAAACCTTGTCTTCCCAACAGGCGATCGTGTCCCTCATCATAATGTTTGTCATTCAGTGGATCTACACCCTCGTCAGCCTGGGTGCAGCGGTTATTCTGTATTTCTACATCGGCCAAGTGAGCCCAGGACTCCCCCTTGGTGAGTATTTTTTTTTCTGTATTATTAAATCTGCTTAAAAATTCATTGAACTTTAATTTAACTTAATTAGGAATCGAGACTCTTGTGTTTAATATGCAGGTGACACAGTGAATGATGGGGTTTTGTTTTGTTGCTAGTTTTAATACGTTTTCTCTCTGGCTCTTTAATTTTATATTGGATTCTAACTGCAACTAGCATGAGTTTGATAGTCTGAACATTGTGCTTTTTGCTTTAATATTTTGTACTTTAAATGGCAAAACCAGATACTAATACTAAGACTTAACAGGGATGGCAGATTGTAAATGTATCACGGCAATGAGAAAAATCTGCTGTAAATACATTTTAATAAACTTAATTAATCAATCTAAACTCACCTGAGAAAACTTTAATGAAAATGGGAATTATGATGAGTTTCTCATTAAATCTCAGCATTCATAACGGCAGAACAAGAGAGCCTTTTGATTCCAGAACTAAACAGGTTGAATATGTTGGGAACGTAATCTGGGAAAATACTCTTAGGCAGAGGGCATTAGAAAGGTCTGTGCATGTGATCGGCTTAAACAAGTTCGAAATTAAACAGTGAAGCACATTCAGAAAGCAGCTCTCAAGAGCCTACAGCTCCTTGGCATGGCTGCAGGAGGGGTTTGCATTGGTCTGTGTCTCTGAAGGGAGAGGGTGATACGCACGCAGCGTGCGCGTACTCACATACTTATGCATAAATACATACGTAGGTGCATACACCCTTAAGTACCTGCACATGTGTACATGCAATTTTTTGTCCGAGATGAGAAACCAAGATGAGAAAAGTCAAAAGAACCTGAGTTCATGTCTGCTAAGCAATGCAGAAATAGCTACCCAGGTTTATTTAGATGAAAGATTATTAGACACCAGGTAAGTAGGTACTAGATTTCAGAAACCCAAACGATGAGAAACCAAAAAATAGTTGTCACTTGGTAACGATCAAAACATCGCTCACCAATGCTTCTCTTTCTACTCTAATTGATTTCTTTTCTATTTGTCTGTATGGGATAGTAGACAAGAGCTGAGATTGTGGATAGTACTTGCTAATTTGTATCTTTTGAAATATATCTAAGTTTTAACAAAGTTTTTTATATATTAAACATATATTAAACAAAAAACAAATAAGGTTTTCAGGCTTTGGAGTTCTCTTTGCCTTTGTATATTCGCTATATTATATCTCTGTTATCTGCTTTTGAAATATTTACCAAAAATTACTTTAAAAAGAATTTCTCAGTCAGCATGTAGAGGATTTTGGAAGGTGATCTGAGGAACGGCAGTGTAAATAGACATTTTTTCCTTGGTTTCCTTCGTACATGCATTCCCATGCATAGAGTAAAACAACTCACGACAAAGAAAAAGTTAGAAATGAACACTCAAAGTTCCGCCTGATTTTTAATTGGCTGTGAGTGAACGCTACTGTGCAGCCATATGGCATCCAATGATCCATGAGTTTGTTCTCCAAAAGACCGAACGACCCTTCTGTCTAGAAAGGTTGGGAGACACTGGCTTGAGAGATGCTCTGGATTAAGGACTAGGTTAAGACTTCGGGAGCAGAAATGCTCTGGGATTTCAACACGTCCCTTCTCTTCTCTCTTTCTCCCCAACAGCCTAAGCCAAATCCAGCAGGTGCTGCCGGGTCTCTGTTCTCCTCCTTGTCCCTCACCACAAGCTTCTCCTGCTGCCAGCTCTGGCACTTCCCTGCCCCTGCAGTGAGCCAGTGCAGGAAACTAGCTCTACAGAGAAATCAGGAAAAAATGGTGTCGGTGTAATAAGCTAAGCCAGCTCTCCATGGGCTCAGACGGGAGGGTATGAATGGTGAGACCACAGCCACCCTGGTTGAGGTCGGTTGAATGGCTCCTCCCATCTCCCCATCCCTGCAGTGGGAATGAGCTTTGCAGTCCCGGGAGGAAAAGGTGCTGCAGCGGGTGTCTGTGCTTTGCTCACTGCTTTACTGGGGCTTTCACAAGCTGTCAGTCTGGGAAAGGATAGCTGTTCTCTGTGGGAAGTTTGGGTTAAGTTTCCTGACAATCGTTTTAAAGCTGCAGAGTGTGGGGAGACTGCAGGAGTGTTCTCACCGTTGCAAAATCTCTGTGTACTGAAGGCTAATAACAAGCATGTTGGTTTGAGATTTATGCAAAAATTCAATGGCGTAATGCTATTATGAGAGAATTAGCAGCGTACTGACTTCTCGTGCCTTTTCTCTGTAGGAGCAGCAGCAAATTTCAGTTTCTTCGGCTGGATTAAGTCGGTTTTGATCACCTCGTGCAGGTTGGTACCAGTCACTCGGCAGTGACCGAGGCGGTGCTCGTTGTTCCCGTGACCCACTAATGTTCACAGAGAGAGGTGGCAGAGTTGACTTGCTTATTACCTTAAGCAGCCCCTTCTTGCATACTCAAAGTTATTCTTAATAGTAAAAATAACTGTTTGCTCCTGTTAGCCTGATGTATGGCTGACCATGTAAGTGGGAGAGCTGGAGTCTCCTCTGCCTTATACGTGGACACGTCAGCTGCTAACCATATCTCGGTGCCTGAAGCTTTGTCTTACCGCAAAGGTCTGTGCTCAACCTTGGTGGCTCAGGTTGAACTGGAAAATCTGGTAGGAAATGAGAAACAGGAGACTCCACCTCTTCCACCCACCATCCATTGAAAGTGAATTACTGTGGTAGTGGTGGAACAGGCACACGTGGCAGCTGTGCTCGAATTTCAGAGAGGAAATTTGGGGCGGAAGCCGCAATAGCTACAGGGCAAATACAATAAACAAGGTCTTCAGTGAAGCAACCATTCAGTATTGAGTTTGCATGGGACTGCAGTAGCATTGTCTTGGGGTTTTCTTTCCCAGAAGACCTTAAGGGTTTTGTTTGGTTGGTTATTAACTAGTTTTGTTAATCTGTTTTGATCCTATTAATTATTAATTCCATCACATTTGGGTTTCCCACAGAAGGTAGTGACCACTGTACAATGCAGTGGGATTTTGAGGTTCTCAATCTGTTGGGTTGCTTTTTTGTTGCGGTGGGTGAGCACTGTAGTAAGGACTGCACAACACGAGCTGCCATGCATTACGTGGGCAAAGTTGGTGGCTTCTTTAAAATAAATGAAAATCCAGGCTTTTAAGCACATTCGCACACACCCGTGTCTGTCTTGCCAGCTCCTGCCTCTGCCCACAGTCCCTATAACATGGCCACACGCCTTTGGTAGCAGAGGTGGCTTGGGAGAGAAGCCGGGGGTGACGGGACCTTTCTTGGGTCCCCACAGCAGGTCTGTGGCATGGCCGAGAACAGACAAGTCGGCTCTCCCGCATCACATCCATCTCTCTCTCTACCGGACCAGTGGATGTCTCCGAGTATGGGACTGGGTCCCTGAAGACCCACCTGTCCTGCACACCTCTTGCCATGAATAGCTTTGTTCACAAAGCTACCACTGCCTCTCACGGCAGTTGTGTAAAGCTGCATGCTTGCCTAAGCGTTAGGGGATGAGAGCCCAGGTTAGACAGACTACCCAGAAGAGGAGGAGTGAGGGGGTGCGGAGCGCGTGCGCTATGTTTTCTGCATATCTCATTTGGAGTAAGGGGTTGTTCCTCACTCCTTTTCACATCTGCTGGACTGGTGACATGAGCCCAAGCCAAGGGTGAGGAGGTGAGGACGGGAACAGGGCGCATGGGGCCATGCTGAAGCACTGCCAGAATTACTCATGGCACAGTGAGTCAGACCCCACTGCTTTGTATCCCAGACACTTGTCTGTCCGGTTCCACCTCAGCATGCGGGCGGATTCATGGCAGGTCATTTTAGCTCGGTGTAGCTATGATGATAGAGCATAATTTTCCTCCCTGTTGTCCCTCAGTGCATCTCAGCCCTGTCTCCTGCCTGTTGTCAGAGGCTCCGCACGGGAGGCTGGTTGAGATGCGAGGCTTCATGGAGAGTTGCCATGTGTGGAAAGGAGAAATTATGCCTCCCGGAGAGGCAGCCCCACTTCTCATGGGTAGAGGTGCTGTTGTCGCAGGGGGATTTTATCCTGCAGGTTACCAGACTGGCACAGTCCTTAGTGCTTCGATCAGTGCAATCGATGAGCAAAGACCCTGCTGAGGAGGGCTGAGTGGGGAGCTGCGAGTGCCCAAGGCAGAAACTGATCCTGTTTCGCTCTACGCAGAGGGCAGTCTCTGGGTCAGCCAGCCAGCTGGGTTGCCTTACCCTAATGCCAGGGCTCCTGCTCCTGCTGGCACAAAGACAATTTCGGCTCTGCTTGGGGGTCAGGTGGGTCATTCTGAAGCCCACCTTTGCTACGCTGCAAGAAATTGCATTGTACTCATCTACAGGTTTTTCCTAAGCTCTGTTTTCTTGAAATCCAGGCAAGATATTTTAATGAATTGGAAGTAAAGAAGAAATCCCATTAGTCTGCAAGAGAGTTGGAGTCAACCAAGGATCCTTGACACCTCTAAGGTTCTTAGGTGCTCAACGAGGTCTGAGTCGATGCTATAAGCTCTTACAGTTTTGACTTGCAGATGTGCAATAAGGTTTTCTTAAAATCAGCCTCTGGGATAAAGAGATTGCAGGAAAATCTCTTTCGTTTAAAAGAGTTACAGAAATAATTGTACACTAAAGCTTAGGAAACTATAAGAAGGGTATTTTTCATTAGAAATGGTTCTAATGAAATGGTTCTCCTTCTTCTCCTGCACTGTGTGGAAAGAGTTTGCCATAGCCAATGTCCAAAGAGGAAACTTATTTGTTATGAAAATGTGTATTTTCCAGTGTTTGCTGGGGGAAGGGAGTATATTTTTTGTGCGCCTTCTAAGAAAAATGTTTTCAGATTAGCTCTATGCCTCCCAAAGGTGCCAAGAAGGATTTAGCCTCTTCTCGAAGCGCCCTGCCTTGTTTGCGCAGCCGAGAGCATGGCTGCTAATGGATGGCAAACAAGGGGTGATGCAGGCGCCTCTGCTTCTCTGTTTGCAGGAGAAGGCCATCTCCCAAGAAGCAGATCGTGGTGACACCATCCTTTGCAACAGTTGGCATGGAGACCACGCAGCTGACTGAGGAGAACGCAGACTTTGCCTCGCGGGACCGCTACCACCAGTCCTCGCTTATCAGCAGAGAGGAGTTTGGGAATCAATTCCAGTAAAGGACACCAAAAAAAAAAAATCAAGCCATCACTTCAAAAAGCATTTAGAAATGCTAATGGCTGCCACGGTGCCTTGTGAAATACTTGAATATATATGAAAAGGATGTGAATAGTTATTTATATATTCGAGGCTTGTTTGTTTATGTGAACTACAACATTGCTGGGTTTCAAATCTTATCCTAAATGGGGGAAAAAATGCAAATGAAAGGGCCGGTCCAGGGAAGTGACGAGTTACTGAGGACAATATAATCCTTCTAAAGAATTCAATTATAAGCACTATTGAGCTCTAAAGACTGTCGCCGCTATAAAAGCTTACAACACCCCATTTCAAATGTCCTCTGGGTGACTAGGGACGCTTTGTGCCTGGGAGCGGTGACCTCGGCAGCAGGAGCCAGCGCCCTGCTCCCAGCTGTGCCACGGATGGATGTGACCTTCCAGGTCAATTCACTTCTCCTCTCGGCATGAATTTGCCTGCTTGTAATACAGTAATTTTCTACCTCAGCATTTCAATTACCAAGGTCTTAGAAAGTACTTTAAGGCATTAGACAATAGGCCAGAATCAGTGGCAAGTGCAAGAAGATTATGAAATATATTCACAACTGGAATCGCACATTTAAATGCAGTAATGCAGTATAATGACCTCTACTGTAAAACTGTGAAATGATGTCTTAGAAGCCGTTCATAGTGATTTCCCACATCCTTTCTGATGTGACACCTGGGACCTGACAACATAGCTGGGTCCAAATAGAGCATCTCCTGGGTGAAGGGACAGATGATTCAGAAGTGCCTTAACAAAATACGTTTAACCTCGTCTTTGCTTATTTTGCTTAAAGCCCACCCATAGTGAGCTCCCACAAGGAGCCGTTTCTCCCGCTGCCGTGATCTGGGATGCGGGAGGTTCAGTCGGGGATGCTGCAGGATTTCCCGTGCAGACCTTAGGGTTGGTGGGCAGTGGCTGTGGGGTGGGGTGAGGTCTTGCATGGACGCCCCTGTCACCATCGCTTCTGCTCCCCAGGGAAAAAAGCCTGGCTGAGCGCTGTCCTGCCTGCAGGCAGCGGTCCTGGCAGAGACCCAGGGAGGTGCGAGGAAGGGTTCTGGGTTGAGGCAAGCCCCAGCACCATAAATCAGTTCTGATGCTAAAAGGAGGGGGAAATTACTGCCTTTCACTTCCTTTCACCTCGGAGCGTTTCAGCCTTTAGATTATTTATTTCTCCTTCTGTGCAATAAAAGTTTGAGACACCAGAAACTCCTCTCCGTGCTTGCTGTGGGCACGCTCGATGCCTTTGAGCACTGGGGTCATTCAGCTTGCTGGCACTTGGTGCCCCGGCGTTGCCAGCCGTGGGGGGACCCTCTGTCCCATCTCATGGTCTGGCCAGCTGCAGCTTTGGCTCTTCCAGTTTTCTTACAGAGGGAAGCAAAGGAAGCTTTCTGCTGAGATGAAGAAGAGAGCGATCCTGGCGCACTGCGGAAACCATATTCATTTTTCAAGGTCGCAGGTCTTTTACTAAGTGTTTTTAACCTTTATTATCTCAATAGAGGCAAGAGGGAAGTTATGCTTGTGGGGCCAGCTCTGAGCCACCTCAAGTCAGTCGTTCTGCGTTGGAAACACTCCTTCCAGGGTTTCTTCCTTCCACTGCCTTTTGCTTTTGGTTTCCAAAGAGTCTGGATCTGTTGTGGGGATGTGGCTCCATGCTGAACCTTCCCCAGGGTTCCCTGGGATGGGTGACTCCAGGGAGCCCTTCCTGTGCTCATAGCATCCTTGACCTTGGCAGCTACTGCTGTTGTGCAAACTCCAAACACTCCTCGGTGCTGATCCACTGCTGGCAAGCCGCATGATGCTGTGTTATCCCCTGTAACAGTTTGATACACAACCATAATGCTGTTACTGTAAAATCTTGTATTTCATAAAGTCCTGTCACAGCAAAATATTGCGGGGTGCCTTTCCTCCCGAGGTGGGGATTGCCCAGCCCTGCATTTCTCTGTAGCTTGGACAAAAGAAAACGCCAGAGCACGGCATGAAGTGATTAATGGGCTGAAATTCCTGGGTTAACTTTTTCTTTGTTACCTCCTAAACAATTTAGTTCCCTTAAAATAAGGCAGCAATCAGGAGATCCGGAGAGGGAGGGTGGGGAAGGTCCCTTGGCCGTGTACCTTGGCTGTGACCTGCGCTGGTTGAAGCCTGATGACTTGGTGGTGGGGAGCGTTTGCCGCTCTGACACGGCAGTCCCTGCTCTTCCCCAAAACTGGGATGCGATGGGCCAGAAATACAAGCAGCTTCTCCCTTGGGCTAGCAGTATTGGGAAAGTGCCCCACAGCTTTGCTTCATCCGACTAAGTCTGCAGCAGCTGTCCTCTTCCCCTGCCACTACCGGTCCTGCCCCTTCTTTAGCTCCAGCAGCTCTTTGCATCCGAACGTCCTCTGGAACAATTTTGCTTGTGTTTGCCTGCTGGTGAAGCCTCCGCTGGCTGCTGGGGGAAGGCACCGTGCTGTGCAGGGGCTCGGTGAGAGGACATCCGGAGGGCTCTGAGGTGCAGGGGTGGGTCGTGCCTTGGTATTTCTGGAAAAAGGCAGCGGCAGGGCTGGCATCAGCACCAGATGGCAATAGCTGCTGTCGGGGCCTGGCAGTGGACAAGATGCTCTGCAGAGCTCGTCGTGCCAGGGGTTTCTGGTCTTTGGGCTCCACGTGCTGCTGCTGAAGAAACTCTTCCACCTCCTCCACTGGCACCACCAGCACAGCAGGAACCAGCTCCCTCTGCCACCCGGTGAGTACAGGCACTTGGTCCTTTCCTCCCCTGGTGTCTGCAAGGGAGGAATGCATCGCATAGGGCTGGTTTCCTTGCTGCCGTTACAGGTTATGAGTAGAACAACTTTCCCATTCAATGCTTGAAAAGGGACATGCTGATCTTTCCTGGAGCATTAGCTCTGGCGTAGTTAATAGTAAGAGCGGCGTTCTTGTTTTAAGAGCCTTGCTTTAGCAGCGATGGCCCCACAGACTGGGTGATGTTGGACACTTGATGAGTTCAGGCCGTACGGGTATGCAGGGCTTTGCGTCTCAAGGAAGCTTTTCCAGTGAGAAAGAAAGAGCAGTTGCATTGCCAAAGATCGGGGTGTTGTGTCAAAAAAGTCTGTAGCTTCTGTAGCACTCTAAAAAAAATGGGTGAAATTAGGGGTAGGAATTTATCAGCTTCACGTTTAGTGGTTGAAGGGAAGAAATGCGGGTGGGGATTGCCGCTGTGAGTGGGAATGTGTTGCTTTCACCCTCCCCAGGAGCCAGGCTGTGACTCCAGATGCTGCGGCTGTCATGAATATTCAGGATCCCTGAAGGTGGGTTTGGGACCCAGCTCTGAACATCCTATGTCCCGTATAGGTTGCAGCTTGGTTAATATTACGAAAAGGCCCTCCTATCTTCTAAGCCATGTAAGCTTTGTTAGCATCTATAATTACTTTCTTTTCAGCTGGAAATTTTACTTTATTATTATTATTATTATTATTTAAGAAATGAGAATGTTTTGCAATGGGTCAGGGTGTGAAAACATTTATTTTCTAGAGAGATGTGGATGTAAAAGCTCAGTTTTGTTTCTTTTTGAAGACCCCAGCTGTAAATTGGTGGCTCTAGTTTTAATGGCTTCCTTTGCAGAACGTACAAGCACAGAAGGCAGTGGAGCATAAATATTTTATTACTTGCTTTGCAGTATTGCCTGGAAGCTCATCCTGCGTTTGTGATCCCACAGCACTAAACGGGTCCAGAAATCAGAATCTTCTGCCTCAGAAAACTTGCAGCACAAATAGTCAGGACTAAGAATGGGCAGGAGAAAAGTGAAGTTTTATTGTGGTATTAGCATTAAGAGACAGCTCCTCAGTTGGTATAAATTGTCATCATCCACCTGGATCTGCCTTTGTGTCCCATGAGGAGTCTGCACGGGGAGAACCAAGCTCCTCAAATCCATAGCTTAGCTCAAACCCATCTTTTTTTTTTCTCCCCTCTTGGCTCTCTCTTGATCAGCTTTGAGTTTCCTTGGATGGTCTTTGTTGTGTACAGTGGCCAAAAAATCACACACCTGCCAGGGTCACTTACTCAGAGCAGACAGTCGTGACCACAGTGTTGAAGCAGCAAAGAATGATGACAAAATATGAAATGATGCTTCTGTGCATGGTTGAATTTAGGCACGGGGGGCTCTCTGTGCCCCGTGAGCTGGCATGCTCTCACCCGTGCACCTCTGGTTCAGGCAGGCGGAGTTTCTTAAACAGCATCATACTTACACCTGCAAGGTTGGAAGAGATTTGCTGAATTGCAGGAGCCAGCCTAGGATTAACATTTAGGTTAGCAGGAAACCGAGGTTATTTGAATTACTGCCGTTGCCTGGTGAATTTTAGAAAAGGCAATTACTGGGATAAAAGAGAGAAAATTTTGTAGACAACCTATGAATTTGGTAACTCCATATAAAAGAGGTATATAATGGACTTGCTTATATTCCTTACTCCGCAGTGGCGTGTTGCTGAGACCCAGATTTGGCACAGCATCACTTAAACCTGAGACGAGGTGAGTGGTAACAGCCTTAAAAGCTATGGATGAGAGGCTCTAGCAGCAAACTGCAGGCTAGAAATAAATAGCTTTAAAGCTCGTACGGCACAAGAAAGGCTCCTTCCCTTTCCACCTTCTGCCCCTCATGGCTTTTTTCACATGACTTTCATGCACATTCCCCCCACCCACCTCAGCCTGTGCCCCTCGATACCTGGGATTTGCCCCCCCCCCCCGTGCAAAAGCCAGTGCAAGCACGGGTGCACTCCCAGAAACGCAGCGGTCAAGGAGTGCACCTGTAACTTTATCGGATCCAAACGTTGCTCGTAAACTTTGGCAGGGGCTTGTTTTTGGATTTTAAGGGCACTGCTGTGCGGTGTTTTGCTCAGCTCCGAAATGGCCGCGTTTTTCTTGATGCACTCCAAACCAGAGCTGGCTGAAAAGAGTCCTAAAAGAAATAAATCAGAAATTTAGAATTGCTTCTTCCCAGCAAGATTTAAATGGCTGGTTTTTTTTGTTTTTCCCCAGAAAAGATGGGATTTATTTCCAGTGACAGGATTCAAAATGCAACGTCATTTTAATTTGTTGTGCATTTTTCTGTGAGGGATGAGAAGAGATCACAAGACCTGTATCCATTCTGACCTCCAAATGTCAAGTATCTGGAACAAGCAGCTTCCAAGGGAGGTACAAGGCAAGCAGTTCTTGTAAAAATAAATCAATAAGATACCACCACCCCCAAAATTTCAAGAAAAATGGTCAGGTACTAAGTGCCTTTTGGATGATTGGCATCCATTAATGGATAGCTTACAGCATCAAGAGGAGATGGGGAAGGTAATTAATTACTCAGTTAGGAACTATCTGTCCACTTCAGAAACTCGGGACTTTTAGTAACAAATTCCAGGAGTAGAAAATACTCACTTTGTACCTTAATTCATCATCAGCTTCAAACTTGTCTGAGGTTTATGAGCCTGATCCAAGTTTTGGACAGATCTGGGCTGAGTTTCAAGGGAGCTGCAGGAGTTTCATGACATTGGCTGGGGCTGCGAAAGGCTCCTATAGAACCGGAGAGAAGGACCGGTCAATGTAATCATGACGAAGTGCTAGAGAGATGCCTCTTCTGTAGAGACCCCGAGGGTTTTTGGTGATTTCAGACTGAAAAAATGCAGAACTGGCCAAATTCGGTTATGTGTTTCTGGCCCCTCAGACTGGAAAGTGGAAATCAAGGTGAAATAAAAACAAACTACGGTTTTTCTCCGCCAAAACAAGGTGATAGGTGGGATTCAATTAATCAACGTATGATATCGATCATGTTTTATATAGTTATGTTTTAGGGCTCCTGTGTTGCTGGTTTTTTTGTTTGTTTGCTTGGTTTAGCTCCTTCGTGTATTGAACGTGCTGGTTGCTTTCAGATGGAAGCATTAAATGCATTTTATATGTAATTTGGGGAGACGTTTGAGGTCACAGCCTCTTTCAGGAGGATGCCGTGGCATTGTTTTACATCAGGGTTTGCCTGGTCCAGCCGACTCCTCAGGCACGATTTCATGCATTTAAATCTCCTATTAGTTTTGTGCTCTGAAGGAGGGAGGGGAGCAGCCCTCAGCCCAGAGCTGCCCTGTAACCGGTATTAGTGGGATGCGGCAGCGGAGTGTGCAGTCATGCCACGGGGATAAACAACTCCAGGACCACGCGGGGAAAAGCCAAGCGCCGGTGGCCTTTGCTGAGTGCTCGTGCTCCACACAGCCACCTTCATCCTGCTGCAGCGCATCCTCTTCCCACCACCGATGCTTCTTCCCTGGCCTCCCAGGAGGGTGTCTAACACGGCACGTGGGTGGCAGGGGTGGTATTTCCCCCCCCTCACCCACCCTCTGCAGCCCCAATGGATTAAAAAAATCCACTTTTTAAATTTAAAAAAAAAAAGTGATATTTTTCTTCTCCATGTTTTCATGTGGCTGTTGGAGCTGGAGCTCAAAAATATCAGTCATGTCATCAGACTTCTTCGGTGCAGAGATACTCCTTATGAAGTGGTGAAGGTAGGAATAAAATAACATGGCAGGAAAAGACAGTAGCTTTAAATTTACAGCCCCTAAACCTTGGCAAATTAAGCACGTGGTGGGGGAAGGGATTGCATTTGGGAAGTCCGAAACTGCCTGAATATCGGTTTCCTTTCCAGGTGCTTGTGAATAATGTGCTGCTCATGACTGGAACCGAGATGGAGAGTGGAGAAAGATTATTTTCTGATGGTTTAAATGCACAGGTTCACACTGCGGGGCTTTTGCCCCAGCTGGGGCTGGCGAAGGCAGCAGCCTCACCACTGCCACGTGCGTGGGAGGCTGCAACAGGCAATCCCCAGCCCCGCTGGCCGGCCCGGCGGTGTGTTTTCCCACCTACACTAAGCTCTGCCAGGATGCAGCCGGCTCAAGGGCAGCGCAGGGCCCTTCGGCTGGCGTTTCCTGGTGCTGGCCGTGCGTACGGGCATACGGTCCTTGTGGTCACCCCCCTCACGGCCACCAACGCCCCTTTTGGTTCAGAAATGCAGTGTTACGGCAGCTCGGGCAGGTTTAATGGCAATTTGGGAGGGGGCGTTAGCTGCCCCCTTCCCCCCCAGAGGAGGTTAATTCGGGTCTTCACTGCTCACAGCTCCATGGGTCATGCTACGAATGCACCGCAGGGGCACGGGGAGATGGAGGCATTTGATACGGACACCGATTGTTCTTTCAGCAATGTTTGTTTTGCATTTGCCTGCTTCTGCTATTGCTCTCAACGTGCCTGTTGAGTAAAACAGTAGGAAGAATTTATTGAGATTTTTTTGGAAAAGCATTTGATACCGTGCTTCCTGCTGGTTGGATTTACAGCTTGGGAGGATGCAGGAAGAACAGGGAGCTGCTACATGGCTTAGACTTTGGGGAAGTCTCTTGGGAAAGGTGGGGGGAAAGGGATGAGAGCTCTAGGCTCAGTGTTAGGGCCCTCAAGCTTGAGAGTGAGTGGACACGAGAGCATCCATTTCATGTCAGGGCTGGGTTTAGCTTTGATTTGCCCCACGCAGCCCTGATGGCGTATCGTTGACCTCGGAGAGGTTTCTCTGCCCCTGCTGCCTCACCTGTATCATATAGTTAAAGGATGTAGGAAAGTGTCGGATTTGCTTGTTGGCAAGACTTTCGTTCCTGGGACTAACAAAACTTTCTGAAGAATCATAATTATTACTGATATTACTTATTGTCTTAGGAATCGGTAACGTGGAGTCCTGCATTTCATGTATAAAGATATCCCCAAGTACTTGAGCTGCTGCTCTACGCTCCCTGCGCCACCTCCCAAAGTATCAAAATACTTCAGAGCTCTTCACCTGAGCTTTAACTCAATCCCACGATGGCCCGTTACTTAGTTGCATATGGGTATCTCCATCTTGTCAACGAGGAAGCTTTTTTTTACACAACCTATTCCATAAAGAACGTATAAGTACATTGACATAGGCTGAAGGAGCCTAAAGATGTCCTGTGTGGATCATGCACCTTGGTGGTAACTGCCTGTGGTTTCTGGGTCACTCAGATGTCCCCCTTTGCCAGGACTGGTATGTTTACTTGTATAATTAAAGTGTCATCGTGATTTGTTTGTGCTTCACTTCCTAACGTGTAGTACTTCCCAAACTGACACTGGCTTGACTTGTTCCTTGGGTTTAAGCAAATTTGAAGCAAGAAGGTGCCAAAAGTTGTAGGGAATAGAATAGAGAATGGCTTGATAGAGGGGTGCCTCAAAGGGACGCCTTTTCCAGCGGTTTCATCTATGATTACGCAAGCATCAGAGTGAAGATTTCCAAGTGTGCTTCATTGCAAAGCTGCGTGGGAAGGTGCAGAAAGCACCCGCATGTTGAGAGGAAAGCGTATGAGCAGGGGAGACCAAGTCTTGTGTCTGGGTAAAGCCAAGGACATTGCCATGCTGGTGTGGGCTCATCAGTGCCACCTTTTGGGTGGAAAGAGGCTTTGAGGAGAGTTTGTGTTCATCAGCCATCAACGACCGCTTTTGGTGAAGGGAGAACCGGGGAGCGGGGGGCTGCGGACCAGATCCAGGTTTTGTCCGAGGCTGCAGCTATCTGGACGTGGCGCGTTGTCACTTGTCACCCCCCTTTGAAAGGTCGGATTCTGCTTGGCTTGTGGAAATTAAGCCTGATTCTGAAACAGCTCGAGGGAAAAGCAAAGGGCCCAGGAGCGACTCAGAGGGGAGAGGCTGCCCAGGATGGGTTTGTGTTCCCTGGGGAGGGAGAGCTCAGGGGGGACGCTAAACCCGGCACATCGGGATGCCAGCAGCCTCGGCATAAGCCCGACCTGCTGCTCCGTGGCATGCTCTCTTGCAGAACCCGGAGCACGAAGTTATGAAAGGGAATTTCAGAACAATAAAGGGAAATCCTTTGCCTCCCGTACAGCCCAGCCTGGGAAATTCACCCCGCAAGAAGCTGCAGCCTCAAATGCTGCTGCTGGCATTTAAAAGAGAGCGGGTTAGCTTTATAACCAATAAAAGATTTGAAGTTATTTGGCAAGGACTTGATCTCGATGGGAATTAAGTTTGGGGCCGTCTAATGCTCACCACACTCATCTGGAAAGAAACTTTTCAGTCTTGCAGAGCAGCGCACAACCGGCCAGGTTTTCATCTGCTTCAGAAGCTGTACTGGTCGCAGCCAGAGGCGTGATACTGGGCTCGATCGATCGATCGCTGGCTTTGTTTCTCCGCGGCTCAAACAGTAGCGCGGGAGCGTTAACGGAGCCGAGTTCCCCGTAGCCCCCGGCGGGACCGCGGCAGGGCAGGGCGAGGCGGCGTGCGGGCGCCCTTACCGCCGCCGGGTTGTTTTGGCCTGCTCCCCCTGACCTCCGTCGCGCGTGGGGCCTGGAAAATGAAAGAGGGCAGCGCTGCCCTTGAGCGCAAAACGCCTTCCTGCGGCAGCTGGTGCTGCGGGGCGATGCGCGGGGGGCGGCCGTGCCGGGAGCGGATGGGGGGGGGGGGGGGGGGGGGGAGCCGTGCCGGGAGCGGGGCCGCCGCACCCCGCCGGGGGCCGCTGCGCGGGGTGCGGGACTTGCGCGCTGTCTGCATTTAAGCGCGGTAGCGATAACGCTGCGGCACCCGGGCACCTCCTCGGCGGCTTGCGGCTGCGGGCGGGGGGGGTGGGCAACGGGGGTTTCCTGCTCGCCCGGCGCGGCTGGGAGACGCATCAGGAAAAATAAAGTAAAAGTAAAAATAAAAATAATTTTTAAAATTAATAATAATAATAGTAATAATAATGATGCTGCACACAGCCGGGTGAGGGAGCGGGCGGCCCGACGGCTGCGCGGGGCGGGAGGGGGCGGCCGCTCGGGGCCGGGCCGGGCCGGGGGGGGGGGCCGTGCGGAGCTGTGCCGTGCCGTGCCGTGCCGTGCCGAGCCGAGCCGAGCCGCGGCTGGGTGATGTCAGGCTCGAGGAGGAGCCTCCGCCGCCTGCCCTTTTACTTTCGGGCGCCGGCACTTGGCCGCAGGCTGCTGCCGCTGCTGGCCGGCCGGCCCCCCCCCACCCCCCCCTCACCCCCTCCGCTATGGGCACCCCGCACTTTTAAGGCCGGGGCGGCCGCCCTCTGCGCCGCCCCGGGGGGGGGCACCGTGACTTAATTAAAAATCGCTGTTTACGTGGTTATGCATTGCCCTGCTGCGGGCATGTGAACAACCACCCCCCCCACACCCCCCCCCCCCAACCTCCTCATCCACCCCCAGCGCCATGCCGGCAGCCTGCACCCTGCTGCTGCTGCTGGGGCTGGTCCCGCCGGCCGGGTCGTTGCCCCTCGCTTCCCCGCGGCGTCGTCTTCTTCCTCCTCCTCCTCCTCCTCCTCCTCCTCCGTCCCGAAGCCGCCTCGGCCGCCCTTGCTCGCCTCCCGCCGCGGGACACGCCGGCAGCCCGGGTGAGTGCCCCGCTCCGCCGCGGGGATGGGGATGGGGTTTGGTCCCGGCAGCGGTCGCGGTGCGGCAGGGGGAGGGCGCGGGGTCCCACGCCGCGCGGGTCCCCGCGCGGCGTGGGACCCCGCGCCCTCCCCCGCCGCACCGCGACTCGAGGGTTGCTGAGCATCCCGGCATCACCCAGAGCTGCATCGGCTGCGAAGTGCAACCTCTCCCCCCCCCCCCCCACCCCCGCCATAATCCCTCTCTTGCCCAGCCCATCGTGGTACAGGCAAGCGCTTCGATGGGTGAAGGTTTGGGATGGGAGTCGCGGGTGGGAAACTGTAAAACGCGTTGTAGCTGCGTGGACTGACTCGAAAGCGAGCGGTGGAAACTTCACAGAGGAACTTGAGGAAGGCTCTGGTGGGTAGCAGGGGCACGGCCGACACTCGTCTGCCTGCCAAAATGCTTCGCAAGTGGGAAACTGGTGGCTCCCGTAGGTGGTCTTCAGGGTCTGAGTCACCTACTGCTCACCATCAGATGTGCCCTCATCTCACCTTAGGTGCTGACCCACATCCAGGTGTGGGGACAGATACCATCAGCTTTCTATAAATACTCTCTCTCCCTGCATCGCCTACAATCTGTCAGATTAGTCATGTATAAAGTCACATTTTTCCAGGCATGCCACATCTACAGTGTCGTTATCAGGAGCAATGACTAGTTTGGTGCTTTACAAATGACGCTGAATTTGGTTTCAGCACAGGATAAACCATATTTTTCCCAGAACAAGCAGGGCTCATTTCAAGTGTCACCCAGTAAACCGGTTCACTTACCCACCGAAGAAGACACATAGCTCTAAGAATGACTAATTCTCAATGAGTTTGGAAAGCGCTGGGTGTCTGCAGGTGGTATAAGGAAATCCAATATGTCAAAATAGTCCTGTGTAGGTTTGAAGTAGGTTTCAAGATTGATCGCCTGCCTGAGCTGACTGTGAGATTTCATCTTTTAATTCCTGATGTGAAGAGAGTATCATGCTTTGGTACTCGAGGTTGTTTATTTTCGTGGAGCTATACAATTTCAGGGAATGTGACAAAACCACATTTATAATATTTTAGTTTTCTTCGCAAACCCAAAGCATGCCTTTGTAAGATGTATCCATGCTAAACCAAATGTACAGTTGGGGATAGCAACTCAGATGTACCCTGCAGCGGATTAGAAAGCTCCTAACTAACAGCGTTTGTGTGCGAGCAGCCTGTTGACTAGGATACAGCACCGAAATTAAGGAGATTTGGGTCTCTTCCCAGCTCAGCCACTTCTTTGTGCCACTTCAAGTGTCAGTTTGCCCTCCATATCGGGAGAGAAGAACATTGTCTTACCCGCTATCAACCTTGTGAAGATAAAATCTGCAACTTGCCAGCAAAGTGCTCGCCTGTTATTTGATGAGAGCTGTGCAAATTCCTTGGTGGATAGAAAAAAATATTTAATTTCATCTCAGCTTTCAATCTGGCATCTTTTCCTGTGACCTTGATGACTCCTGAGAGTCAGCGGAGGAATGCGTTTCCTTTGTTAAGAGTCTGAAAAGCTCGAACTATCTGTCCACATGCTGGAAAAGCCATTTGTCTGGCTACCAGCGCCTGGCTGCCTGGCTCAGCGGCAGAGGCTTTGCTCCATGCTGCCCGTGCTCAGCAGCTACAGGTGCTCGTGAATCATGTCAACCCCATCCAGAAGTAACGGGGGATGCATCGTGAAGGAGTGATAAATAACCCGGCAGTAGCTCGCTCCCTAGCAAATGGCATCATGAATTACGCTGGGTCCTGACAGCCGCGATTCACTCGCTGTTAGCTACAGCTCTATGCTTGTCAGTCAAGGGAATTGTTTGGCGTTATGGGAGCGGGCTGATGGGAGCTCCTGAATCACTTTCAGGTTGAGCTGTAGGCGCTTGAGAAATCCCTGTTGTCTGTCTCACCACTGCTCCTACCCTCTGAGATGTTTTTCACCTTTGAAAATGCTTGCTTGAAGCAGGGCGGGGAGCGTTTCTTGTGAACCCATCACCCTGGCCCTACGTGGAAATGAAGATTACATCTCCATTTGAAACGAGTCTGAGGTTAGGCGGCAAAAGCCCTTTCTCAGGCAGGGCTTAGCGAGCAGATGGCGAGGCAGTGGGAGTAGAAATGGGGCTTTGAGTCTGTCACAAAGCGTGGGGCGAGGGAGCAGGGTGGGCTCTGGGCTGCCCTGAGGAGCCTCGCTGCCTTCCCCGGCCTGCCTGCGCCTCGGACCACATCTGCCACCCCTCCCTGCCAAACCCACCGTGGGCTTGTCTGGTGACGAAATGAGGACAGATGGCTTTCGCGTGTTGTTTAAAGTACAGGCTGAATCTAGGGGGAGGAACATAGGAAAAAATAGATGAACTAGGAAGCGAGAAAGCTGGTGACAGTAGAGTTAAAGCATCATCAAACCCCTCCGTGAAATTCCTCCTGGCAGCTGTTTTATGTGGGCACCAGGCGAGACGAAGGGCACCGTCTGCCACCAGCCCGGGTTGGGCGGGGGTTCAGTTACAAGCTCTGTCCTCCTGCAGGTCTCCTTATTTCAGGTTTCCCATCGGTAAAATGGCAATAATTCCAGTGACACCACGGGGACAGTGGAGGTGGCACCGAGCCCCCGACAAAGTCACTGTGGCTGGGGTCTCCCCCTGTTTCTGCAATGTTCCTTTTCCCTTTGCTTCTGGTGCGGGGCTGCCAGCAATGGGCTTGCCCTGAGAAGCTGATCTGCTTTTCTGCCATCTGTGTCTGTACATCTGTCCTTTCCTCCTCTCTCCCGTGCCGGCTACTGCCTTTCTTTGTAGCTTCCCCAGTGGGAGCCCTGGAAATAAGGTGTGAAATCACCTGAGAAGGAATCAGCTTAGCTTGCAGCAGAGATTTAGGCTGGCTGCTAGGAGAAACTTTCCAACCCTCTTAGAGGGGCAGAACAGTCTGCATTTATTTATGTATTTTTTAACTTTCTATCTCTGAAACTTTCTCTGTGTGGAAGAAGCAAATTTAGGAGCAAGGGAAGAAGATTATGAGGATGCCCGTTTGCACAAAAGTATGATATTGCCTCCAAACCTGCCTTAAATTTCACAGTACGTATTTCATGGCTCCTGGGGGACGGAAGCCCGGCTCTCCGTGCAGAGAGGTGTAAGATGCTGCTGTTTAGCTTTGATAGGATTTCAGGTGACCGTGGGTGGTACAGGAAGGATGCTTCTCCCCCTGCAGCACGTGGACAGGGAAGGGTCACCTCCTGCGCCTCCGCATTGCTATCAAAAGACCCATAGGCTGCAGGGTTTTCTTTTCTTGGCATCTTCTATGCTCCTCTCTGTGAGCTGTAAGAGATTAGTGTGCTGCAAACGTGAAGTCCCTGGAGTTCTATAGATTTAGCTCTGCTCCTTCGGGGTACGTAATTAAAATCAAAAAAGAAAAGAGAAGAAAAAAGAAAAGTGTTTCAGAAAAAGAGGGAGGCAATAGATCAGCTTCCCTGCCTGTTCCCCATCCCAAGCCCCTGAAGGTAACGAGGGTCGTGCACTGACTGGCTGGGTTCGTATCAGTCTGTGAAAGCACTTTGCGTGATATTTAAGTGGTAGATGGATACGATCCAAGAAATAATTGTGTAACCTGACTGGCAGGGACCACATAGTGATGTGTATTGATTTACACCTCCATACGCAGTGAATGCGAATGCTAAGCTGTGACCAGGGCACAGCAGGTAAGGGGATAGCTGTAGCTAAAGCCCGTTATTGGGCTCTCCACAAAGTTTAATCTCCCAGTAAGCAAACCGCCAGAGCCAGCCCGCACCCATTCAGCAGGCGTTCACAGCACGCTCTGCTCCAGCAGCCATCACCACTTCAGAGGGACAATTTAATTTGCTTTAATTTTCTCTCGTGGCTGGGAGGACGAAGGAGACAGGCGGTTGCTGCTGTGTCTGCGGGGGCTGATGCCAGCCTTGCTGGTGTAGGGGTGCCTTCCTTAGGGAATATTGTTTTCAGTATCAAAAGTTGCAGATACTGATGAGTTTAGAGGAGCGTGGGGTTTCTGGGACAACTTGCTTCCTTCACCTGCTCCTACAGATCCCAATTTTTGGGCTGGCAGTCAGAAACCCTCTGTGACTGAGCTCCCAAGCTGTTGTGTCTGCTGCCTTCATCCTCCTCGTCCCGTTCATCTACAGGGGACATGTCACAGCAGCTGAGCGCCATGCGGAGGCTAATGGCTCCATCACCATCGCATCTCTAGGAGGTGGCAGAGGATTATGCTCATTTAGCGGTGTGGTGTGGTACCAGGCTAGAAAGGCAGTTGGTCTTGCTGTGGTTGTAGTGCAAAACTCGAACGGATGCTGCCATGGCTGGGGCTCTGCCTGTGCATCTGAAATGTAAAGCCGCTTCTTCAAACCTGCAGCGTTTCAGGCAATCCTGCAAAAGGGATTTTTGGGAGGTGTCTGGGCAATAGGAGCAGGGGATTGCTCTGTCCCCTGAGCTACCAAACCAGGTGCTGAGCCGTCCCTTGGGTGAAAGCGGAGACCAAAGCCCGACCGAGTGTAGGTGCGTGCTGGCTGCCTGTTTGGGTGCTGCCACCAGGAGCTGCAGGAGCTGTTTCTGGCCCTGCTCACTGCTCTTATGGCTGTATGGAAGTGGTTGGACTGAAGCCTTGGTAGCATCAGTCTGGTTGTGATGGTTTTAATGAAGCATTCATCAAAGCTAATAAAAAACCCCGCAGAATAAAGAACTATTTCAATTAACAAGTTAATCAAGGCAATAGAACCTGTCAGTGTAGCAGTAGTGTTTCAGTGCTGTGGTGTAGAGACTAAGGCACCACCGAAGGCTGCAGCTCTCCTGGAGTCGCTGCTGGAAGGACCCATTGGCCAGTGCTGTGGGTTCCCCATCGATGGTAGCTACGTACCATTTCCAAAATAAAGATAGGTACAGAGTGGTAGGGCTCAGCTATGGCTGAGCCTGCTGCCTTTTGCAGCATAAAAATGCTGTCTTTCTGCCTGTATCTGTGCTGCTGCGGGGAGGCAGGAGGGGGCACGGCGTGCTGCGCCCAGTCCGGCTGCCCCTGCCATGTGTGGGGTGCTCAGGACAGGGCTGCAACCTCCTAAATACCCTGGGAAAATGATCCCGAGCTGGGTGGATCATAAATAGCCAGTGTAAACCCTCTGGATTCTGGCTTTGCTTCCCCACATAGTTTCAAGAGAGTTTCTGGGGTATGGGGGGTAAGGATGGTCTGGGTGGATCAGGGTGTCTCTGCGCAGACCAACAGCACCGCTCACGCCTGGGCTGATCCATTCGGACACGCACAGAGCTCCTCTGGAAAGAGGCATGGCCGGACCCTGGCACCTGTTGTGGTGTCTTTCTGCTGTTGCAATGGTGCAAAGAAGCTTTCAGGGCAGTCTGACCAGCCAGGGGGTCAGAAGGTGCTCCAAGTGAATTAAAGGTTGGTTGTTCATAATATTCCCCTGATACTGTCCGATACAAAATCCATAGCCTGCAGCTCGTGAGCAAGCTCATCACGAGGCCTTAATACCCCCACCACAGGCCCTGTTATTTACATTCGATTGAAGATGTAGGTCATACAATATGTTTCTTCTCTTTCCTGATCAGCTGAGTGTAAAAGGCAGAATCCAATTTTCAGTGGAAGTAGACCTGATTACAAATTCAAATTTTTATTTCTCTGAGCAGTTTTGCGACATTTGCATTGTAATTTGCTGTTTCCATAAATATTAGAAGTTCATTTGCTGGGATATTCATCCAGAGCAGATGCAAGAGGGCTGAAAGCACAGGCTCAGTGAAAGAATGAAGTCTGTGGATGCCTATCAGGAGAAAATGGTTTTGTCACATCTGGTCACCCTTCCCTCTCACCCTGTTCTGCATACATACAGCTGATGTGTGTGCACCCATCACTACGTATTTTTAATATCCAGGTGTTACACCATAACATCCCACTGCTTCAGCAAGGGGCACGGTTCATTTACGGCTCTTTGATTATGCAGAGAGTTCGCATTCATCCTTTCAGGCTGAAATCATTTGCGTCCGAGGACACGGAGAGAACTCTCCCACCCAAAAGGGAAATGATGTTGCATTACTGAGCGACCAGCCCAAGAAATAATATAATCTTAGAAAAATGCAGTTCCCTTGAGTAAAGGAAGCTCTGTAAACTTCAGCTCCTCCAAGCTGTTAGCGTAGCTGTTGCCTGCGTTATAGTAACGCTGCTGTCAGACCCAGTCTACTGAAGTGCTCAGGAGAGCACCGGGGAAAAAGGGAATAAGATCCAGTTCCTGCTTAAAATGAGGACCTTTTGGAGGATCTGGATACCGTGAGGTTTATAATGCAGATTTTAGGATCTTGGGTCACATCCCTTCTTTGCTGTTACCTTGGTTTTTATCTCAGCTGGGTGCTGGACGTGGTGACAGTCACCCCTGGTCCTGAAGAGCTCGGAGAAGGGGCAGGCAGAGCCAGGGTGAGCAGAGGGATCAGCTGGAGGAAGGTAAAACGACGGCAAGGTTTCCACTGACTGGGGTGCTGGGGTCAAAAGTCTGGTTGTGTAAAACCAGGGGAGAAAAAGGTTCATTTTTAGAGCTGTCAGTGTTTGGGCAAACCCATGCAAGGGAGAGACACGTAATAAAGTTACTCTGTGAGCAATACCTGTGGTTTGCTCTCTTCTGCTTGCCACAGGGTGGGTGGCGTTAGTGTGTGCCATGCTTTATTTTGGGCTCTGTGGGTGCCGAGTGTGTACAGGTTCCACAGCCAGGGTGTGAACCAAACCGCAGGGACCCTCCTTGGCCTGGGTGCAGCAGCTCCCCAAGCCAGACGCTTACTAGAGTCTTCTCTAGCAAAGTGCCCGTCTTCATGGGACCTGTAGGACCTTGCTGTCTTGGAGGTCTCTGCCTTCCAGGCTAATTTGTTTCAATGTAGGAGGACAGACAAAGCTGTCTCAGGAGCTTCATCTCTTCAGAAACCAGTATAAAATGCATGAGATATAAAAATATCATTTAAAAAGTGCCTGAAGTACAAAACCCAACCTATTTCCTATAAGCAGGGTGCTTATAGGAAATATCCTACAAGCTGTCGCTGCTCCCATGTTGCCGCTCCCAGTCCCTTCTGTGGCTTTGGATGAAGGTATTCCCCGTTGCCTGTCCTCTGCGCAGGCAGGGCTGTTGAGGGGGGTTATATCTGCTTCTGCATCCGCCGTGCCCTTGACTTGGAGTCATTTGATAAATAGCTTTGCAGTTGGTTACTTAAGCATCTCCCGAGCTGCAGTCAGCATCTCAGCTGTGGGCGAGGGAGCACTGCTGCCAAAAGTCAGGATCTCTGTCGAGAGCCTCCTAAGATTTGGCTGTCTTTCCTTAAAACCCCAACTCCTGGAGTTGTCGTTACAGGAGAATCGCTTAGAGGGGGAGAAAAAGAGCTTCTGGCTGTCGAGGTAGTAGATAAAAACCCCCTGAAAACGTGAGCTGCAAATCCAGGAGACACACAAGAAGTCCAGGTTGGCTGTATTTAAAAACACCACTAGCTCAAAGCTGATCTCCAGAGGCTTTTGAGTCCAGACGGAGGGGCCGTTTCAGACACTCCTGCTTGGCAGGGCTCTGCCTGTGTGTCTGCAGGAGAAGTGCAACCATCTTCATCGTCTTGCTTTGCTAGGAAAAGAGAGGGTGCGCAAAGAGGTGCAGGGCAATGCAGCAGGAAAACTGGGTGCAAACCCAGTTGTTTTCTGTCCAGCTGTCCGACTACTTTGTAAGCGCCTTGACCTTGGCAGATTGACTCTCCACTGCGAGAAGCAAATTCCACCTGCCTTTTCATTCTTCGCAAGGACGTAAAGCTAGGAGGACTTTAAAACTGCTTTTGCAGCACCCCAACCGTGGTATGGCCAGTTTAAGCTGTTTGAGGGTGACCGTGTCACTTGCAGTACAACAGATGCTGCAGGTCCTTCCCTTGGCCCTTCTGTGTGAGCACCCCATCTTGGGCTCCGAAGTCAGTGCTTCCAAAAAACCCTCTGGAAACACCGTGACCTTTGTGGTCTTGTCTTTCGCCAAGGCAAACACGGAGATGTCTGAGGGACCTTTTGCACAGTGGTTAGATGGCAACAAGGCTCTTGCAGATGAAGTTTGGGAGAAAATACCCTTTTCTTTTTAACCCTGAGCTAATTTAGCTCTGGGATGAAATCAGCTAGGAAAGGACTGAGGAGGAATTTTAAGTGGTCTGATAGAAAGGCGGGCAAACTGTGCATGAAGGGTTAACTCGGCAGGGCTAATGGTTGTCCCAGGGGTGAAGCCCAGGCTGCATCTCCCAGAGGACATCGTGTTGTGCACACACATCCAGGGCATTTTTCTCAGCATTTTTCAGCATGCTGTGACGGCAGACGTTTTAAAGGCCGTTACAGGAATCGGTCTGACCTCTTGCCTCTATAACAAAGCGGACATCGTTGTCATTTCTGCTACCAGAACCACCTTCAGATTCCTTCAGGGATATCCAGACCATGGAAGAAACCTCATGCAGGAGTTTTGGACTGATGGGCAGGCCTCTTCGGATTGCTGGTAGTAAAGGAGGGCTCTTTTTTTCCTGAAGAGCGTGCTAAAGGGCACTTCTGCATCTGGAGTGACAAGAGGAATTTGGATCTATAGAGCACAATTATCCATGTCACCGCTTGTTAGGACGCTGGCGTTAACACCCTTCCTCTTGTGGAAAATCTCTTAAGCCCCGAGGACCGGCGTGAATCGTCACACTCAGTTGAACTTCACTGAAGCGGGGATGAATCACACAAAATTGAAGATTTGGCTTCAATATATTATTGGAAAGATACCTTCAGTGATAGCCTAGCCAAGGGGTACTGCAGCCCACCCAGGGTGGCAGGACCTGTTCCGGGGGGAGGACAGCACTTCTTGGAGTTGGGGAGCAGAGAGGTTGGAGTTTGGATATTTGAGGGGTTTTTCATTTGGTTTTGGTTTTGAGTACTCTATAAAAGCAAAAGGCAGGTCTGGAAGGGATCTCAAGACATCTCCCAAGGGATCTCAAGACATGTCCCCTTGCAGGAACACCCCAGAAGATGTTTGTCCAACACATTTTTAAAAATCTACTCCAGAGAAGGGTTTCACAGCATCTCTGAATAGCTGTCCTGCTACATCTGTGCCATTATAGGTAAGAAAACACTTTCTTATCAGGGAAACTGTAGCAGCTGGTAGTTAAACCTTCTGCAAAGAAAGATATCCCATACAAGTGGTGGCCAGGTTTGACCCGCATAACTTGTAAGATCTCATGAACTGACAAGTTAAGGTAATTTAGCACTCTGGGGAGGTAACGCAAAAGGTAGCCCTGGGTATTGAACTAATTTCTACCCCTGTGATGGGAATGAATTTCCCGGAGTGAAAACATCAGCAAACCAACTGCGCATGATTTGCTTTCCTTGTCAATTGGAATCAAGGAGCCTGATTGTGGAGCATAATAGTGCTCTTGTAATTCGGCCATTATCTTTGTGCCGGAGCTGGGCATAATTGTATCTGTATCTGGAGGGACAAGGAGAAGGATTTCAGTAGCTGGTGCTCACAAAGGCATCTTTAGAAAGCTCCTTACCCCTAGTACAAGCTTGGAAGAGCTTAAAGGAAAATACCCCTGAGTAGCTTTAGGCATTTGAACAGCCATCATTGTTTGATTCGGATTCAGTTACAGGACTAACATCTAAATGTTAATTCTTTTTAGGACATTATCAGCTCTTTCAGCAAATACAGAATGGGGCTGCAGTATTAGACTGGCAGCCAACCCTGCAGATAAAAGCCCTTTGAAAGGATGTTTCTTAGGAGGGAAACTTGATCAGAGAGTGCAGAATGATCACGAAGATGGTCTTTTCTGAGGGACATGGAGCAAATACAATGCATGAAGAAAGCCAAATGAGGACCAGGAGGCTTCTGACCTGGGGAATGGGAGTACCAGCAATTTCGTGGCCTCTGAGAACAGTCCGTACGGTGCAGAGATCCTCATAATCCTGTCCTGCAAATTGCTGGTATGCCTGGAGTTCGTATGGTGCTGGGTAAACTGCATCGCATGCTGGGTTAAGACCAGAGTAGATGGTCACTTGATGACAAGAACGTGCCAAGGCAGTTGGTGTGAGGTGGCTCTATGCTTGGTAATATGGGTCAGTGTGTGGGCAGATGGGGTTTGGATGCAGATTTCTGGCCTCTTGATCTGCTGGGCTGCCTTGCTCAGCACACAGTGCCCGTATGCATCAAGGTAGGCTGTGACCTGACCCTGACTCCCTGTGAGTCCTCAGTGACAGCTCGGAGGGTGACAGCCCAATCCTGCCCTTCTCCATTACCCATTTCCACTGCTGGCCACAGGGCTCGGCCGCGGGACTGCCTGCTGCAGAGCAGAGACCCACAAGCAGCCGAAAGAAGGCGTCTTGTTTTCAGCCTCCCTGAAACACATGCAGAAAGGCACTGGAAATGGTAGATCCCTTCCCCCCTGGTTCTCAGAAAGGAAACGTGTGACTGCAGAGGTAGTGGGAGAGCGGCGCGGGGCAGCAGGAGGGACGCCCGCCCCAGCCACCCCGGGGCACTCCTCCGCAGTGGCAGCGGTGACAGGGCGGCGGGTGCCAGTGGGGAAGGACCTGGCTCGTCCCCTGGAAGAAGGAGGTCCGGCACCATCCTGAGTGCTGCCACCGCTGCTTCCGGCAGCAGATCGGTGCGGTGTCATCTAGGAAATGCGATTTAGATCATCATCCTTTTGCAGCAGATGGGGGAAGGGAGGTGGGGGCCCTTATCTCTTCTGGGGATTAATTTCTCTCTAAGCTGCTTTATTTTTTTGCCTGTTCACCTTTTTCTTCATCCCCTCCCAAGTCTCACCATCCCTTGCTGGAAGAGTAGGAGCCACGAGAGGATCTGTGGTTCCCACTGCCATGACATCATGCCCTGCATCCCACTGTCAGGTGGGAGGCGAGACCTGGGTATAAGGCTTGGGCTGCTGTCAGTTTTCCCCTGGGATGGGGTTGGGTTTTGCTAGTCCACGTGGAGAGAAGAATCCAGCAAGCCTTGTACCTGTGTGTCACCAAACTGCATCCACCCCTTGGTGGCCTTGTGATCCTCCTGCATCCAAGAGGGCCCTTCACCCCTCTCGTCCCCACCACGTCCTTGAGAAGTTACTCAGTTCCCAGGTTGGTCATCATCCCTGGTGTGGCCACTGGCCAGCAAAGCTCTTTGGCGTGTGCTTAGTGTGAAGCACGGAGAATAGTTTCCCGGGGAGCTCTTCTTAAGTGCATTGCTGGAGCAAAGCTCTGGTCAAGACACCTGGACCAAAGTCCACCCTGCAGCAGTGGGCAACATCACTTGGCTCCTGGGAGCCTGTGGCAGCCCCCAGTTGCTCCCGGCGTGGCCTCTCAGTGTGGCAGCACCCCTTTTCCTACTCCCTCCTCCATCTTCCCGGTATTTTTTGTCCCCTCCTGGCTGTGGGAAGCAGCTCCTGGGCTCAGATGACTTTGGAGTAGGGACCTGTGGTTTTGTTTCCAGAGTCTGACATGAAAATACCGCCTTGTTTTCTCCTGAGTCTGCAAAGGGATGGAGTCCTCGGCTCCTGGGGTGGACGGCTCCTGCTGCATGTACATGTCACACTGCTGGGCATCGCTTTTTGACACGCGTTGAGGTTTTGTGCAGAAAAACCTGTGCTTCGGCCCGTAGTTCTTGTGGTTTTAAGCACAATCCCAAATAATCACAAATATCAATAGTTGGATTTTTTTCCCTGCAAGAAAAAAAATTCCCGTTTAAGTTAAATACAAGTCACTGACCTTCTATTGGGAGTAAATAAGCTACACAGAGTGACTTTGGTTATACATGAGATCAGACAGAATGAGCTAATGCTCCCTTCTGGCCTGGAAATTAAACTTTTCAGATAGCAAAATTTCATCCTGCAGCTTCTAAACTGCTAGCACCTTTCCTTATCGAGGAGCCCGAGTCCCGGGGCTGCACAGTGCTCTGCACTTTGTGAGACTGCTCATCCCCTTACCACCGAAATATAGCTCTGCTTGGAGGCAGTTTTCTTATATTACCCAGTTTAAGTGGATGCAGGCAGCTGCTGGGGGCGTGTGATGGTGCAAGAAAGCTCTATGATGGAGTGTGATGCCCTAGTTAACTTTCAAAGGGTAATTAATCTCTCCATAGCAGCAGCGGGCTAGCTCCCCTGGAAATTTTGTTCTAGCAAGCCCCATGTGAGATTTTTACCAATTGCAAACCTTGCAGACAAATTCCAGGTTTCTGGAATTATTCATGTGAGACCTCTGGAGAAAGGTCCATGTTAGAAATTGAAGTCCTCTGCTTACAAAAGCCAGCAGCGGCATTGTCCTGCCCTCTCCAGCCCTGTTTCTTTCCACTTAACCAGCGCTGTACACACTGCCATGGCTTTTTCACTTTTTTTTCCCTTTCTTTTTTGCAGCCAGGATGTTTTTTCTTGCCTTTTTATTGTTCCAGTGACCTAGCAACTCCACTTTGGTGGAGCCCTGCCAGGAGACTTCCTCCCCGAGCCGTCTGACAGTCTCCAGCAGCACTGCCCTCGGATGGGAGCACAAGTTAAAATGACATCGGGCTGGGTCCCTGCACTGCTTTTGCTCTGCCCTCACGAGCACCAGCGAGGGTACCGCTGCCTTCCCGCCAAGCAAAGCTTCCAGGGGACTTTAAAAACCCTGGAAAGAGGAAGGAGAAGCACTGCATGGGTGATATTTTCTGTAACATTTCTGCAGGGTGTTACAGAAAAGCCTGGAGGATTTTAGAAGTGAATTAGGTGTTGCTGGGTTTTAGCATTTGGGATCTGCGGTGCAGGCAGGGTGGTTGGAGACATTTCAGCATTGCAGGGTGCTGGGAGAAGGGACGGAGAGGAGATGTGAGTGCTTAGAGAGCCGTGCCATTTGGGAGATTTCTTTTGGCTTATTTTTATTAATGTTTACTGAAAATGGTGAGAAAGAAATCCCTTTGGTAAGTGCTCCTGGGCCCCATCAGCTGGTGCTGGGGCAGAGCTGCCTTCACACCCCCTGGGGCTGCAGGGGCTTTTCCAGCATTAACACCGGGAGACAATGCCAGAGGGGATACTTTTGAAGTAGAAAATAAATGAGCCAGCAAGCAAGCGAACACAGCTATTTCGGGCTTTTTGCTCGGGAAAGGCATGAGGGACACGGGTCCCAGGGCCCCTCTGGGGCTGGAGGCTTGGTCCCCACTTCACTGGCTGTATGGATGGATGAACTGGGATTTTACTAGAGTCTCGGCATGGTTATAGGTTTTTTTGGGAGTAGGGGTAGTCATGAGACAGCTTATCCCTGTTGGAAGTGGACTTGTATGAACGTGGACATGTATGAACGAGTTTTCCAAAGACTCGACAATAAAACAGGACTTTTTTTTTTAATTCAGTTGCCAAAAGCTATATAAAAACAAAAGCTCATGAAAAGAGGTTTAAGGCACTGCTCTGGGCCCTGGGATGGTGGTTTTCAGGCAACATGAGTCCATGCAGTCCCAGGGATATGTGGATTGAACCCAAACTGTCCAAGAAAGATGAGTAAGAAACGCAGGGTTTCATAGGCTTGAGCTGGTGATCTGGGAGCCTGCACCTCCCCAGGGAGATGTTTAGGACACCAAAATTAACAGGCTGGAAACCACTGGGTAAGCAGGACAATATCCTGTCCCTGCACTGTGCAGGTTTTATCCCTGGTTGCAGGCAGGCCTCATGCATGCATCCCACACTTTTGGAAATGACCACAGGTTTCTGTGTGCTCTTTATTTTAGAGTACCTGTTTCTCTGCTTTAGGGTACTGCTCTTAAGAGCAATAATTAGATCCTTTTTTTTTCTTATGGCATCTCTGAGCATCAGGCTCTGGGATCATGAAAAAAAGGGTAGGAAGCAAAAATGGCCTTTAGCATCCTCCGTGGTTTTACAGGTCTCGGAGGGGAGGTGGTGTGGAAATGCAGTGTGTTTTTGTCTCATAAAGCAGTACTGCAAGCAAAGTGCTGTGGCCCAGCATAGGGAGGGCTGAGGATGATGCCGATGTCCCCAGCCCCGTGGGCATCCATCACCCGTAGCAGCTGGGTAGGTGTTAACCACCCCTTGGCACTCAGAGCTTGCAGGGTCTGCTGCTGGCATTAAGCCCCCATCACCTTTCTCGAGCTGACATATTAAAGCTCCAGCCACCTTTGGTGGCTGCATAAATCCTTCGTATTATGGGTAAAATGATTTAACGTCCTGCAGATTGCTGTCTTGCACTGTGTGGTACCCATTGGGGAAAGGATGAGGAGCATAAGGACCAGAGCAAGGCGCTGCTGGGGGATGTGTCTATAGGGCACCCCATGCAAATCGAGCCCCACAGCAGTGTGGGAGGCACCAGCAGGGCTTTCCTGCACCTCTTCTCTTCCCCATCCACCCTTGTTTACCACCTTTCTTCATCCAGCCTGAATAATTCCTTTTATTAATATTGAAAGAATTAGCAAAAAAGGGTTGAGTGCATGTGGTTAAAGACCTCTCGCATTCTTCCCGTGCTTAGTGCACACGAGGGACCTTCTCCAAGCAATATTATCAACGTGTTTACGCTCAACTGACCCGTCTCAAGTATGAAAATTTTTTTTTAAGCTCCATTTCAGCCCCCCCCCCCATTCTCCCCCCGTCTCAAACTGCTTCTTTCAGGGCAAGAACAAGGAAGGAAATTGAAAATCCCAGAGAGCCCTGGACAGTCCAGATTTAGGGCTGTAGCTTTTGTTCACACAAACTCACTTGGCTCCTAACCGGCCTCCACCCATGATCCCGACATCCGCAGCAGCCGTTCAAAACACAGCGCAGAGCCCGGCCCCAGCCCTGATGGGGACCGGCAGCCACCCGTGCCACCCGCTGCGAGGCCGGCAGCCTCGGCTTTGCTCCCTGCTTCTCCTCCCTCACAGCCTGCCTTTCTTCCTAACCTTTTCCTACAGCCGGCAAGGAGTTTTCTAAGTTGAGCTGAGTTTTTTTCCCTCTGCAAGCGTCGGATGATGTTAAGATTATGCAATGTTAACAGATGTGGGCTTTATAATTATAGCTGCCTGTCCTCGGGAGGAGCCTGCTTTAGCTTCATGCGCGCTCAGCTCAGCATGGGATGCTCCCGGGGTGGCCGTAGCCCTGGCAAAACAGCCACCACATGGGCGGCCGTACCGGAACGGTCCCCGGGGAATCACCACCCTCCCGAGGAGGGTCTGCTCTGGGGTGAAGGGCTGCTCTGGGCAGCCAAGCAACCACTCTTGGCTTTCCTCGTGTACAAACACAGATTAAATTTGCGTTCCCCAGTCAAGGGAGTATTTTTCTGCCCTTTGATGAGAAAAATCCCTTCTGCAGGAAAGCAGCGGGGCTGGATAGCTCATGGCGCGCCTTGGCTGGCTGTGCTGCTCCTGCCAAATGCTGTCTGCGGGGATCCTGCTCCCCTGGCATTAGCAGGATACATCCATCCTCACTCCCTGCCCTAAAATGTCCGTGCGAAATCGTGACCACTGCTGAAAACTTACAGTACTGTGCTTTTTAGTGTTGTGCTGTCCCATGGTTGAGCCTTGAGCATCACCATGATGTTGCCCTGGCAGCAGCCACCTCCTGGCCAGGGCAATGCCCGTGCTGTACCCAGGGATGTAGACAAAAAATCACTGGTCCAAAAGGGATTTTTCAGGAGTCTCACAAGGTAGACATCCAGCCGGGCTGCCAGGGGCAAACCCAAAGCCTCGAGAAATCAGCTGGAACTTGATCTGTTTGTCCTGGCCACATTATAACTCAGCTCCCAGCAAGCCACGGACTTGTTATGCTTGCGAAGAAAAAGTAACTCCGAGCCTCGACCTGTCTGGTGAGCATCACTGCTAGTTTTAACTGGGAAGGAAAACACCGGTCCAGCGGGTGGCAGGAGGGTTTTGTGCTGGAAGTCAAATAATTCTCTTGGCGGCTGCGGTTGCATGGAGTTAAAACACAGAAAGCAGTTGGCAGCTTAGGATGTGACGAAATTGTTAGTGACAAATCGGTACCTGAACTAAAGGGCTGCTCTGCTTTAAGCCTTTAATGCATCAGGGGAGGCCAGATGGTCCCACGTTTATTTTTTTGGAAGAAGTTTGCATCTGGTCCATCCGCTCCAGTGGAGGGTCATCTTTGAAGGCTAATTTCTGTAGGCAAGTCAAAGAGGAGATTGCAGTTGTCTTGCACTTCTGGCAGGCTTGATGGCTCTGTGATGAGCTGAGACTTCACGTCTATTTTGTTGAGCAGCCTGATTTTTTTGGCTTTCCTTACTATATGCTGTGGGTTGGATTTTCCAACATGGCTCATGCTCTGCACCCACCAAACCAGGGAGCTGAGGCCGTGCTGGCACAAGGTTTTCCTCCCTGCACTGGGGCCTGGCATACCTTGCAGGGCAGAGTTAAAAATGCCAGATGACTCTAAAAAGCCTGTGTAAATAATACCTTCTTATTCAGCCTGTCCACTCCCTGGCTGCACTCAAAGTCAGGTTTGCTGGCGCCCACGATAAGGGGAAGGGTTTTGCTTAATTTTATTCCCAGCAGCTCTGTGGGGCCAAAAGAGGATAGAGAAAACTCCGGGGTGGATTTGCAGGGCGAACAACAACCAGAGGAGCAACCAGCAGCATTTTACTTTCAAACCAGTTGCCGTTCAATCAGGGGTCATAGCTGAAGGTACTGCTTGCTGGCATTTCAAGGGTTATTTTTAAGAAGTAGTAATTAAATGCCTGCTGCAGTGCCCCGCTATATATTTTAGTGTGCCTGGCTGGAGTGCTTGTTGACAAATGACTTGGCAACCTGAGAAAGCAAATTTCCCTCTGTCTGTTCTCATCCCCTGAGGGTTTCTTTAAGCAACTGCTGCTTTGCCTTTTTCTGTGTAGCAAAGCCGGCTGCTGGGGCACAGTAAGCGTGGGTTGCACAGCTGAAAGCTTTTAGCGAGAGGGGAATGGAGGGAAATACGGTGCGTTGCCCTCCAGCACACCCAAATTTTTCAGCATCAGGGCTGCTATAAATGGACTTGCAGGCTACAATTACAGGCTGGGTATTGGCTTGCAAATGAGCATAGCGAGCATCCCCTGCGACTTTGCATCCCTTCATCCAAGGGGCAACAATAAGCAGCTTGTTACATGGGACAGGAGTTGGCTCATGGGACAGGGCAGGCTCCAAATGGCAGACCTCAGTGTGCTCGGTGAGGTGGGCATCGCAGCCACTGCTGGGGCTGTCATTAAAGGCACCCGAGGGGCTCTGCTCCACGGCAGCTCTTGTCTCCTTGGGCCTTGTGGTGCTCAGACTCCTGGGACGAAATGCAGACTGTCCTACCTACATATCTCTTTTTTTCTTGGTGAGTTCCCACTGAAGCTATTGCAGAAGGAGAGAGGAGACTGCTTCCGAAATTGCCACCTCTGGCGTGGCAGGTACAGCAACCCCAAAGGAGACACGCAAGGCAAGGAGGAGTAGGTGTCCCATGGGAGTTTCTCCGAGGCACAGCTTTCTTACAGAAAGTGCTTGGAGGCCAAGGACAGATGTGCAAGGCTTAACCTTGAACATCAGAGCTTTTGGGCAGAGACTGAGTGGTGCCTTTAGCCACTGCCTGTGTATCATCCGCAGCCCTGATCTGAGATGCTGTGTGCGTGCCAGGCAGGTTATGTCCTGTAGCCAGGTGGATCTTCAAGCTGCAAAGTGGGGAAGAGTTCCTCTCCCTATATGACTTCTCTCAGTTTCTTGAGAGGCTTCAGACCCTGCCACCCTAAATTGCAGTTTCTCTAGCCAGGCTCCCACTCTGCTCACCCAACGAGTGGAGCATGCTGTGGGCTATTCCAGCCCAGAGATTGAGTTTTGGTTATAAGGAAGATGGGCAAAACTGGGATCTCACCATTTCAGATGACACAGACGTGATTTGGACTCATTTTTACTTGCTGTGGACTTTGAAGAGCATCTGAGGCTGCAGTGCCAGCCAAGCCTCGGGGCTGTAATGTAGGGCAGGGACAGTCGCTGCTGGTTTTCACGTGACTGATGTGCAGGGAAATCCTTGTGCAGCCCTGGCTGGTACCGCGGGCTGGAACCCCCAATTTCCCTGGCAAATCTCACTGGAACTGCTCATGGCAGCTGTCAGTAGATGCTCTGCTCCAGGCGGTATCAGGCTAGATGGCAGACCCAAGGCTGAAACTACAGCTACCAGACCGAGTACTGCTGCTGCTGCTGGCAGTCAGCGCTATGAGCCGAGAAGTTGGCTACTGAGTAACGTCTTCAGTCCTTGCTTAGGGCCCGATTTGGGAACATATTTATACTCTAGAAATGCACACAGCCATCTGCGTGCTTTTGGAGATCCCATAAAGCATGTAATGACTGTTGACCTTCCTGGGAGAAGTCATTTCTGTGTCCATGAGATACAGCAGATGGTAGAAATGCAGAAGAAACTTGTGCAAAGAGGGGATGAGATTGCTGCTGTTACACATCAGCACGGTGGGGAGCAAGCGGAGGAAGGGGAAGAGCTAGCTAAGCTAAAGGGTAATGCTGGCTTGGAAACCAGCATTTATTCCATAAATGTGTTTATTCATTTTCCAATGAAAAAAGAAAATTATTCTGGATGATGGGAGAGGTGGGAGTTTGGAGCAGCCTTCCAGCAGGAGCAAGAGAGCAGACCCAAACACTTTTAGGATGGAGCAGGGGCTCTGGCCACATTTGCTCACAGAAAATGGACCTGCAGATACACAAACTTCTTCTCCATCTTGTTTCTCATGTTCTGGTAGACATTAACGTCAGATACCCCAAAATGTCCATCACCTTGGGGTGCTTCAGAACCTGGATAGCCAGTGTAATCCATACCATATGTTGATCTCTTCTGTCCTGGTGCCTCATGGTGTCTGAATGGGTTATGCCAACCCTCTTGTTTGCCCTGCAGTTCTCACACAGCTTCCCACTGGCTGTCTGGAGGCAGTGGGATTTGAGGTCAGGTGTCCAGCAAGCACCATCCGGGCAGAGAGAGGGGAAGAGCTGCGGGGCCCTCCCCACTCCCATCACACCCTCGGGGTGGGGCACATGGGCCATGCTGGGCTCCAGCTGGCCATCACTCTGGAGACGTACAGACTCCTCCCATGGACTCCACACTGCACATATCTCCATCGGTTATTTGTTTAAGGCTTTTTTTTTTTTTTCTCCTTTATTTCTCCTAACACACAGGGGTTTCAGCATTTGGCCCCACAGACCAATCTAATTTCCACTGGTGTGAATCCAAAAATAAATTTCATGTCTGTGTTTTGATTATGCAAAATTTTCTCTAGTGTAAATGAGATCAGAGCTTGGCCTCGGTGTTACTGCAACAAGCCGAGCCCACACATCCAACACTGATGGGATTTTAATTTTTTCTTGTTTTTCCCTTCAGTCATCGAAAGCAGCCATCAGGCAAGAAGTTCGGACATGGAGATAAGGACTTCTGGTGCTCTTGTGGACAGCATGGAGCTGGTGACGATGCTGGCCGGGAGCAGGGAGCAGGCATCACTGCCTGCCAGGCATGGTGCGGTGCCAGCGGCGAGCGGGGTCATGGAGCACGTCAGTCCCCCCACTGGCGGTGGGGATTTCACCCCGCCAGGAGCAGGGCCCCCAGACAGCCCGTCTGCCGGGACAGCAACCCGTCTGCCTGCCCACAGCCATCCTCCCGGTGAGTTTTATCAATGCGAGAGTCCCTGTTTGCCTTACCCAGCCCATGAACTGAGCGTAGCTGGTGGGTTGGGAAGGATTCTCGCCCTATTGCTAGAAATTCAGATTTTGGGAAGAAATCCCATCCCAGGAAAACGGATTTTTTTTTTTAAAGTTACAATGAAGGTGATTTTTGGGAGCTGCCGCTGTCGTTATTTGCCACCCCAGAGAGTCTTGCCCATCCATGGACCTCAAAGCAGAGCGGAGACCCCCCTGTATCCCCACGCCCCCTCCCGGGAGGAGCTGAACCCCATTGCGAACTCAACCTAGATTAAGGGTGCCCAAGTTAAAAATGCCTGACCAGCTGCATCATGATTTGTGGCTGAGGTCCTCATGTGGAGATCATGCAAGTGAACACTTACCTTTGGGCTTGTTCATAATCTTCACCACTTTTAGTGGCACTGTGATCATGAGTAAACTAATGTACTTTCTTAAGCATGCACTAAATCAAAGCCTGTTTCCCACACCAGCAGGTCAAGGCTGTGCTGATTGTCCTGTCCCCATTTCAGGTTTTTTCTTAATATCCCCAGATGAAGTAAGTGTCTCGCTGATATATGAGCATAGAGGTTGTCTTTAATTTTTCAATTCCTCATTTTTTTTCCTGCTTAGGGACTAGAGTGTGGAGCTGACATGCCCAGGCTGCCAGCTAGCTGGCTGTCCTGGCATAAGCTATTTACTGCCTTGTGCATTTTTAGTGTTTTAAAAAAAATCTGTGTTTCTCTTGCCATGCACAAATGAAGACAAATTTTGAAATACCAATATTTTTTGGTGACAGAAACCCTCTGTTCCCAGCAGTCCCTCTTGCAGTGTGCTCTATGTTAAATAGAGGAAACACGGGGGATGCTGCTGCGACCCTGTCTATTGCGTATGGTAGGGCTGGGTACCACTGCGGTTGATGCTGCTGCCACCCCAGCTGAGTCATGTTAACTGGTCCAGGGGGAACATGACTCTCTCTGCATTGCTTTCCAGCCACTGGAAGCCATCACCATGCTGCGGGCAGCCAGGAGAGAGGCAAAAGGGCTCTGGCTTCTCCCGGCACCCCTGCAGCTGCTGAGACGACACCGCAGGTTTTGGCATCCATCAGCACCGATTCAGCCGAGAGGACGCTGGGCAGGCGCCGTGTGACCTGGGACGTGGCAGGGTTCGACAATGTGACAAGGATGGTGCTGCCGCCTTCCTCTGCGGAGACTCGTCCCCCAGGTGAGCCATCCCAGTTCAGCCTGGGAACGAGGTGGATGCTGTTCCCTGGAGAAAATGGGCATCGGTTAAGCCTGGCTTCCCTGCATTGCTAGATCTTTGGGCGCTGGATCCATCCCTCCATCCTCACCATGTGCTCAGGGCAGTTTTCTGGCCTGCTTCATGCATGAGGGTGGAGAGGAGGATCCATGTGGCTTCTCCTGGCCTTAGTAATTAGGAATTACTCGGTGCAGCTCCCAAACACGAAGTTGCTGTAGGCAGAGTACAGGCAAGGGGACTGTGGGCTGTGGGGGGAGGCAGAGGGTGACAGCAGAAGATGCTGGGTGGGCAGCTCAGCCCATCTCTATGCTCTCATTTGCTTTCCTCTATTGCCTTGCAGGCACCGGCAGCCCCTCTCGACAGGCAAGCGGCTGGGCAGGCACGGAGCCGCACAGCAGCCCTCCTGTGGGCACCATGGCCGCTTCACCCAGCCCCTCGGGGAACAGTGGGGGGATGCTGCAGCCCCTCCCCAGCACCCCCCTCCCTGGATCTCCGGGACAGCCCCAGTCCTCCCCCCGAGCTTCCAGTACCCAGACCGGTGCAAACCGCATGGCACTACACCTCAGGGATGTCACAGGGGATTCCACAAGCCCTTTGCTCACAGCATTGCCTGCCACGGACAGCGCTTTTGGAGGTAAGCTTTGCTGGCCCATGGGTTTGTTTTAGAGCTTTAAAAAGCCTTTTATAGAAAGGCTTTTGCTTTCTTGAAACAGAGAAGATGCTGCGTTTTGCATGCGCTCTGTTATTATTTCGGTGGTTAGCTGAAATTCCCTGCTGAAAGCAGGAAAAAGCAATGGAAAAAACAATTTGGTCAAAAACCCCCAACATTTTCTACTTAAAAAAAAAAGGTCTTTGGACCTTATCACTGTGTTTTCTGCAGGGTGGGCAACTGCAGCTGTGGAATGTCTTGGCTGGTTCGGTGCCAGCTGCAGAGCAAAGGCGAGGTCTCAGCCCCACCTGAGCTGTGTGTCCCACCTGAGTGGTACTGTAGTGGGGTGTGAGGTCGCTAACCCACGCTCATGGCCACGCCGGGTGGGTTTGCTCTCGGCTAGATGGGGTGAGACGCCTGTGCTCCAACAACCTGCACGGGCCAACAAACCCGAGATCCCTGGGCCCCACATCTTCCCCTCATTTGCTTCGCAAGCAGCTGTTTCTAGAGCTCTCAGAAACAGAGACTTTGCCCCACTCCACATGAACTTACTGAAAACCTCAGTGCTGCCGAGTCCTTATCCTGTGCCTGGGGCTTGCCAGGAGCAAATGCATCCCCAGGGCTCTCACATTAACACGTCCCTTCCCTCTGCCACAGCTGCTGGGAGCAGCAGCGTGGCTGCAGAAAACCCAAGGTCCGGTATCCGAAGGGCAGCGCCCGGCTCCGCAGTTCATCCCCCAGCCTCGGCGCCCTCCTCGGTGGCCCCAGCGTGGGGACGTTTCCTCGGGCCTTCCACGGAGCGCCGGCTCGCCCCTTCTCGCCCAGCTCCGGAAAGCACTGCCGCGGGTGAGCTTGGTTAGTCTATGAGTTGTTGTTTTACCCTATTTTGTGCTGGATTTTGCACTTCCTTAAGCATTTTTCCCTGTGTCCTGTTAAGCCCTGGGATGTATAGTGAGCTGCAGGCTCATATTGGAACATGGCCATGCTCAGGTTTCCCCCCTTTGCTGTTTGATACCATATTCAAGCTCCAAAAAAATACTAAGAGAGCCTGGGCTGATTTCCACCAGTCTTAGAACAAAGGTGGGATTTAAAGGCAAGCCTCCGCAGTCCTTGTCCCGTGGGGTTTTCTGCTGGCCGAGCAGCCCCGGCTCTCGCGAAGCCGTGCTGTCCTGGCGGCGAGCCCCGGGTTTTGTGCAAGGTCTTCCTGCAGCAAGGGGATTCATGCCTTTCCAAAAGAGCACTTTGTCCAGATTGAAAACTTCCTATGCTTAATATCCGTATGTGCGCTGTAAGCATCTGGGAAGAAAATGGATCCATCTGTTTATAATTTCATACGTATAAATCCAGTTTTTTTATTGTGCCATAGCCATTGGAAGCAGCTACCAGCCGTCCGACGTCTCGGCCACGGAGAGGAGAGTTTCGGATTTCCCCACCACCAGTACCTCTGTTTCCATAACAGCCACCAAAGGTGGAGGGAGGACGTTAAGGTCTCTGCCAGCCAGCACCAGGCTGGCCGATGCAGCAGAGATTTCCACCGCTGGTACCGAAACCATCAGCTCTCCAGACTGGACCTGGTCTCCTGGGATGTCTTTGGGAGCCCAGGGTGGTGGCAGCAGAGGTGCCACAGACCCGCTGCTCACGGGCTCGCTGTTTGCTTCGGAAAGCACTTCCATGAGTGAGTTTTGATAGCTAGCCGTATAACTCAGAACATTATTTAAAGACTTTTTATAAACAAAATACATCCTTTTTATTTTAAAGAAAGGAGGAATAATATTGTATTTGGCACATTCTGTACATTTAAAAACATTTCACAGAAATGAAAGTATGGATAAATATTATTCTTGTTGGAAGAGGAGGATAGATTTTCCTTGAAAACTTTCAGTTGAATTTTGCAAGCAATAACTTCAGGAGTTCCTATATAGAGACCATTTTTTTCCCCTGTCTTAATGATTTCCCAGTATTAAATATTTCCGTATTGAATATTCACACATACATTGTCTACATCTACTGATAGCGGGATGAAACCTACCCAGCTGTTTTCATTTACGTGTATGCAGTTTTATATTTCTGTTCTTTTTTTAGCCTTTAGCAGTAATTACGAACCCAAGAGCATCCCAACTGCAGAAGAGGCGACGCTGCACTTGGACGCCCGTGGTGCTGACATGCCCAGCATGGCAGTGGGGGCACCGGGGTCCCCCCCAAACGGTGGCACAGCCGGGGTGACAAGGGGCTCTGCCACCAGCACCGACCTCACCAGCTCTTTCCAGGGGACCTTCTCCTCGGGGGCTGGGACACATCGTCCTAATGGCTCACGGGAAGCCACCGACCTCCCAGCACCTCCCGGGGAGCCTTTGCTCACAAGCACCCTCTCTGCCTCCGAAAGTACTTTCAGAGGTAAATTTGTTAGTCTGAAAGTTGGCTGCTTTGGGGTTGGATGGGATTTCACATCCCCACGCTGTTTTTCTTTAGATATAGCCGTCAGTGGCTATTGGATATGTGGGTATTTTTATCACTGGCTGCCTCGGGCTGGCAGCGAGGCTGGGGGGAAGGGTGGGAGTGGATCTCAGCTTTTGGGTGAGAAAGTGAAAAGCATCAGTGTCCTCATTTCTAATGAAACTCCCATGCTGGGAAAAGCAGCCATCGTTTAGAAATACGTGCATGCACTTTTTCCCTGCTGGAGACACTTTTGTTGGGGATTTGTAGCCATTGCCTGGCTCTGTGCCTGCCGTGAAGGCTGGTCTGTGAGAGAGGTGGCGTTTTGGGAGTCCTCGGCAGCCGCAACAGTGCTGACTCGCCCTGTGCCCTTGGAGTGGTCCCAAGTGAGCTCTGCCCCAACATTCGCTATTAATTCACAATTAAGCCCATCACTTTGCGAGTCGTAGTGCAGTGCCTGCTCCCGGTGAGCTGGCGACATACTGGCATCCCCAGCACTGTGGTTTGGGAGAGCCCTGGGGCAGCATGCCAGCTAAACATGGGATAAATCAGGCTGGGTTGAATGCCAGGCTGGGGTACCGGGGTGTTTCTGAGCATCTTATGGGTGAGGCTGTGTCCGGCCCTGTGTGGCCCTGAATGCCCGGTGCTGTGGGGGGCTCGGCCCCACACGGCTATGCCGTCAGCCTGGCACTGAGATGGCAGCTTGGTTCTCTGGACTGTCACTAGAAAACCTAAACCAGGCCTTTTTTAGCTCATCCTCTAGATTTGCTTTGAAGTTAAAGGTATATACTCCGGATTTAAACAGGCTCAAAGGCACCTTAAATGCATAAATCGGTTATTGTGCATAGCCTGCAGTTAAAAAACACGGTTTTAAGTTGTGATTTTCATGGCTTTTTGTAAGCCACATGTGCCTGAACATAGGGGATTTGCCTCTTCCCAGAGCAGCGCCTTTTCCAGGTTGAGAACTTGGTCTATTCAATATCTCAACGAACAGTGTACAAACATAAACTGTACAAACAATCCCTCAAATGTATTTATGCATAAATCAAACCTGGTTTTATTGTATCTTAGGTGTCAGAAGCAGCCACCGACCAGTTAACAGCTCAACGACAGAGAAAACCCCCCTTGCTTCCTCTCCCACCAGCGCTTTCATTTCAGCCACGGCCACCGGCAGCGGTGGGAGGCCCCCGAGGTCTGCCACAGGCAGCAGCCGATGGGCAGCAGAAGTCTCCACGTCCAGCAGTGGCATGTACAGGACCTTGGGCACGATCCGATCCTCGTCTGCATCTTCTGTGAGAGAGATCTACGGAGTTCGTGGGTCCAGAGAAACCACGGATTTCACAGAGCAGGTGGCAGACCCTTCGTTAACACGCTCTCACTCTCCTTCGGAAGATCCTTCCCCAGGTGAGCTCAAGTTAGAAGTGAAATACCATTTTTCTTGTAAGTAAAAGGAGGACTGTTACTGTATCTTACACTTGCGTGACTCTTTTCTGCTGTCAAAAGACGTGACAGCTATGCAGAATATATTGTTTGGAAGGATGCAGTGTGATTTTTGTGTCTGAAATGTTTCAACTCTTGCTTGACCAAAAAATGTGGTTTGGTTTTATTACAGCAAGGGCACATGTGTGGAAAGTTTTGTTACGCCAAGAAAAATAATTAACTTTCACAATTCTTTTTTTACTATCTCCAGTTGCTATCTCCATTTTATAGGCAAGAGAACTAAGCAAGGGAGGATTAGATCATGTCCCTGCAGTCCCAGGGACCGGACTTCAGTTCCTGCCCTCTGTCCTACCCCTTGGACCACGCTGCTTCTCAGAAATTGAACCAATTCAACAAATTTAAGGCAACTTTGAATGTGATCTCTGAGGTCCTTCATGCCGCTGTTTGGTTCTAGACCCCGCTGCGGTGCTGAAGGGGTCTGATCCCCCTGACCCCATTTCTTCAGACTTCTTCTCTAAGACCTTCACACTGCTCAGCGTTGTGCCTTGTCTGAACTGATTTCCAGGCTTTTCTGTGTTGTTACGGTATTTGTTTGTTCTAGCAGCATGGAGTGCACTCAGGCACATAATGGTGAAATCAAATGTACAGCGTTAGTAGTTCAGGAGTTTTTATACAATAGCACTTTTCTCGGCATCAAACCATGTTTTTTAGGAGACAGATTTCTGTAGGAAGGATTCATGTCTTTGGAAATTTCCTATTTTCTCTGGATTGACATCTTCTCGTATTCTCTACTTGTGCATGTACTTGCTGCTGCTGGGTGTTACTGGAAGAAAGCTCGTCTGTTTATTTATAGTTTCACTTGTGTGAAAATGTAAATTGTTTCTTTATTGCGTCTTAGCTACTGGAAGCAGCCATGTGTCATTCAGTATCCTGTCAACAGAGGGAAGAACCGATTTCCCCACCACCAGTACCTCTGTTTCCACAACAGCCACCAAGGGTGGAGGGAGGACGTTAAGGTCTCTGCCAGCCAGCACCAGGCTGGCCAATGCAGCAGAGATTTCCACCACTGGTACCGAAAACATCAGCTCTCCAGACCATACCCAGTCCTCTTTGGGAGCCCAGGGTGGTGGCAGAGGTGCCACCATGTCGTCCACGGACCCGTTGCTCACAGGCTCGCCGTCTGCTTCGGAAAGTGCTTCTCCAGGTGAGCCCTGACTGTCCCCGTGGGGCTTCTTCTTGTAGACCTCAAACATCTGCTCTGTGTGGGGGAGTGAGGGCGTGCTGGAAGGTGCTAGACAATGGTATTGGGCATTATGGAGGAAAATTTCAACTTCCAGAGAAAAATGCATGTTTTTTGCATTTAGTCACCAGAGAAACCCAGCCTTACTGCAAGAGCAGTCTGGCCCTGAGATTTGGCATGTTTTCTTAGACAGCACAATTTCAAGACTGCCCCGTTGGCTGTGTTTATACAAGCAGGAGGCAACACCAGTCACTCCTGACTCCCTCCCTGGGATGCAAATGCAGCATTTGCTGACCCCGTACAGCCCTGCCGAGCTCTGTTTCGAGTATCAGGGAGTTAGGTGCTGCCGTAACCCTACCTCGCTCACCGCAGGCACTGCGGTGGCGGTGCGGGTGCACGGTGCCCACGGCTGAAGGGCAGCGCCAGGAGCAGTGCTGAAGGGAAACAAACCCAACAGCGCTCCCACGACTTGTTCCTAGTTCCCTCTTCAGGGTGTCCTCCTGTGAGCAGCACCTCCTTGCACAGGAAGGGGTTGTGTCTTCACAGTTAGTGTTTTCTCCAGGTCTGGATCTTCTGCCACGTTATATCTGTGCCATCAGCCTAAGGGTGGTGATGGAAAAGAGCATGCCCATCTGTTTATAGCTTAAGGTGTATAAATCCATTTTGTTTTGCCCTTTCTCAGTGGAAGGGACCTCAGCTGTGGGAGGACGCCTGCGCGATGCTCCTCTCACCGGTACGCCCAGCTCAATGATAGCCACCAGCGGTGGGGAGAGGAGCCCAGTGCCCGTGTCAGACACCCACGCAGCATCCAGCGCGGCAGGGAACTCTGCTCCTGCTCTGCCCTGCACCAGCTCCTTGGACGTGGTCCTTCTGCCATCCTCATCAGCAACAGAGCCTGGGAGGCAGAGCGATGTTTCGCAGAGCGGTGCCAGACTCAGTGAGCTTCCAACGAAGCCGCTGCCTGCATTTTCTCCCAGCATTTCAGTGCCTTTGCCTTCACCAAGTGCTTCAGGTGGGTCTTGTGGTTTCCCGGTTTGCTGTGGAGGACGTCCCTCCTCCTCACCCCCGTCCTGAGCTCCCACCCTCCCTTTTCTAGCTTTAAACTAGATTTGCCTTTTTAGTAAGCCTGGTTTATAGTGAAGGGCACTGCACGGTTGGTGAGTTATTTGCCTCACAGCACTTGGGGCAGCACTTTTCGTGTTGGGAACTAGACGGCCAGGCAGCTCTTCTGGGCCACATGTGAAGGCTGCCATGGAGCCTTGACCTCAGACCTCAAACCGGGGGAGCCTGGCACGAGATTTGGCAAGGCATAGACCTTTGGAAAGGTAGACCTTTCACCATTCCTTATATCCCAGTTATCGTGTGTTTCAGCCTCAGCTCTGCTGCCAGGGTCCCACCAGAGCTGGTTTGAAAGCCACTGGTCCACCCAAGGGAATTTTCTGCAGGACATTCAAGACGAGGTCCTACCGCCCTGCCACCATTCTCCTTCAGAAACGCCATGCACCCTAATCTGTTTTATTTTTCTGGTGTAAAGGGGAAAAGTACAGATCACCTGGGAACTCCACTTAGCAAATAAGTGATGTTGGTCACCAAGCACCACCCCCACTGTGGGGATTGAAATATTCAGATTTTAGTCCCTGTAGAGGCCTCAAAGGTTTTATTAACATACAAAATATATATTTTATATATATATCTATGTATATCTCTGCTTTGCAATTCCAGAGAGAGGAAGAAGAGTTTCTGGTGCTCCTACTGAGGCCATGTATGTCTTGACCACACTCTCCAGCCACAAGGAGGGAACATCTCAGGCTGCAGCTAACCGCGGCATGTGGAGCACAGCAGCGGAAAGCCCCACGTCTCACCCAGACACGGCCGGGGAGCTCCGCACTGGCCTCTTCTTGTCTTCCACGGCATGGCCTGGAGCGGGACACATCTCGTCCAGCCGAGCAGGGTACCCAGAGCCCAAGGTCACCCTTTCATCCAGGGTCTCCACCTACTTCTCAGCTGCTGGTGAACCTTCCAGTGAGTTTTTCTGAACTCCAGGATGGCATTTGAATTAGGAAAAAAACCACTGCCTCTCCCTTCCCCTCTTCCATGGGGTTGATATTAACACCAACACGTGTCAGAGCTGTTGCAGGTGTCGTGGGCAGGATTTATAAGCGGTGGGGATTCTGCTCCTTGGTGTATATCTGCAGCTGTTGATGCTTAACAAAAAAGTCTCAGGAATGAGACGTGTAGCTTCTTGCTGTAGGGCACATCTACTACCTGCCTGGGTTGGGGTGATAATTATAAATAACATAAATATGCCATTATGACTCTAATGGTACCAATTGTTCATCTGTATTTGGACAGTCCTGTTTCTTTGGAGTAGGCTTTGTGTGTTAAATCCACCTTTAAGGTGATAGATATGTGAGATCTACTTAATCTGTTTTTAATCTGTGTTTATCTGTGCAATTTTATTAATCTGCATTTCCAAACAGAATTATTGTAGAACTCAAAAGTGCTCTCTACTCTGAGATGATAAAATCAGATGCCTGCTTTTCGATCCTATTCCAGCCGTGAGCAGCAGTCATCACTCCCTAAGCAGCTTGAGTGCCGAGGAAAGGATGTCCAGCCCCATCAGTGATCCTGCGTACAGTTCATCGATGTCTGCTGGCGGTGGAGAGAGGACGCTGCACTCGGTGACAGATGGCGCGCTGGCTGGTGGCACGGAGAGCTCCGCTTCCTACACCAAAACCACCAGCTCTCCAGGGCCGGCTCAGCCGGTGTCGGTGGAGCAGAGTGGGACGGCCAATGCCTCCACCAGCAGCGGGGGCTTTGCAGGATTTGCGACAGAGACACTCTTCACACATTCTTCCAAGATACCCACTTACTCTTCTTTCCAAAACGATCTCACAAGTAAGTTAGTGTCTCCCGGTGTACATTTGGGGGGGGGCGGGGAAGTTCACATTGTCCTGCATTTATCTATGTTGTATACAAAGTTCTCTTTCATTAGTATGCGCAATGCCAGCTGCGGGTTCACTCAGGGGGATGTTTTCATCAAAGGACTCAAAGCCAGACCCAGAATTGTTCCAGAAGTGAAGCCATGAACCTGAGCAGGGAAACTCTCCTGTTTTGATGGCCGCATTATTTTTTTGCATCCTAACTGTGGTTTCTTTTGGGTGATGCTTTCAGAAGTGTTTCATGATGACCTAAGTCAATTGTAGAATTAAACCAAATTTTCAATACCCTATTTTTTATTTTTAGAGATTGCTGAACTTAGCTGTACATCCTGAAATTCGTATTATAAGATTGACTGCACCTTTTATGCTAAATCTGAATTTTTTGCAGACTGATGTGCTACTCATTTAGGATTTTCTGACTGCGAAGTTTTCAATCAATGAGTTCATGATAAGCTGCAAATTAACATAATGTAATAATTTCACCCTGCAGAGGCATGAAATTCACTGTGTCTAAAAAGAAATCGTCTGAATAAGATGGATATTCTTTAGTTGGGAATGGAGGATAAGAGGGAAAGGATATGAGTTTTATAAATTATGAGCGATAAAGAGAACAGATGGGTTTTCCTGCTTAGCTTGCCACAAAATATTACGGAACGATCAGTACTCAATCACATTAGAAAAGCAATACTGGAAGAACAGTGTTTTAGAAACCTACATGTTTCACGGAGACTTGTGTCTGTCCAAGTTCACTATTTTAGAATCAATTAAGGAGTGCAGAAGACTCCTAATTCGATACCCATGCTTGGATGGTGCTCTGAATTTTTAGAAGAGCACGGACCAGTTCACAGACAAGAACATTTTATGTATTTAGCAAGTGATTTTAATACGACATCAAAATACATTCATATTAGTCTGTCTTTCTAATATATTTTGTCCTTTTACTCCAGGCTTTTCAAGTAGCCATCAGCCAATCAGTAGCATCGACGCTGAGAAAAGGACCTCGGTTTCTCATACGGATGGCACATACATTTCAACTACATATACCAGAGGAGGAGAAAGGACCCTCCTGTCTATCTCGAATAGCAGCACCTCTGCTGACTCCTCAGAAAGTTCCACCTTTTTTTCTGAAATTACCAACCCTTCTGATTCATCAAAATCTTCTGTGGCACAGGACAGGAGGAGCAACGTATCCAGCGATGGCGATTTTGTTGAACCATCTACAGAGCCACTGCTGGTACACTCTTCCAAATTGTTGACTTCTGCTTCTGCAGGCAGCGTACAAAATACAACTGTCTTCAACACTGACTCTGAGCTGTTGACCACTGGCAGATCATCTCTATCTTCATCAGCATTTCCAGCCTCTTCCTCACTGTCATCGCTGCATCACTCACTGTCATCAACACCACCACCAACTTATCTGTTTACATCATCAGAATCATCTGAGCCATTCTCGTCCTCTGTGATGGCATCTTCACCCCCTCTGCAGGCTTTGTCATCCTCCTTGCCCACTTCCTCGTTGCTTTCCCCATCTTACTCATTAGCATCTTTATTGCCTCTGTTTTCGTCACCATCATCCGTCTCACAGTCCAACGATAGTGATCAAGCAAGCACCTCTGTAGCTACAACTGTGGTCAGGCAGGTGCCCTCCACAGCCGCTGTGGCTGGGAGCTCGCCCAGAGGGACCAACAAGCACAATGTCACGCACCAGCCCCAAAACAGCACCACCTTCACCTCCACCAGGTCTCCTCTCCCTACGGCACCCATGGAGCAGCTTGGTGGACACATCATGTCCGTGTCTGCTCCTGCGATGGTAATGACTGCCTCACCAAGAGCTGCCACCAGCCAGGAGGGCAGCTTCGGGAAGGCAACGCCACTGCTCACCACAGCCAGCGATGCCCCACGGGCTGGGCCGACGGATGCACCCCTTAGTCCCTCACCAAGTGCAACAAACCACAGCGTCATTGTCCCTGCGGTGGCACTGACCACGGTGAAACCTTCTGTGCTGACAACACTGGCCAGTCGCTGGCCAACCCCAGGTGATGCTAGCACCATGAAAGCCCACAGAGCTCAGACGCCCACTGCCACTAAGCACGTGTATACCACTGGTGAAAGCACAGAAGCTGTGGATCCCACCACTGCAAGGCCTGGTAAAGTCACTGAGGAAAATGTCCCTGTTACGAGTCCTTCTGAAGCCACTCCAACCAGCAAGACCACTGTGAGCATTGCAACTACTTTGGCTGCTGCCAAACCAACCACCGTTCCTCCATCAAGTAGCACAGCCGGGCTGAGGATGTCGTCTCCAGCAACAGGTAATGTGTCTAATGGCGCTCATCAGTGGTGGGGCCAGGAACACCTGGGTCCCACTTTAAGGGTCTTCAGAGGGTTATGTATGTATGTGTGACAAGTCTGTTGTCAGCAGGGTTTGAGGATAAGAACTCGGTCTCCATGCTGGTATTTTTAAGCTAAGGGTTTAGTAATCAAGGTAAACTGCTGGAAAAAGGTGAGCATTTCGGTGAACAATTCTGATAGAAACATTAAGCTGAAATTTGAGAATTTTAAGAAAATAAAGCTGTCTGGCCTTCCAGGTAAGCGTAGGATGCATTTTATATTTGTTGATCGGTCGACAATATCGATCTATATCAATCAATATCTATCTTATTCATGAGAAAAGGCGGTTAGCCAGCACATGGTATTTGTGTTGGAACTTCTTCTGTTATTATGACCTATGGTCATTTTCTCCCCATGTCACTAAATAATCTCCTACTCAAAGGCCTGTTGCTTCTCCTGGTAGGCTACGTACCGTAGTCTTTCTGAGTGTGTTGTTACAATCGTTTATTACCGCTGCCAGGCTCCTTATCTTCTCAAGTAGTGACCGAAGTTTTGTATGAATGGAAATCAATTGTGTGTTTAAAGTTCAGGAGCCTGGCCCTCATGCCGCTGTAGGATATTGTGTGTGCTAATTGCACTAATCTCAGTGAAATACTGGCAATAGCATATATTCCATCCAATAGTTAAGTTTTTAAAGGTTATTTCTCAGGCTGATTGGTTTTAATTATAGCTATGGCTTCATGCAAAAAAATTCACTGTAGGGGAATGGATTTTTTTAATCGAAAAATTAAAGTAACATATCCTTTTTACCAACTGATTCACACTTTTGCCAAGTTACTCTTTCACTTAAATAATGAGTTTTGCCATTTACCAGAATGCAAAAGATCCTTCTGCTGCCTTGGACGTGGAGCTTTGTACGTGGGCGCTCACTGCCGCGAGCGAAGAAGCTGCCCTGGTCCCCACTGTACAAAGCGCAAACTGAAGGACAGCAAAGTGAAAGCCAACATTTTAAAATACACCCACTCATTTCTGGCTGCTTAGATCAGAGACACCAAATCTCCTTCTCGCTGATGCTGAGGTAGCCATGCCAGGGTAGTTGAGACACGGAGATTGCGTCAAATGGTGTGTCCCAACACGGAGGTCGGCTCGGGACTGACTGGTCTGCAGGGCCTGCGTGATGCCACAGGGTATCGTGGCGCTGTCAGAAATACACATATGGGTTTGGCTCTCGCGCTTTGTGCTTTAACTGCAAAGCCCATCCTTCCTGCCTCTGCTGCAGTGCTCTGCAGCAGCTGCAAAATAGGTAGGAGTGGTGGGTAAGCTGTCTTGCTCGTCTTGTAGCGCCTTGTCACCAGCAAGTCCACAGTCCTGCCTACGGTCTGCCCTTGCACGCGTGTGTGATGTGCGTTTGTGCTTATGTGAGTCATACGCACAGCAAGAGGAGCATTTTTGACCAGGACACGGTTCTTTTCAAAGGGAAGTATTTGATATCTTCTCCAGAATTTGCAGTTTGGGTTGGCTAATCTATAAAGCAACTGAGATGACAGTCATTAATCCCCTGATACTCCGTATTTCACAGTTGGTGTCTGCTCCCCAAGCCCTTGCTCACCCAGCGGGAAGTGCATTATGAGTGGTGGCACAGGCAGGTATCGCTGCTGTGACCATCCCCAGCCTGGCACGGAGGAGACTGCAGCCCTGGTAAAGGAGGTGACAGCAGCCAGGACTGCCTCCACCATTACTGGGTTATCCACAGGCTGCGTCAGTGTTCAAGCACTAGCTTTGGGTCATAGAAAGGGCTTGGATGAAAAGGGCAGGACTTTGGTGAAGGGGCCCGTGCTCCCATGTCTAGCTCTGGCCATCGAGGCCCCTTCTTCGGTCTCTCCATTCATAACTGTAGGGTTGTTTGTCTTTGAAAAGCACCCTGAGATCTGCAGATGAGCAGTGCTGTAGACAGCCTGGGTGTTCATATTAACATGGATCAACACTGGATCCCAAAGGCTTTTGAAGGAATATTCAGGAGAAAGTGGTTTGTATTTATTCTTTCAGCTCCAACAGAAAAATTAAGAACTGGATAAATAGTAAGTGCAAATGATGCAATGAGGCATCTGATAGTGCTCAGGGGGTCACAGAACAGGAGCCAAGCTGATCTTTTTTAGCCCAACAGTTGATGACTTTTGTGATTCTGTAACTATAGCCTGGGTTTTTTCTGCTTTTGTAGATGTGGATAAATGTCTTTCCAACCCTTGTCCTGCGCTGGCCACCTGCAACAACACCCATGGCTCCTATATCTGTCAGTGTCCTCTTGGATATGAGCTGGAAAAAGGAAAGTGCAATTTAGGTAAGAAAACAAAAGTGAAAAACCAGGGGAGAAAAAGATGGAAATAATTATCTGCAATCTTCTAAAATAAATTAACCTAGGCTCAGACTAGTTCAGGAGCTTAACGTTCCTCCCAACCACCACTTTTAACAAGAGCCTTTTACTGTTTATACAAGTGCAGTGTCTAATGCCTGTCGTGTTGGGGTGCCCCGGGGAGCAGGCGCAGTGATAGCTGAGCGTTTCTTAAAAACACAGCAACAGAGCGGTGGGTTCAGGCTTGTTAGTAAGGACAGATGTGCCCCTTCTGATCCTAATGTGTTTTACAACCCCCAAAAAACATTCAGCAGCTTACCGTAGCTCCCAGACCTGCAAACCCGGGCGATGGTGCTTGGCCTGGGAGAAGGGAGTGGGGCTATTGTGTAACCTGGCGTCAGTGGGATCAGCCATGTGCGGAAAATTAAGCAGCCGTGAAAGTCTTTGTAAGATCAAGGTCTTGTTTCGTACCTTTAGCATTTTTCATGCAGCACAGTTATTAGTTGGAACTCAGGTTCTGACCCCCTCCTTTCTATTAGAGGGCTCTCAATCTCAAGGACTTACAATGTCCCATTGTAAAGGGGAATTTGTTTTGCTAGAGTTTCTTCTGACCCTTAATCAGCGAGGATTAGAGGCATGGAAATTTTGCTGAGGAAACATGGGTGAGGTGTCCCTGAAGGGTGTTTTGAAACATTTCTTCGAGTTGGAATGTGGCAGCTTCTAATTTAGAGAGTTGTTTTGATTATGCCTTGAACTGGGATACAGGCAGATTATATAAATACTGTGAAGGTGATTCTCATCTTATTTTTACCCGGAGTTGTTACATTAGAGCTGTCTGATATAAAATTTGTGGTGAAAATAGGCTCTGTGGATGGGAAAAAATGGGAAAGAATTGGAGGCTTCATAATGTTATCTGCAACCGTATTTGTTTTTCTGGTGGAACGTAAAACTGGAGCTCTGAGTTCTCATTTCCACCGAGTATCTCATGACACTTAATACAAGATTTAGGGATATTATCTCTTCGAGTCTGGACAACTCAGATTATTGCATTCTGCTGCCATGAATCAAATATGAATCTAAGCATGGAAAAATGCATCTTTTGGACCTCTTTTCAAATGTCATTGCTCATTCTGTCCAACAATTTGAAAAATGAAAATGTCCTTTCTACAGTGCTTTATTTTGACTTGTTGATTTGCTTTCCTTCCATTGCAGAGAGGGGTAAGAGATTCAATACGTTTACCCCAAATTATTATAAATAGCTTTGGTACCTGAAACTGTCTTGTTACTAAATTTACCCAGCTCCCTCTCTGTTCAGGGGTCCTTTTAAATTAGTCTATGTTTCTATATGAAATGTATGAACGCTACGGTGAAATGCTGGCTGTTCAGCAGCATTGAGCTCTGGAATTTGACTGGGGCTGTGGGAACATCGCAGCAACCCTTGGGAAAAATCCCAAGGCTGGGACTTTGCTTTACTGGGGCAGTGACTCTCAGACATGAGTTTTCTGTCCGCTGCGTGAAGGGGTTTTCCATGCAGACAGTCATGTAAGGTGAATGAAACCGCAGCTCCACATGGCACAGAGACATGTGTTCCGACTAACTTGTCTTATTCTCCTTTTTAGTAAGAATATTTATTGGCCAGGTCCCCCTGAAACTTAACATTACCCATGGGAAGTACGCAGAGCTCCTCCACGTTGAGGGTGAAATCCTGGCGATGGTGAGTGTCATTGCCAGGACTTTGTCAATGCTGATCCCCTTCGCTCCTCTTACGGTTGTCATGGGAAGCCATGAGACTCTGTAGAGTGGATTTAGCCTTTTTAATCGTTGAACCATCCTGGTCTGGTGTAAGTAGGACTGGTGAGATGTATGCTTTTAAATCCCAGCACGCTCCTCTTCCCTGCCCTGCCCAGGCTGTCAAGACAGCAGCGGAGAGATCCGGCTCCTATGGGGCTTAAGACAGTATAGCTGCCCAGAAAATCCTGAAGCCCTTTTTGTGAAGTGGCGTGGCTGGGGTCACGCTTCTGTGGCCTCCATCCTTTCCTAGTGTCTTTTGGCTACATTGCCTTTTCCAGACCTCGAAGGGGCATTAGTGCTCCTCCAAGGTCAAACATTAAAATAGTAACTCTGGGCTTCGTCGTTTGTCAGTAAAGCTCACAGGTGCTGGGACGGGTTGGACTGCAGCTGGTGCCACCTTGCTCTTAGCCAAACCCCATGGGATGAAGCGCAGCAGCAGCACCCACCCAAACATACCTTCTTCTTGGTGGAGTTTCCCAGCCATGCTATCGCAACCATGTGGCCCTCGGTCAGTTGAGAGCAAGCACTGGATGAGCTGGTGGCTTCCCCATACGCTGTGCCATCAATTGCTTCAAAAAGACCCCTGGGTTAGGGATAGGTCCATCTCTGTGCGTTTTTTAGCCAGATCATTGCATGCATGAGTTCATCCTGTTAGCAGTTCCTGGGCTGGCTGCAGTTCATCCCAACTCTTTTTGGAGTAGGTGATTTGGAGATGCCGCCAAAGGAGGGGGGAGCCAGGGTGAGTTGCCTTGATGCTGCCTGCATGGCTTGTGCTGGGGAGTGAACACAAACAGCCATGCGGATCCAGGGGGAGGGAGGCTCCTTGGAAGATGTGCAATCTCTGAGGGCACTGCTTTGAGCTCGGCCTTGCGTGGGGCTCTCTCCCCGCTGGCTTCTGGCTCATCCTCGGCCTTTGCGGTCATTGCATAGTGGGGCCCCAGGTAGATGCTCATGTCAAAATCCTCAGGTCTTCGTTCCTGTCCAAGGCTGCGCGATGGTGACTTCGGCCATCCCTTGCTGGCAACAGGACGGTGCATATTTCTTACTGAGCAGATGAACTGCTGGGATGCTCAGAGCCCCCCTCGGCCTCAGCAGGCAGCTCTGGTGAACACAGGGGTTGGTGTTGGTGACCTGGGAGGGCTGTCCTGTGCTGCGTCCTGCCGGGCTGCCTCCCTCCATCATCCCCTGGGGCACTAACAGCTGCTCTCTCCTTCCTTGCAGCTCAATGCATCGCTGTCGGGCTTGCCGGGGTACCACCACTCCACAGTTAAGGTGACCAGGTAAGGCTAAGGCTACCAGGGGAAGAATGAGAAACTCGAGCATTCGGGATGTTCAACTTAAGATCCACATTCTCCATTTTGAGTCAGTGCTGGGCTTGATGCAATACGGCCCGGTGGTAGCACAGGGCATGGGGAATGCCTGACCACCTTGCCCGGCTCTCCCGGTACCCTCCTCCTGGCCTGAGCGGCTTGGGGGTGGGCTTGTGAGCTGCCCAGCAGGGATTTATGGCTGGTTTCGAAGTGAGCTACCAGCGCCCCTTCCAGCCACAAATTTACCTCTCTGTGTGTAAGTTTGTCCTGTTTTTAAGGTCTGTTACAATGCACGGCTGTTTCAGTATGTATGCGATATTGTGTCTGTGATAAGCATCGCTTGCATTAATAAGAGTCCTATGTATAAGGTGCTAATGATGACATCAGACTGACCCGTGGTACTCAGGGCTGTTTTGTTTTGTTTTCTGTTAGGGAGGCAAATTTTGTGCATGTTTCAGTGCAATCCACGTTCTCTTTAGCATCCAACGTGACTTTCTACGATGTTGTCAGCAGCGTGAAAAGCTACATTCGAGCTTGCAAATACCCTACCGAAGCCTGCCAGTTCATCTCCAGCCTGAAACCGCTCCACAGAGGTAAATAGCATCTGGAGGCACTGTGCCCGGAGGGCAAAGGGATGTTTTATTTGGCTTCTTTTTAACAGGGAGAGAAAGATTTTGACGTTTGGAAAAACCCCTCTGAATCTTTTTTATCTTATTTAAATGGGAGTCATCTTAAGAGCCTCGCAGTATAAAAGGGATGGAGATATCCCGCCTTATCTTCACCACATGTGTGAGAAATCTGCCTCTCTGTGAAAACATCGCGCAGCACAGGATTAGAGGCATTGTGGGGCAGCCTTTCATCTCCGGGATGTGACACCGGGCCCCGGCCAGATCAAAAAAACATAAGTCTTAATTCCACCCGCGCGGCCAGGAGCCGGGGAAACGGCGTGAAAGCCAAGAGACAAAACCCCCCAGTGAAGTGGATTAGAGCTGCTGGAGGCTACGTGGGGAGCTGTGCTCTCCTGCCTGCCCAGTTTCAGTGTTGCAGGGTGTAAAAATGGTCGACAATTAAGAGCTTTCGATTTCTGTACCAAATCCTCTACCTGCCAAACGGGAACATGGGTGTGGCACAAAGAGCCCTGGAGAAGCACATCAGTGTTGTGCAGGACCTTCTCTGGGTGGACCCAAGGTGGTGGTGGCCTTGTGCCTTGCACCTCCCGGTCCTCACTTTTCGAGGGAGCGGTAGAGGGGATTTAGCCGTGAGAGGTACCGGCAGGATGCAGGGAGTGAGCACCCTTGAAAGACGGGCTCCTGCAAGGAAACTTCTGCACGTGGAGCTCTGTGACTTCAGGGTTCGAGGCTTCAAGGTTTGGCTTTGGGGATGAAGGGCAGCAGCGCTTAGCCTGGGTGTAGTGGGAAACCCCTCAGATCATTCTGGCAAAGTAAACACGAAGATGAGAAATTTAGCGTGTGCTTTTACTTTAACATGCCGTATTTTAAAGCCACACTCCACTATGGATGGAATTAAATTATTTCGGTAGACCCGCTCAGATTATATCTAGCAGTTACCTCTGATACAATGCTTCTGGTAAAGTCTACTTCTAACTTGAAATAAGCAGAATAAGAAACAAATTATGTTCTTGTGTATGTACTTAAAAGATGTCAGATCAAAAAAAAAAAGAGATGATGGATCTAGCAGAGAGAGGTTTATAAAAGGTGAGTGCCAAATGAGTGACACGTTTTCCATAAAATCCTGTTTCTCGTGAATATTTTTTCATTTGTTCATTCTATTTCGTCCGACCTCCCAGTAAAAAATGTAAATTCGGTGACACAATTTCCATCATTTGCCCACAGTTTTGCTGAATGCTCATTGTGACAAATCTGACTTTCTAAAGTAAAACACTGCTTCAAAGTAATGTAAATGAAAGGACAAATTCTTTGTTTGAAAAATGAAAAAATTCAGCGCTTAATATTGAAATGGAAAAAAATTGTTTTGGGCTGAGCAAAATGTTTTGCTTGATATAAACTTAAAAATTGGTTTGTTGAACTGTCTCAGGGGGTGAATGTGTTTCAGCTTGAGCCAAACCAAATTTTTCTTTTTCATTTCCCCTTCTGCCTCCGAGCTGAAACATTTATTATTCGCTCCCTCTATTTGCCTGTACAAATGATGGTAGATATGCAAGAAATGGTGACATAGTGTAATGTTGACTGTCTCCTAATGAAACAAATATTATTTAAAAAAAAAAAGAAAAGAGATTAAAGCAGCACGCGAGCTGAATGTGATGCCTGGGGAAGGCAAATGTGCATGATGGTGGTTTCAGAGAGAACCGTGCTGATGTTGGCCGCCTCTTCCCGACAGTTGGCAGCTTGTGCAAGCAGAAAGACCCCGAATGCGACAAGGAAACTTCTGAATGCACCGACTTTGATGGAGTCGCGCTCTGCCAGTGCAAAAGTGGGTACTTCAAATACAACAAGATGGACCACTCCTGCAGAGGTATTGCTCTTTATGTGGCGTATTTTGCCTGAATTTTGCTTAAACTTTTCGTTCCAGTGGAAACGAGTGTGTGTGTATCGCTGTGCATGCAAGAAGCTCAATATTATGAATAAATATTAGCAGCTCAAGTTTCCTTTATTTAGTTAGGGGACTTTTCAGCAGACACTGAAGATACAGTCTCTCTCTAGGAATAATATTATCTCTTTCTGGAGCATGCTGTGAGTCACAGTGATTGAGAAGAGGGAGAAAGGGGCCTGACCGCTTTGGGCTCCAGTTCAGTGGCACAGAGCAGAGATGACGTGTGTCTCTGCCTGTTTTGATTTTGTCTGAACTCTCAGCGAACTTAGAAGTGCTTTAAACTCACAAGCTTATATTAATACATAATCAATATTCTTAAAATAAATATCTGAAAATGATTATGAATTTATTTTTCAGCTGGGTTCCTAATAGAAATTTTAAGCTTAAGGGTTATATTATTTTTTAGCTGCTCCTCAGATCATGAAATCTGTTTTTGCTACATTTTAAACAAGGTCTTTGTCTGCATGCCAGTGGTCAAAATGACTTCTGTAGGTCCATTGCCTAGTTCCAGTGGTTGTTGTAGAGCTTCTTAAGAAATGCAGTTTTCTGACGACGTATCAGTAAGAATTGTAGTAGTGGTTATATATTGCTTCTGGCAGTGTCTGCTGGGTTGCTGTTGAAATAGGAGGAGATACTTTGTCGATTTCAAATCTGATCAGAGAGTGAGAAAAATGTGGCTGGAAATAACTCCTGTGCTGCAGGCTCCGGGATGGACATCTTGGAGATAGGCATCTCTGGGTCCCAGGTCATGGTCCTGCCTCTCCTCTGCTCTGCGGCTCCAGGCAAAACCTTTCTCCTTTGTGTTTTCCTTCCCTCTCTTCATCTTGTATGTTGGGGGAAGGATTTCTATTGGGGAATACTGACCGTCTCCACCGACCCTTGAGAGGCAGAGAAGGGCTTACATAGTAAGTGGGGAGCTGAGCTGAAACCTGGGATGCTTTTGCCCAATTCTTGCTCCATCATCGATGGTGGGGACTCAGGGCGAGTTACTCCATTTTTCTTGCCAAGCAGTGTTGTGAAGGTAAATACCTGAAAGGCTGTGAGGCACTCGGATGCGATGGTTGCAGAGGGCTAAGAGATCTAACATCTTCTACATGTGGCTACTCCCTACTTACGGGTCTTGTTTGTTGTGCAAAATATAAAAAACGCTACCTGCACACAGTGAGGCCTCAATTCCACCTTCAGCTTGCTGCTGTCAGTAGGAAACACCTTATTGACCAGCTTGAGTGTCTGAGGGACAGGGTTGATTCAGGATTTAGGCTGCAGTGCAGTGGCGTGAGGGTAGCACCGACTGCAGGGTGCCACGCTCCGGCAAGATACCAGATTTTCAGCATCACTTTGTTCCCATCTGGGTAAACCAGGTGGTTGGGATTTTTAAAGGCTTTTTCAAAAGCCAAGCTATGACCCTCATTTGATATTTAGGGCTATTTTCTGATAAATATAGCATACAATATGCCAGCCTCTTTAAAAATCTCTGCCCTTTTAGTGACTAAACAGGAACCGAGGTCTCCTGAGCATCTGACCCTCATTGTGGGTCGTGAAAATGTGGCGCAGTAACTCAAATTATAATATTTGCAAAGAGGGAAACAGCTATTGTGCTGCCCTGTCCGGTCTCCCCCGTGGGAAGGCGGGTGCGGCTGGGAGAGCTGCTGAGGCACGGGGGATCGGCTGCCCCGACCCCCAGGGATTGTTCTGTCCTGCCTTGCGGTGTCTGTCTCCTGGGGCATGCTCGAAAAAGCATCCCCTGCAGCAAGGAGGGGCTGGGTCTCTGAGCCACAGGAGTTTCAACATGTTGGCCGTGGTACCTCTCGGTGTGCAGTTCGGTCGTCTCTGGGTCATTGCTGGTTTTCAGCCTTCCTGGTATCTTCAGAGCTGTTTTAGAAACAGGGCGACAAACCCAATGTGCCAGCTTTTCAAGGGCATGCTATTTTTAATAGTACAGAGCGTTTCTGGAGCAAAGCAAGGAACAGCAAAGCAGGTTTCCAAAGAGATCCCTGAGTCTCTTTCGGGAAGGCAAAGCGAAAGGAATTCCAAGTAGAAAAGCACAACTTGATAGCTTTGCTTGGCCCCTGACACTTAAGCCTTTCCTCTGTTCCCTGCTCATGTTTGAAAGCTTGCCGAGTGAGTGTGACAGTGCGAGCTCTCCTGGGAGCATGTTCAAAGGAGCAGGAAAGATGTCAGAGGAGAAAGCAAAATGGCAAGAAAAGACAGGGTGAGGAGAGGAAAAGACATAAGCACCGAGTGTTTAAGTAAGACAGAGAGATGCATGTTCAGGATCTTGCTTTTCCTCTTTACTGCCCCTGTAAGTCTCCTGGCCTGAGAGCTGTGTGCCAGTGGGGTCCCAGGGCTGCTCCTGCCCAAGGCACGGCTCCAGCTTTGAGACCACTCAAGCTGTATGTGCCCTACACATATTATTGGGCTAGGGCTGAGGAGGTGAGATTAGGCTGGGCTCCAGCATCTGCCTGCAGGCTCCTCCAGGCCTTCCCAACACACAAGCGGCAGGCTGGGGCTGGGGTACACGGGGCTGCTGCGCTCTTTAGAGAAGGCAACTCCAGCAAGCTGTCATGGTGATGCCTCCCTCCCCTTCACTGCAGATTTCATTATTGCCTGATCTTGTGGCTCACTTTGGTAGAACATTTGCTCCATAAAGTTTTTGGTCTGCTTTTGTTAGCGAGTGAAAAGAGCAACCCATCCAGTCTCATTTTGCTAATGCCTCGGTGTTACAAATGAGCCAAGCGAGGATCCTTTGGGATTTACTACCCTTGCCCTGGCTGTTTGTTGACTGAGGCTCTTAATTCTTGTCCAGTTACCTCTTGTCTCTTCCTTGACTTCAAAGAAGCCATCTTAGAGAGAGAAAAATAAATCCAGTGCAAAAAGCATCATGATGAGATGCAGCAGTGGGGCTACGTGAAGAGCCTCACCCTCCCCATCCCCAGCTCTGGGGGAATAAATGGAGTGAAAGAGGTAGTGGAAGAGTAGTGGGGCTATATAGGGCAGAGAAAGGGGTGCAAGACCAGCTATCGTGGACATCAGCCCCCTCCGTTATCGCTGGTGCCAGTTGCTACGGCAAGTCTGTGCCTAGAGCTGCAATATTCATGCTGTGAGTGCATCACTCATCTGTGTCCACACACCCCACAGGGAAAATGGCACACTGAGTGACGAGACGCTTAATAAATGGTATATAGGCAAACAGTATTTCAATATGACCACAAGCAAGACCAGGCATCCAAGAGCGGAGTGCCAGGCACACTGTGGGTTGCGTCTCCTGGAAAGCAGAGGCTTGGGCAGAGCTGTGAAGGGAGCCTGGCGGGTAAAGAAGAGGTCCCCAGCTCTGCCTTGTAAGGCTAACATGGTCCCTGGGTGCATTTAGGAGGCACAGGCAGGCAGAAGAGGGGAAGTTTTGTTATCCCTGGGCTTCCAACATCTATTTCTGGGAACCAGAAATCAAAAGAGTCAAAGAGAACCTGTGAGCGTTCAGAGAAAAGCTGCAATAACCAGGGAGACTCAAAGATCTCTGTGCACTTGGCTTTATTAAAGGCAAAAGAATGATTTGATGGTGAGGAGGAGAAATGTGATCATATAACCTTTTCCAATCTAGCAAGTAAACATCCAAAGGCTGGAATTTGACACTGGGATAATTCAGACCAGAAAGAAGGTGAATGTTTTTAATGGCTGGGGAAATTAACTTTATGAGCATCTGACCCAGGGTTGTGGTTGATTGTCCGTCACTGAAAATGTTAAAATCAATCTTGGATGGTTCTCTAAAATGTAGCTCCAGTTCTACTATTTGATTTGAAACTGGAATTAAATTTAGGGAAATTCTGTGACCTGTATTATGAGGGGGAGGTCACAGTCACATTGCTCCCTGCTGGCATCAATATCGCTTGTTATTGGTGCTGGAAGAGCCATAAACTTCTGAATCCAGCCAGAAAACTAGTGCTCTCTCTTGGTTTACTATAATATTGCCAGCTCATCCTAATGGACAATGTTGTATGTTTGTCCTTCTTTTCTTCCTTCCTCCCCTCCTGTGCTAAGTGTTTCTGAAAATACAGTCGCTGGCTGTGCCGGAGGGGAAAAGTCATCTGGTGTGCTGGGAGCAGCAGAGGAGGAGGAGAGGAGGCGAGGGCTTTGCTGCGGCTTAGCTGGGACCTCTGCTGGGCAGCCCCCTTCTCTCCCTGCAGATTTCCTTGTGCTTGCTGGGGTTAGAGAGCACCTGAGCTTTCCCTAGGTTAGAGAGCAAGGCAGAGGGAAGAGGGCTTGAGAGCTGCTGCTTCACCATTTTTAAGCATATGGTGTTTGAGGGGAAAAAAAAAATCCATGAGCATTTTTGCTTTCACATAACAATCTAGTTTTATTCCCGGTGGACTGTGCTGCAGGGGTTTCCCAGACCCCTGAGTAATGTCTTGCAGACCCCAAGGGCTGCTGCATGTGCTGGCCCTGGCTTATCCCTCTGCCCAAAACGACTCCATCTGTGTCACTCCTACTCAAGTCTTTGAGCGACCACCTTCGCTGCCTCTGCGAAAGGCAGCAGATCTGCAGGAGCTCTGGTGGGACCATTGCTGAGAAAAGCGGTGATCTTATCAGTAATTTGAAGCTTATAATTGTGTGTCCAATGTATCATCACCTTTGCTGTTCATCTGAAGGGTAGTATCATATTCTCAGATAATTCAGGTGATGAGATAGCTGTCCATAAGCACAGAAATTATTTTATTTTGAAGCAACGGTTTCAGTTTTTCACCAACATTTTGTACACAGCAGTTTTCTGGGTTATTTAGACCTAGTAAATTTAATTTCTAGTCTATAATAAAATATGATATTTCAAAATTTGATTTAGCTCCAAATTTGAAAGACAAGAAAAGAAGGTGACATGAGGCAAAACATAACATAGCACTTTGGGCTACCCCGACTGTGTTTGCATAACATTTTGTTGCAATACTAACATTTTAAAGTAATTAATAATGTGCATCAATGCTAAAGTAGCACTGTTCAAATGAGGTTTCAAAACAAAAACTGGAGACTCTTGCAGATTTTTTACACTGCTATTTTGTGGGAAGCAATACAAGTATGCAGTGAGTTTCCATTTGGGCAAGAAGAGGTTCTGCTGGGAATTACGTTACCAGCTGCCCACCCTGTGCCAGGTTCCGAGCTAGCTCAGAAGGCCCTGAAATGGTCCCATCAAAGCCAGCAGGAGGTGAATTTAAGTGCACAATGTTTTGCCTAAACCAGAGGAGATATTGCATCACATCAGAGTGCATCGCACTCCTGCTGTGCCAGCAGCGCAGACCGGCTTGTTGGTCCCCAAGGTTGTTTGGGGTGAGACTGCCGTGGGAAGCAGCAATGGGAAATACCTCCCCTGCACCACTACGCGGTGCTCATGGCCCTTCTCTCTTCTGTGTTTTTAGCCTGTGAAGATGGATATAAGCTGGAAAATGAGACCTGTGTGAGGTATGGTGACTGTTCTGCCCTCCCCCTACCCCACCATCCTTCTTAATATTCCTTTGGTGACCTGTCGGCACAACTATGCCGCTGAAACTCCCTGTTGTTTTCTGTTACCAGCTGCCCGTTCGGCTTAGGTGGATTCAACTGTGGAAACCGTAAGTACTGAGTTTTGTTTCTTTTAAGTTCCACAGCATCAGAAATGGGAAATTTGAAACAAGTAATTGCAAATGACTATGTCTAAAATGCAGTAGGTACACGCTACTCTTGTCAGTGTTTTTTGTTTCTTCATTTTCTGTTGAAAACTATTCTGTTGGCCTTCTTTGACAAAGTTGACTTAATGTTATCTCCTAAGGAAAGGAGATCTCCTTTCTCTGGATACTCTGTCATGATAGCACATATAATGGGCACTCTTGAAGCAAGATATTTGGAGGTGAATCCATGAAATATCATTTGAATTATTCTGATCTATCAGTGAAGGGAATCTGTCCCCTAGGGAAACAAGAGCTTGTTCTTCCTTCAGCAGGAGATCCCCAACTCCATCCATTTCACTTGAAAATTTAAGGCAATATTGCTTACAGAGGGAGGGAAAATGGGAAATAAACAGTTAATCCCTTTGCATGAGGGCTGCGGATATGTTTACATTAGTATTTGCAACCACATCACTGTTTCTAAGTGAGTCTCTGTTTTTCCTGTCTGTAGCGTATCAGCTCATCACTGTGGTGATCGCAGCTGCAGGAGGGGGACTTCTGCTTATCATGGGCATAGCACTGATTGTCACCTGCTGCCGGTAGGTACCACTGCTGGCCCTGGCTCACGTGGCATCCTCTCAATGGGTTACACCACACTTAGTGCTCCACATGTGAACCCTGAAGGACCAAAACATAGGTGAACACATAGTATAGCTAAGCAAGTGGGGTAATCAGAGATACTGAAGTATTACATTGTACTTTCTTTTGGGGCATATCTTTTTCTTTTTTCCAGCAACGAGGCTAAAAAATTCGACTCAGTGTCTCTTAAGGATGCACCTGGCAATCATGTCCTCTAAGGATGGAGAGGCAAAGGAGTCCTTCCCACTCAGAGCTGTAAAGCAGCCAAGGAACAGTCTCCAAAAATGCAAGCTAAGTAGAAAGGAGAAGTTTAGGCAACAGGAGGGATTACTGGTCATTGCTCAAGTGGTGTTTGAGTGTAATTAAGGCTATTTTCATTTTCCTTTATGGACAAGTCCTGCATGTGCTCTCACCCTGTGTGTCTCTCCCTCTCAGACGCACACACGCATGCATACATGTAGTTCCCGTACCAGCAGGTAGCTTCTGACTAGAGGCAAGATGTACTTGCCAAGGAAGCTCTGCTTTGTGATTTATACATCATGAAAAGGGCTGCCTTGCAGTGACACCACCTCCCCGCCATTCCAGTCCCCACATCTAGGATTTCAAAGCTCTCTGATTAAAGTCGGCAGCTGGATTTATCAGTAACATAGACATGGCAGTGGTTTGGTTGGCACAAGTGGTGTGCACTTGTTCCCATGTATTTTGAGCCAGGAGGACGACAGCAAGCCCCAGCCAGGAGGTGTGATGGCCAGTTACACCTCCAAGCCCCGGAGTGCAGATCTCTACAGGGATGGACACTGACCTTCTCATGAGTCCTGGCCTTTGGTAGGTTATGTGACTTCCTGGAGGGTACTCTGCTTTGAACTGGAAGTGTCGCCAAAGTCCACTCAAACGACATGGTACTCACGTAGGGGCATATGGTGTCGTTCAGACTGGCAGCTTGCAGGCCTTCATTCTTAGGAATTAACATAGTGCCTAGAAGTGCTATAGTTAAGCACTTGGAGACTTGAATAGCATGGGGGCTCCCATACGTTTTTCTTTCTTCCTGGATTTCCGTGACTTTTTCATTGACTCAGGTGAACACACCCATTTTTAAGAGACAACGGGCATAAATTGGAACAGGAGAGGTTCAAACTGAATGTAGGGAAGAACTCTTTCACCAAGAGGACAGTAAGGCAGTGGAACAGGTTGCTCAGAGAGGTTATGCCATCTCCATCCTTGGAGATTTCAAATCCCACTAGATAATGCCCTGAGTAGCATGATCTGACCTCATATCTGATTTTGCCTCGGAGCAGAAGATTGGACTATAGGCCTTCTGAAGTGATCTTTGTTCCTAGTCAAGGTTCATAACATGAAGTAAAGCTCCTGAGATCGCATCAGAAATGCATACAAGATAGCAGGCTAAGTTGTATGTTTTCACTTTCTTCATTCTTTTATAAACAGGAAGAATAAAAATGACATAAGTAAACTCATTTTCAAGAGTGGAGATTTCCAGATGTCACCATATGCTGAATACCCAAAGAACCCCCGGGCACAGGAGTGGGGCAGAGAGACCATCGAGATGCAAGAGAACGGAAGCACCAAGAACCTGTTGCAGATGACAGATGTGTATTATTCGGTATCTATCCATAGCTTAGCTATTAACCTTTTGTGCCTGATACAGCAAAGACACATTCCTTTATTTTTGGAGGGACAGGTCTCTTTCCTGCAAAATGAAAGAGCAAATAAATGGCTTCCATAGACAGCAAGACACTGGTAGTCCTATGGACTCCAGCTATTACACATGTGGTGAATATCACAAAGAGATGTCATTAGGAAGAGTGCTAGGGAAATGCCTAGGAACATTTTGGTAGATGCCTAAAAAGCCCAATCCTAGAGTAGAGAAGGAAGGTTAAAGGTTTTGGACAGGCTGCTAGGAATTCCTGTGGGTAGTTTTCTCCCTTCCACCCTCACTGATGATGCTGGAAGGTTGAGACCTCTGCCTGGGGAACTTCACCGCAAGATGGGAAGATGCTGGTCACTGAGGACCCCTCTTTTCTTCCACTCCTCCCACTCTCCAGGTACAGGCCCTTTCCTGCAGCAGGAAGGGTGCATAAGGAGCAGCCCTCCAGCTCTGGGGGAACAAGTGGTAGGGAGGAAGTGGTGGAGGAGTAATGGGCTGTGAAGGGCAGAGAAAGACACAAGCACAAGACCTGCTGTCATGGTTGGTACCATCTGCTAATGTCTGTATCCGGAGCTGTGCTGCTGGTGTATCATCTGTCACTAATCTACAGGAACATACTGGATGTACTTAAGGTGTGTGTGGGTTACTCACGTGAGTGAAGGTTGCAGGATTTCACCCAAATCACATATTCTGGACTCCTACTTTCCAGAGCCGAGAACAGTGAGCAATATTTTTTTTCTGGCTTGTATTTTAAGTTTTCCAGTAAGCAAGTTTACTGGGTTGCACAGCATGAAGGGAAATGATCCTCCTTCCTGCTTCCAGTAAGAATGAGATTTGGAAATGAAAATGCATTTCCTAAACATTTTTAAAGACTTTTATTATGCTGGTGACTAGAAAGGGGAGCTTTTTAGTAAGGAGTAGGTAATGAGGGCTTTGCATGGATCTGCTCTGTAACAAATCAAACCAGCTGGCTTGATGTTATTTACTGGGTGAAAGGATTGTACAGTCTTGGTAAGACCATCAAAGTTCTTCAACCAAGTGTCCCCAGGAGATTTACTTAAGTAAGAGAAGGGAAGAGAAAGGAAGGTGAGACCACTTTGTATTTGACATATAATTCAAGTGCCTGTGTTGGGAGAGTAGGTACCTATGGTTAATGGGCAGAGAAGTGCTCCCAGGTAATACTCAAAGCAGGAGACTAACTTCAATTTTCTAGAAGCGTTTCCTTTAAGAGTGGTTCTGGGACAACCTCCTTTTCACGAGAGTTGTTTCAATGCCTGAGCTCATCAGCACAATTCTCTTGGTTTAAAAATTAACTGTGCACTTAGGCTGCACTTGGTGGAGTCAGGTAAACTTCAAGTCTGCTAATTGGCAAGGTGTGGAAACTAGATTGCATCGGAATAATCCCCTCAGGCAATGCATAACTCTCACAGTAAAAATCATTCTAGGTTTTAGAGATCATTAGCAATCATGTTGTACCTTCTAGGTGCTGGAATAACTGCTGGGAAGGGTGGTAAGGCTGTGCCTGAAGGAGGATTTGAGTGTGAGAATAAGACCTTTTTTATTTAATTTTTTTGCTAATACAGCCAACTGGACTGAGAAATCCTGAACTGGAAAGAAACGGACTTTATCCTCCCTACACTGGTTTGCCTGGATCTCGACATTCATGCATCTACCCTGGACAATACAATCCATCCTTCATTAGTGACGAAACCAGAAGAAGAGACTATTTTTAGCAGGGAGTGGAGAGGGAGTGCAAGATTGACACAGTTTTGTGGCCCCTGATCCCCAGGTACAATCTGTCACCTGGGCAGTTCAGCCCACATCAATCTTACTCTTCCCATTTAACAGGAAGGCCTTTGAACTCCACGCTGAGCGTTGCTGCCCTGAGGAACGGTTACACTTGCTGAGCAGCAGAGAGGAGGAGGAGGAGGAGTGAACGGCTCAAGGTGCACATCACTAAAAGACCCAGACAGAAGTTAACACATGTACTCCGGATTTGTTCTGTGCTGCTTCTTCACTCTTTGCGCTACATGGCAAGCATGGATCAGTACAGGCAGATGAACTGTGCCCAGCACTCTGCATTGAATACCACTAGGAAGTGTTTTGTTTACAGATCTTGTTCACGGTTGACTGTGCTTGTCTTCTTAGCTAACCTTCCTGCAAAGATTCACTGTGCCACTCCTTTTAGTAGCGCAAGTTTGCCCACTTCCTTTTCCATTGCTGCATTGCTTTCTGCTTCATACGTGACAGGGAAGCTGGCTGGTCCTCTGGCCCTCACCTTCTTACTGGTAGAAGTTCTTCAGATGGCTGGGTCCTTGCTGAAGCCTGGTACCTGGCAATGTTGGCTGAATTCATGGGTTGATCGTCTCCAAGGAGTACGGGAAAGTTAGTCATACCACTGCAATTCTAACTGAAAAAAAGACACAGTTGATCCTATGCGCCGCTTTGAAAACTTCCTGTATATAGGGAAGGGTCCGAGTATGTTGTTGTTTTGTCAGCCAGCATCGTTCAGAAGTGATGCCACTCCACGTCATCATAGCGCTTCCATATAGGATCTTACGGGGCTCTGTTTCCCTGCAGGGATTTAAATGCCTGTAGAAACAGTAATATAATGTTAAATAGTTGCTCACAGGGAAGAACATGAGCTGGGAATTCAGCCTGCTCTTTACAAGGAATCTGGGAAGGAGCAGTAATGCTATAGCCCTGGTTGGGCAGGTGGAACGTGAATTCTGGGCACTGCAGGTGGGACATAGCTTTCAAGCCTCCACAGCCCACCTTGACGTCAGTAGGAGCTGTGGAGTCTTTCAGTACATTGGAAAATAAGGCTCACTGCAGTCAGTTGCATTTAAGGGAGAGAAAACCATGATGCTTTCAATCCCAGCGGAACAAAGATCACTTATATTGAAGTGTTTTGCTTTCCTCCACCCTAGTTTCAAGTGATTCAGACCAGGCAGGTTTCCTCACCTAGGTGTGTTACTTCATATTAATCACTTCAGCAAAAGCTGAAGAATGTAAGTTACTACGTTTCTCACCAAAGATCAGATTGAAAGCTCATGGACTGTAGTCTGACCTGAGCTGGGTGTTGAAAGAGATCTTATTAATGAAGTATATTTACCGCTTATCTTTACTTCAATCTTAACCTGAGTCATCCAAACCCTGTCCAGATACAGGGTCCAGATACGGATCCTTCCCCTGAATGTGACTGTGCTTTTACTTCAAGGTGGCTGCTTGTATGAGGATAACAAACAGCACAATTCCTTAGCCATTAACCCACCATCTCTGTAGTGCATACATAAACTAGTTTCACTGAAGGACACGTACCCTCTGATATTCCCTTCTCCCCTGCAGTGCTCGAAAAGACACAGTGCCTACAAGTAAGTTCATAAGGTAGCTTGGCTCACTGAAGCACTGAGGACCATGGGATGCATCCCCCAAAGTGCCTAACCCCAAGTGAGAACTGCAGTTCAGATGCTGATGTGTTGTGTAGTTGCTCACCGGAGGCAAACCTGGAGTGACGAGGAGCCCTCCATCAGGGAGCAGGTAGCAGTACTTGCGTCCTATAGATGCTGTGAGTCCCTAGATCCTTTCCAAGCACTTTGAAGGCTGTTGTATTCCCTATCAAAAGTGAGCAACAGCTACCCAGAGGAAGGGGAGCTAGCACTAGGCAGTCAGCTGCATGGGCTAAGAGGTTTCTGGTCCCTGCTCACATTTACTTCTATTTTCTCAAAACTGCAAGGCAGGAAAGGCACCACAAATGTGCTTGAGAACACATAGTTTGGTGGACCAGCTATAGCACACGAACACAGTGTCTTTTTATGCCTCACCCCTTATCTACTATGTAGAAACAGCAGTGTAGGCTTGCAGAAAAACAGAACTTTATGGATGCCTAGGGCAGTATGCTTTGCACTTACATGATCTTACGGTGGCGATGCATGCAACTTCATGTCTGCCTGGGAAGTACAGCTGCCTAAGGAGCTATATTTAAGGGAAACTCTAGTTACAGTATCCAAAATAGTGTAACAGGTAAAGCACAGGAACTAGCTGTTCCCTGCCACGTTGATCAGTGTTTCTAGTCCATGAATGATGTTCTTCTCCCGTTCTTTAGCAGCCAATATGTTAATTACACAGGATCCATCGGATGATGTGAACTAAGGGCTTGACTCTGCTTTGCTGTGGGATCCTTCAAAGAGGACATTGGCAGGGTCGTTTCTGTGCGGGTGAGTTGCCTCTGGTTTTCAGAGTGCCTAGGACAGAAAGGACTGCCTTTCCCATGGTATGGAGGAGGGTTTTGTTTGTGTTACAAAAGAAAGGGGGAAGCTGGGATTCATGCTAAATCTAAATCCAAAGCATATAGGTGAGCACTGGGCTCTGCCCCTATTTACTAGTGTCCCAGCAATGATGGTAGGATTTAACCACATGCCAGCATTTCATCAGATCAGGAAGAGTTTAGGCACATGCTTATAGGCAAATATGTTTAATTGCTTGGTTAGTTCAAAGACTGGGAAATGTTCCTGCGTGTGCCAAGTACAAAGGACAAATTAGGAAATATCAACTCACAATTGCAGATCAATCCTTCTATATAAAGAGTAACATGGACTATATGAACAAAACTCCTCATATATATCTCACAGCAAATTGCAAATTGCAGGGGATTTGAGTGGAAATGAGATAGGACTGTTCCTAACTGAGATCACACAAAAGTTTGCAAGTAATTAATTTTCAGTTCTTAATGATCTTCAAATTCTTCTTCATGCTGTACCTGGAGTGAAAGGGTCTCAGTAAACCCAGCAGGGTCTCCTGAGGGAGGACTGTAAAACTTGGCCTTTTCCAAAAGAGAGAACTTTATTGCACTGAAATTTTCTCTCTGCCAGAGCAGGTAAACATTGGGAAATTTCTTATGAGAATGTATCCATTGCAGCCTGACCTTCCTTTTAGCTTTGGTAAGAAGGGAGTCATGGAGCCAATGCATAGTCCACAGGAGGAGGAAAATGGTCTCTCCTGACCTGCAGCACCTTCTCTGGGTGCCCTAGGAGGCCTCGCTCGGCAGGCAGAAGAGGATTTAGGCAGGTGTCAGCACCAGGGTCAGTGCAGGTGCTTTCCCGCGTGGCGTGGTGACCGATCCAGGGAGTCTTTGCGGAGCCAGCAGATGCAACCCAGGGCAGTTCAGCCCCTGGGTCTCCACCAGCCCAGCCACTCCCCGTGCTGTGATGCTTCTGTCTTCACCCAAGCCCCACCGGCTCCCAGCTCCACTAGGGCAGAAGGGGTGGGTGCAGTGCAGTGTGTTTTGCCACAATTTATGACAGTTATTTTATTGCAATTATTTACTACCACATCCCAGCAGCAATGGGCTTGCCTGGCCACAGCAGGGATATGACCTGTTTCTGTGCAGCTTGCCTCTGTTAAAGGTGCCACCGGGATCCTCTCTGTCTGCTTCCATCTCTGCCATAAACTAAGCACCCTCTGGCAGTGGAGTGGGGTTTGTCGCTCCTGTCGGATGTGAGAGGGGTCTTCACATGCCCTCAAGCCCACTTTCAAATGTAGATGCCTCTCTTTTCAGTACCTAACTCCCCGTAGGATGTCTAAATTAATGCAGCTTATTTCTCAGACTATTTAGTTTACTTTTAGCTACCCCAAATTGCAAATTTTGACCACACTGGATGTTTTTGCCAAGGGGAATTGCTCTCTACTGTCCAAGAGGATAAGATAGAAGTGGCATGTTGCTTGTAAGGAGGATGCAAGTGGTTCAGCCAGATGTGGGGAAAGGAAGAAAAACTACACCAACACTGCACAGAAACCTGCTCTTGCTCCTGGCTGCTGTGGAAAGCTGGGGGAGCAGTCAGCAAGGGCCCACGGGCAGTTGTGTGGGTGTATTTTCTATTAACTTTGGAAAAAATGCTAATTCTGTTGCTTGATAGGAAAAGATGTGGGAGGCACACATTTGCTGCTATGGTGCTCTGCCAATTGTGCTGACAAAAGCCCCTCACCCACAGAAATACCCCCAGCAGCCAGCCTAGGAGAGGCAGCCCCAGTGAACAGAGCAGCAAAACGCAGATTTGAGGGATCATTCAAAAGGGAGGCTCGTATGCGCAGCCTTCCTGTGTCCCTGCCATGCACCGCTGCTCACCCTGGCCAGCCCTTCCAGCTGCACTGGAAAAATCAGGGACCTTTTGCATACTGTTGAAACCTCACAGCACTGAATTGGGCTATATGAGGAAAAAACAGGACAGGGGCATTTTGATGCCCTTTGCCCTCCACATTTAAAGCATTAGGTAACACAGCAGCAATGAATCTCATTGCTGTTGCGGCATTTTCCATAAATCCCACTGTCACGGTCATGTACTGAGTCACCCCTTGTGACCAGCCTTCTGAAAGGTATTTGCCTCCACACTGAGTGGTAGTAAAAGGCCTTAAAAAATAGCAATTAATGACAGTTAGAGAGAGGTGTTTGTCATTGCGAAATTGTTTGTACCAATACTTGTAAAGGTTTTTTGCCAGGACCTGAGTGAGCAGCAGAGCGGGTTTGGACATTGCTGCGGACACGCCAAGTGCTTCCCACTTGTCTCCAATGCTGGTCAATGGCCATGTCTGTTCCAAATCCAGCTGGACTTCTCATTCCCTCATAGTGATGTTTAATCTTTAGTTTTCTTCCTTAAATTAGCAAGAACGGATGCATTTTACTTAAATGCTCTTCCTATGCTGACTAATGTTTTTTCCTCTTTACACACAAAGGACCTAATCCAGCATCCATTGTAGTGACCGGGCTAACTCTCCCATGGACAGTAATGAAGTTTTTTTTAGGCCTGCATTATTCCACCACCAGGGTCACCTGTGTGTAGTACATGCTTTCCTGTGGCTCTGTGTTCTGCCTATTTCTGTGATACTGTTGCTGCCTTTCCATGTTGTATTTATTTTTTAAAAGTATACTTATTACTGTAGCAGGACCTGTATTATGTGAGATTGAACAAAACAGGTTCAAGATCTGAAACACTTTCCTGAGAAGAGAATGAATGTGAATTTTGTGAAGTTGTTTTACTGATCAACCAACCTGTTTCCTGTCGTGTAAGATCTTCTAGGGTCGTAGAGGTGCTTTCTGCAGTTGCAGATAAGAACTATTCATCAGTTCACTCTTACTTGTCCCTTCAGAAATTAAGCAAGATCTCCCAGTTTTGAAAGGGGTATGCACTGTGTGCTTGTAAGATTTTGGGAGCTTTGCAATGTGTATTTAATTCTTTGTTCCCTTGAACTGCTGAAATTGAAAAGCAGGACAGAAATCCATGAAGGGGTAAGAAATTAAAAAAAAAAAAAAAAGGAATATGCTTACTTGTTTTGCAGAAGTAAACATCTAAAGAGAGTGTGGCTTCTGTACTGTAAAGTCATATGTGGGATGACACCTCTTCTGTGTCTAGTTTGTGTTGCATGAGTGTAATATCCTTGTTGAGGGAAAACCTAGAGAGGGTGCCTGATGTTCCTCAAAAGTAGTATGCTAAGTTCCCTGGTCTTTATTCTGGTAAAATGCTAGAAGAGAGAGGAGTCTTGCTCGGGTTAATGACCGCAGCAGGCAGCCCCCAGATCTGCAAAATGCTACATGGAAAAGTCTTGTGGAATACAGTAAAAACTGATCACTTCTCCTGAACAATGCCATAGAATTTGCCTGACATAAAAGGTCTCCAATGAAATCTGCTAGGATGGGTTTACTTTAAAGAAAAAAAAAAAGCAACAAACCAACAGAATAAATATTTAATAGTTTCCTTTTTTAAGGAAATTCTGTTAAACTCAGTCATTTGTTTTAAGCCCTGTTAAATTCTACAGGACTTTCTCCTAAGAGAAGGTCAAACTTGGTGTGTAAAATCATAATGGTTTATTTGAGCAGCTTTCAGAATTGCAGTAGTAAAGCTCACCTGTTGTGAGCTCTATTTCAAAAGGTAAATATTCAGCATTTGTTTGTGCTTCTGTTATCAACCTGAATGTAAACCTGCTTTATGTTCTTGACATTGCCCTGTTTCCTTCCCTGTATCTCTGAATGTTTGCTTCCAAGTTGCTGGGGTTCTGAGGACATTTTCCAAACCAGTATTATTTAAAGTTGTATCATATTTTCAGCCTCCACTAATTATACAGTACTGTAGTAGCAAAATATAATTTTTAAGGATTGGATTATTTTTATACCTGCATCCAATATTATTAAATCTGGCGTTCTAGTCAGTATTATAAAAGGATACAATAAAACTAAGAATATTACTATGTCTCAGCTTTTTTATTGTCTTTAGCTTTTCCTGTAGAGAGATGCATATGCAATTTTAGATTGTTTTAATAATAATTAGAAATCTAATCTATAAAATAAGAAATTTTATAGTTCTTTTATTCTTCTGGTGGTGCTTGGTGATTGAAGAACTAAAATGAAAAGCAAAGAGGAAATGGGTATGTTGTTAGTTGTGCTAAACGAACTTCTCAGCTGAAATAGAAGTTCTGTTCTGATGTTTATTTCAGTAGCATTAAGCAACTCAAAGTTTAATTTTAAAGTTTTCTTCAATTTAATTTTTCATCCTGCTGGAAATGCAAGAGAATTGGTAAAGTTTTGTGTTTGTGTGTGTGAGTGCATTTTGGAGGTGAGGAAAACCTCAGGAGAGGTTGGTGCAGCAGGGCTGTTTGCAAGGGCAAGGGACTGGACCTGACCACAGTGAGATCGGTCCTACCTCACTAAGTGCCACCGGGGACTGTGAAGAATATACAGCTGAGTGTCTCTCAGGGGAAGAAGGAGGGTACCTTGAATCCGGATGAACACAATGTCCAGCCCAGGCTGCTGGGAAGAGGCATGATGTGGAAGAGCATCTGGAGTAATGGCAGGTATGTTCATCTGGGACAATATTTTCCTATATTGCTCCGGAGGAGTACCACACTCAACTGCGATAGCAATCAGATGGGACTAAGGTGGGATTCATCTGCTCTACCAAAAGTTAGGTGGCCAGTTTGAACCCACCATCTGGCTCCTCCAGTAGCTATGAAAAGAGACCAACGTCTGCAGAGAGTAGCTCACCCCATAAGTAAGATATCCCTCACCCTTGACAGTAGTGTCACAAGATGCCACATTATGCAGCTGCCCCAGGTGAAGTGAGTGCCACTCACAGAGAAATGGTGAGTCTAGAACATACTTCTTGCTACATCCTGAAAATAAAGGAGAGAATAACCCGATTAAATCCTGATGTTCTGTTCATTTGCAAAAGAAGGACTGTTACAGTGCCTCAGTTTTATTATCAATTGCAAGTTGTTCTATTTTCTGTGTGACGTTGGTATCTTTTAAGGTCATAAAACTGAGGCACTGTAACAGATTATCTTTTAAGGAAATTGGCAGTGCAAAAATACTTGTCACAACATTGCCATAAGACTAGGTAAAAGACCTTTACAGTTACAGACAAGCACATGATTTAACCGTCCTGCTCGCTTCAGATTTGCATACCAGTGCCTCTGAGATCATTGAATGCATCCATAGTGTGTGCCCTCAACCGTCTTGGGAACCACCTGAAAAGAAGTCAAAGTGCATCTGCTTCCCCTGATTATGGGTGAATCCATATGTATAGCACTTTGATTTAGATTTTCTGGAGGGTTTTTTTAACTTTTAGCTAATTACAACATATATTTCTACTTGTGTATGTAATATACAGTGGATAAACCAAATTTACATGAGATAGCAAAACGTATAGGAATCTAGTAAGGAATAGGATTGAAAAAATACACAGGAAGAAAGTATCCAGCTGATGCATGTGAAGAGCTATAAAAGACACTTGCTCCTACTTTAACATATGTCTTCTGGCAGCACGATTGCCCCTTGATTACATGCAACTTACAGTCAAATAATGAGGCTGCGCAGGATTATGCACCTTGTAATAGATAAACAAGGCCTTTTACCTTTGATACTTCCTTTTCCTGACATAAACAAAGATCAAGACAAAAGAACAATGCACCTTGAGGCAGCATTGGAAAATTGGGGCATATCGTGATGACTGAAGAATCTAGGTATGGGAGATGGACATCACCAGAGGACTGGGGGCATACAGCTCTGCCGAACACCCTCCACAGCCAGGTTTATCCCCCTCTGCACACTGATTTCCAGCTGAAGCATATGCTGTGGCTCCCCAAATGGCCGGTGTCCAGGGTTGTTGGGTCTCTTTGGGGGCTCACAGCACAGCCTGCTCAGGACTGAAATGCTTTATTGTAATGAGACTTCAGGGTTAGTTTTTGGGTGCCCCTGAGGCAAACCTGGGAGGGCGGTGGTGGCCTGGGATGGAGGTTGGATGCTGCCTGAGCAGGGAGGCACAGTGCTCTGGTGCCAAACGCTTCCCAGGCATTTCCTTCCCTATTTCTGTCAGCTCCCCAGCAAAGGGGGGTTTTAAGGAGGGGCCCGGAGGAACCAAATGGGCTGGGATAGGCAACTGGCATGGGAGTGAGCAGCAGCAGGGGCAGGAGCTGGATCCAGCATGGCCTGGAGGGGCAGCTGGAGGGAGAGGGGGCTGTGGGTGCCCTTAGCACACCCTAGGCCACCCGGGAGATGGCTCTGACCCTGGCCACCCTCACAGGCTGGCCCTGCTCCCTGGCTGAGGGCAGTGGGACGGGCCCTGGCTGCTCCAGGTCCCCCACTGCCCTCGGTCCCGCAGCACCCTGACAGCAAGCGTGGGCTGCCTCGAGCCCAGGGCCCCCCCACAGCGCCAGCTCCTGAGGGACCCCCTAGCCTGGCCTGGTGCCCCATGGTGCTGTGCCCTGCCCTGGGCAGGCCCACTGCCCTGGGGAAGGCCGGGGGCAGCCCCCATGACTGGGCCCTGGGCCTGGCACTGAACCCCCTGGTGGGGGGGACACATTTAGACCCCAATACTGGCCTCCCCTCACAGCTTGGGATTTCCCCCACCCCACAGATCCACCCTGGCAGCCACGCAAGGTGTCCACCATGGGGCTCCCTCAGGAGCTGTGGGCTAGTCCCAGGCTGCCATGGGGCAGGGTAGGTGCTGCCAGGGGGTCACTGAGTGGACTGAGGGTAGGTGCAGGGAGCAGGCTGCACTGGAGGGGCTTTGGGGCTGGAGAGGCAAAGGAAGATGCAGACAAAACACCCCACCGTTCGGGCTCGGCGCCCTGAGCAGGTCCGCGTGGCAGGGTGCAGAGGGACGAGGCCGCTCGTTCCCCATGCCGGCAGAGAGGCACCCAAACATTTTTGCTGTCCATAAGCCACCAATGTTTCCTGGTTCAGTGCAAGTTAAAAGTTTAGGACTTCCTAAGCTCAAGAATGACTTGAGTCATTCAATGAGACTTCTGGTCTCTCCCACCCTCCTACATACAAGAAGAGCCACCCTTTGAATATATGAAATTAGTACACAAGACTGCATATCTTGTTCTTAAAACAGCAGATCAAACAAAAGCAGGTGAAGGAAGGGGAGAGGTGTTTAACACACGGAGCTGTTACTTCACATTTAGAAGTGTGTTCATAACCTGCCAGGTTGCTGGCAGTGGAGTTTTCCAGAGGAGACCAGCTCCACAGCCATTAGAGGTGGAGCTTTGGGGGAGGTACACCAATGGGTTGCTCATCCTTCTTGTCCACGTCTGATAATGATGGGATAACCTGTGATTATTTCACAGAAAGACTTTACTGGCAGTTGTGGCAGGATCCAGGGTCACCCAGACCTTTGAAGCGAGAGAAATGACACCTTTGCCTGAAAAGGAGGAACTGGAAACCACTGTGGGCCATCCAATTTCTAACGGTCTCAAGCAGTGCATTTTACTGGAGCACAAAGCAGAACAAACACACTGTTCAGCTAGAGAACTCGGGCAGGTGAGGCAGCTAAAAATAAGAGGGTTTTGGGAAAACCAGATGCTGCCCGCACAGACCTTGTTTCTCATCTTGGTCTCTACCTAGCAAATTTCAGAGGCTTCCTGGGATGCAATGTCAACAAGTCTCTGTCTCACACCTATTTTCCCTGTGTCACAGCTGTGTTACCTGCTCCATGGCCTTCTGGGCTATTTCTCATTTCTAGATCTGCTGCGGGCTCCCTGCTCCAGCCTGACCATCCCTGTTTCCAAATGTCTCCCCGGCACAAACACGCTTCCTCTCAAGAAAGGACGGCTGCCACCCAGATAAAGTCAAACACCTGCCAGCTGTCCTGCCTGCTCCCCCTTCTCTTGCCACACCACTTTAGTGAACCCGTAACACACATAAGATGGCAGCAAACAAAACAGCCATAATTGCTGCTAGAAGGGCCAAGGTCAGTCCTGTTTCTTTGATGTCAAATATGCAGGTGGTGTCTGTTGCTTCTTACCCTGTTGAGCAGTAAGAAGCACTTTGACGTAAAATTTTGCTTGTAAGGAAAGAACAATTGGAGTCTGAGACATAGAGCTTGTCTGTACTGTTAATTTATTGCAAACAAAGTGAGCATGTGGATCCCAGGTACTTTGCTCCAAGTGCATAATTAGCATGCCTTGGGATGGGATAGCTTCTTCCACTTTAAGAACAGATTATACAGCACCCTCCATTTAATTTGCACTGAAGGTGTCAGTATTGAGAGCTGGCACGGGATAGCTGGTGTGCTGTCAGTTCCCACATCGGCTTATTTAGCAGTAACTTCCTTGTATCAACAGGTCTCAAGCATTTATGACTTAAAAGAAGAACACTGCAGGTCCAGAAATCTCCTCCCAGCGGCAAATAATAGATCCAAGTTGTGTTTTTCTTCCTTGCCGCTTGCCACCATGACGTCAGCTCAGGGCTGAACTCTCTACCTGTGGCTGGGACCTTAAATGAGCTGACGCCAGAAGAGAAAAGCACTTTCTCTTAGGTTTAGTAGCAAGTAGCAGCAGCAACAGAAGCGGCAATGAGACACTGTGTATTCCTCGCTGTGTTGCTCGGCCTGGTGTTGAGCCTTCCAAAAGGTAAGAAACACTATCTTCTGTTTTGGGATTTATCAGGGCAGCTATTCTGTGGCAGTGAATTGATTGCTTAGTACTTTCAGCAGCTGCTGAGAGGCTGGAGGTCAGTGGTGATGCACAATTCAGCATGTCTAGATTTTGATTAATTAACAACAAAAAATGTCACTGCAAGCCAAGAGTTTTCCTTGTTCACAGAATAATGCAAAATCACTGGTGCTTGTGATTAACCTAATTTAGCCTATTCCAAGAGCAGTTTTCAAGACCTGCACACTAAACCCAAGTAGTTCAAGCTCTATTACAGTCATAACAAAAGGTGCGACTGTTCCATTCCAGTACCCAGGGAAAGGAGTGCTGCCGTTGGCCTACCGGCCAGAGGCTCCTTGAACAATCAGTCTGGAAAGCACTGCCACCTGCGCTGGCTTGCAGAGCATTCGTTCCCTCCTGTTGAAATTAATTAATGGGAACTTCACCACCAACCTGGGTGCCAGAGGGTTGCACCATGGTCTATTCAAACTGAAGGGCGGGCATCATTCCTTAAACCACTTACTACTTTTTCTGGCATTGTGACAAACTTGGTAGCTGTGGACCAGCACCTCTGTCCAAACTTGCCGGTGCCCGGTATTCAGTGACAGATAGGAGGGAGCGAAGGCATTAGCAGAAGTAGAGTTAAGGCAACTATATGAAGAGTTTTGTGGCAACTTGAAGCTGTGAGAGGACAGGAACTCCCAGCTAATACGAAGATAAAGTTATAGAGATATGAGACAAATTAAGACCTTCACTGATGCTGTTAAGGTTGCAACTAGTGACAGATGGTTGTGGGTCCCTGTTGACTACTGTGAGTGAACATATATATTTCCAGCAACATCTACAACATGCTACAGACCAATTTTTAGCTATAAATTGTAAGCTTAGAAGTCTTCAAGATTGTCAGTTGGTTGGTTTTTTGTTTGGAGGCTTGTGGGTAACAGCAAGATGTGAAAAATCTTGACCCAAGAGCTACTGAAAGTAATGTGAGTCTTTCACTTGAACAGACTTTGCATCAGGATGAGCCTGCCCAAAAACCTTTTTCATTCTAAGCAAACATTGTAAAAGCTTTGCAGGATGTGTCTGTTTGAACAGTACTGGCAAAGACCCTGCCCTGCTCAGCAGCCAGATGTCTGTTATTCCATAACTTCGATTGTAACATCCATTTCTTTACCTCCGTAGTAAATGCCTAAGTCTGTTAACACATCCTGTTTCCTTACACAGAAGGTTGGGTCTAGGCAAACAGAGCCATAAAATAGCTACCTTTGCTCAGGTTACCTTTGACAAGCCCATCAGCAAGGTTCAATTGCAGCCCATGTGCTCTGCTGTCACCACGGACACAATTCTTCCCGAGTCCAAAGGGTACTCCTGGACAACTGTTAGCCAGAGCCTCTACAAGGCTAACAGTTGTTGTAAACTAAGGACTAGTTCTGTAAGAAGGTACTGCCCCAACATCCATATTGAGAAGGCAGACTAAACCTGTATCAGAAATAGTGTGGCCAGCAGGAGTAGGGAAGTGATCGTGCCCCTGTACTCGGCACTGGTGAGGCCGCACCTCGAATACTGCATTCAGTTTTGGGCCCCTCACTACAGGAAGGACGTTGAGGTGCTGGAGCGTGTCCAGAGAAGGGCAACGAGGCTGGTGAGGGGTCTGGAGAACAAGTCTGATGAGGAGCGCCTGAGGGAACTGGGGTTGTTTAGCCTGGAGAAAAGGAGGCTGAGGAGAGACCTCATCGCTCTCTACAACTACCTGAAAGGAGGTTGTAGCGAGGTGGGTGTTGGTCTCTTCTCCCAAGTAACTAGCGATAGGACGACAGGAAACGGCCTCAAGTTGCGCCAGGGGAGGTTTAGATTGGATGTAAGGAAAAATTTCTTTATCGAAAGGGTTGTCAAGCATTGGAACAGGCTGCCCAGGGAAGTGGTTGAGTCCCCATCCCTGGAGGTATTTAAAAGACGTGTAGATGCGGCGCTTAGGGACATGGTTTAGTGGTGGACTTGGCAGTGCTAGGTTAACAGTTGGACTCGATGATCTTAGAGGTCTTTTCCAACCTAAATGATTCTATGATTCTAATACTCCAAAACCATGGCCTGTGGCCAACATAGGTTCATATTATCAGTGCTGTAGGAAAAATGTACATTTCTTCACATTGATGGGAGCAAATAATGCTGCCTATAGGACTCAGTGACCAGTGGAGGCAGAAGCCTTGGCAGAGGACTGGCACAATTGCTTGTGTTTCCTCTTCACCTACAGGAGACTAATGGATTACTTTAGGCGTTGTCTTTTTGATATGCCTTTTTTACATCTGCTTTATTGATCAGAAGAAAAAAGTTTATAAAATTTGCCTCACTTTGGATTTTCAAAGCCCTACAAAGCTCTTGAATAGTGGGGTCTATTTTTCAAATGTCTGTTGAGATTTGCAATATTTTTTTTTAATATGTCAGCTATAAGAGTGTGTTAGTGCCAAGGATTTTAGCCACAAATACATTAGTCTTCCAGCTGCATGCTGTTACTGACTTAGACTAAATTATGATTGCAGGGGCATTAACTCAGAGTAAATATGTTTATTCCTAACTCACATACTAACTAATTCAGATTAAAGTTAGATCATATGATCCAAACTGGCCATTTGTCAGTATTACACATTTATCAGCAAGGCTTTTTTACTATTTGTTCTCCTTACTTCTAGACAAAAAAACACCCAAAACATTCCTTATATCAAGAGTTAAGAATGACACAGTTTACATATAAAATAAACATCCTAAAAATAAACAGATAAAATACTTTGGAAGAATAAACACAGTAATAGGTAATGCTGAAACCAAAATGTGAGGAAAATTTTCTTCAACTATTGTCTGTTACCAGCCAGGTTTCTCTTTATTCAGAAAGAATTATAACACGGAAGGGAAAAAATGGCAAAAAATAATGTATATTCTCATAAGTGCATGGAAGTGTAGTCCTGGAAAGAGGTTCTTGATACCATTGATAATAATTTAGCAGAATATGCATTCTTTGAACAAAAATACTCTGCTTTCAATGTCCACTTGAATTTGTTACAGCATAGGAGAAGACGTTAGCAAAGGCAGTCGTTCTTCCACCGCTGCTATAAAAGAGTCCATATAGAGTTTTTAATGATGCTTCTTCTGAGAACATCTTCCATAGCTGCAAAATATCTATATATGTATTGCAGTGAATGTATTTTTTGTGGATTTAAATGAGGTCTAGAGCAGAATCTGAAGAGTCACTGTGAACATGGTAACTGTGGAGTGCCATGTCATATAAATCTAATTAAAAACAGTGCAACTACTGAAGATGCATGATGGTAAAAGCACTGCTTGTTTAAGGGATGAGAAAAGCAAACTGACACAGCAAGAGAAAGCCCAGCTAGAACGCAATCTGGCCGCTGTCGTTAGAGACAACAAAAAATGTTTTTACAAATATATTAATGACAAAAAGAGAGCCAAGGAGAATCTCCATCCTTTATTGGATGTGGGGGGGAACATTGTCACCGAGGGTGAGGAAAAGGCTGAGGTACTTAATGCCTTCTTTGCCTCAGTCTTTAATAGTCAGACCAGTTATCCTCAGGGTACTCAGCCCCCTGAGCTGGAAGACAGGGACAGCGAGCAGGATGAACCCCCCATAATCCAAGAGGAAGCAGTTAACAACCTGCTATGCCACCTGGACACTCACAAGTCTATGGGGCTGGATGGGATCCACCCGAGAGTGCTGAGGGAGCTGGTGGAGGAGCTCGCCAAGCCACTCTCCATCATTTATCAGCAGTCCTGGTTAACGGGGGAGGTCCCGGACGACTGGAGGCTTGCCAATGTGACGCCCATCTACAAGAAGGGCCGGAAGGAGCATCTGGGGAACTACAGGCCTGTCAGCCTGACCTCGGTGCCAGGGAAGATTATGGAGCGGTTCATCTTGAGGGCGCTCACAAGGCATGTGAGGGACACCCAGGGGATCAGGCCCAGCCAGCACGGGTTCATGAAAGGCAGGTCCTGCTTGACCAACCTGATCTCCTTCTATGACCAGGTGACCCGCCTAGTGGATGAGGGAAAGGCTGTGGATGTGGTCTACCTGGACTTCAGCAAGGCCTTTGACACCGTCTCCCACAGCATTCTCCTAGAGAAGCTGGCGGCTCACGGCTTAGACAGGTGTACTCTGCGCTGGGTAAAAAACTGGCTGGACGGCCAGGCCCAGAGAGTTGTGGTGAATGGAGTTACATCCAGTTGGCGGCCGGTCACAAACGGTGTTCCCCAGGGCTCAGTTTTGGGGCCGGTCTTGTTCAATATCTTTATCGATGATCTGGATGAGGGGATCGAGTGCACCCTCAGTAAGTTTGCAGACGACACCAAGTTGGGCGGGAGTGTTGATCTGCTCGAGGGTAGGAAGGCTCTGCAGAGGGACCTGGACAGGCTGGATCGATGGGCCGAGGCCAACTGTATGAGATTCAACAAGGCCAAGTGCCGGGTCCTGGACTTGGGCCACAACAACCCCATGCAGCGCTACAGGCTTGGGGAAGAGTGGCTGGAAAGCTGCCTGTCGGAAAAGGACCTGGGGGTGTTGGTTGACAGCTGGCTGAACATGAGCCGGCAGTGTGCCCAGGCGGCCAAGAAGGCCAATGGCATCCTGGCCTGTATCAGAAATAGTGTGGCCAGCAGGAGTAGGGAAGTGATCATGCCCCTGTACTCGGCACTGGTGAGGCCACACCTCGAATACTGTGTTCAGTTTTGGGCCCCTCACTACAAGAAGGACGTTGAGGTGCTGGAGCGTGTCCAGAGAAGGGCAACGAGGCTGGTGAGGGGTCTGGAGAACAAGTCTTATGAGGAGCGGCTGAGGGAACTGGGGTTGTTTAGCCTGGAGAAAAGGAGGCTGAGGGGAGACCTCATCGCTCTCTACAGCTACCTGAAAGGAGGTTGTAGCGAGGTGGGGGTCGGTCTCTTCTCCCAAGTAACAAGCGATAGGACGAGAGGAAATGGCCTCAAGTTGTGCCAGGGGAGGTTTAGATTGGACATGAGGAAAAATGTCTTTACTGAAAGAGTGGTTAAACATTGGAACAGGCTGCCCAGGGAAGTGGTGGAGTCCCCATCCCTGGAGGTATTTAAAAGACGTGTAGATGAGGCACTTAGGGACGTGGTTTAGTGGGCATGGTGGTGTTGGGTTGACGGTTGGACTCGATGATCTTAGAGGTCTTTTCCAACCTTAATGATTCTATGATTCTATGATTGTAAGAGAAGGCAGCAACACTGGCAATAGGTCAGACCAGATCGCTGCTAGCTCTCAGGCTGGAGCATACGCGCAATCTAATGGGGTGCCCTTGAACCTGCTCTGGCAGCCAGCACTGGCTGTGTGGTGCTGGCTTGGGAAGGTGGAGGGAGCTTTCCTGCAAGGAGACATGCGTGTGCCGGAAACTCAGCATGCCACAGTAGCCTAGAGGAGAAAGGCAGGAAGGGCACAAAACTACTATTGGTGGGAAGGAGCCAAACGCCAGGATGTGGGACAAGGACTACTAGGGAAAAGATGACAACAATGAGGCATTGGGGCTGGGGACAGCCAACGGCAGGGCAAGGCTGCCCAGGGCTGTGGCTGCTCAGTCCCTACGCAGGTCCCCGCCACTTACCTGCTCACAGCTTGTCCTATACACACAGAGTTCCCCAAGCCTTTTCCCCCACACAACACTAAGCAGTGCTACCATCTCTCTTCTTTTCCCTTCATCAGGAACCAACCCTGGAACGACTACTGCCCCACCTGACACGACAACCCCAACAGATACAGGTAAGGAGCAAAGAGCCGTCAGGCAGCCCCTCGTGAAGACACGTTGGAGTAACTCAGTCCCAGGGAGCTCTGCAGCCCCCACAGGCAGGGAGGAGTTCCCCTGCTCGTGTTTCCCTGAGTTCCTCTCCAAGGGAGACAAAGGTCCCCTGATCAAGCCTGTGAATCCTGCCCACTCTTCCCTCTTTCCCTACTGGCCTTTGCTGTACGGGGAAAGTGTTGGGGAAGATTTGAAGAGGCTGCCCTTTTCATGCTTGGTGCCTTTGCCTCCCGCACCAGTCCCAGGTGCAAGAGGATACCCGCAGACCCAGCGCCCAGGCCAAGCCGGTGACCGGGCCCTGCAGGGAGTTGTTCCTATGGCCCATTGGAGCACGGGCAGGGAGGGAGCCAGGGCACACACCAGCATGGGACTGAGTGCCAGGGGCTGTGGCCGGGGGCCACGGAGCGGTACCTGCCAGGAATCCTCCATGCTCCTGCAAGCCCTGTCCCAGCAGGGTGCTGGGGAGCCCCATCCCGGTGGGTCGAAACTCCTTCTGGGGTCACCCTGAGGAGGGTAAGCCACCCCCTCAGCTCTTCCTCCACGGTAGGACTGGATGAGCGCATCCTTCCTGCCGGCACCCTACTTTCCCATCATGCCTGCCCACCATCTGGAAGGACTGGCTGCCTCAGACTTTCCTCCAAATGATGGTGGGGAGAAGGCCACTGTGGGGTAACGGAGAGTGTGCAGGCTGCGTGCAGTCTGATGGCACCCCTCGACCTGCTCTGGCAGCCGGTGCTGGCCGTGTGGTGCTGCCTTGGGCAGGCGGAGGGAGCTTTCCTGCAAGGAGACACGCGTGTGCCCGTGGCTGAGCCGGCTGTGGCCAGCGAGTGCAGCTGAGGTGGGGGCAATGCACTGTCCGTGTGAGGCAGGTGCTCAGGCCCTGGTATCTGGGAGTGAAGGGGCCATGGACACGTCAGCCTACACCGACATCATGGCCAGGGGGAGCCCAACGGCAGGGCAAGGCTGCCCAGGGCTGTGGCTGCTCAGTCCCTACGCAGGTCCCCGCCACTTACCCGCTCACAGCTTGTCCTATACACACAGAGTTCCCCAAGCCTTTTCCCCCACACAACACTAAGCAGTGCTACCATCTCTCTTCTTTTCCCTTCATCAGGAACCAACCCTGAAACGACTACTGCCCCACCTGACACGACAACCCCAACAGATACAGGTAAGGAGCAAAGAGCCGTCAGGCAGCCCCTCATGAAGACACGTTGGAGTAACTCAGTCCCAGGGAGCTCTGCAGCCCCCACAGGCAGGGACAAATTCCCCTGCCCGTGTTTCCCCGAGTTTCTTTCCTGGTGGAGTCACAGAGCCCCCGATCAGAGCTGCATCTTCTCTCCTGTCTTCCTCTGGTCTTTGCTGCAGGGGGTATGTGTTGGTGAATATTTCAGCAACCCTGTCCCCTCCTGCTTGGTGCCTTTGCTTCCTTGAACAGACCCCAAACTCACATCTCTTTCACACGTCCTTGCGATGCAGGGACATTTTCTGCTTTACAGTTTTCCCTGTGAATCCTGCCCACTCCTCCCTCTTTCCCTACTGGCTTTTGCTGTACGGGGAAAGTGTTGGGGAAGATTTGAAGAGGCTGCCCTTTTCATGCTTGGTGCCTTTGCCTCCCGCACCAGTCCCAGGTGCAAGAGGATACCCGCAGACCCAGCGCCCAGGCCAAGCCGGTGACCGGGCCCTGCAAGGAGTTGTTCCTATGGCCCGTTGGAGCACGGGCAGGGAGGGAGCCAGGGCACACACCAGCATGGGACTGAGTGCCAGGGGCTGTGGCCGGGGGCCACGGAGCGGTACCTGCCAGGAATCCTCCATGCTCCTGCAAGCCCTGTCCCAGCAGGGTGCTGGGGAGCCCCATCCCGGTGGGTCGAAACTCCTTCTGGGGTCACCCTGAGGAGGGTAAGCCACCCCCTCAGCTCTTCCTCCACGGTAGGACTGGATGAGCGCATCCTTCCTGCCGGCACCCTACTTTCCCATCATGCCTGCCCACCATCTGGAAGGACTGGCTGCCTCAGACTTTCCTCCAAATGATGGTGGGGAGAAGGCCACTGTGGGGTAACGGAGAGTGTGCAGGCTGCGTGCAGTCTGATGGCACCCCTCGACCTGCTCTGGCAGCCGGTGCTGGCCGTGTGGTGCTGCCTTGGGCAGGCGGAGGGAGCTTTCCTGCAAGGAGACACGCGTGTGCCCGTGGCTGAGCCGGCTGTGGCCAGCGAGTGCAGCTGAGGTGGGGGCAATGCACTGTCCGTGTGAGGCAGGTGCTCAGGCCCTGGTATCTGGGAGTGAAGGGGCCATGGACACGTCAGCCTACACCGACATCATGGCCAGGGGGAGCCCAACGGCAGGGCAAGGCTGCCCAGGGCTGTGGCTGCTCAGTCCCTACGCAGGTCCCCGCCACTTACCCGCTCACAGCTTGTCCTATACACACAGAGTTCCCCAAGCCTTTTCCCCCACACAACACTAAGCAGTGCTACCATCTCTCTTCTTTTCCCTTCATCAGGAACCAACCCTGAAACGACTACTGCCCCACCTGACACGACAACCCCAACAGATACAGGTAAGGAGCAAAGAGCCGTCAGGCAGCCCCTCATGAAGACACGTTGGAGTAACTCAGTCCCAGGGAGCTCTGCAGCCCCCACAGGCAGGGACAAATTCCCCTGCCCGTGTTTCCCCGAGTTTCTTTCCTGGTGGAGTCACAGAGCCCCCGATCAGAGCTGCATCTTCTCTCCTGTCTTCCTCTGGTCTTTGCTGCAGGGGGTATGTGTTGGTGAATATTTCAGCAACCCTGTCCCCTCCTGCTTGGTGCCTTTGCTTCCTTGAACAGACCCCAAACTCACATCTCTTTCACACGTCCTTGCGATGCAGGGACATTTTCTGCTTTACAGTTTTCCCTGTGAATCCTGCCCACTCCTCCCTCTTTCCCTACTGGCTTTTGCTGTACGGGGAAAGTGTTGGGGAAGATTTGAAGAGGCTGCCCTTTTCATGCTTGGTGCCTTTGCCTCCCGCACCAGTCCCAGGTGCAAGAGGATACCCGCAGACCCAGCGCCCAGGCCAAGCCGGTGACCGGGCCCTGCAGGGAGTTGTTCCTATGGCCCATTGGAGCACGGGCAGGGAGGGAGCCAGGGCACACACCAGCATGGGACTGAGTGCCAGGGGCTGTGGCCGGGGGCCACGGAGCGGTACCTGCCAGGAATCCTCCATGCTCCTGCAAGCCCTGTCCCAGCAGGGTGCTGGGGAGCCCCATCCCGGTGGGTCGAAACTCCTTCTGGGGTCACCCTGAGGAGGGTAAGCCACCCCCTCAGCTCTTCCTCCACGGTAGGACTGGATGAGCGCATCCTTCCTGCCGGCACCCTACTTTCCCATCATGCCTGCCCACCATCTGGAAGGACTGGCTGCCTCAGACTTTCCTCCAAATGATGGTGGGGAGAAGGCCACTGTGGGGTAACGGAGAGTGTGCAGGCTGCGTGCAGTCTGATGGCACCCCTCGACCTGCTCTGGCAGCCGGTGCTGGCCGTGTGGTGCTGCCTTGGGCAGGCGGAGGGAGCTTTCCTGCAAGGAGACACGCGTGTGCCCGTGGCTGAGCCGGCTGTGGCCAGCGAGTGCAGCTGAGGTGGGGGCAATGCACTGTCCGTGTGAGGCAGGTGCTCAGGCCCTGGTATCTGGGAGTGAAGGGGCCATGGACACGTCAGCCTACACCGACATCATGGCCAGGGGGAGCCCAACGGCAGGGCAAGGCTGCCCAGGGCTGTGGCTGCTCAGTCCCTACGCAGGTCCCCGCCACTTACCCGCTCACAGCTTGTCCTATACACACAGAGTTCCCCAAGCCTTTTCCCCCACACAACACTAAGCAGTGCTACCATCTCTCTTCTTTTCCCTTCATCAGGAACCAACCCTGAAACGACTACTGCCCCACCTGACACGACAACCCCAACAGATACAGGTAAGGAGCAAAGAGCCGTCAGGCAGCCCCTCATGAAGACACGTTGGAGTAACTCAGTCCCAGGGAGCTCTGCAGCCCCCACAGGCAGGGACAAATTCCCCTGCCCGTGTTTCCCCGAGTTTCTTTCCTGGTGGAGTCACAGAGCCCCCGATCAGAGCTGCATCTTCTCTCCTGTCTTCCTCTGGTCTTTGCTGCAGGGGGTATGTGTTGGTGAATATTTCAGCAACCCTGTCCCCTCCTGCTTGGTGCCTTTGCTTCCTTGAACAGACCCCAAACTCACATCTCTTTCACACGTCCTTGCGATGCAGGGACATTTTCTGCTTTACAGTTTTCCCTGTGAATCCTGCCCACTCCTCCCTCTTTCCCTACTGGCTTTTGCTGTACGGGGAAAGTGTTGGGGAAGATTTGAAGAGGCTGCCCTTTTCATGCTTGGTGCCTTTGCCTCCCGCACCAGTCCCAGGTGCAAGAGGATACCCGCAGACCCAGCGCCCAGGCCAAGCCGGTGACCGGGCCCTGCAGGGAGTTGTTCCTATGGCCCGTTGGAGCACGGGCAGGGAGGGAGCCAGGGCACACACCAGCATGGGACTGAGTGCCAGGGGCTGTGGCCGGGGGCCACGGAGCGGTACCTGCCAGGAATCCTCCATGCTCCTGCAAGCCCTGTCCCAGCAGGGTGCTGGGGAGCCCCATCCCGGTGGGTCGAAACTCCTTCTGGGGTCACCCTGAGGAGGGTAAGCCACCCCCTCAGCTCTTCCTCCACGGTAGGACTGGATGAGCGCATCCTTCCTGCCGGCACCCTACTTTCCCATCATGCCTGCCCACCATCTGGAAGGACTGGCTGCCTCAGACTTTCCTCCAAATGATGGTGGGGAGAAGGCCACTGTGGGGTAACGGAGAGTGTGCAGGCTGCGTGCAGTCTGATGGCACCCCTCGACCTGCTCTGGCAGCCGGTGCTGGCCGTGTGGTGCTGCCTTGGGCAGGCGGAGGGAGCTTTCCTGCAAGGAGACACGCGTGTGCCCGTGGCTGAGCCGGCTGTGGCCAGCGAGTGCAGCTGAGGTGGGGGCAATGCACTGTCCGTGTGAGGCAGGTGCTCAGGCCCTGGTATCTGGGAGTGAAGGGGCCATGGACACGTCAGCCTACACCGACATCATGGCCAGGGGGAGCCCAACGGCAGGGCAAGGCTGCCCAGGGCTGTGGCTGCTCAGTCCCTACGCAGGTCCCCGCCACTTACCCGCTCACAGCTTGTCCTATACACACAGAGTTCCCCAAGCCTTTTCCCCCACACAACACTAAGCAGTGCTACCATCTCTCTTCTTTTCCCTTCATCAGGAACCAACCCTGAAACGACTACTGCCCCACCTGACACGACAACCCCAACAGATACAGGTAAGGAGCAAAGAGCCGTCAGGCAGCCCCTCATGAAGACACGTTGGAGTAACTCAGTCCCAGGGAGCTCTGCAGCCCCCACAGGCAGGGACAAATTCCCCTGCCCGTGTTTCCCCGAGTTTCTTTCCTGGTGGAGTCACAGAGCCCCCGATCAGAGCTGCATCTTCTCTCCTGTCTTCCTCTGGTCTTTGCTGCAGGGGGTATGTGTTGGTGAATATTTCAGCAACCCTGTCCCCTCCTGCTTGGTGCCTTTGCTTCCTTGAACAGACCCCAAACTCACATCTCTTTCACACGTCCTTGCGATGCAGGGACATTTTCTGCTTTACAGTTTTCCCTGTGAATCCTGCCCACTCCTCCCTCTTTCCCTACTGGCTTTTGCTGTACGGGGAAAGTGTTGGGGAAGATTTGAAGAGGCTGCCCTTTTCATGCTTGGTGCCTTTGCCTCCCGCACCAGTCCCAGGTGCAAGAGGATACCCGCAGACCCAGCGCCCAGGCCAAGCCGGTGACCGGGCCCTGCAGGGAGTTGTTCCTATGGCCCATTGGAGCACGGGCAGGGAGGGAGCCAGGGCACACACCAGCATGGGACTGAGTGCCAGGGGCTGTGGCCGGGGGCCACGGAGCGGTACCTGCCAGGAATCCTCCATGCTCCTGCAAGCCCTGTCCCAGCAGGGTGCTGGGGAGCCCCATCCCGGTGGGTCGAAACTCCTTCTGGGGTCACCCTGAGGAGGGTAAGCCACCCCCTCAGCTCTTCCTCCACGGTAGGACTGGATGAGCGCATCCTTCCTGCCGGCACCCTACTTTCCCATCATGCCTGCCCACCATCTGGAAGGACTGGCTGCCTCAGACTTTCCTCCAAATGATGGTGGGGAGAAGGCCACTGTGGGGTAACGGAGAGTGTGCAGGCTGCGTGCAGTCTGATGGCACCCCTCGACCTGCTCTGGCAGCCGGTGCTGGCCGTGTGGTGCTGCCTTGGGCAGGCGGAGGGAGCTTTCCTGCAAGGAGACACGCGTGTGCCCGTGGCTGAGCCGGCTGTGGCCAGCGAGTGCAGCTGAGGTGGGGGCAATGCACTGTCCGTGTGAGGCAGGTGCTCAGGCCCTGGTATCTGGGAGTGAAGGGGCCATGGACACGTCAGCCTACACCGACATCATGGCCAGGGGGAGCCCAACGGCAGGGCAAGGCTGCCCAGGGCTGTGGCTGCTCAGTCCCTACGCAGGTCCCCGCCACTTACCCGCTCACAGCTTGTCCTATACACACAGAGTTCCCCAAGCCTTTTCCCCCACACAACACTAAGCAGTGCTACCATCTCTCTTCTTTTCCCTTCATCAGGAACCAACCCTGAAACGACTACTGCCCCACCTGACACGACAACCCCAACAGATACAGGTAAGGAGCAAAGAGCCGTCAGGCAGCCCCTCATGAAGACACGTTGGAGTAACTCAGTCCCAGGGAGCTCTGCAGCCCCCACAGGCAGGGACAAATTCCCCTGCCCGTGTTTCCCCGAGTTTCTTTCCTGGTGGAGTCACAGAGCCCCCGATCAGAGCTGCATCTTCTCTCCTGTCTTCCTCTGGTCTTTGCTGCAGGGGGTATGTGTTGGTGAATATTTCAGCAACCCTGTCCCCTCCTGCTTGGTGCCTTTGCTTCCTTGAACAGACCCCAAACTCACATCTCTTTCACACGTCCTTGCGATGCAGGGACATTTTCTGCTTTACAGTTTTCCCTGTGAATCCTGCCCACTCCTCCCTCTTTCCCTACTGGCTTTTGCTGTACGGGGAAAGTGTTGGGGAAGATTTGAAGAGGCTGCCCTTTTCATGCTTGGTGCCTTTGCCTCCCGCACCAGTCCCAGGTGCAAGAGGATACCCGCAGACCCAGCGCCCAGGCCAAGCCAGTGACCGGGCCCTGCAGGGAGTTGTTCCTATGGCCCATTGGAGCACGGGCAGGGAGGGAGCCAGGGCACACACCAGCATGGGACTGAGTGCCAGGGGCTGTGGCCGGGGGCCACGGAGCGGTACCTGCCAGGAATCCTCCATGCTCCTGCAAGCTCTGTCCCAGCAGGGTGCTGGGGAGCCCCATCCCGGTGGGTCGAAACTCCTTCTGGGGTCACCCTGAGGAGGGTAAGCCACCCCCTCAGCTCTTCCTCCACGGTAGGACTGGATGAGCGCATCCTTCCTGCCGGCACCCTACTTTCCCATCATGCCTGCCCACCATCTGGAAGGACTGGCTGCCTCAGACTTTCCTCCAAATGATGGTGGGGAGAAGGCCACTGTGGGGTAACGGAGAGTGTGCAGGCTGCGTGCAGTCTGATGGCACCCCTCGACCTGCTCTGGCAGCCGGTGCTGGCCGTGTGGTGCTGCCTTGGGCAGGCGGAGGGAGCTTTCCTGCAAGGAGACACGCGTGTGCCCGTGGCTGAGCCGGCTGTGGCCAGCGAGTGCAGCTGAGGTGGGGGCAATGCACTGTCCGTGTGAGGCAGGTGCTCAGGCCCTGGTATCTGGGAGTGAAGGGGCCATGGACACGTCAGCCTACACCGACATCATGGCCAGGGGGAGCCCAACGGCAGGGCAAGGCTGCCCAGGGCTGTGGCTGCTCAGTCCCTACGCAGGTCCCCGCCACTTACCCGCTCACAGCTTGTCCTATACACACAGAGTTCCCCAAGCCTTTTCCCCCACACAACACTAAGCAGTGCTACCATCTCTCTTCTTTTCCCTTCATCAGGAACCAACCCTGAAACGACTACTGCCCCACCTGACACGACAACCCCAACAGATACAGGTAAGGAGCAAAGAGCCGTCAGGCAGCCCCTCATGAAGACACGTTGGAGTAACTCAGTCCCAGGGAGCTCTGCAGCCCCCACAGGCAGGGACAAATTCCCCTGCCCGTGTTTCCCCGAGTTTCTTTCCTGGTGGAGTCACAGAGCCCCCGATCAGAGCTGCATCTTCTCTCCTGTCTTCCTCTGGTCTTTGCTGCAGGGGGTATGTGTTGGTGAATATTTCAGCAACCCTGTCCCCTCCTGCTTGGTGCCTTTGCTTCCTTGAACAGACCCCAAACTCACATCTCTTTCACACGTCCTTGCGATGCAGGGACATTTTCTGCTTTACAGTTTTCCCTGTGAATCCTGCCCACTCCTCCCTCTTTCCCTACTGGCTTTTGCTGTACGGGGAAAGTGTTGGGGAAGATTTGAAGAGGCTGCCCTTTTCATGCTTGGTGCCTTTGCCTCCCGCACCAGTCCCAGGTGCAAGAGGATACCCGCAGACCCAGCGCCCAGGCCAAGCCGGTGACCGGGCCCTGCAGGGAGTTGTTCCTATGGCCCATTGGAGCACGGGCAGGGAGGGAGCCAGGGCACACACCAGCATGGGACTGAGTGCCAGGGGCTGTGGCCGGGGGCCACGGAGCGGTACCTGCCAGGAATCCTCCATGCTCCTGCAAGCCCTGTCCCAGCAGGGTGCTGGGGAGCCCCATCCCGGTGGGTCGAAACTCCTTCTGGGGTCACCCTGAGGAGGGTAAGCCACCCCCTCAGCTCTTCCTCCACGGTAGGACTGGATGAGCGCATCCTTCCTGCCGGCACCCTACTTTCCCATCATGCCTGCCCACCATCTGGAAGGACTGGCTGCCTCAGACTTTCCTCCAAATGATGGTGGGGAGAAGGCCACTGTGGGGTAACGGAGAGTGTGCAGGCTGCGTGCAGTCTGATGGCACCCCTCGACCTGCTCTGGCAGCCGGTGCTGGCCGTGTGGTGCTGCCTTGGGCAGGCGGAGGGAGCTTTCCTGCAAGGAGACACGCGTGTGCCCGTGGCTGAGCCGGCTGTGGCCAGCGAGTGCAGCTGAGGTGGGGGCAATGCACTGTCCGTGTGAGGCAGGTGCTCAGGCCCTGGTATCTGGGAGTGAAGGGGCCATGGACACGTCAGCCTACACCGACATCATGGCCAGGGGGAGCCCAACGGCAGGGCAAGGCTGCCCAGGGCTGTGGCTGCTCAGTCCCTACGCAGGTCCCCGCCACTTACCCGCTCACAGCTTGTCCTATACACACAGAGTTCCCCAAGCCTTTTCCCCCACACAACACTAAGCAGTGCTACCATCTCTCTTCTTTTCCCTTCATCAGGAACCAACCCTGAAACGACTACTGCCCCACCTGACACGACAACCCCAACAGATACAGGTAAGGAGCAAAGAGCCGTCAGGCAGCCCCTCATGAAGACACGTTGGAGTAACTCAGTCCCAGGGAGCTCTGCAGCCCCCACAGGCAGGGACAAATTCCCCTGCCCGTGTTTCCCCGAGTTTCTTTCCTGGTGGAGTCACAGAGCCCCCGATCAGAGCTGCATCTTCTCTCCTGTCTTCCTCTGGTCTTTGCTGCAGGGGGTATGTGTTGGTGAATATTTCAGCAACCCTGTCCCCTCCTGCTTGGTGCCTTTGCTTCCTTGAACAGACCCCAAACTCACATCTCTTTCACACGTCCTTGCGATGCAGGGACATTTTCTGCTTTACAGTTTTCCCTGTGAATCCTGCCCACTCCTCCCTCTTTCCCTACTGGCTTTTGCTGTACGGGGAAAGTGTTGGGGAAGATTTGAAGAGGCTGCCCTTTTCATGCTTGGTGCCTTTGCCTCCCGCACCAGTCCCAGGTGCAAGAGGATACCCGCAGACCCAGCGCCCAGGCCAAGCCGGTGACCGGGCCCTGCAGGGAGTTGTTCCTATGGCCCATTGGAGCACGGGCAGGGAGGGAGCCAGGGCACACACCAGCATGGGACTGAGTGCCAGGGGCTGTGGCCGGGGGCCACGGAGCGGTACCTGCCAGGAATCCTCCATGCTCCTGCAAGCTCTGTCCCAGCAGGGTGCTGGGGAGCCCCATCCCGGTGGGTCGAAACTCCTTCTGGGGTCACCCTGAGGAGGGTAAGCCACCCCCTCAGCTCTTCCTCCACGGTAGGACTGGATGAGCGCATCCTTCCTGCCGGCACCCTACTTTCCCATCATGCCTGCCCACCATCTGGAAGGACTGGCTGCCTCAGACTTTCCTCCAAATGATGGTGGGGAGAAGGCCACTGTGGGGTAACGGAGAGTGTGCAGGCTGCGTGCAGTCTGATGGCACCCCTCGACCTGCTCTGGCAGCCGGTGCTGGCCGTGTGGTGCTGCCTTGGGCAGGCGGAGGGAGCTTTCCTGCAAGGAGACACGCGTGTGCCCGTGGCTGAGCCGGCTGTGGCCAGCGAGTGCAGCTGAGGTGGGGGCAATGCACTGTCCGTGTGAGGCAGGTGCTCAGGCCCTGGTATCTGGGAGTGAAGGGGCCATGGACACGTCAGCCTACACCGACATCATGGCCAGGGGGAGCCCAACGGCAGGGCAAGGCTGCCCAGGGCTGTGGCTGCTCAGTCCCTACGCAGGTCCCCGCCACTTACCCGCTCACAGCTTGTCCTATACACACAGAGTTCCCCAAGCCTTTTCCCCCACACAACACTAAGCAGTGCTACCATCTCTCTTCTTTTCCCTTCATCAGGAACCAACCCTGAAACGACTACTGCCCCACCTGACACGACAACCCCAACAGATACAGGTAAGGAGCAAAGAGCCGTCAGGCAGCCCCTCATGAAGACACGTTGGAGTAACTCAGTCCCAGGGAGCTCTGCAGCCCCCACAGGCAGGGACAAATTCCCCTGCCCGTGTTTCCCCGAGTTTCTTTCCTGGTGGAGTCACAGAGCCCCCGATCAGAGCTGCATCTTCTCTCCTGTCTTCCTCTGGTCTTTGCTGCAGGGGGTATGTGTTGGTGAATATTTCAGCAACCCTGTCCCCTCCTGCTTGGTGCCTTTGCTTCCTTGAACAGACCCCAAACTCACATCTCTTTCACACGTCCTTGCGATGCAGGGACATTTTCTGCTTTACAGTTTTCCCTGTGAATCCTGCCCACTCCTCCCTCTTTCCCTACTGGCTTTTGCTGTACGGGGAAAGTGTTGGGGAAGATTTGAAGAGGCTGCCCTTTTCATGCTTGGTGCCTTTGCCTCCCGCACCAGTCCCAGGTGCAAGAGGATACCCGCAGACCCAGCGCCCAGGCCAAGCCGGTGACCGGGCCCTGCAGGGAGTTGTTCCTATGGCCCATTGGAGCACGGGCAGGGAGGGAGCCAGGGCACACACCAGCATGGGACTGAGTGCCAGGGGCTGTGGCCGGGGGCCACGGAGCGGTACCTGCCAGGAATCCTCCATGCTCCTGCAAGCCCTGTCCCAGCAGGGTGCTGGGGAGCCCCATCCCGGTGGGTCGAAACTCCTTCTGGGGTCACCCTGAGGAGGGTAAGCCACCCCCTCAGCTCTTCCTCCACGGTAGGACTGGATGAGCGCATCCTTCCTGCCGGCACCCTACTTTCCCATCATGCCTGCCCACCATCTGGAAGGACTGGCTGCCTCAGACTTTCCTCCAAATGATGGTGGGGAGAAGGCCACTGTGGGGTAACGGAGAGTGTGCAGGCTGCGTGCAGTCTGATGGCACCCCTCGACCTGCTCTGGCAGCCGGTGCTGGCCGTGTGGTGCTGCCTTGGGCAGGCGGAGGGAGCTTTCCTGCAAGGAGACACGCGTGTGCCCGTGGCTGAGCCGGCTGTGGCCAGCGAGTGCAGCTGAGGTGGGGGCAATGCACTGTCCGTGTGAGGCAGGTGCTCAGGCCCTGGTATCTGGGAGTGAAGGGGCCATGGACACGTCAGCCTACACCGACATCATGGCCAGGGGGAGCCCAACGGCAGGGCAAGGCTGCCCAGGGCTGTGGCTGCTCAGTCCCTACGCAGGTCCCCGCCACTTACCCGCTCACAGCTTGTCCTATACACACAGAGTTCCCCAAGCCTTTTCCCCCACACAACACTAAGCAGTGCTACCATCTCTCTTCTTTTCCCTTCATCAGGAACCAACCCTGAAACGACTACTGCCCCACCTGACACGACAACCCCAACAGATACAGGTAAGGAGCAAAGAGCCGTCAGGCAGCCCCTCATGAAGACACGTTGGAGTAACTCAGTCCCAGGGAGCTCTGCAGCCCCCACAGGCAGGGACAAATTCCCCTGCCCGTGTTTCCCTGAGTTTCTTTCCTGGTGGAGTCACAGAGCCCCCGATCAGAGCTGCATCTTCTCTCCTGTCTTCCTCTGGTCTTTGCTGCAGGGGGTATGTGTTGGTGAATATTTCAGCAACCCTGTCCCCTCCTGCTTGGTGCCTTTGCTTCCTTGAACAGACCCCAAACTCACATCTCTTTCACACGTCCTTGCGATGCAGGGACATTTTCTGCTTTACAGTTTTCCCTGTGAATCCTGCCCACTCCTCCCTCTTTCCCTACTGGCTTTTGCTGTACGGGGAAAGTGTTGGGGAAGATTTGAAGAGGCTGCCCTTTTCATGCTTGGTGCCTTTGCCTCCCGCACCAGTCCCAGGTGCAAGAGGATACCCGCAGACCCAGCGCCCAGGCCAAGCCGGTGACCGGGCCCTGCAGGGAGTTGTTCCTATGGCCCATTGGAGCACGGGCAGGGAGGGAGCCAGGGCACACACCAGCATGGGACTGAGTGCCAGGGGCTGTGGCCGGGGGCCACGGAGCGGTACCTGCCAGGAATCCTCCATGCTCCTGCAAGCTCTGTCCCAGCAGGGTGCTGGGGAGCCCCATCCCGGTGGGTCGAAACTCCTTCTGGGGTCACCCTGAGGAGGGTAAGCCACCCCCTCAGCTCTTCCTCCACGGTAGGACTGGATGAGCGCATCCTTCCTGCCGGCACCCTACTTTCCCATCATGCCTGCCCACCATCTGGAAGGACTGGCTGCCTCAGACTTTCCTCCAAATGATGGTGGGGAGAAGGCCACTGTGGGGTAACGGAGAGTGTGCAGGCTGCGTGCAGTCTGATGGCACCCCTCGACCTGCTCTGGCAGCCGGTGCTGGCCGTGTGGTGCTGCCTTGGGCAGGCGGAGGGAGCTTTCCTGCAAGGAGACACGCGTGTGCCCGTGGCTGAGCCGGCTGTGGCCAGCGAGTGCAGCTGAGGTGGGGGCAATGCACTGTCCGTGTGAGGCAGGTGCTCAGGCCCTGGTATCTGGGAGTGAAGGGGCCATGGACACGTCAGCCTACACCGACATCATGGCCAGGGGGAGCCCAACGGCAGGGCAAGGCTGCCCAGGGCTGTGGCTGCTCAGTCCCTACGCAGGTCCCCGCCACTTACCCGCTCACAGCTTGTCCTATACACACAGAGTTCCCCAAGCCTTTTCCCCCACACAACACTAAGCAGTGCTACCATCTCTCTTCTTTTCCCTTCATCAGGAACCAACCCTGAAACGACTACTGCCCCACCTGACACGACAACCCCAACAGATACAGGTAAGGAGCAAAGAGCCGTCAGGCAGCCCCTCATGAAGACACGTTGGAGTAACTCAGTCCCAGGGAGCTCTGCAGCCCCCACAGGCAGGGACAAATTCCCCTGCCCGTGTTTCCCCGAGTTTCTTTCCTGGTGGAGTCACAGAGCCCCCGATCAGAGCTGCATCTTCTCTCCTGTCTTCCTCTGGTCTTTGCTGCAGGGGGTATGTGTTGGTGAATATTTCAGCAACCCTGTCCCCTCCTGCTTGGTGCCTTTGCTTCCTTGAACAGACCCCAAACTCACATCTCTTTCACACGTCCTTGCGATGCAGGGACATTTTCTGCTTTACAGTTTTCCCTGTGAATCCTGCCCACTCCTCCCTCTTTCCCTACTGGCTTTTGCTGTACGGGGAAAGTGTTGGGGAAGATTTGAAGAGGCTGCCCTTTTCATGCTTGGTGCCTTTGCCTCCCGCACCAGTCCCAGGTGCAAGAGGATACCCGCAGACCCAGCGCCCAGGCCAAGCCGGTGACCGGGCCCTGCAGGGAGTTGTTCCTATGGCCCATTGGAGCACGGGCAGGGAGGGAGCCAGGGCACACACCAGCATGGGACTGAGTGCCAGGGGCTGTGGCCGGGGGCCACGGAGCGGTACCTGCCAGGAATCCTCCATGCTCCTGCAAGCCCTGTCCCAGCAGGGTGCTGGGGAGCCCCATCCCGGTGGGTCGAAACTCCTTCTGGGGTCACCCTGAGGAGGGTAAGCCACCCCCTCAGCTCTTCCTCCACGGTAGGACTGGATGAGCGCATCCTTCCTGCCGGCACCCTACTTTCCCATCATGCCTGCCCACCATCTGGAAGGACTGGCTGCCTCAGACTTTCCTCCAAATGATGGTGGGGAGAAGGCCACTGTGGGGTAACGGAGAGTGTGCAGGCTGCGTGCAGTCTGATGGCACCCCTCGACCTGCTCTGGCAGCCGGTGCTGGCCGTGTGGTGCTGCCTTGGGCAGGCGGAGGGAGCTTTCCTGCAAGGAGACACGCGTGTGCCCGTGGCTGAGCCGGCTGTGGCCAGCGAGTGCAGCTGAGGTGGGGGCAATGCACTGTCCGTGTGAGGCAGGTGCTCAGGCCCTGGTATCTGGGAGTGAAGGGGCCATGGACACGTCAGCCTACACCGACATCATGGCCAGGGGGAGCCCAACGGCAGGGCAAGGCTGCCCAGGGCTGTGGCTGCTCAGTCCCTACGCAGGTCCCCGCCACTTACCCGCTCACAGCTTGTCCTATACACACAGAGTTCCCCAAGCCTTTTCCCCCACACAACACTAAGCAGTGCTACCATCTCTCTTCTTTTCCCTTCATCAGGAACCAACCCTGAAACGACTACTGCCCCACCTGACACGACAACCCCAACAGATACAGGTAAGGAGCAAAGAGCCGTCAGGCAGCCCCTCATGAAGACACGTTGGAGTAACTCAGTCCCAGGGAGCTCTGCAGCCCCCACAGGCAGGGACAAATTCCCCTGCCCGTGTTTCCCCGAGTTTCTTTCCTGGTGGAGTCACAGAGCCCCCGATCAGAGCTGCATCTTCTCTCCTGTCTTCCTCTGGTCTTTGCTGCAGGGGGTATGTGTTGGTGAATATTTCAGCAACCCTGTCCCCTCCTGCTTGGTGCCTTTGCTTCCTTGAACAGACCCCAAACTCACATCTCTTTCACACGTCCTTGCGATGCAGGGACATTTTCTGCTTTACAGTTTTCCCTGTGAATCCTGCCCACTCCTCCCTCTTTCCCTACTGGCTTTTGCTGTACGGGGAAAGTGTTGGGGAAGATTTGAAGAGGCTGCCCTTTTCATGCTTGGTGCCTTTGCCTCCCGCACCAGTCCCAGGTGCAAGAGGATACCCGCAGACCCAGCGCCCAGGCCAAGCCGGTGACCGGGCCCTGCAGGGAGTTGTTCCTATGGCCCATTGGAGCACGGGCAGGGAGGGAGCCAGGGCACACACCAGCATGGGACTGAGTGCCAGGGGCTGTGGCCGGGGGCCACGGAGCGGTACCTGCCAGGAATCCTCCATGCTCCTGCAAGCCCTGTCCCAGCAGGGTGCTGGGGAGCCCCATCCCGGTGGGTCGAAACTCCTTCTGGGGTCACCCTGAGGAGGGTAAGCCACCCCCTCAGCTCTTCCTCCACGGTAGGACTGGATGAGCGCATCCTTCCTGCCGGCACCCTACTTTCCCATCATGCCTGCCCACCATCTGGAAGGACTGGCTGCCTCAGACTTTCCTCCAAATGATGGTGGGGAGAAGGCCACTGTGGGGTAACGGAGAGTGTGCAGGCTGCGTGCAGTCTGATGGCACCCCTCGACCTGCTCTGGCAGCCGGTGCTGGCCGTGTGGTGCTGCCTTGGGCAGGCGGAGGGAGCTTTCCTGCAAGGAGACACGCGTGTGCCCGTGGCTGAGCCGGCTGTGGCCAGCGAGTGCAGCTGAGGTGGGGGCAATGCACTGTCCGTGTGAGGCAGGTGCTCAGGCCCTGGTATCTGGGAGTGAAGGGGCCATGGACACGTCAGCCTACACCGACATCATGGCCAGGGGGAGCCCAACGGCAGGGCAAGGCTGCCCAGGGCTGTGGCTGCTCAGTCCCTACGCAGGTCCCCGCCACTTACCCGCTCACAGCTTGTCCTATACACACAGAGTTCCCCAAGCCTTTTCCCCCACACAACACTAAGCAGTGCTACCATCTCTCTTCTTTTCCCTTCATCAGGAACCAACCCTGAAACGACTACTGCCCCACCTGACACGACAACCCCAACAGATACAGGTAAGGAGCAAAGAGCCGTCAGGCAGCCCCTCATGAAGACACGTTGGAGTAACTCAGTCCCAGGGAGCTCTGCAGCCCCCACAGGCAGGGACAAATTCCCCTGCCTGTGTTTCCCCGAGTTTCTTTCCTGGTGGAGTCACAGAGCCCCCGATCAGAGCTGCATCTTCTCTCCTGTCTTCCTCTGGTCTTTGCTGCAGGGGGTATGTGTTGGTGAATATTTCAGCAACCCTGTCCCCTCCTGCTTGGTGCCTTTGCTTCCTTGAACAGACCCCAAACTCACATCTCTTTCACACGTCCTTGCGATGCAGGGACATTTTCTGCTTTACAGTTTTCCCTGTGAATCCTGCCCACTCCTCCCTCTTTCCCTACTGGCTTTTGCTGTACGGGGAAAGTGTTGGGGAAGATTTGAAGAGGCTGCCCTTTTCATGCTTGGTGCCTTTGCCTCCCGCACCAGTCCCAGGTGCAAGAGGATACCCGCAGACCCAGCGCCCAGGCCAAGCCAGTGACCGGGCCCTGCAGGGAGTTGTTCCTATGGCTCGTTGGAGCAGGGGGCAGGGAAGGAGCCAGGGCACACACCAGCATGGGACTGAGTGCCAGGGGCTGTGGCTGGGGGCCACAGCGTGGTCCCTGCCGGGAATCCCCCATGCCCTGCCAAGCCCCGTCCCAGTGGGATGTACCAGGGGAGACAAAGAGCACCTGGTCAATACTCTGTCTCCCCTCCACTCTTCCCTGCTGGCTTTTGCTGCAAGTGGAAAGTGTTGGGGAGGATTTCACAAGCTTTGTTTCTTTTTACCTGTGGTCTCTGCCTCCAGAAAAAGAATTTGGCTTCAGTAGGAGCTCTGGAAAAACATTATTTGGAGATGATCCCTCTAGCCAATGAAACTTCATTAAGTGTTTTCCTTTCCACTTTTGGGGGGATGAAAGAGAGTTACTGTATTTTTCCCCTTGGCACAAATATCTCTACCTCACCTATGAGAATGTACTATGAAGTTAAGTGAAAGAAACCAGGCAGGGTGAAAAGCAGAATTTGGTGACTTGGAAGAGAACTGTAATTACCATCCTATATATAATGTATATTGAAATATAACTTTTAATTGCTTGTAAACTAACAAATTATGTATAGATTTGAAATACATACTTTAAAATCCTTACAGAATATATAATTACTTAGACAAAGTATAACTGTGACCATTTTAGGCAAAGAGCATACCCTATAAAAAATTAAATATAACTGAGATTATTCTAATGTCCTACTGCTCTCTAAATTTCTTTCTTCTGGTGGATTTGCTATCACATCTTTCTAAGAGTTTTCTCCTTCTTATTGCTGTGCATGTTTCTAGGCTAGCCTCTCACACGTTGATTTTCAAGGAAGGATTAGCTGGAACTTTTCCTGTAGTGCTACTAGTCTTCCAAGTGTTTAAATATGTTGGTGTTGAAGAGGACCTGGGTTGGCTCAGGACAGAGGCATAAATCACAGGATGCTCTGGATACACTGAAGATGCTGTGAGGGCGCAAACAAGAACCTTGCCCTGGTCTTGGGGTAGCAATGACAAGCTTGGCATCTGGGGCGAGGGAGAGATGTGAGGAGCCTGCCTAGCCTTTGGACAGAGAAAATTTGCAGGGAGAGAGCAAATTAAGTGGAGAGAGAGGTTGCCAGAGAAGAGATATCACAGGCGGGCATGCAGGGTAAATCACACTGAACAACAGGTTGCAGGAAATAAGGGCAAGGCACTGGGTAGAGTACAGGGCAAGGTAGAAGCAGGATTAGGAAAGGTTTTGAGGCATCATACCATGCTGCCTTCGATAGCCTCAGCATAACCAAGGCACTAACAGGGCTGACATATTAAGTTATTTTCCCTTTTCCGGGAATGAGCACATCATCATCTTCAGCAACAATTCCAGCAAGTAAGTAGAAGGCAGCAGTCAGCACAAATCCGCAAAGTTTTGCTGCTGTAGAAGTATGGTATAGCGGCCAGTTAATATAATCAGTCGTATTATGGTGACAGCTGTAAGCCCTGCAACAAATTCCTTAGCAGCATACTCTGATATCTATTGAGGTATGTATACTATAATGATTAACTTGGGAGTTTTCATTTTATTAATGTCTGCAGTAAAGGACCCTACCATGACACTGTGTTATAATAAGGCAAGTACCTACCAGTGCAGTATTAAAGACGCACAGGCTATTGTAGTCTGCCTTTTTCTAACTTAGTCACTGATTTTGGCCACCCTCAATATACTTTTTTTTGTTTGTTTTGGTTTTAGTTGTATTAAGTAGAGTTAGATTGGGAGTGCTCAGTACGACAGATAATGAATTTCAGCCTTACTCTGTGTCCTCACTGTGATATCCTGCTGGATTGGGTAGGGAAAACAGTTACTATACAGACATTAAGCAAGCAAGACATAGCCATGTGCTCTCTAATTGCATCTATACTCTATAAAATATACCTGGTAGTTTCCTTTAGTAGAAGTATATATGAACTATTTAATATACGAACTACTTTATATATGAACTGGCTATTGCAAATTCATAGAAATCCTGATGTCAATATCTTTCATCTTTGTAGCAGGGGACTTGTGCAACCCAAACCATTGTGGAACAAATTTGGCTAAATGTGTTGCTTTAAATAGCACTTTGATATGCCTGTGCCAGTATGGATTCTACTATAGGAACAAGGATTGTCACAGAGGTGAGTTGCAGAAGGGCAATCTATATTTTTAGTTGCTTCATACTGCTCAGGTGAATTTTTCTTCCCATATCCCTTGTTCTCATGTTATAACTGAAAACATAATCAGTCTGGGAAAGTGACTGCTGAATAATGCCTTGCTCTGCAGACAGCCACTGCTACAATGACCTAGATTGTTATCTCACAAAACAGTAACAGCCAAAGAGGCTAATGTGCTAGGAAAAGAAGGCAAGTTTTCTGTCAGGGGTAGTGGAGATTAAAATGAGTGAAAAGCAGGAAAAAATGCAAGTGTAAACCTGACATCAATATTAATGTCCAGGATTTAAAAAAGCCCAAACCCATGAAGATCTCTGAACAACCGGCTTGATTTTCCCTATTGCTAAAGACTCATCACAGTCCTGTTGAAGTGTGTCTCTGAGATGCTGCTAACTGCCAAGCGTGTGAGCAAATGGGGCTTCTTATTTAAGTGCCAGCAGGCAGGATTTTCAAATTTACTTGTAAGCCTAAAGAAGCAGGTAGATACTGAATCACTTTCTCAGATATGGTGAACCACGTTAGCTGCTTAGTGGCTGCAACTGCAAATTTGAAGTCCTTAATATAGGTATTTTCTCACTAAATGCTGTAACACCTCAGATGGACTCTTTTGTTAGCTTCAGGCCATGCTTACAGTTTAACTTTATTCAGTTTCATAGTCTGGCCAGTTTGGTTGAGCCCAGTATCCTGCCTGCTTCCCAGTTAGCCAGAGTATGTCCTGAATTGTGGCTGAATTGAATGAGCAAACATTTGTCCCCTACTGATTCCTCCAGTATATGAAAAATAGCACTGATTGATTTCTGCATTGTATTTCCCCGTCTCTGAAGGCTGGAGAACTCTAAGATGAAACTTGACTTACTTGAATGCTTTCTAATTAATTAATATTCTCTGTTCTCATTCCAGGAAAAATATTCCCAGGGGTCATTACACTGAAAGAATTTTACAGTAAAAGTGTTCAACCTATAAATTCTGTGCAGTATGAAGAGGTGTTCCAAAATATAACAGAGTTTGTGAGTGACGATTTTTAAAACCTTTTCTGTGTATTTAATGCTTTCCTGAATGTCATGCAGACAGAGGGTATACATGCTGCCTTTAATGTGGAGCCTAGGAGAGTTTCACTTGAGAAATCTACTTCTTTCAAAGAATGCTTCACACTAGTTTAGACCTATTCATAAAAGACTTGAATTTTGCCCTCAGATGAGTACATGCATGGCTCTTGCTGAAGTGATGGGATGTACCTGAAATAAGTAATATCTGCATTTTTAGTGCCACTTCTATTCTGGGAACTTCTCTCATAAATTGCTCTGTATCTTTCACCATTCCCTCTCCAGAAACCATGGGGCTGAGCAAAGTTTTCCAACTCATTTAGTTTCTGATCTCTGCTGTTTGCTGAGGGCTCAGTAATACTCAGTGGTATGAGTAAAAATGAACAATTTTTTTTTTTAAGAAAGCCCTCATTTCCACACAGCACAAACTTTTCAGAATGGCTGTCCAGCTGTGTCTAAATACCTAAATAATAAGCCTCTTCCATAAGCATACCAATATTAGTATTTTAATGCTATTAGTGAAATGGATATTACACATTTTGAGCGTTTTATGATTATAAATAAAATCTTGTAATAGATTTCCTGGAGAAATAAGATGAACAGTTTAATTTATACTGCCATGTTGAAACAAGTGGATTTGCTTATGTCACGTTCTGGAGGTAAGGAAGAAGAGATATGCAACTCTACCAGATGGCTGATCAAAAAATATTCACCAAATATTACTCAGAATTCATCAGAAATGGTTATCAAATTCTTCATATTATTATATTGCTTCCTGTGAATGTTTTATCAGAAAGTAATCAAAAATTGTCCCTCCAGAATGTTAAAAAATATTTTCCTCAATTTTTTTGTTCAACGTTTTTTCATGACATGGCTACAAAGTGCATGATATGCAGCACTAGAATAGATATGTAATAGTATGCAAAAGTGAAAATAGCATAGAAAATAATTTTTATTTTATTACAAAGAGGGATAGTTTATCTTTCATTTCAGTTGACTTAGACATCTTATCCTTTTCTCATGGTGCCTCCTGCTTGTGTGGCAGTTGGAGGCAGCTGCCTCCGCCAGTTGTTCCCTGCTTCACATGGGATGAGGAAGAGCAGTGACTTTTCTACTGACCCCATCCAACCCCCAGTGCTTTCATCAGTGCTGTGCTTCTCCCCACAAGATCAACCCCTGACAATCGCACTTCACTGCATCTTAGGGACACATGCCATCTGTTAGGATGCCTACTTCTCCCTCTTCCCTCTACTTGTACGTAGGTTGGTACCGCAGAGATGCCCTTCTAAGCGATGAGTCTGCAAGGGAGTATCTGTAGCTATCCAGCCAGGCAACCCTAATGCACTGCCTGACAGTCATTCAAATCGTGTCTCTCCATCCCTCCACTGCTCTCCTATATTCCCTGTGTTACAGCACCATCCCACCACTCCTCTTCTGCAATACCTTGCATGGTGGATGTGACAGATCAGCCTGCTTTATTTGTGCCTATAGTAGCATGTTCTGGATTAAAACTTTACAGCTGAAGCCTCAGTCCTTCATGTGATGTTGATCTTTGTTTCTGTTTGCCTTTAACTCCAATTCATTTATCTTTTACAGTTTACAGATGCCTTCAGAAATTTAACAAGCTTTAGACAGACTGTCATTGTGGAAATTGAGTAAGTTTGCCAGTTTGGTTTTTGCACAGTGCGTGCTTCCCACACACCTAATTTTAATCTGTTTCCCGTGGAGTACTCAGTTCAAGAAAGGACATGGAATGAGTTCAGTTCAGTACGCCTCCTGTTAAATGAGGGCATTCTTTTTGTATTTTTAAAGTTTCTGGGATGCTGGCCCCATTTTTACCCCATGGATTTCCAATATGCCTGTGAAGGGGGCTGGCTGAGACAGCTCCACCGTGGATCTCCCACTTTTAGCACCATGTAGGTTATAGCACTGTGCTATAACTAGCAGTCCTGTGATATCTGACATGTCTCTGAAATTGTAAGTTAACTCTGAGGTTCCTATGAACAGGTTCTACTTGGAGTCCCAGTTTAATTTAAGAAACACCCTCATTACAGAAGCTCACTGCATCTCATTGTGCATTTACTGGTCTCCTGATGGCAGGCTGAGTGTCGTGGTTTAACCTCAGTCGGCAACTGAGCACCACACAGCCACTCGCTCACTCCCCCCCCGCCCTGGTGGGATGCAGGAGAGAATTGGAAGAGTAGAAGCGAGAAAAACTTGTGGGTTGAGATAAAAACAGTTTAATAATTGAAATAAAATAATGATAATGATAATAATAATAATAATAATGTAATAATGATAATAATAATAATGTAATAATGATAATAATAATATACAAAGCAAGTGATGTACAATGCAATTGCTCACCACCCGCCGACCGATGCCCAGCCAGTCCCCGAGCAGCGGCTCCCCCCCGGCCAGCTTTCCCCAGTTCACGTACTGAGCATGACGTCCCATGGTATGGAATGTCCCTTTGGCCAGGTTGGGTCAGCTGTCCTGGCTGTGCCCCCTCCCAGCTTCTCGTGCACCTCCAGCCTTCTCAGTCGGTAGAGCATGGGAAGCTGAAAAGTCCTTGACTAGTGTAAGCACTACCTAGCAACAACTAAAACATCGGTGTGTTATCAACTTTGTTCTAGTCCTAAATCCAACACACAGCACTGTACCAGCTACTAGGAAGGAAATTAACTCTATCCCAGCGGAAACCAGGACACTGAGCAAAGATGTTATTGAATGGACTGTGGTGACTGTAGCTGTGGGCATAGGTCCTTTGCTGATCTAGGCGGACACTGTAAGATGTCCCTCTCTTCCCATCCCCATCTGTTACAGATTAATGTCCCCAGAACTCTGCCAGCTTCTCTGTGAGCGCTCCCTAACCCACATCAAGCAAAACCTGGCATGCTAGCACACACAGCAGTGTAAACCCTTTCAGCAAACGCCATGGATTAAGCAGTTAAGCAGACTGTTGTTCTAGCGGAGTTGTGAGGCAGTAACTTCCAGCAGAGCGGTTGTGACAAACACATGGGGCACAGTAACATCCTAAGGCACTACAGCAATCTACCACTTAAAGGTATTTTGTGTGCATATCCCAGCAGCACAAAGTTCAGCTGAAGAACAGGTAGTCACTGCTGTTCTCCATCTCACCCCAGGGACATTGCTGTCCAGCTGAACCCAACCCAGCTAGCATAAAATAAGCATAGATACCTCTACATTGCAAACAGACCCTTCTGAATTCATTGCAGTCATACTCTGAATTATCGTCACCATGCTTCAGGATGGTGTCATGCCTGGATGACACCACAGGCTGATGCGAGCATGTAAACATTAGGGTCTAACAGATGAGGTCTTCCACAGTGCAGCTGGCTTGAGGTTAGCCCAGTAAAAAAATATCAGTTGTGTGCCAACAGCACACAAAGGAGTGATGTTGTTACCATTAAATCCAACAGCCTTTGCTTACCAGCTACCTATTTACATCTGGATCTACTGAAAAGATGGCCATTAATGTATTCCTAAGCAAGACTTGAACTCATTTTTGGGTGTCTTAGCAACTGCCTACATTGTGGGATGAAAGAAGCTAGGGGAGAGAGGGAGGTTCGGCAGAAATCTTCTCTTGTCTTTGCATCTAGCCTGCTATCCATATGGATTATATGAGACTTTAAAATTATGCTATCTGTACTTTTCAGAACTCTAAAAGGACAAGCTTCTTTTCCGCTGAATGTAACGGTGACAAACCTGTTTATAGAGAACTCAGATGTAAATGAAGTGGCAGTTGGTTCTGCAATAAAAAATGCAGGAAAAAAATGGCCTTTTTTCTCTGGGTACAAAGGTATGTAATTCCTTACTGTGGAAGTAAATAATTGGTAGAAACAGAGGTTCCTATCTTCAAAGCTGTTTAGAACATTTCTGTGTGCAGCAAAGCCCATCAGAGCATAAGCCTTGTTGATTTTAAGGAGCTGAATGTTCAATCTTAGGTAATTTTGAAGACTCAACCATTCGGTGCTGGGCTTTTTTGTCGTATTAAGGCTTTCTACTTCCTGTGTAAAGAAAAGAAAGACAATACTTATTCCCAAGTATGCAATGGCATGTTGATTTTAACCTGCTGAGTGTTAAATGGCTGGAAAAATCAGGACAAAATATATACAGACATATATTGTGCTTCTGAGAATAAGCCAGTATTTTACTGGCAAAACAGGATGAAACTCTCTTTAGACTTCTTCTTCCATAATTAAACATGGTAATTGAAATGAGGCCTCACTGATTAGCTACTAAGCTAAGTGATTAATTGGCCTAAACCAGTAAAGTCTTGCATTACTAAAAGTCTAATACTTGGAGAACGATTTTCTAAATAAAATATGGATCTTTTTCTCTTTTTTTTAATATGCTTCTATTTTGAAATCAGTTTTCACAAAAGGCATAGCTAATAATTAAAGGAGTCCATTTCATGGCTTATAGCCTGAGTTTGGTCTTTGAAGGTGACTGTATCCACCTCAACCATGACATTTCCTGTGTGCTAGTCCTAAATGTGAGGGGGAAATAGAAAAACCTGAGCGCTAACAAAGCACCAGTGTAATCACATCTCATCCACTGCATGCCACCCGCTGAGCTTTGTAAACCATTGCCACCACTGGGACATGGATCTAAAGAGCAACATGCTGGGCAAACAGCATACTAATATTGCTCATGAAATGAGCTGCATGCCCATAAACATTTACATCTATGTAGAACTGTATGGGATCTGGGCCTCACAGTTCAGTTGTAGAAAAAACTAAGGGAATAGTGCTGGGGTTTTTCTGCAGTTTTTTTAAGGTGAGTCAGAAAGTCAGTGTTCAGAATATGAACTTATGGGTAGAATTTCCCTCTTCATGGACTGGGGGGCAGGAAGGTTTGGAGGCAATTGTAGGAGGCTGAGAAACAGAAGGTCAGAAGGTGGGATGGAAACAGGACCTTAACTGGTAAAGAGCAAGGGAAAAGAAAGGGCTGGTCCAAATGCCTGCAGCACCAATGTCCCCAAAAAAGGTTTTTTTCAGAATTGCTAAATAATTGCTTTATGATTTACTGAGCAAGTGCACCGCTTTCTATGAAATGATATTATTAGTACTCAGTTTGCTTCCTGGCTGTTTCTCTTTTAAAGAAACAACCTATTGTGCTGTTTTTAATTGTGATACCCAAACCACATCCTGCGAAGAAAATGTGTTTCCAAAATGCATATGCAAAAGTGATTTCTCAAAGACAGAATGGGATGATCGTTCTTGTTCAGGTAAGAACCTTGCTATTTTATCTGTCCCTGAAAGGCTGACCTGGTTATTCCCTGTCTCAGTCCCTTTTTGAAAAAGGCGGTCTGCAAATGTGCCGATCTCTAAAAATCAGGGAATGTGTGTCTTATTAAGAAAGCCATAGAAACTCATTCTCACGTTTCACTTTAAACACATCCCTAATTCTATTCCAGTAGAACAAACTACTAAAGCCTGAGAAAATTATCACTGAAACCAGTGAGTGATCAACTCTTTAAATGCATTGTTAAACTCTTGGTAAGAAGTGAAACCTAAATAGGTAAAGGATGGAACAAATTGACTCCTATATTCACAGCCTTCTCTGCTAGGACATATTTTGGGAATAAATTCTACATGCTACCTGGAGGCAGCTATGGGGATGCTGACAGAACTGGAAGTCTCACGATGCACTACAACGATCTGTTAGAGCTCTGGCCCTTGTTGGTAGTTCTAGGATTGCATTACCTGTGTTTAGACTGGTTTTTGTGGGAAGAATGGTTTACGTGATTTTTAGGAACTGTTAGTTGTTGGGGTTTTATTTGCTTGTTGCTTTTGAATCTCTTAATGAGTACTCTATTTATGTTTTTAGCTATACTCCACAGCCCTGAGATGTACCTTATTTTCTTCTTATGAAAACTAAAATTTTCACACCACAGAAAAAAAGTCTAAGATATGAGATTTTAAGAAAAACAACAAATATTGCACACACTCATGATAAGATCATGAAAGCTGGCTACAATAAAGGCCAGTGAGATGTGATCCAGTGTAGGCTTCTGTGGCCCCTAACCTGTCTAATCTGATCCAGTTTTAGATCAGTGGCAATACAAATCATCTGCTGTGAGATCAAACTGCAGGTCATTGCTTGCCTATGTAAGATGCAGCCTAGCCAGATTTCCATTCTGATGAAGCTGGATGGTTTAAACAAAGACCGTTTACTTTTAATTTTGTGATTTTGTATTTCAGTTTCTGTTCTACATAGGTATAGCCCTAAAAAAAGCCATTCTGGTGCTTTGAAGCACAATAAAGTTGTGTGTATTTACAGTGCAATAAAAAAAAAAAGAGGGGGCGGAATTTTCTCCAATGCTGATCTTTTTGGGGCTATCTTCAATTCACTCCGTATTTTTTCCCTCTGAAAAATACAGATTGCAATAAAAACTGTTCTGCAGAAGAAAACAAGTACTGTGCAAAAGAAAAAGGGACTCCAACATGCAAATGCATGCCTAACTTTGAAAATAAGAATGATAAATGTGTGTCGTGAGTACTCAGCTTTTTCTTGTGTTCCTGTATTCTAGGCAAAGATAGGGGAGAAGAACATCTAACACAGGGTCACCCTCAATCTAGAACAGCCTGCAGCTATGTGAATCAGAGAGGTGCCTAAGGTGGCTAGCAGGCGGACAAATTCCCATGGTGTCACAAGTTATGGCATTTTAACTGCTTGGCATTAGCCATTGGTGTGCACTCATAATACCTCAGAGGAAAGTCAAGGAGATCCAAGATCATCTGTGAGTCAGTGGAGAGGATAAACTACTTCACGCTTATTTTGTGGGTTGCCCACATAAACATAAACTATTTCCTCAGAGTAATTGAGCCATGGGAACTGGTATGCTGAAGCGTTTAGTATGCAACAGGTGTTAGAGCAAGACTTGCCTCAAATCCCTGAAAAGTTTCCACTGATATCAGCTGGGGACTCTGTTTCCTGATAACTTTCAGACCTATGTTATTTTGTCTTGGTTTTCCCTCTGCGGGTATTTCTGTCAGCTCAGGATCAGAACAGAGCCGTGGTGTTTGCTGGTGAAGCTGAGTTGGTGACTGGTTGTGCTCTGCTGCCATGGATAAACAGAGGGACCTTACTCCCCATATCCATTAATTCAGCTCTTTTTGTAGTTATTGCTGCTACACACTGAACACTTTTTACTGTAAAGTCAAAATATTTTAAATATAAAAAACTAGTATGGGAGGAAGATAAAGAGCTGCCAGTCATTACAGACCTTATATTGAGGCTTTTGATAAAGACAGTGGGTAGCAATTCCAACTGGCTCAGAGGTGTAGGGCTTAGTTCTTTGGAGAGATTAGGCCCTTTTAACATTTTTCAGGCTGAGAATCTGAAACTTTGAGTGCCCAGCTCACCAATCATTCTAAAAATCTCAGATTGTTTTACTCTAACAATGAAACTAAACAATTCAATATTAAGATAGCATTAAAGAGGAAACCTGTAATGAACGCACCTTGCAGAGAAATTGCTGATAAAAGGTGGAAATATACTATTGTTTTGTGATCATCTGCTTAATGACATGATCTTTCTTTTCTTTCTTTCCCCTTTTTTCTCTCATGTAGTTGTCCAGTGGGCTACTCTGGAGAGAACTGCAAGAACAGTAAGTACAAGAATTTCTGATTTTTAATTACAGCATGGAAAAATACCCAGTAATGTTTAATCTGGCTGAGAGAAAAAAAAAAACCCAAGTAGAAGCCTTTAGGGGTGCCATCATCCTGTATAGATAGCAGGATGTTAGAAATGTTAGAAAAAAATGAGAGAAATTCCACTGTCGTCTGGAAGGAAAAATCCTTCTTGAAGCTCACGTTCAGACAGACAGTAGCCTTTCCTCTAATGACCTTTACATTAAGGCCAGTAGTTTTTAGTCAAACACAGGCTATTTGATAGAAAAACATTTAGTCCTCATCTAAAGACATGCAATGCTGGACTCAGCACCACTAATGGATTAGTTTCTCCTGTAATTAATCACTCCCTCTATTAAAACATCAGTGGATTACTCTTATTTGAAATGTTTCTGCTTTAATATCCAACCACTGGTTCTTGTTTGTGCTTTACCTTGCAAGCAAGCATTGCGTAGTATCTACTGTTCTATACTGGTGAAGAGATGATAGCCCCAACTGTGCTATCCCATAATTGTAATCATCTGGACAAGCTAACCAGACGGGCCTTCCAAAGCTTTTTCCCTTTTCTGAGTCAGTTTTGCAGCTGTTCGCTGCACCTTCTCCAGTTTCCGCCATCGCATTGATTAGGAGAGGACATTCTTCATACCTTCTAGTGTTTGCATGTGCCTAAACTCAGAACATCTAATACAGTCAAAGGCAGGTTGAAAAATGAACAGTTATGGTTCTTCACTTCTCAGAACTCTTTTAGCTTTATTTGAGGAAAAGGTATGTCCTCATGTGGCCCTTTGGAGTCTCACACTGCTGCATTCTTAAACTTATGCGTGATTAACATGCCTGTGTCTGCAGCTGTGAGATCTTCAAGTGTTTTCTCCTGGTTTTGCCTAAAAGTTTTGGAGGTTGGCTAACGGTAGTTGTAGTGCAGCACAGAGAATCTTGCCGGGTGTAAATGTTTGGCAGGAAGGATATTTTTCATCACATGGAACATATTTTTCTAGAGAAAGTTTTGGGAATTTTAAGGCCTTTTTCATAAAGCAAATGAAAATGCTAAATCAGCACAAAATCAACACATTGTGAATCTAAACACGAATTTGGGACCTGCTAATAATAACACCATTAATAGCCTCATCTTCTCCATATGGCACTTGGTGGGTACTGATGTAAAAAGTTTGCTGAGCAATAACCAAGGATACTTTACACGTGTTTGGCATAATGTTCTTTTGAGAAATCATATTTCCTGTTGTCTCGCTGTATGCTCCTGTGATTAAATGTGCTGGATTGTTCTGCTGGTAATGGCACAGTTGGTGGTTTCATGTTGTGTGTCTCCAGTATAGGCATTCAGTATACTAAATGGCAGACTCATAAATCCAGACTGGAATCTTCAAGTAGGTACCACCAGTAAGGTTGGCTAGCTCAAGAGACTCTTACTCTTCACACGCTTACCTTGAAATTATGCCCTGCAGGACACAATTCTACTTTTTTTTTTTTCCTTACCATGGCTATGCAGAGCTAAGACTAGGTTTTAGTAGCAATTCCGTTCACAGTTGAAGGAAGATATACAGAATCCAGGTCTTCCTCCCTTAGTCATTCTGGTTCTGCAGCAAGATCAGTGAAAATTAATTTTCCTTGCCAAACATTTATTCAGATAGGGGATATTTATGCAGTGTTCATAGTGCCATATAATTGACATCTCAAATCAGTGTGCCTTATGTGCCTAGAGCATGGGTAGAGCCTATCTGACACCTAACTACATATTTTAGCAGCAATACTAGTTTAAGCAACTCCTATGCCCTCCCAGTCGTTCCTGTCCCTCAGCTAACTGGAACAACTGTGTGAAGCCATTCAGTGCATGGGATTAGGAACCTGAGCTGGGATCAAAATAGCCATCCAGAAGACACGGTCTTTAATGCAGATCAGTTCCTCCATTTACACCTTTCAGTGTCCGCAGATAGTTGTACTGAGACAGCACCAAAAGCCTGGGAATGAATAACATCTTTCTTTCTGTTTTTTAGGCTTTCTTTTCTTTTCTTTTCTTTTCTTTTCTTTTCTTTTCTTTTCTTTTCTTTTCTTTTCTTTTCTTTTCTTTTCTTTTCTTTTCTTTTCTTTTCTTTTCTTTTCTTTTCTTTTCTTTTCTTTTCTTTTCTTTTCTTTTCTTCTTTTCTTTTCTTTTCTTTTCTTTTCTTTTCTTTTCTTTTCTTTTCTTTTCTTTTCTTTTCTTTTCTTTTCTTTTCTTTTCTTTTCTTTTCTTTTCTTTTCTTTTCTTTTCTTTTCTTCTCTTCTCTTTTCTTCTCTTCTCTTTTCTTTTCTCTTTTCTTTCTTTTCTTTCTTTCTTTCTTTCTTTCTTTCTTTCTTTCTTTCTTTCTTTCTTTCTTTCTTTCTTTCTCTCTTTCTTTCTTTCTTTCTTTTTCTTTCTTTCTTTCTTTCTTTCTTTCTTTCTTTGTCTCTCGCTTGCTTGCTTGCTTGCTTGCTTCCTTCCTTCCTTCCTTCCTTCCTTTCTTCCTTCCTTCCTTCCTTTCTTTCTGTCTGTCTGTCTCAAGAGACAGGACTTGGTTTGCAATATTTACCATGAGTTTTCAATTGCTGTTTCTTGTTTGTTTGTTTGTTTGTTTGTTTTTCCAGATAGTGAACTCATCCTTATAATAGTGGGTACAGTGTTTGGAGCAATTATCCTGAGTTTAGTGATAGCAGTCTCTATTGTTTCAGTAAGGTAAGATTATTTCTGACAATTGAATAGAAGCTGCATTGCTGCATGTTCCTAGAGAACTAAGCAGAAATTTAGAGAGGGGTAGGGCTGTGAATGTGGTTGCATGCCTAGTTGGGCAGACAAGTTCATTTAAGTCACGTAGCCATTAGAATTTGGTTTTGCCTGTGTGCTCTCCCCAGAAGTATTTATTCTCTTGCTATGAATCTGGGCATGAAAGCTTCAGCCAAGTCTTTCAAAATACACACCTGACCCATTAATCCTACTCCTGCCCTAGCCAGTACTGATATGGCATCTGGATCAGGCTGAAGAAGGATGCTGATACCAGAAGACTGTGTGGCCCAAATTCAGACCCTCTGCAACTTTCCCTGCTAGCACTTCAGCTCAAGGCCTGGCATGCCCCTTTCAGCTCAATACAGGTGCCATTTCCAGCCAAGTATCTCTTTAAAGCTTACTATTCCTGGTGTACTGGCAAATTCCCAATTGCAGTGGCACCTCCTCACTTCTCTCCATACAATAAATATAGAAACACTCAAGCAGCTCCTCTGCCTTTGCTCCCAGTGCAGCCCAGGTAAAGATGCCTACAAGACCACGCATAGCAAGCACAGCTTGCCAGCAGGTGCACAAGCTGGTGCCGAGTGTGTGTGCGATGTATGGACTTGTGATCACAAGCAATTCAAATGCATCGTTTGAGTGTCCAGCTTTGGCTGCAGGCACGAGGGCAACTTTTCTTAACTGGGCCTAATTAATGCCTCATTTCTTCCTCTGAATAGTCAGTTAGAGCTAGTGGTGGTCAAGGAAACTCCTTCACTCTAGGAACTAGTTGAAAGAGGCCAAAGTCCCCCTTTGTCTCTCCTGGCAGCTTAGCCTCATCTATGATAAGTGATGCCAAACTTTGCACTCTGTCATTGATAACAAGGGTTTTGCAATAGGTATGCTAGAAAAATCTGTTGCATGTTTCAGAACAGGACTGAGCATTCAAAATAAGGTGGGAGTGGACAAAATAAAATAAGGTGGGAGTGGACAATTCAGTAAGTTGGACTTACTCAATAAGTAAGGCACACTAAAAGGTCTTTTAAAACTCCTTTGTTCTTTCATTTCCTCTGAAGAGCCAAACACAAACAACATCCAGAGAAGAAGAGCCTGATAAAGTCAGGATATCCCAACCCAGATACCTCTGATGATAGAGAGACCGTGAAGTTCCCCAGAGTCCGGACCACTTCCGGCCATGCGAACCCTGGATATCAGCCAAACAACCCATATGAGATGTGTTCCTCAAATAAAGGTCGTTTTCCGAAGAGCAGTTATGATGATTTGGTAAGTGTTTCACACAGGCCTACGGGAATTGTGTTTCTGAACTGTAGCATTGTGGGCTACAGACATTGTTGGAACCTAAACTCCACTCTGTCCATCCTCCCTTGATCTAGAAGGCCAAATGGTATAAAGGCAACCAAACAACTGTAGCTGCAGCTGAAAACATTTCCCTAATACAGAGATCAACACTCATCTTATGAAGAACTTTTTAAAGCCCCAGTAGTCATCCTTGAGTCACCAGAGGGAAACGTGAAAAGCAAGGGTCAAAGCAACAGTTTGGCTGCCCAGTGGTCTGCTGTGTCATAGGACATTTGTCTGCATTGACCAAACACATCCTTCAGCATAGGCACGCATGCAAGCACCGCAGGCTGTTACAACCTGTGCTTCTTTTAAGCCAGCTGTAGTGTCAATAGGTGCTGCAGTGGCACTTCCCAGATGCAGCTTCATCAAGATTCACAGTCAGCTTAAGCTGGAACAGCTGCCCAGAGGGTCGGTGTCCTCCCACCCGCTCTGCCACTGTCTAGAGGCAAGAGCCTCTGCAGGTGCTGCAGCATTGCAAAGGGGTAAAGTGTAAAGTGCCATGAAAAAGCTAGCACAGCTTTTGCATTGATATAGCCCAGAGAAGCCTGTTCACCAGAAGCATGTCATTAGCTGGAAGGCGTGTTTTGAAAAAACTGCCTGTTTTATCCTTGAACTCTGCAAGGGAGCTGCGGAGGGAGCAGGGGCTTGAGAAGTGCTACACTGTGATATGATTGATTTGCTGGGTTCTGCATACTTCCAGTAAATGGGAAGCACATTGTCCATTCAAAACTCATTTACATGACATTTTAGCTTCACCTCTGTGGTGCAAGAAACTACCCCTGTTTAGTGAAGAAAATCTGTTTAATTGTAATACACTTATGTGTTTTGCAGAATTGAGGCCTAAACCATGATAGAAGCAACACAGAAACCTGAGGTTTAAAAACCAAAAAACCATGCTTTTAAAAAGCTGCCAATTAAGAGAAGAAAAACTGTTAGTTGGTTGATTGATCAGATTCACATCGATTTTGGCATTTCTCACTTTCCGAAGATGTCAACTTTTCACTGATTAAAATCTTCCTGTAAAATACATTTGTTTTTCCTTGAGGGTTGGTGTGTCACTTACAGAGAGGGCTACCATGCGCTGAACTATTCTGAGAAAGGAGCTTTCTGACCCAGAGCTACTCTTTATTTCTTTTCTTGTCCAAATTCTCTGTAGTATGAAATATCACAGGAGCCTGAGGGCTTTAGGATGCAGAGCAAATACTAAGCGACCAGAGCGGTAGGAGGATGGACGACCACCACGACAATGGGTCAGACCAAAGAGTTTCACAGCCTCTCACCAATGCAGTTACTTCAGCAGAAGAGACAACAAAGTCCATAACCCCAGATTCTCTGAAGATTTTCTGAAGGAAGACCCCTGCTTGAAAAAGATCATGGACAACTCTCTGAAATAAGGGAAAAATGAAGCAGAGAGTAGGGAGAAGAAGAGGACTTTTAAAAGAACTAACAGGCTCCAATTCTTTCAGGAGGCCAGTATATTGGCAAGAGACTGAGTGTAGACAAGATACCAGGATTTTAACCCTGCTGTTTTTCAGTTCTTCTGGAAGATGGTCCAGGCAATATGTGTGTTGCTGAAAAATGGCAGCACCCAGAGCTTTGCCTGTTATTGCGCTCACTCCATTTCAGCTACCGGCAGCCTGCCTGGCTTTGGGCAGATCAAAGTGAGATCAAAACTGTTCTTCATGAGAACCTAACCTGCTTCTCTTTACTGTACCACATACAGTCTTTTTCCCCTCCTCAACCCCCCAATATTTCCTATCTGAAAGCATTCAGTTCAGATCTCTGCTGACATGCATTGTGCGAGACAATGGTACTTGTCTGACCTTTTATGCAGCCTTCCTTCCCAATACAATGACAAGAAACAATATCTTCAAACAAACACTATTGTTCTCTATCTTGCACAACTATGATCATTTTACATTCTCAGCTCCTATGGAAAGTGTTAGCACTTTTTTTTCTCTTGCACTCTTTACATTTTGATTGAACCATCTTAAGCCTTTTTATTTTTCATTTCTTACCTATACTCAATAAATCAGTCTGTAAAAGAATCCACATTTTACTGTATTTTAGTGGGTGTGCATTATCTATTGACTAGCATTAACATTTCCTTATATATAAAATATATATATATGCACAAATATGTACATATATTTATAGATTAAGTTAATTTAAAGCATCATTTAATTCCATGTTATATTTTGTGTTTTGGTTTTTATATATGCAGATTAACTTTTCCTATTAAACATTACTGTTTCTTAGTACCAAGGCTTTCTTATATTGCTGCCCAGTGGTGTAAGTGGTTTTTTTACAACTCCAGAGACTATTTTATGTTAAAATTTGCGCAGAGTTTAGATGCAAATGTGCACAGACTGGTTACATCAGCACCCAGCTTTCACTCGGAGGTTCCGATCAGAAATATTATTAAATCTTAATGAAGCTAAAATATTTATTGTTGTAGGGCTGGCACCAATTTTCTGTGATCACTTTCGATGGGAATTGTGTAGTTAATGCAGCTGGGTCTCCTTTGAAAATGCCGGAAAAGTTTCTCTCTGTGATGGCAGCTTTGTGCATATCAGTCTGTTAATATCACACAGCTAAAGAAAGAAGCATCTTCCAACTTAAATGACAAGTTTAGGGGCCGGTGGTAGAGAACACTGTATGTGGCTGTAGAGGTTACCAGGATGTGCACGCGGACAGGTTGTTCCAGTGCTCTCGGTGATCAAAACCAGCTCCCACTCGCCAGTTATGCGGTTGAAAACTGGGAACTAAACAGTCCTGAGCTTTCATGTGGCTTCTCTAGCAAAAGATGGACCCTGCTTTCTCTGAACCACCTGCAATGAGGAGTTCAGAGAAGTAGCCTGGTGAGAAAAAGTGCAAGTTTCTCTCTGTTGTTTTCCTGGGTTTTCACTGTTAACTGGCAGAATTTCTTCCAATTGACTCCTGTCACCTTTGCTGCTGTCACCTGGCTGCACAGTGCCTGCCGTTGGCAGGTGTCCATAGAAGACCAGGTTCTGGTGGCCTTAGCCACCCTCCACTGGCTGTGTGCATCTCAACATGCACAAGGCGACCTTCACTCCATATGAGCAGGGCTAGCTGGATTTAGCTAGTCATGATACCTTATTCAAAGGATGGTAGAGATTTGGTCTTATTTTCTTGACTTTTCCTCTGAGAGTACTCACCTGTGAGGAGTGAAGCAAGGCATGGTGGCTACCCTTAGCACAAGAGGCAGAGAGGCCCCGTCCTTCCTCACGCTTGGAAAGCCCTACAAGGGAGACCAGCTCCCTTCCACAAGTGTCATTAATGTATGGCCCCCCGTACCTGCTACCCCCTTCTTCTTCTTTGAGCCCTGTGTGTCCCCACCATTCCCCAGGTGGAGAAGGTGCTCCCTGCTTCTAATCCCTCTGCTAAGCCCTTTCCCTTTCTCCTTTTTCCCCATTTTTCAGCAGCAGGAAAAGGTTCTGCTGCCAGCAGAACACTCCAGGGAGTTTGCACTGGGTGAGGCACTGAAAAACGGGTGGGATACAGGCAGAACAGATGGCAAAAAGCCATGAAGCTCAGTGTAGACTTCTACTTTGTTCAGCTGGCTGGTTTTGCTTCGATACCCACTCCTCCCCTTCTTTGTATGGCAGACCGAAACTTGGGATTACGTGGAGTCTAATAAAAAGATTTCTCTATATCAAGAGTAACAGCCCATGCATCATGGTCTTTCACTGAGGTAAATTGCCTAGTTCCATCAGCTTACTGCAGAGGATCCTTAAAATACATGTAACAGGAGCCTGCTAAGGAGGCACATGAAAGGGCTTTTAAGTGTTATCTCTTATTCTTTCCCAACACAATAGGGGTTGGAAATGCAGCTGAAAGCTCAACGATAAACGAAACTTTAATGCAGTAAAACTTTATTGAAGGTGGGATATCTAGACTTTTGCTGTCATTGATAATAAAAGCCGCAAAAGTAGTCAGGTGTTTGCGTCATTTAACTGCAGAGGAATTTTCATTGCTCTAGTTCAAAGCTAATTTCTGCAGCTGCAACCAGTTCTCATTTAGTCTGTGCTGGGGAGGGGCTATCAGATACTACTGTAAGCCTACTACTCTTTAGCATTTCAAAGGCTGCTACAGCTATTTTATCTGGACTGAAATTCTGTACTGAAAGGGCAAACTCTCAGATATTTCACTTCTGTTTGGCTATTAGCAACATGTGATTCTGTTGGGAAATGTGATCACGAAAAATAGCTCTTTGTGGTGTTTTATGACTGCTGCTGCTTGGCTCATGCTTTGTTTCAGCTGCCCATCCTTCAAAATCCAACTGGGCATGGGAAACAGAGCTGAGTGCGACCCTCACCCATCAATGTGAGAGGGGAGGTGCCTGCAGGCTGGGTGAGAGGCTTCAGAGAACAGCCACAACTCATTTTGCGTCCTGCGATCTCCCGTCCATGCACTCCCCCGAGGTACAGGGCGTCCTGCTGGCACGTGACCCACAGAGGAGGTTGGAAGATGGTGCCACTCAAGTCCGCCACCTACTTTTGTCCTGACCGAAAATGACACTAGACAGATTGCTTGGCACATCTGCACAGGGTGTGCTAAAAAACACTAAATGAGTCAGGGACAGAGGTTTGCATGGTTATAACACATACTTGTATGGGGGTATTGGGATCACTTAAGTCACATGGCATTCTTCATTTATCTGGATACACCTGAGCATATTCAAGCAACGCAGGGTGGTAGGGGAGAGGTGCGGTGCCGTGGATGGCTGTGGGGTAAGAGCCTGGGTCTAGGCAGCTGCCTTAGAGGAGCTGTCACACAGTAACGTGATGGGACAGTGGGGTAAGGATGGGCTTAATCAGGCCTGACAGGTCTCGTGCTGTTCACACTGCTTATGCCTGAAACCAGCCTCGAAAATGAGACATAAAACCTTGCATCCAAACACTCCCCAGCAAAGCCCAGCATCCAAGCTTGCATGTGAAAGGCAGCACCTTTCAGGCCTGAAAGCAGAAAGCATTTTGCATTTTTCTGGTTACCTGCTGGTGAAAACCACTCCTTGTTTCCTTTATGAGACTGTTTTTACATACCTCCTGCATGCGATGTGCCAGGCTGAAGGCATAAACAAGTAAGAGCGAGCAATGAAGGTAACACACCGTTGCAGACCTGAGGGCTTGACTTTTCACTTCTTGTGTACTTCCTTTGACTTTAATGGCTTGTTGTTTCCAAGGTGAATGATAGCACTCCTTCCAACAGGAGGAACAGGGGTAAGGGAAAAGGAGCCTCTCCTCCAGCAAGAAGTGCTCCCCTCCTCGCTAGCAACAGCTTCCCCAACAGAAACCCCCGGTACGGAGAACTTTTAGGGAAACTCAGGTGAGGGCTGAAGCGATTCAGGCAGAACATCCCGGTGAACATCACTGTCCCCAGCTGGTTTTGGGGAGACCACCTCGGCTTCATCCCAGGCTCAGGAGGGTGACTGGACCCTGGCACAACCCAGGGACAGAGGATCCTGCTTGAAATCTGGGATTCATTAGCCCAGGGCCACAAACCACAGAAAGACAAGCAAGGCAAGCCTAGCACTGCCTCATCCATCTGCCACTCCTGTGAGAGGAGGACTGTCATTTGTCAAGTTTGGCAACTGCAAAGTCATCAATTGCTATTTTTTCCCAGTTTCCCACCCTTCACCTTTTTTTTTTTTTAGCCCAGTAATGCTCCCTGTTTCAAAGCCTTGTGTCTGGTGTTTGCAGATGGAGCAGCTTTGCTTATTAAGTGTTCCCAGGAGGATTAAATTGACTTTTCCCAGGTTTTGGGGCGTGAGCTGAAGATACTGATTTTTGCAGCAACTAGTCAAAAAAATCCCCAAACCCAACCCTAAAAGTCCGAAGCGGTCTAAGAACAGGGAAACCCATAAAACATGTCAGGTCACAATTAAACAGGAAATAAATAGGGCTAAAAATACGAATCTGTAAATTGCCTTGCAAAGGATGCTCTAACTGCTGATAAAAGGCTCTTTAAATATATCAAAGCCGCAAAGGCAGCTAGGAAATCGGTGGGAATGCTGATGACAAGGGTATAAAAGGGGCAGATGGGGATGATGAAGATGTAGCAGAGAAGTTCAGTGATTTCTTTGTGGCTGTTTTTACAGCTGAAGCTGTTGGGGAGCTTCCCACATCTGTCACACTCTGCAGTGGATCAGCCGGAGGAGCCAGAGCAATCAGAAGTAAAAAGGTAACACGGAGTAAAGAGGTAGCAGGAGTAAAGGAAAGTAAGTGAAGCAACTAGGTAACAGGAGGTATAAGGTCAAATACATAAAGCGGTTGTTAATAAGTGACCAGGGCCAGGCAGTGCTGACCCAGGGGACCCAAAGGAACGGCGCAGCCCAGCGGTATGGGGGGCCGCGGTACCCAGCTGTGTTCCCAGGCACAGCCAGCCCATCACACCCTAGAGATTCACTGGGACGTGCTGAGCCATCACTGATGGGTCTCTGAAGCCATTGACTCGGGGTGGCAGCCAAACACCCACCAGAATTTGCTGGTATGCAAAGCTAAAGGAGGTCAGCGTAAAGCAGACAGAAAAAAATACTTCACAGGCACAGGTGGTGAATTTGCTGCCACAGGGGGTTGTGGACGCTGTATCTGCACGTTCAAAAAGAGATTAGGCAAATTCAAGGATGCAAAATCATGACAGAGATGTACCCTCTAACAAGAGGATGAGAAAGTGGGGGTGCTGGAGGAAGGAGCTGTAAAAGAAGCCGGGCCCCCAAGCCAGGCCTGGGCCAGGGGGACATTTCTCACCTTCTGAACTCATTGACCTGCTTTATTGAAAGGCAGCAGGGGCTGAAAGGTGATGCCTGGGGTGTGCGTACATAGCATGTCTTGTACGCCCTAATTATGACTAGGCTGTTCATAAACCGTGGAGAGGCAGGGTAAGGTGCTGTACACGGGGGTCTTTACTGTTTATGTAAAAACAGCCTCATAAAAGAAACAAGGGAAAATTTTTGCAAGCAGATAACTCAAAAAATGCAAAATGCTTCCTGCTTTCGATCCCGAAAGGTGCTGCCTTTCACACGCAAGCTCCAAAGAGCAACCTCTGGAGAGCAAAATCTATTCCTCTCCTCTCCACGAAAAGCAAACCAAGACCAACAGCTCCCACCCTCCCTCTCCTGGTGGAAGCAAAACAGCTTGCGAAGGAGCTGTGCCTCACCTGCTTCTCTCTGTCCGCAAACCCTGGGCAGTGTCCCCCATGGCACCCACCAAGGTGGGCGACATCGAGGGGAACGGAGATAAAATATCTGCCCAGCTGCTGGCCCAAACACAGCAGAGATTTCCCCAAGGGAGCTGGGAGACTTGCAGGGCCAGATAAGGTGGAAAAGAGAAAATAGGGCACTGAGAGGAGTAAGAAATTTTGCCCAGGACTCCAGAGAGGGCTGTGGAGGGACCAACATTGCTTTTGGTGGGCATCTATGGCAACCGAGCATTTTCTTCCTTTTTTTGCCTGTTCTGAAACACTAATACCTCTGGTAGCACCCCGAGGGACCTTTGTCCCAGCTGGTTTCCCAGTTTGGTCATTGCTTTGGCAGTCAGTTTTCCAAAGTGACATAAACAGCTTCCCAGAATAATGTCCATCACGTCTCGGTGGGGTGGGGAGGGCAAGGAAAGCTCTCAGCTCTCCTGAGATGGCTCCCCTAGACCCTCTCCAGTGTCATTGCTGCCTGCCCCGTGCTCGCTGACGTGAGTCTGGTTAAACATTAGGGAATCTCTGCCTCTCCTTTAGTCATGGATATCCGGCTGTAGCTGGGGAAAGAAAGTCTGCCACATAAATGAGACACTGGAAAAAAGGCTTTCTCTGCAGTCTTTTATCCATAGAGATCCCTTTATGGGGTAAATCAGCCAAAAATTTTAAAAAATGTTTCATATCTGGGACAGTCAATGAATTCAAGAGGTTATTATAGTGCTAAGGTACCTAATTCCCTCTCAAGTAGAGGAATGTTTAAATTGGTGGGAATCAGGGGTCAAGTCCAAGCAGGTATTTCAGTGCCTAACTTGTACCGACATTAATGGGAATAAGGGTCCCTGGGGAGGAATTGTGGACCTGGGCCTATATATCATTCTTATAAATGAAACAGGGCTTGTGTTGCAGTACGTTATTATTCTTTTCAAAGCAAGGTCTTTCCTTGTAGACTTTTCATCATTTCTCAACCGTTTTTTCCTTCCAAGGTTGGTGTGAACAGATTCTGCAGCAAGCTCATGCTGGGCAGAAACTGTTTGCCAGAAAAATAAGCAAAAAAACAGAGTCCAATGGTTTATTTCAGATAGTGATTAAACAGCCAAGTGTCAACTGAGATTTGGAAAAGCTGCATGGGGTATCGGGAGGCCCGAACTGCACAGATCCAGGGTGAATTTCTTGGAAAGCCGTTTGTACCTCTGGAGCACTCTGCTCGCCCAGGCACTTGGGACCTGGGCTTTTACTCCATTCACTAGGAACTTTGCCAGAGATTTGAGTGGAGCCGAGCCTAGCTGGCTCTACCTGCTGACATACTAAATCATATTTAACGATGCTTCGCCCACATGCACACATATGAAGGGAATCTCTCTGGGCTTTCCATTCCACTTGGGTTTTATGAGAAACCCTCTGCTAGATGCGCTCAGTAAATGCTCCTGGCTTTTGTGGCTCTCCCAGAGTACTAATCAAAATGGGTCCAGTTTATTTGGGGCAAGATGTGCAGGAAGAGAGAATATTTCTTAATACATCATGCAAGGCAGTAGGGATGGACCCTTCAGGCTATCAAACCCTCCTCCCACTCCCTCCTCTCTGCGACTTGGCAGAGTCCCTGGCCACAAGATGGAGCTGGCTCTTTGCAGTTGCAGGACAAGCCACACGGAAGGCAAAACCTTTTAATGAGCACATTTTAATTGGGGCTAACCATTAAGAGGGACCACAGGCAGGTTTCCAGTGAGCTGCTAATTTTTTTAACCCTCTCCTGTGTCACAGCCTTGTGCATCCCCATGCCCGCCCCTTTGATGGCATGCTCCTTAACTCCGGGGATCAGGGCATATTTTTCGGGGTGGCCCATGGCTGGAGACATCCATCACCCATTTCAGTTCAGCAATCAGTAAGCCCCTCCTGAAAACAGCCGCTCAGGCAGCCAAGTGTCCCCAAGCCTGCTCCAGGAGCTGTATGAAAACCAAAACTTGCCAGGTTTGGTCTGGCTCCATCGCTACTGTTTGAAGGACTCATGTTTATGCACCTTAAAGACACAAGGAAAATCTCCCCCGTGTACCTCCCTTGCTTTCCAGCCCAGCACCTTCAGGCATGGACTTGCATAGAGATTTATTCTGAACCCTGCCTTTTTTCATGCAGGAGAGGGACAAAACTTGGTAAGGAGACTTTAGGTGCCGTTTTCTGCTTCCCAGCATTATTGCAATGCTTCCCCTCAGCATTGCTGAGGGTCAGGAGTGGTAGCATTGCTCTTGAGTAGCTGAGAACAGAGGTTGGTCTTCAGATGGTAAAAATAGACATTTTTATACCTATTTTTGTAGCAGGCAGCAGCAACATGAGCAGCATCTTTAGCCGGAGGATAGCACATACTGTTTAAGAAAGGATGAAATTAATGATTGTCATTTTTTGGCATGCGATTGTTGCCTATTACTGACAAGGATTTGGTGTGAATTGGAATTTTTTTGTAGCTTCCACGGAAAAAGCAGGAGACAAACTTTTTCCATGGTTGTGAAAACCGCAGCAGCCGGGCCTGTGAGCTGGCTTGGGGGGGGGCAGGCAGCGTGGGGACAGCAAAGCCGCACGGTGCCCGCAGCATGTGTCTCTCTTCCCATTGCGGCGCAGCCAGGAGGACCCAGCAAACAGCACGGTGAGGAACTGGAAAGGAAGAGGAAGTGTTTTCCTAATACCAGCACTGTTTGTAACATGGTGGAGGTCCCCAAGGTTCAAACGAGTTTGCCTTTCATTTCATATGCCTAATCCTACGCCCCAGCTTGACCCTAGCTCCCCCCAAAACTCCTTTTTATTAAAACCACGAATCAGGATCATCATCTAGGTACCAGTTTTGCCCATTTTTCGTTGTATGGAGAGCTGCTTGGACCAAAGGACTGAGGGACATTCAGGACCTGCTGCGCGCCGGCGGTGCCCAAGGCCAGGCTGCATCTGGATTCCTCTTCCAGCCATCACAGGCTTCACTGTGACTTTGGGAAATGGGTAATCTTAGCTGTCTTAGCTGGTCTTTCTGGCACACTAGAGAGCTGTGCCTGAGATTCTATGGCTTCTGAATTGACTGCAGATATGGTGGTTGAATGAGTTATATCCGATAATGACGTTATAATGAGTTATATCCAGTCAGAAGACGTCTCTTCCAGCTGCAGCTGCTAGTAAGTAGCAACCCTAAACTTATGCCACAGAGTCTAGAAATGGGAGAAAGTCGGAGATGTCCCAGGATTTTACTGCAGGATCAAGGCAATAGTTTGTGAAACTATTGGTGGAGTGGAGGTGGAGTGCCGCCCTGAAACAGGCTGTGGCCATGGGCTGGGGCTCTGGGACCGGCATTTTACTCCGACTGGTGCAGAAAGAGGAGTCATCATTGAAAATCTAGAACCTCTCCAGTGCCATGGCAGACATCTAGACGTGACTCAGATGCTTTTATCCACCCTTCCTGCCACGAGGAAGATATGACAAAGAAAACCTATCTTTAAAACACCCAAAGTATCTCTGATAAAGCATTTTATTTGTTTTGACTGGTAATAAAAGAGTCAAAGAACTAACTTACAATTGCATGGTTTGCAAATGCATGCCTAGGTCAGATACACTGGGTTTATGTCCTGCTTTGACCATAGCTTTAAAATGCAAGTGATAAGAAAGCAAGCACAAAGATCAGGCCTTTCCAGCCTGGGGGCTTTCCTCTCTCTGTTCCATCAGAACTGTGCAATGATACTCAAAACCCAAGTTCAAGGGCCTCTGTGGTACCTGAATACTTGAAGGAACCTGAGGGATCTCAGTCCCATGGACTAAGTGATCCTCAAGAATGGCATTTTGTAGACAGGAGACATGATGGTCAAGAGAGAAAACACATGGGCAGTGGTGATGGTTGTTCCTGGAGATCAAGAGTGACTTTGTTGCAAGTCATCCTTTCACAATCCCCATGAGAGAGAGCCCTTCTTTGGGTTCTCATCCCAAAATCGTGGTGCTGCCTCAAACTCATCTTCTGCTGGTTTGTATGATCCCTTTGTCCTTAATAATCTTGTTAACACATGGACACTAAACCCTTTTTTTCTCAGTCCCTTGTTCAGCACAAGGGAATCCCAGGAGGAAGATGAAGGGCTTATCTGGTTTCGTACATGGAGGCAATCTTCTTTTCGGGCATCTGCTGTCACCCCGTCGCTGAATCTGGAAAAGCAGCCAGCACACAAAATCGGTCCAGCACCCTCATCATGGGTAAAGCAGGAAGGATTAATACAAACACCTCCTCTGGGGACCTCATTTCAGGCCACACATTGCCTCTTCTGATGCTTCATTTCTTGGTTTGCAGCTGACCTCAGGGACACAAGGCTGCCTGCTCGCTCTGGAGCTGAGCTGCCCACCCCGTGGTGGGTGCATTCCCCACGTGCAACCACGTTCAACCACCGCAAAGTCCCCCTCTTGAGGTTACAGCTGCTCGCTTGGTCTTTAGTGCAATTACATCCCCTTTTTTTGCTGCATGTGGGGGCAAGAGCACAGCGCTGGCTTCAGAGAAGGGTATTAACGTTGTTCTCATTGGGGAAGCCGCGGCACTTCCTCCCCTGCAGCGCTGCGGGGTCTTTCCCTGTAGAGCACTGGGCCCACACTGTGGTCTGTGGGTCAGCAGTGGTCTACTGGGATGAGATATACAGCCTGTGAATCTGCGGGACCTTCACAGGGGTTTGGCTTGAAAAATACGATGATAAGGGTACATGACTGATAGCAGATGTTGAGCACCGACAACAGCCCACGGCTCAAAAAATGTGTAGTAGCAGCTCCTGACCTCCCTTCTCTCAGGGGTTTCTTGTGGGGGCTGCGCAGCAAGGTCACACTGGGCACGGCAGGCACTGGGCACTCGTGGCGATGCTGCAGGCACCCATGGAAAGCGAGGGCAGGCACTCGACCTTGCCTGAACCCAGCTAAATATAACCGGTGACTGATGAGCTCCTACGCCTTGCCTGGCTCCGGTCCTGCAGCAATACATTCCTTCTGAAAGTCGTTCCCCTCTTCCTCAAATCCTCTTCTCTGCTACTCGAGATGCCACAGTCGAGTCTCACAAGGTGGTTTTCTTCCCTCTGAGTAGTTTCCTTCTCCCATGACCCTGCTTTTCCTTTCTCCCTCTTGCTCATTCACCACTTGCCCCTGTGCATCTGCTCCTTCTCCCCAGCGCTCCCCAGGCATGGATGGCAGGACACAGGGACAAGGGATGAGAGATGAGGGACGAGGGATGAGGGTCTCCCTGCTCCTATGACCAAGGTGATTAAAGCTCTCACACACAAGTGTATCTATGTATGTTTGTACATATGGTTGTGTCTCGGGGTGCTTGGGCATGGCCAGAAGATCTGAGATGGGACTTCTAGGTCTACATGAGGCTTCTCTGGGCACTAAGGCTCGCATCAGGCATTTTATCTCATGCAAACATAGGATCCGCATTTCATTTTCTTTCTCTTCACAGAAATACCAAAAATACTCCGCAGAGGAACAACCCACTTTGAAGTCCCCGCACACCACGTCTTGCATTTCCAGACCAGTCACAACGTGGCCAGTATTACTTTCATTATTAATAAAGGGTGACGGGATCCACCTTATCGGGCTCTTGCGATAAAAGGGATCTCGGATGCTGCCCCTTGCCCACGGACAGCTGACGGCTCGAGAGCAGCCTGGTCCACGCACCACGTTCCTACCACAGCAGATGTTTTGGTGAGGCATTCAATGATGTCTTTACACTGGTTACAAGCAACACCCTTGTGATGCTCCTACAGCCACACCAGGAATTACTCTGATTTAGCAGCACCAGGACAGTTAAAATCTTATAATTTTTGTATGCGGGTATTTCCTAAGACAACAAATAGTCACTTTAAACCCAAACCTGATGTGTCTCCCAGGGGTTTGGAGAGGCTGAAGAAATCAGCAAGGTTTATGAAAGCAGCATTGGAAATCAGTGCAAATAAGGGGAAATTCTGGCAGGTGGCATTACAGTTAATCACTTCTTTCTGAGAACAGCAATGCAACTTATTGGATTGAGGGTGTGTGTTTCAAGCAAAATCCAATGGTGAGATTTAGTAGACATTATAAGTGGCATGAAGGTCTGCAGGCCACGGGTAGTTAACTGTTACTATAAATGGCCTTTAAAATCAGTGATCAGCTCTACGGTTGATTTACGATTTCTTTTAAAAACAGAAGAAAACAGAAAGCTCCCCAGCAACCCAAACACAATCATAAATCTGCTGTTTCCTTTAGATCTGAAGTGTTGATGTCCCATTGCACTAGGGACAGGCGGTGGGTGTGTGGACAGTGCCAAAAAGCCGGCAGAGAGGGCAGCGCTGCCCGGATGCCCTTGCCTAGGGAGCCCTTTAGCAGATGGACGCAGTTTGTTTGCACAGAGAAAATCCCTGAAGCGGGAAAATGCCATGTAAGAGTGGGCGCTGACCCGTGGGGACAGCAGTGCAAGCCCTGCTGTCAGCCAGGAGGGGAGGGCGCACATTATTCGTGTGCCTTGGGGTACACGTATGCATGTGTGCCCGCGTGTGCATGTGTCTGTGCACGCTGTGCATGTCTGCCTGTAGGTACGTATCTGGGTGTGCTTGTGTACATGCACCTCTGTGCCTGCGCAAGTCATATACATGTGTGTGCATGTGTGCATGCAGCCGTGTGCAGGTATATGCAGGCATGTATGCATATGCAGGTGGGTGCATGCATGTGCGGGTATGCAATGTGCACGCGTGTACACGTGATGTGGACATGCACACGCGGGCGTGCACGTATGCATGCGTGCTCGTGTGTACGAATGTGTACGTGTGTGCAGACGCAATGTGTGTGTGTGTGTGTGCGCGCGCGTCCCTGTGCACACGCATCCCCACGTGCGCGTGGGCCAGGCCGTGCCCGCTCCGCGCCCGCGGGGGACGGGGTTACGCCTCACTGCGCGGCGCTGCGCGGCGGGGCGGGGAGGTGGCAGCGCACCCTCGGGAGCGGGACAGACACACAGACACGCACACCCGCCCCGTCCCGCCGCGGAGCGCGGAGCGGAGCGCGGCGCCCGCCGCCCCCGGGGCAGCTCCGCGGCGCCGCCCCCGCCTCCTCCTCCGCCGCCGCCGCCGCCGCCGCGGCTGCACAAAAGGCGGCGGGGAGGGCCCGGCCGGGAAGGGCTGCCCGGCCGCCCCGGCCGCCCGCACCATGCCCCGCCGAGGGGGGCTGCCGGCCCCCGCCGCCGCCCGCCGGCCCCCCCCGCTCCTCCTCCTGCGCCTCCTCCTCCTGGCCGCCCCGCTGCAGCCCGGCAGAGGTAAGGGCCGCTCCGCTCCCCGCCGCTCCGGGCCCTGCAAACGCCGCCCCGGAAGGCGGATTATCCCCCAAACCCGCTTCGGTGCACTTTTGTTACGATTTGTATTTTTCCCTCCTCTCTCCCCCCCTTTCCGGCTGCCTCAGCCCCGCTCCCGCCTCCCCGCCGGTGCCCTGCGCTGTATTTTGTGCGTGCGCCCGTTCCCCCTCCAGCCCCGGTGCCGGCGGGACGCGGCTCGCTGCCCCCGCTGCCGCCCTGCCCCGGGGGGCGGCCGGTGCCGGGGCTCTCTGCGCTTCCCCCTCCGGCCCCCGGGGCGTCCCCGAGCCGCGCCGGGGGTCTGCGCCCCGGGTCCCCCCCGCCCGCCGTGCCCCCGGTTGCGGGGCGGTGGGGACCCGCGCCTCGGCAGCGCCGTTGGGCACGGACCGCATCCTCGGGCTTTGCGGTGCGGGATTTTACACCTTCGCATTACAAAGCGTGGAACTGCTATATATACACCTCTCTCTCTGTAGATACAGGTTAATGCAACAGCTATAACCGCTTCTATTCAGGGAAAAGCACTTCCCTGGGATGTTTGTCTGAGCGGTGCGTATTAATTGATTGGATGAAGAACAGCAGCGTAAAGGCACAAGCGTCCGCTCTGCCAGCGTCCGATCTCCACGCTCTCACCTTATATCATTCCCCCGCGTAAGCTTTGTGCCCAGGGGGTGGTCCTTGTCCCCGGCGGGGATGCTCTCCTGGCTCCTGGACGCACTCGGGGACCGCAATGCAGTTTGTGACTCTGCCTCAGTAGTACTGGAAATGGGTTTTCTCTCCTCTCTCAGCACTCGGGGAAACTTTTTATATAAAGGGAGCCCACAAAGTGCCTGGGTCCACCGTTCTGGTACTTACTCTCAGCGCTTAATGTTTTAATGAGTTATCTTAACAAGAGGCTCATCTTAGAGTGCTGTGGCACGCAACTGCAAAAACTCTGAAGAGGTTTTATTAGCTTATTTATTTATTTATTTTGAGGGTCTGATCCTTAGAATCCATGGTTTGATAGTGCAGCAGACCATCTCAGGGAAGAGGCTGTTAGAATGCTTATTGTAAGCATAAATAAAATTATCTTTTTTCACTCTCAGCTGGATAAAGAATAAAGTACACCACTTCCCCCCCCCCAAGCAAGCCAGTACATTCATCATCTCAGTTTGAGGAGCTGCCCAAACTAGGATTTCTTGCAGAACAGGTTTAAAATGAGGTCTGGTTGCCTGGAGCATCTTTATGAGTAAATTGGTTGAGTACCTTTCATGAGAGTTTCCTATCTTGCTCTGCATCAGTAGTTTTATGTATTAAAATCTCAGCTGTCTAGTGGGATGCACTGTCTTCCTCTGCTTTTTTGGGCTCTTCTGTGGCTCAGCCCAAGGGAAGGATGTTGTTTGGAGATGCTCTTCATGCCTGCTGGACACTGCTCTGCAAAATAAAATAAGGTGCAGGGCTTAGGAGTCAGCGTGAAGGACCGTATGTGGGATGTGGAGCTCAGTGGTCCAGGAGGGGTGGATTATTTTCCTCCTGAGTAATCCCAACTAAATCCTGGATGGAATTTTCCCCATTATAAGAAGTTTAGTCAAAGTTTAGGAGTGGTTTCATTAAATATATCAGAATGAAGGAGCAGACTGAGTTTCTTCCAGTCTTACCTAGTGACTCACCCCAGCATCTGGAAGGATCTGTACTAGCATGAGCATCTTCAGGTCCTTCCTTTGCCCAATTCAGGAAAGACTGCGCTGAATCAAGCACAGTGAAGACTTGCATCTGGAAAACGCTGCGTGTTTTTACTGCAACTCAAAAAGCTCAGGTTTCAGTCCAAAATCAGAGGGCTTAACAAAGCTCCGTTTTCACAACAATGCTGGAAACGGTTTGGTTTTGCTCCAAAGTGGAAAGAAAAGCATACTTGGAAACTTCAAAAATTGCTACCAGGAGGAATGTCACCCTGAGGCCGGCCACGGAGCATGGACTGCTTTGGCCATGGCACCCAGTGGAAGTAGGACACCTTGGTTTTCATTCAGATATTGCCGTTACTAAGTAAACTCTCAAAAATCCAGCAGTCAGGAATGGAGGTAAATATTATCCTATTTCCGTGCAGATGGGCGAGTGAAGCCGTGGGAGAGCCAGGGCTGGGTAGCCAGGGTACAAACACAAGTGTTTGCTTTATAAAGCCCATTATTTTTGCTGTGTTACCCAGCGCACTGCCACCAGAGCAGCAGCTCTTCAGGAAAAGCTTCCAGCTGTGTTGTAGGGTTTGGAAATGCAAGTGTTAATCTCTGTGCAAATTATAACTCCGTCGAACAAGTTACATTTTACTTTATTTTTCATATATGTTTTGAGCTCTTGCAATGTTCAGGAGCTGGAGTATAACTTCTGAATGTGAACAAGGAATGAAACGCCTGGGTTGTGGTAACAGCCAGTGGAAAAAAAACCCTGAGAAGGCTCTTGTTCGGTATGAATGAGCCCAAGCAGCCTGTCTGAATGAGAGCCATAGAGAAAGTCTAGGGCTTTGCGCTCCCGGGTTAGAGTTAACCACCTTGCAGGCAGTAGAGACCCGTCAGTGCGGGGCTCTGACATGGTCATGCCTTGGCGATGACTGAGGATTACTGACAGGACCTACTTATCCTCTTTTTGCTTTTAGCCTAGGGCACGCTAAGTTCTCCTCCAGCTGTCCAGCTTGATTCACTGCTTCCTGCGCTCACAGCCCAGCCCCGCACGGGAGCGACCCAGGCAGCCACTGCTTTTCATTTTTTGGTGAAATATTCACACGGGATACAGCAAAACTCCCTTTTCCAAAGCTCTTGGGACAGAAAGTTCTTGGGACAGGGGAAAACTCCGTGTGGCTCTTCAGCAGCCATCAGCAAGTCTGCGCAATCTGCAGATTACACCCGGCAGCAGCGTGGTGCAGTGGTATCTGCAGATGCAACTGGCTGAAAATAGAGGCCTGACAATGCTTTTATTGACATTTGGGTTGGAAAAAATAGCAGACTCGGAGTTTGAGCCCGAGGCATTTCTTCTGGAGTGTGCAGCCTCTGTGCTGAGTCCTTGGTTGAAGGTTTGTTTAATCAGTTATTGACAGTAGAAGTTAATAGCTGCACCCGGGGGAGCTGGGGCATCGGTGGTATCGAAGGGCACATTCATAGCCACAGGCGTGCTTAAACAAGCTGCTGCATTCAAAACCGATACCACTGATGTTTGCTTCGGCTTAACTTGTGTGGTTCCACTTTATTTTTGAAGCTCAAAGCCCAAATCGTAGATCTTGCAAGCAAAACTCGCTCGGTACCCCTTGTGCTGCTGGACACCAGCGATCCAAGAGCAAAGAGCATTGCTGCTGCCCTGGTCACTGCTGCCTCGGTGGGCGCAGAGCCCCTGCCACCATCACGGGCAAAGAGAGCCCTCGGCCACGGCATGGTGTCTTGCGCCACGGCATGGTGTCTTGCACCCCGGCCAGCCTTGGACGTGCCCCAGTGCAAACACGCTGCCCAGCTTAACCTGGATATCCTGTGGAAATGACTCCTGTAATAAAAGTAATTTTCTGTAACATGAGTCCACTATGGAAGTCACCTGTGTGGAAGGGGGAGACAAGTATCTTCCAAGGCTGCTTTAAGATGAAAATTTTGGGGAGGGGCCTTCCATATATTCAGCTGGAAAAATTGAGATGTGCCTAGTTTGAGTTTAAAAGTCAGCATCCTGAGGGATTTTGGACAGACACCTCTGTATTTCAGGCTAATCGAACAGCTGTTGTGTTCTGTCCACAGTGATAAAAGTATTTCGTTAGGAAGATGAATAGATGAACTCTCTGATTAACCAGAAACCACTGAAAAAGAGGAAAGAAAAATCACCAGAGTTGTATTTTGGTGGTTCTCAGTCCCCCCCAAAACTGGTTTCTGTCCTTTTCGTTTTTCTTGGGGAAGGAAAAGAAAACGAGAGCTCCTTACAGGTGAAGAGGGGTTTATTCTTTCTCCAGCCTTTTAAGCTCCCAGGAGATTCTTTGCTCTTGAAACTGTTTGAACTTACAGTATGTTTAGCATTAAGAATATCTCAGAAGACCCCTGAGCACTGTTTTGGAGTGAAGTAACTGTGCAGCCCACCCTGCTCTCTGTCGTTCTCTCTTCTTGAAGGTCTCAATCTGTGCACGAGTGGAAGCGCCACGTCCTGCGAAGAGTGTCTTCTCATCCATCCCAAGTGTGCCTGGTGCTCCAAGGAGGTAGGTGGGCAGACTTCGTTTGTCTTGCATCCTTTTTGTAATGCAGAAAGGGAGCTATTCCCCCCGCCTTGCCTGTTCCTGACACCGTCCCGTGCCAGAAGGGGTGGGTGAGGGCAGCGGGGGCTCCCAGCCGAGCGTAGTTTGGGCGTATGCGACTCTCCAGCTCTTTGACACTGTAGGAAATGAGTCTTCGACCCCACTGGCCCCCACGCATCCTCAACAGAGCAGCACTGTTCCTTCAGTCCTTCTGTCCCTTCAATTACCTTCTTGTTTTCGGTGGGTGCAGGGTCCCTGCATGAGCTCTGTGTTGCAGGGAGCCTTGCTTGAAAGCTCTCTCCCTAAAAAGCCCCAAGCCCCTGGCTGGTGTCCTGCTACGTGTCCCTTGCTGCGTGGCCTGGCATTGCACAGGCTCTTTGTCTGTAACAAAGATGATTCTCTTCTCTGAATCTATTGTATCATTTTGGGAGCTGACCCATACTTCTGGCATCTGTGCCGTGCAGTGGCGATGAGTTACACAGCTTAACTGTGCGCTTCGGGGTGGAAATGCATTGTTATGTTGGTGCTGAAGCTGTTCACCTGTAATTTAATTGGGCCTCCTTGGTTTGTGAGAAATTGCAAATATCTTTGCCTGCTCCCTAAGGACTGCTCGTGAGTTTAGCGAGAGAGAGAGAGAGAGATACCTTATCAAATATACATCTTATCACGTAGACTTACGATTTCTAGAGAACAAGGTGTGTGAAAGACCTGATAATGTCCGATGCATATGTAGCTGTTGTCTGCTTAGTGCCTGCATTTGTCCTAAGTGTTTAAGAGAGAAATACGGATGCTTACAGATGCAGGGAAAGACCCTGCCTACTTGCAGGCACAGCTGCTGTGGGGCAGCAGCTTCTCACCCGCTTTGGGCTGTGAGAAACCCCAGAGCGGTGGATGATCTTGAACCTCTCGACGGGCATGTCCAGGAGTGATGCTCTCCTGTTCCCTGCTGACCCTTTTTCCTCTGGTACGGCCGTCCCTGTCCCGGTCCCGTTTTGGGGGAGGCAAGCTGTGGGGTTGAGCCCACACTTCACCTTCCAGATATAGCTAGTGATGCTGAGCTGAGGATGCAGGCGCTGCCTGCGTGCCCCTCTACTGCTCCCATTCCTCCTCCTGCCAGCCCTGCCTGGGGCGGCTGCAGCCCCTCGGGGCAGGGGATGGGGCGAGGGGGGCTCCTGAGCCCCACGGTTTGTCTGGGTCTCGGGAGGTACCCCGGCCTCTAGCTCTCCAGGTCTATTTTACTGGGTTTTCACTTACTTGTAGGCACAGTCACAGCTCTCCAAGGAAAACCTCCTAACGCTACTAACACCATGCTTCCTGACAGCGTAATAGCTTTCATGGGTTTTTTCCAGCAAGGCAAATGGTGTGCAGAAGGGAAAGGGTAAAGCAATAGATCCCGCTTCTGAGACATCTTGTAAACAGCTGTAAGAGCTTCTCTTCCAGCCAGCTAATCTGTGGTGGTGAGATTGGATCCATGAATGCTGGCTATTAAGCTATGGGTACCCAATAGCTTGCTTTTTTTGCCGTTTTTTTTTTTCTTCTTGGCATCAGAAGACAACTTTTCACAAAATGCTGCCAGTGGAAATGTTTATCTGGGGTCGCTGTGACCACTAATTGTATGGCAGCCCATGGGACTGGCAGCCTGACTCTTATCTTGCAAACAGGAGAGTTACCAAAAAAAATATTCCTAAATGGAATGGGGGGGCCAAGAAGGAAGACGGGTGTTTACAGGGAAGTGCGGTAATACTTCCTGACCTTTAGCCTGCAGCAGCTATTTAAAAATACATTTCAAGGTGTTTCGTGCCAAGAGCTACGTGTTTAAAAGCTGCTGTCCCTGTTACACACTGCATGCTAAAACTTAGCAAGTTCTTATTCTATATATTTTTTTTAGAATTGACTGTTTGAAATTCTTAATTATTTCTCTTTAACTGAGATCATCAGGTGAGGTAATGGGATTGCAAAAGATATCTAGAGGTTTTTGACTTCAAAAGTTTTAAAGTAATATTATAAACTCTTAATATCCACTTTCTTTGCATAGTCATTTCACCACCTTATTTCCCTTCCCTCTGCCACAGCCTAGTCAGGTGTGGTTATTAAATTGCTTTTAGTCTGTTTTTCTTCTCTGTTTCCATTAGCTGTCATTCGCAGCGGTATGTTGCCTGGGAGCGTATATGCCAGTCAAATTCTATAGCTCTGCCGCTGCTTATGTATCAAGCTAAGATATTGGAGGGGTTTCCGCAGACGCTAGTTATGTTGTGGTAGGAACACGATCAGCTGATCAGTGTGTATTTTCTGCTCTCTTTGCATTTACTTAACAGGTTTGGGAGCAAACTGGGCCAGCTGTTGTCATCTTCGTAGGCAACAATTAATAATTTTGTCAGGAAGTATATATAATAGAAGTCTATAAGTATATATAATTCTATATATAATTATATATATTATAATATGCGTATATGTATTATATGTACAGGAAGTGGAGATGTATATAATATATAGAATATATATATACACAAAATATATATATTATTATACCTTCCTGTGTATATATACCTTCTTATATGTAATATTCCTTCCTTTGGGGAATAACATCACTTGTCGGTGCCATCATACCTGTTTGTTATTTGTCCCCCTGAGTGCCCGGCAGTGCCAATGCTGTGAGGGACATTCCGGCTGTGGGAGAGGAGCAGTATGAGTGGGAAAGCCATGCTGTTTCCCAGAGATGACCATGCTTCATGCAACCACCTGCAGTGTTGCATCCTCCTCCATCACCCTCTGCACTCCTGCATCCAGGCTCCACGTGACTGCAGAGGAGCAGAAAGTCTCGAGTGCTCATGGACTGCAAATAGGGGTTAGGAGCGCACGAAAGCAATTCTGCGGATACAAGGAGACCTATCCCGATGGCTTTCCAAGTGGGATAAGGTTCCTTGTATTTACATTGTCTTGAATTGTGAGGATAGGAGCATGCATATAGATAGATGCTTACAGTAGAGTAGTCAACATGCTATAAATTTATAACTGCCGCCTCCTAACCTGTTAGTACAGGGTGCATCGCATCTCCTTGGCTTGAATTGGCCTCTGTTCACTTCTGCTTGTGTTCAGCATCTCTGCTGCCATCGGAGAGGGTGATGATGGATACGTTGATGATAGCAGCTTCTGGTATCCGGCAGCCCCGGAGCCCCCAGCGGCTCCTGAGCTAACCACAAGTCTTTGGGCTGTTGGAAATTTGGAAGCAGACATCAATTCTGTTGGCTCATGGAAGAATACCTTGAAAGGCAGGACTTAAATGGGGTCATCTGTTTTAATGGCACTTAAAAGAGGAGGTATGTATGTGCGGCCTTAACCGTCGCCTGAGCGTGCCTTGAAACAGGGCTGTCTGGGGGAAATATGTGACTCTTGGGTGAGGGAGACTGCTGCAGCCTTTCCATCCGTGCTGGAATCTGAGGAGATTCCTCAACTTCTCCTGCAAGCTCCAGAAGAAGCTGGCAATGACTAGAAATTGCTGACACTCTGCTGGTAAACGACTCTGGCTGGAAACTGCACACTGGCCTGTGGGGTTGTTGTGATCTCTGCGGCAGCCTGGTTTTCGTGGGTGGGAGAGGAGGATGCTTGTTGGTTTTTTTTTTTTTTTTTTTTTTTTTTCCCCAGTGGCTTCAGGTTGCCCAGGCTCAACGGGGCTTGTTGGGCTTGCTGAGGAGGGCAGGGAGCTCTGGAAGTGGCTCTAGCACTGTCCTCCGAGCTGCCAGGTGGGGTGTGATAGACAGGTGGGGTTTGTGTTCATGATAAATCAACCTGGAATGATTGCAGGGGGGATGTTCTCCAAAAGACCATTCAGGAGTACCGGTATGGGGGGGGAAATTATGTCATTACGTTGCTGTTATCTTCTCTTTGCTGCTTTGGGGAGCAGTGTACCAACATGCAGAGGCTCCTCTTGTTTGTTAGGTGTGTGTATGCTGTGTGTTCATCCATGCATTACCTATGTAGATGCATTTATATGTGTACGTGCCAAACAGAGATACACATTAATTACATTAATTAAACTGACATTTCCTTTTTGACTAATTGAACTGAAATTTTCCCAATGGCACCCTCTGTTTTCCACGAGGTTGCTTGTACCTCATCCTCTCCCATCTCAGGAATGTGTGCCTGGAGAATGAGGAAGGAAAATCAAGGATGTTCCTAGAGGGAACGTCTCGATTTTTTTAAATGGAGAAAGCAGGCATATTTCAGACTGAATTAATGCAGAACTGGACTGATTAAAGCAAAAAATGGTAGGGATGTGTCTAGTCAGGAGTTAGATATAGTCAGTTAGATACAGTCAGTGCTATTCTCCATTTTTATGGCATGAACCAAGCAATTTGTCTTAAAACTGTCAAACTGATGAGCATGTAATTGTCACACTGTTGCCTCCATTCACTTCTGGCTGTTTGCGTCCATTTGCTTTTGTGAGCTTGTTAGTGCAGAGGCCAGACCGCAAAGGGCCCACCGGGCTGCGAGCAGCCAGCGTTACTAACAAGGACTAGGTGGGATCTTCCCGAACCGATGCTTTTCTGTGGGGTGGTTCCTGCTTGCTGTGGGGTAGGTGCTGCATTTCTCTCCGAAGCAGGCCTGCAGGCAGATAGTCGGCAGGTATTTGGGCGCACCGAATTGCTTAACTAACTGCGAGGTGTCCTCTGCTCCGGGGAAATTGGGGTTTGAACCGGCATGCCACGTCTGAGCCACTGTGGGGCCGCTTTTCGGCGTGGTTGCTCGTGAATTATTTGGACCTGTGTGATATCCTTTAGTCCTCAAATCTTCTCATCCTTTTTTCTTTTCATTTGACCTCCGGCAGCCTTGATTTTTCTCTATCACAGAAAACTTTGTGCTTGAGTTGGATGGTACCTGGTAGCCACAGTTTTGGCTTTGGGTTTTGGCCTGCGGGTGCACGTGAGGGGTGTTTGTTTGCAGGGTGCTGCAGCCATTGCTGGGGCTTTCCCGAGGCCACTGTCACTCCCCTGCTCCGTGTCACCCTGCCTGGGTTAGAAACCGAAGCAGAAGCAGGTCCTGCAGCCCCTGGGCGCGGCGCTGCACGCCCTCCCCCAGGGTGTTTGCACCCCTGAGGGGTTTATTTTCTTTCACCCTGGGTAATGCAGCATTTCACCGAACAAGAAAGGGCCTGGATTTGATCTGAGCTGCAGCTTGTCCTGTGGCAAGTCCTCTGGGCCCATTTTAGAAGAAAGTTTAAGAGAAAATAGCTGGGTCAAACAAGGGGGACTGTGCAGAGGTGCTGCTCACCTGACAGCTTTGTGCAGCACCCATCAGAAGGAGTTGTGTAGGGGCTTTCCCCTGACCTCCCGGCCTTCCTCTGGAGAAATTTTGTCCTGGAGGCTGCAGAAAAACACATTGCAGCAGTAACCGTTTCTTGCCGCCGTGCAAACGGACAGGCTTGCACATGCACAGGCACCCTGCCCCAAAAAAGGTCCCGGTAGGTCCCACGCGGGTGTGCTCCTCACCCCACGTGCCAGCACTGTCTCGTCCTCGCTGTGCGGTTGCTGCTTTCGTGTACACCCCTTGCTGGGTTGATGAACATCGGTATAAACAGTACCATACCCAGAGCCTTCTCTCCTGGTGTTACGAGCTAGACTGCTAAAGAGTAGCAGCTGGGGGGAGGAAGCCGCCATCCTCCTCTCCCCAGACTGCCCCCCCGTCCTGGCTCTTGTTCTGCTGCCCCAGCCAGAAAATTAGCCCTAATTCAAAGCCCTTTGAAGTCGAGTCTTTCCGTTCACATCAAGAGGCTTTGGAGCAGACCCCAGGGAGGACTGGAAATGCCTGATAAAGACTGCAGTTGCATGAGCAGCCCTAAATATCATCCTATTTGGATACTTCTCTCCAGTGTTAATTCCTCGGGAATAACTAAAGGTTCCCAGCTGCACTCGTGGTGCTGTTTGTGTTGCTTTTTGCACAACTAGAGTGTCCTTTAATAGGTGGCCAGCAGAAATGAGCTGGCAGAGGTGCTCACCTGGAGCTGTGGTCCAGGCACTGAGAGAGCAGGGAGCGTCTCCCCATGGGTGCCCTGCTGCTGGGCGGACCAGCCCAGGAGAGTGCCTGGACCCCGCCGGCTTTTCACTGGCTTTAGGTCAAACCACATCTAAGATAAACTTTTCTCCAAGGCTGCCCTAAACGTGCTGCTCTGAAAGGCTGGGCGTTGTTTTTGGTTTTGTGAGGGATTCTGATTTTTATTTTGTCATGCTGGAGATGATTTAAATAGTCCCAGTCCTCCTTTCTGGAAGTTCATCTGTTTACACGACGCGTTCCAAGAAATTCGTGTTCGCATCCATCCAATGTGCCGTCTCCTTGGCTGGACCCCGGTGCTGGATGCTGGAATGCAAATCTTGCATTTTTCAAATAGCGTTGGGACCTCGTAGTGAGAAAATGCAGCAGAGAGCCTCTGTCTGCGTCCCCAAGCCCTGCGGCCGAGGCTGTCTTCGGGGGACCCCTGGAGCACCCTGCGGGGTGCAAAGGCGAGATCTGTCGGATGACCTCTCCCTCCTCGATGTCTCCCCCATCCTCTGCAATGCTGGAGCATCAGCAAAAAGTGGGGTTTATCCAGCCCTGCTCCAGTTTTTGGCTGTGCAGCTGAAGGAGGGGCTGGTGTGGCTGCGAGCATCTTCTCTGCATTATTTCATGTCACTTTAGTCCCTCAGCCCCGGAGCAGAAGACGGTTGTCTCTATTGTTACAGTGCAGAAATAAGTAGGAATTGGCTGTTGAAAATTCAATATTTTGGGCATGCGACTCGCTCCCTTTGGCCCTTTTGGAAAAAAAAAAATTAAAAAAAAGGCATTCTAACAAATGGGCTCTTTGCAAAAGGCTGCGTTGTGTGGCCGGTTGTTCCCGAGCGCCGCCCTGCACAAGGCTGCATTGTGCACCACGCGTGGGGCTCACAGCGAGGGCTGGAGCTCTGGGCGCTGGGAGACTCCCCGCCATGGCAGCCCGTCCTCCGGGAGCGAGTGGCTGCCTGTGCCTCGCTGCCTGCAACGGGCATGGGCTGCCTTTTGACCACCTCCCATGCTGGCTCTCCCACCTCCCTTATCCTCCAGCAAAGCCGCCCAGGACAGCCTGCCCACGTCAAACCGCTCTGGCTGTGCTCCGCCTCAGCGACTGCTTGCTGTGGTCACTTTTTTTTCCCCATGTGATGGCGTCATGCCAACGCCTGCAGTGCAGAGGCGTGAGGGAAGGGGGACACACGGTGCGTGTGTGGGGACGTGCGGCGTCTCGCCCAGGGAGGAGGGCGCAGGTCCCTGGAGCCACCCAGCCTCAGTCTCCAGCTTCACATCTTGGCTTGGCTTTCTGGGTTGGTGGGTTTGTCCTGCTTCCCGTGATGCCATCTCCTTGTCCTCTCTTCTCTTGCAAAGCTCCTTCAAGGCGTTGCACGTGCAAAAAGTAACGGCTTCTCGCCTTTTCCCCTTGAAGAGATGGGAATCGGCTGTCCAGGCAGCACACTGAACACTTTGCCTTGCTTTCACAGGGCTGGGAGCAAGTGCTGCTGCTGTGGCTGGGGTGAAAACCCAGGCTTAGCTTTCTGCTGCGGTGGTCTGCGAGCAAATTCAATTTTCAAACCCTCGCAGAGATTTCTTTTTTGGTAGATCCCTTTGACAGGCTTAAGGCTCAGTGTGGGCTGCTTTTGAGTACAGCCACCACAAATGACACCAGTTTCTCCTTGTCATCTCCTGTTTGCTACAGATAGCAGCATGTCAAAAAAAGCTCCTGCTGTGGGATTGATGTCTCTCCCTCCCCTTCCCTTTTATCCGTTCTTCACCCCCCAGGAGTTCGGCAGCACAAAGTCCATCACGTCACGGTGCGACTTCCTGCAGAACCTGATTGCAAATGGTTGTGCCGGAGCCATCGAAAACCCCAGCAGCAGCATCAGTGTGGTGAAGAACGTCCCTCTGAGCAGCAAGGGCTCCGGACAGACCCACCTGGATGTCACGCAGATCACGCCTCAGAAGGTCGCCTTGAATCTTCGTCCTGGTGAGTCCCCAGTGGCTCTGAGCCATATGCTGGGGTATGCTTGTTGGGGGTGAGAAAGGGTGGCCGGGACATGCCGAGAGCATGTTATAGCCCATGACCTTGTAGCCTGCTAAAGAAGGTGGCTGCTGGCCCATTCCAGAGCCCGTGAACTTCAGTGGTGCATCACGAATAGGTTTGGGGCTGAGGTGTATGTCCTCTATGAGAGGAGACTGCTGTTATGCAAGGTCAATCAAATCCCACCCAAAACTGTTGTTAGTACTAGTCTTAACCTTTGCATGTGTAAAGATGTAATCACTGAGTGGGAGGAGTTAAAATAACTTTGGATCCTCCACCAAGCTGACAGTGCTTGACTCTAAACTGAGACAGCTCCTTCTATAAATTGGAAACAAAACCGCATATCTGTTTTCTGTTGGTATGCAAAAGAGACGTGGGATCAAGGCCGAAGATGGAGAGTTGAACTTGTGACTCAGGCCTTGGACTGTGGCCAGATCCCTGTTTCATTCCCCTGGGCCATCACTTTTCTTCAATCTTTTCCTTTTAATTAAAAATTAGAAGGGAAGGGCTAGGCTGAGCCATGCGAGTATGCTTGTTATCAAAAGTTTTTGCATGGTGGGGGGAGGCTTTAATGTGGGTTCAGAATTCTTGCAAAAATTTGGCAGCCGATATTTCTGAAGGCGAAAAAAACCCTCTTTTTATTGCAAAGTTAAGAAGCAAATATAAAAGCTCGATTCATTGCAAGCAATTGGTGTGGGTTTCTAAGGCTTACAGTTTTGTGACAGCTCTCATGAGCATACAGAAAAATGAAATACGATGTTTTGCCCAAGAAAAACAGGAGTTTGAGCTGGTGCTCACGCTACCAGTGCTCTCCGAGAGCCTACCAGTTGCTGCAGGATTTTTTGTTTTAATTGTATGGCTTGGATAGTCCTCATGTCTCTTAATTAACTCTTCCTAAGGAGTATGACTGCTGTCATCAGTCAGACCCTCAAAGGTAAAGAGATTTTGCTTCAAAGCCTTAAAAGCAGATACCTGAGGGTAGTTGTCACTGGATGCGTGGCTAGATGCATGGCTTCTGCAACTGAATGTTGCTGATGAAACAGCTTTGCTCCCATAAAAAAAAGGGAGTTGTTATTACTCCTGTTTCTTGAGGCAATTCCTGGCAGAAAGGGCTGGCTCAGCTTCGACATCTCGCCTCCCGCAGACCCTCCTTCATGCACAGTGCCTGGTGCTCAGCAAATTTCCTTTTCCCAATCCCTGTCAGTTTTGCCCAGCCGGAGGCGCGGATGCCCACCACTCCGGTCTGCAGCAGGGCGTGGGGGTCCGTCTCCCTGCAGCTTCCCGGGGGCTGCGCTGTCGGATGCTTTTGGGCTGGGGAGTTCCCCTCCCTGTGCGCCTGTTGCAGAGCATCGGAGTCATTGCAGGAGGAGGGACATACCTAGATGTTTTTAATAGTATCTCCCATTTTTGCTCTCTTTTTGATGTTGGGCAGCACTCCATCTTGCTGATGACTTCTTAAACCCTTGTATTAGCATCCCCAGTTTAAATTATCCATTAATCCTTGAGCTTGAGAATGGGTCCTGAGGGTTTCAGCCTGTGAACCCAAGACAAAAAGGAGACAATGTTGACTTAATTTTGGGCACGAAGAGTGTACTATTTCAAAGATGAATTCACACAGCAGTCTGTGGTGATGGTGATCTTTTATTCTTAGACCACTAAGCAGAAGCAGAAGGGAGCGCATTGTCAATTGTTTGCTGATCCCACCCAGCAGTTTGATCTAAGCAACCCGTGGCAGAAGTCACATCCTCAAATCTCCGTGCCCACAGCTGATTTCCAAAGGCCTTAAATTGATGTCCTTACAGGGTATCTTTCAGATCGAGCATTTAGTTTTTATAATACTGCTTTTTAATCTTGGGTCCAGCTATAAAGCAGTGTGTCCTGGTTAGGTGAAAAATATGAATAGTGTAAAAGGAATTAAAAAAAATGAATAGTTGCAAGTTGTGTTGCCCATCAAGCTGTAAGCCTCTCCGAGCAGAAAGAAGAGATTTTCATGGATAAGTGATTGTCGAGTTTGTGTTCTTAAGTGGCCAAAAGCAGTTTTCCAGTTTCTGCACTGCCTCTGTGTGACAATATCCAAGAAACATTTCTGAATACAGTTTTGAGTTAAAAACTTTTCAGAAAAAGCCCTAAGGAGAGGATGGTGGTGACGGTATGTGGGGAAGGAGCGCGCTGGATTGTCTCTATTAGTGTGAGAGTAATATCAGGCACAGAGAATAATAAATTCTTTTGCACTTACATCTGCATACATTAGCAATATTTTCTCTGAGATAATGGATTTGTGCAGTTAGGAATGACAGAAGAACCAGGCCTAGGCTCCTGTTATTTTTGGTGTTTCTCAGGGACTAATAAATTCATAACTATTAAGAGAAGAAGGTTTTATTAGAGCATCCCAAATACCCTTTCTGGCACTGGAATTCCCATCTTAGGAGCTGCTTGGGAAGAAGAGTGTTTTGGAAATGGAAATGTTGGGAAATGCAGAAGGACACATCCTCTTTTTCTGAAAGGGTTGGGTATTCCAGTGGGAAAAATATGTAGGAATGAAACAAGTAGGCATGGGAATGAATTTTCCTGGAGTTAAACACATTCTTGCAGCACTGAATTAAAGTCAAGCTTGCCATCACCGTTTCTTACCCTGCAATCAGCGGTAACAGGTACTGCACTATATAAACGATACGCTCCTTTGTTCCCCCACAAAGTGCCAGGTGCCAGGCACAGCGTCAGGCCCACCTGATTTAGCTGAGCCGCCTCGATCGCTTTGCTTACTGTAGGCCCTGTGCCGAGTTGCATTCTGCTGCATACCACATCCCAGTGCTGTGCCGGGAAAGTCCTGCTCCTGCCGGAAGAGAAAGCTGGGGAGAATAAGGAGGAATATTTATGTCAAGTTTCCTGCTTCCTACAGCCGGTATCTGGGCAATACCTACGTGTGCACGTTTGTGGATGGTGCCTCGCAGCCCTGCCTTTGCCAGGTGGGGTTGTAGCAGGCTGCAGGGGGAAGCAACTAACTGTAAGAAAGAAGCCCTGGCTTGGAAGCCACCCTTGATCTAAATGTGCAGGGAAATCATCAAATAGAGGGAAAGTCTTGGTTTAGGAGCTGTAGCTGACTCCTCTGGTACCCCAGCACTGAGCTGGCTGAGATGCACAGAGAACTGGGGGAACAAAGAGCGCAGACCCGGCTCTAAACCCTTCACAGCTTTGTTTGCAAAAGAGGCAGGCTCTGACTTTTATGCACGTCCCCCTGGGTGCTGGGACCCCGGCTCCTTCGCCGAGGGGGTGGACGCTGCTGGGCCAAAGCAGTTGCTGCAGAGGGCTGGGAGAGGGTGTCCGCTCGCTCCCCGCACACAGGGACGGCTGCAGGCATCACTGCGAAGCAGATCCGGGAGCCAGGGAGGGTGTTTGGCCCTGTGTGAGGCTTGGCACAGCGTGACCCCAGGTGCCACCTGGGGCTGCTGCCTGCCGGGCTGCAAAGCCCCTTGTGCCATGTCTTGCCAGCACGGCGTTTTTAGGATGCTGCTGCTACGTGTTGTTGGGCTGGAAGTAAGTGGGAGCAGCTGTGCTGCTCCAGACAATGGGGAGAACAATAAAACGGTTAGGGAAATGTTTTCACAATACTAAAAAATGTGCGTTTCATTTCTGGGGAAGAGGGGAGGGAAGTCATGAGCGTTTTGCAGAACCTGCCAGTGCCCAAAGTTCAGCCTCGGCCGTGAAGAGCTGGGAGGGGTGGGCGGGAGGGGGAGCTTGGTCTTGAGAGGATCTGAGTCCCTGGGTCTGAGATCCCACTGAGCTGGAAAAAGGGACGAGGTGGCAGCTGGGGACGTGGAATCTCCAAACCAGCCTGGGGTTTGAGAGTGCTGGAGTCTGGGGTTTCCATTTAGACCCCTCTCAGCAAAGTGTAAGGCAAACATTTGCCACCTCCTCTCTGGCTCCACCGAGGTCCATCTGGTGTGAAGTTGAGTTCACTCTGAAGCCACTTCACCTTTTCCGAGGCGTGGGCAGTGCCAGTGGTGGCCTCCCGGGCACCCCTTCTGGAGGGCATCTCTGAAAGCAGTTTGGCAAAGGGGAAGGTGAGGGGAAAAGCTTTCCTCTGCTCTTCTTCACATTTGTGCAACCTGTGACTCAGCCCTGTCAGCTCCTTCCCTTGTGTTCATCACTTCAGGAAGCTTCATCTCTGCCTCTGTACTTCCCTGGGTGACCCTAACAACCTTCTTTTTCCAGTTCACTTCCCTTTTGCCCTGCTTTCTCCTGAGTGATGGTGGCACGGCTCTTTTTTGGGGGAGAGGTCCTTTTCAAAGGCATTTCTTCTGTGTCTGCTTCAATTTGACTTCCCTGCACAGCTCAGAGGACATCTTGTATTCATCTCATGCCGGCTGTTTTCTCCTGACCCTCTTCCTTCTCCTGCTCCACCTCCTTCTCTCTTTTGTGCAGGACTTCCTGGACTGCTCCTGGTTTGCTTTGAGGACATGCCCAAGTAAGCATGTACAGGGTCCCTCTTTCAGTAGTCCATGAAACATCCATGTGAGGTTCACTCTGCTTGCTTTTATTTCCAGTTTTCTGAGAAAATGCCCCTGGACTGTACACAGTCTGGGGCAGCAGCATTTTTCATGTGTCCCCCCCTACATGTTCTCTCAGCTGAGATGGAAAGACCCTTTCCCATATCTCCAAAGTAAAATAGAGACATGCACGCTATAGATGTGTCTTTTTCTTGCCAGCCAGTACACTACATAGCTTAAAAGGACCCAAAGTCATTACCTGCTTTCCTATTAGTCTCCTAAGGGATAGATTTGGAAAAGCTTGTTCTCCTCACCCTCTTCTTTGGAAGTGATCTGTCTGTTCTGCAGGGGGGGCGAAAAAAAAGCCTGCGGTCTGGATTTTATGTGTGCCAAGAGTTTCCTTTTCACCGCTCTCAACTCTTGTGTGTGTGCAGGTGACCAGACCTCCTTCCGAGTTCAGGTTCGGCAAGTGGAGGACTATCCCGTGGACCTCTACTACCTGATGGATCTCTCCCTGTCCATGAATGACGACCTAGATAATATTCGCAATCTGGGGACCAAGCTGGCTGAAGAGATGCGAAAGCTCACTAGCAATTTCCGGCTGGGGTTTGGATCTTTTGTGGACAAAAACATTTCTCCTTTCTCCTACACGGCACCAAGATACCAAAACAATCCCTGCATTGGGTAAGTGGTAGGTGTACCCTGAAGGGACAAGCCCTGTGTTTGCACAGAGCCTGGCTGCAGTCTTCTCTTCCCATTCTTGTTTTAAATAATGAACCACACTTAAGCCCTGGCTTTTGGGAATGCTGATTAGCCACGGCTGTTGCTGTTATGTTCTAGAGCGATTCAAAATAGGACAACTTCCAATTTTGCAGTGGCTGTTGGGAGATCTCTGCATCTAGAGATGGGAAACTGTTGTATCGGAGCCTGAAGCTATTTGTAAGTACCTGAAGAGGATGCAGACGTAGCAGGCTTTTTTACAGACTTTAAGAAAAAAGAACAAGAGCCAGAAATTCCTGATTTCTGATCCTAGCTCTGAGTCATAGTTTGGCCTTGAGTAGATCAATTAAGCTCTTTGTCTCCATTTTACAGATAAGGAGACCGAGGCAAGGCAACGTAAGTCCTTCCCAACAGAAGTGTTTGGGGGAAGTGAGATTTGTGAGGGCCTGTAGGACTGATTAATGAGTTCTTGCAACGTGTTTTGAAGATGTCAGACAGGTTTTTTCATCTTAATTGCTGTGGAAGGAAAGCAAACTGGCAGTCGCAAAAGACACAAATGGTGCGGTTTGCTTTGCGGTGGTATCAGTCTTCCTCTTTTTTTTTTTTTTTTTTTTTTTTTTTTTTTTTTTTGCTAGAGTCTTTTTGTTTGCCCTTTAACCGCTGGAGTCGGGATCAAGTCCATTGAATCAAGGATTATGCCAGAGTGAAATTGAGTGTCGTGGAGGGTGTCCAGGCTCAGATGGGTTTGGATGTTGGCAGGAAAGGATGGATACAGCAGCAAGTGCCCTCCTGGGAGAATGTCACTGTTGACATTTACCTTCATGGTGCTGTCTTCACCTCATCCATCCTTGGGGTGCTTCCCAGTCATGTAAGGGCAGTAAGGTTAGCACTTTTGTTTGAGCCATTCGTGGATACTTACATTGTAAGATCACAGCACAGATGGATGCCAAGCTCTGCAAGTGTGCATCCTTTAAGTTTTCCATATGAGAGGCAGACTAAAGAGAGCTTGCATCAGCTATGAGTTTCTAGGCCAACTTTTGGCATTGACCAAGCATTTGGCATCTCATTGCACATTGACCATTGACCAGACAAAATTATCTGTATTCTTTTTTCACCAGTTCTGTCTGAAGAGGAAAGTCAAATAGATTTTAACGCTAAAAACTCATGCTTTGGCCATGAAGCATAGCCAAAACTGACCATGCTGACTGAGCCAGGGAGGTGGCTCTCTTCTGCCACAGCACCATACACCACGCTCTTCATAGCTCTTCCTCCCAAAAATTTGGCATGGCCTCAGACCGATGTGCTTAGTCATCTGTGTCCTCCTCAGTCTCCTTCACCCACTCATGTTGCTTGCGGGCAGGGACAAGGTTTCTCTCCAGTGGGGGAAATCTCGGAAACTTTTTTTGGTTGGTGTGTGATTTAATTGAAGTGACATGGCTTTTGCCGAGTGAAATAGGGTGAAAGGAGCAGGAGGGGAGGGCAGGGATGAGAGAGGAGGAGAGGATGGAGCTGGACAATTCTGCAGCGAGGCATGCCTGAAACTGCTGATGCTCTTTCATTGAGGGCATCCAGAACTGTTGCCTTGTCTTCTCCCACCATGATCAGGCTATCTGCATGTCCTTTTGACTTTACCCAGGTGGTTGCTTTTCTGTTTATGGGTTACATTAAGCCAGCCTGGTCTTGGGAAGCCATTTAGGAAGGATTGCCCTAGGCAGCTCATCTGGTGGGCGCTCCCTTCCAGTCACCATCTGTCTCCTCTTCATCCAAACCAGGGGTGCTGGCTCCTCGTTGTTCTCCAGCGGCATTGCCTTCCCCTGCCTGCTCTGCAAGCGGGCTGTCACTGCTGCCAGGTGGCTCGCTGATGTGGCAGCGAGGTGGGGTTTTGTTTGCAGCTATTTCTAGTGTCAAAGCAGACTTTGTCCAGTGGCCTGCTCACATCTAAAAAAAGCTGCAAGTAAACATGAGCTGTGGTGGGTGTTTTTTGCCCCCAGTCGAGGCTCTCTCCTCCTTCTCTTCCTCGTGGTGATGGCCATCTGGGTCAGGTGCGGCCGTGTTTTTGTGTGGGGTCTGGCTGGGATCCCTTGTGCCTCCTCCATCCCACCCCAGTTCACTGCTCGCCCCTGCTCCTGGCTCAGCATCCCAGCTGGGACCTCCCAGGGAGCCAGGATGTGGCCTCTCACAGCCACGGTGTCATTGAAGAGAGATAATACAAAGGAAACAAACACTAAATTAAAAAAGATAAGGAAGGCAGAGGGTTTGACTGAACACCCAATTGCCCATCTATCTGTGATAGGACTTGTGGAGGTTACAGCCTGAGATAACCCACCCACACTGCTGTGTGCCCCTGCGTAGTCACTCAGCTATCCATTGTCAGTCCTGCTGCTGCCTGCAGCTTCTGCCAGCAAACCTGGAGTGTAAAACAGACAAAAAAGGATTAAATTATACATCTTCATGGGATGTGGGACCCTATAGTGTGTCAGTGTTTTCTTCCTGGACCAGGGCTCTGGCAAACTGAGCACCCAGATGTATCGTATGAGTTAAGGGCTGCTTACTGAGACCCTGCAGTGCAGAGGTTTCAGACATCGTATGCTCCTTGCCTTGGCCCTGGGTGCAAGCGGGATGCAAGTCTGAACGTGGGGCTGATCACAAGGGATGGCTCTAATTGCCAGCCGGGCCCAGGGCAGTGGGACCTGCCCCATGGTTAGGTGTGTGCATGGCTGTGCGGGTGGAAATCCCTGCTCTGGGGTCCCTTGTGAGGGATTTGAGTTCCCAGCAGTGGTAAATCTTAAATACTCCTTTGTGTAAAAAGCCTCTTACAGCTTACCCATAGTGGGTCATGTGTCAGCAGAGGCCTTTAATTGTTCTCCAGGTTTTATCTTTGAAGATAAGAGTGAATTAGTGCCAGCCCAACTCCTTTTTAAACACATTTTCTTCTTAACGCTTCTCGTCCCTCTCCCCTGCACACACTCACTGATTTCCCATGCCGCAGGAGCTGCTCTATTGAGCTCTCCCATCCACGTGGTGAGCACCAAAGATGCCTCCCGACTGTTTTGTATGGAAAAAGAAGTTTTCCTGGTAGCCTGCCGAGGCATTTCTCTGCCTTAGGATGCCACTCCTACCTTTCTGCTCCAGTGGCGCTCTGAAAAGCGGAGATGGTGTTTGCTCACTGGCCTTGCAGGGAGAGTGGGAGGATGCATGAGTTGGTGTTAGTTATTAACACATCTCGTGGTGTGCAATTGCCAGATGCCCGGTGATGTGCAGTGCGTGCAGGGTGGCACGTATTGCCAAGAAAACTGGACGACAGAGTGAAAATGCATATTGAAAAATAGGGGAAAAGTAGCTGTCGGCAGTGACGCTCCTGCGTGGTGCCCTTTGACACCAACCCGCCATCCTGGGCTGCTGGGGAGGATGGCTCTGACCCTCTTGCCACAATGTGCCCCCTGCATCACTGTGGGTCGCATCCTGCACTGCAGACTTCCAGTGTGAAAACCACTTTATGGGTGCTGAAACTCCAGAGCTGCATGGCCTGGGGCTTGGTGTCTCCACTCGGACCTTATGTGGAGAGAGACGTTTGGTCCTGGTGAGATCTCTGGAAACTTCAGCTGCTCAAAGACCCTGGGGGGGGAACCAAAAAGATGGGCTCTATTGTAGAGTTTTCTAGATAAGTAGTCAGAAATCAAAGCGACCAAAACATGAAGCCTTGTGGAAGTATTTCATCCCTCTGAATGGAGGTTTGGAGACCAGCCTGGTAGAGCTGGGAGCTTCTGCAGCTCTTGGCTACTGGTGGGGTTCCTCCTAGCTGATCACTCCTCTGTTCCTCCTGCAGTTACAAGCTGTTCCCCAGCTGCGTCCCATCCTTTGGCTTCCGCCACCTCTTGTCCCTAACGGATAAAGTCGACCGTTTCAACGAAGAAGTTCAGAAACAGAAGGTTTCCCGCAACCGAGATGCTCCAGAGGGTGGTTTTGATGCGATTTTGCAGGCTGCTGTGTGCAAGGTGAGTCGCTCTGATTTCTGGGGTTTAAAGGCAAAGCAAAAGAGGAGGAGGTTTCTTCTGCTCTGTTCTTGGACCAGGGTAAGGCTTCAGTATGCCATTGCTTGAAAGTAACTACTAAATTTTTCTTGCAGAAACCATGAGAGATGCCTTGAAAAGTAGAGGCTATTGTTTTCATGTGCTTTTGTACATGAAAAGGCAAAGGAAAAAAGGTTAATGTCTTTTGTAGTTTAAAGGGGTAAAAACAGAGCTTTTGCAAATGCAAATTTAGGGCTGAGATTTCATTGCACGATTAGACTTGTAGGTGCTGATCCCTGAGCACCTGGGACGAAATCCTTTAAGATTCATGCACACTTGTGCGCAGCAGCACTGTGTGTTGGTTTAATGCGTTTCTTAAGTGTGTGTCAAACACATCTTGCATCAGTTGACCCGTGTTGAGGGTTGGAGCTGGTTCCTACTGCTCATACCCGCCCCCTTGGGCGTGTGGGGCTGGATGATCCCACCTCCAGGCACTGATAGCCTGCCCTCCCTCATCGTCAGAAAAACTGGAGCTGTGCACAGTAATTAAAGACAGAGTTCGTTAGCTTAGTGCCATGTTAGCCACGTCCTTAGGGTTTTTGGAGATGTTTGCTTGAAGACCTTTAGGTGGGTTGCTCTGTATTCCTTTGTGTGTCAGGGATGGAAGTGTTTGCTCCCCTCTGCCATGTGGCTGAGCTGCGCCGCTCGCCAGAGACAGCTCTGGTTGGTTTTTCCCCTCTTGACATACAGTTTTGTTCTTGTTTGCTCCAGCCTTGCATTGTCCTTTTTGATGGGCGTGTTTTCTTCTGAGTCTGGATTGTGGGAGCCGGGAGATAGGCATCGTCTGCAGGATGATGGGACGCAGGCTTGTGGGAAACCAGATCTTCCCTCACCTGGGTTGGCTGCATTTACGCTTCACGTTCGTGACAGGATTGAACCTGCCCTGTTGGATCTGATGCCACCCAACATTCATCTTCCCTCTCTCATCCTGGCACAGATATTGTTGCTGGCGCAACTACAGTGCTGCTCCCGATAGTCATCTGGGCATAAAGTGCTTCTCAGTTTTGGAGAGGTGGCTCTCATGGTTAGAGCAGAGACATCTCAGGATGGTGACTCAGATGTGCCACCCACCATGTGGTTTTTTGCAGTCCCTTCCACCACATTATTGCAAAAATGGGACAACGTTTCCCTACAGTGCAGAAATACTGCGATGTGTATCACCAGGGCTCATTTTGGAGGTGTTGCTGGAAGGCAGGAGACCTGCAAGATATTTCCTGCACATTTGTGCCAGTCTCAAACTGTTGGCGAGGACCAAAATCTTTGTGGTTCTTGAGTGCTCAGCCTGGTCCCTTCTAAATTCAGAAGATGAATTTAGATGCTGGTGCCATCTAAATTCAGGACTGAGCATCCTCTAGGAGGGGTGAGCAGAGGTGAGCGTGTGTGCTTGTGTGGCTCTTGGCGTGATGTGGCAGGTCATGACAGAGGAATTTCTGCAGCCGCGGTGGTTAATTAATTACCGGAGCTTGGGGGTGGGAAAGAAAGTCCATGGGACTGGTGTGTGAGGCAGGAGAAGCAGCTGCACCGCAACTTGCGCTGCCTTGGCAGCCCCTTGCTGGTGGAGCAGCTGCCTGTTGATCACAGGCATGAGCAGCAAAGGTTCTGTCCATCCAGAGTTAGAACAGCCAAAATTTTAGGCCAGCTGATTGACCTCCTAAGCCCTATAGCCAAAACGGGAGCTTTGTGATTAGTTTCTGTCACAGTGGCCGAGTGATGGCGCAGACCAGTCGGCGGCCGTGGGTTGTGGTGGGGCTCAGCACCGTCAAGGCGGGTGAAGGTGACAGACATCTGGGGTGGCAGTGAAGTGCCACTTCCTAGTGAGGATGCTCTTTGCTGCAATGAATGGAGCTTTGCATCCAGTGGTGATTAATGAAGTATCATGGGGACTAAACCCTGCATGGACAGTACTTTCTGGTAACTCAGGAGCTGTTTTCCTTGGTGCAGGGTGACCAGCATGCAGGTACCTTGGTGCCTTCTGGGGTGGGTTTCCTCATCACTACTGTAGCACCCCATTGCCTCTCTCTGGCATGCTCCAGCTTTTTCCAGCTTTCACCCTCTCTACCATATTCAAAACCCAAGATTTAAGGCAGTTATGACCTTAGAAAGTCCCCTGCCTTTGGGGCAATGCAGCGTGTTGACCGTGAAGTGCTTTGTGCTCAGCAGCAGAGTTTGTGGCATCAATGGGGGCATCCCGGGGAGAGCCGACGGTGGCATGGCAGAGCCTCACTATTTCCAAGCCACGGTGTCCAAGTGTGGTCTTCTCCCCTTCAAGCGCTGAGGTGTCAGAAACAATACCTACTCTGTTGACTAGGTATTTTTATACTGTAATTCATATCAAGCATTTCTTCTGCATGAGCTTTCTAAGACCTCTGTAATGCACAAGTCATTTTTTGGCCTGGTTTTCAACCCGAGGAGTGGGGAAAGTTTGCACAGCTAATACAGACTAACGAGCAGGCCCGGGGTTTGGCTCCTTTCTGAAAGATGAAGATATGGTAAATGTTATTCTGGAGGCAATGAAAGAGCCAGAGACAATAAGCCTTTATCCTGATGCTAAAATGGTTAGCCAGGAATATTAATCAACCTTCTGCAATTATATTTTCCATTTGCAGTATTTTGGTTTTCTGCCATTCTTTAAGTGCAAGCATCATATGGCTTGGTGGTATATATAAGTTTCAGATCTTATATACTAAGATGCAGCAAGGAGATAATGCTGGATTGGAAAATAAAGTGTCTTTTGAAAGAGTTTTGACTGGTGCTTGCTACATGGAGATGGCCAAGACATCTGGGAGACACTGACGTGCCTTTCAGAGCGATGCAAAACGAAGGAGGTTTTGGCTTTTAATCTCTAAGGCATACTTGTCTTGCACCTGTATCTATTTCTTGCTTCCAAAAAGGCCTACACCTGAGAAACTGGTGGGGTTTTAGACATATTGATGAATCCAGGGGGGTCTCCTGGCAGTTGATGTCTTGGCAATTGAGCCCTTTTTATTCAGCACCCAAAGCATAAATTTAGATATTTATTTCAGGCTTGGAAATACTGATGCAGGGTTTTGCAGCCTTTTCAATAGGATTTGGAGGGCTGGGCTATGCTGAGATAGCTGTGGCAGTTTTGCCAGTCACTGTTGGCTGTAAGGAGTGAGAAGCTGGCCTTTCAGGGTATGGGAGGCAACTGCAGCTGGTCATAGGAGCGTGGATCCGTAGTGTGCCCAGCCCTGCGGAGACACATCTTCCCACGTCACTCTGCTTTGGGTCAGGTCCCACCCCTGCTTTCAGAATCCTTTTTTATCCCATGAAGATCAAAAACCAGACGAGGGGGCAGACGTCAGTGCAGGTTTTTTGTTCAACAGTCCCAGTCCAGTAAAAATAAATGAAAGTCTTTTTGGTTATTTGTTTTAAACGGAGCAGAGTGCTGCTCTGGGTTTTGCGGTGGAAACTGCGTGCTGAAGAGCTGTATTTTCCAGCGCCTGCAAGCTGCTGGCGGAGGCAGCGTGAGATGCGGCAGCTCCTCAGTGCGCTGGCCTCTCCAGGTGCTTTTTCCATAGGTCTCCAGCTCTTTTTGGTGTGGCATCGGCACCGGCTCAGCCACCTCATCTGAGACACCCTGGTCCGATGCTCCAAGGCATCAAATGCTCTCAGTGCCCTGATATTGGCACTGACACTGTGGGAGCTCGTTGCTTTTTGGAAGTGAGTTCCTGAACTGAGCAACCAAAGCTTTTTCTGATGTTGTTTACATGGGAAAGTGTGTGTCGGAGACCCGGAGAGTTTGTCTGGAAAGGGGTGCTTAGCCTGAGAATTAAAGGTGGGCTTAGCAGGCAGGTGAACAGAAGCATTATCCCTGAAGTGGCTTCATAACTGCCGCTTGAATGCAGCTCATTTTCTTTGTGCGTACCACATTTCTAAGGAAATGAAACTCAAATTAATCCTTTTAATCTCTTCGGGACTTTCTTGGCCTCAATTGTTTAAAAAGAAAAGAAATCAGCTTTGGATACACAAAGGAAAGTGAACTGGATGGGCTTCTGTCTGGTGGCTGAGTAGACCAACAACTGCTTCCTGCATTGTTAGAGCTGTAATCACTTTTGGGTTGAGTTCTTAAGAAATTACATTTTGGCATGAAGATTTTGCCTTTTGTCCAGTGGGGGTCACTTCAGTGGAACGACTCCTGCTTCCCAGAGCAAAAAAGTTCTCACTGCATACTGAGCTGGACTGTAATGTGCTGGTACACGGCAAAGGATGTGTGTTGCCAAAGATTTCTTCCTATGGCCTTACTTGCATTGCATAGGTCTTTAAAATACCATTAAAGAAAAAATACCTTCTGCAATAGGGAGGAAAAAGAAATCTACCCTGGAATAGTGTCCCTGAAGCAAGAGTTATATTTATCAGAAAGATCAGCAGGCTTTGGGCTATGACTCACATTTGCAGGCGAAAATTGCGCTGGCAGCCGTGATTCTGCATCCTTCTGCCTGCTCTGCCCTCTTGCCCTGCCCACACCAGCGCTTTCTATAGGAAGTGTCTTTGCAGCCGGGCTGCGGCAGCTCGTAGGCTAGCATCTTACTGTGAAACAAGGCAGATGTCAGATGTTGCTAAATAGGCTGAGCAGTAAGCTCTGGAGGAGTTGGGTATATTCATCTGCACTGCCTTCCCATCAGCAAGCTTTTACCAGCTTTTCCCTCATCCCTTTCCAAGGGATTTGCGCTGTTGCTCTGAGCCAGGGGCTGGAGGGATGCTGAATGTGTGTGGGGAGGGAAGGCGTGGGGCTATGTCTTTGCCGGCAGATGGGCAGGGTGGCCAGCCCAAGGGGAAGCTCTGGGAGATGGGGCTTTCTGGCTCCAGTCTCTGCCGCGGCAGGATCTCCCTGCTGTGGTTGGCAGGTGGGACTTCAGCCCACCCGGCTTGGCACGAGCTGGCAGTGGGAGCAGCCAGCGAGCGCAGGGGAGTGTGCTGCAGTGGTATGGTTTCCAAATATTTCCTTTGGGCTTCTCCATTTCCTTCCACTTCCATTGCAACAAACTGCTTCGGTGTGCTGTTGTAGGCGCAGATCTGCTTCTCGAGCCGATGCAAAGCTGGAAACCTGGGGAAGCTCCGTGGGAGGGAAACATTTATCATCTAAATCTTATCCCTTTACTTGAAAAAAATCTGTCCCTGCATCTCTCTCCATGCAAAGATGGTGATAATGTCTGGTCCTTACACAGAGGGACCAAGGAGGGTTCAGAGGACACTTCCTGTGCTGTGCTTGACATCTCGGTGCTTTCATAGGGACCACTAGAGCATGGCTTGGAATTAGCATGTTTTTAAATACGCAGAAGTTGCTCACAGCAGAGCTGTGCGGGGCAGTTGTGCGTGGATTAGTGCAGGCAACCACTGCCAAAGCTCCCACTGCTGCACTCTGCTCCAGGTGTGTGTGCTCCTGCTCTTCTGGGCTGTGGTGCGGGGGGATTGAGCTGTTCAGGGCACGCGTAGTGGTTGCACAATGAAATTGCAGGAGGCTTGGAGACACCATGGCTTCCAGAAGATGTGTGCAGAAGGGGACACATGGGGCAGAGTGCCTGTGCAATGCATGTGGGTGCACCAAAGCCAGCGCCCTTAGGCAGGGACCTCACTTTGTGCATCACAGCTCAGAAACAGCCTTTATGAGCAGGCAGTAATGAAAATGCTGAGCGGGGATATTGCAGCTCTTGCTGTTGGCTTGGCCGCTCTGCGGAGCTGAGGAAACAAGGTCAGATTAAATATGTGTGGAGGAATTTGGCAGGTCTCCTTTGGCTATAAAAGCAGCTGAAATTCTTATTCTTGGATCTGGGTAGAGAAGGTCTGGTGGACAGTCCACATACCTCCTCATGCCTTTTTAAGTAAGTGTGTTGGAAGGAGATGTTGGGAAATGCTAGATGGGCCCCTGACATTTCGTTTTCTTGCCAGGGATGGGTGGACAGGAGCATGGTACTCTTCTGTTTAGTGCTAATGGGTCTGCTGCTGGATGGGAGTGTGGCTGGGACCATGTGTAAGGCGAGGGGCGAAGTGTGGGCTTGGCAGGGGCAGACCGACTGTCTCACGGGGTTTGTTTTCCCCCAGGAGAAGATCGGCTGGCGTAAGGAGGCGTCTCACCTGCTGGTCTTCACGACAGATGATGTGCCCCACATAGCCCTGGATGGGAAGCTGGGGGGGCTGGTGCAGCCCCACGACGGCCAGTGCCACCTGAATGAAGCCAACGAGTACGGCGCGTCCAGCCAGCTGGTGAGGGGGAACATGGGGGGCCAGGCCTCAGAGACTTCGGGGTGTTGGTGGACCTCTCTGGAGACCAGCCACCCCCAACTCCAGCAGCTTTTGGCAAACACAGCCTCTGACCAGCATGGTTTTACCCAGTCCTGCAGCTGGCAAATAAAATTTGCCGTTCCCCTTGGGCATCCCCCCCAGTGAATGCTTCTGTCGTGCTCAAAAATAGGTTAGGAGCTTAGCAGGTTTCTTCAAGGCTCATTGCAAGGGAGGGAAAAGTAACTTGGTGTCCTGAAGAGCATCATATTTGCTGCAAAGTGTAGAGGAAACATCAAATATGTCATCCCTTTTCTAAAATGTCCAGTGGATTGTCAGCTTCTCCCCGGGGAGGCTGAGCCTACCTTGGTGTGGCTACAAGAGCAAGCACAACAGGACGCTCCTCCCATTTACAGCCTTTGAGCTCAAGACTAACAGAGGTCTTAAAAGGGCCCATTTGTCTATTTATTATTAATTTAAACTCAGTGGAGGAAACTTCTGGGGTGAATGAGCACTTGTCTGCCACCTAATTATCACATCCTTCTGCAGAAGGGTGCTTTATTCAGCAGGTCACAAGCACTACTTAACGATTTTTGGTCCTGCAGGGATGTCACCCCCTAAGAGGAGGTGTTTCTGGACCGCTGCATTATGGCCAGAGGCTAGGATCCTCGGAGAAACCCTCTTTCCACCTCCCGTGCAATCCTAGCAAGTATATACGTAAGGGAGCACAGCCCTCGTACTGACGTGGAGTTACGCTGGGTAGCTGGTGTGGGCATGCTGCCTTGCTGTTTCCGTGTTTGAGTCTTGGAGGCTCTCAATCAGCCCTCCAGTCGGCAAGTAAATAAGGTGTTTTTAAATGAGGACAGCACTTCAGAAGAAGCCTGAGGTTTTAAACTCAAGCTGGTCTCTTGAAAGTGAGCCCTGGTTCATTATTTTGTTGCTTGTGGGTAGCTAGAGCAGTGTCTTCCTGCCATCCTCTCTGTCTGGGAAGTCTGCAGAATTAAAGAGCTTATTATAATCTCTTTATGGTTCCAGTATGCAGAAAGAGCAGGCGATGGGTGTTTCTGCTTTGGGAGAAAAATCATACATTTCCACTTACTGCAGTTCTAGATCTCCTTGCGTCGCATCCCTGGAGATAGCAGCCAGCTTACTACACATGTGTGTCTGCTGATGGCAAAGCAGAAAGAGGAAAGAAAGAAATCCAGCATTTCAGGTGTTGCTGTAGCTAATGGTGTTGTCAGTCATATATTCTAGTGAAAGGTACAGCAGAATTATTTAGGGGATGACAGAATTTCTACTATTTCAGCTGGGATTGTGCTGGTACGTCAGGGACTTCATCCTGCAGCGAAACATGCTATGTGTCTGGAACGAATTTTGCTGTTGGGGGGAGAAGAGCAATGAAATTAGTCTTTGTTTCTGTGTTACGCATCAGTCTTTCTGCCCTTTTTGTGCCCCTAGGATTATCCTTCCCTGGCGCTTCTTGGGGAGAAACTTGCTGAAAACAACATCCACCTGATTTTTGCTGTTACAAAAAGTCATTACGTCCTGTACAAGGTAAGCGCTGCCGAGCCGCCCGGGCTGGGGGGAGATTTAAATGCCTCGTGAAAGCATCTTCCTGTCAGCACCGTGGAGCGGAGGCAGCCGCAAGCGCGCACGTGTGCAGCCGCACGCACAAGTGCACGTGGCCACGCGCTGCCCGTGGGGCTGGCAGGGCAGGCAGATGCAGGCAGGCGAGGCTCAGCCCGCCGTCCCTCCCCACTAGTTGTTTCAGCGAAAAGCACTAAAGCTTCTTAAAGCAAAGAGATATATATGTTAGTGAGCATGTGAAGACCTAAAATAGACTCCAGCTTAATCTTGATGTTTGGGTGGCTGCCAGCCGTGCAGCATGCGAGAGAGCAGAAACCTGTTCAACCCATTCTGCAGTGACTTAATCCCATTACCTAATCGCACGCAGTGTTTCTGCCCAGCTGTGTTTTTCCATCACAGAGTCCAGGCCCCCGACACGCCACATACAATTTGAACTCCCTCGAAAGAAAGAGGTGACCCAAGCCGCAAGGGCCGGCCTGTGTCTGGAGCTGCCCCGTGGGGTTTTGCTCCTCTGCGGATGTGGGGAGGTGTTTCAGGCGGGGTCGCTTTCGGAAAACTCTGCTCCAGCTCTCGAGGCTCGAGCAAAAACAACAAGCAGCCGTGTTGCTACGGTCGAGATGCTGCTGCTCACCCGTGGAGAGCGGGAGGGCTGAGCTCATTCTCCACCCCCTCTCCGGGGATGCTCATGGGTCGTGAGGTGAGACGGGGCAGCTGCACCTCCCTCCCCACGGTGCCAGCTCTCCCGAGTGTGCAGCGGCTGGGTTTTGCCTCCCTTGGCAGCAGCCCTGGGTCCGTTAGTCCCCATCCCGTGGTCATGAGCTTTGTTTAGCGTTTGACGTGCCGTGTTAGCAATGCTTTGCTTTCAAAAGCTTCACGTTAATGGGAGCCAAGCTGACCATGTACACCACCGGATGATGGGGCAGGGGTGTGGCTGGTGTCCCTGGTGTGGGGCCGGTCCCTCCTCGCCCTCTGCTTTCCTCTCTGCATCTCAGCATTTTCTTTCATTTTCTTTTTTTTTCCAAGAACTTTACCGCCTTGATTCCTGGGACAACAGTGGAGATTTTGCACAAAGACTCCAAGAATATCATCGAGCTGATCGTCAAGGCCTACAACGTAAGTGCATTTTAATACTGCAGCTGCTGTCGTGCAAAACACCAAGAGCTCGGCTGGCTCGCCTCTCCCTTGCGTGCTCCACCCGGCTTGGCCACCTCCCTCACCAGTCCTCCACACACTGCCAGAGCTGGGGCATCCACCCTGGGGGGGGAAACAAGCTGTGTGAGGTGGAGAAGGAGCACAGGGATACCCAAGGGAGCCTGTGGTGAAGCAGAGATTTCACCCCACATCTCTTGTGTGCAGAATTACCCTCAAAATACAGCCTCACTCTAAAACAGTTCTCTCTCAGAGCACCCTACCAGTAGGTAAAATACGTTATTTCTTTGCTGTCTGATGTTCAGAGGCCTCCCAAGGATGTGACCAGGCTCCAGCTAAGGTCGCATCCTTGCATTGGTCTCCGTGCAGCACAAGTTGGTCCTCAGCACCCCATGAGCATCACCATGTCTCTTGGATCCCAAAGGAGCCCTGCCTGTGTGGCGTTGCCAGTGCAGCCTGCCCTGCCACAATGGGGCCCATGGAGGACAGCAAAGGACCTGCAGTTGTACTGCTGACCTGATGTTGTCTATCTCCATGGAAATCAGGGGAGAGATCAATTAGAAGCAGCTAAACTGCACGTTCGTTGGGTAGTTAGTTGTCGACATTTCTGTTGACTTCTCCCTGAATTCTTATGGGTCAATTTTTCATGCTCCTGGAAGAATATTGCTGTTTTGGTGCTGGGCATGGAGATCTGACCCCGTAATGGGTCAGCCTTCAGGTAGGGTTCTTCATGCATGGGACCTGTGAACACAGCTTTCGATGGCTGCAAGCTCTTCTTGGTACTATGCTCATTAGTTCAAGGGAGTGAGGAAGGACTTCTTTGGAGGAGTTTACAGATCCAGAAGTCACGTAAGGATTGTGCTGTGCTTTGCATGACCTGTAATGTTCATCTTTCTCTCCCCCACAGCTCCCTGCAGTTAAAGCAGCATTTGGTTATGCCCTTGGGAAGAGTGCTTCCCAAAGCTTCACCCTCTGAGGAAAGGCAATGAGCAGCTAATGCTGCTATCAAGGCCCTGGAGATACTGCAAAAAAAAAGCCCGGTTGTCCCAGTTTCTCCCCTTGAGGAAGGAGGGTCTTGTGGCTAAGATGCTTGGCTGGGGAGAAAGAAATGAATGTTCACTCCACGTTGACTTTGCATGTGGTCTCAGCGCCATCGCATGAAAACCTCCCTTTGTCTCAGTTTCCCAGCTGTAACATGCATCCGTGCCTCCATTTCACCACCCCTCGAGCCCTTGCAGATAGATATAAGCTGATGAAAACCGTTGGGGATCTGATGCCCCCACCCCTGCTCCCTCCCTCTCTTTGCTTGTGAGCTTTGCGGTGCAGCTGGCTGGAAACCACCAGGACGCTGAGACCAAGGTGCCCCACAGAAGGAGCAGCGCGGGATGAGCTGTTGTTGAGACAGGGGCTGGTTTCTTGCCTGTTCAGCTGGGTGGTGGGTGCGAGCTGGCACCCCAAGGTGTGCTGCTGGGAGCTGGCAGCTCCTGCCTGTGCTGCGGGCAGCCTGGGGACGCGGGAAACCTGGCGCCTGCCCAGCCCGTCTCCTCTCGGTAGCTTTGTTTTTTTCCTGAAATGAAGGAGGAAACTATCACTGAGGGAGAAGGCTAAAATTTCTGTTCCCCAAGTGGGAGTGAACCTTTTTTTATTCCTCATGGAAATGAAATTCTGAGCCTGGAGAAACCCTTCATCTGCGACAGGGACCGTCTTCTCCTGTGGGGTGGCAGTGGCTGGTGCTCTGGGCCTGGGCTGAGCCTCTCCCCTTCCGTGCTTTGGCCATCTCTGATCCTTTCTCGTCTGCTTCCCTCCACCGATGCATACATCAGACTTGCTCAGGGCTTACGTTACCCCCAAGATCGCTTTCCACCATCTCTTCATCTTCCATTTCCCTTTTTCTTCTGCCAGGCATGCTGTCGCCTTTCCCTCATCCGGGGGGGTGTGAAGCAAAAGAGAACAGGAATGGCTTTTTTTCTCTGTTCTCACTAAGAAAAACCCTTCCCCCAGATCTTGACACTCCTGCAAGATGGAGAGGCTCCTAGGGGGGCTGTGCCCGGGCTGGCGTAGCACTGAGGGTCTCTGCCCGGGCACGCAGGCTGGGTTTGGACCGAAGGCAGCAAACGGGATGCTGGTTTAAAAACCACTTTCCTAAACCCAATCCAGGCAGGTCTTGGATGTGTTTCTCGTTACAGCACCGATGGGTTTCCCGTGACAGGCGGTGGGTGGCCTTCACATCAGCTGTTCCTGGAGCCGCTGCCGGTTCGGGATTTCCTTGTTTTTACACTGAAACGATCCATCCTTTGATTTTCCCCCAGGCTATAGCAGACAGCTTTATTTCAGGCAGAGACATTCCTCCATCTCAGGGCCAGGTCCTTCCTCTAGGTCTCTCCAGCATCCTCCGCTCGTCCCTGAAGGCACTGCAGGCTTGGGGGCCACCAAACAACACAGCAGCAAACTCGGCAGTCGCCCTTAGCAGAGGCTGCGGTGCTGTGAGAAGGTATTGCTGTGTAACGGTGCAAAGTGGCTAATAATAATAGCATTACAATTAAGCTAATAGCATTACTATATAGGGCTAACAAGAAATCTTGGCATCTGTATAAAAACATAGGAAGAGCCCACGCAAGGTCATAGCGAGGTCTGGCCTGGTGTCCTGTCTTCTGCCATGCCCCAAATGAGATGCTCTGGGCAGGAAGATGGGAGAGCGTATCAGTGTGACAGGTAATTTCTATGGGATAATTTTGGGCAGAGCAGTATGTTCGGCTTTACCGACACACACGGTGTTCAGCCCGCAGGCGATTGATGCTTCGTACAGTCCAAACTGCCACCCCATGAACGGCTCCTCCATTACAGCAGAGAGATGGGAAATTATTCCTTTTTTTCCTCAAGGGCTGTTTAATTCGCCCAGCCAAAACCCATTCATTTCCTGCCCGTTTCCAAAAGCGTTAGCTCTTTGCTGGTGTGTGAACCCTGGTTTTGTTATCACATGGACTGGCAAGAAGTCCAAATTAGCGCTTTTCCTTAATCTGGCCACTTCAGTGAGGGATGGGGACAAGGGGGAGAGGGGTGAAGCTACAAGCTGGCTTTGGAAAATAAATGTATTTGTATAAAAAGCTCCATTTTGAAAACCTTTGTCTTTTTTGGACACCACTCATAAAAAAAAAAAAAATCAGTTCCAGCCATTGGAAGAATGAAGCAAAACAACCTCATTCCGAATTAATACTTATAAACTTAATTTTGTTTTGACTTAAAAAGTCTGTGTGTGCAGCAGAGTGGAGAGATGAGAAGCAGAAGAAAGGGGGTAGGAGCATACCAAAACCTCGCTGATGGAAAACATTTTTCACTTTGAAAAGTTTCACAAAAGAAGAGATTTTTCTTTTTTTTTTCCCCATGGTGGTGCTTCCAGCTGATGCATCTGAAAGGATACTTTTTGTTTGGCATTTTCTCCGAAGAGGGAAAATACATTTTTCTGACCAGTTGGGTGAAATCAAGAAAGCAGGACAGAGTTAGTGCAGGTTTACACCTTCTCTATGCAGTACAATGGACGTCACAGGACAACTGCCAGTGGAGAATGAGGCTTTGTGCTTTGCTAAGGGGCTGGTTTATGGGGAGGAGGAGGTGCAGGTGTATGCACGAGGCTCTGATCTTTGGCTCAGAGGTGCTCAATTTGTGGTCGAGAATGTTTTCTTCCTTCCTTTTCTTGTGCATCCGTATCTTTTCAGTGCTGCCTACAGTGGTCATCACGTCTGTCCTAGAGGGCATAAGCCACCCGCAGGGGTTGTAGGCAGCTCCCCGTGACTCTAGTTGCATTCATCAGAAGTCTCCTGAGCTGTTTAAGTCAAACTCAACTGTCAATGTGTGTGCACAGGTGATTTTTTTTTCATATAGGTGCACAGATGTCCTAGCCTCCCTCTGGAAACATCAGGAGAAGAGACTAAAGCAGAAGAACCCCCCCCGCCTTTGGGAACCTGACAGTTTGCTTTCCCATTGTGTTTCTAGAGTATTCGGTCCAAGGTGGAGCTCACAGTCTGGGACAGCCCTGAGGACATTGGCTTGACCTTCACTGCCACGTGCCAGGACGGTTTGTCCTATCCCGGGCTCAGGAAGTGCGGAGATCTCAAAATAGGAGATACGGTGAGTCTGCCATTCAGTGCATCCCCTGGAGAGGCTGTTTCACCCCCCATGCAGCCGCTTACCTCTCTCAGTGAGTGGTCCCGGGCGATAAAATACAGCTTTGCTCATCTTCCTCTGCTGTCCTCATGCCGTGCCACATTAATATGGAAACCTGCTGAGAGCGGCTCTGCTAAAAGTGGCTCTGCATGGTACAGATCAGCCCAAGGTCAGCTGTGAAGAAAGAGGCAATACAGGCGTCTTGTCTACAGCACCCTGAGCCAAAAGGTCTTGATCAGGCAGCAGGATGCAATAGTCAAGAATGGGCTTTTTTTTCCCATAATCCCAGATATTCACGTCACCCTCTTACCTGTGAAATTTTTATTGCTGTGGTCTGCTGGTCTTTTCCTAGTCTGTTAAATATTCAAGGTTTTCTTCTTACTGTTTGAGAATCCTGGCTTGTATTAGCATCCTGGCCTGTATCAGAAACAGTGTGGCCAGCAGGAGTAGGGAAGTGATCGTGCCCCTGTACTCGGCCCTGGTGAGGCCGCACCTCGAATACTGTGTTCAGTTTTGGGCCCCTCACTACAAGAAGGACGTTGAGGTGCTGGAGCGTGTCCAGAGAAGGGCAACGAGGCTGGTGAGGGGTCTGGAGAACAAGTCTTATGAGGAGCGGCTGAGGGAACTGGGGTTGTTTAGCCTGGAGAAGAGGAGGCTCAGGGGAGACCTCATTGCTCTCTACAACTACCTGAAAGGAGGTTGTAGCGAGGTGGGTGTTGGTCTCTTCTCCCAAGTAACAAGCAATAGGATGAGAGGAAATGGCCTCAAGTTGCGCCAGGGGAGGTTTAGATCGGATGTGAGGAAAAATATCTTTACTGAAAGAGTGGTGAAACATTGGAACAGGCTGCCCAGGGAAGTGGTTGAGTCCCCATCCCTGGAAGTATTTGGAGGATGTGTAGATGAGGCGCTGAGGGACGTGGTTTAGTGGTGGACTTGGCAGCACTAGGTTAACGGTTGGACTCGATGGTCTTGGGGTCTTTTCCAATCTAAATGATTCTAGGATTCTAATCTAAACCTGACTTTCCCAGAGTGAAGATGTCATGGTTAACTTTGGAGGTATTGCAAAAAAAGACAGGGTGCTCAGAAAGGCAGCAACGCTCCTCTCCTGTGTCCAGTTCCTAGGGTTATTGGATGGCAGCACAGGCTAAAAACATAGTTTGCCCCTTAATGTTAACAGTATACATGGCATAATCCATCCTGTGCTTTTTTATAAAAAAAACAGAGAAGCGAAGCTTTGCTTGTTAAAAGTTAATATTGATATAGATAAATGAGTTGCTGGGCTGCAGGGCTGGGGCGGGAGGGCTCAGACCAGTGGGGAGTCCCCTCCCCTTCTCCAGGCTTTTGCTGTCTGCAAGGATGTGGGTGTGGGTTCGTTAGCAGCCTGATTGCCTTATTTGAGAAGAGTGGCTCTGCAAACATACCAGAGCTCTAAGCGCTGAGGCATATAAAAATAGTTTTAAAGAGTCAACAGTAGCTGGATTTTTGCCCTGCCAAATAAGGATCATGCGAAGTGTTAAAAAGGGAGGTGGCCTCAGCTTTTTTAGCTGAATTTACTGGATCTCCGATCAGTGGGTAAAATCAATCCCTGGAGCAGTGCCACGCTGGGCACGTGCCCTCCTTGTTCCCACAGCAAAGCCTGAGCCTCCGAGGTAGCAGAGTTAATCTGGTGGTTGATCCTGGGCTCCCAGCTTTGGCACGAGCAGGGGGGTCGCTACAGCCACTGCAGCTAGTGCTATAAAGGGGTTTGGCAGTGGATACGTGCGTGCCAGTATCCGCAGAGGCTGATGGCGTGAGTGGGAGTGACTGGCTCTCCTGATATGGATGAATTGGGGGTACCTTCTGCCCAGGCAGCAGAAGATTTGGGGTGCAGCAGGGAGCTGGCACTGGTACCTCTCCCATTTTTGGTGCACTGGAGTATTGAGGTGCCTGCACAGGCAGACATGCCACAGGATCGCAGGGGTCCCATCCCTCCTTCCCCTCTTGTTCAGCTGCTCTTGGCCCCATTACTTCCACATGGATCAAGATTAGACTCCTGCTAAGAAACTTTCCCCAAAGAGGGTAATGCTGGCACTGGATCCTAATCTGCTGGTGTTTAGTCCTGGGGGTGTGGGTGTCAGTGGGTGAAAGGGAGCAGGATTACCCTGATCCCCTTAGCTTGCTTTCTGATCTCCTTCTCCTCTGTAATTTGAGCTCGTTGCCTAATTGCTTCAGGCCTTGGGAATGGGAGGAGGTCAAGGGAGGCTTCAGAGGGTGCAGCTTTCCCGGCTGGAGGTGGCTGCTGCGCCGCCATCCATCCGCACGTCACCCCTTGGCATGCGGGACGGCGCAGGCAGTGAGAGCTCGAGGTGACCCCAGATGTCTCCAAAGAAAAATCATTCCCTCCTGATGCCTAGGAAGGGGGCTTGTTTCCTTGGAATAAGGTTAATCCTCTTTGCTAACCAGCAGCTCCAGGCAGCGCTGGGTGGCCTGAGACCCCACCAAACAGCAGGATTAAATCGGGGGCCAAGCAAGCGACCATAGGATGGTCTTAGTTTTCCCAAGGAGAAAATCCCTGACACTGGATTGTAGCAACAGAAAATGAGTAGGGGGGTGATGTATAACCATATAATGATGTGTAACCCTTCTGAAGCCAGTATTAACAGAAGCATCCATCAGAAATGGCCCGTTAGCAGTGTGCTGAAAGCTTGGGGCTGCGTGACTGATGCATGTCTCTATGTGCAGATCAGGATTCCCATAAAACCTTCTAAATCCATGATCTTGTAGGCAACTCGGGCTCTTGTGCTGCGTTGGTTAGATCCTTGCTAGTGCTTGGTTTCCACAGAGTTGTTTATTTTCAATAGCATGAAAACTGGGCTATTCTCTAGAGTTTTGCCCTGTTTATTTCATGGGAATAGGCAGGCTCCTTCCCGCTTCACAGAAACCAACGGTGCCTGATGGGGAAAATTGCTGCTAATGGCTGACAGTAACGAGTTTTAAAACGTTAAGGATGCCAAACCCCTCGTGGGACTGGCAGATGTCACTGCATTGATTTGCAGATGCCCTCACTAGATGTGCAATTGTTTTGGGGGTTTTTTTGCACACCTGGGAGTGAAGCTCAATGCACTGAGTGTGGCCCCGCTCCAGGGAATCGCTCCATGGCTTTTCCTCAGGACATTTGCCCTTCCCTCCTGCCTCCCTTCCCGGGACACCCTTGATGGATGTTCTGGGGCCGTGCGTGTTAACTTACACCTCAACCTGCCCCCCCAGGTTTCCTTCGAGGTGGCCGTGGAGGCGCGGAGCTGCCCCACCGAGGACACCTCCCATGCCTTCACCATCAAGCCCGCTGGCTTTCGGGACACGCTGGAGGTGGCGGTGACCTACAACTGCCTCTGCGGGTGCACTGGCCATGCTGCGCCGGCCAGCGGCAAGTGCAGCGGCAATGGGACCTACGCCTGCGGGCTGTGCGAGTGCGATGCCGGCTACCTGGGGGCCAGGTGTGAGTGCGAGGAGGGCGCCAGCGGGGACATGCACCACGCCATGTGCCGGGAGGCGGAGGGCAAACCCCTCTGCAGCGGGAGAGGGGAATGCAGCTGCAACCAGTGCCTCTGCTACGAGAGCGAGTTCGGAAACATCTATGGGCCCTTCTGCGAGTGCGATGACTTCTCCTGTGCCAGGTACAAGGGAATCCTCTGCTCAGGTAGGAGCCTTTCCTCCCTTGCGTCCTCCGCTTTGTGGGGATGGGGAAACTGCCCCGAAATGGGGAAGGCTGCTGGGCTGGTGTGTGCAGGGTGTGCGAGGGGCTGCGCCTGCCCCGCCTGCCGAAATCTGCCCTGTTTCTGGAGGGACCTGCGCTCCCTTTCTTTATGGAAAAAGGGAGGCAGAGGTTTAAGTGCATCCACACTAATGAGCAAAAAGTGCATTAACCCCATCAGAACTGAGTTTCCAGCATTAGAGTGAAAGGCTCTCTCCTGGCAGGCTTGTCCTTTGCCCAGGCCCCACGGAGATGAGCAGAGTCTTGGCTTTGTTGTTGTTCTTTTGACGTAACCATGCACATCTCTTGCACACTGAAGTGTATCCCCAGGAAAGAGTAAACCAGCACAGGCTTGAATCCTCTGAAGCTTTTTGGTGTCTTCTTAGGTTGGATTTCTTCTATGTGCACCATCCTTCCCTGCATAGGCAGAAGCAATCTTTTTTTAAGGATGAAGCATTTGAAGTAATCCACTGGTGCAGCGCAGGTGAAAGGAGGGTTGTTTCAGTCTGTTACTTATTAGAGAAAATCTGTGTTGAAGATTCCTAAAGGTGTTTTATGTATAGATTTTTCTGCCCACTGAGGAAACAAGTCATTCACTTGGAAAGATGTAGCCAGTCAACTTTGCTTAAGCAAAGGTAGAGGAGTTATTTAGCTGTGTTTGCTAAAACGGCTTTAATTCCTTGTCAGCCTGAGGTCACATAATTTACCTTGCACGTAATTGCCTGGATTAGTCCTCGGACATAATTCCCTCAGTTGGAGCTGGGCAAAAGGTTATTCTTTAAAACTTGCCTGCTTTCAAGCAAGTCAAATATTTCCTTAACTGAAAATCCTGGACAAAATTTCCAAAACAAGTGTAAGCTTGGGAAAATACCTATTTTTCACGTTTTCTTGAGGGAAGTGGTGGGATTTTTCCCTGCTGTTTATCTTGCCCTGCAGGTTTCTGAGCTGGGCAGTAAGTGATGGGGCACCTTTTGGTTGCAAGTTTCTGGCTGTTTGAGACGATCATGGTGTTAGGTGGGTAAAGGACGTTCGTGCTCATTTTTCTGTAGCCTGGCTAGTGATGTTTCAGCACTGCTGAAGGTGAGGCAGGTGATACCCCAGTTTTTGGCATTGCCTTGGGGCTCCCCATTGCAGGGCAGTGAGAAAGGCAGGTACCACCTCCCGCAGCGACCGTCACTGACCAGGAGGGTTGGAGCTCTCCTTGCTGATGCAGGAGCGGAAAGAGGGATGAGCAAGCAGGAAAAAGGTATATTTGAAGGTAGATGGGGAAAAAAGTAAACTCAGCTGTGAAGTAATTGAGAGCAACACTGCCTGGGGGTTCTCCATATGACCATATTGCTTTGGTAGCATCATCCCTCCCAAAAGGAGTGTATTTAATAGCAAGCAGGGCAGTGATGCTAAAGAGAGGTTGGAAGTTACCGGTGTAGCGGTTGGTACTGCAAGAGGAGGACATCCCTTTACTTGAATTTCCATTTCATCAGGAGAGCCAGAGGTCTGCCGCTCCACTGGAAAACAAGCTGTCTCTCTTACATTGCACCTGCTTTCTTCTGTCCCTGTGGAGGGCTTCTGGTGCTGGGAAGAGCAGCGTGGCTGGTCTGGGATTTGCCAGACTTTTTTAAAGTCATTTAAAAACCTTTTTATAGCTATGAAAGAAAATAAAGGGTAGGCTGAGGCCAAGTGGCCTCTTTGCTCCAGGGGTGGGATGGAGTCCGACACGGCTGCATGGGGTGATTCTCCCTATGCCTCCTGGTATTTCTATTGCTGTTGGTTTGTTGGCTCTTTTTTTTTTAAATTCCAGCAATTACAATGCTAAATCTGAGCTGTAGCAAGCACTGTGCCAATGACATAACATTTTGAGGTGGTTTTGCCAGCCCAAGAGGGCCATGACTTTTGGGCTGACACCAAAAGTGTCTGAGCTTGCACAGTGGGGCTGTGCCCAAAGCTGCGCCTAACAAACAGCCCTCTGCTACACAAGCATCTCTGGTGGCTTCCAGCAGATGCGTGCTCTCTCCTCCCTACAAATGGGGCCTTCTTGAAAAAGACGGTGTGTTCAGCTTGGCACTGAACGTCTCAGTCCACCAGCACGTGTAGACTTGGCAGCCAGGGGAGTTTGGGTCATACCTTGGGTTAAGGATGTCCCCTGGAGTGGTCGCATGGGGTCCTGTCACTGCTTTTGTTCCTGCAAGGGGGAGAAATGACACCCTGCCCTCCCTCTGTCTTCTCCTGGGCACAACGTCTGTCCCTGAAAGGCCCTGGCATCCCGGTGCCCATCACTCTCGCAGGCTGAATCCCACCATGAGGGGAAACCAACAGGTTTTAGCAAATGCAGAAATCAAAAAAGCAGCATGTAGGGAGCTGTCATTTTGCTGTAGATCGTGGTTGTCTCCATCCTTGCTTGGGAGTTGCTTGGCTTGGACCCGTGAGGGGAACTTACACTGTTGTCAAGGGCTTTATTTATACTGCATAAATCTGGTAGCGTAGAAGGCACTTAGTGCCTCTCAGTGCATTTATGATGACTGTATTTTGAACAGCGTTTTCACCCCAAAGGAACCCAACCTCAGTTTTAGCACATGGGCTGTGGTGTCCCCCATTAAATGCATTTACGCCTGCCCAAGCTGTTGAACAAGATGGTATCATGAAGCTCTGAGTGCCCATCCTGGCCACAGCAGGTGGGAGAGCAGCCAGTCCAACCCAACCCGAGGTCTGGGAGAGCACAAGGAGGAAAGCACAGTTTTCCAAGCTGAGAAGTAAAAATCCACGCATGCAAACTGCTTTGCACGCATGTGGCCGTGCTTTTTGCATGCCTCAACTCAGAGTCACCGTGAGCCCATCACCAACCAGCCTGGGCATTTCTTCCTTTTACAATCCAGTGTCCTGGTCGAGTCACTGCCACGACACAGGGCTGGGCAGCCGATTGCGCTCAGACATCCCGTATTCCTGGCAAAAGCCACAGGAGGTTTGAAATACTCTGAAATAAACTTTGAGCTTCTTGTTTCATGCTGCTCGGTCCTTTGGCCAGTAAAAGCATTTTCATTCCTCGGTCCGTTTATAAATATTGGCACCTCGTTTTGTCAGGGTTTGAGAGGAGAGATGACTGCAGACAGTACTTGTACGGATCCTGCCCTTTTGTGGCCCCCTGTGAAGTGGAGAAGCAGATCTTGGGTGGGAGATAATCTGAAGGAGAAGCAAGAATTTGATTCCTGTTAGTGGGAGGTTTAACGTGCCTCCTGCATCTGTGAGGCAAGCGGGAAAAGGAGTCATTGTTGACGTCGTAAATGTTGATTCAAGTTGCATCCAACACTTAGTCGATGCTGCTTAGTCACTAATAAGTGGCATTTGTTCTGCTGCTCCCCGAGTCCAGTTAACAGCTCCGGAGTAGCTGTTTCAAACCATTAATCCAGCTTTTGGAAGGGCCATCGGGGATGGCTTGCAGAAGTGCTCTGTTCCTCCAAAAGAGATGCAAATGGGTTATCCACAGCATCGTGCTCCAACAAAGCAGGCGGTTGCTTCCCAAAGCCTTGGAACACTTCGCTCCCAGTTTTTCTCCAGAAGGAGAAGTTGCCCTCTTGCATTGAGACCTTTGGCATGCCGCTCTGGCCTCTACTCTGAAATGTGGGTGGCTGCAGGAGAGGGGAAGAGAGCCCTCCTGCCTGCAGCCGGGCTCGGGAAGGGGCAGCTGGCTGTGCGGCCCAGCGGCTTTTCAACCCCTTGGCTGCCTGCCAGGCAGTTTGACAAAGGAGGAAACGTCTCGGCGCTAATTGCATTCCTGAAGGTCCCATAAAACTAAGTGGCAAGAGGGAAGAGAGGCCCCAATGAGGGCATCACACGTTTGCCTCTAATGAAGAGAGACTGGCTCGCTGGAGGCCAAGCTTCATTAGCTTCAGTGCTGCAGACCTATTTTTTTTGGAGGGGGGGATGCAGAGTAGTACGGCATCGTCTTTACCTTGGTGTCTCTAGAGAAATTTCCCCCTAACCATCACTGCTGTTACCCAGCTCCCCGTGTGGGTGTCATTTGTGCGCTCTTCAGCCTGGGACTGTGGTTGTGCACAGGAACATCATTACCAAGGCATAAGTAAAGAGCACTCACCACGCTGCAAGCCATTTCTCCCCCTAAAACACAAAGGATCTTGTCCTGAAAATCCTGAGCAACACACAGACTGCTGGTGTTGGTGCAGCTTTGTGGGATCAGGTCTTTTGTGGTTTCTCTTCTCCATTTTTTTAAAATCAGACAATAAATCAGATTTATAAACACTTTGTAATTGTAAATCAAGCCCTGCAACTTCTCTCTAGCTCTTAAGCAGCTGAGAGCATCTTAACATCTTAAAGCTAAAAATCATGGCTGGCTAAAGCACGACGAGATGGCGATGCCTTGGAGCGCAGGAGACAGGAGCCTGGCCTCGCTTGCGAGTGCAGGGCTTCCAGTGACACGAAAAGCTCAGGTGAGCAGTAGAGCATAGGGTGTCAAATTTGCAAATATATGCAAGTGCCAGAATCACTTCTGAAATGGGATTTAGGAAGTGACAGCTCATTGAAAATCTGTGGCTTATTTTGCAGAGAATAGCCAAGCTGATGTGCGATGCGACTCCAGCTGCCCTGCAGAAACCACTTCAAAAACTGCTGAGGACGTACAAGTCCTCGGTACTTATTTCTGACTGCTTCCCTTTCTTGGTTTTATTAAATGGGGAAGCACTGTGAGGTTTTAGCCTGTACTAAGGCCCAGTGAGATAAGGTTCTTTTGTTTGTTTTAACACAACCTCAAATCAGAAATCTCACTCCTGCTTCTGCAATCTGTTTTTGGTGTTCCCCATCCTGGGCGCTGTAACGGTGTTTAACAGTGCTGCCTTTGCGGGAGGTCTGGTGGGACGATGGCTCTGGTGCGAGCACGGCAATTTCTGGTTGTGCAATAGAGCCCTGCGCTTTGAGAGCAGTGCTCAGGTTTGATGGCACCTCTGGTATCTCCACCCTGGGGTTTCTGGTGGGGTCTGTTACCATACAAATCACTGTGCCCATGGACACATCTTATGGAAATAGACCTTTTTCCACACTTACTTTTGTAGCTATTATTCACCTGCCTTGTTGTAGTGCCTGGATGGAGGATGCTGGTGTGCATCTGAAGGCTCAGATGTGAGAATAAAGGTGATCCAGCTTTAACCTTTTTTTTTTTCTTGTCTTAGTTCTCTTCATTCCTAGTGTGTAAGCTTTTACCAGAACCTGCTGTTAAGAAAGAAATGGGTAGTATTTGATTTATTAACCTCTGATGTGGAGGTGGTAGGTTGAGCATGGTTTGGGGGGGAAGGGGAGCTTGCCTGTGCCCGCTTCCTGTGGCACTGCCAAGACGGGGGTGGCACTACGCAAATGTAGCCCCTTGCCAGAAGGGAAGAAGGTGGCCTGTAGCAGAAAGAGGATAGGGAACTGAGCCTAAACCACATCTGCAATGTTTTCTGTTCAGTCATGTCAAGCCTTGTTATCTTTGGGTTTTTTATTTTGGGGGGTTTTTCATTTAGTTTGTGTAAAAAGGCGGAATCTGAGCACTGCCTAGAACAGTGGGACCTGAAGGGGAGAGACAAAAGGACCATATAAGATGTAGAAGTTAAAAATAATCCTTTGGTTGTCACTAAGCGCTTGTGCAGCCGTGAGCCACACAGCTGCGGAGGAGATGTGGCTCTGTCTCTGGGGTGGCCACCCCGCAGGTCATTCCTGCTCCGCTCCCCGGGCCGGAGGAAGATGGGGAAGCACACACCTACCAGCATTTTTGAGGCTTATTTTGGTGACAGAGGATGCGGTGTCAGCTCAGGTTGTCATGGTGCAACCTCACGGCGCTGGTTGCTTCATTAGCAGTCTCAGTCATTAGCAGCAGGTGGGGGGCTTGCAGGGGGCCAGGCAGTGGCTGTGTGTGCTGATGGGGCTGCAGGGCATGGGAGGGTGGTTTGGGGTGAGGTGAACCTAGAAAAATCCTCTGAACTGAAACCCTTTTCGATTAGGGCAGGTTATAGGTTGTGCGAGTGTCTCTTCCCCACCAAAGAGCAGGATGTGGGACAGGGAGCTAAAAACCAGATGATGTTGGGCTAGAAAGCAGAGAGGTGTGTAAGTGTTGTCACACTGTGTGGGGCACAAGGTGCCTATCACTCCTTAGCAGCCAACAAACCTGGTTTCAGGCACCTTGAGGTCTCCTGCCTACAGAGCCGCTGCATAGCCCAGGGGGACCTTATGGCCAGAATAAGTAGCGAGGAGATGGCACTGCAGTAACATCTCTCTTTTAGGATGTGGTCAAGAGTCACTCAGGCTGCACATTTATCCTAGAGCTTCCTAAAAGCCTTTCTTCTTGCTGCGTTCCCATTCTGCCTTGGCTTTTATCGCCTGCAGAAGCTGCTCAGCCAAAGAGCCCTTGCCCCGAGATGTCTGTGCGCCTGAGAAGAAATGCATAAAACAAAAAAATCCCCCTGAATAGAGGAAAAAATGAACCTCTGACTTGCTGTGTTCTGTAGCAGTGATGAACTGAGGCCGGAGCACCCGTGCCTGGTGTCACTGCTGGGTGGGCATCCCCTCTCCAGCTTACATCCCCCCTCCACCTGTGAAATATTTTGGTTCCAACAAGAATAGACTGCAAACATTTAATAAGAAATGAATCAAATGGGGGACCTCCGCTGCCCTCTTCCTTTTTCGGGGTTAAACTGCGAAGCTGGGCATGTTCCACTTACTCTTATCACGTGGATTAGTGTAAAGAAATATAAGGTTTAGGTCAGCTTCGTTTACTCCCATGCTGTCAGTCAGCCTAAAGAAATGTAAAGTCCAGGTCACCTGGGGCAGGCAGGGCTGAGGGCTGTGATGGGGATTGACTAGAAGAGCAGTCGAATTCACCTTCATCCCATTCGGACCAACGCTGCTCTCACCCTGCCTTACAAGCTCTCTGCGGATGCTGTTGGCCGTGCATCCAATGTCATTTGTCTGCACGGCAACATCTGAGCCCCAAATCAGGAAAAACTCCTCTTTTTATTTTTTTCTGAAGTGTGTTTGTATAAACCAGATCTTTTCTGATGTCCATTGTTGATACTCCTGCATTCCTGCTTGACCTCCTGTGGGGCGCAGGGGCTGCTGTGCTGTTGCAACATTTTGGGGATTGCTCAAGCGGTGATTTAGAAAACGTTTCCACAGGTGATGAAGGAACTGTGAAAGAGCCCGCTGCTGCCGTCACATGTGGGATGTTGGCTTTTAGGTTTCACTCGGCAATGGAAGCCGGTGGCCGAGCCCTGGGGTCATCCCTGGCTGCTTCTCACAGTGCCTTCCAGAAAGGTCAGGTCTGGCCATGCTTGGCCTGGGGGCAGTGAGCTCTGAGAGCAACACTCGAAACCTCTCAGCCTTTAAAGAGGAATGTCATTGAGAAACTCTCTGCTCTTTGCACAGTGTGAAGAGGATGAGAAACCACAGGGGCGCGTACGGGACATGCTTACCCGCTGCAGGCAGCCCGCAGTGCCCCGCACTTGCATCCTGCCCTGCGCCAGGGTGTCACCTTCTGCAATGGGAAACAGGGACGCCCAGCCCTGGGCTCCCAGATAATTGGAAAGGGTGGAGAGAGACTCCCCAGGAGCTGTGCAAGCAGCTGGCTGGCATTAGCATCCCTCTTTAGCAGTGTTTGAATTTTCCTTACAAGCAAGGGGTTCCTGAGCATCAACCACTTTTATTTGGAGGGCTGTGGCGAGGCAGGGAAATGGGGACATTCACGCCTTGTCAGTGTGTTACTGTTGACCACTGATACATGTCACTACGTGTTAGTGGACTGCTTGTTATCTGTAACAGAGAATTCAGGGAGGATTTTTATTTAAAACACACCCTCTACCAATGCTTTCTGGGTCGCGTGGATGGGCTTTGGCTCGGGCACAAGCTCCCTCCTCTTGGCAGCCCTAAGTTGAGAGAGACGGACACCTGGTAAACCACCGCCTTTGAAGTGACCTGTCCTTAACGTTGTCTTGTTGGCGTCTGTGCAGCCAACCTCTCACTCCCTATGGCTCCTTCGCTCTTTGCAGGTCTCTCTGCCTTAAGCTACCAAATTCAGCAGCATGTCCCATGTGGTTCTGGGTGTGCTCATCTCCAGGAGCCGTGGCTCATAGCCCTGGTGCAGAGCGGGGCTGAGAGCTGGGTGGGAGGTGTTTGCATCCCAAATTTTATCTTCATGAAGTCTCTATTTCCCTGGCATGCAAATCCTCGATAGCCTTTTGGAGGAGCATGGGGGTGACTCAGTGCATGTGTTTCCTCACATCTCCAGTCCTGGAAGGCTCCTGAAACCTCCCCGCCGCTTCCCCCCAGGGCATCATTTCCACCCTTCCCCAATCTCTCTCTTCTGCTTCCCCTCTGAATTTATTTTTTCCCCTTTAACCTGGTTTCTCTTCTCTTTCCAATTTAATCCTGAGACGTGCTGCTCTCCTCCGAGAGCGTGCACCTCCCCATCCTGCTCCGTGCCCATTCAAAAGGCTGAGGATCCCAAGGGGTTCAAATGGCCACTGGGCTGGGGCAAACGGCACAGGGTGACCCTTGCCTGCCGGCCATGACCTGTGAAAGCATGGCCAGTGCTAACAGCTGCAGTGTGTAAAAATGCCCGGTTCCCCTCTGATTGCTCTGCTAATGACCTCCCATGTCACCCGGTGCAGCTGCTGTGGTTCAGGTCAGAGGTGGATGCATTTCAGTGCAGGTAGATGGTTTTAGCTAGAATGCTCTGTGCTTGATGTATATGCTCCTCTGGATTTCTTTCACAATAAATAAATGCAGTATTAGGTATTACACCACCAGGCATTACTGTTACATTGTTGTGTATTAAATATTGTTGATTGTTTGGGAGTTGGACTTGATGATCCTTACGGGTCCCTTCCAACTCCAGATAGTTTATGATCTTTGCATGGATTTCTCACAGGAACACAAATGATATTTCCATTCATGTTTCTGCTCAGTGCTGTGTTTATTCTTCATCTTCCTTTGTGTTTCTGGCAGCAGGCATACCCTGCCTGCCCTGCCTTGCTCATGCCAAGGGTTTGTGTTGGTTGTTCACATCGAAACAGCTTTTGAGTTGGACTTTCTTTCCCCAGCGGATTGAGTACTGCTTCACCAGAGTTTCCATTCCTGGCACGAAAGGGCAAGGCTGCCTTTTCTTACCCCTCCTTTCCCCCTGCCCGGGCCCTCGTTGCTGTCAAAGTCTTGCAGCTCTCCCCAAATCTGGCAGCAGCTCCTTGGAGGACCAACCCGCACAGAGCGCTGCTGTTCCTGCCTCTTTTCACTGGGGTTTCTCCTTGTCCTTGAGCAGACCTTTTGCAAGCGTTAATGCATGCTAATGAGGCATTAAATGCCAGGGCAGAATTAAAGAATAAAGAAGTGATGTCTTCGACATCTTTATGGGAGCCAGAGCTCTGTCTGTGGGTCTCTGCTCTTAAAGCAGCACAGCGTGTGGGTCGCAACCGGAGGTGTCATCTGATGGTGCATGCACGTACCCAAACCTCCCTGTCCTGCTGCAGCCACCGCCTCCCACAGCCAGAAACCTCCTATCTCAGAAAGTAGAAAGCTCCAAAATAAAAACAAGATGAACTTTGAAAACACAGTGCATCACCTACTCACTCCCAAAAGAGAGAAGATGGTCTTAGAACAAACTCGCTTGAACGCTCTGCCTTTATGGCCGGCATCCCACTGAGTTTGCTGTTTGCATTTGGTCCTTCTGATGATAGTAATTAACAGAAATAAACATTTGGAAATGAATGCTGTATTTGGGGTTTAGAGGCAGATGAAAGCCTCAAACCAGCAGGTGAGTGAAATTTGGGGTCTCTGCTTTTCTTGTTGGCATGCACTGACAACCCGTTAATTTTGTTTGGTTTGGTTTAAAAAATTTAATTTAAACAATTGACCTGAAAGGGAAGTGCAGCACAGGCTGCGGGTTCGTTCTTTATTTTTTTTGTCTTATTTTGAATGAAATTCTGACTTCTTCCAGCTTCTTTGGGAAGGGAGAAATCCATTCCAAAACCATGGACCTTTGGTGAACTTGCACCAGATTATATGTTTGCATCCAAACACAGAACTGGGCAAGGCTCCCACGGCACTGGATTTTGTAGAGAAAGAATCTCTCTCTGCTCCAGAGCCCACTCCTCTTGATGAGGTCCAGCTGAAAGGACATTCAGCCCATTTGGGTTTCGGCAGGGTGAGAATTAGCCTGCTTTTCATTTGAAGGATGGATCCGAACCATAGAATTTGGCCCTGGAGTGCAGGCATTTGGGATTGTTATGCTTTATTTTGGAGCCAAGTTTTATCTTTAGAACAAATCTGGAGGGTTTTGGGTGGTAGGAGCTGGTAGGAGCCTGCTTGGGCACGGGAGCAGGGAGACAAAGCTTATCCTTCCTGGAGGCACCATGCGTCGGTGGAAGGGTTGCAGCACTATAGATTTTCTCAAGCCCTTTATCTGCATTTCATCTAACTGCGTGCTCACCATATGTCCCCTCATGTTTCTAAATCTTCCTTCACAGTGACAAAAGCTGAAGGCTAAATGTGGAGTTGTATAAGCAGACCTGGGCAAAGAGGTGGGCCAAGAAATATGTAAGTCGGGGAGAAGCTCCTGGTTCTGGACCCATGGGTGTTGGTGGTATCTGGGCAGGGTTAGGAGAGCCAATTGAAAATGGGTCTTTGCCAAGCGGTTTCCTTTGTCAGGCTTTTTGGGGTGAAAGGAGGGGGAGCTGCAGTTGAGGGGTTTTTGCGCACTGGAAGAGCATATCTTGCCTGTGAGGGGTTTGCAGATGAAATTCCTTGATGTGCCTGTGGGGCTGAAGAGTTGGCTGGAGCAGGGAGCATCACGGTGGGAGAGGCGTCGGTGTGTCCCATGGGAGACCCAATAAACACCTGCATTGGAGGGGATGGAGGTCGGTGGAAAAGGACAGTGGCACAGAGCCCTTTTTGAGTTAGAGGACTGGAGGGAAACACAGGAGGGGGAAAAAACAGGATTACACACACACATACATACCTTCCTATCTGGCTTAAGGAATAATAAGAATTATTAGCAGTTTCTGCAGTGCCTTCCATGTCAGGTGCTTAAGGGGTGATGAAGCCAAGGGTGAGCGTGCGCCCAATTTGGTGGGATGGTATTTGGACCCATGGCTCAAAGGGAACGGGCGCACCCATCCCGATTGCCCCTGTTCAGGATGAAGCACTGCATCTCTGGGAGGGTCAGGCAGCAGCCCTCGCCCCGTATTGCTCCCTGCATCAGTAGCAGAGCAGGCAGCAGGACCTAAAAGCTCCAGTTCCCAGCTCTGCGTCTCCATCCAAAAGGCCACGTGTGGCAGGCTCAGCTGAAGTGCTAACGTAAGCAAAAGTCAAGAGGGTTGTGGAGTGCTGAGCTTACTTTAAAAAAAAAAAAAAGGAAGGCTTTATTTTAAGAAATGCAGCTTTAGATCTCCTTCAGGAAATGACTCCTTGCTGCCCGTTTTGGCTTTCTGGTGGATCATCAGCCGTATCTCGTGATTGCGTTTCAGCTCCACTTCTGTAGCGGAGAGAAGGAAAATGAGGGAAGGCTGGCCAGGGCTGCCGCAGGAAATCCGCCTGCCCCGGATCGCTTTCAGCTGCCTTCATGAGACAGCAGTTTCCAAAGCCCTGTTTTCCCTGCCCAGTTCTCATTTAACCCAGAAGTTCCCAAGTGAGTGAGAAATTGCGGGGCTGAGGGTTTTTTTTGTAATGGCAGTGCTGCAACATACGGGATGCTGGCAGTAACGTGGAGCTGGTGATGGGTCTTGTGGTACCCAAGGCTGAGTTAGCAGCTCAAGCATGTATTTATTCCTCTACGTTTGGTTTCATTAGTCTGTATCTCTCATGCTATTTTTGATGATTGGTGAGCTCAACCAGCGCTAGGATTGAAATAAAGGCTTATTTAAAGCCTTGTCGATTCTTGGCCAAACCCGTATGCTTCAAGATATAAATATCCATTGAAATTAATGCAATGGGAAGATGGGCAGATCCATGGTGTTTGGTGTAAATAACATACAGAAAAGCACTATTTTCTTATTACTAGCCTCTTAGTGTTTGTTTTGTTGTTTCAGTATTGCAGTGTGGATAAATGAGCATCGGCAAGCTCTCTTCAGTTTACACAGGAACCTTGGACCCTTGACGTTTGTCTGTGTTTATATAGTAACCTTCTTTTCACAAGGAGGTTGTTATGCTCTGTAGGCTCCAGGAGTTGGGGATGCTCCTGCCAGCCCGCTGCCCTTTTTCTCCCTGCCAGACTGGTGTGACCCGGGGAATGGATCCTAAGCCCATCCTCACTATTTAAAATTTCCCAAGCTCTCCCTGACTTCCTACTGGTGCCAACCATCTGGCAGCAGGATGGCGCCGTGAACCTGAGCTGTGCCACAGGCAGGCTGCCTCACCTTGCCCGGCCTCTTGATGTGCAGTGCTGGCTGCTTTGAGTCATGGAAAGAGATTAGTGGGGAAGTCAATGATTTATTTGCCTAAGCAGGCACTGTGTCTTACCATAGCCCTTTCCCGAATGGAAAGGTCTACGTTTTCCAAGTGTTCAAAGCCTCTTCCACTGCCCTTCCTCCTCCCACTCAAAATGTGCTGTTCCCAGAGCCTCTCCTGCAGACGTCGGATGCTTTTGCTGGGAGATTGGCTAGTCTGGTACAAAACCGATGCTCAAGCAGTGCCCCGTGTCGGTAGGGTTTGAGTGCTTCTTCTTTCATAAACAGATAGTTTTGGTGCCTTCACCCCTAGGGAGCACAAACAACATGTGGCTTCTGTGTCGGGGCTCTCTGGGTGAGCACAGAGGCCAGGGCTCGTTAAAGGGATGGCACCGGGGAATCTGGAAATTGCTTGCCATAACTTATTTCTCTTAATTGGTTTTCCTGTGGGTTTTTTGTGTTTTTTTTTCAAACTAGTTGTTCAAGTAACCAAAAACTACAAAAGCACAGCATTGTGAAGGTCCTGATCCACAGCCTGGATGTGAGCACGGAGGCACAAAAATAAGTGGCTTGATTTAATGGTAACAAATGCAGTGTGACCTTTCCCCTCCCAAGTGCTCAGAAACCAAGAAACTGGCTTAAAAATCATGAGGATTTTTTTTCTTGTGTGGTGGGCACATCGATTTAATTTGCTAGAAGGTGGGGAAAAAAGGAGCATTGGAAGGGCTTGTTTTCAAACCCTTTCTCCCCCTCCATAAAAGCTGGGATCATTTTTTATTTCTCTCAAAAGAAAGCTGGTATTTTGGCATAATTTTGTGGTCCCCAAAAGTCGGGGGCTTTTAGGAAAACCACTTCCTATCAAAAGACCAAGCAACAGAGCTTTTAGTGCACTGAGTTTCAGACCTCTTGGTGCAGCAGCGGTCAGTGCAATTCCTACAAGGCAAACTCAGTTATTGCAGAGGGCAGACGGGCCACTGAGCACTCGGCCACCATGGGGTCCCACTTTGCAGCCTGCTGTCAGGAAGCCTGGGATGAAATCAGGGTCAGAGGCTGGAATTTTCTGCCAGAAGCTGGTAGCCCGATTCCTGCTTGCCGGCAATGAACGCGCTTGGGGACTGGAGCCACAGCACTCGGCGCTGGTGTCGGGCTGCCAAGCCGGGTTTGCACAGTGCCGGGGTGAGGGCAGAGGGGATTTGGTCTGCGGCTGTCATCCCGGCAGGCAGCTGAGGGGAGAGGCAGAGGTGGCTGGGGTGAAACGAGGACGGCTGGATGTCCTGCCAAAAGCCACCTGAGTGACAGCGAGATGTGCAGCCCAGCTGGGGCATGGCAGTGGGATGGGGATGTATTTCGGGGTGGAGGGACCAGCTGGGCTGTGGGTCTCAGTCCACCTCGGTGGCCTCCTTGGGAAGAGGGTGCCTCCAAGCAGCGATGCACCCCGTGGCTCCTGCCCCAGTGGAGCCCAGACTAGTCCAAACCTAGTCTGGGGACTGCTCTCCCCCACCAGAAGCATTGCTTTTCTCTGCTACACCCTCCCAGCGTGTTTCTGCAGCCTCCCTGACATGTGTTTCGTGTTAGCCACCCCAAAAATCAAGAGCTGGCTGGAAAGTATGTTACAAATTCAGAGGGAGCATTTCACTTCCCAGTTAGATCTGGATCTTTTAAACATCTAAGCTCGTCTCATTTCAGGGATGAGAACAGAAGAAAACATCTCTTGTTATGTTTGGAGAACATAATTAATTGTCTTTTGGCTTCACAAACCAGCTTTAATAGAGAACATGCAAACTCAAAGCGTTCAAGGGGGTTAAAACCCAGGGTAATGTCCTGCACCATGAGACTTCTGCTGGTGCAGAGGTGTCTTGAAACACACCGTCCTCGAGGATGCATTTTCGTCTTGGAAATGAAACTGGGAAGTGAAACTTGGTTCATCATTGGCGTGGTGGTGGAAGGCTTCCTGCAGGCATGATTTTACATGGCGTAGAGATTGCTTAACCATGTCAGCTTTGCATGTGACTGTAGGATAGCTGAGCCTGGAAACGTGCAGCACATTTTGCTGTGAAATACGAGTACCAGCTAGCACTCTGCATGCTGCAAACCTCAGCTCTGGGTCACCGTCCCCAAAAGATTCGCTGTGACCAGCATGCCACATTGCCTTGGGGCTCCTCTCAGGTTTTGTCCTGAGCAAGGGGACGGAGTGGATTTCCATCTCTGGTGCTCCAGGTGGATGTTGATAACCGGGATGACTCTTGTCATGCCCATATGAGAAATAAATGTATCCCACTCACCACATTTCTCCAGTCTTCAGGCTGTGTGGGAGATAAAAGGAGAGCACCAGAAGTGGAGCTCACGGTGCTTGCAGGAGTGGCCCCTCTTTCAAGCTGATGCAGGCAGTGAGATTGTAACATCTTTGCCGTTAAAGGTCAACATGGAAATTCCCACTCTTGGCACATTCCCCGTGATGATCTTCAGCCAGTGACTTCTTGCACATTGAGCCAGTGTGGCCGAGGCAGAAAACACATTTCAACATGTTTTTAAATTTTAAGCTCACACCCCACACTTAGTCACCCTCATATATAAGGGCTTTTTTCTTCATCCACTTCAATAAACGAAACTGTTTGCTTTAAGATGCTGTTTCTTAAATTTTCCAGTCGCAGTGGTTTAATAGGATGCATTATTTGGAAATGGCTGTTTCCCTTCCCCGGGACAGTCATTCCAGGCTCAATCTCCAGCCTGCAAGGGCCTGGAAGGAACATGCAGGCTTTCTAGCCTCCTACACTGGCCTGGCACTGATGGCTTTAAAAACTGAACCATTTAATGAGCAATAACACTTCCAGAGATGGATTTCCAATGGATTTGCATCTTGTGCTGGGCTCTGTGGTGTCCAGGGGGGACCAAGCTAAGGCTGACGATGCAGGGGCTCTGCCCCTCTGCCCAAGAGCAGGGGGGTGGCTCCCACCCAGGTCGGGACCGTGGGGTGTTGTGAATGCAATCAGCTTGCTTCTCTTGGCCCTCACAGCTCAAATTCAAGCATGAGCACATTTACTAAATGCCATATACACAGAGCTCCAATGCCAGCTGCTTTGGATTCCTTGAAATAGTGCCTGTTTAAGAAAACTGTGATTTATAGCTAATTTGGACACATGCGTTGCCATGGAGGCACCAAACTTGCTGTGTGCAAGAGCCTGATCGCCTGAATTAATTGTGAATAAAAGCCAGCCACCCCATTCGGTTTGCTTGTGAAGCAGAGGGAGCAGGAGGTCCCTGCTCTGCAGCTGCACCCCGAGCAGCAGCGGTGGTGGATACATGTGGTCCATGGGCTCAAAACCAGAGCTTTGTAGGGAAGGGGCAAACCAAACCTGCCTGTACGGATGTGTCTGGGGAAAGGGCAAGGCTGTCGTCGTGAAGGCAGACAGAGCAAGGGATTTTTAATCTCCATCAGATGTAGGCAGGGAAGGAGGTCACTTCTAGAGATCCTGTAAACATAACCTCCTCTGTCTAGTAATGTTTGAGTTTGCAGGCTGGATCCAAAGCAAACAGGGGGTGCGCAAAAGAGGCTGTAGGAGGACAACTTGTGATGTGCCGGGACATATGAGATGCCCTGGAAAACAGAAGGTGTTTCCATGAGTTTTGGCAAGGGATATAGCCTGACAGTCCACAGCCTCTCTGGTAACCTTGGAGTGATGGGAGAGGCAGGGAGATCAGCGGTTTTGTGCCAGTGAAAGGAGCGTGTATATAATTTATCTTGTCTGAGGCGCTTGAGGCTGTTTCCAGTGGGAAAGCTGAGCTGTAATTAGGTGGCTGATGAGCCTCGTATACAAACTCTTCAGCTCTATAAACTATGCCTTCAAAGGCATCCCTTCTCCTAGGGACGAACCAAGGAGGAATTTGAGCAGTATTTCCAGTGAGCTGATGGATGCCTTTCTGAAACCAGATGCTCAGCAGCCAGCCACTCCACTTACCGTCACTGAGAGCCTTTAAGCCTGTTGACTTTCTCAGCCCGTCACTAAACCCCATAGTTGCAAGGGGACGCTTCGGTAGAGGAAAACCCTTACTGGATCAGTTTCTTCAGCCATCATCTCTGCTGTGAGCGGCCCTGAGCTACTGCCTGGGGAGGGTTCAGCTGGTCCCAGCAAACCTTCATGGTACTGGCTGGGACATAGAGGTCTTGCTTGGACACAGGAGATGGTGCTTGTTGATTTAATTTTTTTTCTAAGGATTTTTAAGCTTTTTGGGAGTACTTCCTAAGTAAAGCTGTTAGGAAAGCAGGGTAGGAAAGACCTTACGAAATGGTCAACCTGCTAGGTTTTTTGCTGCTAAACTCTGGGTTCAAACCCAGCAAGGAAGCACTGCTCCATTCCCATCTTCATTTCTCTCGATGTAGACAGAGAAAGAAGAGATTAGTTTGTACAAAACACCAGCCAGCCCAGTAAATGTAGAAGCCCTCACAGGAGCCCCCTCTTTTATAGCATTTTGAGGGCCCAGCAGTAATACTGATCCCCAGAGCTCAGGGTCCATAGTGAGCAGGGAAGCGTAGAGGAGGAGAAAACTTCTTGCTGAGTGGTGTGGCCTGGAGAAGGCTAGGCTGGAAGTGTGGCTTGGGCCCCTCATTTACTGGCACAGTGGCTGTGCTAGCAAAATCCGATGCCGTAGCAAGACTGAGCAGAAAACTGCCCGCAGTCTGGCTGTGCTGCCTCCTGTCTGGCTCATGCGGTGAGCAGCCAGATCGCATCGACTCTGCCACATCCTCTGGTGCCCTAAAGCATTTGTCTGCCCGGTGCTGTGCCTCTGAGACACACACATCTGGTTTGAGAAGCAGTATTTCAAAAGCTGCTGCCAGAGACCATTCGTCAGCCTGAATACTTTTGCTACTCCAGTAGCAGTGGAAATCATGCTACTAAACTGCACATAACCCTCCTAGCTTAGTTGGAGCCTTCAGGTGGGCACACGAGTGAAGCTGAGTGATGCTTAGGAAGCACTGGGGACTGAGTGACGAGATGCTGCTCACCTTCTGCGGAGGTGGGAGGTGTAGCACTCTGCAAAGCCCAGTTACACAGTGCTGGGCACCAGGAGGCAGAGGTGGGGAATATCCACTCTGCGGGTAAGAAAGGCTCATGACAACACGCTGCTGAAACGTGCTCTCAGGTGTCAACGTTTGCTTGGTGGTGTCAAACACTGAATGGGGGTGAAGCAGGAGGGTGCAAAAGGGCACCCTGAAAAGAGAGGGATACTTGGGAACCCTCATCTGGAGAGAGAAAAATAGGAGTAACAAGTTTGACACCTGGCCGGAGCATGCAATCTCTACCAGCTAATCATGTTTGGGCTCTGCAATAGTAGGTGGTTGTTTCTCGCGTGGACCCGCTCATTTTGCTGCCCTCCGCCCACAGAAGGATGACAGTGCTATGCTGAGCAGGGGTCCCAGGGTGGAATTCACCTCCCCCAGCGGCAGGCTGTGTCTGCTCGAAGGGAGCTGCCCTGTTCTCCCCATGGTCACCATCACTGCTGGTACCTCCCAAGGGCAGTTTGTGCCCCTGTCCTGGCCACCTGGTCCCACCTAGGAAGGGAGAGGTGCCCATTTGTCTTGAGCGACTACAGAGGGAAGTTGGAGGAGCTGTGAGTAGGTATTTTTTACTGCTAAATGTAGATAATTATTTGATATCTAGGTGTTTCCCATCGCCATCTGTTTGATGCTCTGCCAAATAAGGTCTCTCTGGCAGCTTTTCCTGCTGGGCTGCTGGTCCCTCCTGTGCAGGGGCAGCTGCAGCACCCAGTGCTGGCCTGGGATGCTGCTGACGCCTCCTCCCTGCTCTCGCCTTCAGGCCATGGAGAGTGTCACTGCGGAGAGTGCAAGTGCCACGCCGGTTACATCGGGGACAACTGCAACTGCTCCACTGAGACGGACGGCTGTGTTTCCAGCGACGGGCAGATGTGCAGCGGCAGGGGCACCTGCGTCTGTGGGAAGTGTCAGTGCACTGAGCCGGGGGCTTTTGGAGAGACGTGTGAGAAGTGTCCCACCTGCCCAGGTGTCTGTAGCACTAAGAGGTACTCACGGGGGGGTTCAGGAGGGACTTCTCACTGGTAGGATGGGCTGCTCTTTGGATCCTGGGAGACTTTTCAGCTAAGGAATTACCTCCGCTTAATTAAACAGGGTTGATTAGCCCTAGGCAAGTCTGCTGCCACTCAGAGCCCATGCTAAGCAACCTGAGAGTATCCCAGGCAGAGAAGCAACAAGTTTTGCTGCCCAAGTCCTCATGGAGGTTCACATCCCCATTCATTTCCAGTGCTGTCCAGCTCTGCAGGAAAGGATGGCAACCCCAGTTTTGCTGCACCCTGAACTGCAAACATCCAGGCCTAGAGAGCTGCAAGCTGCAGAGGAGGGGAGGACAGGGATGACTGCCTGCCTCACAGCAACAGAGGTGTCCTGGGCATCAGCCTCAGACTGGCGCAGAGCAGCAATGCTGTCTACCTTGATCTCAGGCAGGATGGATTTTGCAGTAGCTGACGTGCAGCTCCTGACATCCAAAGGGCAAACAGACCCCAAACCTACCAGCTGTTTTGCACCTTCATTGAATCCACCCCTAGAATAAATCCATCCTTGAGATGGAGATGCTTGGCCCTGAAGTTGCTCTTTCCTTGTGGTCCAGATGTGCAGCCTCCAGACCAACACCCAGGGAGTCCCTTTCTGAGGGGTGAATCTCTATGTTCCGGCAGCTTCTGACGGGTGCTTAATCTTCCCTCTGTGTATCTTTCTGCAGGGACTGCATTGAATGCAAGCTGTTTAACTCAGGAAGACTGGCTGATAACCAAACCTGCCAAAAGCACTGCAAGGATGAGATCATCACCACTGTGGATGTTCTCGGTAAGTAGGCAGCAGGAGGACTGCAAATGGTGGGAGCCAGCGACTGTGGCATTGAACTGCTCTTAACCAGACCAAGACATATCTGTAAAGAAAGCCTCAAGGAACACCTGGTATTTAGAAATGTATGCGTGTATGTAGTACGTATATGTGTATATGTGGTATGCATGACCCTCTCTCCGGGCTGTAATCTATATTGAAGTAAAAAACCCTTTGATTTTAAATAACATCTTACCACATCTAACCACTACCGTCAGTGCAAGGAGCAGAGAGTGGGATGAGATCAGATGAGACAGAAGATTAGATGAGCCATGAGAGAGTGCAAGAGGACAAAGTGTCACCCAAAAAAAGGCATTCTCTAGTCTTCTGGGGATTCATCTTGAAAGAAGTGAGCTTGTAAGAGAAAGCAAAGCTGTTTTGGAGACGATGAGTTCTGCTTTGTGGAACTGATTGCTAAAAGTCCCCCTGGCAAGCTCCTCTCCTGCTCTTTGTATCCTCTTCTAGAGGTCACCCCACACATGCATCCCTCAGCAGATGACTTTATCCCCCTTATTTTCAAGCTCCGTTCTAGGGGTCCCTGTTTGCTATTTAGGGGAGTAGAGGGGATCCAAACTTGTGACGGCTTTAATTGCAATCCTGACCCTGGCCTTAGCAATATCCCTTGGAGGGAGGGATGGAGATCAAGCAGGGATAAATTACTGTCCACATCTGACATTTCCTTCTCTTCCCATAGTTTATAGAGGTAGGAGTGCTCTACCTTGCTCGCCCTTTCTCTCCCTTCCTCTCGAGCTGCCTGCAAGCAATGTTTTTCCCATTGACTCCTCTCACATCCAGTGTCTAGCTTTTAAATTACGACCAGTGGGGTTTCCTACCTTCCCCTTTGGGAGACTTGCTCTTGTTCTCTCCATCCTCCCTGCAGTTTACCGGGGAGTGCACCTACACCAGCACACTGCGAGAGGTTACAAGGCACTTCCAAACCACACGGAGCTCCTTTCTGATGCCTGGCTGGCCTGTGTTTCTTAGGAGCCAGCAAATACTGGGGATTAAAGCTCAACTCTCCTGCCTGGGTGTTGCACCATGCCAAAGCCAGCTTTTGTGCTGACTACACTGTGGGAGGTGAGGCTGGGCTGTGGTTTGCCAACCCCCCGCATGGCTTTCAGAGAAAAACACAGCCAAATTTCTGTTTTAAGACATTTTGGGGAATTACGCTTATTCTTCTTTTGAACAACTGCAGTCAGATGGGTGGGTGCTGCTGAGCTCTTGGGAGCTCAGGGCACTCTGTGGCTTGGAGATCTGGGCTGCTAGAGAAAGAGTTAAAGCAAAATATTCCTAGAGAAAGTGCTTGGGGACTATGGACTTCTTCACAGGCAGACTCAGCCAAATCCTGGTCTTCAAGCACTTTTGCGTTATGTAGCACATGTTAAAAGTTGCTGCTGGGAGGCCGAACACTGATATTTGTCACAGAAGACATAGGTCTGCATTGTCCTGGCAGTGGAGGATGGGACTTCCTTAAATATTGAGTTGGAATGAACACACCCTGGAAGATCCCAAGTGCCTTTTGGCTCTGGGTATGAAGCAGCCAGTGCTTCAAAGCTTTGTAGAGCAGAGGCATCTATCGTTGGACTCATGAGCCAGAATGATGCCTTTTGGGAGGCTTATATGACTTGCATTGGACTCTGCAGGATCTCCTTCGCTTCTGCAATATTATATTTCCATTTCTGATGGTTCCAGAGAGGAGCTTTCAACACGAGAGGAACATGACAGGTCCAGCACTGAGCTGAACCTGCCAACAGCACACATCAGTGGACCTGAACGCTCAATGGGGCCATCACACCTCTCTCTGTGGACGTGTGATCTCTGAAACCTAGTGAAGACTAACAGAGATCATTACTATCGAGACTTTAATCACTGTATCTTTTAGCAGACTAATGGTGCAAGGATGGGATTGAAAGCAGCTGGGCCTGGAGGAACTAAGATTTGCTGCTTAACTCAGAAGGGTGTTAGTCAAGAAACATGGAAGTTTTATCTATGTTAATATAATTAATACTTTGCTTTGTAACAGTCAGCACTTCTCCAGCCCTGCCTTTGATACCACTGTGTAGGTAGAGCAGGTTTTCCCGTCCCGAGGTAGGAACAGCTGAGGTTTGTCCACACCAGGAACCTCATCAGGACTCCCCAGAGGGGCAGTTCCATATGGGCTCAGAGCTGTTGAAATGGAGGGTATTAATCTTTCGACTGAAAGCAGGTCAAAGGCATTGAAAGGAAAGACAAACAGACAGGAGAGAGATAAGGGGCTGGAATAGCAGTGGTCATTAATGCGATCATTTTTCAGTGTGACAGACAGGCACGGATACGAGTGAGGAGGAGAGCCGTGGGAAGCATTTTCCAAGTGCCTAAGCCAAGGTCACGTCTTTGCCAGCCAGTAGCACCAGGTGCCCATATCCCTTCCTCTCCCTTGAAACTCTCAGCCCATGCAGGCCTACAGAGATGTGCTCCTGCAGAGGTACCTGGCATGGACGGAGATGTTGCCCCATCTCCCTTCAGGCTCTGTCCCTGCAGCGGGGACACCCCATGAGCTGTGGCCACGCAGGGCGGTGGCTCTGGAAATCACTCCTGAAGCTAGAGCTGCAAACCTCAGATGATGGCTTTGCTGAAATTTTGGAATGGCTTTTGTGAAGCAGCCTTCCTCAGGAAGCTTCTTATAGTGACCAGAGCAGCGACAGGCTCTGCCTGGTGCTACAGTATGTTAAACAGGCAAACAAACAGCACCCGTATGGCCATGGGAATCAAGTAGTCTCATTTCTTGCAACTCCCCCATCTCCGCATCCTCCCCTCCAACCAGCTCCTCCCTTCCCCCTCCCTCCCTCCTCCCCTCCCCATTTTTCTCTTCTATCTCACTCTTTAAAAACAAACTTCTCAACCGTTTCCGGAGCTGGAGTCATTCGGCACAGCTGGAGCACAAGCCAGCCGTGGGCTGCTGCTGCTGCTGGCCCCGTCTGTGTCCTCACAGGCTGAGTCTGTGCCCCTCGCTTTCTCTTCAGCTTCCACTCTTCAAGAAATTTAGCAAATTAAGAAGAAAACGGCATTTATTGCCAAAGCAGACTTGTGCGAAGGAAGAGTATGTGTATGTGTGAAGTTGCATCTGTTTGCCATGCAGCGTTTGCTGAGTGCCGCATTTTCTCAAGCAGTAAGTCTGGGCACTGCTCAGTTACAATTTGCACGAATCCTGGTCAAACTGTGCTGCTTTCCAGGCTCGGTCCCTGTTCCTCCACTCCCTGGCACCCGTGGGAAGCCCTGCTCAGCTTGCAGAGGAGAATTGTGCTAATTCCTAATATTAAACCTGCCAACTAAGCCAACCAAGTGCCATATTGCAGCTTTAGACATACCCTCTTAGAAAGGGGGCCTAGGTCAAAATCAGGGGAATACACGGCATCGCAAATTGTTGGGAGGGGATTAGCTTAATAAGAAGGTGTTGGAAGCATTTGTGTAAGAAATTAGGATACAAGAGTTCTGCAGTCTTTAGGAATTTTTTTTTCATATAAAAAGCAAAATAAAACTCTGTGACTCTGCATCTCATTGCAGAAACGGAAGACCCGAATGCGATCCTCTGCGCCTACCCAGTGAACAACTGTGTCATGAAGTTCACCTACTTGGAGCTTGCCAGTGGGAAATCCAACCTCACCGTCCTCAAAGAGCCAGGTTGGCCCTCCCTTGGGTTTCCTTTTAACAGCACAGGCTGCCTCGTGAGAGGTGACAGGCTGCTGGTGGGAGAAAGGCTAGTTTCACGGGCTGCACAAAGGCATGTGCAAGCAGATGAACCAGGATGATTTAAAAAAATTAGGTGTGTTACAGTGCTGAAACCCAGCTCCAAATGCTCCCAACTCAGTAAAAAAGGACTCTGACCAAGAATGAAATATGCACCTGAGCCGCCAGCATTGCTAGCAAGCGGCTGAAGGGCTTCCTGCCAGCTCAGGATGCTGAAATTAAACCCAGTCTATTTACATTGCAAAACGCATGCCGTGTACTGATTTGGTGATACAGCCACTGTGAGCAAAAAAAATCAGAAGGGGACACCTGGTGCTGCTGGTTAAGTCGGGATGTTAGGAAATCCCCACACCACCTATGAATTTCTGCTTTTCCAAAGAGCTAGCTCTGGTCCAGGCAGCGTAAGGGCTGTGTGTCCCTGCTCCCCTCCCCAGGCTGCCGCAGACAGCTGTGCTTCCCAGCATTATTTTAATCACGTGCAATGCAGTTTCTCAAAGAAAACCCCACATGGTGTTGTAGGACAAGCTGGCGAGCACCCAGAAGTAGCTTCTCGTGATCTGCTCTGGTCCTCCGAGGCACAGGCTAATATATGGGAAAGACTGAGATACTGCTTGTTTGTGCTGCGACTTGCACTTAATTGAAAGATCAGTTGATTAGCTGACAGTTAATGTACTTATTTAAAGTGCCTAGTGATCACCTGTCTCCATGTGGGCCAGAAGCTGAGCTGGCTTTTGCCAGAGGCACCTTAACCCTCTGTGTCCCACGTGAGTCACCCGGCATTAAAACCAGGTGTCACTGTTGGACGGTGGCACTGCAGCACTGCTTTTCCCCCGAAGCGCTACGTGATATCCCGGCTCCGGTGACGTCCATGAGAGCTGTGCCTTTGACCTGCCTCTAGCCAGGAATTTATTTAATAAAAAAAAAATCCCTTTGGTTTCAGAGAGGACTGTTGCTTTTTTTAATTTAGTCACTGCTGCTAGTGCTGCCCTGAGGTCACTTGCTCAGTGGCTGCAGTCCAGGTCATTACATCCCAGTATCCTGATCCGGGATACACTCGCACCAGAGCTAATTACCTTCTCCCCCTTGTTACCAGCGTGCAGCTCAGCCCCCAGCGCTGTGACGATCGTGCTGGCGGTGATCGGCAGCGTGGTGCTGATCGGCATCATCCTGCTGGGGCTCTGGAAGCTGCTCGTCACCATTCATGACAGACGGGAGTTTGACCGATTCCAGAGCGAACGCTCCCGGGCCAGATATGAAATGGTGAGCCCGGGGCGGGGGTGCTGCTGGCGTATGGGGGGGGCTGTCGGGATGCACCGGCAGCAAACAACTCTGCAGCAATGGAGATGGGTGGGAGGCGCGAGGGATGCAGGTGCCCGTGCCCTGCGGTGCCACACAGCAGGGCTTCAGGGTCCGGCACGTCACACTGCCCTTCCCCTTGGCAAGTTACAAATACTCTGCAAAATTATACCCAGCCTTTGGTTTCAACATGTATTTCCCAGCAGTGCTGGAGGATTGAAGGAGGTGGGGGAGCAGGGACCAAGCTCCAACTGTGGTGGCAGCCAGGTTGGTCAGGTCTACGAGGGAGCCCTTCTGGGAGGCTTTAGGTGGGGTTGTCCAGCATTTGAGGGCATCACCTGTGCCTGCAGACAGGACAGAAGGTGGGTCTGATGGATGAACTATGGACAAACAACACTGCTTTTAGATCTGAATGCACATTTCAGTCAAAGCCAAATGCAGCGGTATCTCCAAATCAATTGGCACAGGAAGGGGGGATTATACACATTTTCACCATGGCATGGACTTTGTTCCTCACCTTTGTTCTTTTTGTCTGCTCATTTCTCCAAAGGCATCCAATCCTCTCTACCGAAAGCCTATTTCCACGCATAACGTAGAGTTCACGTTCAACAAGCTCAACAAGTCTTACAACGGTACAGTTGACTGATGGGTTCTCGGCACCTGGGACTGCTGTGGACAATTGCTTGACTGTATGTGCTGCTTCCCCACTTGAAGATGGGATCCTCTTCAGGGGCGAGAATCCCTTACAACAGGACTGGTCGATGACCAAAGCCTGTTATTTGCACAGTAAGGAGAAAAGTCTGGTTCATTCTGGAGGCACGGACGCGAAGGCAGGCTCCCCGCCTGTGCTGATGGACTCCGAGCCGTGTGTGACTCCATACCCCAGCTTTCTGGATATATTAAACCTGCCAACTAAGTCAACCAAGTGCCATATTGCAGCTTTAGACATACCCCGTTAGAAAGGATGGCTAGGTCAAAAATCAGGGGAACCCACGCCATCGCAAGTTGTTAGGGGGGGAATTAGCTTAAAAAGAGGAGGGTGTTGGAAGCATTTGTGTAAGAAATTAGGATACAAGAGTTCTGCAGTCTTTAGGAATTTTTTTTATATAAAAAACAAAATAAAACTATTGTGCATATATGATGCTGTGAGTAAAGTTCATTGTTTCCTTGCTGAGCCCCCCACCAAAACTGGGGCTTGCTCCTGCCCGATTGATTTACTAATAGAGCTTTATCGGTCAAAGCATGGGTATAAAAATAGGAGCTGGAGCCGCAGTGACTGCCGCAGAAGGTATGTTGATTTAATACCCTGGTGTTGACCCAGGGCGGGGAGTGCCACAAGGAGCTCCCACTCTGTGCCGGCAGTGTTAAACAGACAGGAAACTGGTGGGAGCCCAGGGAAATGGGAGTTTAGGCTGAGGAAACTAAACTAAACACCCATTCCTTGGGGTGTGCAAGTAGGCATCCGGCCTGGGTGCCTGCAGGAGGGCAGCTGGGAGCACACAGCAGCTCATCCAGACCTCTGACTTTTTACCAGAGGACCAGAGCTGTGGGGTCCAGCAAAGCCCGGCTGGAAAAGCAGGGGAGCCCTGAGCTTTTGGCTGAAAAGGGAGCTGGATAAAACCCCGTGTTGTTGCTTCACAAGATACATTTTGCTTTGGTTTTGTGGGGTTTTTTCCCCCCAAAACTGTTCCCCCAGCTCCATCTGTTTTCCTCTGGAGCTGGGGTTTGGGTTACCCCGGCTGACAGCTGCAGCTTTAAACCCACACAGACTGCAGCAGGGCTGCAGCCGCTGGCAGGAGAGAGAAACCGGAGCAATTGCTACTGCCTGCTTTTTTTTTTTCTTTTTTCTTTTTTTCTTGTCTCTTCGCCCTGAACACATCATGCAATAGTCAGCTGAAGGAAGCTTGCCAGGGAAAAGCAAAAACAAATGGTGTTCATTGTTTTGACTTGCTTTTCTCATTGGAAAAGGGCCATGGGCCCATCCTTCCGGATTTATTTTTTTTTATTATTTGTTTTTGCCTCTATAAACAGAAGCTCTTATTTGCTCAGTATAAACAGCTCTCCTTCGAGAAGTTTATGGTCCCCCCTCTTCCTACCAGCAGTACTGAAGAAACGCAGCAGACCACACCAAAAATAGCTCGGAACAGGGATTTTTAGGAGTGCAGCAAGTGGCACACTGGCAGCATCAACGCTGATCGGGGGTGGTAAAAAACCCAAGACCCCAAATAAATTAAATCTGTGCCCTGTCTTCCCACTTGATTCCACTAAATCTGCCCTAGTAGGGGAGGAGGGTGCATACATCCTGAAAACAAGTGCAAGGGCAGGCTCTGGTTAAATGCTGGTACTACCTTCATGTAACCCACCTGTGCATGGGCTGGGGGCTGCGCTGCCTCCTCCCCGCAGCGCCACGAGCCATAGGACAGGCCTGAGCGCTGCAGAGGGGCAGCTCTTCGGAGCTCCACATTTCCTACACAATACTGAAGCTCAGGCTAAGGTTTGCAGGCTGAGATGTCATGTATTGAATACCTGGGACTAACGCTGCCGCCTGGGAAGGAGCATCCATGGGGCAAATTTGGTTTTCACAACCATCCCACTGCCTAGTGCCACGCTGGCAAGATAGATTTCATCACCATCACAAAAGAAAAATAGAAAACAGTCAAAAAATAATCATCACAAGTAGACCAAGCAAATTTTAGCTTAGTTCATGTGACTGCCTCATACAAGCTGTACTGCTCCAGGCATGGAAAGGGGGAGCAGGAAGGAAAGTAGAGGGAAAGGAGGGGCAGGAACGTTTTAAACCTGCTTTGCCACCCAAAGCAGCAAACACTGTGAATACAGCTCTGCTGCAGTTAATTTGCAAGGGACCAAGCAGTTTAAAAACAAAACCAACCCCTTTGCTTTCTTGCTTTGCACTCGGAAAGGAAAGGCACAGGCCATGCCCCTCTACCCGCGCCTTTCCCTTGCAGATTACCTTTACGCTTTGGCATTTCCCAGCATGCTGGGTTAGTGCTGAGAGACCAGACAATCAAGGCAGCCTTAGGAAGCTGAAGTTTGACTCATTGCTAAGGGGTGGTTTGGGTAGGGAGAGCGCAGAGGAGGAGAGAAAGAGCCTGGGGACAGGACTGCAAGTGCCCTCCTTCCCTTGCAAGGGGAGACTCAGCTGCATAGCAAACTGGTCTGCAGAGTAGCCAGGGAGTAATGTGGCAAGCGAGTAGGTGAGGGAAGGATGCCACAGGCCAGGCACCCAAGAAAGTACCAGAGAAACTTCATATAAATAAATAAAAAACAATATCTTGTTTCTAATTTTTATAGGCTCTGCCCCCCCAAATTTAGCTTCTCCACAAGGTTGCATCTAAAAAAAGAAAAGAAGGAAGTGATGCTAAGAGCAAGAAGGCTTTGCTTTACTGTGTAAGCAGATCTGCCTTTACCCTTGCAAGGTTAGTGCCAAGCGCAGTCATGGGAATGGTGTATTTCAGTCAGCAGCAGTTTATTTGTGTCTGTAAATACAGGCAGCCTGACCACAGCTAGCATTCCTGAATGAAAACTCCAGCAGAAGGCACCAACGGGTTGCACGTGATGGAAAAATGTCAGCGCTTGTCTGGCTAAGCTGGAATCCGGATGCCATTGCAACATCAACTCCTCCCGCTCCCCCAGCCACAGCTGGAGGCTGCTGCTGCGCGGCCACTGGGGCTGGGGCTCACCAGCACATTTTTCCCTGTGCTGCTGGTGTTTCTGGGGAGAGAGCATCACATCACGCCTTGGGAAAAGTCAAGGCCAATGGCAGCATTATTTGCTCCATGAATTGTGGAGATGCACTGTAACCCTTTGCTGTAACACAAGCCGGAGTGAGGCATGCCCACTTTGCATCCTCTTTGCCCTGTACAGTGGAGTGAGAAGGTGCTCAACAGCTGAAGGCTAAGCCCAAGCTCTGGAAGATGAATGCCTCACACTCTTCAACCTGTTTAACGTTGCATTTCTCCAGCCACGTGGAAAGCGAAGGAGCTAGTGTATTAAGGAGAGGGTCACTAAGATTCCTAGAAAGAAATACGAAGGCGAGATAACTGACTACATCTGCAGCATCTCTGTATCTGAACACACTTCAAACTGGAATTGACTGTTGCTCCTCTACCTCCTCTTCACTGTCAGCCTGCAAAAAGCCAAAACAATACAATACAATAGAGACACAGGGTTTGATTTCATCCCATCCTTTTCTCCATGCCCACTAGTTAGTGCTGGTATCCACTGCATACAGCCCAACAGAAACTCCTCCATTCAACTGTCACGACCCAGAAGGGTTACCCAGCCTGCGGGTGGGCAAAGGTTGCAACCGTGAGTTTGCAGGACTCCGTCATGCACAAGGACAGGGAGGATTAATTTCCTAAATTACTTTATTGCATTTTACTACAGGTCATCACTATCAAGGCAAGTACACTTATGATTAGTATAGCTATACTGCAAATTACTACCAGAAAGCAAATATATATTTCAACAGCAGCACAATCAATATTAGTAGCAAGTCTATATTTCAGTATTACAAGTTACTACAGAATTACCACTAGTAAAGCAGCAAATATCAGTAATTACTTATATGCGTGCATATATATATATATATATATATATATATATATATATATATATAAAATGTTACCAGTACCATGTGCTCATCAAACCCATCCCAGAAGTGGGGCCAATTGGACAAAGTCTCATTTGGTCAATGATCCGCATCACGGAGCCCGGAGTCAGCCCAGCATCCCTGGCAAGGGTCCACTCTGCAAAGGAAATGTGGTGGGGAACAGGGGTTCGTGCACGGGCACTTCTCAGAGAAAGAGGCTCCGTTTTGGGTAAAAAGTAAGTCCTTTTTATATCACAGAGACATAAGAGGTTGAAGGACACCACCACCTGGAGCAGTCAATAGATGCTGCAAATTTCTATTTTTCACCTGGCACAGCCAATATATGATGATGTTGTCTATTCTCTCGGACAATTTTTTGTATTTCCAGGTTGTTTTTCTGTTCTGTCAGTTAGAAGAGCCAATGGCAGTTACCAACTCTTCCTTCCTCAGGATGTTTTCCCCCTTTTCCAGATTTTTTTTTCACCATTCCAGATAAGTTGCTGTTACAGTTCTTTGGTTTTGTACTCTGCATCGATAGTATCTTGGGCTGTCTCTGATTTCTCGGTACCCAGCTGCACTTCAAAGATGCCAGCTGTGCTCCTCAAGTATGCTTCTGGTTCCCAGGCTGGCAGGCATTTTCTCTGTCAGTATTTGAGCAGACATCTTCTTCTGTTCAGTATTTTCCCCCTTATAACCAGGTCACCTTTATGGCTGCTCCCATCACTCCACCCCTTGGCCTACGACCACTGATGGGTCACTAGGAGTGAGACTACACCCCATCTGGTGTGTCTCTCTTGCCTCCTAATGCGTGAGGCGGAGGAGACCCATGTCCATGTCAGGCCCAATGTTGTTGCAGCTCCTGAGAGGTTTTGATGGTTGAGGCACGAGTATACAGTACCGGCTTGGACAAAAGTGAGACAGACAGTGCTTTGATATGAGATACACTACAGAAAAGCTCAAATCCTACAGCTAGGATGAGAGCTGATGGCATTGAGAAGTGCCATGCTCATGCTCCGGGGTCTGGCAGCCAAGACGATGGCCATGACTGGCCAGCTGGCTAGCCCCCGGGCAGGGGCTGCTCTTGGGCTGTTTGGTGAATGTGTTGCTGAATAACATTCACTTCATATTCGATGTGTTTGACTTTGTTAGCATAGAAGCAACGGGTAGTATTCATGAACACACAAATACCCCTTTGCGAGCCTAAAAAATAATCCGAGGCCCAGCAATTTTGGGTAGCTGTGATGGATGCCCCCACTCTGAGTGAGTGAGCAGTACCTTGGTTCAGGCATCACCAACAAGCAGCCCTGACTGAAATCGGCCCTGCCGTGCAAGCCGTGAGACCTGTGCTAGGCCACATCTTCTCAGAGACTAAGGCATCTAGGCCACATCTTATCAGGACTAACAGCACCAGCCCGAGCTGGGACTAGGCAAAACTAAAACTGCTACAGCTGCACACCTGCACATACACCAAGGGGACACCAGTCCATCACTTTACGCTGTAGATATCTGTAGTCCCCCGAGCCCATTGAGCTCTCCAGCACGGCAGCAGGCTGCACAGAGGTGACCTCCTCTTGGGCAGGGGCGCCTCTCAAGGTTACTCCACGAGGGTGAGACACCCCTTACCTGGCATCTGATGTCTATAACAAGGTAAGCGATATTTTACATTAGACATAAAGGTATATTGTATGCTAACAACATTTATATATCCAGCTATAGCTTAGTTATTAGAAGCACAGTAAGTAGTAGTTTTACCGCTGTCTAAATCATTGTCTAATCACCATCTAAATTATCACTTAAATAATCATTTAAATCATTGTCAGATCATTGTTAAATCACTGTTGAATTAACATTCAATTATTGCTTAATCACCATTTGATTATGATTTGATTTTCATTCGATCGTTGATTAATTACCATTTGATCATTGTTTAATCATTAATAAAACCCTCTTAGTTAACCCCACAACGATGACTTCTCTTAATAATTCACCTGTGACAGTAGCCAATTGTGACAGTGAGTTAATCGCTGTCTGTAGGTTCTTTAAAGCATCCATAGTAGCATTTTGGGTAATTTCAAGTGTAGCGGAAATACTAACAACAGCTCGTTCCAATTCAGTGACACCCAAGTTTGGAAACAGCACACATACAAACTTGGGAAACTTAGATGGTCTTGTTACTGCGGGCTTAGACACTCTGCCCTGATTACATACACAGTAATGGTTGTGTTGAAAGTTAAATGTCAAACCTTGAGATCAAAATGCTTAGGGAGCGAGACATGCAATGGTACAAGTGCCTGTCCGCTGTGGTGGTAGACTCTTAGAGGCATTAGTGCCACAAAGCCAGAACCATCCAGGTGTTAAAATGTCAGCCACCAACTTTGCCGAGAGTCATTGCCATATTTGCAGAATGAACACCATGGATTAGAAAAACAATTCAATTTTGTTAAGCACATTAATTGGCGTGTCCAAAAGGGGTTACAATCTATACAGCCAGATATGTTGTTTCGGCCACATATGTCCCAATTATCATTAGCACTAAGCCAACCATTACTCTGTAGACAACTGCATGTAGAATTAGGACTGGTGAGATTAGAGTATCCGTGACAATTGGTGTTATTAATGTTCCATGTAAGATGTCAGAGTCCATTAAAACCCCCTTTGTTTGTAATTGCTGATTCATTATTTCAGGTCCACGAGGTTTCCAGATGAGAATCAATACAAGCTTGTGTTCTGTCATATTGACATTGAAACCATGCTTGGGTGTGATTGTAATGCAAAGTGTAATTACAATTGCTTGTCTTCCCCACCCAAATTGAATTTGTGTCTTGGGGCATCGTAATGCACCGTGGGGCCTTATCATATGAATGTGGTTTGAAAGGTTGTTGTCCATAATTTGGTATATTGGGGAGTAACTATGCCAAATTAAATTGTTAACAAAATGCTTCAGGGACAGGTTCTGCTAACCGACAAAATTTGGCATCTAATGATCAAGGGTGGTGTAAGCAATACCAACAATCCAGTTTGTTGCCTGCTTGAGAAATTGTATTCATAAACTGAACAATGTGATCGCTATTCCATCCTTAAGATAAGGGAACAAGCAATAGTGTAATTACTAGAGATGATCCAATCATTGTGTATATAATAGAACAATTATAAGAAAGAAAAGTGCTCATGACATTGTTTCATTTCATGCCACTTTGCCAAATCAGTACGATGAATAAGGTAGGACCAAAATCCAGGGAGAATAATCTGAGTTTCCGGTTGCTGATGTTGCAGTTAGAGTGACCTGAAAGAAAAACAAAACCGCTTCATTCCTTTTGGATATTAGGTAATTTGGATATCCACCACTTAGAAATGAGATGCTCGTCAGCCTGGTGATCTTTAATTTGACCTTCCTTTAATTTTCCATCTTTTAGTTTTCCAATCATATACATTGCATCAGCACCAGGCTCAGCATCCCCTTGTCTTTGCATATTGTACTGTCAATTCCCCCCATAAGCCCAGGTATCCTCTCGATCCAGCTGCAATGTGCTCTGTGCATCACCATCTCCTGGATTGCACTGAGCATGCAGTGGATGGCAGAGCAGTGTGAGGAGCACTAGCAACGGGGCAGCCAGCAGCGGTGAGGGACACACGAGGGATACACGAAGACAGGGGAGGCGAGCGGGTGGGCCACAGTCCCCCTCCTGGCTCTAGAGGCCAACTCAACTAGTAGTCGTCGCCTTCCCAGAAGAGGACCAGCTATGGTTTCCACTCGGCCGAAAGCCGTTGCCAGAAGGAATGTGGCGACCCAGACGGAGCCCTCACGCAAGCATACAGCTGTCCAGGTCTCCGGCTGCAGGGAGTGTCTGAGCCTGTCACTTGTACCGGAGGGCAGCAGAGACACCACCTGTGTGCGGTGTGACCAGGTGGATGATCTGCTCGGCCTGGTGGCAGAGCTGAAGGAGGAAGTGGAAAGGTTAAAGAGTATCAGAGAGTGTGAGAGGAAGACAGATTGGTGGAGCCACACACACCCTACCGTCCCTGAGGCAAAGGCAGCAGATGGAGGCTCCACGAGAAGCAGAGGATCCCCTGCCCTCCTGCCACCAGGTAGAAGGAGGGGACCTAAGCGATGGGGGGGAATGGAAACAGGTCCCTGCTCGGGGTGCCAGGCGAACCCCCACCTGGCCTCCCTTACCTTCCCGGTTGCCCTTACACAACAGATATGGGGCCCTGGAACTTGAGGGCCAGGCAAGCGAGGATGTAGACGAAGGTCCATCCAGGAGGTTGCCTAGGGTGAGGCAGTCAGCCCCACGCATTATGACTGCCGCTGCTAAGAAAAAAAGGAGGGTAATTGTCATAGGCGATTCCCTTCTGAGGGGAACAGAGGGCCCGATATGCCGACCGGACCCATCCCACAGGGAAGTCTGCTGCCTCCCTGGGACCCGGGTCAGAGACATTACTAGGAAGCTCCCTGGTCTGGTACGGTCTTCTGATTACTACCCGCTGCTGGTTATACAGGCTGGCAGTGATGAGGTTGCAGAGAGAAGTCCTGCAGTGATCAAAAGGGACTTCAGGGCACTGGGGCGACTGGTTGAAGGATCAGGAGCACAGGTAGTGTTTTCCTCTATCCCTGCAGTGGCAGGGAAGGATACTGAAAGGAGCAGGAAAACACACCTGATCAACACGTGGCTCAGGGGCTGGTGCCATTGGTGGAATTTTGGCTTTTTTGATCACAGGGAGGTTTACACGGCACTGGGCCTGCTGGAGACAGATGGAGTCCAGCTGTCTCACAGCGGGAAAAGGATCATTGCTCATGAATAGGCGGGGCTCATTGAGAGGGCTTTAAACTAGGTTCAAAGGGGGGAGGGGATAAAACCAGGCTCACTAGAGATGAGTCTAGGGGTGGCATGCCAATGCTGGGGGTGAAATCGATAGCCCAGCTCAAGTGCATCTACACCAATGCACGCAGCATGGGCGGCAAACAGGAGGAGCTGGAAGCCATTGTGCAGCAGGATAGATATGACTTAGTCGCCATCACAGAAACATGGTGGGGTGACTCTCACGATTGGAGTGCTGCAATGGATGGCTATAGACTCTTCAGAAGGGACAGGCAAGGAAGGAGAGGCGGTGGGGTGGCTCTGTATGTTAGGGAGTGTTTCGATTGTCTAGAGCTCAATGATTGTGATGATGATAAGGTTGAGTGTTTATGGGTAAGGATGAGGGGGAAGGCCAATGAGGCAGATATCCTGCTGGGAGTCTGTTATAGACCACCCAACCAGGATGAAGGGGCAGATGAAGTGTTCTACAAGCGGCTGGCAGAAGTCTCTCAATCGCTAGCCCTTGTTCTCGTGGGGGACTTCAACTTCCCGGACGTCTGCTGGAAATACAACACGGCAGAGAGGAAGCAGTCTAGGATGTTCCTGGAGTGTGTGGAAGACAACTTCCTGACACAGCTGGTGAGGGAGCCTACCAGGGGAGGTGCCTCACTTGACCTGCTGTTTACTAACAGAGAAGGACTGGTGGGAGATGTGGTGGTTGGAGGCCGTCTTGGGCTTAGTGACCATGAAATGGTAGAACTCTCGATTCTTGGTGAAATAAGGAGGGAGGCCAGCAAAACCGCAACCATGGACTTCCGGAGGGCGGACTTTGGCCTGTTCAGGACACTGGTTGAGAGAGTCCCTTGGGAGATGGTCCTGAAGGGCAAAGGGGTCCAGGAAGGCTGGACGTTCTCCAGGAAGGAAGTCTTAAAGGCGCAGGAGCAGGCTGTCCCCATACGCTGTAAGAAGAACGGGCAGGGAAGACGACTGGCCTGGCTGAACGGGAAGCTCTTGCTGGGACTCAGGAAAAAAAAAGGAGAGTTTACCACTTGTGGAAGAAGGGGCAGGCGACTCAAGAAGAGTACAGGGATCTCGTTAGGTCGTGCAGAGAGGAAATGAGAAAGGCAAAAGCCCAGCTAGAACGCAATCTGGCCGCTGTCATTAAAGACAACAAAAAATGTTTTTACAAATATATTAATGACAAAAAGAGAGCCAAGGAGAATCTCCATCCTTTATTGGATGTGGGGGGGAACATTGTCACCGAGGATGAGGAAAAGGCTGAGGAACTTACTGCCTTCTTTGCCTCAGTCTTTAATAGTCAGACCAGTTATCCTCAGGGTACTCAGCCCCCTGAGCTGGAAGACAGGGACGGTGAGCAGGATGAACCCCCCATAATCCAAGAGGAAGCAGTTAACAACCTGCTACGCCACCTGGATGCTCACAAGTCTATGGGGCCAGATGGGATCCACCTGAGAGTGCTGAGGGAGCTGGCGGAGGAGCTCGCCAAGCCACTCTCCATCATTTATCAGCAGTCCTGGTTAACGGGGGAGGTCCCGGACGACTGGAGGCTTGCCAATGTGACGCCCATCTACAAGAAGGGCCGGAAGGAGCATCCGGGGAACTGCAGGCCTGTCAGCCTGACCTCGGTGCCAGGGAAGATTATGGAGCGGTTCATCTTGAGGGCGCTCACAAGGCATGTGCGGGACAACCAGGGGATCAGGCCCAGCCAGCACGGGTTCATGAAAGGCAGGTCCTGCTTGACCAACCTGATCTCCTTCTATGACCAGGTGACCCGCCTAGTGGATGAGGGAAAGGCTGTGGATGTGGTCTACCTGGACTTCAGCAAGGCCTTTGACACCGTCTCCCACAGCATTCTCCTAGAGAAGCTGGCGGCTCACGGCTTAGACAGGTGTACTCTGCGCTGGGTCAAAAACTGGCTGGACGGCCGGGCCCAGAGAGTTGTGGTGAATGGAGTTACATCCAGTTGGCGGCCGGTCACAAACGGTGTTCCCCAGGGCTCAGTTTTGGGGCCGGTCTTGTTCAATATCTTTATCAATGATCTGGATGAGGGGATCGAGTGCACCCTCAGTAAGTTTGCAGACGACACCAAGTTGGGCGGGAGTGTTGATCTGCTCGAGGGTAGGAAGGCTCTGCAGAGGGACCTGGACAGGCTGGATTGATGGGCCGAGGCCAACTGTATGAGGTTCAACAAGGCCAAGTGCCGGGTCCTGCACTTTGGCCACAACAACCCCATACAGTGCTACAGGCTTGGGGAAGAGTGGCTGGAAAGCTGCCCAGGGGAAAAGGACCTGGGGGTGCTGGTTGACAGCCGGCTGAACATGAGCCGGCAGTGTGCCCAGGTGGCCAAGAAGGCCAATGGCATCCTGGCCTGTATCAGAAATAGTGTGGCCAGCAGGAGTAGGGAAGTGATCGTGCCCCTGTACTCGGCACTGGTGAGGCCGCACCTCGAATACTGTGTTCAGTTTTGGGCCCCTCACTACAAGAAGGACGTCGAGGTGCTGGAGCGTGTCCAGAGAAGGGCAACGAGGCTGGTGAGGGGTCTGGAGAACAAGTCTTATGAGGAGCGGCTGAGGGAACTGGGGTTGTTTAGCCTGGAGAAAAGGAGGCTCAGGGGAGACCTTCTTGCTCTATACAACTACCTGAAAGGAGGTTGTAGCGAGGTGGGTGTCGGTCTCTTCTCCCAAGTAACAAGCGATAGGACGAGAGGAAATGGCCTCAAGTTGCGCCAGGGGAGGTTTAGATTAGACGTGAGGAAAAATATCTTTACTGAAAGAGTGGTTAAACATTGGAACAGGCTGCCCAGGGAAGTGGTTGAGTCACCATCCCTGGAAGTATTTAAAAGACGTGTAGATGAGGCACTTAGGGACGTGGTTTAGTGGGCATGGTGGTGTTGGGTTGACGGTTGGACTCGATGATCTTAGAGGTCTTTTCCAACCTTAATGATTCTATGATTCTATGACAAGGTGAGACTACGACTGAACAGGGGGTGTTCCACAAGCAACTGAAGGGAACCTGGCAGAGCAGGTGATTTAAACAGGCTAAAACAATATTCCTGGAGGTGGAGGGTGCTAGCAAACAAGCCTGTCGGAGGTGTGACCAGGTAGATGAACTGCTCTGCATGGTGGCCAAGCTGCAGGAGGTGGTGAGCAGACTGAGGAGCATCTGAGTTTGAGAAGGAGATTGACCAATGGAGCTGTGCTCTGCCATCTCTGATGCATGCAAGCCAGCTCAGCCTGGCCACTACGGAAGCAGGTCCAGGATTCATTTTGTACCAGGAGAAAGGCAGCGTTATGAGGGATAGGGAGGGGTGGAAGAAGGTTACTGCACAGAGCTGTAAGAGAAACCCCTCCTTACTCTCTCAGATACCCTTACAGAATAGGTACGAGGCCCTGGGCATGGTAGACGAAGCACGTAATGAGACAGAAGCAAGCACTCTCATCAAGGTCAGTTGACCAACCCCTCACAACAAGACCTACATTAAGACCAGTGCCAAGAAGAAACAATGGCTAGTTGTGGTCATTGGTGACTCCCTCCTGTGCAGAACAGACCAGACCCTCTTTTCAGGGAAGTTTGCTGCCTCCCTGGGGCCAGAATTAGGGATGTCACCAGACAACTGAAGAGCTTAGTACGGCCTTTGGACTATTATCCACTCCTGCTCTTTCATGTGGGTACTAATGATAATGCAACAAAAAGTCTAAGGTCGATCAAAAGAGATTTCGGGGCCCTAGGAAGAATGCTAAAAAACTCAGGAGCACAGGTAGTGGTTTCTTTGATCCTTCCAGTAATGGGGAGAGACTTTGGAAGAAACAGGTGAGCCCAAGATATCAATACCTGGCTCCAGGACTGGTGCCTTCACCTAAACTTTGGGGTTTATAACTATGGAAGAGTATTTGAGGCACAAGGTATGCTGGGGCCTGATGGGATCCACCTGTCTCGATGGGGAAAATGTGTCTTTGGTTGTAAGCTGGCAGAACTGATTGAGAGGGCTTTAAACTAGAATCAATGGGAGAAGGTGATACCGACAGGAGAGCTGAAGGTAAGCCAAGGGTTGGCACGGCATCACCTGAGGGTGACAATACTAGTGGGACCATTTATGCTGCTCCAGGGAGCACAGAGGGCTCAGGAGCACATCTGAAATGCTTGTACGCTGACACACGCAGTATGAGAAACAAACAAGATGAACTGGAAGCGTTGGTCAGTCACCAGAGCTACGATATCACTGGTATTAGTGAGACTTGGTGGAATGAGTCCAACGATTGGAGTGCTGGGATGGAGGGCTGTAGGCTGTTCAGGAGAGATAGGCAGGGCAGACGAGGTGATGGAGTTGCACTGTATGTAAGGGAGAGGTTTGGTTGTACAGCCCTTACAGTTAATGATGATGTGGCCTCTGGGTGAGGATTAAGGGGATGGAAAACAAAGGAGATGTTGTAGTGGGTGTCTACTACCAATCGCTGAGCCAGGAGGTAACCACTGATGAGTTATTCTATAGGCATTTGGGAGAAATCTCTGGATCGGTAGCCCTGGTCCTTATGGGAGATTTCAACTGGGAATACCATACTGCTGTGACGAGCAAGTCGGAAATTCTTGAAGTTTGTGGAAGATAACTTCTTGTCACAAGTACTCAGTGAGCCAACTAGGAAAGATGCCCTCCTAGACTTGCTATTTGTGAATAGAGAAGGACTTGTGCGAGATGTGATGGTAGGTGGCTGTCTTGGCAACAGTGATCACAAAACGGTCGAGTTTAAAATTTTCAGTGTAATGGGAAAAAAGGCCAGCAGAGTTGCTACCCTGGATTTCAAAAGAGCAAACTTTAAGCTATTCAGGGAGCTACTTAGCAGTGACCCCTTGGAATCTGCTTTTGAGGGCTTAGGAGTCCATGAGTGCTGGTCAGTTTTTAAGAACCACCTTTTAGAAGCACAGGAGCAGGCAATTCCAGTGTGTCAAAAGTCAAGCAAGTGGGGTAGAAGACCAGCTTGGCTGAACAGGGAGCTCCTTGTGGAGCTCAAGAGGAAAATGAAATTGTATGATCTCTGGAAGCAAGGTCAGGCTTCACAGGAAGAGTACAGAGCTGTGGTTCGTATATGCAGGGAGAAGACACAAAAAGCCAAAGCTCAATTAGAGTTGAAACTGGCCTGTGCTGTGTCAGATAACAAGAAGGGCTTTTTTAAGTACATTAAGCAAGAGGAAGTCTAAAGAAAACATTGGACTGATACCTGTTGAAGATGTTCATCTGACTAATAGGCATGACGAAAAACCAGAGGCATTCAATGCTTTTCTTGCCTCAGTCTTTAACAATACTGATAGACCTTGGGCTGCCCGGTCCTCTGAGTAAGAGGACCATGAGTGCAGGAACAGTGACTTTCCATTTGTGGACACTAAAATTGTCAGGGACCAGCTGCATCAGCTGAATGTTCACAAGTCCATGGGGCCTGATGAATCCCAGAGCACTGAAAGACCTAGCGGATGTTATGGCAGGGCCCCTCTTGATCATCTACCAAAGATCTTGGGAGTCTGGGGAGGTCCTTGCTGTCTGGAAGCTAGCCAATGTTATTCCAGCCTACAAAAAGGGCGTGAGGGAAGACCCAGGGAACTGCAGACCTGTTAGTCTAACCTCAATTCCTGGAAACATTATAAAGAAAATTATACTGGGTACTATTGAAAGGCGTTTAAAGAGCAATGCAATCATCAAGCACAGTCAACATGGGTTTACGATGGAAAAGTCCTGTTTAACGGAGCGCTGCGAACAGGATGGGCAAACAGGGCGTGGTGCATCAGCTAGGGCGTGGTGCGGCAGTTTGCGCGGCAGTTTGCGCAGGAGGGCGCACAGGGAGAGTGCCTCTTCAAAAGAGAGGCATTCCATGGGCCGACTGGGGGACTCGGCATACATATAACCCAGCAACTGGGCACAGGTCAAGGGCACTCATCCTACCTGACCCTCAAGGCAGAATGGCGGGCACTCGTCTGAGGGTAAAGGCCGCGGCTCCAGCTGGGGGGTCTGCACCATCTACCCCAGCGGCGGCCGATGCCTCCACACAGACGGAACTGCTGAAGGGAGAGGCTGCAGTGCAGACTGCAGGCTGCAGGGGGTGCCTACACCTCTCTCCTGGGGTAGGGACAGGCAGCAGACCTGCCTGCAAAAGGTGTGCCCAGGTGGAGGACCTCCTGCAGCAGGTGGCTGAGCTGCAGGAGGTGGTGAAAAGACTGCGTAACATCAGGGAGGCAGAGAAGGAGCTAGATTGCTGGTTCCAAGCGCAGTCTGCAGCGGACCTGCAGCCCGTGGCCAAACAGCCAAAAACTCCCCCACTGGCACATGCAGAAGGGAGCAGGGGGGCCAATAATGCAGAAGAATGGATGGTTGCAAAGGCAAGGACCAGCAGGAGGAAGAGACTTCCCCCAAAGCCTGAGGTGCCCTTGCAGAACCACTTCACCACTCTACAGGCCAAAGAAGAAAGTCCTGTCACACCAGGAGAAGCGCTGGAGCTGAGTAAGGCATCCCGATCTGCCCCCCGTATAACAACCAGCGCCACTAAGAAAAGGTGGCAGGTGACAGTAGTAGGTGACTCTCTTCTGAGAGTACGGAGGCACCCATTTGCCGACCGTATGCACTCTAGAGAGGTGTGCTACTTACCAGGGCTCACATCAGGGATGTCACCAAGAGGCTACCAAGCCTCATACAGTCCACTGACTATTATCTGCTGCTGCTATTTCACGTGGGCACCAGTGACACAGCCGGGAGCAGTCTGAGGACTATCAAGAAGGACTACAGAGCCCTGGGAGCAGTGGTAAGGGACTCAGGAGCACAGGTAGTTTTTTCATCAATCCTGCCGGTCAAAGGGAAGGGGTTTGAAAGGGCCAGTCGAACCTGGCGAGTCAACAAATGGTTACAAGACTGGTGCCCCAGCCAGGGGTTCGGCTACTTAGACCATGGGACTCACTTTGAGAAACCTGGTCTACTGGGGGCTGACGGGGTCCATCTGTCAGAGAAGGGGAAGAGCATCTTCAGTCATAGGCTTGCCAAGCTGGTGAAGAGGGCTTTAAACTAGAGATGCTGGGGGAGGGGAACTTCAATCTATCCCACTCCTACCAGTTTGATGCCAGGGCCAGCAATAGATGCTCAGAGCCTGGAGAAGGAACACAGGTCAGCAGGAGAGCGCCTGAAGAGCAGCACAAAGGAACTCCAGCCAGTAAGACAGCTTCATTGGGGGCCCAACTTAAATGCCTCTATGCAAACGCATGTAACATGGGGAATAAACAAGAGGACTTAGAGATGTGCGCACGCCTGCAGGGCTACGACCTTATTGGCATCATGGAGACGTGGTGGGATGGCTCCTATGATTGGAGTGTTGGGATGGAAGGATACAGGCTCTTTAGGAAGGACAGGCAGGGGAGACAAGGAGGGGGTGTCGCCCTCTATGTCAATGACCAGCTGGAGTGCATGGAGCTCTGCCTGGGGATGGATGAGGAGATGACCGAGAGCTTGTGGGTCAGAATTAAAGGGAAGGCAGGGACAGGTGACATTACGGTGGGGGTCTGCTACAGGCCACCTGATGAGGAAGACCGAGCAGATGAGGCCCTCTATAGACAGATAGGAGCAGCCTCATGCTCACAAGCCCTAGTCCTCATGGGGGACTTCAACCACCCCGACATCTGTTGGAGGGACAACACGGCAGGGCATAAGCAATCCGGAAGGTTCCTGGAATGCGTTGATGATAACTTCCTTCTCCAAGTGGTAGAGGAGCCAACAAGGAGAGGTGCTATGCTGGACCTTGTTCTCACCAACAAGGAGGGGCTGGGGGGGAATGTGAAGCTCAAGGGCAGCCTGGGCTGCAGTGACCACGAAATGGTGGAGTTCAAGATCCTTAGGGCACCAAGGAGGAGGGCGCACAGCAAGCTCACTACCCTGGACTTCAGGAGAGCAGACTTTGGCCTCTTCAGGATCTGCTTGGTAGAGTGCCATGGGACAAAGCCCTGGAGGGAAGAGGGCCCAAGAAAGCTGGGTAATATTCAAGGATCACCTCCTTCAAGCTCAGGAGCGATGCATCCCAACAAAGAGGAAGTCAGGCAAAAACACCAGGAGACCTGCATGGATGACCAAGGAGCTCCTGGACAAACTCAAGCACAAAAAGGAAGCCTACAGAGGGTGGAAGCAAGGACAGGTAGCCTGGGAGGAATACAGAGAAATTGTCCAAGCAGCCAGGGATCAGGTTAGGAAAGCTAAAGCCCTGATGGAATTAAATCTGGCCAGGGACGTCAAGGGCAACAAGAAAAGCTTCTATAGGTACGTCAGGGATAAAAGGAAGACGAGGGAATATGTGGGCCCTCTCTGGAACGAAACTGGAGGCCTGGTTACCCGGGACATGGAGAAGGCGGAGGTATTCAATGAATTTTTTGCCTTGGTCTTCACCGGCAAGTGCTCAAGCCTCACCACCCAAGCCGCAGAAGGCAAAGGCAGGGACTGAGAGAATGAAAAGCTGCCCACTGTGGGAGAATATCAGGTTCGAGACAATCTAAGGCACCTGAAGGTGCACAAGTCCATGGGACCTGATGAGATCCATCTGCGGGTCCTGAAGGAACTGGCGGATGAAGTTGCTAAGCCATTCTCCATCATATTTGAGAAGTCGTGGCACTCCGGTGAAGTTCCCACTGACTGGAAAAGGGGAAACATAACCCCCATTTTTAAAAAGGGAAAAAAGGAAGACCCGGGGAACTACAGGCCAGTCAGTCTCACCTCTGTGCCTGGGAAGATCATGGAGCAGATCCTCCTGGAAGCTATGCTAAGGCACATAGAGGACAGGGAGGGGATTCGAGACAGCCAGCATGGCTTCACCAAGGGCAAGTCCTGCCTGACTAACCTAGTGGCCTTCTATGATGGAGTGACTACATCAGTGGACATGGGAAGGGCTACAGATGTCGTCTATCTGGACCTCTGCAAGGCCTTTGACAAAGTCCCCCACAACATTCGTCTCTCTAAACTGGAGAGGTATGGATTTGATGGGCGGACTGTCCAGTGGGTGAGGAATCAGTTAGATGGTTGCATCCAGGGGGTAGTGGTCAACGGCTCAATGTCCAGATGGAGATCGGTGACGAGTGATGTCCCGCAGGGGTCCGTATTGGGACCGGTACTGTTTAATATCTTCATCAATGACATAGATGGTGGGATCGAGTGCACCCTCAGCAAATTTGCAGATGACACCAAGCTGAGTGGTGCGGTTGACATGCCAGAGGGACGGAATGCCATCCAGAGGGACCTGGACAAGCTCGAGAAGTGGGCCCGTGTGAACCTCATGAGGTTTAACAAGGCCAAGTGCAAGGTCCTGCACCTGGGTCGGGGCAACCTCCAGTATCAATACAGGCTGGGAGATGAAGGGATTGAGAGCAGCCCTGCCGAGAAGGACTTGGGGGTACTGGTGGATGAAAAGCTGGACAGGAGCCAGCAATGTGCACTCGCAGCCCAGAAGGCCAAGCGTATCCTGGGCTGCATCAAAAGAAGCGTGGCCAGCAGGTCGAGGGAGGTGATTCTGCCCCCCTACTCTGCTCTGGTGAGACCCCACCTGCAGTACTGCGTCCAGCTCTGGAGCCCTCAGCATAGGAAAGACACAGACCTGTTGGAGCGGGTCCAGAGGAGGGCCACGAAAATGATCAGGGGGATGGAACACCTCTCCTAGAAGAAAGGCTGAGAGAGTTGGGGTTGTTCAGGCTAGAGAAGAGAAGGCTTTGGGGAGACCTTATTGCAGCCTCTCAGTACTTAAAGGGGGCTTATAAAAAAGATGGCGGCAAACTTTTTAGCAGGGCCTGTTGCGACAGGACAAGGGGCAATGGTTTTAAACTAAAGGGGGATAGATTTAGACTAGATATAAGGAAGAGATTGTTTACGCTGAGGGTGGTGAAGCACTGGCCCAGGTTGCCCAGAGAGGTGGTGGATGCCCCATCCCTGGAAACATTCAAGGTCAGGCTGGACGGGGCTCTGAGCAACCTGATCTAGTTGAAGATGTCCCTGCCCACAGCAGGGGGGTTGGACTAGATGATCTTTAGAGGTCCCTTCCAACCCAAACTATTCTATGATTCTATTCTATGATTAACTAATTTGATATCCTTCTATGAAAAGGTCACCCAGCTAGTGGATGAAGAGAAGGCAGTGGATGTAGTTTTTCTGAATTTTAGTAAGGCTTTTAATACTGTCTCTCACAGCATCCTTCTGGGCATGTTGTCCAACTGTGAGATGAGCAGGTTCACGCTACGTGGGGTGAACTGGCTGAAGGGCAGAGCTGAAAGCGTTGTAGTGAATGGGGCTACATATGGCTGGCGACCAGTCACCAGCGGTGTTCCTCAGGATTCAATTCTAGGGCCAGTCCTGTTCAATATATTTATCAACAATCTGGATGCAGGAGTTGAATGCACCATTAGTAAGTTTGCTGACGATACCAAACTGGGAAGTGCTGTTAACTCTTGACAAGAGGCCTTGCAGAGGGATCTAGATAGATTGGAACATTGCGCAATGATTAATGGGATGAAATTCAGCAAGTCCAAATGCCGGATACTGCACCTAGGAGGGAGTAACAGGTGCCAGGCACAAGTATAAATTGGGAGAGGAGTGGCTGGAGAGCAGCCCTGCAGAAAGGGATCTCGGTGTGCTGGTTGACAGCAGGCTTAATACGAGTCAGCAGGGTGCCCTGGCAGCCAGGAGGGCAAACAGCATCCTGGGGTGCACCAAAACCAGCGTAACCATTGGGTCAAAAGAGGCGATTATCCCACTGTATTCAGCGTTGGTGCAGCCCCACCTTGAATACTGTGTGCAGTCCTGGGCCCCATAATTTACGAAAGATGTTATGGTCCTTGAATGCATCCAGAGGAGGGCAACAAAGCTGGTGAGAGGGCTGGAAGGAATGTCCTGTGAGGAGCGGCTGAGGACACTGGGTTTGTCTAGTTTGGAGAAAAGGAGGCTGAGGGGCGACCTCATTGCTCCCTACAGCTTCCTGAGGAGGGGAAGGGGAAGGGGAGACGGAGGTGCTGAGCTCTCCTCCCTGGTATCCAGTGACAGGACTCATCGGAATGGTTCAAAGCTGTGGCAGGGGAGGTTTAGACTGGACATTAGGAAGCATTTCTTTACCGAGAGGGTGGTCAAACACTGGAACAGGCTTCCTAGAGAGGTCGTCGGTGCCCCAAGCCCGTCAATGTTTAAGAAGCACATGGACAATGCCCTTAACAACATGCTTTAACTTTTGGTCAGCTCTGAAGTGGTCAGGCAGCTGGACTAGATGATCATTGTAGGTCCCTTCCAACTGAACTATTCCATTCTATCCCTAGAGAATGGGAGCAGACTGATTCCAGAGAACGGGGTTCGTACTTCTAAAGGTGTGCCTCATGCAGTGGGCTCTGTATCTAACAGGGCTGTATCAGTAGTCAGCAAGGATTTTTCCCAAGGCAAATACCATGACTGGGAACCTTGCCATCCCTTTCATCCGAATGGTATAGGAGTTAATCGGGCTTTATCAGGAACCCATTGCTACAATCTCCATTGATATCCTCTCTCTGTATGTCCTATATGCAGGCTTTTGGTATTATGGGGGCCATAGCCTGATATTCTGAAACACTGCATATTAGTAAATGAAATGCTTCTTCATGACTAACTGCCCATGCCCAGGTAGCACGGCTCTTTAACACACCATGTAAGGGTCAAGCAATTATAGCAAACTGTGGAAAATGTGCTTGCCAGAATCCTACAGTTCTCAGAGTGATCATGCATTATTTGGACCTTACTGGGGGAATCACCTCCATTTAAAATGTCATCTGTGTATTGATATACTGTCACCCCTGGCTCCCGTGGGACTTTTTCTGATTCCCTGGCTAAAGCCTGGTGTGAAAACGTAGGACTATGTTTGAACACTTGGGGTAATAGGGTAAAAGCAAACCGTATTCTGCCCCAGATAGAAGCGAATCTCTCTCGATCCTCAGGTTGTAATGGGACCGTGGAAAATGTATCTTTTATAGCCAAGGCAGCCATCCAAGGCTGGGCTGCTTGCTCTATAGAAAAAATAAGATTTGTAATAGAGGGGACAGCATCATGTAAGGGTCCAGTATTCTCATTTAATTTACAACAGTCTACCATCAAACACCAGGTGATGTTAGACTTACGGACAGGCTGTATGGGGGAGTTACATGGTGAATGAGTTTTCTGAATAATACCCCATTGTCCAAAATCCTGGATGAGAGCAGTTATGCCTTGTGAGGCTTCAGGGCTAATACAGTCCTGTCATATGTGGGTGAAGGGGGCTAATACAGGGTGAAGGGACTTTTAGGTAACTTGGGTGGTGCCTCTAACAGAAAAGCAATAGCCTCCACAGCAGGTATTTTATCAATTGAAATTACAGAGTTCCTCATCTGAGGGTTCGAGAGCCTAATGGAGTATTAATAGTCTGGGATTTTAATATATCCATACTGAAAATACTTAAAAGCCCTACTGCTACTACGGGTCTCAGTGTCCTTTCACCGGGCAGATCCAATTTTATCCTGGCCATGGGGAGCTCTCATCTTTTCCTGGTAATGACTACTATAGAAATCCTTTCTTGAGATTTCTGAATTAACCCAGGGGTGTCCTCAGCTTTAATCATTGATATTGAGGCTCCTGTACCCATATGAAAAGAGACGGAGTATTTGCCATTCACTATTAATGGTATACAAGGGTGCTACTATTAATTAAAAAAATTTTGGCCACCTGGGAGGGGTCATTTTGTCTCCCTGGGCCAATGTTGGGACCTCCTCTACTCATTTTCAGGTAGCATGGTCGGGGAAGCAGACAGAACAAGGTTGTCCGGGGTGGGGGAAGCAGAAGGACTAACGCCTCCCGGCCCCTTCCCTGCCCCTGGGCTGCTAGTGCTGCCCCCATCACGGTTATCCCACAGTTTCTGCAAGACGAACATGGGCATCCCCTCTAACTGTCCTGCGGTGAAGCCTATTCCTCGCAGGAGATCCCATAAGCGCCTCCGTTCCAGATCACGCTCCTGTTTGCCAGGGGGTTGTTTTGTGTCGGATTGATTAATTTCAGCATTTCGAGCATTTTGTCCCTTATTCTTATTCCTCTGACTTCGCTTTAGCATCTGGACGACCCTAACCCGACCTTCCCTTTTACAGACTATCGTTTCAGGGGTGCTTCCCCGTCCTCGTTGTCTCCCCATAAGGGCTGTCCAGTTTTGCAGCCCTTGGGCCATTATGGTATTCCAGTCGCAGGTTTCATGGCGTAACATTAAGGCCAGGTTCTTTGGCCCCCCAGGTGCTGCATTTCGCAAGAGTTTTAATTTCCCTGCTGCTGTTGCTGGCACAGCCATCATGTCCCGGGGTATATCCCCTTGTCCCTTAAGGACATCCCGAGCAGCCAGTCTCATCGTCCATCCAGAAAACCCATTCGGAGTACTCCAGGGAGGGGGAGGGAGATATCCCCGCGGTCCTGGCATTTTTCTGACAGCATGTATTATGGAAGATAACAGGGAGAAGGTGTTCACTCCGGCCCCTGCATCAGGGTTTAGGAGAGATATTCTTCCTCCCAGGAATATTTGTCTGGCCTCAGCCTGATTAAGGACCACGGTTCCAGCCCCCAGCTGGTAGCACCGCACCACCCATCCCACCCAGTCCTCATGGGGCTTTTTGCCGTACTGCAAGGACAGCTGCCTTAGCTGTTCTGTGTTAAAATTCGCAGCGGTCATCGTGACCCCAGGCAGTGGGGGAGCGCCTTCCTTTCTGGCAGGAGCTGGGAGTTGTACCGGGGAAGTTTTAATGATAGGGTACAAGGAGGCTGCGTTATCCGGACGATGCTCAGGTAACGAAGCGGGGGTGGAAGACCTGCTGCCAGAATCAAAGCCCTCCTCCTCATTATCCATTTTCAGTATGTGTATCTTTTCAATGATCTCGCTCTCTGAGACCAGGCATGTAGGCTGTTGCTCTAGCTGTCGTATAGCCAGAGGTCTGACGTTCGTTTCTAATTGTCGAAGTAATTGGTTTGTAACAAAACTATGGGATTCAAAGGCAACTGCTCGCACTTCTGCTTCCTTAGCTCGCTGCAAAGCCTCCAGTTCCTGCCTAGCAGTGTTAAACAAAGCGCCCGCGGCCGCCAATGCCTCCGTGAGAAGCCCGATGAAGGCCCCCTTGCCCTCCTCTGCTTTGCATTTATGAGTGTCCTGCCACTTCTGAAACTCTGCTCGCAGCATTTCCCAATTCAACCAATTCTCAGACACCCAATCCCTGTCCCACTGAGGGGTTTTCCACCCCTTAGCCTCTTGCCATTTTCGTTGCTCTTCTACTGCCTTCTCCCAAGCATCCATGACCTATGTAACACAGAACCCCACTTCTTACACCAATTAATGCCACAACCCAGAAGGGTTACCTGGCCTGAGGGTGTGCAAAGATTGCAACCGTTTGCAGGTTTGCAGGACTCTGTCATGCACAAAGACACGGAGGATTTATTACCTATCTTCTTTACTGCATTACAGTTTTCTACTATCAAGGCAAGTATAGTTACGATTGGCAAAACAAATATATCTATACTACAAGTTACTACAAATTACTACTAGAAAGCAAACATATTTCCACAGCAGCAGCAATCAATATTAGCAGCAAGTCTATATTTCAATATTACAAATATTGCAGAATTACCACTAGTAAAGCAGCAAATATACTTATCAAGTAATTACTTACATGCAGGACTTTATATATATATATATATATATATATAAAAAAAAATGTTACTGGTACCAAATGCTCATCAAACCAATCCCAGCAGTGGGGTCAATCAAACCCATCCCAGAAGTGAGGCCAGTTGACAATGGATGAAGTCTCACCTGGATGATGATCCGTATCACGGAGCCTGGAGTCAGTCCGGTGTCCCTGGCGAGGGTCCGCTCTGCCGAGGAAATCTCATGGGAAAAAGGGTGTCGTGTGTGGGAAAGAGGCTCCATTTTAGGTAAAAAGTAAGTCCTTTTTATATCACAGAGACATAAAGGGGTGTAGGACACCACCACCCAGAACAGCCAATAGATGCTGCTAATTTCTATTTTTCACCTGGCATAGCCAATAACTGGTGATGTTTTCTATTCTCTCAGACCAATTTTTGTTTTATCAGACTGTTTTTCTGTTCTGTGAGTTAGAACAGCCAGTGGCAGTTACCAACGCTTACTTTCTCAGGATGTTTTCCCCCTTTTCCAGACGGTAAGTTGCTGTTACAGTTCCTTGTTTTTGCACTTATCAATGGTATCTCGGGATGTCTCTGGTTTCTCGGTATCCAGCTGCACTTCAAAGATGCCAGCTGTGCTCCTCAAGGATGCTTCTGATTCCCAGGCCTGGTTCCCAGGCTGGCAGGCATTTTCTCTGTCAGTATTTGAGCAGACATCTTCTTCTGTTCAATATTTTCCCCCTTATAACCAGGTCACCTTTATGGCTGCTCCCATCATCAGCCTAAAATGATACCTCTCAGCAAAGCAGAAATGATCAGCTGCAGGGAGCACTGCAGGATTTCCCCATCTAAATAGCCCTGTTTGTGAAAGTATCTTTTGTATAGCTACTATTAGTTGTTCAGGAACAGATCAAAAGTGACTGCACTAGCTTAGCTTCTCCTCCTGCAATACCTATTTAGGCTAAACACAACCTATGGCATACCATCACACTTCTGCTCAGGAGACCATGCTATAAGCAAGAACTTCCCTGTTGCAGCCTTGCTCGGGCTTCTTCCTGTTCTCCATACCGGCCAGCCTCCACCTACAACCCTGCATTTTCACAGCCTGACTGTGGATACCATCAGCTTATGAGAAAAAGTTCCGAGGACATGGGTCATGCAGAAACAGAGAACCAAGACGGAGGACAAAGTCAACCCAGACACGCAGGCAGGGCCACTGCTCCCAGCCTGCAAATACCTGCCAAAAGAGTTAGAGGAAAACCTGAACCTGGAGCAGGCACCAGGCTGAGGTTTAATTTGCTGCAGTGTTCGAACATGAAGCCGTACTTGTCACTGTGGTACAGACCGACCAAGAACCAACAGAGTGATTACAAACAAACAAAACATCCAGCCTGTCTAGCCCGCATTCCAGTTACAAGCCTTCCGACACAGACCATTTCCCTGAGACAGTGACCTCCAAAACTCAGATCTGGAAACAAACTCCCTCTGGGTGTTTCACATTCCTTTGGTCCTGTTCCCTAAATGCAATGTTTGTGTTGCTTGCTAAAAAAATCCAACAGGCTTTCCAAGTAAATTTAAAGGGAAGTGCTTCAGTTATTTTTCTGAGATTAAGTCTGAAATAAATTTTCATAGAATAGGCTATGGAAACTATCATATGACCTGTTATATATAATTGACCTGTGTCAATTATTGGTTAATAAAGCAGTGATGATACCATGACATGTAAATCATACTTTTAAGGACAAAAATTTTAACTCGGCTGGTTTTAATTCGGTGATGGGTTTATCAAGATTTTGCAAGAATTTTAAGTCCAAGTAAAGCACTATACTTATGCAGTTATACCGCTTAACGTGCCCAGGCTGGGTTCTCTTGACACAGCACTCCTCATGCTAGACAGACATGCCCACAACCTCAGAGAGATAGAGCGTACTTTACATACAAATATCAAAAGCTACGTAACAATTCCTTAATGGTTCCAGCTTGTGCTGGTCTTTCACACAATCCCCACTATGCTGCTCCAAAATAGCAGCAAGTCAGCCTTCTTTCTGCTGCCAGCACTGACAACGCTTGATCACAGTCTTATTTCACTATGAAAAGTGTGATATCCTTTCATTCTGTCATAAACCATACTCTAGAGTGGATTAAGGGTCACAATTTCATATAAATGCCTACTTGCCAGATAATCTAAATCATGTGATAATCCAGTAATTTAAATATAGCCTTATGCCTCTACCCCAGACTCGATCAGATCAGAGAATGAACTGCAAGACTTTCAGATTCATATATTATGATGCAAATGAGTTTTGTAAATTGTGACCTAGTTCCCATGTTAGGAACAGTTGGGACCAACAGCAGGAACTATGCGATGAATGTGAGCAGCAGGGGCAAGCAAGGAAATTAACATTTGTTCTTAGTTTGAAATGGATTTTTAATCACTTTCAGGTGCTTCAAAGAAAGCGCACACACTTGTTTACTATAATCATTCTGACAGAAGAATGCATATAGGAGGTAACATGTTTTTGTTTTACTAATTGAAATGTTTGCGACATTCGTGTCAAATGAAGCGCCACAATGCAGCTCTTTCTGGATGATTTACTGAGTACACAATGAAGGACTGCGAAATGACTTTTTCCGATCAATCTGTTCCTCAGAACTTGCTTTGTAAAGAAAATGAGTTGCACATATCCTCTAAAAGTGACTGCATATTAGATCCCATCCATCTCTCTAAATCCGGTTGCTATTTTTTCAGCTAGAGGCCTGATAAACTAGCTCTCCAAAGAGCCTGCTCAGGGACTTAGCTGTATGGATGTCAGCCACCCGCTTAACGCAATTCAGCATAGTTAGTGGAAAATACTGAACCCACAAAATTTTGCTTACGCTCTAACAGTGAGCCTACAACATACAGTGCTGAACTCCAGCCTGAGGCAGCTTTCTGGTAAACTCTACTGTTTTAAATGAGGGCATCAGCAAGGGTGTAACTTGTTGAAAACCAGACAGATTTTCATCCTAAGCGTATCTAGAGTTGGTATCATCATTATAACGATTAGCTGTAAAAGAGCTAAGGGCGTCGACTCTCCTGAAAAATATAGAGTCTCAGCTCCCTCTGGTGGAAAAAGTATTTTTCTGCAAAACAGTTTAAGTGAGAAAGTCTTGTTTCTGCTACAGGCCTCAAGGCCATGAGATAATTAAGATGAGACAGTAAACAGATCCCAAATCCTCCATTCACTTTGAAGGACTGGAACTTCTTAGGAAGTTGATGTGAAATATCACGACTCACAGATTGTTGCAGGGTGGTTGCACAAGATACAACACACTCATCGAGTTCCAGCTGTGAAGAGTAGCCAAGAGAGCCTCCATCTTCCCTGGATGGAGTTCTCCAGATGTAAATTATGATACGTAAGATGACTATTGAAGCAAATGGTAGCCCCAAGGAAAACAAAACACCCCCCCCCCCCCCCCCCCAGTAAGTTCTAATATTCTCTCCACAATACCCAACTCCTAAGCCCCATAAGCAGCCCCGTCATGAAGGGGAGTGGAAGCACACTTCCAGGGCATGTGGAGTGTGAAAGGGTAAAGTCATAGAATCATTAAGGTTGGAAAAGACCCTTAAGACCATCGAGTCCAACCGTCAACCCAACACCACCATGCCCACTAAACCACATCCCTCAGCGCCTCATCTACACGTCTTTCAAATACTTCCAGGGATGGGGACTCAACCACTTCCCTGGGCAGCCTGTTCCAATGTTTCACCACTCTTTCAGTAAAGATATTTTTCCTCATGTCCAATCTAAACCTCCCCTGGCGCAACTTGAGGCCATTTCCTCTCGTCCTATCGCTTGTTACTTGGGAGAAGAGACCGACACCCACCTCACTACAACCTCCTTTCAGGTAGTTGTAGGGCACGATAAGGTCTCCCCTGAGCCTCCTTTTCTCCAGGCTAAAAAACCCCAGTTCCCTCAGCCGCTCCTCATCAGACTTGTTCTCCAGACCCCTCACCAGCCTCGTTGCCCTTCTCTGGACACGCTCCAGCACCTCAACGTCCTTGTAGCGAGGGGCCCAAAACTGAACACAGTATTTGAGGTGCGGCCTCACCAGTGCCGAGTACAGGGGCACGATCGCTTCCCTACTCCTGCTGGCCACACTATTTCTGATACAGGCCAGGATGCCATTGGCCTTCTTGGCCCCCTGGGCACACTGCCGGCTCATGTTCAGCCGGCTGTCAACCAGCACCCCCAGGTCCCTCTCTTCATCATCCCCAACATGCCCAGACAGCGAGGAAGTCTTTCAGTTTTATTTCTGAAGTCTAACTGCCAACAGAGCACAACGTCACAAACACAAGAAGCATAAGGCAAAGCCCTCAGATCCAAGCCTGCATCCCTTGGTCTTAGGCACTCTGCATAGATTAATCCAAACAACAATTAACAAAAACTCTCCTTTTGAACTTCAGCATAACTCCAATCTCCTATTTTGAAAGGCTTAGTGAAGAGTCCAGTGCTAATGCCAAAACACTCTTCTCACTAGATATAGGTGTTCCTAGTCAACAGGTGAGTGTATTAACAAAGGGACCCAGCTTTCTCCGTGTGCTTTGCATCAGCACAGGAACAGCAACAGTCTAGAACTGCATCACCATTTGTCTTTGCCTTCTTGATAGCAATGAAAATTCAAGCCGATTTCCACCATACATACACTAGAGATATTTAAGGTTCTTCCACCCTTTCTGATCAAAACCAATCATACAAGATGTTTCTACTTCTCCTTATCCATGGTGAAGAGTGGAAAGTAATTCCTGGAAGTATTCCAGCTATTGTCACAAAAAGTCAATAAACAGAAAGTACATTTTTGTTTCTCATTAGAGAAATCAACAGCTCTACTGCAATTAAACACACAACTAGTTGCTCTGACAAATTCTTTGTAGCTCCTGTAAACAGAATCATGAGTAATTCCTGCAGTCACAAACATACTAGAATGACTTTTTATAATACTGGGGTTCTGAAAACAGTACTTCACACTGCCACAGAAGGAAGACTTGTAGATCCAATGAAAGGAAAACAGTAGCAAAAAAGTATTTATTGAACAACACATTATTCAATTTCACAGTGTGGGATAAAGACCCATACTTGCTCCTTGGAAATAGCAGAGCTGAGTAATCCTGTGAGAGTGGGGCAGTAGGGTCAGGTCTGCAGGCGAAGTTTATTAAGAACAGTAAAATACTGTTTCCACAGCCAGAAGGAATTTGAGGGTGGGGAAAAAGAAACAAAAGCAATGACAGCCAACCAGATACCCTTGCAGTGTTTCGTGGAACATTTTTCAGCAGAGAAAAGCTATTAAGGCTAAAAACTAGGCATGAAGTTTTGGTTTCATACATTCAAATATTAAAAAACAACCATGGCATGTACAACTTGATCTCTGTGTGTGTGATTAAAAATAATTTAGTTAGTAACAGATTTTTCTCCAAAAGGGCAGTTGTCTACTGGCTGAAGTGTCTATGTATTTAACTGGAAGTCTCATGATGATCGCAGCTCCATCAGCTTTGCTTATTGACTAGGAAAGAGGCCTGCTTTCCATCTTCTGCACGAATACCAAGTCTGCTTACATAGCTCTCCCAAGCTGCCTTCCTGTACTTCTCTGCTTCTTGAAGACGGTCTGAAGCTGACAAGATGCCGCGTCCCACAATAATGATATCAGAACCTTTTTTGGTAATAACTTCCTCGGGGCTTAGGTACTTCTGTCCAAGGTTATCACCTGAAATAGAGACACCATTTTTTTCAGTTTGTACAAAACTGTATCTACTAAAAAGCTTCAAAGAGCTGCTGGAACAGGGAACAGGTATGCTGTTCCAGCTCTCACCCTAACAATCCACAAACATACTAGAAACTGTGTCTCCAACTAACGAACACCCTATTACACAGCTCAAATTTGACAGAGAGCACCCTCCTTTTTCCATGATTTACCAATCACAATAGATGGAACAGTTACGCAAAGAAGCACCGATCAGGATTGCTGAAATAAGCCTTAGCCTTCTTAAAACAGGCAAAACCCCCAAACATTCATGTAAAAGCTTGTGATTTCACTTCAGGTTTCATAAAAGTTAAGTATTGCAGAGAAACACATCTCCCGTACCTGGTTCAGTGATAACCTGTTTAGTCAGTATAAGACTTCCCATTCATTGATGCTGCATCTGTATCAGTATCAACAGTGTTATAGTTAGACTTCTGCATTTGTTAAAAACCTTTTTTTCTACTCCTACTGAGTAGTTGTACATCTAACCTAACGCCTACCTGAAGACATTTCACATGTTTTAAGAACTGTGCTTTATGGCGTGCACAGACCTCAGCACACGAACAAAGCTGCATAGCCTGCTGGTTGCCTTTCAGAGCTCCCAGGAAAGGGATCAGCGTACCCAGAAATACAGAAGGCAGCCCATAATGGCAAACACAGACTCCTTCCACCAGAGAATCAGCAACCAAACCCTCTTCAGAAGTCACTTTTTCCACTGAAGGCTCGATCACTTACTGTATTTACAAACAGACTAAGTATTTCAGAAAAAGTTACCTCCAGTTTGCAGCTGCACCCCTGGAGTTAAGTGAAGAAATTCCAGTTTATTACTAACTCTAGATCCAGATATGAATCCAAAAATGAAATCCGAGTTGTCTTCAGCCATCTGTACCTGAAGATGATCAGTAAACAGTTACAAGTGATACACCTAAAATTAAGCTTGACTAGCAATCTGTTTCTCATCCACCCTTTGACACATTAAGCTGTGCAAGGCAGGGGTATGAAACACCTGTTCTTGCTTTACCAATATAAAGTCACCCAGAGCTGACTCGCCCCTCACTGACCTTGCTGCACTTGCAGCCAGGAACGCGAATGTTGTGTTTCTTTCTATGTTATAAATAATACAATGAATGAATTTAAAATAGTTAGAAATGTATTGCTTCAGGAAAACAAAAGGGGGGCGGGGGCTAATAGCAAACTTGGCATGTTTACTAGAATTCACAGTGTGAACTGTGACCACCTCACATGACTAGCCTGCAGCTGCAACCTTTACACACCACACTGTCAGATTCCTGAGTCTCCACAGGAAAAAAAACCTGTAATAGAGCTGGAGAGACTTTTGGAAGTGCAAATATTAGCAGCACACAAAACCTCTCTGTTACAACACTTTACAAGCTTTTAACCCGAAATAAGACTGCCTACTTACCGCAGCTTTTGTGTATTCACCTGTTGCAAGTGACCCTTGGGAACTCATCTCGGCAACCAGAAGACAGCCACGCTGGAGAGGAAGACCTACTTCCTTCAGGCCTTTCACAACTCCAGAGCCTGGAACCACGTGGGCATTAACGATGTCTGACCAGGATGCGATTCTGAACACACCACCTGAGAACATGGATAGGAAGACAGAGGCAAAGCGTCATTACAAATGTATTGAACAGGAAACATGAGTTAAACAAAACAAGCTGCACGCTAAATCATTCACATTTTAAAAGACAGTTTTACTACTGAAGATTGACAGTTACAAGTTCAGTCTCATCAGACAGTTCTGATAGCTGCCTAACTACAAAGTGTAATCTCTCAGTTTTACTTTTCACAAACACTTCTTAGTATTTCACCTTTAATATTCACTGAGACATTTATGGTAACCTAGAAATCCACTGTCACAGCTGCTACCTTTCAATACAGCATGCAGATCATATGGGACGTATGGATCAGAAAAACTGTTCTACACTTGCAGATGCAATATTGAATGAAAGCCGTAACGAGCACACAAGCATACAACAGCAGGCTGACTTAAGAAGCCACACTGCATTTCTCACGGCAAACAACTACTCAGAAGTACCTACTGAGCACAACCATAGATTCATAAAAAGATTAAGGTTGGAAGGGACCTCTGGAGGTCATGCCCTCTCAGCAGCGTTAACTTCAAACCTAGATCAGGTTGCTCAGGCCCCTTGAGTCTTCTCCAAGGCTGGAGATTCCACAATCTCTCCTGGCAACCCGCGCCAGTGCTGCAGTTACACACACTGGCAGCAAAGTTACAGTAAATTGAGGTTGATGATAGTCACCTTCATATTGATGTTTCACTGTGTTTCCAATGTCTGCAAATTTCCTATCTTCAAAAATCAAGAATTCATGTTGATCCGCGAGTGTTCTCAACTCCTTTACTACTTCTTGGGTGAAATCGTTCAGGATGTCTACGTGAGTCTTCAGGATACAAATGCTGGGGCCCAGGATGGCAGCCAACTGCAGCAGCTCTTCAGAGCTGGTGACATCAGCAGAAAGGCACAAGTTCGTTTGCTTCTTTTCCATGAGCGCAAAAAGCCTGGCTGCAATAGGATGTACCCCTGGCAGCTCGGCACGGGCGCTGAAGCTCAGCTCTTTACATAGTCTCTTCACGGGAGCGGGGCCGTTCTGAGCCACTGGCTCAAACACATTTCCCTGAATGAATTTCTTCACCTTTTCAACCATCTCAACAGCCACTTCTCCCTGCTGCTGGAGAATCTCCAACACGCTGGACAATGTACACACAGAGTGCAGGCGGATTCCACATTCCTCTAACCTGGCCTTTCCGCCCTGCTCCCTGTCCAACAACACTACGGCATCCGTGACTTTTAATCCTGCTTTCTGAAGAACTTCCGCAGTTTCCAGTACACTAGATCCACTTGTTACCACATCTTCAATGATCAAGCATGTTTCTCCTGGATTAATGGTGCCTTCTACCAGCCGCTTAGTACCTTAAAAATAAAAGGCAAACGCTCCAGTAAATGAAGAAAGTTTAAGAGACCCCAAAAAAACTTAAAGTATCAAAACTTTAACTTCTTATGCTAATGTAAAGATCATATTTGTTCCACATACAAACATATGCTGCAGCATATACTGAAGTCCAATGGAATTGGACTTCAAGACAATAGGAATTTCACATTCACTGTCAGTATGGAGAGGTGATTTGTTTAGTTATTACCTGATAAAAGTTATTACAGTTCTTACCACAGCTCAGCCACCGACTTGTAATTCGATTCATAAAGACCGTTGCTTCTCCAAGTTAATAAAATACTTATGTTTCCAGAAGCAATGTTCCATTAACAATTCTGACATATTGTTAACTGCACAAATTTAAATCTTTTGATAAGATGACTACAGAAGTTTATTATTGCCACGAATTGAATGCTCAGAATTACAAAACTATTTTCTCCAGTTATTTAAAACATCTTTAAAGTGGCCAAGTTTATTGGTTATTGTTATTGGTGCTCTTCAGCACATTTCCCACTTTCCACAGGCAGCATTCTGTGCTTAATATGCCTGTTAGAACAATTAGAAGGAGTAAAGCCCCAAATGCCTTTGTCCTAACCAACAACAGGCACACGTCCATGAAAGGCCTCCCGGGGGGCAACAACAAAGGATGCCTAGCTTTCCCAGGAAGCAGCGATCAGCAGGAGAACATTATGCAGCGAGTGCGGTGCTTAGACCATGACAGCCTAGAGAACAAGCGTATGTACAGCTCTGCAATCCATGTGACACCAGAAACCTTGTGCCAGGCAGTTAATTGCTGTCACAATTGACTTGTCCTTCACAAGAAGGAACAGCAAATATTTTCATGCCTGGCACAGTGACTAACATAGGAGTAACATTTAGTTTTGACAAGGATACTTCCTAATTAAATACTGTTGGAAGAGTATAGCTCTTATCACATGTGGAAATCCAGTTGCTACAGTAGGTTAACACTTCAGCCTTCTCTCCCTCTTCCTTTATCAAAATCAGACAAATGGTTCATTACATAGAGAACTGCTTCTCACCTGGTCTACCCTGCCCACTGATTACAGGACTATATGATATGAAAGAAAAAGGGTTTGAGAGGTAAATGAACAAGAGACTGGAACGGTTCCTCTTGGGAGTCAATACGCAAAAAGTTCTGTTTGGGGGTGAAATGTGGCACTGGTCTCAGCGTATCAGAGAAACTGAGTTATAAATCTTGGTTTCTGGAAGAGGCCAGTAACCCAGAACCATGGTAATGGTGCCAAGGAAAGAAAAGACACTGCTGAAGAAAAGAAACAAACAAACAAAAACAAAGAAACCACCCCCCCTCCCCAAGAGTCTCCAAATCTACCACAGCAGAATTCAAGCTGCAGCCTAATCAGCAACCAGCTGGGAGAGCCTGATCAGGTTGGGATGCTGTGGGAGGTACGTTTTAGGGGAAAAAGGGGCTGCTTTTTGAATTGGAGTGGTAACCTTAAACTGGAATGGAGATGCTGCACATTGCAAAAGAACCACAAATATACAAAGTCATTTCCCAAACAAGAAAACAAGTAGACACAAATTCTCGATTTGAAGGTTTTACCATAGTCTTTCGCTTCCTTCCTCCGTATAAGCATTGGAATCTGATTTTCTGAGCAGATAATTGTGGCCAACGGCAGCGCTGTGTAAGGAACGCCGCACACGCAGTCATACTCCAGACCAGCGTCTCTGGCTGTTTGAAAGAGAAGATCTGCAGCCTGAAAAGGAGGACCAAACATTTTTTAAGAGTCAGAACTGGCGTGAACGTGACTAAACAAATGTATTACCAAGGCAAGCAATGCAAATGCATGAAAAACTCTCTCCTTTACGTGACTTGACAGTCGCTGTCCCTACAGCGAGCAGGCAGCCCGGCCTCTACACCCAGCGGGCTCCTGGCCAGCAGAGCACGGCCCCGGCCCCGGCCCCAGCCCCAGGAAGGGCTCCCTGGAGAGGCCCCGGCAGCGCTCCCGTGCCTCCTCCTCCCCTCCTTTAGCTAAAAGAGACCCTTTACCCCGCAAGAGGCAGAGAGATACCCGAGGCCTCCGCGGTGCCGGCACGGACAAGCGCTGCCTGGCACTCCGGGCAGGGCAGGGCAGGGCAGGGCAGGGCAGGGCAGGGCAGGGCCCGGCCCCTCGCCCCCCACACCGGCCGCCGCTCGGCCCCGGCGCGCCCCCCCCCCCCGGCCCCGCACCTGGCGGAGGAGGAGCGGGTGGGAGACGAGGCCGCGCAGGTCGATGTAGACGGGGGAGGCCCGGCCGCTCTTGAGCACGAAGTCGCCGAAGCGCAGGGCGCCCGCCTCGCGCAGCGCCGCCGCCACGCGCGCCGCCGCCGCCGCCATCTCCCCGCCTGCCCCCCACGTCGCCGGGAGATGACGGAGCAGCGCGGGGAGGGAAGGGGCGCGCGCTGTGCGCATGCGCAGGAGAAGGGCGGGAAGGGGCCCCCTGAGGGGAGCGCGGGGTGAGGGGAGCGCGGTGCGAGAGGACAGCCCGGCCCCCGGCGGGACCGGCCCCCCGCGATCCGGGCCCCGCTTCCCGCGCTGTGGGGCCCAGCCCCGCACGGCAGAGGGCCTAGATCCCCCGCGCCCAGCTCCCCGCGGCGTGAGCCGCAGCCCGCGCTGCCCCCGGACCGGCTCCCCGGCGCCCGGCCCCAGGGGACCGGGGACCCCTGTGCAGGAGGTGCGGGGCCCAGCGCACAGGGGAGGCGTTCAGGGTCTGCCCCGGCCCCCCGGGCAGCACCCCCCTCTTCCCACAGGGAAGCAGAAGCCCCTGTGCCGACATGGAGCAGTGCGGCAGGGGGGGGTTGCTGTGACCCGAGACTCCGTGCTTCGGCGCTCGGGGTGGCTCCCAAAAGGCTGCTTGGTTTCCGGGTTGACGTATGCAAGGCTAAGAGTTGGCTGGAGCGATAGTCCCTTGCTCTGGTGTCCCATGAACACCTTTCCGAAAAAGATGAGGTGAATAAAGCGATCAGCGAGCTCTGAGTCTTCAAGGCCTCAGCAAGATTGCTGCACGTGTGGAATAAGACTGACCCAGTCTTCTCCGAACAATTGTATTTAATCAAAAAAGCCCAGAAACTGCATCATTAGTATACTCTATTTATAGGAATGCAAGGGCAGAAGATGTACAGTTCAAAGCTACACCTGTAGATGATCATATATACTGCAGTATAGTAATAACAACATGGGACAGCAAGTAATCACCTCACAACAGTACACATGAGTGATTAGACTTACAAAGGAAGTATTTACAAATTTACCTTTACAAAACAACATTGTGTGCATACAAAATGAAATTTGCAATAAAACTGAAGATACATTTAAGGCAGACCAGCAATACACTGAAATAATTAAGGCTGTGGAATTACTTTGCACCTTGAAAATGCTGAGCTGTTAGCAGTACTGTTTCTTTTTTCCTCCTTCAGTTGATTGTTGCAAAGATTGAAAAGCATCAGTATACTCCAACTGTTTGCTCTTATCTCAGTGAATAAGTCTGAGAGTTAATTTTTTTTTGCGCTTTCTATTGCATTTGCTGTCCAAAACTTATCAGCAAATTGACCTCAGTGGCAGAGCAACGCTGAACAGTTTGGTAGAAAGAGAAGTAAAAGCACCAGCATCAGGAGTTGGACATGAAGGTGAAGTATGGCTTGAGTAGAGAAGATGTTAGTTTTTCACTAGCTCCATAATAAAGACTACAGTTACAGCGAATATTCAGCATCCTGACTCTATGGTAACACTCACCGCTATACAGATCCCAGAATGAGAATTCATCACTTGATGGCAGTGTGCAGTCAGCCTAGTAAAATGGGATTTTATTTTGTTTCCTTGGGAAAGCACCATTTTCTGATGGGACATAAAAGAATGAGCTGGAAAATAAATTCAAGCCCTGTGTTAGAGGAAACTCTACCTCTGCAGTGAAAGGAACAGAAACAAAACCAGGTGGTTAGCCCCTGTGCACGCTAATTATCTGTTAGACCTTTGTATATACAGACTAGTCTTTACATCTGTCTCTGAAGTTTATATTATCCCAGGTCACTTGATGCAGTCCCCTTATTGCAAGGGTATTAAAATATGGTTATATATAGTCAGGTCACACTGTGCAGTTCTGCATTTAGCCTTTATTCACGGTATTCGTAACAAAGGCCTAATAGCATCGTCAGAAATGCTAATGAACTCCACTGAAGCCACAGAACTTGTACACGTCAGTTGAGGGCACAGACTTTGTCTCAGCATTAACTTAGTCTAAAGTAAAATGCTTTTAAAGATAAATGTTACTGAAAAAAATAGTCATTTAAAATAAAAGGGCAGTAAGACTAAACAAGACTTGTTGGTACAAGTAGGAAGAGAGAAATTTTATAGATTTTAAAGCCTGGATTGCTTTAAAATACTGAAGTCTAAAACCTCGGACCAGCTGTGCGTCATCCCTGTAGTAACGTGTAGAGGGCTTGGCAGCTTGGTGGAGAGGTGGGGATCTCCCACAGGGCAGCAAGTGCTTCGGACACCTGATGGGAGCTGACAGCGTTACATGGGCAATCGGATTTCCTATTCGATGGCCAAGAGTGAAACGGCCTGGCCTGGCTGCTCGAAGTGGAGCGGAGAGAGAGGGGCAAGTTAGTTTCTTGCTGCCACATGCGTTCATTAAATGCAGCCATCTTCAATAAGGAGCACCACATGTCACCGTGCCCTCCGGGCTCTGTTTCACTGGCACCCTTGCTGCTGCCTTCCTGCAGGCCTGTCACCCAGTCCAGTGCTGGGGGACACTGTGAGCAAGTGTACTTTGATGTCAGTGCAGGGTAAGAGCACGATGAAGGTGTCTGAAGGTGGTGGCTGTGTGCATAGTGCCAGTCTGCACCGAGCTTGTGGTGCTCCATTGCTAGTATTAGCAACTAGCAATTGCTAGTTGGTCATTCTAGCTAGTCTGAAGCTGCCACAGAAGCTAGAGGGTGCAGCTACCATCACGCCTTCACTCGGCCGTCTTGGGAATACCCTGAGTGGTAAAGCTGCGGGCAGAAATCTTCCCCTCGGAGTCAGCTGCTCTCTGGGGAGCTTTGTAAAGGCCTAATGGAGCTTTATGAGAAACTGTGTTTCCCCGTGTTTGTTACAGGCAATATTTCATGCACAAAAAAATCCAGTAGTTGGAGAATGCTGCAAAGGGGGTTGGCTGTGGTGCAGAGGGGGTTGGCTGTGGTGCTTCTCACCCAGCCGGCTCCCTCCAGGCCTACTTACTGAGCGGCTGTAATCTCTTTACAACAGAGTTACAGTTTACAACAGTTACAGGATCTGTTGCGTCTGCAGAGAGGCCACAGGTTGGCTGAAAAAGACCTCGAGAGAGCAAGGTCAGAATACTTCCTCTGTATTTATCATATGGCAGCATTTCATGTCAGCTTGATATTATTCAGGCAAAAGAAATCTTTGAGATAAAATGCAAGAATGGTTGATAATCACAAACGTATCTGGAAGTACTAACAGCTTCAAGTTTTCCTGAATGTGCTGTAAGAAGAGCGGTGCCCAGGAAGAGGAGTTCTCTAACACGAATATGGAAAAAGCAGAACCATAAAGGAAAGCAACCCCATAACACTCAAAATCTTCAGAGTTCAGCACCTCCAGCTCTCCCTTGACAAGGAATCTCTTTTTTGAATCTGAGCACCAATACCTAAACATGTATCCTCTTTCAGCCCTTTGGGTTTTTTTTCTGTTATTTGATGGTAACGAGAGGCTTAAATATTCCCTTAAACAATCCAGCTTCTTCCCCCTGTGCATCCAAAGTGTCTGCTGTTGCAGTTTGAGATGCGAATGCAGGAGGTAAGAAAATAAAATGATAAATAACTCCAGATTTCATGTGATACATGAGAATTTGTTTGTATTAATGCCAAGCAGAAAGACTCTGGCTGAAACCGTACCCACAGGCCTAATAAAAGCTGTGGGTTTTACAAACCACACTTCCATAAACATTTTTTTAAGGGCAGCGCAATCACAGCACAAAGAGCCAGCTTTGACAAATAGGAAGAAGTACGAACAGTCCTGTAGTGAGAAAGTACCTGAGGCTGGTGCTAATTAAAGACACCCCTTGATGACTGCTGTCTGAAGAAGTTTCGGTTGCTAAGAAATCGCATACTTGGCACTCTTGCTCAAGATGAGCGCCTGGTCTTCGTCTAAGAAGTGCTGCTGGATTGCTTAGAAAATTAGCTGCTGCACTACAGAGGAGAACTGAAATAGGTTCTAGCTGATCCAGAAGGTTTAGCCTTCTGTGAACACCGTCTCTTTCAAGCCTTTCCACAACTTCCCCCTGTATTAGATCTCTCTCCATCAGCCACACTGCTTCTGACTGCTCAGGCACCCGGGCTCACCCTTCTGACTGTGGCTCCCCAGCCTCAAGGTCTGTTCTTGTATTGCATGCACGCGGTGCTGAACGTTGGTTTTTTTGCTGTGCCTCCTTTCTTCTCCACTAGCAAAATACTGACCACTCCAGCGTCCTGACAGAGCAAGCACAAAGAGAAGGGCCAGGTCTCCTACCTGCCGTGAAACTGAGCTTGGAGGTGGATCAAAAAAAGGGCTAGCAGAGCCCTGAGAATTTAACAGTACTTGCAGAGTATCTCCACCACCTGCTAGCAGAGACAGCTTTTGCTCCTGCAGATATATTGCAGGCTCACAGTGCAGTTACTTGGATGGTAAATTAAATTTGTCTCTTCCCCTTACAAGAGAGTCTATACTGAGCAGACATGGTCACATCAAGCCCTTTTCCTTAGGAAAACCTTTGGTAACAACTGACATTTCCCATTACAGGCACAGCAATGGCACTCAGCACCGAGACAAAGTCCTCGCATGCCAGGGGAAAAAAAAAATCTCTTTGATCATCACCCTACAAGGCTGTAGGGTTTTATGGTGCGGCAGCAGGATGGGGAAGCACCAGCCGGGGAGGTGTTTCCCCTCCCAGTCCACTGCTAGATTTGGCCAGCCTACGGACTGCTGATTTGTCACTGCAGACTCCCTGCGTTGGTTATACTTAAGGCTGGCTCTGTCTCTGTAACATCAATATGATGATGTTGCAACTTGGCTTGCTAGAGAGAAATGTTTTAATTGTGAATATTTTTTATTTCATTACAAATTAGGCTTTGGACATAAAATATCCTCACGAATGCTTTGGTGGTGAGGTGCTAACGGCAGCTGAGAGATATTTACAAGTTTGGAAATGAAACAAATGACATACTTTAAACACTGAAAATGATTTTCAGGCTCTAAGCACAAGGATGAACTCACCACTCCTACTGCACTCTGAAAGGCTTAGATGGACTTTGGGCCAAGCAATTCTGAAGCTAGAAATGGAACAGGATCCTTTTTATATATATATATTTTTATATATATGATACAATATATGTATTCTGAAAACCTGTGATAGAAAAAATTGTCATCATCATCATCTTCTAGTTTACAGATACTGCAAAAATTGGACACAGCCTTTTCTCAATGCACAGGTTTTGCAAAAGATTTCTGTACAGCGTGTATAAAATGCTTTTAAAAAACCCATCATAGTCCCATTGTGCTTAGTCAAAACCAGCTGTATGCTCCAATGAATTCATTGCCTTAATCGTAGCTCCAAAAGGTACTGCATGTTGACTTGACACTTCAGAAAGCCCAAGGATTAACGGGGGATTTTGGTCCAAGCACTACCACGCAACAAGACTGTATCTAAGCCACACCACCACGGAAGCTGATCCAGCAGTGACTAGGGCCTGATCTTGCATGTCCTACGCAGGCAAAGTTCCCACTGAAATCATGGCAGACCCGGGCATACGGGGCGTGCAAAATCCGTCTGTTAACCTGGAGCAGGCTTGCAATGATTTCAGCAAAAACTGACTTCAGTCCAGTTCTGCAGTACGTGCTAAGGTCAGCCTAGTCTCACTCCCCCACTATCCTACTCCTAATCTCTCGTACATTTTAAAATCAGTTCAGCAAGATCAAGAGGATTTCTTATAAGGCTGCCTCACAAAGATTAAGGCAACTGCAATTTTGGCTCTCGTTTCCAGTTGGTGTTTGCTTCCTGCAGTCCTTTTCTGGCGGTGGATGTGACAATACCACGTGTCCCAAGAGAAGCCCGCCAAGGGGAGGGAGCGGGTACCCGCCGCTGTTACCCGCTTTGCTTTGGTCCCAAGGAACTGGGCAGGTACTGCCACCTCCGCAATGATTTGTACCCCGCAGCTGGGGAAGCCACATGAAATGCAAACGCTGAATACGGGATTATGTACAGACAGATCTGCTTTGCGCCTGCTCGCTCCCTGCGCCTTGCCTCCGGACCAGCAGTGTAGGACCCCAGGGATGGAGGCATTACGTGCCTGGGTTCAGCCTGCTCATCAGGAAGCTCTTGACGCTGGGGGCCGGGTGCACGTCGTACTGGTGCCTGCGGCGCTCGATGAAGGAAGCCAAGCGGGAGGTATCCAGTGGGATCTTGGAATAGCTGCCGTTGTGCGGTTGCAGCCACGGATGCTGTAAACAAGTGGCTGCTGTCGGCCTTCTCCTGAAGTCTTCCTGGAGGATAACGTTGATGAAATCCCTGGCGGCATGACTCACATCGGAGAAGTACTCAGGCGGGAAGCTGAAATCTACTCTGCACACATTGATACAAGTCTCCTCTTTGCTTTCATCCAGGAATGGAGAGACACCACTTAACATGACGTAGGTGAGGACCCCAATGCTCCAGATATCCGTGCTCAGGGAGACAGGAAGGCCTTGGATAACTTCAGGAGCTGCGAACTCTGGGTTTCCAAGGAGGTGGTGGACATGGTAGTGACCTGTGATCTGAACTGCATCTTCCAAATCAATGATCTTGACACGAGGTACCGGGATTCTTAAATCAATGAGCAGATTTTCTGGCTGTTGAAAAGATAATAACAAAAACTTAATTATATTACATTTTTGCAAATAAAATGCGTAGATTTCATTTAGGTTTAATAGCCAATCAAAACTCGCATTTAATCAGATGTGTGAGGTACAGATCAGGAGAGTGAATGACAAGGAACCAGCTCAGCTGCTGTTTACACTGCTGTAAATTCAGATCAATGCTGAAGTTGCAATGACAACATTCTCTTTTGCACTAGGGCAACACACTGAGATTTTGCACTTTGTCCCAAATACTCACAGTTTATTTTCCCAAACTAATCTCTACAGATTAAGAGCACTGACAGATTTTTAAATTTTGATAAGACTTGTGTATCTCTGATCAGTTTATTTAGATTCCATTTATTTACATGACAACTGGCTACATAAATGTGCGTAACTTGTAGCAGAAATGTTCTTCATGAAGTAAAAGTTCAACTTTGCTCCCACTACCACGTATCCTGGGAGGGACGCTGGTGCGTGCCATTACTGTTGCTGTCGGTTGAAATGGATGGAGATGCCAGTGATCCCTTATAAACGCCAGCACACAGTCATGCCTCCAAGCCAGGGTGCAATTATATTTCATCCCAGTTGGTTTTCCCTCTGTTTTACCAACTCTTTTCAGTATTTAAGATCTCTCTCTATCTCAGTGGGAGATGCTGAGCATTGCCTATACACTCCGCTCTGGGGACTTAACATGGATTTTGCTTCCTTTGTTGGCTCTGAGGTGATTTCTGAATTTACTCCTTGCACCCTCTCTAGGCTCACTTTTCTGTCCTATAGCCCCTCATCCTCAAGCATATTTTACTGCTGCCTCATGGCTACATATATAAAGCAAAGTTCACTACACTGCTGTTCAAATCTCTCCGCTTGCTCTTCTCTTGTGCAGTCTGCATCGACAAAATCAACGTGTTCTTGAGCAGGATCCTGGGACAAGACAGTCCGTGGCTAGGTCTGCTGTCACTACCAGCACATCTCCTGCTTCCCACTTAGCAACAGAAGGTGCTTTATTTAGCATCCCTCATTCAAGAGAACTGTAAATAGGTCACAGAAAATTGGCTTCCCACCTTGTTTCTGGGAAGTATCTTGTGATCAAATAGAGAATTCAGTGCAGTTTCTTACCTACTTTTTGGCAGGTCCTATAAATACAGCAGAAAATACAAACAATCTTACTGAAAGAAACCAGGATGATTTAGCCTTTTGGGACTAATGCTCACATAAGGTACTGTACAAAAGGAATCTTTTTTTGTAGTGGTAGTAGGCAGCAGAAGAATGAAAGCATCATTTCATCTGACATGCCTGGGGGTTGAGAAGAGACCTCCTTGGAGCTGGATTGTCCACTATATAAGAAAGTTAAATTAATCTCTCATTCTCCATTTTTAATTGGTATTTAAGTCTGAAAAAAATTATAGATTATCTGATATCCCTGGCAACCAGAATCAATGTTGCAGATCTCAAAACTCAAAACACTTGATCATAACTTCAATCGCTAATTCTCTGTCATCCAAGATAACTGGGATGTTGGTGGGGACAGCAGTACAATGCCAAATCCAGGACAGTACAGTGCCTCCTGCCATGTGCGCTAACAAAAGGAGGTATGAGCTGTGCTAATCTAGCTGAGCGTGTCATTAGAGAATGCCTGAATTTCTTCTCCACAATGCAGCTTGTTCTTCCTCTGAACCTCTCCCTGGGTGTATTTCCCACCCAGTTCCCCTCTCAGGCTCTGCAGCACAATGCAGCATGCTGCTTTCCTTTGCCCCTGCCAGCCCTCCCCACCTCCTGCTCCGCTGCACCCTCCCCTCCCCTTGCTTTGGGCTCTCCAGGGCACTGCTGCGGATGTGAGGGAGGCAGCGCTCCTTCTGGCCTGCCCTGAGCTGCCTGGGCAAAAGCCAGCTCTGCTCAGGAAGCTTGGTAGCTAAGTTGGTACAGGTGTGAGCCCAAACCATACCCTGTGGATTTATCTAACTAACTCCCCTTCACGCAGGTGCTAGTGTCATCTCACTCTCGTCTCAGATATCCTCCTTCTCCTTCATTAAATCCCTCTTCCAAAAAGCCCTTGAGAACAAACCAGCGAATCGAGGAAATAGGTGCGTCTCTTACCTGAACGAAGAAAAAGACCTTGCGCTGCAGGTCAGTAAGTCCTTTCTCTGGTCAATAGGTCTGAAAGATAGCGCTTGTCCATTTAGCGACCATCTCTTTGGGGTACAGACTGCACCTCCTCCCTGTCTGTGCAACTGGGAACTCTCTGTACCAGGGCGCTGATTAATAGCATCATTCTCTTCTTACCTTTATGTCTAAGTGAGCCACTCTGCAATTGTGAAGATACTGCAAGGCTTCCATTGTGTCTCTTATATAGAAAGCGACTTTTTCCTCCATAAGTTCATCATGGTTCATTAGATAATCTAAGAGACGACCGTCATCCATCCTACAAACAAATCAATCCCTGCACATGAAAGATCACATGGTATCTCCAGGAACAGTTAAACAAAATTGCAATGGAAACTTCGTGACCTAAAAATGGAGGAAACTAAAATGCAAGATCTGATGAGCATTTAATGATATCTTGAGATACTGCAGGCCATGGAAGTGGTAGAATGATTAATCCTCAATTGTTATCTCTGATCCTTGAAAAAATTAGCAACAGTCTCAAAGTAAACTCGTTTACTTAAGGATGGATTCAATAGACGGAGGCAATTCCTTTGAAAACAGATCCTCTTAATTATTTGGATTCATCTGTTTATTTATAGAGCTGGTTGCATAATGCAGAAAAAAAATCACTGACATTTTCAGCTGGTAATATGTTCTGTGGGAAAACTAACCCAATAAAATTTTTCCACCTAGTTTTATTTATCTGTATAAATAAACAGCAAAGAGCCCAAATATACTTTGTTGGATATACCGTAACAAAGAAGCATTTTGGATTTTGGTTGCTATTTCTCCTTATAGGGGCAAGCATAGTTGCTACACAGCTCTTTTCACCAAGAAGTATTAGAACAATGCAGGCTTCAATCTAGCTGAAACACATTTACTCGAATATAAAAAGTGGACAAAACTGCCCAAATAAATCTGATGCTATTCAATGGGACAAACTAACTGCTGATACAATTACCCAGGCTTCATCAGAGTAGAAAGCAGTTGTATTTGTCCCTCTGAATCTTATTTACTGTACAGAAAAGGTAGTGGAAGCTCTGCAGAAAATGGCTATTTCATTTGACGTCACAATCAATAAAAAACAGATGACAAAATCTTTGCCCTGCTGAAGTCAGGGTGAATTTTATCCTTGGCTTTAATAGGGCTGTGATTCCTACCCAGACACTTGAATTCAAGCTCCACTACTTACAGTTCCAAAACTAAGATGTAAGAAGTAGGAGACTCATAGGTGTCGTGGATAGTGATGTACTGAGGATGCTGTAAGTGCTGTAACAAAGCTGCTTCATGAGCTGCCTGCTCTTTCTTTTTCATTTTTTTACTAATGAATTTTACAGCAACGTCTTTCCGGGTGGCTTTGTGAACGCATTTCTTTACTATGGAGAATCGACCCCTGAAATAAAAAAAAAACCAGAATAATGAAGGGGCCTCATGAATAAATCACGCCTAGTTTTCAGTGCAATAACAGACTGATTTTCAAAGTGTTATTTGATTCAGCACATTAATATTTCACAAGGAAGCAGATTTAACTAGTTGTTCCAACAAAGAACCTCCGTCTCTTACCCTGGGTGTAGAGATTCTTTGGGGATTAGCAAACACTGAGAGCAAACGGTGTCGCTTTGCTTTGTGCAGCCATACTGATGTCCTCTAACAATCTCCTCTGGGTTCAATTTGCTGCCACTTACACAGGTCCTATCTCTTTTTTTAGCTGTGGGTCTCCCTTCTCCAGGTGCTTTAATAAAGACCCCAAACTTTCTCAGACAACTAAAAGAAAAGCCTGGTTAAATAATCACTAACCTATCATTTTGTCTCACTGTTTCAGGCACACAGTAAGAAATGAAGAAAAAAGCTGGCAGGAAGACATTTAGGAAACTCATACAGACTAGTGCCTAGTACCATTCCTGAAAGTAAAACTGCCCAGTGAAACCGTGTGCTGAACTTGGCCTCTTATTAATACATCACTCTTCTTTCTACAGAACCAGAGAGACTCCTGTCCTTTCAGCCACGGAATTACTCGCCTCTGATCTCTGAGCTGAAGAACTAACTGCATTAACCTGAATTGTTTGCATGCCCCTTATCTGTTGCCTGCGCAGAGCACCGAGGGCTGACAACGTATGCAGCTCCTATTTAGGCTCCTGTTCAACTGACCATCCCAATCAGCAAAGCACTTCGGCGTGTGATTTAAGTCAGTCACATGCCTCACGTGCTTCAGCAAACTCAGTCTTTGAGATTAAGTTTATCCAAAACCAGCAAATTGTCATGACTTCAAAAGCTCATATCAAATCAGAGATGTCAGAGGCGATACCAGCGAGAGCTAGCAGTGGCTTTCAGAGATTTGGCTGCCTAATTGTTCACAAGTTTGCCAGGTTGTAATCCTCAAATCACAATTGATCTTGAAAAACAGGATTTAGTCCATATTTTAGCCAGTCTATATTTTAATCAGTACTTAACATGCTTTTGCAAGGAGCAGCAGTTTTTGAGCTAACTACAAAAAGCACCCTAAACTTTCCTCCAAGGAAAAAGCTTCAAGCCATTGTTTTGATGTTTTATTGCAGTGATAAGCGGGGTTAATATTACCTCCCAATCTCATGGAGCTCTACATAAGCGAGGTCAAAGTTTTCCTTCCATGAAATAGTGGCACCGTCAGCAGCAGAGTCTTTGGGAGAACAAAGGACATTCAAGAAAGCATAAAATTAAAGACAGTTTCCTGTGGACTATAAACTGCATATTTTAAAACTATGGGAGACTATATTACTTAAACCAGCAAATATTACCACTAGGAGTTCAGTTTCATACTGCTCAGGCACAGCTCCAATGTATTGCACCACTAAAAGCCAGACCTCCCGAGAGGAAGGCATGGATAAGGTGGATTCAAATCTGTCCTTGCAATTTTGGGCTGAAAAAGGCCATATGGAAAGTCTAAGGGCATGTCTGTGTGTAACTGGGAGATAGAGCTACGCCATGTGAGCTCTCGTTTCATCCAGCACAGGCTATTCAAGCCAGTCACAGACCTAGTTACGCACTAGAGCTGCTAAAACATAGGGAAACGTGGGCTCTGCTCACAGTACAGTTGTGAGTGAGCTGTACCCCAAATTCCTGCAGCACCATGTGCTGGGGGCTCACCTCCATTGCAGCCTTCCTATGCTGGCTGCATTGCTCGGGGGGGGAGGGGGGGTACTTTCACAAGCTGACTTGCAGACCCCAGCTGGGCTGCCCAGCAGAAGCCCCTGGTGCTGCTGGCATTGTGGAAAGGCAGGGGACACGCTGGGCAGGATGTGGAGCCTGCTGCCCAGAGATGAAGACAAGAAATGGTCTTCGGATAGAAAGCAGGAACCTGCTAGGAAACTGCAATAGCTTCTGTGACAGAGGGAGGCTGTGAGCCCTGGTGGAGGAGCGACATGAATACCCTTTCTAGTGGCAGGAGCTGGCTCTGAGCATCTCCCAGGCTTTCCCTTGTGTTCCTACCAGCTCCAGGATCAACGTTTTTATCGGGACCCATCAAAGCACAAGTCTATCTCACCATACTGACTGCACAGGTGGACACCTGTGCGCATCCGCCCCTCCTTGCCATGCCCCACTCACCGTACTCCGGGAGCCTTACAAATTCAGACGGGTCACTGGGCAAGCTGATCCCCCAGGGATTGCTGGCGCTCACTCGAAACTGATACTGGCAGCCTGGGGCCAGGTCCTCAATGACAAGGTACGTGTCCAAAGTTGAGGCTACCGACTGCTGCCAGACCTGCGAGCCTGTGTTTTACGGAGGGAGAGAAGGAGAGCTGAAGGAAACAGTCTCAATACATGAACTCAGAGCAGAGGCTTTCTCTGCCCAACGCATGCAGTACCCTGGGAGGTAAATCCACAAGGTTTTTAAAAGGCAACGTTACGGCAGACCAATGCATTTCTGTTAAACCAGAAACAGACCATAGGAAGCTATTTTGTGTTGCAGCCACCTTTCAGTCTGGCTAAATGAGGGAAGAAGGAAATGCCCCTCGCTTGACCGATAGCGATGGAAAAACCACAGCCCAGGGACAAGCTGATCTCTCCAGCAGCCTAGCCGTGGCTGTGTACTACAAGTGGTGTCTCAGGGCAGCGTGATAAGACAGGAATGGAGAGCTGATTTGATGACAGCTCAGCTGTGAGAGAATAGGTAGCAGAAATACTGCAAAAAAAATATGGACAAGGGAGTCCCAGGTGAAGCTGAGACAGGGCATCAGTGCAATCAACCAAGTGCAGATGAAGTCTTTCAGAAGACACGGTGGCTACAGTGCTACAGTGAAACCCGGAGCTGCGGGAGGAGAACCAGCTTTCTGAAGGCTTAGTGTGGGCTTTTTGCAGATGAGCAGGATTGCAGCAAAGAAAGAAATGTGTGACTCATGTTTCTGCTCCTAACAGAAACAAACCCAACCATTGCCTAACCTGTGGCATCCAAAGTAGCAATACTTTATGCATCTGCACAGGGTGACAGAACAGAAAAGGACCCCTGGGACACTGAGCCCTGTCACAGCCTATGATTACTTTCAAGAATATATAAAATTTTATCTTATTTTAGTAAGTTTGGGGCTTTTTATTGTTACATTATTTACCATGACCCATATATTTTGTGTGCGCTGTGGGCAAATTCTGATTGCCAGGTCTCACAAGGTCAAGGCTGGTTTTACAGGAAAGAGTCAGTGATTCCTTTGGAGTGGGAGGAATACTGAAAACTGAAAACACTGATGCTTTTTTGCTGTTTGTTTTGGTGGCTGTTGTTAATAGTAAGAGCTTTTATTCTTTCACAAAAATGCCAGTCACACTAATGGCACAGTGAGGGTCAAGGCAGAGTTTTTGCTAAGAGAAGGTATTAATATGATGGAGTGATTAAATTTGCACATTTACTAACATGAGGTAGGGTTTTTTGAAGGATGAAGGGGAAAAAACAGAGGCCACATGCCTAAGGCAAGGTTTACTGCCCAGGGACACTCACACCTTTGCAGGAAGAATGCAAAAAGGGATGTGAATCATTTCAAATGCCCTTTTCAAGAGCACATGCCTGTACATATTAGGAAAACAATGCGTTTAATATCTATCTAATTCTTCAGGGGAAAAGGATGGTTGGATTTAAGAACAAATGGATTTCAGAGCTGAGCTTGAAAAGTATGCAGGGATCTGTAAGTCTACCCAGATCAAAAAAATAATGAGGCTGCTTCGTTTTTGCATTCTCAGGAAACATCCACCAGAAAGGATGGATACCATGGTGGTAGAATGCAGATGATGAAAGGATGCCTTAGTGATGGATATGTTTTACCTTAGCACACTTTGCTTGCCATAAGTGACCGGAGCAAACAGAAAGGTCTGTAATATATGAGAAGTTGGGCTGGATGGTAGAAGGGCTTCTTTTGGCCTTAGACTTTGGGATCAGTGGGCAACAGCTAGTGGCACCCCAGTGGTGGCAAGGATGCTTTTGGGACCTGTTGTGCCATAAAGGAGACTTACTTTGTTCTCATTCTCCCCGCCAGCGAGCAGAGCTCAAACCACTTACCTTCTTCTCTGTACTCTACAGTGTAGCCTGAAATGGTGCAATTGCCTGTACTGGATGGGGGCAGCCAGCGTAGGATCACAGAGGTGCAGCTTCTCTCCTGAGCAATGGGACGATTTGGGGCAGCTGGGACACCTTGGGAAGAGAAAGCAAGCACCAAGTCCAGCATCACATCAACAAGCGCTAGTGCTTTATTCTGAAGATCAGGTGTATCAGGTACATCAGGTCACTACGAGGCAGCTGTGCCTTGCAGAGGGAGCGCTCTGGTTTACACTGGGTTACCAGCACAACCAGAGGAAAGGCAATGTCATGGTCCTGTTCACCTACCACCGTGGGTCTGAGACCTCCATACTAGCAGCTGGGAGAGAACCGTGCTGCTTGCAAGCCCTGCTGCCTTGACATGATCTCACAGTACTACAGGGCAGGGGGACTATCTTCTTGCTCACAGCTGGTGGTCAACTGGACTGCGACGCCTCAGGGAGCTCCCTGCGAGACTGTACAGGAGAATAGCCCCTTGGGTGCAGAAGATCTGTCTGAGCTCAGCTGCTGTAAAGGCAGAGCCTCTTTACCTGCCACCTTCTGCTGCTAATTTTTGCTCCAGCTCAAGACCTGATGCGAAGCCCATGGAACTGAGGAAAACAAATATTCTCGTGGACTTCACCAAGCAGCAAGTAAGGTTCTGGAGGTGGGGAGTCACCTTGAAGTGTCCAAAAATTACACGAGAAAGCCACTCAGAGTGCTTCTGGGTGTATGGCGCTTGGTAAGTTTGGCAGCAGATTGACAAATGACCAGTAATTCTGTGTTTTGCTCAGGGTTCCCTTCAGCACAGGAGTAGTTAGTGCAGCCACTAATTTGCTTGGATAAATTGGGGAAATTATATCTCTAGGACAGTTTGTGAGACCAAACAAATTGACTTCTAAATGCTTGTGACACTTCTGCATCTGTAAGTCACCAGTTAGACATTTGTCTCTGTGCCATCCCCTTCAATGCAGCAGGCACCCCTCATCTCTCATGCTAACAGATCCCTTCCCAGAGCTGGAGATCATGAGCATCAACTCATCATTTCATATTCATTACAATTAGATGGGTCACTAATTACAGCACTGAGAATTCAGGCTCGGAGATGTGTCTCTGAGTTGAGTCCCTGCAGAACAGTTCACCCAGGCCAAGCTTTACTCTCACCTCCTCCGTTCCCCGCAGAGAAGGGGAGGCTGAAAATCAGTGTCACTGGATCCCAGGTCCCCCCACTCCAGGCAGGCTCTAAAGCACAGAGCTGCCTGTGGGCAGCTGGGGCATCATCCCCCCAGGGGCTCGGCAGCCCGAGGGAGCTCAGCTTCCTACTGAGCCCCTGGGAAGCAGCGCTGCGAGCAGGATGCAGGAGCTGAACCAGTGCCAATGCATTTTCATTTCCCAGATGTGATGCTTATGATCAGACGACTTAATCAAGCACAAAGAGTCTGCGATGCCTTCAGCCATCAGTGGGAGTCTTGGCTGAGGAATGGTTGTATGATTTTAACGTCTCAATTCACCTGGCACAGCTCCACGTCCGGCTGCCTTTGCACCGGCTATTCCTGTGTGCTCCCAGCCCCAACCGAGGGACCCCGTACAGGAAAAATCCTGGGTGTTAAGGTCAGATGTGCTACCTTGAACTTTGATGGTTGCAGAGGTTGATGCGGTTCCATGTTCATTGGTTGCCACACAGGTGTAAATGCCGCTGTCCTGAGGCATCAGGTTGCAGATTTTCAAGGTGAGCTCCCCGGAGTCACTGTGGATGCAGGAAGCCCCGATTATAACACGCTGTTCACTTGCTAATGCTTTTTATACCAGTTCCTGTCCTGCGTCATTGCAAACGCACGTTGCTGTGGTTTAACCCAGCAGGCAGCTAAACACCACACAGCCGTTTGCTCACTGCCCACCCCTGCCCGGTGGGATGGGGGAGAGAATCGGGAAAAAAAAAAGTAAAATTCGTGGGTTGAGATAAAGACAGTTTAATAGGACAGAAAAGGAAGGGAAAATAACAACAACAACAATAATAATGAGAAAAGAATATCCAAAATAAGTGATAGTGATGCACAATGCAATTGCTCACCACCCACTGACCGATGCCCAGCCAGTCCCCAAGCAGTGGTCACCGCCCCCCGGCCAACTTCCCCCAGTTTATGTACTGAGCATGACGTCATATGGTATGGAATGTCCCTTTGGCCAGTTTGGGTCAGCTGTCCTGGCTGTGCCCCCTCCCAGCTTCTCGCTGGCAGGGCATGAGAAGCTGAAAAGTCCTTGACTAGTGCAAGCACTACCTAGCAACAACTAAAACATTGCTGTGTTATCAACACTTTTCTCATCCTAAATCCAAAACACAGCACTGTACCAGCTACTAGGAAGGAAATAACTCTATCCCAGCCGAAACCAGGACACACGTGCATGCAAATCCTGTTAACTCATTTGAAGGAACGTCCCTCCAGCAATCGGTACCCAAATACAACCCCTCCGTATGTCAGGACTAGGCCATTAACGAAACCTTTGAGCAGAATGGTCCAAATTGCCTGTCAGGCAATTCTGCTTGTCTTCTGTGGCCTCGGGGGAGATGGGGAAGGATCACTCAAGCAGCAAGCAAAGTCCAGGAGCTGAACATTTGCTGTGCCTGTCCAGAGCTGGATGCTTAGATTCCATATATCTGGAAAGATTTCCCCAGGCACATCTTTCCTATCTTGGGAGACGCTGAGCTGCTGTGCCTCTGCAGTTAAGTCCAACACACGCCGGACAAATTGGGCTTCCCGCAGATGCAGAAGGCAGTCACACAGCGCAGCGTGCCTGATGTTTCTGGGAAGCTTCAGACCCCTGGAGCATATGCCGTTGATCTAATGAGGCTGCCAGGCCCCGGTCAGAAGGCTGGACATCTCACAACAGCTACGGATAAAGAATGTCTAAGCCAAGTTCGTGAGAGACACTGAATCTTTGGGCCAATCTGAGCAAATAAACAGCTCTGCAGAGTCTAGTGAATTTATAGCAGGTCTGTACATAGTCACTTCGGTTTGCACATTGCAGTCTTCAACATGCAATTTAAGGGAGTCAGCCTGAATTAAAGGATTTTGCTTGTGTAACTGCTTTAGCTGTACTGGAGACCCAGCTTAGAGCCAACAATAAATTCCCTTGATGGCAAAAGTAGACTAGTTCTTGAATGCGTAATCTATCAGAAACTGCAGAAGGACATGGATGCCGGTATAACTGCCTGGACGCTGCAGCCTTTGCTGGTCTGACTAGGCTGGTTTAAAACAGCATAGAAATATTCCCTTCCCCCGCAATCCGGACGCTCATGCCAGCAAGATTTGTAAGACAGCCACTGATCTGCTGGGCCTCTCCTTGGCAGGCAGTGTCTTCACTGAAAAACAAATACGAGTAACAGGACAATACAAGTGCTGATAGCGCACAGGGAGCCAACGCACAGGCGAAAGACTGTGATGGAAAACAGAACCCTCTATGGAAATATCCCCCCAACCCAATTCCAGCCAGAAGCCTGAAGATTAGGCACTAGCGATCTACTGAGTAATGGCTAAAAAGACAATTTTGGGTGCTTTGGGGCGGCCGCACAACCCAATGGTCTCTGAAGGAAGCTCTTGATCAGATGTCATTTTTTTTATTGAACATGTAAAATCCTTTCTCTCTTAGTGTTCATTTTTCTCTCTCAGTGATTTTGTACTCCCTGGATTCATCTCAGCCTGAGCCAGAAGTGCTGAAAAGTTCGCATGAAAGATTGCTTCCCGGAGATTTCCACTGCAGTTTGGCCCAAATCGCTTATATAAGCTGCAGATGAGCATCCAGCAGCAGGCTGTTACCTGACCTGAATTAAACTCCAGTTCTTTTTGGATCTTCCCAGTGCTTGTTGTAAAGATGGTTTTCCTCCCCCCAAGCCAAGCTGGGAACATCGTGACAAGCATCTTTCTGTCCCAGCACAGCCAGATGTAGCCTTCCCTGGAGCACATGTAGGCTCTTTTAGGAACAGCTGAGGAAGGGCTCAGGAAAACTGCAGGAGTTACCACCTCTGCCCATGAGATGAGAAAACACCCAATGATACGGGTGTGGCAAGCCGGTGAGGGCTTGCTGTGCTCGACTCCCGTTCCTACCAAAGGTGAGCATGGCATCAAACTCAAGCAGAGAACATGGAGGCAGTATCAGCCAAACTAATATTAATTGCTTCTGGCTTGCAGCTGGCTCAGGAGGTCATGGCCTCCTGGGGCAGAGCACAACCAGAGCAAGCTCACGGCTGCCAGCAACACACTCCGTGGATATAGTTTCTGTGGGAAACTATAGAGCTACCTGAGACCCAAAGTTTGACCCTTTCTAGCTGATGTGTGGTGCAGGGATGTGCCAATACACCATGCCAGACTTGATTAACTGCATTTCTAATGAGCCTTGTAGCCTGGCTGGTGCCATATTTGAGGGCAACACAACCATCATGACCAGCTATGCTGGGATCCAAAGGCAGGACCTTACCAAGATGACACCGTGTAAGTGGCCGTGCTGTTGTCATTGTCAAGGATGTTTTGATCTGGTCCTTTCCAGGTTATTGTTGGTTTGGGCCGTCCACAGACTTTGCACTGCAGCATCACTGTGTCGCCGAGCAGGCAGGTGATGTCCACTAACGGCACAAGAAACTCTGGAGCCACTGGAAAAAAACATGGGGACACAAACATGACACCTTCTTTTAACCTACAGGCGAGGATGTTCCCCATACAACTCTAGAGAATACATTATAGGACCAGCTATGGGATTTGGGTCCCAAACAGCTGGGGGTCCTGGGATTATGTTACCAAAACTCCCCCTTCACTAAAAGCCAGCTGTCGACAGCTCAGCAAAGGAGGGAGGGGGGACTGTCCGCCCCCCAGCCCTGTGCTCTGGCAGGAGGGCAAGACTTTGTGAAGGCAGGTTTGGGGGGTTCAGCCTCGCCTGCGGACCCGAGCTGTCTGAGCCGAGCAGCCAGCAGAAGGACCGCTTTCCCTGGGGACCAAACAGTGGAGAGCTGCCTTTGCTGTAAACGCTGATGGGTGCAGAGCATGCTGTTGCACCGGAGTAAATCACAGCTGCTGACTTGCCCCTCCGTGCCAGTCAGTGCACAGCTGTCCTTAACTCACCTTCTTGAATGAAATTGGGGTTGATTATCTGAAAAATACAAAGAAATGAAAGCATTTATTTTTCTGGACAGTGACAAAGAGACGTCCGGTTTCACACGGTAACGTGGTGAACCTGACCAGAACCGCAGAAGCACTGACCAGTGGCTACAAGCAACCTCTGACAACCGGCAGACGCAGCAAGCTCTAGTGACAACCGAACAAGCCCGTGCACAGCTGGGAGAGTAAATGAAAGCTACGGCTTCTTGAACTCTGATAAAGCATCACAGGTAACAGGCACAACACTAAGGCTGAGAGGGTGGACATGCTTTCTCTTTGCTTGGGTGATAATGCTCAAGCCATTAACTCCTTTCTTCCCGGAGGTGGTTTGTGCCCCCCTGTGCCCGGCTCCAGACCCATGTCACACAGTGCCTGCAGTCACCACGCACCTGGGGCGTCTCACCAGCGCTCTGGCCACTAACCAGCTTTGGGGAGACGTCTTTTAACTTCTGCTCAGCTTCAGGAAAAAAAAGGTAAAGCACTAAAACAGAAATACTGGCTTCTTTTCGCCTACTGACAAGTATCAGTCCTGCAACAACTCTTGATGTATCACAATGAGTGAAGTTTCATTCATTTCATTGGACTGCTGGAAACTTTCCAGCTTGGACCTAGGTTTGGATAACTGAGAGTTATTTTATCTAACTAGTTAATTGATCAAGTTAGCGAAGACTTGCAAAGCTACTCTCTCGCCATGGCCTATATATGCCAATTGCCTCATGTAAACCCTGGAAGCAATGGTGGGAATAGCAAAGATAACGCCAATAAGTTCTCACACGTGGCATCAACCCTAACTACATAGCGGTGTACAATAGTATGGAGGTTTTAGCTTCATTAACTGTTTTAATAATCTCAAAAGGTCTTGTTATCCAAATTCAAACGAATAATTTGATATCAAGCACGACAAACACCAGTGTGGTTTATATCGCCTTAAATATCTTTGTTACTATCTATTTCAGAGCTATTTTGGAAGATGCCAATGAAGCAGTGACCTAATTCGTGGTCTGCCAAAGCTGATGGGAGTTTTTGCAGTGGCTCAGAAACCAGGCCACGAAGCAGAAGCAATAACCCTTCAAAATAACATAGATACATCTTCAAGATTTATATTTCTGCTTTGGCTTTATAAATAGTTTTCCAAGGTCAATGGCTCAGGGTGCCATCCAAGGAGGCGCTCAAGCATATTCAGGTTCATTTTTGTTTCATAGCCCTTCTTTATAGCCCCAGGCAAACCTCTGATACCAGCACTGACACCTCAGGGTCTGTTTTCCCCCATCACCACCAGAAAGCCTGAATGAACCAGGCACAACATGGACTCGCCACTCACAAAGGTTCATTTTTTCCCCATAGAAACATACCTTACGTCAACAAACTCCTCGCCATCTGAGACTGAGACTATTCTTTTCCTAGCAATAGGTAGAATTTGATCCTTCGGGACACATCTACAGAGAACACAATGTTCACGGTACTGGCTGAAACAACCGGCCAATGCCAGTGCTTCATACTCTGCGCTCCAGAAACAGGTAGGGGCTGCTGCTTGTGGGCAAAGCCGGTCTCAGTTCCTAGCACGTCAGTCCTAAAGGTCTGTACCTGGCAGGCAAAAGTGTGATGGTTTGGATTCTCAGATGCTCCCAAGAGTGCTGAGATTTCAAACATTTCATTCCCAGCATCCTGGAAGGAGCCACTCTCCGTCTACATCCCCGGAGAGGGCTCTTTGAGAACTATTACTATATTTGGGGCTTCTTTTTTTTTAAAGACACATTGGGAGGCACCCCTGCGGTGGCGAGGGGGCAGGAGAATGTGCCACCCCTGCAACGGGATGGCACGGCTCGGCTCGGCAGGCAGGAGCCTGAGCGGGTGAGGGAGCCAGCCGGGCTCTTTGGGTCCCGTGTTGGGTCTTCTCCTCCTGGCTGCACCTCCTGGCCCTGGTTTCGCTTGGAAAGTGCAAAGCCCCATCTGAAGGGTGCAGCTGGGCACCGACGCCAGGATGTGGACCTCTGGCCAGCCACCCTGGGAGCCTCTCAGAGGGTGAGGGGCTCAGAGGCAGCGATTGCTGCTCTGCAGGAATCAGGACCCACATACGGCCCCCTGGATCCCCACAGGCAGGAAGAAATCGGGGCATAAGAGGGCACTGGATGAAGAAGAACATCTTCTCTCCCACCTGTGCATGTGGAAAAGGAGAGACGGAGCTTCGTGATTAAGTTGTGTTGCTCACACGACACAGCAAAGGAAGAAAAAGCTTTTCCATGGACAACCATCACTTGCCACTTTTTACTCGGTGAGACCGTCTACTTACCAGCTTAGCAACCCCAGGCATCAGCTCATTTGTACATACGTCTTCATTTGTGTAGTTTTTGGCTTATCTGGAATACACATCTGTCCTGCAAAGCTCTCCTCTTCCTTCTCTGCAGCATGCACTAAGTTCCCTTATTATTCACTGATTTCCATCCTTGTAGGATTAGAAATCAGGAGAAAGAAACGCTGATAACACTTTATATTAATTTTATAACTCTAAAGGATTAATTAGAAGATGCAGCTACAATGATAAATGTAATGGATATATCTATAAATAAATAATGCTACGTTTCTAATTACTTCCAAGGCACAATCATTTATAATAATTGCCTTACCAATGTTTTTTTCCACTGCCTCACCATGGGAATATCAGAAAGAAAATTACCGCCGCTAGATAATATTGGAAGAGTCTAAAATTTCCATTTCCTTTGCTAAAACTTCATCTGTTAATTAATAAAATTAACAACACCCCTACAGCCATGTTGCGGCTTTTGCCTGCTGTAAGTTCAGACAAAATAAAAGCCTATTTGCAAAAGTATGTTTAAGTGCTACCAAAGTGATTTAATACATTAATAGAGATTTGGTCTACTTTGAAGGGGGCGTCAAATGACGGAGTGAGAAGTGCAGAAATAGGAAAGCAAAGGTTCACAGCCAGATCTGCAGCTGGAAGCCAGCTCCGCTGGCTCACACGTCCGCTCCCAGGCCCCGGGGGTTTGCTGCCTCTCTCTGCAGGCTGGCCAGGTTTCCAGCCTATGGGCGGATGGCGGGAGATGACAGGCTCCACAGAGTTCTTCTAGATTAAGTGCAAGACCTTCAGAGATGATTTCTTCATTTGCCAAATAGGTTTCTAATCCCCGTGGGTGGAGAGGAGGGCTCCAGAGCGTGGCGCCGCTGCCCTCGGAGGACAGGAGCTCACGTACCGCTTTTCTGCGCAGCCTCCTGCCGGTGCCAGGGCTGGTTTCCCTGATGGATGGACTTGCCAAGCACCTCCTGGAGCCTCTTGAAAATGATGGTGTGTGCAAAAAGCTGGAAAAGCTGTCAAAATCCATGCAAGTAACTCTTCCCAATTCTCTTCCTCTTTCTCAGGGCTTTTACAGAGAGGTGAAAGCCAGACCACGTTGCTCTGAAGAGCAGAAATCCTGGCCAGCGAGGGGCCCGGGGTGGGCTGCTGGCAAGCAGGGTGAGGTGCCGTGCACTGAAATGGGGATTACGGGCAGGTGGGTGCAGCTCCCCTGCAGCCGCCGAGGCTTGGGAGTGCAGCACGTGATGCTGCCAGAGATGCTTGCATGGGCAACACGGTGGGCACCAAATCCAAGGGACTTCTCCCTCAGAGAAAAGGAGGTGAAAGACCACCTTCTTCAGCATGTTTTCCCCCTTTTTAAAGCCCCTGCTCGCCCTAGGGAGCTCCCACACAAGCCGAAGGGCAGCAGTGGTGTTTGCGGGGGTGATACAGGAGTCCTGGCTTCTGCGCATCACTCCCTCAGAGAATGCTCTGCACTGCTTTGAGATTACCAGGTGGAAAAAAGCCCTGCTGGTTATGTGGCTTTTGTGGAGTTTTACTTTTCTTCTCTCTGAAAAGCAACATGAGGCTGATCCCTGAAACCCCACTCAGTCTGTAGCGGTTTGAACGAGGATCTCACAGCCCAGCCCTCAGCTGAGCATCCCTGGCCACGCGGGGGAAGGCGGCCCGGGGTCTCACGCTGACAATGGCTCCCTGAAGAAATCCCAGCAACCACCTGCGCCACTGTGGCTGCCAGTCTGGCCTGCGAGCGAACAAACTCAGGGGCATGGAACTACCCAACGCAAAAACTTCTCACACCATCTTCAGCGTCAGTCCACACCAGGCAAACACAAACCCTAAGGGATGAAACTCGGTTGGCAATGCAGTCACTCCTCAGGTAAGAAACACAGCCGGCTCTTTTTTCTAGGAACATAAACTTAGTTGAAATGAGATAGATTTATTTTTTCCATTGGATGAAATACCTGTAGCCTGCTCCAGGGTAGGTGAAAACTTGTAACGCTCCCTCTGCGGCCAGGAGAGTTTCTGTTTCCCATACAATGACAGCTGAAAATGGAAACCCCACACAAGGTGATGAAGGCAGACCATGAAACGGCCTCTGCTCAAGTGATGTGGGATCTAACGCTGACCAGGCAAAAACAGGGAGCTGAAGTGGGAGAACGGGTCAGGGTTATTCAATAAAAAAACCAGAAATAGACCTTGCTTCTCCCTCCTCCAGCCTGCGCTGTTTCAGGGCTCAAACCAAGAAAGGCACACGGGGCGTGTACTTGGATGCCTTTGGGAACCTGCAGGGATCTAAGTGACTTAGATCTAAGTGACTTAAGTGTAATTTAGTGTAACAGTCAGGCTTTAGAAAAGCACCATAGGTGCTGCCTCCAGCAACTCAGTATTTCGCAGTACTGACCCACTTCTTTCCTGGTTTGTTAAGCTCCTATTACAAAGATAGAAAGGCATCTGCAGCAGTAGCAGCAAAGTCCACTTGCAAAGTGACTCCAACCGCCCTAATTCTTAGCAAGAGCTTATCTCTCATTTGTGCACACATGCTGTACCTGGTGGGGAGCGAGAAACCATTCTGCAACGCCAATGGCCGGTCCTGAAACGCTCTGCAAGCGCAGCTCGGCTGCCAGCGAGGGCTTCTTGCCTTGGCCAGGGTTTGCTTCTCCGTTGCAGAGATGTCCTCGCCGTGCCTAACCCGCCTCCCTGGAGGAGGCTTGAGCCCAGCCCAGACACGCACAACGCACAGAAGGGCCCAGCGGTTGCGCAGATTTTTCCAATGCCACATTTCAGTCCCATTTTAAGGGAGCGCATCAAAAACAGGAGTGAGAATATTTTTTCCCCCAAAGCATAAGGCTAGGCTGCAAACCAAGCCCTCTGTAATAAGATCCATGCTTTATCTAAACAGTAGAGGGCATGTTTACTCCAAGAGAAGCAGCTCAGCATTTTGTAAACACTTCATGGCACTTCTTGTTCACTGAGTTAAAATAAAATATTGACGCATTTGCACATGCCGGTAGCAGAGTCAGCAGCACATTCCTTGCTCCCTCACTCAAAAAAAAAAAAAAAAAAAAGATTCTCAGAAAAAAATGAAATTAGTTACAGATGAATTAAGCCAACTCTAATTTGCAGGAAAAGATCTATCAATCCGTCTCTGACTAGGTCAACTTTTACTTTGAGACTTTTTGGGGGACAAGCTCACAGTGTCACCAGCCTCCCCTCCCCCAAAAAAGAAACAAATTAACAAGAGAAATTTCTTGATAAAAGGAGCAAATAAGGATCCCGCTACACATGGATAGACGCTACCAAAGGGAAAATATAATTTAAAATGAGAGAATGGCATCTGATGAAATGTCCCACAGCACCAGCCTTTTGGTGGGGATGGGGGATGCCTTCTGGCACCCAGCATGGATGGGCTCAGCTGCCTTTGAGACTGATGGAGAAGCCACAAGGGATGCTGACTGTTGTACACGCATCCGTGCAAAGCAGAAGTCCTCTTGCCCTCGTCACGCTCTTGCTGCGAGGCCCTAACGGCTGGTGTGCTTCAACGGCTGTAGCTGTGGGATGTCCAGGCACCGTGTTGTAGCACTCTACCCCCTTCCGGCAGATGAAGTAGGTCACTTCTTCCTTTTCCAAAAGCTTGCACTGCCAGCTCAGGCTACGTCACACCTGATGAGCCACCTTCCTGGTCAGTCTCAGCAATCCCTGGCCGCTCAGGGCAGCAGGACAGCAGTGTTGCCCATGGAGGCCACCCCAGGGAAACGCAGGAGGTTCTCAGGATTGTACTCGTTCATAGCGTGAGAACAGGCCAGGAGAGGCTTTCTTACCCGTATTGTACAAGATCTCGCCAAGAGAGTATGTTAGATCTGCTCTGGAGATGGACAACTCAAGGCAGGGGGTGAAGGCATTTGCCTAAAGCACTTGGAAATTTTTGGCCTGAGCTGAGTGTTGACTTGGAGCCAATGCTGCATCCACCAAACCATTACTTAACCACTTGGACTGTGGGGTTGCTAACACAATATTCTTCCCTACAGGATGTTTCCTAGTGCTTATCTTGCTCTAAGTGTCTCTGAGTAGTTCTTAACATGCTAAACTGAAAAAAATAGATTATGAAGCCCAATTTAGGTACCTTGGCAACAGCCCAGCTCACTAATCTAATGATGGCACTTCCACTGACTTGGGGTGGGCCTGGACTTCATCTCTCCTTTGCCCAGCTAAGAAACTGGAACAAACTCTAGACACTCGGTGACAGTTGTGTGTTGGTCAGGATTAATTGTAACGCACTGCAGTTGGAGTCGCGCTGTGCAAAACAAGATGTCTGGAGCCATGTCAGATCCCTACATGTGAGGTCCACCCCAAAGCCTGAAGAGCTGCTGCTGAATTTAGTGAGGTTTAGCTCGGTCAGGTCTTCTGACTGCTGGAAGGACATTCGCTTAGACAAGAGAGGGAGCCTGATAGGATTTGCACAGTTGACTTATGACCCCTTCATAATTGAAACCCCATGAGACGTTACGACACAGAACTGTAGGACAATTAGTTGTGTCATTGTCCAGGACCCCAGACTTGGGTGTGGACGATATTTACTGATTCACAAGGGCATACACCTTCTTCCTAAAAGCGGAGCTGCCTGTCCCTGTGCAATTAGCTGCAGACATGTGGAAAGGGAGTCTCCGATCTTTCTTAAATATAGGTTACCCCTATCCCTCGCATGGCTACACATGCTCCTTAAGTGCCCGCTCCTACACTCACATGCCTAACAGGTGAGTTTGCACCTTCTATTTTGTGAAACAACAGTGCAAAGCAGAAAACAAAGGAAAAAACCCAAATTTCATTTCCATCCTTATGTACTTTGATTACATATTGATAAACAAAGAGAAAAGAAACAGTCAGCAAGAGATACTATTTCTATTCAAAGTTACAATGAATGGAAAGTTCTCCAGGGCCAGCATGTCCCTGCGTAGGCAAAAACACAGTAATGGCATTCTAGCTCTTTTAAACAGTCACCCAGTATTTCAGTTTCCTGCTCTCACTATATGTGTTCTCCATGTTTCTTTCTTTTTATGTTTCCCCTTGAAACAAAACAAAGCCAAAGCGCTTCAGAAATCTGGAATCTACTGAACAGACATGTGGTGTTTTATAAACAGCAAGCAAAGATACATCTGAAAGACCATAGTAGCTGTGGGACATCATGGATACTACGACCAGCTTACCGACTTCTTGTGCCGTGAGTAAGCTGGAGGTAAATTGCACTGACGTTTCCAAGTAATTAATACAGCGCCTTTGCATTTAGAGACTGCTCTCTCTATTCCAGCACTGGGTGCACGTTCTCGTGCATGATGGGAGGAAGAAGTATGCCAGGGGTGACAGTCCTATAAAAGAAGCCAGGTGACTTACCCTGTTATTACCTGGCTGTAATAATAGCTACCAACGACTCCTCCTTAATGACACAGGGAGGGCCTCATGCACCTCTGAATGTTGATGGCCAGGACACAGTTCTCCTGCCAGCACTCCCAGTGTCTATAAAATCCATCACGAGCTGAGCCAGCTGCGAGGACAAGGTCTTCCCCCTCCTCGGACAGCCAGTCACACAGTCTCCAGCTCACCTGGGAGCTCGCCAGCGGCTCTGCTGGGACGTACCACGTGGAGTAGGGAAGGGAGAGCCAGGCGAGATGCTGATTTTCACTGCACACACAGGCTGGGGTGGAGGGGTAGCACAGCTGTTTAACAATTATTTAAGCCTAGGACACAAAGCCTAAAAGACCCGATGAAACCCTGAGCCAGGCTCTGGCGGTGGAAGTAGCTTGCCTTGCCTCTGCTTTAATGAGAAAAGACTTTAGCTCCCAAGGCCTTAATATAATTCATTTCTCAACATGTTTGAAAAAGGAGCATCAAAACATTCATAATAAAGGGAAAGGGAGAACAACTGTGGCTTCCAGTAGTGAACACCCCAGACCTTTACAGACTAGACTTCCCCATGGCCACTACTAGGACTGTTTCCCTCATGAGCATTTTAGCAGCCTGCCCTTGCTCTGCTCCCTCTGGATGATTTTGTTTAGTTTATACTGGGTATCAGCAATCCCTCCCCCCCAATATTTCTTAGCTGGACTAACGAGCTGATCACACTCACTCTGGGCTTCCTATGTACTAAAACCAGCACAAAGCAAGGGCTGTGCTGCTCCTTGCAGGGCAGTGTCACCTTAGCTTGGCGTAAGTCACCCCCAAAATTGCACTCATTTTCTCTCCCTCTGCCATTTTAAAGACTTGCTCAGCCCCAAAGAGTTTTTTTCAGAAGCAGGCTTGATCTTTCCAAGCCATGAGGAACATTGTGGCTCCTGGGGACTGCAGTGCAGCGCAGTGACACTGCCTCCAGTAAGTGACCTGGGAGATGCAGGACGGGGTTTCTGAGTATAAATCAAGTCACATACCAGGCATGTAGTTACTCCCCCAATAGCAGATTCATACCATAAGCTAAGACTTCACATTAGTCTTTAGTTTAAATAGAAAAGCTCTTATCTCCTGAACTTCAGCGAGGCAGGCAAGAACAGTAGACTGTACCATGGTAAAAAAACCAAAACAGACAGACAGACCCATGTGGAGTGTGCCAGAGCTGACTAGAAATGCCAACAGTGTCAGGACTCCACTGACAATTTTAAAACATCTGGTTTTCCTCCTGTTGAGCAAAGTCAAAACACAGAAATCCTCTGCAAAAAGAATGGCGATTCTCACCCAGCTCCGTACAGTACACCTGTATCTCAGCCACCTTTTACTCCACAGGGCAATCTCCAATGAGCTAAAGCTTGCAGAGACTTATGTGCAATAACTGGGCACTGCTTTGTAACAAACACATACACTCCTAGTTGTTACCTGTGACTGGCAAAATGCTCTTTGAAAATGCAAACATGCTCCTGAGAATAAGGCAGCTTTAGTGGTAAGCACCATTCAATCTCCAGGACGTCAGCTGGGCCAAAAGCTTTTCTTTAGTACACACCCCCTTCTCAAAGCTGTGTTTATTGATGCCAACGCAATTAAAATAAAAGAGAGCCTTCAGGTTAACAGCTGAAGTGGTGCATCTCAATACACTTCTCCCCTTTTTTCCCCTCCAGGAGGAAGATCAGCTTTCTTTTGCGGGATGTTTATAGCGCAGCCTGGCTAACGACATCCCGACATCTCCCAGGACACACAGATATCCCTGTTCTCCAGTGACCTGCCCTCTCATCTCTACAAAATCGCTTATGTCTCTCTGAACCTTGCTCTTGCCTGTTTCAGTAGGAAGCTCTTTCAGCCTTGGTACAATGTATTCAAATGCTTGGTGTGGTCACTATAGACAGAAAAAAATGGGTCCTGCAAGATACTAATTGAGGAGAACCAGACATATAACTCTCATGATTTTAAGCTCCTTCGGGCTCTCTCAACAAGGCATGTCTCGGTCACTCCACTAGAATCGGTGGCTTCACACTGGAAAAAGAGTAGTGCAACGTATCATAAGTTGGGTCCACCTATCTGCATCAGCCTTGTCTGTGATACGGGTACAATAACACAACCAGTTTTACCATTCGCCTTCAGTACTTTTATAGAAATGCAATTTCCCACTCTGCTAGGAGAAAAAAAGAAATGTTGTCTTTCCTAATCTTCTAGATAATTTAAAGCACTAGTTGTGGTGCAACAATACTTGCTCCAGTGATTTATAACACAAGCCTGACTAGCAGCTCAGCATGCATTGCCAGGGCAAGGGGTGTTTTTAATATAGAAAGCTGCTACGTTTATCGGCAGTTGACACGCATGCATTATTGTTTCGATGAATGAGGTCCCAGGTGGGAAACAGCGACTGAGGGTGGCTACATGAGCCTCCAGCTCAGCAGGAGCTTGTTCCTCAGCTTCCTCCACTGCTCCCATCACAAAGGCAGCCCAAACTCCAGTTCAACGCTTGGCAAAACCAGAATCGGCGCTTTGCGTGACTCACACTTAATTGGCACATCTGTCCATGAGCAATAGAGACCCACCAGCTCCCCTTTCAGCAAAGGCATTTCAAAACGGGCACATGTTCTTGGGAAAAAAATAATCACAAGGATGATTGTCTCTACCTCCATGCTAGTATTGGGGTCAAGGTCATCACACTCTGATTCCTCTGAGCTGTTTGTGTCCTTGTTTGGCAGCATGAGGAGGAAGAAAGAGAACAAGAGATTAGAAGAGAGATTGGTTAGACAGGGCAGAGCAGCACAGGAGTTGTGAGCAGCATGGAAATGGGTAACAGTACAGAAAACGCTCTAAAAAACCAAACAAAAACCAAACCAACAACAAAACAGGGGAAGCAAAGGCAAAGACATGCTTTTGCCAAAGAAGAGGCAGTGATTCTGCAAGTCGTTCGGGTAGTAAAAACAGCGAGGAAGCAACAGGAGGAAGAACTGTGGCCACCATGCTGGAGCAACCGCTTCCCTCGGGCTCGGTCCTTCCCCGGCTGACCACAGGGCTGCAGGGTGGCTGCGCAGTGGGTGCGAGGGGTGCCCGGATTGCAGTGGCAGGGTTCCTCCTTTTGCACATGCCATGGCTATTTCACTAGGCTTACAAGACGGAAAGCCCCCGCGAAGGAAAACACTTAATCATGGGCTCTCCTGGAGAGGGGTGGATCCAGAGGACATGCTCAAGTGCTTTCCTCAATCAAGGCTGGGCTTTGGTTGCGTCAAAATCACAAGTGTTTGCTTGCCTCTGACGGGAGGGAAAGCCCCAGATTAGTCCTGAGCAGGCCTCATGGTCGGTTTATAGGGATGGATCCTCTGAATTGGAGCACAGTAGTCAGGCACCCAGAGCAGAAGATGGAGCTTAACCCCACAGTTCTCAACCTTTTCCATACTGGGAGATCTCAGAGAGAGAGAGACAGACGCAGACGCACACACACACACACACACAGGAGACCCTCTCCTGGCAAGACAGAGTCAGCATCTTTGCCCTGGCTGATAATATGGAAAGAAAAAGGTCATTGAGACCATCTCCCCAGACCAAAAATCTTAAGCATCTCAAGGTTGAGAACCCCTTATCTTAAGATGTGGTGAAATATTGACCTAAAGAAAACTCATCAACTTCAGTAAGGCCATTGGTTCACCGCTGCAGCTGCTCTGATGGAGCTGCAGATTGGGCTAGGTCAGAGGTCAGTAAATCACTATTGTCCCAATTTTAAGAACAGTTATTTAACCATATATATAGTTGGGTTTTTTAATGAAAATTACTTACTTGCATGTGGGATGCCAGGAAAAAGAAAATGAAAAACAAAGGCTGCATTTTATCTTGCATGCAAAAATCCTGCTAAAATGGATACTACAAAAAAAGAAAAAAAAAAGATAACTGAAGTGGAAAAACCAAAAACAAAACAAAAAACAAACCCAAAATTGCCGCCCCCTCCCTCTCTCAGGAGAGGATGCTATAGGGGGTGAAAAGGATGGGAAGCAGGAGAGCAGCACACAGCTTTCAGATGGCCTTACTCACTTTAACAGAGACTTTGTTTCCCAGAATATCCTTGGATTTACGTGGCCCATTGGCTTCATTTTTGCCACTGCTCTCCTTTTCCGCCCGCTTTCTCATGCGCAGGGTATGCCATGAACATGACTTCCTGTTGTACCAAAAAACGCAGCAATCAAACGGCAAATCATAGCAGGAAGGAAGGATTTGGAAAGGGGAACCAGCATCCACATTTGCAATTACTGCAGTTCCCTAGAAGGTGAAAGCCACTGGCAATATGCCTATCTCAATCTAAGCAATGAGACTCGAAGTTAAAACCCAAACCAAACAGTTCTGCGAAGCAGATGTGCCACACTTGCTGTTTAAATGCATGGAGCAGGAAAAAAATGCCCATGATGGAAGCAGACGACTAGAACTTGGTCATCTGGTCTCAGGGACTTTGTCTTGCATTGCCACAAATCGAAATTTATTTTATTTTTGCTACAGTTAAGAGGTCAATTGGTCCTCAGTCTTGTTGGTTAAAAGCAGTGAAACAAACGTAAATACAGGAGAACGGTCTTAACAGATTACTCAGTAGAGCAAATAAAAAAAAAAAATTAAGAAATTCAAGGTGTTGCTCCCACCGTGTTGCTCAGAACACGAATAGCTCAACAAACAGGAGTTACATCATTAACTTTCCAAGAGATAAGTCATTTCCCAGAATGCTGTGCCTCTCAAGACCAAGAATTTCCCATTTGGTTTTGCCAGTCTGGTTAGAGAGGACATCAGTCAGTCCATGGTTTTTGGCTAGCATCACAGCAGGCACGATTTCCAGTACACTTTGCACCCCTCATTACTGCTCCTATGACCTTACTCTTGGAAAAAAACAGTAATAGACCATGTCATCCTTTGTAAGAGCAATGCTGTGTTGACAACAGAAATTGCATATCAAAGCAGACATAAAAAAATAAGGAAAAAACAAAACAGTTCTTAACATGGATTTCATTTGGTTTAAATAGTGGACAGGCTGGGGGGGATTTGGAAAGGGGTATGTTGTCCAAAGCAGAAAGCTCTCAAAACAGCAGTGTGATGAGCTGGGATCCAGGTTCAAAGCATCTGCCCACCTTTAAGTCATGCAAATTTGATTTGCATGTTTAAGCCCAATGTTTGGCACATGTCATGTCTACAGTACCTTGATACATTTTACAAAGCAAGTTGCATGTAATCCAACGATCACCTGCGATGCCAATAAAACGCAGTATGTTAGCAAGGTAGGACTCAGAGGACACCCCACACAGCTGACGCTCCCCCATGACCGCTGCGTCTGATTCCTAAGCGTTTTTTGGTTATACTTCAGCACCTGATGGGAGCTGTACAGCAGCTCAAATTAAAAAAAAAGTAAACGGCCTCCCAGCAGCTGGCTGCCACTGACACAAGACTGAACTGGGTCATATCAACTGTTTTTGCAAACCAGGATTAGTGTCTCCGCTGCAAACAGCTGGCACGGGCAGTCCTGTTTGAGCACAAGGAGCACCAGAGCACCCTACACGTCTCAGCCGGACAGTACGTGCTGCCTGCTATTTGGGCGTTTCTGGAGGAGGTCCAAATTAGGTGTGCAGAGCAGGGGAAGTTATCCAACACTTCAGGACTGTTACGTTTTTCTTTAAGATATGGTAAGGGTCAAGGACGTGGCTGAGGGACTCCCTGACCTATCAGTGAATAATACACGGTGCCAACACTACTGGATCGACCACATGTTTTGTGTACAGTATTTGTCAACAGAAGAAACAGTTTTACTACTTATACCAATTAGTCAATATGATCTGGCAGACTAGACAGGGCTGAAGTTAACACCCGCTCCAGGTCGTTTTTTACCCACAGGACTTCTATTATTCAAGCATCTTTTTGGTTTCAGGGTTGTTTTAGCTGTTTGAGTCTGAAAACATGATTTAAGACTTTAAATCCCACTGCAGTGAGAAAGAGAGAAGTGCAATGCATGTGTCTTTCAATTTTGTTACGCCTTCCTGGCCACAATTGATACGACTACATAATTTGATGCAGAATTTGACTGTACAGCTGCCATGAAATCAGAGTCTTCACCGGGAGCCTGGTGCCGTGGATGAATGTAAGGGCACGTGGTTGCATATCGTGGTTAGAGAGGAACCCGGGAATGGCCGTGGCGGATGTGCAAGAGACGTGCTAAGCAATTCCTTTGGCTTAATGTGCAATTCATAGTAGCATTCATTACTGACTGACAGGTAAAGTCATAATTTCTCTTAACTGAAACCGCAGCAGAGATCAAATTATTATTTTTAGTGAATCTGTCACAAAATCTTTCCTCGTGTTCAATTCTGCGCCTCGAGGTACTTGTGTAAGGTAACACAACTTGTAGCATCCATCATGCATTACCACCTAGCCATTTTAGATTTTAAAAGAAATCAACAGGTATTACTGAAAAGAGGGTTGTACCTTCTGTATTTAATACCAAAAAACCACTTTCTTGCATTAGTCATTTCAGACTGACAAATTTCTAAAAATCAGAAAAGAAAAATATATATCCACACATTTGTTAAATAAGCAACAAAATGTTATAAACAAAAAAAAAACCAAACCAAAAAAGGGTCAAACTAGTTCTTTTACCTCATTAAAACATGCTCGTGGTGAAAATTTATTTTACATATTTAAAATAGTACATTTAAAATTAGTTACATTACAGGTACAATGATGAACATTGCGACTATCCATTATATTGCACAACCTGACTTCATCAATATGAGTTTGTTTCTTTTCTTTTTTTTTTTTAAATAGTGCAAAATACTTTATACAGGAATGTACTTGGATGGGGGTCTTGCAAACCAAAAAATATATTACAAAAGTTACTGCGAACAGAAAAAAAACCAAACCAAACCAAACTAAAAAAAAGATACAAGCTGTACAAGGAAATTGCCATAGACAACAAAATCTCTCTTCCTTGAGAAGCGAACCTCAGTCCAACACGGGGCCTGGATTTTTTTGTGGGGTTTTTTTTGCTAGATGCTGTTATAACCAATATATAGATTAGTAACTTAATACAACATAAATATAAGTCCAGTCCAAGCAGGTCCATGTTGGTGTAAAATGGTGTAATGTAAAACGTATCTTTAACCGTCTATGGTTTTATTTCTCTCCAAAATATAAACAAAACCCCACAAAATTAAAATAAGCAAAACCCGAACTATTCATCATGGCTGCCCGACGCTGCGGATTGACCACTCAGCTTGTTCCAATGGCACTGTAGATAAAAATCAGCAGGAATTCCCTACCATTTGGGTTTGTTTATTTTTATTTATTATTTTTTTCCTCAAAAAATCCACATAGTGCTCCCAGCGAAGCCAACATGGCACTTACTTGATGCTTCCGTCGCTATTATCTGTAGTGGATTTAGTGAGGGGAGCCAAGATATTGCCAGGGATCCATCCTTCAGCGGCCGGAGAGTGGTCGTTTGCAGGCTGGTACACCAGGAACATGTTCTGCTGGTTGATAGCAAGGATCTGAACCACCTCTCCTTGATTCACACAGATCTCATCCTCCTTCAGTGCATAGTAATCTTTAATCACCACCATGGAAGAGGTCCCATTGCACCCTCCCAAATCAGTCTGTGAAAACGGACACAACAGAAACCGGTGAGCAGGCAGAGCTGGGGAGCCTGCCTTTTCCGGCAGCAATCCCACCACTTCATTTCCAGACTAACAGTTCCAGGGAAAGAGATACAAAACACTTAAAGTTCACACTGGTAGAAAAGGATTTTAAGGATCTGAAAGGCGGCAGTAATCTGATACAAACCAGCCTCCTATTTCATATTAGATTTCACAGCTGCTAGCGACAGTGCCCCAGCCGTGTTCTCATTTGTATGGTGTTACAGACAAACGATCTGTGCTGAGCCAAATGGGGGGACAGACCAACGAAGGCTCAACGTCAGAAGCCAAATGAATACTCACACATCTCATCATCTTAAATATAGGTCACATGGGAAAGTGGCTTTGGTCAACCGCAGCCAGCAGCACGGTCCAAACACTGCTGATGGTTACTGACTCTTTGGTGGTTTGTGTGCAGTGCACATGCACCCAAATTATAACCTTCAAGTGGCACCCTGGGAGCTCTTATGTGGGAAAAGGTCTAAACTCTTCTATACCATCAGAGTAAACCTCTTCAGGAATGGGTGGTTAATAGATATTAGAGAAGCCTGAATATTGCTGCTGCCAGTACTGCAAATGGATATTCAGTTCACCAGGTCTGCAAACGCAGCGCCCCAAAAAACACTGGGATCAGCGCTCCAGGGTCAGGCTCTGTCTCCATTTCCCAGCTGAAGTGCCCCCTGTCTGGATGCCAGAGCTTTCGCAGTCTCTGTTTAATCCCAAATCACATTTTACACCGTTGCTTCAGTATGTTGATTCCTGTTGGCCTGGTTAGCTGATAATTAAAGCTAACTTCACAGATTGTCTATGGTATAAGAAATGGGCTATGAGATCATGTTTTATCAGATGAGCTCAGTACCTTGCTTTGTTCATACTTGTCTCCGGGCTGTGAGTGTTCATACCCTGTGCTGCCATTGGAGGTAGATATCTTCAGGGGTGGGAGAGATGGGTTACGGCTTGTAGCCTTCAAAGGCTTCTCAGACCCTACTGGAACAGAAGAATAGGGTCTGCTGTTGGGCTGAGCGACCCTACTGGTCTGGGGCCTCAGCACTGCTGAGCTACATTCTTTGCGTTGGTACTCTATGGGAGACTGTAGCGCTGCAAAAGAGGACAAGAATTAGCTATATGCTTTCAATGACGTTGCAAAGGGCTGCAGAGAGTGTGTGGGGTGATTCAGTCGGAACAGACACATAAGTTGCAAACCAAAGAGGAACAGGAGATGCCACCCATGGAAGCACACAGCGCATTCACGGCTAGACAGGACACAAGCATTTTACGTTGTACTGCACGTGAACCAAACATGCTACTGCAAAGAACAGCTTCTCTAACCAACACAGTGGGCTAAAATATTTGCCATTCATAGCATACATAAATGCATTCATTTTCTTTGAAATCGCACAAATTAATCGCCTCCTGTAGTCAAAATAAATGAAAGCCTGAATAAGAGATGCATGGCTCATTTACAGTGAATTTTGCTATCATCAGAAAACACAGGTCACGACCCGTAAGTCTCATTTGCGTATTCTCAAGATTAACTACTTTGGTTCAAGGAAACTGCTGGAAATGACCAGCAAGTGGGGGAAGTATAGACGGCACGAAGACATTAATCCCAGCAGTCCAGACCTCCCCAGAAAATACCCACAAGCAACATTAAACAGCTTCATAAGCCTTAAAAAAAAGTCTGCTTGTGAGAGTGTACATTTCATAGTCATGGAGAGAGCTTACACTGCGAAAAGGAAGGATAAAATGCCAGATGGTAAAGAAATAAAGAATTTGTTATGTTTGGAGGAGAAGGGATCAGGGCTGGGACTCACAGTGAATGGGAAAGGAACAGATTTGCTAGGCTCAGACTACCATCCCCAGACCTATGGGTTTGGTTTTTGCATGTCATGTGGCTTTAATGGATGATTTATAGCCAGTTAATACTGTGTACATGCACCAGACTAAACCTACTGGAATGCAGAGAGACTAGTCTAGCAAGAGGCAGACGGAGGACATAATGTCACAGCATCAGCCCAGCCAGGGAACCACAACAGAAGGAATGTCTTTCCCAGCAAGAGGAAAAGGAAAGAAAAACAGAAAGGCTCAGCACCACACAGCATACTCTCTAGCATTCCCCTTCCCGAGAAAGGCAGGACTACTCCGACAAGCAATCACTTAATACTAAAGAACAGGACACTGAAAAAAAAAATCAAGGAGGATGCCAGATCACCATTTTCTTCAGAAGGACACAAACATAGACCTGTAGCAATCTGGAAGATTCCTTGGCTCCAAAACCTACGCAGTGGCCCTTGTCACAGAAGTGATTCGTATTTATGCCACAGTGACTACCAGTTTCACTCGCTTACCTCAACTGCAGCTGCAAATGGTTTAGTCCTGCTGCAGATCAGCCATTGAGGAGAAGGAAGGTTGGGGAGAACTTTGACAGTGATTTTTGACAGTGATGGTGACATTTTTCTAGTATATACAGTAGATTAGGCTGCAAGGTCTTTAGCAGTAAGACCCGAATGAATACTTATCAATCCATCTCAAAACAGTCTATCCTACTCAGCGCTTTTAAAGGGTATTTAGTTGAGTGTCCACTTGTGACTACTAATTCCACCGTTAACTATCACAGCGATGCCTGGCTTCCAGCCTCCTGTTCAACATCTGTTAGTATTCTTACGGGCTTCTGGCAAAAATCACGTGTCCACGTACTTGCGTGCTCTCTCTTTCTCTCTCAATCCCCCCACCCCCCCCAAAATGTGATTAAAAAGAAGGTACAGATCAATAGCATTTTCCTTATGAAATATATCCATCAGTGACATATTTTCTTTACAGCTTGCTTCTTAAAGCAAAACGAAAGAACAGTCGCTATAGCCAATCATTTGGTGCACAGTCTGTTTCTCAAGCTTAGCAGCTTTTGCTTTTCCAAGGAAAAATATGAAAAGCTTGAACATTACAGTGTAATTGCACCAAGTTTTACATTTATGAACTGTGGATGCAAATACTATGCTTTGTACATAGCCCCGTACTCTTTAGGGCTTCCCTGTTGAAGAGAGAAAATCAGAGACAGCTTGGGCAAGAACTCACAGGGAATATTTTGTTATTAAGTTTACGCAGCATTGGCTCAGTGTGGATTTAATATGATTTTAAAGACAGAAAACATCCGCTTTAATGAAATGCAAAGCTAAAGAACGTATTTAAAGATTAGTCAGCCTCAATAAGATTACATCCTAAAAGCCACTTGTTCTGGACTGGACAGGCTCTACTGGATACAATATCATTTTCTTGGATCTTATTTATAGGTTTACAGTAAATCCTTAAGCCTGTGTTTTAATATAAATCTATTTTTACTTCTAGCTTTAGAGATACAGACGATTATGATCCTAACCCACCAAATTCCTTGCTGGCCTCACAGAAGACAGGCTAAATAGGGGCTATGAAGATGCTTCAGTAGAAAAAGGGGCTCACAGGGCAGCTAAGTCTGGGGAGGATAGGGGGGAATATAAAAAAAATAAAACAATAAGAAAGAAAGATGTGGAAGGGACAGAAAACCCCTGCAGTAGTGTCTGTGGAGTTCTCACAAGGTTTAAAAAAAATTCTGTAGCTAACCATTACTGGAACTTATTTTTATTGCAATAAGCCCTCATTCAAAGCCAACTGCACCGACACAAAACCGGCAAGTTTTGGTACCAACTGGTCAAACGGGAGAACTCAGACTGCTCATCTCACCAATCTCTTTAAGGAATCATTCTACAGTGGTTGTATGAGGCCCATTCAATTCCAAGTCACAAAAATCCAGTATCAAGTTTTGGAATCACAGGTGAAACACAATTTCCCTTCTGAGCTCAGCCATAGTTTTTGAACTGTCACAAACAGCTTTTGCCTGTAACACTCTCCCAGTTAACTTTTGAAAAGTAACACTAAGCTAAATTAAAATTTTAAAAGGACTACAAAACCTCAACATTGAAGAAAAGGGAACCTTTGTTTTGATGTGAACTGAAAGAGCCTCTTCAGATTTTGCAACAAAGAATCCACAAAACAGAACACCAAAACCTGAAATCAAAAAAGCTAACAGATTGTGCCAAGCCAAAACATTTTGATTGAAGCAAATAAGATTCCTTATTGAACATGTATTAAGTTTTTAAATATAGAACTCTTTTCTAATATAAGCTTGATTTTAAAAAATGTTTTGAAATGAATAGTGCAAAACAATTCTGGAAGCTTCCAAAGTAATGATTCCCACTTTGTTGCTTACAAACAAACAAACAAAGAGATACTATTTTAAAATTTTTCCTCTAGTCCTGGTTCCCCCTCTTTCCCTTGCCCAATCATGAGCAAGAACAAGCTAAAATTGTTAACTGAATTTGATTCCTCTCTGCTTTCAAAATCCACACTTTTGTTCATCATGTGTGGGTTTTGGTTTTTTTCTTTAGAAGCACAGCTTTAATTTGAAATATTATTTCAAACCACCCCAAATTTATTCCTAAAGCAAAGCTGACATTTTGGAAAGGCCCCTGTTCATGCACAGCTCCCACGGTTCCTAGGAGAAACAAGCCCAGATGTTTCCTTGCCCTCTCTTTTGTTTTTTGTTGAAAGCAGCTCCTGCCCTGCAGAGTTTGGACCTCTAAGGGGGTGGATGGTGAGGCAGCCTTTGTCCCACCTCATGTCCTCAGCTTGTAGCACATGGTGACGTTGAATAGGAGGTTCCTGGGAATACGCCTTGCTCTGACTAAGTGGCAGATACTGTGCAGATACAATGGCAACCTGGCTTCAACGTGGTCTTGGGAAGGGATTAGATTTAAAATCTCCCGGTAGAATGGAAAGCACCAGCCAATACAGCCCTGCAAACCCCAGCATTTTTAAAGGATCTTGCACAAAAGTACCACCAAAGGCATGTCATTGACAAGAGGGACTTGAGACCTGAACATGAACCTGACTGATATATGCAGGGCAACTGCTCAGGGACCCACCACCTATTTAAGCAAGGAGCCAGTAGGCTGCCAAAAAAGTCTACGAGATGCTGCTAATGGTGCCAGGCCAGAATGACCTGAGGCCTTTAATGCAAGATGGGGCTCCAGCAGCTTCTCAGGGTGGGCTCCAGGGCCACACAGCAGTTCAGATCAGGCTTGCCTGGTCTTTCTCCCATCCTTCACCTTCCCACCAGGCAGACCTGGCATGCAGGACAGAGACCTCTGTACAGTGGCACTGAGGTGGTCTCTTTTCAAAGACCAGCTGTAAATTATGAGGACTCTTTCCCATGTACTCTGTGGATATCACTTGACCCAGTGCTTAATGACAGGCAGACTGGGCTCTAGTTTTTCCTTGGGATTCTCCTTATGAAAAGAAGTTGCTGAATGTTTTTCTCGTAGAGGGAACAGAGACACAAAGATTCTAAATCCCATTTAGTGTCACAGTTTGGGAAACAGAGCAAAGACCATGTACATACCATTTAGGAAATCTCTTTGTGTGTCCAGGACCTGGTTGATGTCCTGTACCCAAGCTTGCTGAATTTCTGGATTAGCTGCCTGTAAAATGACTCTCTCTGATGTTTCCCGGCTCATTAGAGCAAACTTGCAGGGATCATTGTCCACGTTTTCTTCAATGATAAGGTAGTTCATCTGAAACAAGCCAAGGTAAGCATGTGTTACATGGAGCATGAGATAACATTACTCAAGAATCAGAATGAAATTGTTGTGAGAAGTTCCTGAAAATAATTGAGTCCAATAACAGACTGTCAGATCATAATCAGAAGAATTTGCCTCATCTAGATTTAGGCAGATAAATCTTAAGCTTAAATATGATGTTTAATAAAGCTCTGACAGATGTACCAGACATCCACCTGCCTTGTCTTGAATTACACCTTCTATTTTAAGGTAACGTAGACCTGACTGATGTGCTAAAAATTTACCGTAACCCGTAAATAGAGTTAAAATGTTCCTATTAAGATGTGAATAAAGTCTATCATTCCTCCAATTTAAATAAGTGTTTACATTTCTTATCCTCCATGGGAAAGAAAGTCTCAGTCATTAGAGTATTTTAAAAATGGAATGGACTGTGCACAGGGATATACCAAAAAAAAAGAGCAGTTCTCTCCTGATACTCCAACAGCTCTTCTTATTTCTAGCAGATTACACTGTCATCTGTGCAGAACCACTTCACTTGACTGTAGTCACAGATACTCTTTCTGGAAATCTCATGGATGGCAATTTTGGCTGCTGTCCTGCCCTTGTGAGGCTTCTGTTTAAGTGTACCCATAACTTTAGCTTTTCCTGAGCTACTTATATCTATGATAGTAAACAAGAATAGGATGGCATAGCCTTTCAAAGAAAGAGAGAGAGTCTTCATGTCAAAAGTAGACAGCTCCGAAGACTAAGGCAATAACGTCCCTCTAGAAGTCTATCTCCAATTGCTCTGAATATCTGTCAAGGTACGGAGAGATCCATTCCACATCTGAATACTGTCCAGCATTCAAATTGCAAGATGCAAGGAGCCTCTTCCTTCTCTTCTGGGGGTCCCTGTGAAGTTAGGGGGACAGGCAGGAACTCCTCTGACATGGGGACAAGGAAAGGGACAGACAGTGAGCCTGGGCAGTGCTCTTCCTCTTGCTCCTCTGGTTGATAGCCAAAGCAAGCAAGTCAATCCTGGTATGACTCCAGTAAAAAGACTGGTAGGTCAGGGTGCCTAACCTCCTATTTGTGTCTCAGGGAGATGCATTTGCCAAGGCTACCCACTTAGGTATTTTGAGAGTCTGAAAGGTATCCAACTGAGAAGTATCCAAGAAGGGATGTGCATAAAGAAGGGTTCTTCACTAATGTAGCACATCATGATGAAGCTTCTGTCACAGTTTGAGTGTGACAGACCTTGGAGAACAATATTTGGGAGCCTCATCGCCCTGACAGACCAGAACGGCTGCATTTGAAGTCATACGCACTTCTTGCTCTAACAGAGAGACCTCAGTGCTCCGTAATAGCTGTGACACAGAGGAAAGAAATGGGATCTCTGGTGCTGGCTAGGTCCTTCTGCTGTGTGGGAGGATGTGACCAGCAGGGAAACAGCCTACATCTCTCAGGGAGTGTCTCCCAGAGAACTGGACAACCATGACTGCAGATGGTATCAAAGCTAGCCAAGCACGGCTAGTCAGTCCTGATAACTGCTGTGAAGGTAGGTTCAATCTGCCCAGCAGGATCTTGTCAGCACTCGAACCAAGGTCAAAGAAACTTGGTCCTAGCTGACAGTGTAAAGCCTCCTCAAACTGGCTCATGATCTCAGACCAGATGCAATTTCTAGATGCCCACTTTTAGGGCAGGGTTATGAAAGACAGGTGATGAGGTAGCCTGTTTGTGACACCTTTGGAAAAGGTCCTCTCTCCAGGGAATCAGCCAGCTCAGGTTGAGGCTCCACCGCAAGGTGAGGATACCCGTGGCACAGAGAGGTGGGGAATGGTCCCGTTCCACTGCAGGCCACAGCTCATCTCTGTGGTAAAGCATGAGAGAAATGCAAAAGCAGCCAGAAGCTGAAGTACGGGCTGGGAGGCAGGGTGTGAGAGCTGCCGGCACACAGACTCCACACTGCAGCGAGGGAGATGCACATGGAGCCACAGGGGATCCCACACTTGCTGTAGGCACTCAACAGGAGAATGAGCTGTTTGCCAAATGGAAAAAAAGAGGGACTGGAAAATTATCACACAAAAGTTTTAAACTCAGGCAGTAGGAACAGCATTACTTTCATAGGCTGTTTAACTAGAAAAGCAATTCTTACCCTTGAGGCAAGCTAATTTTATTGACATTAGGAGAGATTTATTTTTTCTCTCTTTATCTACAATATACAGTTCAGGAATTGTTTCCTGCAGATAAAAGCCTCATTGTTATACATACAATAAACTGAAGTAAAAATGATTAATGTTATTTCCATCTCCAACTTTAATAATGATTTAAATCAGCAATAAGATAAAATCAAAGCTGATCATCTAAATCAAGATGATTGTTTATTTGTACACTTTAGGTTTTTCCTTTATAGCTTATTATTTGGTTGGAAACTATGAAATACACTGACTTGCAAATGGATATAGGCTTTTCAGTAAATGCTGCAGTTTCTGTCAGCCAAGAAGATGCCTTCATTTCAGTAAATATGCTGTTTATCATAGATTTGTTCAGTTATATATGGTTACTATGCATTACTTCACCTGATGTTGTTCTCTTCTATTTCATATTAATGCACCATTTAAAATTTAGAGCAAACACAATGCATTCTCCCACCTCTTTTTAACCTGTATCTTTGAAAAGGAAATCAATCCCAGACCGGTTTCTCAGCTTTGAACAATCAAGACATTCAAATAAAGCAGTGACTTTGCTCTTTCTGCAGGCACAGCAAAGGCTGTTCTGCCAGGAGAGGTGTAGCGTTCTTTCATCTTCACTTACCATTTCAGAGGTTAACTTTGCATTTGTTAAACAATCATAAAGCCCCTTAAACAAACAAATAAACAAATTATTTTCCCTGGTTACTTTCAGTTTTTACTTTTAGTCCCAGCCCCATAATCTGGAAAGATTATTCAAAAACAAAATTAACTTCTTAAAATTTTCTTTATAGTTTAGCTGGTTTTATAATTCCTCATAGCTGCATTTTTAGAACTGTGTGTGTTTTTGTTTGTTTTTGAAATAGTTCCGTCTTCCTGCAACATTCACATTTGTACTAAGAGCCCTCCCTGCATTAGGGAGAGTATTTCCAGTAATGGCACATAGAGGCTTAATATTGACTTACAGTTTGGCCTAACATGACTGTTTTGGATACCACACCTTCCCCTACCTCTTATGATCATGCTTAAAAGCAATTATTGTATAATTCCTTTGACTACTGCAGGCTTTGTAGCAATATTTGCTAACTCAGAGCTATGAATGACAGAGGACCTGCCCTGGTTGTGTTCCCTGTAAAAATTACCCAGTAAATTTAGACACCTAGTGGTTTATTTAGAGACGGTCTTAAATAGCTTCTGATCCACTGAAAGGTAAATGCAAATGTTTTCTGCAAATTGTTGGCCACCTATGACAGGGTGGACCAGTCTTACAGTATAGAAAATTGGTAAGATTTCCTTACATGACCATCAAGCAGAATATGCCTCTCCCTCTCTATTTCTTACCTTTATGCTCTTCTTGAACATGTAGCCTGGAGTTAAAGATCCTTTTCTAAGGAGTTCGCTGAAGATAACTATTTGCTCAAAGAGAAACACCCTACGCTCCTTTGGTCGAGACTGAACTCCAGAATCCTGCTCTGTCACATAGAAGGTGTCCTGCTGCAGCAGCTTACCTTGAGCTGTCAGCTTGCCCTGAGAAGCAAACAAGGCACCAACATTACAAACCCCGACGCACCATGATCCCACATGACGATCTGCTATGTTTCGTGCAGTCCAAGTTTTCCAAGCAGCACTGAATTCATGTGAGACATATCCCCTCTAAGTTATCAAAGCAGCAACCTTGTAAATCAAGAGCTCCATTTAAGGAAAATAACATAGGTTTTCTCTGGTTTTATTGCCACTGATTGTGCATATAAAACCAAAAGCAAGAGGTCTGAAGTAGACTGTTTTGTATACTTCATTTCAAACACTGTTCCCATTATATAGTTTGTAACTGTAGCGCCTCGGATTCCCTCTAGTCACGAGCTCTCCATAAGCCAGTGGTCAATGACACAACACCTCTGAAGGTGCAAAAAAACAGGACCTACCTGTTTGCAGGAATGCTATGATGCATAAGATGGTAAGACAAACTTGACTTCATTTTGGAGATAAGACGTCTCACCAGGACTGCCAAAGACTACATTGGCTTAGTTACAAACCACAAGCTGTAACCTGTGGGGTTGTAACTCACAAGTCCCCTGCTGGATGTTGCCAAACTCAGAGGGAGCTGTTAACACGTTAATGCTAGGTGACCTTACTAATAGGCAGAGCAGTCTGGTTCACCACTTATTTTGCTCTGGCAATAGATATAAGAAGTCTAATTCAAGCTTGCAGAAGGTTTTACAGACCTCACATTTTGAAGAGACAATAGATAGATTGCACAAGTTCAGAGTGACGGGTATATCGACCCCACCTTTGAAACCTCACCAAAGCACGCAGCTCAGTGCTGGAGAAGAACAAGCACTTGATAAACAGCCTGGAGTAGGGCAGATTGTATAGACAATCATAGAAAGATAAAATACTTTTCTTTGTGTATTTGGTTTGCGTGGCAAGGTTTTGGTAGCGGGGGGGCTACAGGGGTGGCTTCTGTGAGAAGTTGCTAGAAGTTTCCTCTGTGTCCGATAGAGCCAATGCCATCCGGCTCCAAGATGGAACCACCGCTGGCCAAGGCCAAGCCCATCAGCAACGATGGTAGTGCCTCTGGGATAACATAATCAAGAAGGGGGAAAAAAAAAACCCTGTGCAACAAACTGCAGCTGGAGAAAGGAGTGAGAATCTGTGAGAGAAACAACTCTGCAGACACCAAGGTCGGCGAAGAAGGAGGGGGAGGAGGTGCTCCAGGTGCCGGAGCAGAGATTCCCCTGCAGCCCATGATGAAGACCATGGTGAGGCAGGCTGTGCCCCTGCAGCCCATGGAGGACCACGGTGGAGCAGATATCCACCTGCAGCCCATGGAGGACCCCACGCTGGAGCATGTGGATGCCCGAAGCAGGCTGTGACCCTATGGGAAGTCCGTGCTGGAGCAGGCTCCTGTGGACCCGTGGAGAGAGGAGCCCACGCTGGAGCAGGTTTGCTGGCAGGATTTGTGACCCCGTGGGGGACCCACGCTGGAGCAGACTGTTCCTGAAGGACTGCAGCCCGTGGAAGGGACCCACGCTGGAGCAGTTCGTGAAGAACTGTAGCCCGTGGGAAGGACTTACGTTGGAGAAGTTCGTGGAGAACTGTCTCCCGTGGGAGGGACCCCACACTGGAGCAGGGGAAGAGTGTGAGGAGTCCTCCCCCCTGAGGAGGAAGGAGCATCAGAAACAACATGTTGTGAACCGACCACAGCCCCCATTCCCTGTCCCCCTGTGCCGCTGGCAGGGAGGAGGCAGAGAAAATCAGGAGTGAAGTTAAGCCCAGGAAGAAGGGAAGGGTAGGGGGAAGGTGTGGTTTTTTTTAAGATGTGGTTTTATTTCTCATTATCCTACTCTGATTTGATTGGTAATAAATTAAACTAATTTCCCCGTTGAGTGTTTTGCCTGTGATGGTAATTGCTGAGTGATCTCCCTGTCCTTATCTCGACCCACGAGCCTTTCGTTATATTTTCTCTCCCCTGTCTAGCTGAGGAGGGGAGCGACAGAGCGGCTTTGGTGGGCACCTGGTGTCCAGCCGGGGTCAACCCACCACGCCTTGCCTGGTTGTTATTATAAGCAGAATGCAAATGCATACCTCAAAGCCTTGGAGGCGACCCAGGTTCATCATATCATTGCAACGTTTCGGTACAAGGCACATTAGTTCAACTGCTTTCTGTTAAGGAAAAAGGATGTTGTGTTGTTACAAAAGAATCAGAGGGTTCCTAAAAGCAAAGTGTCAAATAATGAACTTCAATTGTGTGATCATTGCTAGCAGTTATTCATGGTGAGGCTCTCAAGCACTGAAGATGTACGGTAATGTCTAAAAGAGGATGGTGCACCTACAATGCAGGACTGCACCTTCATCTTTTACTTCTGACTTAAGCTAAGAGAAATACCACATTTAGAATACCAGCAGGATCTTCAGCTATTGTCAAAGGAATACTGGGGTTTTCGTTCCTCCATATAAAGTTCCATTAGATAACATAGCACTATTGTCCACGACATGAAAACGTACCTCTATATCGGAGCACTCCAGACCAGCTTTTTCACTGTACCTCAGGAAGTCCTGGAGAAAGCAGAAAGGTTTGCATTAAGCCACTTCAGAAAGAGAAAACAAAAGATGCCAGTTTGAAAAAGAAAAAGCATATCCAGCAAGTGATTTTCTGAGAAGGAACTTGCTAGTATTAATAAATTCATTTTCAGAGGTTGCTGAACGTTATAACCACTTTATAGATATGGAAAAGGGTTGTGGATGGTTGCTGAAAACATCACAGAAAAAAGACAGAGCTGGGATTAGCCCTTGGGAATGCTTACTTGGTCCCTGTCTTAAGCCACAAGACCACACACACTTGAAGATTTTTCTTTTCCTTTTGGCATTTCAGGGAACACGCTGCTGTCTCTTTGCTAGTGTGCAATTACCAAACTGTGGGCTGATGGCAGCCTGCTTGAGACTAGTTCAAAAAAGAGAAGAAACCAGCTCAGAGCCCCAGTACTGCTGGAGACTACAGGGTAGGGTTCAGACAGGCCTAATTTTAGATATTAGCTTGAGACCCCTAGGGATGAATTTTCAGAAGTGCTGAGTAATTGGCATTGTGGATAAAGTCAGCAGAAGCCAGAGTGGTCAGACTCCTTGGGGAAAAAGTTGCAGTGGGCTCCCCAAATTTTAAGACATCAGAATATTCTGGAAATAAGTTTCTTATGCTAATTTGAAGAGAGATATTCAGAAATGGAGGCTATAGCTTTTATTAGAAGCATGCCATTCAGCACCAAAGAGGCTTTATTAACACACTTCATAGAATCATAGAATGGTTTGGGTTGGAAGGGACCTTAAAGATCATCTAGTTCCAACCCCCCTGCCATGGGCAGGGACACTTGTGCGTCTTCATTGTAATTTTAAAAAAATGAATGAAAGTTTGCTCTGAAACTTCAAAGGAAGAAAATTCCTATTTAAAGTTTAATCTTCTATAAAAAAATTCCAGTAGAAAATAAAAAAAAAAATCTTTTTATTATCCTAAATTGCAAACTGCTCCCACAGATGTGGCCCTCCTGCTCTCTGGACATTTTCCATGTGACTCTGTCATTGTATGCCCATGTTTAAGCAGACTCATTTCCTCTTAATTTGATGAAGTTATTCCTCAGTTAAAACTAAGGCTGATTTAAAATAACAGCATCTAACACAAGATGCAGACTATAGTTTAGTCCAAACTGTATCTTTCCACTCACCTTGAGAAGAAGCTGATATTTAGTTATTCTTTGAATGGGTTTGATCAGAAAGTCACTGATGGTCAGCCGTTGGCTTATTTCCTGTTGAAGCTCCTAAAAATTGAGGATTAAAAACAATTGCAAACAATCACAGAGTAAGACAGAGAACATGATAAAATGTCCCAGCAGAGACTTATTTCCACAGAAAGTTGGTCTGTTCTTAATCTTTTGTTTGCAAGAGGGAATTTTAGAGGATTTAAAAATCTGGCATATCCTATTTAGGCAAGGACTGGGTAAAAGTCATGACCGAGCTGGAAGGCGTTGGAAAGCACAGGATCCCTTCCCCCTTTGAGCTGACCGAGCAGGGCTGCAAGGTCTGGAGACCACCCTTTCCACTGCAGCAGGGATTAGCTCACAAATAAGTCCTGCAGAGCACGCCTCATGCCCTTGGGTGGAACGAAACATCTCTCCCTTGTTAAAAAAGCTTCTTTCACATTAATATCTAAATGTGCCTAATCCTAAAGATTTCTTGAAACAGACAAACTTATTGGGAATTTATAAGAGGCACCACCCAGCTCCAATGACTTTTACCTCCTCCCCTGTTTGTAGACTACGGATTAAAAAGTCATTTTATTTTGGACAGAAATCAATGCAGTTGTGGCACTCTGAGGGCCGCAGACAGTTAGTACTGGTTTAAATATTTATTAGAAATTAACAACATGAGAATTTGAAATAAATGAAATAATAACATTTCTTCCCCATAGCAGAGACTTTAGCAGCACATGCAGTATCAAAATCTTCTAGAGTTTGTTTTAGATAAACCCCACAGGTCACAGAACAGTCTACTTGACTAGGACTCACAGCTGTAAGTAGCAGTAATGTATAATAAGCAATGCTTACCTCAAAGTATGCCTCATACTCAGCTACTATATATTCAGATCGTGGCTTGTTTTGGCAATATACCACGTACATGTGTAATCGCCGCTCCTGTGAAAGCAAGAGGCACAGCAGCCTGGTGAGATATTGGCTACCGTTCTGTTCTGCTATTAAAAGCTGACAGAAAGTTGCTAATATGTTCTGTGTGGTCTTCCTTATTTTTTGTTTAATCAAAGATTTAGTTTGCTGAAGTAGGAAAGTAAATTGATAACTGGTTCTCCACTTCTGCACCTTAGGCAAGGGGAGGTTTCCATGGGGGTAGCCAGTTAGAGATGTCGTCCCCACGCTGGTAGGTCTGAAATCCGCTAGAGAGTTGTGCTCTGGCTAATATCACACGAAGGTGTCAATCGTAGCAGTTGGCAAGTACTTGCCATAATTATATTTTGGCAGATGTCCTTGGCCACATCAATTTTGCCCCAAACTAAGAAGTCTGCAAGAAGGCAATGATTAATGCTTTAGTTCAATCCAGCTGCTCACTGAAGATGCATAACTATAGGGCTACTTTATGTTTAAATTAAGTTTAGACAAGTAAAAGTATCAAGTTGACACAAACAGATGTTTTTGGAAAAGAGTCATCACACCCTAAAAGACAATTGTACTAGAGATAGGTAACAAAATAAAACTTACATGCTTAATAAAAAGCTGTGCTAAACGGTCAGGTTCTTGAAGACATTTTTCCAGTTCAGCCAGGAAAAAGCTGAAAGAAAGGATATCAACATTTCAGAATACTTTTTTAGGTCATCCCAGCAGCAAACTAGTTGTCCTTCAGATATATCGGTGCAATTTTAGCTATAGTATTCAATAATAAATGAAAAGGTAAGCTTGGCTTCAGCCCTTAATGGTGGGATTTCTAAAACATTAGATGAGAGCTGTGAAATATGGAGGTCTTGTCTTGCAAACGATCTGCTCTTCTTTACTATTACAGTGGTTTCAATTTTTAAGAAGTGCCAATTGCTATGTAATTGCAAGAGTTGCTTTCCTTCACCGAGAACTCCCAAAGTAAAACTTTTCCATATACCAAAATGCTTGTGAAAACTCAACTGAAGCTTTACCAGGAGTTCTCAGTTGCATGAGCAGATTTAGAGTACTGGTCAATGTGAAAGAGATGCAGAAGTTTCCACTTGAATAAACAAATCAACACGTTTTTGCTGGTGGAGTTTTGGTATGTTCTGTTTTTCACTGTTTTTCAGTATATTACTGTTAGTAATATACTGTAATTCATAACAGTAATAGTAATTCACAAACACTATCTCTGTCCTGACCTGCAGCTTTGGGGAGGTCATTCGTTCTAGCTTGAATGCACTTACCAAGAATATACTGGGATGCCTAAAACTGAGGTAAAAACAGCTAAACTAAACTTTAGAAATAACTGGTAGGTTTTTCTAACTGGTAGGCAAATCCTGACAATCTCCCTTTCCGTGATCTTCCTCTTTTTCACGGCAGGATTTCTGCCTCAAATGCCTCCAAGGATTTGCTACAGTAGCCGGATTTGGTGAGAGGACATGCCTGCAATGGTCTGGTCCCAAGAAATCCCAGAACCTCAAAAAGAGATATACATTGGACAGCTGTCCCAACTATTGCTACCATCAGATACAGCTGCTTCCATAACTCAGTCCTCTCTAAATGTTAAATTCATCTACATTTAAATAGACTTCTTGACCCAGATATGCAGAACTAAAAATAGGGAATCCCTCCCTATGTGTTACACAAAACTCCTGTCATCACACTTAAACAATGAATGGCACTGGTAAAAACAGTCCGTTGCTGGTATCAACTTAATATATGGTGAAGCTTTTTCTGACATCTTTTGTTTTGTGCTCACAAGGGCATCTGTCGGAACATGAGGACAGGCCCAGGCCATGAGATAAGCACCCGTGGGACACATGATGGGAAGGATACTGTATTTCCTGGGTGAGGGAAATGTCCAGAGCTGAAGGAATATCCAGTCTGGTGTCCATTGCTCAAGTCTGCACATGCATGCTCAAATTCTAGTTAGCTGGAGCCGTAGAGTATTTCTGAGTGGCAGAGTTGAAATGATGACCATATTGTCCATAAGCAAGACATTGCTGTTCATAAAGTTACAGCGGAAATGGCCCAGGGTTTGATATAAGACTCGTGATTCCAGCAGCTTTTCAAAAGCTACTTGTATGAGTAAGATTTTCAAGGAACAGAGTTCCTAACTCAGAGTCAAAAACATCAACTAGGCCAAAGTGTGTCAGAGCTTTCATGTGAGAAGAATCTTGAAGGTATTTGCATTTTATCACCCTACTAGCCAAATACTACTGGTATGGTCAGCCTTTGTGATCCTATCAGCTGCATGTGAAGACGTTCTCGCTACTGAGAACCACAAGACATAAGAAGGAAACCATGACTTTCCAGCATTGCTACTGCTTATCAGTGGGATGAATTGAGCCTACAGCTGTGACCCAAGAAACACAATATGGCAGCCTCAGTAGCTTTTCTGAGGATCCAGCAAGTACTCCACAAGCAGCAACTCTCTGGGAGCCGTGTTGGGACTGCTTATGAGCAGTAGCTCAGGAGCTGTGGATGGACCACAGTGGTATCTCCCATTGAGCCTCCTGTTGCGGCTCCCCAGCAAGGAGTGGCAGAGCTGTTGGCAGCACAGCATTGACAGAGAGCAGACTCTCTTGTGTGCAGTGTTTCTGTCACACTGACCAGCACTCCTGGCATGGTGTTTGAGCCAGCATAAAGCTGTATCTGTGATCAGAGACAGCATGACAAACACTTTCCCATGAAGCCAGGCAGTGCAAAGCTATAGCTCACCAAAGTTTTTTTCACTGGGAAAAATGATTTTATGTAAGACCGATTCTTTGCATCATGCAGTTGTGCCATTTTTGGCTGGGTAGACAAAGCCCTATATCAGGATCTAGTGTATCGTGAAACTGTGGCTAAAAGCACATGAATTAGAACATGTTCTCAGGATTCAAGGTAGCCATGATTTGTGAAGTTATTAAGCAGCACTTACAAACCAACAGAGACCATTTAAAGTGAGGCAACATCCTTTGGAAGTTCAGCCCTGAATGACCTGCTGATGTTCAATTAAAAGCAGCTTAGACATACAGATACCATATACCCCAATCCTTTATGGATGAGCGGTTAGAAAGATGCTTAAAAAGGAACTAAACCAAAAACTTACTCTTTGTGCCAGTCATAGATCTGGTGAATATTGCCAAATACAATCTTGTCTTTCCCTTTCATATCTTCAGAAACTCCTTTTTCTTCTATCCTTTTCATGAAGCCCTTTAGGATTAATGATCAGTGATTAGCAAAGGGTTCATTTGAAGGGGGAGCATAATTGCACTTTTTTTTTTTTTCAAAGAAGCAAAAGTTTAATGTCAGGATTTTTTACATTGAAAACGCTTAAAATACCTTTTGTACAATTTAAAATGAGAAACCCATCTAGATACTTTAAATTACACAGTTTGCTTAAAAGAAAACTTTAAAGGATTTATTCTGCATGTCTACAATACTTATACAAACCATTATTAGATGTCATTGAAGTGACAAGTGCAATTAGAAGATAAAAGTTAAACAAAAGTAGTTTATCAAGCTCTTGGCTTCTCTGGTAAGAGGAAGAAGCCAGACTCTGTACAGAGTTCTTCCATTCATCACCATGAGTATTTTGCGGGAGCACAAAGCCAAGCAGTAAGTTTAAAGAGTCACTTGAATAGGATTTCTCACACCTCCTGAGAGTTTCTTTATAAGCCTTTGGAGCACTGCAGCCCTGTCAGGTTTGCCAGGGGTGCATGATGTAAACAGAAGATAACACAAACATCTTCAAGTTTGGAAGCTGTTGAAAATCACTGTTAGATGGGCTGATAATTCTCCTTGGACTAGTGAATGCCAAAAGCATTGCCGAAAGCCCACTTCAACCACGTGCCTCCAGTTCTGAGTCCTTGCTGGGAAAAAAACTGGACCCTGCACGTGAGTTGGCTCTGACAGGTGATCCCTAGGGATCAGCCAGGTCTTTACAAGTTGAAGCTTAAAAAACTGTAACTGTTTTTGAAAAAAAAAAAGGGTCAAAAAAAAAAAAAGCCCTCTATTTTCTCTCAAGTCTGTCTGCAAAACAATAATCCATGGGCCACACACGTACCTCAGCACAGATCCAAATCCAGCTTCTGGAAAGGTACTCAGACATAGGAATTTAGTCCAGGTGCAAACTCAAGTAAAGTATGTGTTACCATTACTCAATATGACAGCAAGAAACGCATGAAATAGGTGGTAGGAGCATAAGTTATTCTCCACCATTGCCCTCAAGGCTGCATTAGAGCAGAAAGAGTTTGTCACAAGCAGGGTAGCCAAGAAAAACCTTTGCACACTGGAGTTGAAACCTAAAATACAACATTTGTTAGATGGAAACAAAAATAGTTTCCAAAGGCATTTCTTCTTGTTTCTGTCAACATGAGAAGGGGACCATGGAAGCAGAGTGCAAAATAAAGCCATTTATTTCTCATGCTGTATTTTTTGTTGTTGTCACTCTTCAGCATGGTGCTTTTTAGTGGAAAAACATTTTGCATAGCAGGGTTTGCTTCAGCTCACCTCCACAACAGTTCCCAAGTCTTTGACGTAGTCTTTTTCAGTCTGTACCAGCTCATTTAAGACAAACCTAAATTAAAACAGAACACATACATATTTGACCATATTCCTTGATGTTACTGTTTGTTCCTCTTACCACATATTGCCCCACCGTCATTCCAAGTCACGTAACACGACTCACTCTTCACTCACTTACAGCTCAGTGGAATGTAAATGACAGAACGTCACATTTCAGGTCAGGGTAGTTTCAATTCTCTTAACCACTTTTTCCTCCTACCCCTCTTCCCCCCCCCGCCCCCCCCCCAGATCCCAGGATGGTGCAAGAGCAGCAGCACAACCAGCTGCCTGTACTTTGAACTACCCCTCCCTGCTCTCCTCTCCTCCACCCCCCCATGCAGCCCTCCTGATAGCGATGGAGACATGTGCTGACCCATTTTGCAGCAAGCAGGAAAGCATTTTTTGCCCCAGTCCCTCTGGCTTTGCCTAAGATTCATCAATTAAGTTTTACTTTGGAAGCTTCGAACACTTGGAAAACAAATCCCACCTCCCGTCATAACCAAGAGCTTAATCTTTCAGACTAGGTAATCTATGGGTGGGTGTCAAATGCTTTACACTGATTTCAGAGCTAATAATCCTGGATAGGAGAGTCATCTAACGAAGGCCTGATGCATGCAAACAACAGCAAGCTAAAAAAGCCCCTCCTTTGTAAGTCAAACTGACTAATCACATAATGTTATTTCGAAGAAAATTTCAAAAAGTTACAGCTTGCTGCAGACAGTTTGCCTCTCAGTTACACCAATACATAGATTTGGCACATGACAAATAAACTCCATCTGTGCTCAAGTTCACTATGGCAGTAACAAGGCTAACGAGATAGAGGAGTGCTTTCATGTCTAATACCACTCCATTCACATCAATCAGCAGACTGACCCACTTGAAATGACAGGGCTGAGGGCAAACAGTGCTAAGATAAAAGTCTGGTTGAAAATATCTAGTGGAAAAAAAAAAAAAGTAGACTGGCATTGCAAGGAGAGACTCAGTTATGAGAGGTTACTGAGAAAATAAATCCTGCTCCTGCTGCGCTCCCAACACGTCCCTTGCTCAGACAGAGCAGAGGAGATACTTAAGACACGTGGCAGGAAGAGGTCAAACAGCTTCTTGTTCATTTGAGAGTGAAATCCAGCCCCCTTGGCAGAAGGCAGGGCTGGCAGCGGCGATACCAGATGCTTGTGCTCTCCGAAGCACCCTGCCAAGTTGCGTGCCTGGGTAGTAAACACACGCGGGGCAAAAGGCTGCTCTTTTACAAAGCAGCAGCGTGTGGCCTGAACAAGCGTATGCTGTACAGTCCCCTCTTGCTGGCTGACCTACCGTGCCCTTGCAAAAGGCTTGCCACATCTCCTCCGCACGGGGAGGCATGCTGGGAGGTTACTTTTCGGCTTGCACCACCTCCGTCTGCATTGCTCCCCACGAACACAGAGAGCTGCTGAAAAGATGGGGAGAACCTCTCATCTGCCCACTGCCTCTCCCACACCCAGACTCCTTTGGTTTGAGTTACTGCAAGGATACATCTGGCCAAATCCTGCTCTAAAAATGAAGCAGCAGGTACTTGTAGTACTTAATGTTGCCGCACATGCAGGCAGGTGGGTTTGAATTAAAAATCAGTGCAGCAACCAGGTGCCTATCAGGTGAACAGACTACACCTGCAAATTTACACCTCTTTTAGGAACCAGGGTCTGCATCTCCACTACTTACCTTAAACTCAGCACCAGTGTTCCCCCAGCTCCCCTCTTTCTAGCAAGCAGAAAAATCAACCTTGACCCTCTCTATTAGTTCTCTGAAGCCTACCTGACACAGGACCTTAGAGGTACTCCCAAATTTAAAGGTTCCTAAGATGTATGCTGTCAAAAATTCAAGTTCACTCATCTCTTCAGCCGATCACATGGAGCAAGGGCAGGCAGTTGCTTGGAAAGTGGTCACCAGCAGGTATTGACTACACAGCTGTATTTAAAATGGCATGAACTGGAACAAGGATAGAGCCTCCTCACTTCTGAATAAGTCTGAATATCTGGATATCTTGGTAACTGTACTAAATCTATACTGAACAACACTACTTGATGAGACTTTTGCCTTACTGCTCATAGAAATACAGCAATCAAGTCTCATGGAATAGGGGTTTCCTAACACTAGGGCTAACTGCTGGCACACGTGTGCTGGCAGAGACACAGGAAATTACTGCCCATGCCTGTGCAAGGATTCAACTGCTGGTTTGTGCGGAATGGGGGGTCACAGCTCAAGTTTGGAGCTCAGCTGCCTCATATGGCTATGGAATTAAACACAGCGAGACACAGAGATACAGAACACAGACACAAAGGAGCTGGAGAGGAGACAGATGTCTTGTGCTGAAAGCCACTAGCAGGTGCTCCTAAACATCCTGGCATTTAGGAAATCTGGACGGAGGCAGCCACTAATTACGCATAACATGCTGCCAGTCCCCCTGCCAGAAGCGTCGCACGCTAGAAAGCGTTACTGCATCTATGCTTACAGTGACAAAGGTCTCTGCACTAGAACTGCAACCTGCAGTTAGTTGCCAGTTATCTAATTAATGAATTGCTACTAGAGAAACCCAAGAACTTGCGATATTGAGGAGCTTTTAGGAGACAGGTGTGGGCAGAGATGTTCTCTGCGGGAAGGCTGACAGCTGTCTAGTTGAAAACTTCTCCCATTCAGAAACACATCCAGGAGTGTCATGTCCCTGCCTGCTGCTGGGAGTTGATCCAGCCCCTCACGGTATTGCTTCTCTGGCTTCCTATAACAAACTGCAGGAGCAAATGATGGCTTTCATAGACCTGCGACACTTTGCTCCTGCTTCCTCATCTACACTTAACTACCTCCTTGTCCTCCCCGACGTGGTTTCCTTTCCCGCTTGGCATCTTTCCCAAATGGGCTGCTCTTCTTCCACCTCTCACCTTACCACACTCCAATGAGACATGTATGGACCACTACTTTTCCCATCAATGTATGATTTGATTAGATGATTGCAGTTACCGTTGTTAGTGTAAGAGGCAGTATAAAGAAAACAGCTACCTGAGCTCTCTTTCATATAATTCTTGATTCTGTTTCCCCAATTCTCTTTGTCCTTCAGCGTAACCATGCATTTAAGAAATGCTTTAATCATGACAAGCTTTAAAGGCACAAGTGTTATTTCTGTTACATTTATGGGAGTGTACAGGTAATTTTAAAAAACAACTTTCATGAACTGTCACAATTTCTTTCCTCTCCCATTACCATGAACACGAGGGTTTCTCAAATGAAACTTTCTCTTCGGTGGCATGTTTCCACCACAAATGCATCTGAATTCTGCCCCTTCCTTTGCTAACAGCTAAGGCAAAAATTTATTATGTCATTCAAAAAATCCTAGTGGGATTCTCTGTTCTTTTCCTTGAAGGTAGCTAACAAGGTCAACCACATATCCCCCTTTGAGAGCTGATTTCACCTCTGGCAATGTGGTAATTACCAAGGCAAACATCTCAGTAATACTTGTCTAGCTGTTCAGAGGCTTTTACAGCAACAGGTATTTGCTATCTGGGGGAAAAGCTGCACATTTTAAAGCGTGATGACGAACTCCTGAGTGTGCAAGTGCTTTTATAAAGTATTTTTACAGGTTAAGAAAAAACAGAAGCAAGCAGAACACAGTTTTACTCCCAGTCCCATGTTCATCCACTGACTACAAAGTATTCTTTCAGTGCAGCTATGTGTCCTCCTTGGGTGCATATTTCAGAAAGAAGAACCAGCAAGACAACTTACATCCTGCCTCTCATTGCTTTGGCTTTTTGTTCCTCTTCAAGGTTTCGTGGGGGAGTTGAAGGCGTCATTCCTTCATTTAAGCAGCCAGTGGCATCTTTTAAGCTTCCTCCGTAAGATCCTCCTTCAAGGGTCTAAAAAAACCCCAAAGAACGATAGAATAAACATTATCCTTGAACTCCAGCATCAGTGTTATCTTCTGTTTCAAGTCAGTTCTGCAATCAGCACTGCAGTCTAAAACCAAGCAGAGTATTCAGCAATACTTTCCTGCAGGACTTAATGAAACACAACGAAACTAGTTTTAAGTTGATATAAGACCCCCCCAAACATTAAAACAGAGAAGATGTCCTCTTGCCAGAAAGTGGAAAAAGATGTTCCAGTAGCCCCAGGATGAGAAAACTCTTCCAAATTATTTCAAAACAACCTGAAAATATCCTGGTGTCTCAATCCAGGCTACACGTGGTCAGTGTTTCTCTGCCAAAGACTGAATGGGGATTCTTCATAGTGAAGTAAAACACAAAATGAAACAGAAATAGATGGATACATAGTAACATTCCACAATAATTAAACTTTTCCCCAAATCCCTAGAAGGTAATTGCAATTGACCTAACAGCCTGCATGTGGGGGGCAGAAAACAAAATATCCTCTGAAAATACATCTAACTGCATTAATGAAATACTTTTCAATGTGTTAGTCCCTCAATGGAATAAAACTATTTTGAGCAAATTTTCTAGGAATGTCCTTCTCGGTTTCCCATGTCACAAAATGCTCTTTCACCACTTACTCCTTATCAAGCACCCTATGAACACAGACTATCTTCATGTACCAACATCTCAAACCGAGAAAACACCAAAACCCTCTGAAATGATTGGCTAGATAAAGCTGCTTGCACAGAGTTACAGTAATTTAATGATGACTGTGGGTTGTTTTGTTTTGTTTTTACTCGCTTCATCCTTCCAGTATACATAAGGAAATGAACCTTTGTAGGTTCATCATAACACTGCTTTAATCCTGACTTGTTAATTGAGTTAAATTTGCTCAAAGCAAACATTTACCTAATTTTAGATGTCCTGGGACATGTAGAAAAAGGTTTAGCTTTTATATTAACATTCTGAACTGTTTCAGGGAAAACTTAAGAGAAGCCAAGATACGAAACAGGATTTACTCCTTGTCCAGCAGACATGGGACCAGACAGGGAGAGTGCACGATATTGAAATTTTTGAACAAATTAAACCCAGAGCATTTTTATCGCTTATTCCACTCCCTGCCAGATAGAGTTGACAAGGCAGATTAAAAGCGACTCATGAATCTTTGTAAAATTAAAGCACAGCTGTGATACTTCAAGCAGTTCTATTCTTTAGAGGGTCTTTTCAGGGAAGCCAGAATACTAAACAAATTCACATGTTGGGTAGTAAAACTCCTGTGCTTCAGAACAAGCTTTAAAACAAAACAAAACATCCCACTGTGTAAAATATTTGAAAGAATACCAACAAGACCCCAGAAAGAGTACAGTACAGTAGCTCATACTCTGCAAAGCCTGCTCCGAAAGCACCTTCTGACTATGCAGCGAAGAGCCTACATGGCAACGTGAGATGTAGGCTTCATCTCACGTGGGGAGCAAAAATTTTAGATACTCTACTGAGAAGCAGAGCACATAGGGTTAATAAAAGCATAGCAGATGAAGGTGGAAAGCAAGGAAACCAGAAACAAGAGGTAGACTTTAAAGCCCTTCCCTAGAGTCATATTAGGCCTGTTGTGTACACAGTTTTCACAACACTAAACTTACCAGCTTACTTTTGACCAACTTTTCTATTGCACTGACAAGGTCCGCAGCAGTTGGGACATCGGAGGAGCTCTGTCGAGCAGCTAGCAAAGAAGAGGACTGCAAGACACCAGGTTGCAAAGGAAAAGCAAGTTAGCAGGATGAGAAGGGAGTAGGAAATCAGTGGTCAGTGAAGCAGCTTCTGAGACAGGAGAACGAACGTGGAAGGGGAGCAGGAGGGTTGGAGGACCACATGCATGGTCAGGTGAGTGAGTGTCGCCATATCAGACAAGCACAGAATTGCCATCCACTTCTGGCTGCACATCCCTCTGCAGCAGTTCCAAGGCTGGGAACCAGGGGACAGCATCAAAGAACTGAAGTTCATTTGCAACCAGGCTACAATACTCTTAATGTCTGTTGGTTCCTCCTTCAAAGGACATCTACGGTCTTACAGGCTCCAGAAAATTGATCTTCTTACTGCAGATGTAAGAAATTACCCCCTCCCCCATACATACATATTTAATAAATGCAGTTAAGTACAAGGTACACATGGAGTTACAGGCAATAGGGGAGGGAGGCGGGGGGAACAAATCATTCGCCCTCCCTTCCCCACAGATCAATTGCAACTCCAAATGAACTCAGATGACACCTCCCATTCATGCAACTTCAGCCATCTAAAATGCCTATCTTTTCTCTCCCCTCTCTGCAAACAGTGGAGAGAAAATGCCCCTACATATCTCATCTATCCTAGGTACCTGGCACAGGAGGGCAGAAACACTCTTTGGAGATGCCCGCTTTTCCCTATTGACATCAATTAGAATATTTTCAGTTTTGCTTCTCTATGCTTGTCTGTTGGTTGCAGGTATTCAATTTTAGGTGCCTGACATCATGTAATGTCTTTGGATGTCTCCACATTCAGGTAGCCACAGCTAATAGCTGCCGGTTGTTACAAATCTCCAGAAACACCCAGGCATCATCAATGTGCTACCCAAGCGTCCCCCATGGCACTGCGAAGACTGGCCTCTGTGTGAGATACTCAGTTTTGGTTTAAGGTTTTTTTTCTCTATGGGCCTCTTCACCCCTTGGTCTCTGTCCTAAGAAACCGCACTTTGAAAACCCAAACTCATGCAATAGCTATGGAAATTGGTATTTATCAGCTCACCTGTATGTACATTTCTTCTGAATGAAACACAAGCACTGACTAAAACTCTGATAACATGCTTTTGGCAGGCTGACACAGACTAAAGCATGGCTATATTCTTATAAATTCTGCATTAAAATTATTAAAAAGCTTATTCATCTCTCAGCTGCTTAATAAAGGACTTCTGGAGAGCACCTATTTCAGCGAAGTCACCGTGCAGGTGCCAACGAACACACATCTGAGATTAAATAATGCTGGGGACTGAGACATGGAAATGTGATGGCAGGAATTAGGCAGCTGGCCACCTCTTTAAGCGGCCCTTTGGGGAGGTTGCTCATGTTGAGTGACACAGCCCCAGGAGGAGGAAAAAAAAAGGCAAAGGAGACCTATCCCAACCAGAAGCCTTGTGACAGAGCAGAAGCGCGAACAGCCTGCCATTCGTCATCTCGTCTTTCACAAATAATACATCTAATCAACAGTTCTAATTAAAACAACAACAAAAACTACAGGTAATCAGGCTGGTAATTGAGGAATTAGGCTGGTAATGCAGGAATCCCATACAAATGTAAAAGCTCAGACAGCCTGTTTCACCTGCAATGCAGACAGACACGTCTAGGAAAAAAAAAGACTGAAAATAGGGACTTTGAAGAGATACTGGACAAATACATAGATGATAGCCGTCAAACATAACCATTCTAGCAGGAGGAGTCCAATTTTTGGAGGCACTAAACAGCTGTTGTTCTCACTTCTTTTAACTGAAATTGCTCAATATCTCTGAAAAGTAAATAACTGCAGGATTTTGAAGGGAGCATGGAAACATTTGCTGTCTACAAGTCTTTCAGGGTAAACTAAAACTCTTCTGTGATTGATGAGAGAGTCTGGTTTGTGTGGGGCAAATCAAAAAATGGTATTTCTGTTTCCCGGGAAGTAAATTATAAATTTCTAATATGAAGATATCTTGCAAATTGTCTTTATAAGAGCCTCCAGGAGCAGTGAGGCATGATTATTGCTGCCTTGCAATGGGCTCAGGGAAAGGTGCCACCCCCCGCACCGTGCAGACGTCTCCCACCTACCGCTGCTACTCCCCCACGCTGCTGCTGGTCCAACCTAAGCTGGTGCCTGTAAGCAGTAGCAGGACATGAGCAGGGAGCTCTGCCCAAATTAACACTGTTAAAGAGCTTTTGGCTCCAGCATGTCTCAAACATTGCTAACACGGTGCTCCTGTGCCAGGGAATTCAGGAGCCATGTTTGTGAGCTTAAGTTTTTTTCCCCCATGACAAAAAGTGAGTAGGGGGAGAAAAAGACAGAGAAAAAGGGTTTCAGATGCATCTTGTTCTATTTAATCTTCTCTTTTAGGAGCGGGTGAAGAAACAGGACGCCAAAATGCTCTATAAAGCTTAGACATCTGGAGCAGAAAACAATTTAGTTCCACAACATTGGCGCTGTCAGAAATGTATTTAAGAAATACTGAAATCACATGGCATATTAAAAATCAAAAATAGTGACCCGACTAAAGCAGTTTTGTTTTTCTTTATAAAAACCCCAAAACAAACCCCCAAAAACACAAAAAGCAAACTAACCCCAAAACATTTAACTAAACACCACAGGGAAAAAGCCAGTTGCAACTGCTTTTGTGCTGGGCATGGATCCACCACGGCTCTGCTTTGCCGACCTTTTGCCTCTGCCCCATGCCAGACAGCCAGCAGCACATGCAGCACTCAAAGGGCAAGAGTCCACGACTCCAGCTGCTTCCTTCTGGTCTTGCTGCCACCACAATGTCATAACATTTCTTGACAGATTAGCAGCAAGCCCCTGAATCCTTTCCTCCATCATTCTGCTCCTTGAGTCCCAGAAATATTTGTACCCTTCTCTCTCTGTATTTCCAAACTCCTGCCTGAACCTTCCCCAAGAACATTCTGGCTTGTTTTTTTTCTGACAGTTTATTAATCTCCCCTATACTTGCTTCTTTGCATGCAGTAATTACAATCAGAGGATAGAGATACAGAAGTGGCAGTGCTAAAAACAGATGCCAGCAGGAAAGCAGGAAACAGCTAAACAGGAGGATGGATTTCTACAAGGGAGACGACAGCACCAGGAAAGGTTGGGGGAGGACACATGCAGACAGGACCTGCACTGACTGTGAATGCAAACCACTGTCATGGCCATATTCACAGATTCTCACCCCAAGTCCAGGAGAGCAACTGAAGGACTCTGCAAGCCACTGCACCGTCTACCACAGCAAATTCTGACTTACCATTCAAGAGACCCTAGCTAACAGCAGAGAACTACCACCACCAGCATGGTGCACAAAGATGGGCAGACCAAAGCCCTTCCCACCCTCCTGAGAGAGACTTCAGATACCTTGCGGGCTTCTGAACTAACTGGAGCTGATGGACCATTCAGTGATGATCAGACACATATGCCAAAAATGCCAAACGATAGCACTGGGTAGGCTTTTCCATCTGCAAGTTTTAAAGTGCTTCAAAATGGAGGGTGGATGGTGGGGCATAGACTAACAATGTTCCTGGACCCCAATCACACACAAAGCCTGAGTGGAGAGCCCAGGCTATCTAACTCTTGGTAAAGGTGGTATTTCTGGATTCAAGCAGATTCCAGCATCTGTCCTACTCCTTGGGCCCAGGCTGCCACCAAATACCATTTCTGCTGTTACTGCCAGACACCAACGGCACTTTTAAAACAGATGTGGAGAACATGCGTTATCAGCCTGAGTGGCATTTCTGACCACACACAACACAAGCACACGATCGACCTGTCATGAAATGGGATGCCAAGGCTAAATTGCTTATCCAGCACTATTTGTAAATCCAGTTGGTGAAAGGTATTAGATCATGATTTGCACGTAGGAGTCTCTTATAACCACAAGTCTAGGCCCTGGATACTAGAAGACCACTATGAAACCACTGTGAGATGGCTATGTGAGAAATGCACTTAAACAGGAAACTGATATAGTAGGGGAGGCCTTACCATCTCATCTTGGGTTGGATCATTGTCAAAAATCTTCATAGGAGGAGGAAGAGGTGTGTGAGACTCTTCATCTGGTTCATCTTCTCCCCAACCCTTCTTGCTCTTCTGAAGAAAAGTAAATATAATTAGAAGCAGGGATGGGTTTCTTTTATCTTTTTAGATATCTGAGCCCTACCACCAGGCTTTGAGTCTGTTAATACTAATAGTGGCTCAACATTGCGTCGGGTGGAGAGAATTGCAGGTAATGCTAAGCATCATGGAAGAGAAGCAATAAAGATGTAAGGTTTTGCCGGTTAATCCTGGTGCATTCTAAGAATTACAGAAATACAGTTTATAGGTCACCCAAGCAGCTAAGGCAGTTACAGCTGTCTGTGTGCTGATGGAAAAGTATTTTTTAATTTAAATGAGAACAGCTCAATGTACAGTTTTTAAAATGTGTTCCTCTATTTGTGTTCAGTTAGTATCTTCTCTATTTTTGGCTTGTAATTCCTTATTCACTTTATCAGGAAAAGCCATTCTGGCAAAGAACATGCCTGCAGAGAAACCGCGGCTACAAATACGTAGCAGATTTAACAGAAACATGACTATTTCTCTGTGTTTTCTTTCAATAAGGAATTACACTGCCATGGTAGGATAAAGGTGATATGAACCTCAGCAAAAAGTGGTAACAGCTGCTCATGAATAACTTCATTTCTATCCTTGGCAGCTTTCTAATAGGCTATAAAAAAAGCTAGTCAAAGGACAGTAATATATGCAGACTTTGAAATGCTGATCCCTATATATTCCATTGCTCTTTGGATGACAATGCTGTCTGCAACACAGCTTCAATCAATACAATTTTACATATGATTCACTGTTCCCTCTAGAACCTAAGGGAACTACATTTACTCAAGCGTGAATCACATACCACAGAAGAGACTGTCAGAGATATGGTCTTTCCTGCAACAAACACCAACACACACCTCATCTGCGCTGTCTCCTTGAGGCGTGGTTTCATCTCCAGTCTTTGGTGAGCCGAGGTCAAAGCTCTTCCTGCCATCTCGCACCTTCTTTTGTTTCTTGATGTTGCTCTCGGTCTTCCCGCTGTTCAGCCGGCGCACAGGACTAGTCAACCATTTCTTCAGGGTGTTGGTTGAGCGCTTAGGGCCAGGAGAGCTCTGGATGGAGTTGAGGGATGGCTGAGGTTGTAAGTTGGCCACTGAATCAGACTTGCCCCCATTGTCATTGGAAGAGACTGAATATGCGTCTGGAAGAAAACAATGCAGGTGAGAGATCATACCAGCACCTCCTCTATTTCCTAGTGCACATCAAGTGCTTGACAGTCCTAAACATGAAAAGAAAATACAAGCTGCCTCAATGAAAGGTTTTGTGACCTATGGACATTGTGTAAACTTTATTGCACACCAGAGAGAGGAGTATGCCCAGCAACAGGCATTTTTCACAATCTTACACACTTCTCTCATTTCCTACCACACTATCTGTCCTTATGAAAGATTGCAGACAGCAAAGTTATCTAGTTTCTGATGAAAGCCTGAATTTCATGCTAAGTGCTGAATTTCTCAGCTTCTTCCCACAGATTTCACTGTGAATTGCCAAGAAGAAAATAAGCACAAAAAGCAGATTACTACAGGAGACCTGACAGCCACAAACACTTTGTCAGGTTCCAACTCCATAAATGTTTCTCAGCCATTTCCAGACCCCAATGACATTACTGTTAGTTAGACTACTTATTAACTTTTGAAGGTTATTTGAAGCACCTTAAAATTATCTCCTTTGCCCCTGAAAGCAATTTGTCAGAAGACTTCACACCTCCCCTAAAATTAAGAAACTGGAATGAACAATTACAAAAGATGACAAATTGTTCAAACCGAAGGAAACTCCCAAGAAGGAGATACAAGGCAGGCTTAAAGTTAAAAAAGATTTCCATTATATCCAAGCAGGAGATTCTGCTGAACTGTATCCAACCACAATTATCAATACACATGTTCAGACTAGCACCTTAGAAATGGGTGCAACCTCCCTTACTCTCCCCAAAAGCAACAGACCAAATATGAGCTAATGTCAGTAAGTCTTCAAAACCAAAGCAAACAAGTTGCTTGAAGATTTCTCAATTGCCCTTTAGGAACAAGTGCCCTGCTTTCACCTTTCTGAAACCATGGCAAGGCAACTCCCTCCCCAGGAGCAATCAGGGACTGAGATGTTTAATCCCACACGGTTTAAGACGAAAATTTTTTTTACAGAATTCAGAAATTGTCACACAGCTGTAAGATACATCTCAGACTGTACATTAGAAAGCAGTCAGCTGATGTTATTAAACATTTTTAGATGGTTATTTCTGAATCTTTTATCTGCCCCAGCAGAAAACAAAAACATAAGTTACAACACATGAAAATAGCCTGGTGCATCCAGATATTCTCAGTTCAGCAATAAATATCATTAGAGACACTGGATAGTACACACGCTGAGGGAGAGCTGATCTCCCAGAGAATCGTTACCTATATTGTTTTAGAAGCCAGTTCCTGCTACCTGCATGCAGAGCTCCTACCCCGCTGGGCAGAGCTGCTGCTCACAGCTGGCTAGGCACCGAACCGAGATTGCAGCCTGCCTTGTCTGCCAGCTTGTAAAATGCAGACTGTGAGAGTTACAATACTTTATAATCATAGACAGCCTCAGTCAGAAGTTGAACCAATAATTTATTACATACCTGAGGTCAAAAGTTAGGTTTTTAGAACACACGAAAATAACTGTAACAAGCTAGAGGAAGTCAAAGTTCATTTCCCAGTCACGAAGAAAATCCAAATCATCAGTCTTCTGACGACAGGAGTGAGCGTGAGAGGGGCTGGGAGGAGGACGGATCCCAGGTGGAGCTGCTGGGGTTTTTCTGACATGCCTTCATAACGGCAAAGTAGCAGTCATCTCAAAAAGGCCTGGGTTTAGCCAGCTCTTGTTGATGTTATTTCATGCACACGAAGTGGCATTAAATCAACTAGCGCAAGATAGTATTTGTCAGTGGCCAGCTTATCTTCCACTCAATAGGCTTTAGATAGTGTCCTCTCGCAGGCTCCAGGTGATGCTCTGGGAGTTTATCAGCACACCTTGCATCAGCAACATTCAGGGTCTTGCGATGGTGATTTTGATTTTGCAAGCACCCTCGCCCCTCCATCCCCCAGCAGCACCAAAAACCCCGCAGGCGGCGTGGGAAGCATGAGGGCCTCGCCAAGGGGCTGCGCCGAGCGGGGTGCCCTCAGGTGCCCGTGCTCCCACTGCCGCTGCAAGAGGATTAACTTTGGGAATTACTGGTGCAAAGGGAGCAGGGCTGCAGTCACGGAAGGACAAATGCTGGAAGCGATCGCTCTGTGGAGGCTGCCACTGTCAGGGATGATTTGGGGCAAGCAGCCGTTATCACGGACTCACTGCCTTTGCTGGGGACTGGGCTTGGGGGGGAGGTTGAGGGGAAATGAGGACAAGCTGATCTTCCCACATCTAATGTACAGAGAGGTTTTTACCACAGCTTGGCAGTAACACAGTCCAAACCCCTACCTCCAGTTGATGGCACCTTGCCAGTTTAACTTTTAGTAAGGGAAGGGAGCTGATAGGAGGCTAAACGGAGCCTGGGACAACCCCATCCACCCCAAGGATTTGTTACCGAGACGTGCAATCCTACCTCAGCCCAGCGGGCTCGAGGCAGGGCCAAACCCAGGAACCCCAAAGTCCGTGATGGAAGGGGCAGGGACCTCCCTTCCCAGGAGGAAACACCTCTGGTTTTACAAGCAGGGCCAGGCCCTGGCCTTGCTGCCTCCCTCTCCTTTCCCCAGGCAGCACAGCCACAGCTGGGGCACGGACAGACACACAGCACCTCTCACACCGTGACACTCTTTGCTTGAGGCCGTCCCAGGGAAGTGACAGTCAGCCGTTGTCCCCTGTCATCCCAGGAAAGGCAGCAGGTGGGCAGAAACAGCCCAAGTCCCAAGCTGGACCACAGCCCACCCTGCCCCTGGAATTTTGTCTCAAGTTTAACCTAGAGCCAGGAAACCTCTGCAGACTGAACATCAGGCCTCCAGAGCCACAAGTCATGGTGAAAGCCAACCCAAAGGTTTCCAGAGGGAGGCGTGTTACACTGTACAACGATCCCACTTGAACGAGGCTCTGGATTTTCCCGCTCAAGGTCATGCCTTTGGTGATGAAAAAGGCTATTTACCAAGGGGTTACTAAATCTCAGTCGTGCCAGGCTGTACACAGCCCTGGCAGATATGAAGTCTCCTTCTTTCTCCTTGTCCACTGAAGTGCCCTGGCTGACCACTGTAAGGCATCTGGGACAGAGCCCGGGCTTTGCTTGGCCCATGCAGCCCAAGGCTGGAAACATGGCCTTATCTTGCCTTTAACATGGAAACGTAGTCTCCACTGGCTGGAAGATAGGCAGGGAGGTGGAAGAGAAAGGCTGGTATAAATCTCCCTGCTCCCCAGCCACCAAGAGAGCCCCTCGAGGTGGGGTGAGTTTGCTCTACCCAGCACCCTACACACGTACAAAGCACTCCCATCTCATTGTCCCACTTCCCACCATTGCCAAACATGCACTATCCAAAAACCACACCGAGAGTCCACACACAATATTCATAACCTTTGTTCCTTTTCTTTTTTAAAGGAACTGCAAATATGGACACATTTGTGAGCAAGTCACACTTGCTGTTTGCCAGCCCTGCTGAGAACGATTTCCTTTGCACATAAAGCAGGTCACCTCGACACGGTCGCAGAGGCAGGACTGGAGCTCAAGGAAGAGCAGAGCTCACAAAATGAGAGACAGAAACATGCAACACGAAAAATCTGCCAGGAAAGACTTTGGAGACCTCTTAAGCCGTGCTTGTGTGAGCTCCACTGCTTCTGCGGTACGTATGGCTACAAACACATTAATCATGACACTTGATACTAGCCTGAGATCCAGACACCACGTGGATCAAGTGGAAGAGGAGGACATGTTACCGTGCTTTTCTTGCAAACTGTATTGGTAGAGCTGTTCGGGAACACAGTTTGCCTAAGAAAAGCCAGAGAGCACTTTGGAAAAGATGCAGCAGCACATTGCGTGGTAATTCAGGCAGCCGCTGCTGCCCGCAGGGACCAACAAAGCAGTGGCTGCCCTTGCACTGCAGCGGGTCTGCAGGAACGTCAGGGCTCGGCAGAGAGCTACAGCGAGCAGTCATCCTGCCACCAATGTCCTGGGACACACGCGTCTAAAAAAAGGTATTTGGTGAAGCGAAATGGGTGTAGAGAGGTCAGCAGACTAGTGTGGCTAGATTGATTTCCTGGCCAAACCATTCATTCAGACAGAAGAAATGATGGTTTCCAAAACACCCCTAAGCAAACCTCCAAGAAACTTCTGGCAATAGGACTGTGACAGATACTCAGCCAGACCGAAGAGCTTTAGCATTCAGAGCTTTTGCACCGCCAAAGGCATGAAATATTTGTTGTTGTTGCTCAAATGATCAGACGTCTATAAAAGCACAGCTCTTTTACTTGAAAAATGGGAGGTTCCAGTTCTGTGCAACCTTGGGTGAAAGGAAAAATGAAAATCCCATAGACCCATTTTAGAGGCACAGTTGTATTCCCATTTGAGTCAGTAGGAATTACTGCTGGAACATAAATACAAGGCATTTTATTTTTACTTCCCTGTTCCCCAGAGCACGCATGGGAGGGGAGGTCTGTCTGATCAGGCTCATGCAGCACCGGACTCATCTGCAGGAACTCAGATCTCTTAACGGGGAAAGGGAAAGGCTTCTCAGAGCAACTCAGAAGAAAACAGCAGGCTTCTCTTTTTGATCCATACTAACCACAGATCATATATGATAGGAAAGAAATATGCTTCTATAACCAGAAGTTAATACAGAATATAGCTATGAAGACAGGTGACTATGGCAGGACACAATCTTGCTTTAGGTGAGAAGAGGTGAATCTTCTTCTGATTTATGTGTGGCTCCATTTCTCACCCCAGAAAAACAGCCTAAGAGAAATGGATTTTTCCACAGAAGTCAAAGAAGATGAGCCAGAATGGGAACTCTGTAATCCTATTAGCATGTGCATTTAAATCAACAATTTTTTTGCAGAAAAAAATCCACTCATGAATGAAAGCCAATAACGACAATCTGACTGATGAGCACATAAATTAGCTCTGCTGTGCTCGGCGGAGACCATTTTCCATATTTAGTGATTCCTGTAAAATAACATTTCTGACAAAGACGGAATTGAATCAGATGTGGGTGAAAGACTAACTCGGTCTTTACTCGAGCTATTATTTCCTGAAGAACGGGAATCTCTGTACCAGAAAATCTTGGAAAGCAGGAGTCATCTAGACCTATCCTATACACAAACAAAGCCTCTGTGTTAGTATTTCACACTAAACAAACAAGAATCATCTAAACCATCAAAATGCACCCTCTCCTGCCCTTTCTAAGAACATCTCCTTCACCATACGGGCTGTAAGCTCCAGTTCACAGCTCTCAGCCCCTTGAGGCTTTATATTCTCCCTCGGGAAACACTGCTGTGAGGGCCACCTCGGATCTGCTCGAGGGCTTCAGGGCTAAAGCTCTACTCGACAGACGCAAAGATGGCAGAACGAGGTATGAAAAGAACTTCTTTGGTCTCTTCTGTGCTTTTGTATTAAATGTCCAAAACACGCTCAGTGAAACATTTTTATTGGCACGAGTCAGGGTTACAAAACTTTGTGGCTTAGGCAGATGACAGTACCGATCCCAGTTTTAGTGTTAGAGCCATTCTGCCTGTAAAACCTGGCATGGATTTGCAAAAATTTGGGAGGTAACAACATTTGGATAATACAAAGTCACTTTACAGCTATTCCTCAAGTGAAAACACTAGTTCATACAACGTAAATAGGAAATCTGACAACTTTTAATGTCAACAGATAAACTGTCTCTTCAGGCACTGCCTCTGAACAAGGTTCCAGAGAAGAACATAAGTGAACACGAGGAAATTTTCAGTGCCCATGTCAGATAAAGATAGAGGACAACTGGCTTGAAAAGCCCTTTAGATTAGAAGTACGTCAAACTTTCGCAATGGAATTACAAAACTCGTCCTGGAGTCCTCCACAGCTCCCCATCTGCTCCCAGCTCTGCTCAGCCGCTCTACACATGTCCAGCCGCAGACCTGCCCTACGCTTCGGCTTGAGGGAAAAATGAAGTGAGACCATGTAGGACCCGGTTTCACACCAGAGGGTAAAGACATGTTCAAACTATGCCATTGAAATCTAAATGCAAATTTTGCTCCGAGGTTCAAATGTTGTCCCTAACTTTATAATCTCCTGGAAATGAGCAGAATTGAGAAGGTTCCACTGAATTTTCTGTTTGTGTCTTGGAGTATCTTTTGAAGCTTCAAGCTGGAAGTAACATCAAAAGGCACAAATCAATCTGGCAGGATTCTCACAATTCCATTTATGTGGATGAAATGACTTCTGTCCAAACTCAAGAAGAGTGGTATGGAGTTAAATATTTTATGCAAAAGTTTCTAGTCCAATAGAGAAAGTAGCTTACACTGCTAAAAGCAGATGTACTTGACAAACTTTCCAATCACTATAATGTAAAAACTCAAAATTTGATTTTCTTTTTCACTGCCAAACATGCAAAGAAGACTAACTTCCAAAAAGAACAGGGGAAAAAAAGGACTGAAAACTAAATTAATCACACAACATTCAGAACACACTGAATAGCTGATATTTCTTGGAAATGGAAAGGAAGAGCTGCTTTGAGATAGAGAATGATCTGCAGAGTTCCCTTTAGCTACACTGCAAAGCAGGGGATGCTCCTGGGGGATTTTGCCTATGGGTTTTGTCTTTGGGAAATGGTCACCTATCTGTTGGTTTTAATATTCAACTTCCTGATCGTTACTTCCAGGTAGAAACCTAAGCAGAGGAAAACAAGCACTCACCTAGCTGGGGTGGGCAAACACCGTCACTTGGAGAAGCTCATTTTTGTGGCAGGCAGCAGCTCACCTCATGCTCTCAGCAGTCAAGGAGCTGTGCACACTTCTGCCCAAGGGTGATGCAGAGCAGGAATCACACCCTGTAGGAGCCTCTCTCTTTCCATTAACTACAGAGGGAGTCCGAGGAAATTATACCCTTAGCTAAATTTAGTTATTGTGAATCCCCTTCCCACATTTGAGTATGTTTCATACCAGGCCGATCTCACAGCAGGAAATGATTAGCTGAAGTTAAGCATCTGACAATTCACTTTAATGAGCAATAACTCATGGCAACCCGCCATTAGCCTCAGTTGAATAGCTTTTATTTTTAGCTGGTGTTGCTCAGATGCGGCGTTCATCCAGCATGCGCTGGGAAAGCTGACATCCCAAAGTAGTCTCCAGGTCTTGGTTGTGCCAGTCGGAGTGTCAGGGCTCGAGAGCTCCAGTTCTTGGAGGTCAGAGAAAAGTCACTGCAGTTCTGGGAAAGTTTCAAAGAGTGAGACAAAACCAAAAGCCTGGAGAAACGGCACCGAGGCGCACGGTCTCAAGAGACCTTGCAAGAAAAGTTACTGAAATCCTGAGAGCGTGCTGAATGAGCGAGCTGGGTCTCCAGGGAGAGAAACAGCACAAGGGGAAGGCACAGAGAGCGAGCCTGCTGAAGTAAAACATGACTTTGTTTCTGTCCAAGAGTGCCTAGTGAGAGGAGCAGCTACAGAAGTCATCTCTGTTGTATCTGCTGCTTCATGTGGACCTAAAGCTATTGTCAGAGGTGACTGTAGGGAGGGCATGGGGAAAAGAGGAAGATGAGTCCTCAGATGAATACAGGGCAGGGTCTCATTTCCTACAGATGAGCATTTAACCGAGGAGCTGCTGCACATGAAGGCAGAACATGTCCTTGTGCCTCTGAAGAGGCTCTCAGGAAAGTGTGCAACTCAACCCCACAGCACCAAGCACTTGAACAGCAGCCGAAGCATCTGCGGTCCTCCTCTCTGCGTGTCCCGCTCAGAAACGTGTTTCCATATAACAGCTTACAACTGTGATGGGTATCTACGACTTCTCTGGTGGGAGGTTTGAGCCTTCTTCTCTCCATTTATCAGCTTGATAAATTCATTCTGCTTCAGAGTCCCATCTGACTCCTCACATAAGCTGCTGTGAGTTCATGACAGGAATAATAAGAGAACAAACATCCACAGAGTGAATCCACCAACCCGTTGGTAAGTGAGATACTCCTAGCCAGCTCCTATCCCGAAATACTATGAGATAGGTACGTTATTGGCCTGCCCCGAGTCCTTCAAGGGAACCTTGCTTATCTCCCCAACAAAGCAACAACTTTTTAGAATAGGTTTTACTGAATAAAAGGGTGTAGAAAAGCTCAGAAAAAGAGCAGTTGCTCCACACAGCAGAGTTTGAGGCCAGGCGCAGTATTTCTATGCACTCGATTTCATTCACCCATTCTCTTGCCTCGGGTTTGTGCCCAGCACACATCCCGGACCAGCCCAGAGCACAGCAAGTCCAACACATCTGCTGGGAGTGCACGTTGGAGCAGCCTTCCCGTAATGCCTCACAGCTGGGAGAGCAGATTTCTGAAGTCAAGAGGCACGCATTTTGCTTTAGCAAAGAAAGGAAATAAAAAGTCAAGACTAACAAGATCCAGAAAGGGCATGCTTTTTTTTTTTTTTTTTTTGAACAAATCAACATTTATTTCAATTTAGTCAAACAGCTCGTTGAAGCACTTCTCTAAGTTCTACTTTACATTTTGTATTTACACTGTCCTCGTTCTGTGACAAAAATAAAGTAATCCCCGACCCTGAAGTTTCCAGAATAAGTGTCGCTAGCAGCAAAAAGAACAAAGCCCCAAACACAAAGCAAAAATCCCCCTTGATATATTTTGATAGGAGACTTATGCATGTTCCGTAAAAAAGTTTTAACCCTGAACCTTTATGGAAACCTATATGGGATGATGAGGGGGAAAATGTCATGTTTGAAGCTGAACAAGAAGAGCAGCATTTGCTGGCCTTTGCAAGTACACTGTTACTTTTAGCATAAGGAACTGTGAAATGCTTAGACACCCACATAGAAGCAGACTTTTTAACTTTGATCTAAGCAGTTTTGCTCTGCTGGGAGCATAAGGGTACCAGAGCTGGCGAACACCATCTTCTATCCTGGTGGTGGGCACAAAACCAAACTTTATTACACATGGTTTCCAAGCAGCTGTTAGTACAACACAAGCCTTATTCTTTTGCGAAGTGTCAAGGGTCAGCTTCATTCAGCAGCTCCCAAATTGAGCTACTGTAAGAATTTTGAAGTTATTTCTCAGTTAAATGACATCATTGCTAAGGTCAACTCTGCCTTACGCTTGAAGCCAGCAACCTCTATGACAAGGTGGACCATTCTGCTGAATGAGGGGAGAGGAGGGAGGAGGACGACACTTGAATATCGTATTTATGTCTCCCTACCTCAAAGGAAACTGTGGCTATGTACCCAAACAACTCCTCATGGAAACAACAGAAGAGTATTGGTGACAAAACAAATTGGAATTGGAAAAAAAAGCAAGAACAGAACCCAAAGCTTTTTGGGATAGGAAGAAAAACTGCATGTTGAGAAAGAAGGGATTGGTCATTAAACTTTCCAGGCACACACAGGGCTCAGAAAGCACAGAAAACAAGCAGAACAAACAAACACAACTGTGTGCATCTTAGCGTCAGCTTCTTTTGCCAAATGCAGTAGCTTCCAACATTCAGCAGCTGTCTCTTGCTTTCTAGTGCTGTGGAGTTCTCTTTGGTACTTGGAGGCTGTCAGGAGCTCCGGGCAAAGAGAAAGTCTGTCCATTTACCAACCAATTCCAAAGGCGCTGATCTTGAATAACTTTACTAAGCAAGAGTGACACAGATGTCTAGGAAAAGGGGCTTTTCTCTTAGTAAAGTTGTGGTAGGTGCAGTGGAAACCCAAGGCAATCTACATGCTTGTCAAATTGTGCCTAGGTAAGAACAGAGTCCTCCATGAACGTCTCTCATTTGTTCACTCTTAAATTATTCAGGCTCTGACAGCCCCTGAAAAGAAAAGAACGGAATAAGAATAAGTTGCAAGTGGTGCAGGGCAAGAGCGGACACCACGTAACCACCAAGAACAACGAGGTTGGGGTGTTTGACGACAGACACACTGCAGCTGGAGCCTCCAGGGATGGTGCCCAAAGCAGCTTCCTCCACGCCCTTGTCCTCCAGAAATACTAGCGGAAAATACAAGCTCACAGCAAAGGTACTGGGTTGGGATGAATTAAAAGAAGTAATGAATGGAGTAAATGCAAACAGCGGTTTGGAAATAAAACACACAGATAAGAACTGCTGGTGCTTGTGATGTTTTGCTCTTTGAACACGGCACAGGGAAATGGCTAAGCAGCTCGGAGACTTTTAACTGCACACTCAAGACCATCAGTTAGATTTGTGGGAAGCTTTAATTCACTCAGCTTAAGTAGGAAAATCAGAATGTCACTTGCCGTCCCATATAACAGGCTCACGTGATCTACCTCTTGGTTTTTCGTTTGACAGCTCTCCAGGGCAGGGAGCAGATCTGTGAGGAACCTTCCTCGTGGTGCCAGCCAACAAGCTTATCAAATTTCAGGTGATGAAATCACTACTACACTCTATCTGCGTCAGCAAGAAAGATGGGACAGGAACTTGAAGTCTCCAAGAGCATCTGCTGTATAGGAACAGGAGAGCTCTCTGCAGCACCCTGCCGAGGTCTCAGCCCTCTGAAGCTGTGCAAGTGCTTTGAGCCAGCCACCAGCCTTCCCAATAAGGCTAGTCCTGAGAAACTCATTGATTTTGACTTCTGGAGGGCCACATGGAGCCTCCCACGGCTTTTACGGTGCCTACACCATTGCTCCTTACCAACAGCCTCCTCACGGAAAAAATTCTACGTCCAGCTTAGCAGAGGTGAGGAGAGGTGCACTGCATAAACTGCACTGCTTCACTCCCAGCTGCATCACTGCGTCTAATCACAAATAGCTGTAAAAATGCTCTACCAAGCAACACGTCTAATAAGCGATTATCATTACAAAAGCCATCTTCGCTATTGCTGAGTAATTGCTTTCTTTCGGCCCCATCTTTCAAAGTAATTAGGAAAAAGAAACACTTATTTGATCACAAGAGCAAGAGCTGGACTGGTCTAGCAGCAGAGGCTCTTTGATTCTGGAAAGACTTTGTCGAATACGGGTGATCTTTTGCTGCAATGTACAATGTCTGATCACAGACATCCACCTGCCTGATAGTTTAGTATCTCCAGGACAAGTGACTGCAGTGAATATTCAGCAAGCATTAGCCTTTAGATATTTGTCTGGAGCTTACCTTGCTTGAGGCTTTTCTTAGACACACTGCCAGATCAAATTTTACGGCAGCACAGCTCTGAGCAGCTACAGCCCTCCCTGAGCAGCCCGGGATGTTCAAGCCTGAGTAATTTCTCTGATACTAAGACAAAGTCAACTAAGATGCTGCTGTCTGCTCAGCACCTGTGCCCTGGCAGGAACTGTGCTCTGCTATTGCGGAGCTGAAGGTACTGCTGTAACATTCAAAGTGTTTGCCTCCTTCTTGCCTAAAGCTATGGTTTTCCTTCTGCTGCCCTAGAAAGGATCCCTGTTGATTAATACTTATTCCATTTCCTAAAGAAATCTATTCAGCCTCCACATGCTTCAGCTGAGAGCGATGTTTTAATATTGTGGTGATCCTCAGGGTTCAAACTACAGAAGGTACAAAGAATACCAGACTTGAGGCACTTCAATGGTATTAGCTGTGAATCATCTTTTTACATTGTACCACTCAGATACATTTGGATCTAAAATACATTTGCATTTCTAATTAAAACATATTACCAGTAGTAACTAAAGAATGTCTTAAATCAGAATCCTTAGGCCATAAAAGCTAATTGCATGATGCTAAAACTGGATTTCAAAAATATACATATTATACCCCCTGCAGGATTAATTAGGCAACATCTCTTCAAAAGAGTTCTCAAAAGTGTATTTATTCAGCATGTGGTTAAATTATACTGGGTTGTGCAACACTTTTCATAGCCTGCCTTGGTGCACACTTCTGCGGCAGCAGACAGCTGGGGCCTTGTTCGTCAGGGGTGCTCAACATGGGCAAATCTGATTCGGGACTGCAGTGAACCCCAGCCGATGAGAAGGAACACGCATGCTGGTTCGTGCTCTCTGCCTCACAACCACCTGGATGCTGCCTTCACCCCTAATGCAATCCTGCTGCTCCCCGCTGCGCAGCGGGGGTTGCTTTAGCCACAGTTAACTGGTGCCGCTGAACAAGAGGATGTCGGGTACGTGTGTGATGTGCTTCCTAGGACATGCAGGCCTATAAAAAGGCTGAAATCAACTGGTAGATATAAATCTGGAAGCTATAACTGCTGATTATTTGATGCTTATTTTGTCACCAATTTCCTACGTGACCTCAAGAAAGTTTCAGAGCGTTCACTGAACTGTAATGTGTTTTCAGATAGGTTAAGACTGTACTGCATGTCTTGGGGATGTAAGAAACCTCTGTTCACTAAAGCTGCATGTGCATTATGAAGGGACGAGAAAAAAAAACCCAATGCAGCATAACAGGGCACATCCTCGGCTGCTATACTCTGTAGCTGTAATTGTCAGCAAGCCTAAACTGCATGAAAAAGCGTCCTCAGTGGATTTAGCTGTAGCTGGGGATGTGCCACTCCCAGCTCTCCTTGTGTGCTCAGAGCTGCTTGCTCCATGTGAAATCTGAACATGGAGAAATGCCCGGAAAACATAACAGTGGAGACACCTCCAGGGTCGCTAAATCCAGTCCCTTCTTATCGCAGGAAAGAGTCCATCTTTTTCCTAAATGTTTACTTTAGTGCTGTCTTGTGCTACTCAACAAGGGATCTTTGCTCAAAACTGACATACAGACTGTACTTGTGCTTTCCTGTATACAGTGACATTAAATTTCCATGTTTAATTTACAACCTTCCAATACAAAAGATAAAAATCTCCACCAGAAACCACCTACTGGTTCCTCAGGATCACATTTGCTAAGGGGTTCCCAGCAGGTCTGGCTCCCTGGCTTCACCCCTTTGTGCAACTTTACAGCCTTGCACAGCCTGGAAGATAATTTTGCAGGGATCCAAGATTCAAAGTTGTTGAGCTGTACCAGGACTAGCAACGGCTGTAACACACGGAACAACCAAGTGCATTGGGGTGCAATAAGGGCAACAGAACAGCAATTACTAACTCCTCAGGTGGCAACACACAAAACGGGAGATGTATTTTTTCCATTTTCCAAAAGTACTGAGCAACCACAGTTCCCATACAGTAGAGGAGCACCTGTAAGCACTGGGAAGCGCTGGGAGGTGAGGGAGTAAGAAACCCGCCAGAGCTATATTGGGCTTTCTGCAACGTGATGTTATCATGCTACATTAGAGAAAAGCAAACAAGCAGCACGTAAACTGAAGCGTATATAATGGCGCTCTCCACATCAAAGAGAAGAAACCCCCATGGCTGTTCTATTATTAACTGCTGTAATTCAGTTTGCAGGTTCTATTTCTCATCTCATTAGGACTTCACTGGTGAAATTTTCATATTTTGTCCTAATTATCTGAAAGGACCCCATGGTGAAATTTTCATATTTTGTCCTAATTATCTGAAAGGACCCCAGGTGACATGTGTGATTTCCATGTTTTCAGCCTGCCAGGGAGAGGATTGCAGGGCTGGTGCAGGACAGAGGCTGACAGATTGAGAGGGACATCAAACTCGACAGGAGAGCCAACGGGATGCACTAACTACCTTTAATCCAAGGAACGGTTTGTGTTTCAGCATAATCAGCCACATCAAACATTATGAACTAAAAGCAAACAGGTTAATTTTTGGTTTGTGGTTTTCTAATGGGAAAGAACATTAGCCAAGGGAGACGTTTTCGAGCATATCTCATTAGGTATTTTCTAATAATTCTTTACACGTGCTGAAGTCCTACTTATGATCTACAGATCTTTTTTCAGAAAACAACCAGATGTACTTCTGTAGTTGTTTTAAAATGTATCTTTACATGACACTGAATTGTGTGATGCAATATTAGCAATTGAACTGTTCTGCAATAGCAACTGATATGCAGTGGCTAAACTGGCAGAGAACTGGATTTCCTTACTGAATTGAAAGCCACATCTGTAGATCCCTGCTGTAATCACTAACTGCCCAACCAATTCTTCTCTTTTGCAAAGAAATTGCAACTTTTGCCAAAGATGAAAATGTTTTCATAAAGCCTGTTAAAAGGCAAGAATTACACTGAAATGTAACAGTGTTCTGGTGTGTTTGAGAAGTATCTTGATGCTATTTTTAGACTGAAACATCTTGAGGCTTGGGGTTTTTTAATTTTAAAATGATAGATTAGTTTTCCTCATACATACACAAGTTTTAACAAGGTGTATGCTGAAATGTAACGGTTCGGAAAAAAAGCAAAATCCTTCTGGGGTCATGTGAAATAACTGCCCTTTTTGTTTCACTTCAAAATGGATAGATTTTATTTCAGCATCCGTGCATTGAATTCCTAAACAATACATCTATCTGGCACTTATTTTATAGGAAAGCAGCATGTTTAGTTACCCCATGTTCTTTGCAGTGAACAGGGAGTTACCCAAGCTATATTTTTCACAATTATCTGTTCTCTTTCCCTTAGAATAAAGTCTCCCTTCTTCAGGCTTTTGACAAGATGAATAAAGCCTTGTGAATTCCTGTATGCTTCTTGGAGCGAATGGGAAGTTTGGGAGCTTTGCCTGCATAAAAGCAAGCCCTGTGTTTCTTGAAAGCTGGATGAATTTATGAAAATTGAAAACAATGCAGCAATCTGAATAATAAGGATCCCTACCACGCATTCACCTCCAGACTAGTAACTGAAAGCTGATCTTTATAGAAGCTCTTGCTATCTATGTTACACATATGAATTAAGATCTGAACGTTTATTTTCTGTACAACTGTTGTCACATCCTATCTCAAAAGATAAGGCTGCAAGATCAGTCATAAAAGGGAGACACAAAGCCAGAAGACGAGGGGCTAGCTTGTGTTGGGAGAGTTAGAGTTGTCTAGCAGTCTGTGTAAGTTTCAAAAAAGAAAAAAAATAATGCTAGTATTACTTGGATCTTGGGAACTGAGAGAAAGTTGTTAAAGCATCCCGAACACTGGCACTGATATGATAAACATCAGATTTACAGAAAGTGGCTGACGGAAGATGAGAGTGGTGAGCAGAGTCCTGTGCAGCAGCCAGCACTTTGAAAAACCTCAAACCTCCTGTGCTCTCGGACACTTTCTATTTTCCAGTAACACAGACCCACTGAAAACTTGACCTGGTGTATCCATGAACAAGGTTTCTACCCTCAAAAAACCCTCCTTGTTGTAAGATTTAACAACACTTCAAATAATCCTAAAAAGAGCTCACTGTTCCCCCAGCCTGCCAACAGAGCAGTGGCCATGCTTCTCCTTCAACTGTCCACGTTCAGAGGTTGCTTATCAGCCTCAGGACTTCTCCTGCTGAAATCCTCCTATGTCTCATTGCCACGTTCAAGGGAGGACATGCCCACGCACACAAATACTAACAGGTTCAGACCAGTGAGTCTTTATTTACCCCAAAAGACTGGCATGGGGACAGTCAGGCACACTTTTGGGACACGCTTAACTCAAGACCACCTGTCAGGAGGGTGTAAAGCAGGTGTGGGAAAGCAAGTTTCCACACTAACAAAAAGAGCGATTTTTTTGCTAACAGTATTCACCTTGTCATGCTAATCCTGCTTGCTCAACTGAGCAGCATTTTCATCAACTCTTTTGTCCCTTCCAATAACTATCTGCCATGACCTACTCTGACTCCTGACTCAGCCTGTGGAGGTGGGAAAACACAGGACTTGGAAGACATGTTCCTGTCATGGGCTTACCAGTTTTCTCTTAATAGAACTGGAAGAAAATAACAACAACTCTCCCAAACCTCACCACAGCCATTTGCTTGTGAACCTGCCAGGAGAAAGAGCCGAGCACAGCTCTGGCACGAGAGAGAGACTGCCCACAGAAGACCAGTACACTTGATCCTCTTGACTTTACTGAGATGCAACTAATGAGCAACAGATGGACTTCACCCAAGGAGTATATTTGGGGAAGGTAACAGTTTCCTCATATTTCTCATTCAGGAAGGACCAGGAAACTAAGCGAGCTTCGGTTGACACCCTTGATTTTACTATTGTTTTCTCCTCTGCCTCAATTTTGACAGAACTGCTTTGGCCACGCATTCCATTACGCTTTACACAGTGTAACCATGGCTCAGTCTAAAACACTAAATAAAATATGTTCAAATTAGGAAATGGTATGGGCTTGAATATATTACTGCAGATCACTCTCTTGCTACCACTCAGCACAAAGGTACCAGTTTCCTTAGCAAAGCTCTGCAGCTCACTGTAACAGTGTCAGCACCTTCTATAAAAAGCACCATCAGACCTCACTTTTTACCTAATGAAGAAATAACTTTTATTAACACACTGTTGACAGCCCTTGTAATGATGCTGGTTTGCCCAACTTCCAGTTAAGGCTCTGTTTCTGACCAGCTAGCAAAGATGTACAAGGTGGCTGGCTGAACTCCCTTCACTGCACATTAGTCACCATCACTCTGTCAAGAGAAGCTTACTTTGTTAATCTTACAGCAAAGAGGTTCACCAGACTGAGCCAGTAACAAATCAACGACTCAGAGAAGGATAGCAAGAAGAGGAAAAGGAAGGAAAGAAAGAAAAAGAGGACAGTAAAACAAAAAAATGCAGAAGGAAAAGCAAAACTTTAGGAGATAGGAGAGAGGAGAAGCCGGAGGGACAGGAAATTTAAACAAGAGCTTTACCAGGAGCATGGCACAGACACAAACCCACTCAATCTTTCATTTTTAACACACTGAGATTAAAGGTTTGACATTCAGATTAAGTTTCTTTTGTTCTGAAATGGAAAGTATGGACACGACCGGCAGCCTGCTCAGAAGAACAACTGTTCAAGGAGGTAGAGGGACATGTTCTTTATTGAAGCTGATACGACACATCGATTTAAATCCATCTTCCCTGTTTCTGGCTACCCTCAAGTAAAAAGTGTTTTATATTCTCACCTGAAGCCACTCTGCAGCCACATAATATTACCTAGAACGGGGTGTAAGGTGTTGCACTGTAACGTTATGCTGACAATAGATTACTTTTAACCACAGACCCTTTTCTTTGGGCTGTACCTGATGCACTCATAGCTAGCTTCTCAAGTCCAGTAGGTGGGAACATCTCTCTCCTTGTGCTCAAAGAAAGGCATTTCCTACACCTTGTTAGTACCTTCCACCCTTCTGGTGCCCCTTAGGACAATGAGACCCCAGCATGCTCCAAGTAGGGCTAGAACTGAATGAGCTGAACTACTGCAAAGAAATGTCCTCTAAATAAGGCCCTGGGTATAATGCAGCGTACAGAATTTAACTTCTAGGTTAAATCTGAGTCACTGACTATTCTTTACAGCCCGTGCATCAGAGCCTGGAGCTCAGTGTTCACCTGACCCAAGCTCCATGCACCCACTGCTGAGCTTCAGAACTCTGCACTGAAGGTAGTGCAGAGTAATGGCACTCACCCGCTGGACTTTGCTCTGTGTTTAAAGGCAACAAAGTTTTGACCTTGTCACATTCAAGGCATGCAGCTGACCATTTGCTTTAGAAAAGACATTTCAGAAAGCAGGAATCCCTCCAATTTCTTTGCTTTCCCTCATCACCGGCCTTTTAAAGGAGCCTCTAATCTGAACCACATAGATAACTGAGGAGATGGACTCCACATTAAAAGAAAATAGGGTATATTCAATTGCAAATCCTGGACTGATTTCTAAGGAGAGTTCAATGACTTTCTAGTTGTCTGAAGACCATCAGAATTTGAACCATCTTATCGGTCTGCTTTCAGGGCCAGTTCTGCAGCACAAAGAAGCATCCCATTACACTAGGTCACTTTGCATTTGTGCATTTAGGAGATACTGCAAAAAGCCTTGCTTGCCCACTCTTGGCTGATTAAGGCCATTGGCCTGAAGGCTGTGCAAGTCTACTGCTCTTAACTACCCCTTTTTATGGCTGAAAGCAAGTGACAGACTCTTGCTCTGAGGCACTCCTATATTAGGATTCGTATCTCTCCATACTTCAGAACAGACAAGTAGTCCTTATTTAGTTCACGCAGGGGACTATCGGGGTCAGAACAAAACTGCAAATGCTACTAAGTGTCAGTTGCTTTCTCTGGATGGTTCCCAATAGCTTTGTACATGGGCAAAGCTGACAAGATCAGAAACTCACCAAGAGAAACAAGTGAAAAAGCAGTATCAAGGTCTCTACTGCTGCAATACAGGATAAGATTGGTGCAAAAGAGTAGTTTGAGTTATCCATCAAAATCCTTTAGAGAAATGCCCAGTTACACAAAATTTACGTATTTCATGATACACTGGGGACTTAGGGTTTGGGTTTTTTCAGCTCTGCATTATTGTTGCTATTTAGGAGATCAAGCATCCGCATCACTTCCAAGCTCCATGGCACAAAAAGCACTGACACAGCTTGTACCGACACAACCTCTGTTTGAGCACAGACTGCACGCTCATCTTCGCAATATCTCTCACCGGACGGTTCTTATTGGCACAACAAAACCTACTCAGTTGTTGCAAGAGATCAAGATACATCCAGCATCTGTCACCAGGAAAAAGCAGAGCCGCATTTCCAAAGGCAAAGGGAAGGTCATTTATGGGGCAGCAGTGAGAACAGCTCCAAGGTGCTCCACATCCATCTTAAATACAAACTACAGTCACCCATTTGCACTGCAAGTCTAAGGTCAGTGAGAAGCCCTGGGACGAACAGTGTCCCCCCAGAAAGAAAAATTATCACTGACAATGCAGAATACATGAAGTTAGAGCTGCAAAGGTCTGGTTGCCACATTAAAGCATCTCCAAGCTTAACGGCAGAAGCTGCCAACAGCAGCACACTGATGCTCTAGTCTGGGGCACCCAAATCCCTCATCAAATGTCAGGTTTGGTATTCAGGGAGTATTTCCACCATCTGACTATGTCTGGTTTTCTTTAATAAATACAGCATAACAGATAGCCTTTTACAACTTTTTGCCCAAAGTTTACTACCAAGGACAAGAAAGAAGTAAAGCAATCGGTATCACAAAACACCTTTTGTTACTAACTCGGTAAACTAGAACTGCAAACACAGTTAACATTTCAAAAGGAGAGAGAAGAGCCAGCTGTTTCCCCTTCCCCCTTCTAGAGACGTTTGCAGGCAGGACAGGCAGCAGGGAGATTTTCATCTGTTAGAATCAACATTTTAAAGACCAGAGCCATGTCAAGAGAGCTTGAATACTGCTCCAACCTGCTGCACGGGCCAACACATTAAAGCACAGGCTGTCCAAGAGACTTGGCTTTCACCGTAATTTAGTACCACAACCTTTCTGTTAGCAGCCCTACCCCTACAACCAGGTTACATGTTCCTTCTTAAAGTCTGCAAAACAGCGAGGTTTTGTGTGTTGACCTCAGAAGTCACTTCTTTGGCATGAAGTAGTGTGTTCTCCCCAGGCTGAAAAAGATCAGTGTCTTATGAAATCATGGCAAACTCCATCACCAACTAGTTTGCTGCTGTCACCACATAAGCGTGACTCTAGTTCAATAACCGCGGAAACAGGGTTCCTGCATTGCAGATGTGTGCCTCAAGAAATTAGTAAGCCCGCCCGCCCCCAAAGTCATCTTGATCTGGGGATGTATGAATGGGTTCCACGATTACTGAAAAACTGCATTTAATAGCTTTAGTTTTTGAAAAAGGACCCAAAACAAAAGAAAAGGCAAGTTTTGTTTGGGACATTTTGCTGAATGGGCCATTCAGAGAACAGGAAACGCTGAAATACCACACACACATCTTCAAAAAACTCACATTATCCAGAACAAGTTCAAGAGCCATATCACAGCATAAAAACTGCAGGCTGGGAAATCTTCAGGCAATGCATCTGAGCTGCACTGTTCCTTGTAAAAGCCAGATTTTAATTTTATTTTTACAAGGCGCCCTAGCTGCCGTGGCTTTCCCACATCTCTCTCAGCGTTTCAGCTCAGCCAGCTTCCCCAGACCTTCCCACATCACCATTCAGAGATTTGTGAACTGTGAGAAACAGATGTTCTCAAAGCATTTTGCTCCTATCCAAGCCCAAGAAAGACTAGAAAGGGAAAAAAAAAAAAAAAAAAAAAGAAATCTCATTTAAGCAAATATTTCTCCCCGCCCTACTGACCTTACAGTCCCAGGGTGTTTCCTACCAGCAACGATAAAATGTATCCTGTCAACTTTAGCCCTCTCCCCTCCCGACGCCCGTGGCCGGTTCACCCGCCCCTCCGGGCAGCGGCCCCGCGGCTCTCTGCCGAGGGGGCTCCGGCCGCGCCGGGGGGGGGGGGGTCCCGGCCGCACCCGCGCTGCCGAGCGGGCTGCGGAGCGCCGAGCCCGGCCGCTCTCCGCCTTCACCTGCCCCTTCCCTCCGCTCGTCCCCGGGGCAGAGCGGGCAGGCGGCGGGGGGACGCTGCCCTCCCGAGGGCACCGCTGAGCTCCCGGCCCCCCGGCGCCTGTCCCAGCCCTCCGGGGACCGCTCCCCACACCCCGGACCCCACCGACCTTTGCAGGAGCAGCAGCAGCAGCACTTCGCCAAGAGCCATCCTACACCGGAGCGGGCGGGATAGCCGCGCCTGCCCGCTTTCATGCTGCCTTCGGGCTGCTCATGGCAAGGAGCCACCGGCCCGCTTGGGAAAAACAACAAATCACAATGATAATAACAAAAAAAAAGCCCTAAAGAAAAAAAAAAATTTAAAAATAGCCGTGATAAGCGGCCGCGGCGCCCACCAGCCGCTGTCCCCGGCGCGCACCTCCGGGGGCGGAGCGGGGCGGAGCGCGGCCCGCGGCCACCGCGCCGCCTTATGCAACGGGGCGGCGGCGGGCGGAGCGCCCTGCGCGGCCGCGCAGCGCCCGCACCCCCGGCCGGCCGGGGCGGGGGGGGGGCTGCGGCGAGACGGGGCTCCCGCCTCTGTCTGGAAGGAAAACGAGTTTTCGGGGGGAAAAAATGCTGCGGCTGCGCTCAGGCAGGCGGCCGCGGCCGTGCGGGCGGCATCCGAAGTCGGTAGCGAGAAATAAAAACTGCCTAGGAGGAAGTTTGCTAAAGCTCCGATATGTTGTGGAGGGGGGTTCCCCCAAAGTCTTTAAAAGGCAAAACTTGTATTGCTGTGGGTTTTTTTAAAGTTCACAACTTTTTTTTCCCCAGTGCCATTCCTTAGCTTAAGCTAAAACTTTTTACAACTAGTTGAAAATACTAACCAGCCTGTTGCGATCCAACTGCTCTGCCTGTCTGTTTTCTGCACCAGGAGACCTGCCTGAAGCACTGTAGGGTAAATGCTTACCCTTCTGACACACGGACCAAGATGCCTGAGATCCAGAAGCACAGCTTGCTTTGGAAGGTGCCAGCCTGTTGTGTTAGGATTTCCCACGTAAAGCATGGAAAACTGGAGGTGCCAAAAACATCCCGAACCTTGCTGGAGGCGGCTGGTAGGAGAGGTCGGGCAGGATTCCAGAGCGGCAGCATCATAGTTTTGCACTCCCGCATCGAAAGCTGAACAAACCCAACAAGCTGCTTCTCCCAGGCATAAATACATATTGAGACTCCCTCCACCACAACAGCAAATACGAAACCTTCCTGCTTCACTTCTGGCTGCGCTGTAGGAACTGTTCTTCGACTACAGTCTCGCTGGAAGGACTGACAACCTCATAACAAGCCTGGAGCATGCAAAATTTTCCCACCAATGCCCTTGAGCACCAAGGTGCTTTTCAATACATAAGAATGAAGGGAACCTTAACTCTGTTTCCACTTTGCTGTGTGTTGTGTCTTTCTTTGACTTGGGTCTTTGCTTATCTGGGAGATGCAAGGGAATGTCTCCGGGGTGCACTCAAGGGCTCTTGTGCCTGTAGCAGGGAGATAATACGTCTCGCTAGAAGCAAAAACCGCAGCTGCAGACGGAGAAGGAAGAGGTGGACTGGGAACCAGCTAGGACACCCCCACCCTCCCACACCGCTCCCTTTCCCTATAGACCGTTTGTCCCTGCCACAGTGCCCCAGGCAGCAGCTCTTCAGGTGGCTGTCTCGGCTGCCTGAAGTGCCAGGCAGTAAGAAGGCAGCTTAGGGCCTCTGAGTGATTCAGGAAACTTGTAGCAGGGCTCTTTTGAGAAGGCAGCTCTTCACTTCTCTGCTTTCTGCTTCGTACCACATCTCTCTCTTTTCTAACCCACTCTCATACCACATCCACCTTCTGCCCTATGGGCTGGCTGCCTCCCACCTAAACTCAGCCCGCTTCGTGCAAACACAAAAAAGGGGTAAGATGAACATGCTCTTCACTGGCATCTTGCTGTTCATGTGGTGTCTGCCTGGATGGGTGATATGGGCTCTGAGGCAGGAGCAGTCCCTATATAGTGCCTAGTATGCCGGCGCCCCGCTCTTGGTAGGTTTTAAAAGTCATCATAAGGAAATCTTCAAGAGTCCTCATTTAAGAAACTAGGAAACATCCTAAAAGTAGCATTTCACCCCTAAACTCCCGCGACTCTCGGAAGAGCCGGCCGCTACGAGGACCCATCTCGGCGGCAGCAGCCCGGGCTGCGGGGTGTGCGGGACCCCACCAGCGCCGGCCCCGGCCCCGGCCCCGGCCCCCGGCGGCCCCCGGAGCGGGGCGGTCCCCGGAGCGGGGCGGTCGGAGGGGCTGGCGGGGACATCTAGCGGCAAACCCTGGCATCGCGGAGAGCGAACCCGGCCGCGCCGCGGGGAGCGGAGCGGGGCTGGGCTGATCTCACTCGAGGAGCGTCTGAGCCACCGGGCCGAGAGAGAGCGTCGGAGAAATGTGGTGCCCGTTACGTTAAAGGGCACCACAGCCATGGTTACGTTAAAGGCACAGCGATAAAAGAGTGCTTGGGGGTGACGTTTCACTGAAACAGTGCTTAGGCAGTGAAGTCGGAGACTCTCAGGAGGGTTCTGAAGCACGTTTGTAGCTCTTGTAATTGCAGCCAAACTTTAAAGCATAATTAAGGTGCAATCTCAGCTCTGAAAAACTGTTTGCTTAATTAAAACAGAATTGAAGTCATTATTGTGGGGGGAAGCAGGCTTCCTCCCCCCCCCATCTACAGTTCAAGCAATATTGTGAAGGTTATATCTAAAAAGTACTCTTTAAAAATTTGTATATCTATGCATACTCACTGATGAATTATACATGCAATAAATATTTCACAAAATAAGACTGAAAGACATATTCTTAATAATCACATCATATCAATTAGCTCCTATAAAGCAGAAGAGGAGACATGCTGTGGGCACAGTCTAGCTCAGCTTCAGCCCTGGCTGAGGAAGACTTCTGTCATCAGCATCACTGGGAACTATGCTGCCAACTGGGTTGAGCCTTTAGCTTCAAGTAGGGAGTTTGGCCTTTGGGAAGCAGAAGTGTTGCAGAGATCACACGGGGGGACAAAAACCTGCACAGTCCACTTGCAGTGAGGGGTGAGGAGGTGCTTGCCTGGGACTAGAAAGGATCCTTAACCTCACTTCCTATGTTCGCATTATATTTTTCATGTTATTATTGGACAGGGTGCATTAATGTGTGACTCTGTGGTCCCTGAATAACCTGTATGTCCCCTGGCAAAGAAAGCATTCCTGCCCTTGCTCTAACCTATGCCCGAGTGGCAGGAATTCGAGAAAACATCTCCCGGCACTACGCTCCAAACAATCACTGTTATCTGCAATGGAGCGGCTGAGAAAATTTTAGGGTCCTGACTTGCTTCGTCTGAAGCTAAGGCTATTAGCAGTGTGCCTGCACCACAGGCCAAGTGTGCTGTCCTGTGCAACGCAGATGATGGAAGGGAAGTAATCTCAGTCTAATGTCAGGATGACGAGGAAATTAGTTCTGTCTGCTCTTAAATACACCTTTAGAAAGTCCCCAGGCATATGAGTTGCTTTCATACGAAATCTGAGAGAGTCTGTAGAAATCACTTTTGCTGTAGAGGGGAAATAAGTCCTAATAGTTTTACCCAGTCCTCTTGTGTAAATTTTGGGGTGAAAGATGGAACATACCAAGTTTTACACTGTCTCCAGTGCTCCCTCATACCTGCAGCAGCTATTTCATTTTCTTAGGTTATAAACCAAGTGACCTATCTGAGGGAAACACAGGACAAAATAACTAGTGGATGTAAACTGGCATGGCTTCATTTGGGTCAACAGAAATGCAGTGAAATATGCCTGGCCCAGGTTGCCCTGGAGGTCTGTAGTGCAGAACAGCAGTGACAATATTTCTTCCATAGTAACAGGTGCTGTTGCCTTCCCCCCATCACATAGGCAGAGACAGATGAATAATGTAATAGCCGTGAGGAGCATCTGTTCATTACTTATGCAAGTCAATCCTACATTGTGCTTTAGGGTGTAAAGTGATCTCTGCAGAAAATCCATCCCTACGGGCACCACTATCAGAGAGTAAGATGTATTATGGCTGATTTATGTTTTTAATCCAATGAAGCTTAAGTATTAGCTACTCATTTCTTAGGAAGGAATAGGAAACCAACTATCCAAGAGAAATAACTCGTGAATGGCAAAAGGAAGATGGATTCATACAGCTTTAAACACAGCATTTAAATATGTGATATGACTTGCAGAAACATATTCAGATAGTGCAAGGACATGCATGAAATTTAAGCTTTGTTAATAGGGAGAGTTAGGTACCTCTGCAGAGCAATTCAGATGGTGCAGGCAGGACAGTAAACATGGACGTGCCGAGAACCAGTCAGTGATAAACACCAGGAGCAAGGACTTAGCAGAACTTGTTTTCTGATTATGGTTTTGTTTCAGTTCATGGAGAAATCAGGAGTTACACAGCAGCTTAAGGAGCCCAGTAGGTGCTAGCTGACTAGTTTCATTACTGATTCTCCCACTTGCTTTCGGGGTGACTTTAGGGGAAAAAATGACCATTTCATACCTCAACTTTCCTGTGTGCAATAGAAGGATATTAGCATTTCACATTCCCTTTAAAGTGGTCTGAAACAGAGATTAGACATCCTACACTGAACAACAAGAAGAGTTGTTATTGTTTGATGTGTCTTGAAATGAGTGTGGCAAAATATGGCTCTGACATTATTGGCCTTTAGATTTAGTATTAAAAGGCACCTCGATCAATATGTCTTGCCTGCAAATGCTACTCGCAAAACCAGGTAAATCTGAACAATTGGAGGGAAAACGGATTGGCAGAGTGAAGCAGTCCTTTCTCAACCAGCACATTTCAGTACATTATTCTTGGCTCTGGCTCCAGCTATTTTCAACAGCACTAAACATTCATTAGATTAAATCAAATGAACCACATTCTTTAAAAATAGCCAGAGCCTTGTTGTGCCAGTTGGAAAAACCAACAACTTTATTGGGTATTAAAACAGATCAAATAAATTAAAAATAAATAAATAAATAGAGTCATGTTCCCTCCTGGCGCAAGGGACCACAACTCCAAGGAGAGTTTTTTGGCTCCTCAGTTGAGCACAGTGGTAGGTAAAAAAAGAACATTCTCAACTAGCTAAAACAAACAAATTAAGAAGAAATATAGTCCGTCCGGCACAAACTCCACGCTGAACTGCAATGTAGGCATATGTTCAGCAAATGTTAGAATATATCATTCCTGATCCCTCTGCTGTAGACGTCAGCACGGGATGGGTTTATGGCAACTTAGAAGACTTGCCATAAACTGCATCTGGGCCCACCAACTCTACTGTAAAGCCTTAAAGGCCACAGCCAGACCTGTCTGCTCTGCTGAGATGGACCTCACCTTTACTTACTGCACAACCCCACCTCCCCCAAACATCAGAAGGCTAGTGCCCTACTGACACTAGCCTAACTCTCTTTCCTAATTTACAACCCATCTTTTTTCTTTCTCCACATCCTATAAAGAAGGAAGAGCCTACGAAAAAAAGAGAAGTCGCTTGGAGACTTATCCCCAAAAGTATCTTAAAAAGATCATCAAATGAACAGCACGAGGTGGATGGCTGTAGAGCAGACTGCAGAATAAGATACATACACTTGCTTTCATGTGATTCAGTCTGTTTCAAGGGAACTTAGAGTTGCCCCCAAAATATTCACGTTGGTATAATCTAGGAGAGTTTCACCCGCCCTTGGGAGCAGAACAGACCTGCAGAACACATGTGCCCCTTCAACCTCCAGCCTAACTTTGCCTCTCAGGTATCTCGGAACAAATTCCTACATTGTCCAGTTCCTCTGGTTTCCTGGGCACAGGACCAATTCCACTATATACACAGCTTCTTCCTAAGCAGTAACCACTTGCTGACAGTGAGCTGCTTCAGAAAACAGTTAGAAGCTGGCATACGGTCCTGCCCCGCTGCGTTCCACCAAGACCTCAGCGCAGGTTCACCTGCCCCTGGACTGGCTCTACTGCTTCAGCAAGGTCTTGTGTGAGCGGAGAGGACTTGTCTGACCCGCCAGCAGTACCACCAGATGAGTTGCGCTCAGATGAGACTGCAGCAAAGAGCCTCACCTCACAAACCAGTAAGTGGAGCCACGTACCACATGTAGTATTGTATTAGTACGGTGTTAGTATTGTATTAGTATTAGTACAGTATTGATTGGTTGCTGGAGAGCTATGCTGGGTGGTGGACACATCCTGAACAAGCTACTGGTCAGAATAAAAAACCCAACCCTTCAGCAGAAAAGAGTGAAATAAAAATTTAAAGCAGGTTTTGTGTTCGTTTCCTGAAGCACTTACCTCCATTAGAGCAGAGACCTATCTTTGGGAGTTACTGCAATACCCAAGGATGGAAGACACAAAGCATTAAAGCACTGCCTTTTGGACATGTTTTGGCTCCTGTCTTACTGTGTTGGGCCTCAGTGGGGAAATCATGAGCCTATCTCAGCCCATCATGGTCTGTTTTCCAAGACAAACAGGAGCCTCACCCACTTGTGCATGACAAAGGTGAGTTGTTGTTTTAGCAACTACAGACTAATAGTGTAACAAAAGTATTCCTGACCTGCCTGTCTCAACTTGCGTTAGGTTGTTCTATTTGGATGGTAGAAACCACAGCTAATTTTCTCTTTAAATGGCATTTCTCCTTCCTTGGAGTAAGTTGTTACCTGTTTTGGGTTGGTTTGGTTTGGTTTGTTTTTTTTTTTAATGGAAGAGTATTCAGACTATTTTCCTGAGACGTTTTGCAGAAAATTGCAAGTTCTGTTCATCACCTATCCCCCACCCAGCATACAACACAATTATGGTTCAAGGCAAGCTAAAAGAAAAATTAAAAAACTGGCACACACCATTTGTTACTTAGAGAGAAAATTTTGTCTGTTTGGCCAGTCTGGAGGAATTGGACTGGAATTAAAACAAAATTCAATGTCAATATTGTAAAAGTTTTTATTTATTTAGGCCAAATTATTGCATTAACCGTATTTTCCACTTCCCTTTTTTTCTAGGGTAAAAAGAATGCAGAGGAGTTCTTACCAGGCAATGTTTAGGATGGCAAAGCTTTCTGATTTACAATACCAGATCTAAGACAAGCATAAAAGAATCTGTAAAGCTGTTACTGAAACTTATGGCGGGTATAAATAACAAGGGCATATGTAACAGGTAGCCTGCTGTGCGGAGAATTAAAAAAAAATAGGTTTTAGGCTATTTTTATCAGCTGGTGGAATGACTGGCTAGAAAACAACCCCTTTGCTTTTATCAGCGTGGAGCACCTCTGCCTGCTTTCATTCTTTAGTGTCCACATACTAGCAACAATGGCATTTTTAGGATGGTAGCTCTCTGGCAGGCAGGATTTCTGCTGATGTCCTGTACAGAAATGCTGCTCCTGGGAACGTCAGTGAGTGATTGCTAGTCTAGCACCAAATACTCTAGAAATCCCCCTCCTGCTTGGTACCATCAGACATTGCCAAAAGCTGGACTTCTACACATTGGCATTTCCAGTCACCACAAGACAGAAAAACCTCTTGTCTTTCTGTGAGATGGACAAGTTCACGGTGTCATGGAGTATTTTTAATTCCTATGTTCAGCCGATCTCTTGGTATGTAACAGCTCCGCATTACATGATAGTTCCATGAGCACTTTGAGTTGTCAAGAGCCAACAGCCCTGCCAAAACCCTTTGTTGCCTTTTCTCTCTCCTAGGTGCCTGCTCCTTCCTGCCGCTTCCCCTGTGCCAACAGAAATGTTTGTGCAGCTTCACAGTGAATCTGATCTGCAAATGGATCCAGGTTGAAATTAACCCAGTGCGGAAAAAAAAGTTCATTTTAGCCCAGATCGGTTCCTTAATCTGCCTTGGTTCTCCTATCGTTATTGTTCAGATTTTACTGCAAAAGCCTCAAGGTACACGACTGTTACATGACCTGTACTGTTGTACTATCTCCTGGTCTCAGTGATCTCACCCAGTGTGGTAGATCCTGGCTGCTGGGGTAGGCACAGGACACATATCTAGAACTCAAAGAGGTTCAGCCTCCCCGTGTGAGACAAAATGGGTACTTCCATCTGGCCGACTATCTTTTGTTCAGCAGAGAGAAGCACCAGCTCCCAATGCTGCTGAGATCAGGCCCATCACTGTTGTGCCTGCATGTTCCATAGCATGATTTATGATGGCAATCAGCAAGCTGATGAGGAGTGGAATGTGCATTTTTGCATCTTTATGTGCAGAAGGACACATCTTCAAAATAAGAAAAGGCTGTAGCAGATTGAACATTGCAGAACGCGTATAGCTCCCAGGTGAAGACTATGTACAAAGCAGTTGTCCTGTGGAGCAGCACTGTGTATGCGTAGCACAACTCCAGCAGATTTGTCTGAACAGACATGCAATGGCCATGAAGACTACTGGGGTGTAAGGCCTGAACTCCCTTCCCCTGCCATCCATGCACAAAACTTTTTTTTACTAAGCTTTTTCATGGGTTAGAATAGCCTTTCTGTGCAGCAAGAGCACCCTGATTCCTTCACACTGCATGAAACTTAATTCAACTTTTGCAGTCAGTGGAAGGAAAAATGTACTTATTTCACTGAGTAAGACTCCTGCAGACTTAATAAATTCTTCAGTGCTTTTCTGAAGAATGCCATTTGGCTCTTAAGGCCAGAATCTGCATACCTAAATGCAATTCCCATAGATTTCCAAGGCAACTGGGTATATATTCCTTGGCAAAATGCAGCTATTAACTTAAAATTCTGAAGGTACATGAAATCTGCAGAGAAAATAAAGAGCTGGGCAGAGTCTGGAAGGAGTAAAACTGAAATGTATGAAGACCTAAAAATACTTTTTTAAAGTGTTTCTTGAGTTGAAATATTTCAGCGTTCCTCCCTAGTCTAGAAAACAGAAAAATGCCCTTGAAATATGAACACTGGGTGCTACTATTTAACTTGTAATCTTTTTGGCTTGCAAAAGCAAAGGACAATAAAAACTTGTAGTTCGGCATCAGGCAGTTTAATTGGTGAGATTAGTTATTGGTGAGAAACATGGAACCTTAGGTTCACTTCATGAAAACAGGAGTCACCAACACACGAGCTGCAAATTGCCTTGCTTAAGAGAGTAAGTCAGGGCTGCTTTAATACGTGAAGTGTTGGATAGTGTATTACTAGTTTCTGTCAGAAGGCACACCTTTAGAGAGACTGGAGGCCATCCCAACCTTTACTGCAATATGCAAGCAATTATCTCTTTCTATTTTTATGCTGTGTAAAATTTAATTTGTATTTTGCAAACTCTAGAAAGAAAAAAATTACTTATTTCACTGCATTACAATTCTGCAGAATCAATAATTATTCAGTGCATTTATGAAGAATACATGATACATACGTAAAATAGCGCCTTTTAATAAATGCTCAGGACAACCAAAGACAAGAGTGGTTTAACCTCTTATAATAAAAAAGGGAACTGTTCTTTAGCTGTTCTGAACTTATTTAAGACTTATTTAAACAGATTTAAGGAAAATACAGTCAAATATGGACTCTGCCTTAAAGAAAAGAAAAATGCAGTTCTGGAGTTAAAGGCAACTTTTGTAAGAAGAGATAATATCTTTTATGAGACCAGTTAATATGAATGGAAAAAAATACACTGGCATTTATGTAAATAACCTCCTGCCCTAGACTTTTAGACCATTATAGTGACAATAACATTAACTCTACTTTCTAGAATTCGGGATTAATCTGAACTAAGCACAGTTGACATTGGTTCAGGCTCTTTTGCAAAATGTGTAACCTGGGAATAACTGCTCTGACAAAATGCTTGCGTAAATTACAGGAAAATCAGGCTTCTTGTGTCAGGATCAATATATCAAATCTGTGCAGTGTGCTGAAGCAGATATACAGAAACATAATTTCAGTTACTTGAAATACATTATTTAATACATATGTGCTTTGCATTGCAGTTTGCCTATCTCCGGCTCAGACTGGTCAGGGAAATGGAATTTTTAGCAGAGCTAGTTCACTTCAAAACATACTCATAAAATCTTTGTTTAAGATTAGCAATGGAAGGACCAGCCCAGCAGTATACAGGCCTTGCAGGGTGCAAATACTGCATTTAGGATAGTCCCTTTAACTGTCTGGCAGCTGAAAGAGTGAGGAGGCAACATTTTGCGGAAGCCAAAAACATCAATCATTAGCATTTGTGTTACTGCAATTCTTGCAAGTACCAATTATAGGTTCAACCTTTGTGATGATGCTATTAAAAAGTACATCCACAGTCTGACATTAAGTTAGTAAGGATGTCAGGCATGAACCCAGAACCAGCAGTTTATTTTTCCTTCATGCTTAAACTTTAAACATTTCAGGGAAAAGGATCAGGCAGTAAGTTATAGCATATTCAGCAAGGCAGAAAACCATGAGGAACATAATAATGAATGGTGGCTCATTGAAGCTGGTTACACAGCAAAAAGCCTAGGCAAACAACCCAGGTCCCACTCTTCCCCCCACGGTCCCAGATGGATTACGGTCCAATGTCCATCTGTGAATCTGCTAAATTTAGTCTGGCCTCTGAGGAAACACAAGATGCAAGCCATCCACGTGCTCCCGTCGCTCTTTCAGGATGACCTTCCTGTTAGTTCAATGGGCCAAGCGCTACAGAACAACTCCCCCCTTCCCACCACGCTACATGTATTTCAAGACATACAACTAAATACAGAGGAAATAGTTTTTACTCAAGGAGCTATTTTTATACCCTTCCTACAGGCTGCTTGTTTTTCACTAGTGGGGCAGAGGTGTGGAGATGTTATGGCTGCTAGCTTCAGGCCAGAGCTAGTATAAAACCTCTTGCTACAAACTGAAGTCTCTACTCCACCTGCTTGCTCTGGTGTCTGCAATGCACCGAGGTACCACAGCTCCAAGGAGGAGAAAAAAAGAGATGGCATCTATAAGGTTCCTATGCAGTTATTAAAAAGAAACAGACATTATATTCAGACCATTTTCAGTAGGTGCATCCACTGGATAACTGTGCAGAGAGCCTTGGATAATACCTGACCTGACCTGGTCTCTTGAACCTCAGTACCACAGCAAGAGCCTGAGTCCTTTCTCAGTACAACCACCATTGCTCAGACTCAATCAGTACTTTTTGTGGAGTCCCTTCAAAGGCTCCTCTCTCTGCTCTGACCCTGCTAACACAAGGGAAGGCTGAGCTCAGCCATTTTGTGAAAGGACGTGCTGGGATCACTGGGAGAGCTGGGGACTGGGCAGGACAGGCCTTTCCTGGCTTAGGGTCCTTTGCATGGAAGATGCCTCTGGTCTTCCCAGGCCATATGGGATGTTGCATGGTCCACATTACTCCAGGAAACTATCTCACTTAATGAATTAAAAGTATTGTATTTACTCAGTAGAACTGTTTTTGGCCTTTGTGATGTCCCAACTGTTGGGACATCAGTATGTGAGCAATAAAAATTAAAGACTCCTTTTCCAGCATGTCTTTGAAGACAAGTTGGGAAAATAGGACCAGTGCAGTCTTGTTTGTCCAGGTATGTGCAGCTGAAGTCCTCTCAGACTGCCCCCTCTCAGATGGCTCGTGCGGCCAGGAGAGGGCTGAGGCCACCCACCCACCCCTCACCGAAGCAGCTAGGTCCTGGCAGCAGGGACTGGCTGGGACCTCCCCTTTGTCTGTGGGCGAGCTGCAGCCAAGGAGGGAGGTTCTTCCTTCTCTGCAGGATAGGGAAAGGGGTGATCTGGGGCTTCCCAACACTTGCTCTGAGGACCACAACCCTGTCCCATTGCACAGAGCCCTGAATATCTGGGTTGGCTTAACCTGGCCCTGGAAAGCATGGGCTGGCCCTAGGAAAGAAGGCTGGGAAGGCTGGAAGGAGAGCCAGGAGGGCATGGAGAATTTATGACCCTGGACTTCCACAGAAGCTGTGGGAGGAAATGCGGTCCTGAGCCTAATGCAGAGAGGGACTCTGAGTTACTTTTTTTTTTTTTTTCTGTGGGGAAGCATGAAAATGCCTTCTAACAATGACTTTACAAGCAGACTTCAGCAGGACATGAGAGTCTTAGAGAAACACCAAAGAGTTGGGAGAATGCATGGCTGTCTCGGCGACTCAATTCTCCCTCTCTGCCTCATCTTAAAATGCTTAGCCACATGTCCCTGAATGTGCTGTCAGCACCTCAGACAGACAGAAATAAGGCAAGTGAAGAGAGGAAACAGGTCCAGGGAAGCCATAAGAGAAAGCCTCTTCAGGGCTGCATTCCCCCTCTATCTTCCCCTCGCTCCCTACAGTTCCAATCCTCAACAGGAAGACCCAGTCTGCCCAGCCAGCTGTACCACCATCTCTCCACAAAACAGAAGCGCTGCAATAAGTAACTCTACCCTCTTCCAAAAACTGCCTCTCCAACAAACCCACAAGCATATCTAAAGGAAACAAATGACCCTTTATCTTGAGAGAGAAGATTCGTCATTTTGGAAATAGACATCTCATGAGCACCACTCTGCACAGCATTGACAGAAGCCTGCGTAGCAGCGATACATGATGGTTGTTGCTTCCTTCCACAGACTAGCATTTAACCCTTCTGAAATGGGAATGTTTCTGTCCTCTCACAGATCCACACAGAGTTTGGAAACATCCTGCACTACATTTTCGTTGATGCTTTCCCATTTGACCACCATTAGGGTGTTTCTGCCAGTTTTCCTCTTTTTTTTAGCTGGCCTTGACTAATCTGATGCTAAAACCAGAATGATTTATTATCTCGATAGGCAGCAATTCTATCCCATATTCAGTCACAGCCTGGGATGCTGGTGCCAGTATGTTAATGACGAGATACAGGTGATCAATATGATATCTGCTACCAGGAAACCCTATTCTCTGAAAGCCTCCCAGCCAAATTAAGCAAAGGTCCCAAAGGTGCTGTAAGCTACGCATTAGAAAACTGAGCATGAATTGCACAATAATAAAGCTGTCAGAGACTGTAATGCCAGAAGGGACCTTTAGCTCAGGTGCCCTGACCTTTATGCAATATCAGCTACTGAATTCTGCCCAGTTTTATCCTGTGCTCTCCCTATTTGCTGTACTCCCCAAGTTGCTCCTGGTACACATGTAGCGAGGGTGACCTATAAAAACGATGGAAGAAGCAGCAGGAAAAGCAAGTAGATGGGTCCCACATTAATAAGGGGAATCAGGCCCAACAAATGGTGACATATCCAAACATTACAGCATCAATGGCCTAATCCTGATCGGATCATTTGTGATCACACTATGTGTGGATTACAGCATTGTGTGTACCACTGCTGAGTTTCTCCCCAGTTTCTCTGCCAGACCAGGTGCTGAATCCTTTGGCATTCTTGATGAGCTCAGTTGGCCACAGCATTTTAAATGCCCTCCCTTTTTTATTTTTCTTTTTCAGTGAAAAAAACAGTATGGCCACTGTACAGTGAAACTTGGGGTTAAGCTGACAGGGGACTAGGTGGATAAAGTTTTACCCCCTGTCAGAAGGGGAAGCAAAGGCAAAGTAAACAAGAAAATTTGCAGGCCTTCTCTCTTTTAAACAAAGACTCCTGTGTTTAAAATAATAAAAATCCACTGTACAAAAGCAAAGCAACTTCCCCCAAAATAGCCTTTCCTGTTTTATCAAAGCATTAATCAAAATTGTACTTCTCCACAAAAATAAAGTTCCAGGTAGAGCATTGGAGGCCTTTTGCTTTGATTAGATAACAGAGCAGCTGAAGCAATAAGTATAATTGACTTTACTGGTACCTGATATGGCCTAAACAAGTCCACATGGCTGAATCTAGTTTTAAATATTTAGTGATGCCATGCTAAAAATAAGAAAAAATAATGGAATACAAACACCAAGTCAGAGAAATACGGGTATTCACAAGCCATCAGAACATGGCTCCAACAGCCTGCATACAATCTGCGTCCATGACTTGTAGCTGCTGCGACTTACCATGGAGGACAAGTATTTGCCATGCTTGGGCAGCCTGTGCCTAGCTTATCTAGTTACTCAGGTGGTGCTTGGACTGACGCTGACGCTGCCTCTAGGGCTTGACTATGCAAGGATTTGCCAGTATAGTTTTGTTTTCTTGATGTACTTATGTACCCAACAGGTAAAATCCCTGGTAGAGCTACAGTCATAGTGATATGAATACCCCTGCAGAGGTATTGCTCATCCTCTCAGGCTTGACTTGGCCTACCTCTTAGAAACAACAAAAATCAGATCTCATCACCTATATTGCCAACTGTTGCTAAATATTTGTTCTTTTTTATTATTTTGGAGATAACAGAGTCCAGGAGAAGGTGTAAGCATGGACAACACCAAGGATGGACACTTCATGGGTATCTGATTTCTTCCACAGGGTGACTATGAAGTAGGAGAAAGCACAGAGGTCTGGGATCAAAAGATACTAGTAGGCAGGGGAGCAAGGCATCACCAGCTCTCCAGCACCGGGGCAGACATTGCCCACTGAAGTAGAAAGGAGCGATATGGCGGGGAGAAGCTGTGAAGGGCTGTGAAAGTGAAGACAAACAGCCACTGTTTGATGAGAGAGGAGGGAGACGCAGTGGAGAAAAAAACAAGGGAAAGGGTGACCTGATTGAAATAGCAAAGTAGTTTTGAGTTCTTTCATCTTTCTATTTCCATTCCTTTCACGACTGCATGGAGCCACACTTGTATATTGAGGTCGAGCAGTAGTCCCAAGCTGGGCCCTGGCAGCCCTTGATGCCAGTCCATAGAGAGCTGCCATGCTACACCACGCTGGTTAGCCGACTTGTTTCCAGCTGCTCTATCATAATTGAAAAGGAGTGAAAACGCAGCAAAAACTTTCCTGATGTGATTTTTCTATGTAAGCCGTGTCCTGAACTTGTAACAAGGATGCCATGAGGCACTAAGTGCCAGCAGGAGGGGTCCACGTGACTTCTCTTGAAAGACAGTCTATACTATGAAATTTTGACTCTGAACACCCTTGTGGAATGGTATTAGGAACAGAGGTGAGGGTTTGTTTTTTTATTTAAATACTGCATATTTATATTGACAATGGGACCCTGAACATTGTTTGCTTAATAGAAACCCCATGACCTGTTTATGTGCCAGTTAAATTAACTGTGTTACCTAATGAAATGTTTCCTTTAGTTCAGAGCCTAACAAACATTTTAATCGACTGCTCTTAATTAAGACTTTCAAAAACAAAAACAACTTCTCAGCCTCTACGAGGACGACTGAAGATTTAATGCAGTGCACTAAAACTTCTGAATCCTCCTCACACAGCTCCCCCAGGACATCAGGAATCATTAGCATCGAATATGTTTCGCAACAAAGATTGTTTAAAACACAACAGAGAAAGTGCATGAGCCAATGCAGATCGCAATTTAATACTCAACAAGAACAGGGACACAATAAAAGCAGCTTAGACACTTTTCCCCCACTAAAATCCAAGATGTTCTTAAAAACAGAGATGTGGAAAGAAACAATTATGCTTCTCCCTACATAGATCACTCTTCTGAGATCAGGGACTGGAGGAAAGAGACTCCAACCCCAACAAGATCTGGATTAGCCTCACTGGCTTTGCACACTAATCCATTAAATGATCTGCTCTTTCCCACAAAGAGTGGTCACAAAAACGCAGGTCTCAGCATGACCGCTTTTTGATTGACACCATTCTTCTTCTCACCAGCCTCATTAAATCCTTATTCTGCTTCCTTCTTTCACAGCCCAGCCTGCCATTGCGCCTACCAGCCACAGGCTCTCTCTGGCTGTAGGATCAGGTAGGCGACCCACTAAATGTACAAGCTGTCACCTGCGCAGCACCAAAACTCCTGTCCCTCCTGCCCAAAGTCTGGTGCACTCCCAGCTGATGCACCAGGGCCAATGTGACCCAGCTGGGAAGTGCAGGCGAGATGCTCACCCTGCTAACATACACCGTGCGAGACCTATGTTCCCTCTTCAATTGGAAGAGACCCAATTTGTTCTGTTACAAGGACCCACCACTGCCACCAAAGCCCTGCTGTTAAGTGGTCATCTGCCTGCACAGCAAGATGTTTGCATAGCATCTTAAAAAAATATATTCCTCAGCTTCTCCAGAGATACGTACCAGACAGAAGCATCCTGCAGGCAGGATCTGGTTTGGGGCGCTGAATGGGATCCCTTTGCATATCGTCAGTCCAAAGCAAGTGCCATAAAACCCTATTTTTTTTTAATGCTTTCTTTTTTCTTTGGTGATGGAGGTTGCTTAAAATTACTGCAAGAACTAGCCTTTGTTACTCTTTGAATTACACTGTGACTTATGTTGCAAGAAAAATGCTGGGTGAGGGGTCATAAGATCAAGATTTCATCTAAATGTTTTATGGGCCAAATTCAAATTTGGAATCACTCAGTCAAAGCTAACAGGCTGACATCAGGAATATGCTTGTCGCAGTGTGCTTAATGAATATTGGCTAGGTCATTAAGTTGCTTTCTATCCATGTGGATTTCTCTCTTAATTTGAAATTTATAGCTTAATACCTCAGAGCTCAATTATAGGGTAAAAGAGACAGGAATAAAAGTCACAGCTTTCCTGTAATTAGCCAAGTGGGATAGTTCAAACAGAGCTTCATTCCTAGAGTCACAGGTCCTTCTTTTTCCTAGGAATGCTAGTCAGAAAAAAAAACATCCTACAAATTCTCGAGTACAGTAACAGAGACAGCAGACGAGTTCCTTTTCCTCAATCATCTGTAAATCACTTGCAAAAGGTGAATCCCAGAAACCTGTTTGCCTTTTTACAGAGGGTAATTGCAAGCACTGTCAGATTATCAGAAAGGAAGGACAGGCAGCACTATACTTGGGCTCTGAGCCCGAGTAGTCAAGTCATGAAAAAATCAAATGTGTATCCTCCAAAGGAACACAGCCAGCAGTCAGACGGAAGGCTGGGAGACCAGTCCTTAAAGTCTCTGCACTTTTACTGATCAATAACAAGATAAATCTGTAAAGATATATCATTCCAAAAGGTAGGAAGTGTTCTCTTTCAGGTTTGTTCTCTTATATTCGCACCAAGTTTTTCCTTTTGCAATATTTTGTGTTAATTCGTTACCTGTTTTCAAAGGAATAGTGTAAAAAAGTGAGGAAGAGCCAGAGCACGTGTTCAGTTGTGAAGTTTGGTTTTGCGTTTCCAGTGGCTTTCAGTGAGGCTGTTTAAAAAGGCTTATTTTTTTTGTTTGATGAGGACTTGCATTGATGCTCTACAAAGTGTCCTGGTGATCTCACCAAATCTTTCAAGCCTTCATCTGTTCAGGTGTTGGCTGACATATTACTTTCTTTACTCTTTCATTTTAAGGATGATAGGTAGCTTCTGTGAGCCACATGATTTACATTCATAACTTATAATAGGACCAAACACAGTAATTTGCCATTTCCCACTAAGCAGATGTAACTGTGTTTTAATACTTGTCAAAACTCTGCATGTTTCTATCATAGATGGCAAATTCTATTACTAGAAATGTTAAGTTTTGAGCATAGATACTTTCTGTTCCTGAAATTACAGTGCTTGTAAAAGCAGAGAATTATGTGTCTTGGTAATTGCAAGCAAAATTCAGCTATTAACCTGCTCTTCTGCAACTGTGTATGTTTACATACTTGAAACAGACAGGGGACGCCGTTTGATGTTGATATAAAACGTGCCAGCCTTTGTTCTGGGTTGTAGAGAAAGGCCAGAAATTTTGGAAGCCTGGACCAAGGGATTCTGAGTCCAACACATGCCTAAAGCTACTGGAAGTAGAGAAGGACACGAATCTGAATAGTCAGAAGCCATTTATCATGCTAATCCTTCCAGCATCTCATGACATCAGCAGACTCTTCCAGTGGCTACTGCATTTTCCCTTTAAACTTTAAACTTACCCCTCTTTATTCCCAGCATCTGTTCGTTCGGTTTAAACAATTTCCTGTTTTCCTAATAGAGGGAGAACTGATTAGACACAGAACCTATTTGCTGTACTCTGGCCAAACTTGTGGATTGGGTGGTTATTTTTCTTATTTCTAGCAGCACTTCTGGAGATCCCATTAATGCTGAGGCTCTCTGATACAGCTTTGGTATGTGCAGGAAGAAAACTGAGGCTGAGGGGGAAAGAGATATAAGGAAATCAAGGCCATGAATACATGGCTGGTGCCAGCGAGCCCCAGACTTACTCTACGCCCGTTTGGAGACAATGGGACAAGAGCAAGCTCCAACCTGGAAGTGGCGGCAGCGTGTTACGTGCGATGACCTGCCCCACAGGCAGGCAAAGTGTGCTAGCACAGGGTCGGTGCTGTGCTGACACAGCCTGGTGGCTTCCAGGCATCAGTCAGCTCTGGTCCACCAGCTGCAGCCTGGCACTGTACCCATCGTGCTGTACCTGCAGTGCAATTGTGCCCTGAAGCCCACACAATCGTGCTGAAAGCAGAGTTCCCATGTCCCCTGCCAGACCTCAGCCCCTGCACCACCCTGTCTCCATCCTCCTCGGGATTTCCTGCCTCTCTTTCCACAGCCTACTCCTGAAATTTTTTTGTTTTGGTTCGTTTGAGGAGAAACTCTTCAACCTAGGGCACTCAAATGAGGTTTGAGTGGTGTCTCACAGTGTCCTTCAGCAGAAGACCCAAGCCCAACTGCTGGACCATGCACCCAGCAGACACGTCTCTGGCTTCCTATGAGTCATGTCAGGCAGTGACTGCTCTTATGCAGACCAGGCTGAATTTCAGCTTTACCTTTCTCTTTATTCACAGATTTAATTTGCATGTAAGCAACTGCAGTGCTTCTCAGAGGACAGCTGAGGACCAGGACAGGCTCCTGTGGCAGCATAAGTAGGGCACGGCCCGAGGCATGAGGCAGGGAGGAGAGTCAGCAGCGGATCTAAGAAGCGCGTGACAAGTTCGTAGTTTGCACCGCAGACAGAGCTGACAGCCAGCACTGACTTCACCTCCTCCCTCTTGCAAAGCAGGGCAAGGGGAAGCACCTAACCGAACGAGACCTGCTGAGGGGATCAAATCTGAGAGGAAAAGCTGAGCTCTCCTCCCCCAGGTTTGGATCAGATGGCTCTTTAAGGGAAACTCTGATTGCAGACCCTGGCCCTACCACTCTACTCTGTCCTGAGGGTGTGCCCCACTCCCAGCCTCCACAGCGGGAGTGCAGGCAGGGAGCGAGGATGGACAACAGCACAGTTTCAATGCTTTTTCTCAAAACAAACAAAACCACCAAGCTTAACTTACTCAAACAAGAACAGATCAAATTCTATTTCCCTTAATGCAGAGGGGAAAAAAAAAAATTAAAAAGCCAGTTCAGGTTGCAGGCTTGAACTTGGGAGTGGGATGACAGGAGCCTTTCCTCCCTGGACCTTACGTGCATTGTGTGTCATCAAAAGCAGGGGCACAGCCAAAAGGAGACCTGTTCTGGCCACACTGAACTGAACCGGTTCTGGTCTATCAGTCTGGAGCGTCTCCTATGCCTGGTTGCATGGATGCTATATGCGGGACACACATTGCTCAGAACAGAACATCAACTAAATAGGCCACAGACACCACAGAGACGAACAATATTTCACCATTCATTGCAGGTGAAGCCCAAGCTCTCAGGATGATACCAGGGATGTGTTTTGTTGCATGCTAATTGTAAAGGACTCTTTCCCCATTGTGTTGTGCCATTACACACGTCTCCAGTTCATGAGTCAATAGAGTGTACCAGTACTCACTGGTGGCTCGTTTGCAGTAAGACAGGCAGCAGGGATATACTAAAAGACCATGCACTAGTGTGCACTGTGGCACTCATAAAATAACATATCCACAATTTGGGGCATCCTGGGTGTATATACAACATGACATTCCCTCCCTCTAGGCTTTTAGGCACTGAAACCAGTCCCTTTGTTGTTTAAAGGTCTTATTTTTACCCAGAATCTCAAGACAATAATGATTGCCACACAGCAAAAGACGCACACGTACAGACATTGATTCATGGAAATGGAGTTAGGCTAGTGCTGTGCTGATTCACAGAGATCTGGTAACAAAACTCACTAACAACTAAACAGTCTTTTACCCACACCGTCTGCAAGAGCAGCCCAAGCAGCTTTGCACTTACATGATACAAAAGGGGAAATCCAAAACAGTCTTAAACCTGACGGACTGTTGCCTACCTTTTCCTGAAGGGAAGAAGCAATCCATCTCCACACTGCTGCGGGAATGGGAAATGCAGAGAGCGCTGCTGGGGACCAGACCCTCCTGAGGCGGGCTCCGCTCCGTGGTCCGGACCAAACACCAGCCTGGCCTTTCGCTTGGCCTCTCCAGCAGCTCTACCGTCTGCCCCACCTGAATGCTCAGCTCGCTGCTGTGGCCCGCTGTGAAGTCCTGGAGCACCACAGTTAGTTCACACCCTCCAGACAACTGCCCAGATTCAACAGAAAAAAAAAAAAAGAACAGGAACAGAAGTTAGAGAGGGCAGGATGAAGGCAATCATCTTTGCATCATATTTACACTGGCAAAGACAAGATTTGTATTCCTTAGAAGCCAAGTTAATAATTTCTTTTGTCAAAGTTCAACATGTTGTGACCCTGGTTTCCTTTACTTCTTATTGATTCTGCTGGGCTGAAGTGAGAAACCAAAGCTACCCACCCAGTAACCTTTTGAATGCTAGCTGTGGGTGAATTTTCTAGTGCTGAATTTTCTAGCCGTGGGTGTCCATCAGAAACCTTGCTTTTTTTCTTGCTTTAGTTTCTGGGGTGACTTTCTAGACTGGCATTAGCCCAGGCTGCCTCGGCGCTGTGCCCTCATGGCGGGACAAATTCCAGCTCACCCCTCTACAGCATGAGCTAGACACATGCCCACATGCCACAAGTACAGTGAGGAAACAGCTACCATTTTTTTGCAAGACAAGAAACATGCCCTCATCTTCCCAAACTCGCTCTAGGGACATCTTGGGAGACTAGGGAATCCTGACCGGGCAGATCAGAAAAGCTCCTCCCATGTTCTCTGACGGAAAACAGAGGTGTAAATATATAAACATAGAGTGATTGATTATATGCTGACTTCCAGGATTTGTATCTAAGAATAAATTTACCGTGTTACTTCCGTACTGAGCGCTGGCAACCTGCTGCTTTCCTTCAGCCTCACACCCTGAGACTCCTGATGAACAATACTGGTCTCTGTTTAATCGTAGTCTCTATATAACCAGAGACCAGATATATAAGCGCTTGTGTATACAGCAGAACAAAACAGAAGAAGTGATTGCACAAGCAGCAGAGCTAATGAAGCTTGTTTTCTTACAGAGTTGGATCTCAGAGGTTGATTCTTGGTATCTAAAAAGGTGTGAGCACGAGTCTAAGTTTTTCTGGTGTGAGGAATCTTTCTTAATGCTCCTCTGCAGTGTGGATTTCTTGCTGTCTGCCTGTCATTAGGGGCCCTCTTTTGGGTCTTTCTCCTCTACGTGCTGCCTGCTTCCCTGAAGCATGCAGGAATCTTTGAGGTCCTTATTCCAGTGTCAAATTTGATAGAAATTAGTCCACTGATTCAAAAGTTATTAAGATGAGAATAGTAAACATGTTGATTCAAAACAGTGTAATACCATAAACCTCCCTATTTCTTAGGATATGAAGCTAAACCCAAGCATATTATAAAATGTTTTTAGAAGAACAACTTCTAAATCCAACTGAATTGGGAGAAATCTTGTAAGATGCTGAGTATCTCTGTGAAATCAATGAGAACTGGGATCTGCTTATCAGCTTGAATGGGGGAGCCCTTGAGGAGAGCACACTCATCTCTACAGACTTCACACTTCAGCTGGTACAATCTCAAAATCCCTTATCTTAGCCCAAGCAGCCCTAAATGTACATTCCCATGGGAACAGCCTGTCTCCCCACTCAGTGGCATAGTGGTTTGTGTGTCTAATGCAGGTGTGAAAGAAATCCCATTCACAGAGGTGATATTTACAATTACAGAAAGGGGTCAGTGGACAAGGACTGGTTCTCACCTGTCCTGTGTCTCTGCCGTAGACGAAATGCTAGATTTGGGGAAGAAGAAGGAAATATTTCTCTGAAAGATTATTTGTAAATAAATAGAAAAAACAAACAAAACAAACCATGGCAGCTGTTTGAGGCCATTCTGACAGAGTGCTCGCATTAATCCTGGCAGAAAGAGCTCAGTGGGTTGATAAAAGCGCACAAGAGATCAGTTTAGCACCTAACTATGCAGTTTATCAGCAAATCCACCATTCATCACGCTGACATAATCTCCCCATAACTGGAGTACAAACATGCACAGGTATGGTAAGAATAAGATATTGCTATAATATTTACTGAGATTTCTTTGCTATGGACTAATTTAGGAGTAGAAAATCTTTCTGATCCAATATGGTATCTGATCTGGTATGGTATGAGATATTTAAGACACAAGAAAAAAACCTGATTACTTCTTGGTAAATACACCGACAAATCTTACCAAATGTGATGATTTTCCCCTAATTCTTTCACTACTCCTTGCCAAGTAAATTTTCTTTCCCCCACATTATGCTATCTATGATACTTTATCTGAAAATCATAAAATCTCCTTCTTTTTGGGGAAAACGTGAACAAACAGTCTGCTGTACCTACTTCTCTTCCAGAGATAAATTTAAAGCATCTGCATGCCCTGCACTCGAGTACCACTAGGTGTCCGTGTTTGCCATCACACAGCAACCTAACTTGCTATAAAGAATTAACTCTTGCTTGACTTCAAAGTGCTTATCTAAGTGCGGTGTCTGGGCATGAAGGAGCTGGTTCAGACAGGATCCCAAGACCCATCGTTTCCAATGATATGGGCAGAGGATGTTCCAGAATATTAAAAAAATTTCTACAGACGGTTTTTGAAAAATAAATAATTTTTATTGCTTAAGCAAGAAAGGTGAAACAGCCCTGAAATATCCCAGAGAAAAAGGCCTGGTGAAGACAGCACTTGGGAAGGTTTGGGACTAACAAGGTACTTTCCAGGGAGCATCAGCCTGGGAAGTGCTGCCCTAAGCAGCTCCTCGCTCCCCACCTGTGACGCTGCCCTTCACACAGTGGCCTAAGGGGCAGCTAACCTAAAATCAGTCTATCATAGGCCTTTGTCAATCCCTCCTCAAATAAGTAAACATCTGTGATACAAACAGATGCTTCAATTAGGGCAACACCTGTAAACATTATCCCAGGGGAGGCAGGTGTGCTCCATGACCTCAGGTACCATCTAGCCCCGACCTCCTGTTTTCTCTGATTCATTAAAAATAGCTATTTAATATACTGAGAACTGGAAGTAATCATCCCCTCTAGGAGCTGCTCTGCACCTGGTGTGATCAAGCTCTTTCTCAGCAGGGGAGATATTCTCCCCCTCCGGCTTTAGAAGCCTACCTTTGATGTGTGAGTGGGAGAGCTAACCTCCCTCGGCTCCCTGGAAACCGTATGAATTTATATCACCTGTTCCTCCAACATCCTCTGGATGGAAACACGGACCAGGACTTCCCCTTGTTCCAACTAACCGCTGGAGGAGCCGGTGGTAAAATAATACATTTTCAGGGAAAGACCCCCTTTTACAGGTGCAGGTGGTAGGTGCAAGCAGTTAGCTCAGGTAGGGGCCCACAGATCATTTTTAGGTGCCAGCCACAAAGAACAGAAAAGGACCTCCTTCCTTTTGCCAAGGACTTCCAAGTGCTTACCATGCCTGTTCTGTGTCTTACATACCACCACACCACAAAGAACATTTACTTACCAAATTAACCCACAGCAAAGTAAGGGTTTTAGAAAGCTGATATTATACAAATATGTATACAAATTGTAAGCCACTGAGGAATAATGCAAATACATCTGATTCCCAATGACAGAAATCCTTTCACCTATGAAGTGATCCCTCAAGCTATTAGTTACTTAATTTGTTTTTAGAGAGTAATTTTCCAGTCTCAGAAAAGTACATCATGCTTCTCTCTACCTCAGAGCATGCAAATTGGAATACAGATGGGCTGCTGGTTTCTCACACATATTGCATTTGGTTTGGAAAGAGAAAATGGAGAATGCCCTTAAGGTTGAACTTCACAGGTAAATGGCTTCATATTTTAACGTGTTACATTCACTTTTATTATTCCTGTGATAAAAACCACCATTAAAGCCACTGACTGGATATAATTAAAACCCAGACAGCAGTCTAATCTGTGTATGGTACAACAAGATCGGTGAGAGACATTAAAATAAAAATAAGAACACAACATGTCTTTGCAGAATACGAGGCATAACTGAAAGATCTGACACACGGACAAATCTAATGAATTACACAGAAAGCAATAGCCTTAACATCAGGAAGAAAAGGAAATGGCAGAAGCAAATAGCAAAATGCAATGAGGAAGCAAAAGGGCCCCAAGCAGACCAGAGCAAATGTGCCATATGTCCTGAAAGCAGCTAGCAGGAGCCCCAGCCTGTCTCCACACTACCTGCCACCAGCAAACCATCTCCCATCCTCTGCGTTCACTTGTGCCTGGGCTAGAAAGCATCATTGTGCATTCAGCGTGTAAGTGTTTTCATCACAATGTTCTAAAACAGATTAAACCTGAGCTAGAATAGAGCCTTGCCCTATGTCACCAGTGCAGGCAAGGACCCAGCCACACAGCGACTGAAAACTCCTCTCTCCACCGCAGAACATTGCTCACTAACCTCTGAGCATTGATGCGAGCAGTGTATGTCAGACACTGACTCCGTTGAATGAGTTTTGTCATGACTTACATGAGCCTTCTTGTCTTCTGGGAACACCCAACCGAGTGCCCGTCAGCTATGGGAGGGTGAAGTGCAAGCCACCAAAATGATCCCAGGCATGGACACATCCTACTGCAGGGGCATCCAGGCTGCTCCAAGCACAGGAGCCAGCTCAGCTCCAGGGACCGGCAGGTACCGGTTAGTGCAGGATTACCATGAGATGGTCTTTCCTGAATCATAGTATGTGTGCATGGCCACTGCGGCACCTGTTTAGTTTCCAGCCACAAAGCAGCAGCCAGAGGAAGCAAGGCTGAACACCAGAGGCATATTTATCATTATACTGCAGATGGAAAAGACCTATCAGGTCACAGGCTGTCCTTCCTTCCCTCTAAAATACATCTTAACTAGTACTAAATCCAGTCCAGTTAAAAGAAAAGTGGGAATGAATAGCTCTCTAACAGGGTGAGCAGGGATTTGGGAGATGGGTGTCTGGAGGAGGATCCCCCAGGCACTTTTTAAACGGGTAACTAAATGGTTTATCCTACAAATCACACTGGTTCTAAAAGATGAACCCAAGCTCTGAAAGGCAGAGAACTGGTAATAGTAATACCATGGTGGTTGTATCAGCGTAAGTGAATAAATACCAGCTGCCCCAGCAAATGCAGCAGCATTTCAATTGTCTGTTTCTACAAGGGTGCAAAATATTGGTGTGCTTGGTCTTCCCTCCTGTGGCACAGTGCCATAACTAAGGTTTTAGTCATTTCGTAATTAAGGTCTTAAGTTTGTTAGAGGCTCGTGAACCACATTGTGGTCTGTGAAATGTGAGGGCACCTAACAGAGACGACCTGGCTACCTGTTCTATCAAGGAACTACATTTGACGCTCATGGGAGACCCTGTGAGCTGGACCACAGCCAGTGTTTTGATGCTGCTGTCTCCTCCCAGCCAGCCCTGGGGCAGATGCTGCATATATCTGAGCGGTTCCTTTGGCTCAGTGCTGTATTTCAATCCCTGGGCTGGATGCTGAGGAATGACTACAGCTCAGGCAATCTCATTGCCAGTCATTGCCACTCACTGCCAAGTGAAGTACACAGATCAGTTATGCCTGGGGTTCCCCATTTCCAAATATGCCTATAGTTTGGTCAGACCCTTCTCAGAGCTGAGTAGTAACAGAGAACAACAGAATAAATGTCAGTGCATTATACCTACCTCTCACCTTTGTATCAACTCCTTCTGAGTATCACACTGCCTGAAAACACAGTAAGCTCAAGCTGCCATACCTTTGCCAAAGCCTATAGACTGTCATTTGTCTGGCCTAAGGGCTCGCGACTGCCAAAGATGCTCTGTCAGTACATAACACAGGAGTACCCTCTCATGCAATATTAAGCTGTTTAAAAATAGATTATAATGCAAAGAACCATGCCCAGCCCAACTCACTATACTAAATTATCCAGTGTACTCTGTTAGTAAAATTGCTGTATCATTTGTTCATATTTATCTCCTTTTCCTTTTTCTGCTCCTAAAACACTTCGATTTCCCCTTCAGTATATTTTTCAATCATAAAATCATATTCAGAAGCAGAATCAGCAGTGCACAGCATCTGCAGATGTAGGTAAAACCCAATATATTTCAGGTAGGTAAGAAGTTGTCTACTCTGCAGTACACATCTCAACCCAACATCTGATTTTCAGTCAAAGAATCAGCAATGGAGAATGAATCTATCAGGGTCAGAAGAGCTGCTCAGAGTATTTAAGTATTTTGAAATATGCCAACATCGTAGAAATCCACACTAGCTGGTTATTTACATATATTCAATAGGACACAGAGCTCTGCTAGTTTAAACAAAGCATTCTGTGTGGTGCAGCACTGTGTCCTAATATAAATTGCTAGTTTTCTGTTGCTCTTAGGCTTTCTGCCCATCTGGTTTTGGACGACAGCCAGTTTTGGATAGAAGCATTTAGTCACCATAAACAGCCTATTTCAAGAGGGTGAGAGAGGCAGTGGGAGCAAGAATGGCATTTGCATACTTATCAAGAGATTAAAAAAAGTGAGTAAGACCGCTTAGACGTTGATTCTGTCTGCACTGAAATAGATCCAGGAGCTGTCACTCTAGCTGGGGGACAGGCATGAGAAATCTTATCCCCTGCAGAGTTCTTTGTGAAAATTTCTGTAATTTTGTAGAGATTTTCTTTTTACTGGGAGGTTGGAGAGAGAGATCAAATTCAGAAGCAGCCTTTGAGGAATTTCAGTACTAGAGAATTGCTTTAGTTTTCTTACTTTGTAACAGGCTCTGTTTGGAGTGCGAACACCGAGTCACCCACCTTCCTCCCTCCAAAGCCTTTACAGCTCTAAAGGATGCTGAGCTGAGAGCTCTGGCAATTCTGGTGAATGCTTCGTTGCATTGGTACGGAGGTGTTTCTGTGGGGACGGACTGTATTTCAGGAGCTATGAGCTGAACCAGAGATAACTTATTACAGTCAGCAGAATTGCTCTGGATTGAGGTCAGAATCAGAAGTTCAGTGGAGAATACCTGGCTCATCCTTGAGTCTTTCTTGGTCTTCAGGCCCCTCTACCCATCTGCCATTAAGATGGAGTCGGTGCTTCCCACCCTTTCTATTTTGTCCGACCAAAAAAGAGGAACGCTGCCTGAGCTTCCCCAGGAGGTCTCTTTATATTTAAGCAATTAGTTAAACACATGGCTGGGATCATGGTGACAGCCCTGTAGCCCAAATGTACCAGCTTTGCTCCTCTCAGCAAGGAGATAACAACAGAGGCATCTGGATGTGCAGCATTCTATAAATTAAGACTCAGTAAGTTATTCCACAGCGGGAAGAAGAGACAAAGATGGCACGTGGGACATATAAATATGCTAACGGAAAGGAAATCTGGTGTTATGGTCTCAAATAGCACATACCTTTCCTGTCCAGCATCTCTTGCTGGAGTCCCTACTAGACGACCATATCCTGATTGTGCTGGATTTTGGACTCCAGCATATGCTGACATCTGCAGAACAGCTTGAATGAAGCTGTTTGAATTACTTCTGGAGCCTTTTTTCCAGAAAGTAAGACTAAAGTCGACCCAAATTAAATAGCACATCCAACTATAAAAAATGCTTTTGAAAATAAAGACGACCAGACTCACTTTGTTTCACCCAACAAATTGAACCAGAGCATCAGTCTGCATTTGATCCTATAAGATCGAAGGTTTCCTCATGGCATTTGGCTCAGAGAGCTGGTACCCAAATTCCATTCCTTTCCCTTTCCTGGAGAAGCACAAAATGGAGCAGATATAATCTGTGTTTCCTCAGCGACACAGAGCCAGCACAACTGGCTCCAAACCCCTTTGCTACCAGTGTTGCAGAAGGTGAGAAAGGCAGATGGCTGAAACCCTCCAAGGTAATCCCCTACCTACCACACTTCACAGCCACAAGATGTTTTAAACTCACCCAGGGTTAATAAAAGCACAAGGATAGACTGAAATCAGGGAGTACTGACTAGTTGCTTTCTTTCCTATGTCCAGCACAGTCTGAGCAAAGCAGACAATCTTGACCCGGAGGGTCAAGGGTTTCAGTCAACAGATGATTCATCCGACATCAATTCCCAAGACACTGCTAGCAAGTACACAAAATCTGATCATGTATTCTGGCCAGGAACTTTGTAAAACATCCCCAGGTACAAACAGCACAGGCAAAGTGTGCACAGTAAAAGGTCTACACAGCAGATGAGTTTAAAATAGAAACCCAGTTGTCTGTATCACATACCTGGTACCATTGGAAAAGGAGAATTCAAGTCCACCAGAAGCTTTAGAAAGACAAGGGACAAGCACACTTTGCAAGGGCAAAGGGTGGGCGCTGTGCACATCTGTCTTTATCTAACTGAGGTGTTCTGCCCTGGCCAGAGTTTTGAGAAGGGAGGAATCAAATAATGTTCCACCAGCCCTGTTCCCCCCTCAGACAGTGTTCCCAGCCGAGTATGACCCCCACTATTTGCTTGTCAGCAGAGAACCTACAGCTTCCCTGATGTCAATGTCAGGAAATGATTAGGACCTACAGGTCCCTGATTAGCCACCTCTGCTTTTAAATTACACTGAAATAAAAATAGTTACCTGAAGAGCTAGGAACAATGGCTCACAACAACCAGAGGACAGACCTCAGACTGATGTCCTCTTAAGAAGGAAGCAAATGATATTCAGAGGAAAAGCACAACAAGATCACCCTAGGGATGCTTTAGAACAAAGCAAATCTCAGTTTGTGCACTGAATCAAATTTGCTCGATACACATATCCCCAGATTATATTTCCTTTATAATCTAGATAATTGTTTTAGACAGGTATGTTGCTGTCTGCACAGTTACACTTCTAATGGAGTTATGGAAAGTGATATAACTTCAAACAATACCTGCAACAGATCTCTCCCTCCCCTTATCAAATAACAACCAGACATTTCCAAGACAAGCAGCTGTAGATTGCTTCAAAGCTATGTTTTCCTGTTAGGGTCCTGCTGTAAGAAGTGAGTGTGTGAAGGCAGAAAAGGGATAATCTTGTGCTCTCTTCTTTACCTCTGCTAGCATGGAGGGATCAGGATTTAGTGGCTACGTACCACTGTATTTTAGATACATATAAGCCTGATTACATTAGATAGATACCCTCCCCAGTGGACAGCCATGCCCAGCTCCCAACACTGTTACGAGAGCAGCGCACAGGGCTGATGGGAGGTTCTGCCTTCCTGTGTCTCAGCCCACCCAGTTCCAGTGCTGCCCCTTCCCTGCAGACCCTCTGCTGATCTTTGCTGACCTGCCTCAGGTGCTCTGGGCTCTCCTAAAACACACACACCTTTGCAATGAAGGCTGGATATCTGAAGGCAGCATGGATGGGGTAGTAGATGGATTTCTGTACTGCCCAGCGTACAGAAATGCAAAAGCCTGCACTGATTCTTGGTAGCATCATAGGAAACCACAACACTCCTCCTTCAGGGATATTAGCTCCTCAAAACGGGTAAGCATCTGAACAGAGAAACCAAAAACACGATGAAGGATTTAAAGTATCCCCTGATGGGTTTTTTTGCTCAAATTGTTGAATTCACAGAACAGATGTTTTATATAAAACTGGGTTTATTTTTAATTGGAGGAGATTATTCAAACTATGTCTAAGCCATATGGTCTTGTAAGTCTGACTCCCCTCTGCCATTGCTGGAGAGGCTAGCTTGGCATCCCTCTCCTTTTCCAAGTCGTTTCCTTTTTACAGATTTAATAGCTGCTATTTTTCTTTTTTATTGTTGGTCCCTAGGTCCCGTTACTATAAATCAGGGCCTTAGGCCCAAAATTAACTCAAAAGTGGATTTGGATAAGTTGCTTTTAATGATTTTCAGTAGTAGGTTGGTCTAATAGAACATAAAGGGAAATGCAGATTTGAGATTATGGAAAACGCATCAGCAGGAATGATGACAGTGAGTGGCATTCATCTGCAAGTTGCCAAAGGAAGACCTGGTCCCGGCTGGCATATTTTCCTGCCCCTTTTCCCCTTGCAGGTGTCACACTACAGAGCGGGAATTTTCAAAGGGATTTATTACATACTGGAAAGACCAGGGCACGTTACCGACTTGACTGTTAAGACAGTGCTGGGTGCCAGGCAGGCCTCAGGCTGAATGAATGTGTGATGGCTGAGGGCATCACCCTGCCTCAGCACCACATTGGGCACATGGCTGGGCTCAGCATAGCCTGGCTATTTAGTGCCTACTTCTATCGCACCCAATACAGCCCATGAATTTTCATCAGTTGAGAGCAGTAATCCTTCTGGTAAATTTTAATCACACTTCAGGAGACTGCAGCTGCAATGTAAGCTCTGGACCCTGTTTGGGTGAGGTGGTTGCAGTTAGTCTGGTAGTGGTTGGAGGCAGCCAGGCAACCCCACAGACCCTTCTCCCTCTCTCCCAAGCTGTCATCTCTAATGGCTGCAGTTTGCTTGTTGCTATATTAAAGTCTCATCTTAACGATATGCTCCAGCTTAGTGAATCACCATGTGAATTAATCACCATGTGAAAATACACTACTGCTGCTACAAATAGTCTGCATGGATGAACTCCACGTGCAGCAATGCCAACTCTGAGCAGGAGAGTTTGCACATCGGTTGCATGCCCGTGCCCTCGGTCAGTGTTTGGCACTGTGGAAAAAAGATCTCGAGCGACACGATTACTTGTGTTTGAGTCCTCCCTATTGCTTGCCTCGTCCACTGCAGCCACTGAGCGTTTTCAGCATTGCTACACCATTTTCAGCCATCACAATGGGTTGCAGCTTGAGTCCTAAGAGTTAAGTCCTGGGGTTTTCATTCTCCTCTCCATAATACTGCTATTTACTTGAGGTGACCTCATTTGCCAAGTGATGTAACAGGGTGCACGATCGAGCCTGGCACGTCTAAGCAGATGTTTTCAGTGGATACAGAAACAGCATTATGAAACGAAAATATCGCCTAAAACCTGAGAAGCGCAAGAGATTACAATGGCCTTTATGGAGACCAGCTTACCTAAAATAGCGTTGAAAGGCCTTTGGCTGCAGTCGTATGCTTCCCTTTTTAAAATGAAAGACTGTTGCTTGTACTACTGTAATGTGACTCCCAAAGGAACCAGCAGCTGCAGGTTTTGAATTTTATCATTCTTGGCCTCTCTGTTTGATAAAGTTGACTGGAGCATGCCCAGAGGACACTCCTCCCATAAAATTGTTCTCCTTTAACTACAATAACAAAAAATGGTTGCACACTTTTTTTTGTGTTTTGTTTTAGTTTCTAACAAGGTAATAAATCCTATTTCAAACAAGAATATAAATCCAAAGAGTTTGATAGTCGATCTGACTTGCTTTGTTTCAACTGAAAGGAAATGCTCATTGACTTTGCCATTTACATTTGCTGTCATGTCACATTATCAGGGAGGACTAAATATGGATCAATGAAGTCCAGCACAAACAAGTAGAAGATTGAGGGGAGCCTGAAAGAACTTGCTATGTTCATTTATCAAAGGATGAGCAGAATAATAAGGTCTATTGATAAGCACATTCCCAGCTCCTGCTTCATTTCTTTCACTGAAGACACTTCAGATAAAATACTCTGCCCTGTGCAATCACTGTTACATGCGAATATGTTTGTTTCTGTTCTCGCTAGACTCAGTTCGATCAATACAGAGGCCTCAATTTTCAAAGGCAGATGTCTATGTTTACCCACAACACTCATGCATGTGTTTTTTTGTTCCCCAAAACCACATTTCTCTTTTGCACAGCAACACAACAGGAAGGTGATATGAACTGAGCTTAAAACATCCTCAGGGTATTTGACAACGTGAAATGCAACAGTGTCCAGGATAAACAAAAGATTTTGGTAGCCGAGTGTAAAATTTTCAGCATGAGATCCAAGTACACTTAAAGTTTGACATTACCATATTCAGTGAGTCTCTAAAGCCATGTGGAGAACGCGTTCACGGCAGCTCAATTAGAGAGCTACTGCTGGGGATTTCAGAGACACAGAGGAGGGATAGAGCCTGAAGTCAGTGAAGTTCAGTGTGAGCTGAACATTTACTTCCTTTGGGTTTCTTTTGAAAATCCTAGGCTAAATCTCTATCTTATCCTTAATTGGTAGATATAAAGATATGTGCTCAGGGGAACTACATTTGTTTTTTTGCTAGTAACTGGGAAAAAAAGATAAACTGTGTAAGAAATCCTATTGCAGAAAGTGAATCCATAGAGTTTGACAATGGATCCGACTTGCTTTGTTTCAGCTGGAATAGCAAGTGATTTCGTGGCATCCTAGCTGCAGACAAGAGGGACAACCAGAGCCCATGCACGGAGTGGAAGCATGGGAACAGCACAGGGCTGTGGCAGAACTGGGGCTGCAGGGATGGAAGACAGATGACAAAACGAGGGCCTGGGGGTGGACAAAGAAAGATGGTGAATACCAGCAGCGGTAACTAACAGGTCAATAAACAGCCCTCAGTGCTGTAATGAAACCGAGCAATTCCCATTCAAAACCTTGATTCACTTTGAGATGTTTCCCAAATTGCATATTGGGGAACCCTAGAATGAAGAAAGACATGATTAACCTTTTCTTAAACTCCACTTACTGTTACTCTTAACATCCACAGCCTATCCTCTGTACATGTGTTTGTATGGTATTAACATTATATCATTATACTAATTGCACCTACTTAACCTGAATAGCCAACAGGACACTTCCTTGGCTGAATATCTCCTTTTCCAGCCACAGAATTGCATTCCCTTAATAAATTTCATTTCACTAATTCATTATTTCATCTATGCTGTAAGATTTTTGGCATAAGCATCTGTTTCCTTTCATAAAATGAGAGCAATTTCCTCTATCCCAGGCAATACAGTAGCAGAGCTGTCTGTCCAAACCTCATTAACCCCTACCCAATCTAAAGAAAAAACTGCTGAAATGCTCTGGTTGCCAGAATGAGTCCTATGTGGAGGGAAAATGTGCTTGAACTAAAAGAGAATGAACTGAGCCTTTACTGCATGAAAAGGGATTTTACTGTTGCATCACCACACGTAACACTATAATTATGAGCTAGTGGCTTTTTCAATGATAAATTTCTGCAAGAAAATGATGAAAACACGATGTAAAACATCTTTCTTTCCTTCCCAGGGTTCACATGCATGGCCTTAGCAAGTAGTGACCCTATTAAGAGCATGTACATAACTTATCACAGCCTGCATGGTTTCCTTCTCTTCTTTATGATTCTCCTTTCTGTCCCTTCAGTAAAAAAGGGACAGAAACACTTTATCACACTGCTCCATATTGTACCATAACTAAAGTCTGGATTGCTCCAAGGTGCAGATAAATGAATTCACATGGGAAAAATGCAAAGAGAGTCTGAAAAGTCCCAGCAGAAAACAGAGGAACCAAGGGGAAACAGTATTCAGAGGCAGGCCCGTTCTTGGCAGACAGCCAGTGGTTTTTGGCCACCACCGTACCACCGCCCAGCTGCAGCAGCAGGCCATCTGCTCCCCTCCTGTGCTGAGAAGCTCCAGGGCTGCCCAGGGACAGCCTGCCTCACTGCCCTGCCCCTCCGGGGGAAGCCAGGCTGCTCCCCACGGAGGGCAGGGGCAGCAGGGGACAGTTGCAGTTCCCGTGCCCTGAGAGCTGGGCTGTTGGGGATGGGGAGCAGGAGATGCGACAGTCCTTTGAGACAGGCCCCTTCCCTGGCATTGCAGTTAACCTGCTTTTGATGCCTAATGTTGGACAGGGTAAATATCAATCAAGTGGCTAAATCCTGAAAGTTTTAAAAAACTCCTGGAGTTTGCTGGTCTCAAAAAGTGAGGAGTGCTCTGTCAGCTGTAGCAGTACAGCCTTTCCATCCACTTTCCAGCTAGATAGGCTTTAAAGAAAAGGAGATGACTGAGGAAAAAAAATCAGGATAATGTTTTTTGTCCTTTTTTAAAAAATCCCTAAATTGCAGGATTTGAAGAGACAGTTTGGCACAGAAAGCTTAAAAGAAAAGTAGAGGGGCAAATGGACATTTCAGTACCCTAACAAATGTCTCTTTCACGCTCCACCCTGAATTTACAGAATTTGATGCAAGAGGCACCCACTGTAGGTATAATTCAGGAAAGCACCCACATGTATGCACAAGCTCAGTAAAAACCAACAGGACTTAAATTGTAAATTGTGTTCTTCTGTGAGTCAGGACTGACATGAGTACTTGCAATCAGGACAAACCAAGAAGCAGTGCATAAAAATGGAGAAGCATTTAAGTATGTGGTAAGACCATTTGATCACATAATTCTGCAGTATCTGTATGGGGTGGGATGCTATTTTATGTCTGGAGAGAGGGATGTGGGTCACTGAGAAATAAAAGACTTGGTTCCATTCCCCAGTCTCTGTTTATTCTCTCTGTGTTACACTGAGTACGTGGCAACTTCATTACAGAGACCACAGTCATGTCTCCCAGATATCGATGATGAAGGCAAAAGGAGCACCTTCAAAACTAGACCATACATTTTGCCATGTCTCAGTTTCCCTATCAGTGGCAGTAAGAACTCTGAGTCTTGTTTCAAGAATGTCTATAAAGCTGTTTTCTTGTCTTCCAACCACAAAGTCCCCAAATAAAAGTAAATTATACTACAGAGACTTTAGATAACACAAAATATATTTCTGTCAGGCTGAAATTACCACTAAGGAGTTAAAAAAAAAAGACGTAGAGGAGTGTACAACGTTTTCCAAACTGAAGCCAAAGAGAATTATAGTTCTTCACAGATATTTCCAAAGTATTTACGTATACTCACCACAATGGCAATAGTGCTAATGTAGCTAGACCTTATTTCTTTCACATGACGGACAATTTCATTTTCTATAGAAAACAAAATGTTTATCACTCAGGGTTTTTTTTTTACCTCCTTGAAACTTGGCAGCCATTTGACATCATCCGTCTCTATTAGGATGCCATGGGTTATCAGTTGAACACTTATCTTAATTCATTGGCTATTTGGAAAATTACAATCCCAGATGGTTCTGTCTTGCAAAGATTTCTACAACTCGCTGGCTCCACTACAGACATTTGGCTTCTATTTGTATAGTAAAAGTCATTTACATTGGCTGACTCCATTTTCCTTTTCTGATCACTGTATGTCATTTTATGCCATTCTTTTTCTCAGCCTTAATTCCACTTTGCAACCCAATATAATTTGAATCATCATCCATATAATAGGCTTTTCTTCTCCTCTTACAAAATATATGATAGGAAATATTCAGTTTCATGCATATTGTTTAGCAATAACAAGGGCACACTTTAATTTATTAGAATTATCATGTGTTACCATAGACAAGAAATGCAACTAATGTAAATTCATGTTTTAGCCATGGTAACAGAAACTGCATCAACTATTGACACAGTGCAATTCTTTAACAGATTCAAAGTCTTCTGCAAACACATCATCTATGATTTTGCTAGTAAACATGAACAGCCCAGCAAAAATGAACTGCTTTTCCTGCTAACACATTTTTCTTGTGAAAAGAAGTAAGCTTATTTTTAAAGGAATTGTTAAAGCATTTTTTAATTACTAAAAATGGGAAGGTAGTCACAAAAGCAACACTGAATGAAGTGCAGAAGTGATCTAATCTCACTTTACAAAAAGAAAACATAGCCAGTCAACAACAGTAAACACAAAAGCATTACAGTAAAAAATTGGCAGGAAAACAGTAATTCCAAAAAGGGGCTACAGCTTATTGCTATACATCTACAGCTATAGATGTAATAAATATAGGTTTGGTTTTCCCTTTTTATAGAAGTATTTCTAAATAGCTCCTTTGGTAAACACTAGCAAACCCTTTACTCTCGAGCAAAGCAAACACACTGAAGGGATATGGTTGTCTTCTTTTGAGGTACAAGTCTGCTCTCACCATCCTCCAAAAGGATACCCAAAATAGGAGGGTTTGTAGAATGGCATTGCTTGAGCAAATGCCTCTTAGCTGGATTTCTTCGTGAGTGAAAGCTCCAGCACCACCTGCTCACAGTACGAACCTGCTACAGCTCAGGAAAAACTGCCCTGGGACTTGAATAACACTTTCTAAACCTTCAGCCAAAGTTGTTTAGAATCAGGGATGGAAAATGTAAAAGCCAACATACCTTTCCCTCTGGCAGTTCAACAGGTGTGTGCTACATTAACTAACCCTGTCTCCGTGCCACTGCTACCTTGACGTCATTGTTACTGGGTTGACAAAAGGTTTCCATGACAAACGAGAAAGCTGATCTGTTATCTCCCCTTTGGAGGAAAGTGAAATGCCCTCTCTCCCATATTCTGCTAGAACCACCCATCTTGTTTTTGGCACATAGCACAGAGGGTGCGTTTTTGTGATTGATTTAGACTTCTCTCTGCTCCGGAAAAGAGAAGCTAAGTTGTTTGTTGTTTTTCCCCTAACTTAAAATAGAGGGTGTCATCCTCATCCCACTGTGATCCCCCCCCGCCTCACCCGCAGCACAATCTTCTTTGCAGGCATGTTGACTACCGTGCTAAAAAAGAGAACAGATAACACTGAAAGAGGACAAACTTTGAAGCAATGAATGAAAACACTATTAAGACATTTGATTCTCTTCTTGGCTATAATTTATTACCTCTACTAGCAGGCATGGCCCATAATAGTTAGCAGATGTTTGAAACATCTCGTTCTGAACTTTGCCTAAGATTAAAAAGAGATCTCGTAGTGTTTAAATAGCAGCTGCAGAATGAAATAAGGTTGCCTTCCTAATGTGACAGAAACGTTCATCCTAGCCTTAAACAAGGAGGACTGTTTTATATTCTGTAAATACTGAGGAAGCTAAATTTCTGTGCGCAGGCACCCACACATTATAATTTTATATGCATCTAATTTGCAGCGATTGACATGAAATAACCCCAATGGAAAAGGCTGGCCTAGCTGTCTGAACGCTTCTTAGGTTTTTGCTACAATTTACCCCAGGCCTACGGCTCACCACAAGCAGGAGAAGGCCGGACTAGTTTGGCCATGAACATGAGGTTAGCAAATTTGAAGGTCCAAATTTAATTATTATTATCATTGCTATTCACACTGCATCAAGGGAGAACCTAGCAGTTCTCAGAGAGGATCATGTCCTGGATGCAGAGACAAAACCAAAGAATCTTCAAGGAGCAATGAAATACATTTCACCACAGCTGTGCATCCCCACCAGCCTTACTGCCATGCTGGCCCCGGCAGGGATTTTACCCTGTGCAGCAACGCAAATTTGCTCTTTATTTAAGCACTGGGGCCTGATGCTAAATTCAATCTCATGGGCATAGTCCCTGTGAACGCTCTAGGACTACTGATTCCCCTACGTCTTGTTCCTACAATGATTAAACTTCAGCCAAAGGCTAACTAACTAACTGAAACAGATGGCTAAGCTTCTGATTTGAGGAAGTTAATATACAAACAGCTAATTTAAAAACAGGTTTAGATCTCAAAATGAATTATTGTTCCCTTTCAGACTGCATGTATTTCTTCTTTGCTTGGCAGCGTGGACACTTTCGGAGCTTTTCATGAATTCCTCATACTTGCAGGTTTCTCGGTGGGCACAAACAGAGATCTTATGTGGCAGACAGCCCCGATATGAAACAGATTTTGAAAGATCTGCTGTAGTGAACAAAGATTGCCCTAGCCTTTATGCATCTGGTTTGAGTTAATATTTTTATCCCCTTAGAATACATGAGATTTTTTCCTAAGCTAGGCTTTTCCTAGTACACATGTTTCTTCTGATTTTAGTAACGTAAGGTTGTAATATACTGCTCTTGAACAGATGTGATTTTGGAGCCTATCCCGAGGAGTACTGCTCACCTTCAGAGGGAGGCAAACTCTAAACCAACTGTGTACTATTGTCTTTGGGGAAGACAAAATGCCTTTCTTTGATTCCCGTTAAGATCATTTTAAATCCTGCTGCATGACAGCTGGTTACAACCAACGTGGCATGTAATATTAAAGATGTTATTACTGAATATGAAAATAGCTAACACTTTTGCAAATATAATCAATGTATTTAATTCATTGTCCCAGTGAGGTTCACAACTCTTAAGACCTTCAAAACAGTGCGGGACTTAAAAACATACACTTAACCTCAAGCCAGTGCTAACTCTATTCCTATTGAGCAGAGCACAGCATATGCTTAACATTAGGGGCATGTGCTTAAAGGGCTCATGAAACAAGTCCTGTTTTATGATGCAGCGGACGCAATTTGCAGCTCTGTATTCATCTTCCTTACGACGAGTAACGTGCCCACGAAATTACGACAGGCCGGTGGCAGGAAACGGAGCACTGGTCTCATCAATGAGGGCATTAGGCTGAACGAGCACGGCACACAGCACCAGCCCAGGACAAGCCAACCCGCTCCAGCCCCAGTGGCAAGCCCCGGTCAATATGTTCAATTTACAACCAGAGAACAGGCGAAGGAAAACCACCACAGCTAATTAAACACTGTAGCTATTTAGCATAAAAAAACTATATGCAGGAATAGTACCCACAGATGTTTTTACTACAGATTTACAGTAACTCCGCCACTCCCAGCAGGTGTCAACACTCCTGACGTGGAGAACACATCGCCTGCATATATCTTTTATTTAATTACCATGATTTTCAGAAATCTGCTCTGCAGTGCTCAGAGCAGAGTCATTAATCTTCAGTAATCTCTTTGAGCAACAATTTCAACTTTTATGAGCCTGGAGCCCCTCTCTAAAGCAGTGGCTGTATTGTTTGAGCACTGGATTTTATGCAAGGCAGTTGTCATAGCAACATGATGGGGAGGGGAGAACCCAAACAATAATTGAGCATCAAAGAATTGTAAATGCAGGGAAAATTCAGAACTAGATTCCATATTAGAGCTATAGGCTGACCCAACTGCAGATTTTAAAGCTTAGGAAACTGGGTATTATTATAAGCGTGCTTGGGGATGGCTGTATTCCAGTAATGCATTATCACTGATCCTTTCCCATTATAATCCATCCATTTCACTGAAAATGACATGTTTGTGGGGCAATGGAAAAGCAATCTGAAAAGGAACAATTGCACATCTCTGCTTTTGGTAGAGAAAAGAGAAAGAGGGAGGAGGGAAAAAAGGTTATAATCAAAACTATATTTCAATAGCAAGCCCGTCTGTTGTAAAAATAATAATGGTCTTGGCTAGCTGTTTGTTGTGAAATAATGAACCTTCTGCACCTTTATAATATTATTGCAGGCATTCTATAGAGCACCCTAATAAAAATGGATGGCTAACTAAATGAGAAAAGGCTGCTGCATTGTTTTATGAGGCAATAATCCAGTTCCAGAACACATAAATCGTAAACCCCAAACCAAAGAGTTTATACCAAGAACACAACACAACTTTATTGTTACTGTTACCCTGTTGCTCTTGTATACGCTGGTACAGATGTATTTTCAAAATAATTAAAATCTTAAAGAGTTAGGAACAGAGCAGAGCATAGTTATGTCTCAAGAGTGCTGAGTGCCCCAAGCTGTTACGAACTTTCATATAAGGAACGTGCTTTTTTTATGTTCACATGGATTGGTTTGCTGCTTAAAGATGGGAACATACAGATATGGAAGCTAAAATAACCTAGCAGAAGACCACTGCCTGGGACATAGATGATCTTGGTTTTAACTCCAACTCTGCTTCTTGTCCAATGTTTAATTTGGACCGCTTCACTCTCCTGTATCCCTTCTGTGTCTTGGAAACAGGGATAGTGCCAGTCACCTTTTCATGAGACCGAGTACAAGCTTGCATTTGAACTAATGGTTATTTTTTGCAAGAAATATGCAGTTTGTATTAGCACATTTCTAGCAAGGTAAAAGCCACCACAATTTTGGTGAAATTACCAGTCTCCTCAACACCATTGCTAACCCTTGCACCTACAAGAGTGGCTGATATTGTTCCCTCCGTGACGATGAGATCTGCATGTATTAGGGCTTGTCCTGTTTACCTACACCAAGCTTACCAAGCTATTTGGATCAGCAGGCTGTTCTTTTTGCTCCTGACTGCTCACCCAGCTGCAGGCATTAGTGGCAAACTTGTATTTTCTCAGCTTCTCATAGATAACTAGTAGTCCCCATGGAGCAGAACCAGTGCAGGCCAGCTCCCCACAGATCTGGGCTGTGTGGTCAGTCTCCAGCTACAGTGGAAGCTTTTTCTGAGGGTCAACCATCTATGAGGTCTCTCAGCCATGTGGATTCTCTAGTAATGTGTGTGTCCATAAATACATGTGTTCATACTCCTGCATCTCTCCTAATCTCCCTATCCTTATGCTGATCTCCATAGAAATTATTTTTGAGATCAGAAGCTTCTGTCAATTTGCTTGAAATTTGTCCAATGGGTACAAAAGTTATTAGAGGGCAGAGCACAAACAGATACTGAAAACATGAAAGAAAACCTTATTTCCTTAGAAAATTAAGTTAAAAACTTTCTCCTATCACAAGGGTAATGACAAATATCTTCAGAATTTCTCTACAAACTTGCCTACCCTATAATAATTCTATTTATATCTATATCTGTCAACTAGCCAGGTTTCAATCCATTTAATACATGCCATGTTTATTTTCTATTGTTCTGCTTTGTTAGTAAAAATATTATGTGGCCCAAGGCAAATGCCCACAAAAGTCTATCACTGAGACACTATTTCCTCTATTAGCTGAATTATAACCTCATAAAAAAATACCAAGCTAGTTTAATTTTATTTTCTATAAAGAGGTGCTAACTGGCATTACTTACATGGATCGGATTTAATCCATCGTTAACTCATGCTCTTTATTTGTAGTTTCATTGTTATTCCTGGAGTCAATATACCAGGTTTGCAATTCAGTTGTATTAAATAAAAATGAGATGCAGCAGATTTTGAGAACTGCAATCTCTTCATCAAGTCACAGGTGAAGTGGAATGATTTGACACTTACGAATCCTCTTACTGTTTTCATTTTTAGGTCAAATGCAATTTCTGAAGGTTTCTCAGGGTCTTATTTATAGCTCATGCAGGAACACCGATACCCATTACTATGTCATTAGAAGCCATATCAGTTTTGACTACTGTAGCTTAGACAATTCTTCTAGCATAAGAGACTCTGCTATGGGAACTTGAACAGAAATTGGAAAGGAACTCCCTAATGGACATGCTAACGCAGCCTATTTGTGACACAGATCCCTTGTCCCATTCGTTCTGGACAGGACCAAATGGTCCCATTACATTAACACATTTAAAAGCTGTCTTGCAACAGAGGTCAAGGATCACCTGTGCCTGACAGCTGAGCTGTACTTTAATGCTAGCCGTGAACCCTAGAGACTGAAAATGACTCACGATGGGTATAATCTGAAGTTGCTCAATACAAGCACGTAAGTGTAAGCATAGGTGTGCATCTGTTTGCTTGCACAAACATGACTGCAGTCATGTTTCGCTAATGCTTCCTTTTTTTGTGAAATGCTAGAAACAACCTGCACAGCCTACGGGATGGAACAGAACTGTCAGCGATTGCTCAGCACAAATCATTTAGGGCTTTTTTTATAGCTTCAGGATAAGTGACTTCCACTTATACACTACTATAGCTCTTCCACTGCCTATGAGGCAAGACCGTCTATGGTATGATGGCTTATTTTATTGTATCAATTTCTGATTCAGTATTCTTTGGCTTTACTCTAACCAATTGTCTGTTCACTTAGACGTTTAAAGACGCTTCTCTTCCAATCTACTCTTAGCCTCTGCAGTAATAACAATATACGATCTTGGGACAGTTTGGCATGTGATTAATAGCTGTTCAGATTGCTTTGGCAGTTTTAGCGTATGCTAATTGGGTTAACAAGGTACTAAGTGCTCCAAGGTGTTATGAATGTGTTGTAAAATCAAAAGCTCTGCTGTCAAATGCATTCATTACTCATGGTCTGTAATTTGCTTGCAATGAGCCTACTCCAAAAGACAGTACTCCAACCATTTCTCCTACTCTTCTGTGAAAGACATTAGCACAACAGCACAAAATGCATCTTTAAGTGATACTGTCTCATTTCTAGAGAGAGAATCTCAGCCAACAGGCTCCCTGGTATCTTTGGAGGGTGTCAGATTCCTCTTCAGCTGCAGCCAGACAATCAAGTCACAGTGGGCCCCTTGCCATGGGTTGCTCTCACCAGCCTCCTCTCAGGCAAGCAAGACACATTTGGCCACCTGGGCACAGCCAGTCTCCCAGAGGGCTGTGGACCTGGTGGGGCTTTGCCCATCCCTCTGCTCTGTGAGGGACTCCCATCCACTGCTTGGGGCTGTTCCACATGCCCTCACTCCCTGCTCTTTTCCCCATCTCAGCCTCTAGGCTTTATTGCTGTTCCCATTCTCCTGCTCCCCACTTTTTGCTCTTTAGGCATGATTCCTCATTCCCACCTCTTGCTACCCAGTCACACTGCCTGACAGTGTTTCTGATCTTTGCAAAATACCAACCACAGCAGTCAGACCAATGGGCTGTCACAAGTACCCTGTGCTCTCCATTTTACAGGTAATCTCAGACAAAACAGTCACATTACCGTTAAAGCCTACAGAACAGACCAGAAAGTCACAGTATCACTTGTTTCCATTGCCCATTTTGCTGAAACATGCCCAATTTATCCACTGATGTAAGAGACAGGTTCACCTGATACCTTCTCCTCCTTCTGCTAGTTCTCTCTTACTAAAATTCACATCTCTTGTTGTCATTTCTGTGGAACTGAGCAACTCATTATTTACTGTCCTCCTTCTTCCTGTTCCTTTTCCTCTCCCATTAACACAAAAGCCTTTCTCAACAATGACATTTAAGTTGACATTGATTTCTGCTGTATTTGAAGTCAATAAAGTAAGATAAACCATGTATCTTTGCCTGATTACACTTTGTGACAAAAAAATCCTTGCCTGCAGGTACAACCGAGACATACTGACCTGAGTAACTGCGCCAGTCATTTCATCCAGCCAAATCACTGAATGAAATTAAAACTAGATGGTGGGACTAAAGCACTCCATTGACTAATCAGCATCAGTGAACAAAGTTCCTGGCAACAAAGAGGTTGAATCTTACATCCTAGATGTATGGAGAAATGAAGGATAGGATCTTCAAAAAAATGAAGATGGAGTAAATCACTGCACGCTATGCAGCAGACAGGAGAATAACACATGAATATGAGAGATCAGGTAAGGAAATGATCACCCAGTCAAGAGTTTGTTTGCATAAGACTTAATCACCCAAGAACACACTTCAGCGGAAGCTGGAGAGGAGTGTACAGCAGGTAACTTGTTCCAAGAAACAGCTGACTGTACATGGTAGCAACTCTATGCAATTAACACTCTTCAATGGAAGCAGGTGTGACAGCAGGAAGGAAATGTTTAATCTTTGGATCTAAAAACATGACTCTTCCTTGCTTGACTAAAAGATTAGTGTTGGCTCAAAGCCAGTATCAGGCTCATAAAACTCTCCAGTTTCAAGTGTAGAGGTTCAAAGCAATAACTTGCTTGAGAGGGGAGACAAATTCAGGTCCCACACACATAAAAGGGACAGCGTTTGGCCTGGGCTCATAACTGGTTTCCAAAAGCGGAGGTGGGAACACACAGGTGTGATGGATGGGCAGCTGAATCCAGACAGCTCATATGTGCACTTTTACACAATACTTGTACCTGAGTTCTGTATTTGCTATATTGCAGTTGATGAAAAGAGAAAACATCTATTTTTCCGCACCAAAAAGATAACTGTGACCAGTCACACAATGGAAACATGCCGCCCTTCAAACAGCTCCTGGAATAATCGCTTGCGTTAGCACATTACACCAGCTCATAATGCTGGTTCTAACCTGGCAGTGCAAAAAAGTAACTTGGCATACCGACCACAACTTAGCAAACAAAGCACAAAAGGTTCAAATCTGACTGACTTCAAAGGACAAGAAATATATGCCCACCACAGAGCTTATATTGTGCTGAATCAAGGCTACCACTCCCTCTCTCTGCCTGCTGCTTGTGAAACAGTTTGGTCACCTACCCTGCGTGGTGAGTAGAGGATGTGCAATTCAAGCTGCACATCCAATTGCTGCTTCCAGCGGCTTCTTTCCTCCTGCTCAGCCACCACAGCCCGTGTAACATGCCACTGGGCTATGCAGGGGGAATGGCTGCAGCTGGATAATCTAAGACTCCTAACCCTTTTGGCTCCAGCAACTTAAAAGGAATGCTCACAATTTACTTAATCCTAAAATCCATCTTGTTGTAAAAGTTAATAGTCAGATAATGCTATGTATAACATTCCAAGCATGGCGCCATAAATAAGAAAGCACTTAAATAAAAGAGTTTGCAGCAAATGTTCAAATCCAGTTCCAAGATTCACTTCATTAAAAATCAAACCAGTGTATTAATCTCCACTACTGTATATTTTAAAGACATGAAAAACAGATTCTAAGAGCTTCTGAACACCGCAAGCTGCTTCTGCATTTTGAAAAGAAAGAAGAAATAACATTAAATCGCCTTTTTAAAGGCCTGTCCTTCCTTTGCACATTCTCATTCTTACAGCACATTTCATTTGTAATGTGGCATTCAGCCCTGGAGAGGTTCTTTTTCCCCAACTCAAAAATGCTTCCAGGAACAAATCAAGGTTCTTGCTACACTTATAGACTTCTGGATAAATCTACAAAGTGTCAAACCAAGCCTTGCCCAGTGCTTTCTTAAGAACATAAAGTACCTGGAAAAAAAAGTAGGATGTGGCAAGTGATTCTCTCTCAGGCCCCGTGGTGGAGCAACGGTGGCTGGCAGCCTCTACAAACCTGACGGCTGAAGTGATTTGCTCTTCACACAGGTAAATGCAGGTAAGAGCACGACTTCAGCTCTGTCTCAAGCAGTAAGGCAAGAAATTTCACATGAAATTCTATCTTGATGAAAAACTTCAACACGGATTTAAAAAACCCCTCACAGTTCATTGTCTATCATTGACTATATTAAACGGTCTGATTCACTGTCCATTACCCTTCCTCCAACAAAGCAAAATAGAAAATCTATTTCTAATTTTTGCTGTATGGGTCACATGCTTTGTCACTGGCATGGGATGCCAAGCCTCCCATCAGTTGCTCAAGATTCAGTAGGAACACTCTCTTCTCCAGGCTTGTTAACCTTGCTGCTAGTTGCTTCCATAGCTGCTCAGGCCCAGTTCCAGAAAGCTGAATCACTCCTTGGTAAGGTTAGGCTTTAAACTAAATTAATCTTACTGGCCACTAAAATAAGATGCTTAACAAAATTGCTGAGTTGAAATTCCAGCCTGGAATGACTATGATCTTGGGAAAATAAGAATTTGGATCCAGAAATAATTTCATGGCTCACCTTTAGCTTTAATGCATCCTAAATATGTGAACACTAACATTTCTTGCGCAGATAATTTGTTTCCAGATGGGGCGGCGATCTAATCGTTCCTGAAATGGGCCAAATTTCTCTCTCTAAACAGAAATGCAAACCCTGTCTGTGAAGGTTTGGCCTAACTAGAGTTTGAATAATGAAAACAAGTAAATTTGGCCCACTAATTCAGACCAAACTGAAGGCGGGGAAGACAAGATGCACACAAATGACATTTTGAATTGTACCACCATTAAGATGTCAGGAAAATCTCTGAACAAGTACTATCTATTGATCTCCCATAAGAAAGGGTGCCCAGTGGATTTGGCACGAAGTGGGACTGAAACAGAAGAACTCTTCACGCTGGGGCAGCAGTGTGAGCTCTGGCAAATCACATCACTGCTCTGTGACCTGGTTTTCTCAGCCATAAAATGACTCCAACTGCTTTGCAGTAAGTAGACTGACATCTATGCCTACAGAATATAAGATAGATATGCCACGCAACTGAAGTCAGTTGCTCTTTTGCAGCTTGTCTGCATATTTGTTGAAACAGGATTTACCGTCAAAATAGAACAAACAGCAAGTGAGACCTCCCCTGTTAGTGACCATAATGTGAAAAAGGTAAAAACTCTTCCTAATTCTGCCATTGTTCAGGACTCATTTAAAACTCACTAAACTGCTTATAGTTGCCATGATCTTATTTCCTTTTCCTCAATCATATAGATGCTGCCTTGGGACACTCAGAATCACTCCTTTGTTGTCCCCCATCAAGAGTTTATCTTAAGGATTTAAAATCAGTTCTCTTTGCTAGATTTATTTTCTCCTCTACAGCACAAAGAAATTTAGCAAGAGAAACCCAATCCATTGTGATTAAAAAGAAAAGCTAGAAAAGTGTTCTAGCTCTTGCGATGATATTTTATATTGTTTCCCATGAGGGGAATTACCTCCATTAATGGTGATTGCAAATCCCTGTGTACTGGGACATTAGCTTCCCTTATGCTTGTTACTGAAATGAAAGAAGACAACTAAAATATTACAGAGCTGCTTTATAAAGCACTTATCCTATTAAGCCACTTAGCCTTAGTCTTTACATAGGGATGGGATGCCCAGAAGAATTCTTTGGGGAATTTATCAGATATAACATTAAGAAATGCAAAGGAAAGCCCTCATTCATTAGGATCAATTTAGCAGTTACTACATTACTCCTACCAACAAAAATGCCAGGTTCATGGATGCAAGTGGCCACCTTTCAGATCTGCACCCTGGGAGGCACATCCTGGTTCTCCTGAAATGCAGCAGTGCTGCTCTTTCTCTCTCACAGCAACCAAGGACTGGGAACAATCAAATGGAAAATAAGTTGTATATTTGTTTAGAAGACATCCGCTTTAGCCCAGCTCTTACTGAACTATTTTTATTCATTTATCTCCCCCCTCACGGGGAAAGTGTTTTGTTCAGAGGCTGGAGGCAAATCCTGCTACTACTGAAACAAAACCCAGAGCAGCCAATGGATTCCTGAAGGGCTGGGTGTGGTGTGGAGCTGCGAGAAGCTCAGAGCCAGATACTCACCTGGTGCACAGTGAGGTCGTTTCCTTGACCTGGTGAAACAAAACTGACATATTTCATCCTGTTTTCTTTCAATTTCTTCAAATGACTTATCTTTTCTGCCTTGCATCTCTGACCCTAGCAGCTGCCTAACCTGGTGCAACAGGCTCTCATCGTCCTCTTCCTCCCTCTTTGCAGTACCACATAACTAATTGCATATCAGCTTCAACAATGTTATCTTTTCTGTGGAAACGAGATGCCAAGTGCTCATAAATAACACATAGGCATCACACAATGAGAAGGTCATAAAGGAGCAACTCGAGCTTGAGAAAGGTTTGATTTTTAAAAGTCCTTTCTCAGTCCTCAAATTTCTCTCCTAGAAAGCTTGAAGGGCACAGGTTTCATAAAGGCAAAAGGTACCAAAGGTTCAGTTGCCAGGGGGGCAGCAGAACTTCAGGGTTGGAAGAGAGTTTCTGCAAAGAAACTGCATGTAGCACTGAGACCAGGACCTCTGAAAGAATACGAAACCTCAGAGGTTTCAAAAGATAACCCACAAAAACAACCCTGAAGGCCTGGTTCACACCTCTGTTGTTATATTTCAGCTGCAGAGGGAGGGGGGACGCAGCCATAGTCTGCACAGCCATTGCAACAAAAGACAGAAGGTGATTCATGAAGCACAGCCCTCAGCCCCTAACACGTACCCTGCAGTCAGCAGCTCTTTAAGCCAGCACAAAGCTGGGGGAAGGCGTCCCCTGGCTGGGTCTGCTGCTGGGGAGGTATGGGGGTAGCAGAGACAGGGTGCTGTCAGCCTTTCAAGCGCCCCAGCACACACTGGCAGCCTGCACAGTGGAGGATCCTTCGTGATGTGCGGTGCCTAGCTGTGAAGGCAAAGACCAGCCAGCTGAATGCCACTTCTCCTGTTTTATATGTAGCAACAGATACAGCATGTGGCCCTTTACCTTTCTAAGGAGAATCAGTTAAAGTCGTAAGAAAATTAGCTCTCACTGCATTATCTGTAGCAAGCCAGAAAGCTGAAGTTTCTCTGCGTTTCAATTTACTTTCTTCTCTCTCTATAAATGTCACACTTCTAACTGATGGTTTAACAACTCCAACTCCAATTTTAAAGGAACATCACATGGTTTGGTTAAGGAAAGTGTTCCTTCCCTTGGGTAGACCCCCTGCTGTCCTTTTCTATTGACTCCTCAAGATCACACAGTAAATATCAACACTGGAAAACTTTTAGAAGTAATAACGCCAACTGAGGCCCGAGACCTGTGGGGCACAGCTGGTTCCCACCCTCAATTCTTCCTGCAGTCTCTGCAAGCTGAGAAGGCTCAGCACCTCGAGAGATGGTGCCCTAAAGACACGACAACAAACCCAACCGCCTCTTGTGAAAATAAATAACCACCAGCCGACACACAGCTTTTTTCCACGAGAGTGGAAAATACGCATGTGTGGTCCAGCCATGTTCTTTCAATAATTGTTTATTTGCAAGTACGGTCAGGAAGTGATGCTGTAGTGTCAGAAAAAATTAACCCAGGGAGAAAAGGGGTTGTGGAGTTGTGCCATATGTTTCACACCCCTCTGTTTCTCGCCCACACGTATTTGAGGAGGGTGAGTTTGATTTTGATTGTTGCTGGGTTTTAAATTAACCAAGATCCAAACAGAAAAATAAAGCTGGTCTGGATAGCAGCACTGTAATTCTGGAAACCGAAGCCTGGGGGAAGATTTGGATGTCTGTCTCTCAGCTGTAGGTTGTCAGTAGCAAGGCATGCATGTGGTTTACAAGGTGGGGAGAATGTTGACTCCAAGGCAGGGAAGTGCCTCCTGGGGCATCCTGCAGCAAAAGTACTTGGCTCCAGAATAAATACTGCCTCAGGTCACTGAAAAGACCATGAGTTTGTAGACTAGCAGAAGCAACCAGAATAGCCCTCCCCATAACTCAAAGCCTCTTCTTCCCTACTTGACCTAGGGATCTAAGGGGAAAGAGGAAACAAAACAATGATACATTATGTGGTGTGATCTCTTCCTCTGGTCCTGTCACATCTAACGTCTCCATTTCTCACGAAAGCTCTCACCGCCCTCAGCTGCCTGCCCAGCTCTGTGCTTCCCTGTGGCTTGCCCTCCATGTTCCTCTGCCTCCTTCTATTGCCTCCCACTCCAGTATCTATGTTCTTGTGATGCTTCATGGTCCTCCATGCTCACAACTGCACTCGACTAGGCAACACACGAGACTGAGGCAGATGTGGCCTTGCTCAAAGAGATAAAATCAATTAACTCAGTCTTGTCTGCTCCCTTTTGCCCATAATCAGGCATTGCACCTTTTATCAGGCCATGCCATAAAGTCCTCTTCCACACGAGAATGTGTGGGTGAGTTTTATATAGGTTTTATATATAGGTTTGGATGGTTACCAGCAGACAGCAAGCTGGAGAGGAAAAGTATGAGCTGAGATGGTAGGTTGTGAAATTTTCCCAACTGATCAGCTCTGGAGAGAAGCAGTCTTGCTGAATCCCCCAGGAACTGATAAATTCAGCACACCAAGAGACAAAGCCACCAGCACACACTAGCATCAACAACTGGTTGTGTAACTCAGACTAGATCGAAGAAGGTAGTGACTGCTGCATGCGAATGTACATATACACTTGATGAAAGAAAGGACCCTTCAACAGAATTTCTGAACACCTGCCTAAGAGCTACTGCACACCAGTACAACCCTCCAGTCCTGAATTAAAGGTGTTCTTATAAATATTGTTTGTGATGGGTGTTTTCCTGACTTGATCCCCTATATGAAGAAAAAGGGAATTTGCAACTGTTTCCCTTTGTCCCCCTCCTTCACACACAGTTTTGTTTCCAATATCAAGCCTCTTGCTAATATTAACTTTGAACTTGGATGATCTTCAATGTCCTCTAATGTCCTTGATCAATGAACTTAACAGTGTTGCTCAAAGACCTGTTCTTAACATTAATTTCTGATCTCAAACTTTTCTTCCTTTCTAGACAGTTATTCTGCGTTATCCCTATATGCCCTTTATAGCTGGAACCATGCTGTTCCAAGGTTTCCTAAGTTTCTTGAACAAACCTGGCACTTTACAGCTAATAAGCATTAACCACACAAAAATGATGAATTCTAAAAGGAAAAAAAAAATTTTTGCCAACAAGAAAACATATTGTTCCTCCAGAGGGATATATTTAATATTGTACAGCCAAATCAAACAAACATGCTGTAATCACCAGAATGAAACCTCAGAAACAACTCAAAACAACAACACAGGATAAATAAATATGAACTCAAGTTCTTTGAAGAACAGAAGGAGAACGATCAGGTTTAGATGAGGAACAGCTTCTTGCTTAATGACAACATGGAAGGTAGAACTTAAGATTAAATAAAAAAAACCCCAAACTCTTCTTTAAAACAAGTTCTGAATCCTGATTGCTCCTTTCTTTCTAAGCCTAGCACTTTAGATGATCTAGTGCCTGGCCCAAAGATGGCTACAGAGACAACCCCAGAATACTGATGAACACTTCCTATTCTATTTATGTCCTCATTTGGGGGGGACCATATAATCTACCCCCTTTTAATTAACCATTTTGTCCCTTCTATCAACAGACAAATTTGCAAAAACAGCATGATGCTTGAGCCAGGAATATCTATTTCATGTCTTGAGCAGGCTTGTTTACAAAGTGGTGCTTGGACCTTTCAGACCGTAGGTCTCAGCAAGTGCCAGTGTACTCTCGTTAGATGTGACAAAGCAAGTAAGTCTGAGCGCAGCCCGAGGAATCACCTCACCAGTGTCATAGCCCAGTACTGTCACTCTATGCTGTGCAAGAAGTGCAAGAACAAAAGTGAAAAGGAATTGTTCATGAGGAGAAAGGGAAGGAATTAGTGAGTAATTTAAAGGTCACTGAATGTTAATTTTGATAAGCAATAATGAGGAAATGGCCTTTAATGAATTACAGTTCAGCTTGCACTCATTAGCATATGTTTAGAGGAAAAAGGAACTCAGCCACTTGATCTCTCAATATATGTATTTTTGTTTAACCATTACAGATGGAATCTTGCTGGAAAAAAACACTATTTTTGACTAACATGAATCAATTTTCACTGTTTCCCATTCAGTCAAAGATCAATTCAGATCTAGAAGCTCCTCTGCCATTTGAAGTCCAACTCAGTTTCTAATGTAACATAAATGACAATAAATCTTTGACATCTGATTCTTTGAAAATCACAGCACATTTATAAAAGTCAAACAACAGCTGGTCTCTCTTTAGAGCTGAAAAACAGAATATCCTCCAATTCTTCTGTGCAAATCAATAATTTATTTGTATCCTCCTATTTTAAAATCACTCAGGTTGGTGATGTCTTTGAAAGAAAGATAGGGATTTTACTGCACTTCCTTCTTATTCTGTTTTGATTGCATGAAACTGATTCACTTCAACATCCTCGTAACTTAAACATCCTCTTTCTTCACAGCAGGCATCAAAACATCTTTTTTTGTTTGGTAGTATAGATTTATTGATATGGAGCATTATTTATTTCCTCTCATTTAATGGCATAGTGTAGTCCACAGCTGAGTTTCAACCATCTTTACGAGGGCAGCATTCTGCACCTTATTCCTGTAAACTTGAAAATTACAGCCATCCCGTCTAAGCAGGATCACATGTTCTTCAGAAATGTCTTGTGATTGGGAGATACCACACTTGCAGTGAATTTAGGATACTCGTTATATCAACTAAGATGACCTTTACCTGTGTGCCTTGCACCTGTAAGGCGAATGTGTTCGTCAGCATATTAGTATAGAATCTGATTTTCACACTGCTTGCATGAATAGAAAGGAGATATCAAGTGGGCTGCAACAGAAATTACATTTAAATACCCTCACATGAATGTGTTGACCCTTGATATTCATAGCTACAATGTTCTCAGGAGATCTGCAGCCTGAAGGAGTTCCACACACTTGTTTTAGCACAGGGGGACTTGACTTACATTTTCAAATGTTACTGATTTACTTATTTTCCACCAAAAGGTGCATTAAATTGAAATGATCTAAGAATAAGACTGAAAGCATACTGAATGCTGATCCTTTTTCCTAAATGAAAAAAAAAAAAAATGAAAATCAGTAACAAATGTTCTTTATGAAATGGATAGCAACAGAAACGAAAATTTACAAAAGAACACACTTTATAAAAGAAGTGGAGCATACTTTATCTGCCTTGGGTGTAACTGCCAGTTATGCACGGAGGAAAATGCTGAAAATAAATGTTTGAAGAATCTCTTTCCCTAGGACTGCACTTTCAGGGATTTTCAGTTGGATCTCTTCTCAGCATCTGATCACCCAACTGAATCTGGATTCATATCTGCAGTTATTTATAGCTGCAAATAAAAAACCATGGGAGGTGTTAAGAAAATATCTGCTGCTTGTGCACTGGTCTGGAAATAAACCTGTGAGTGCTGACCAGTTACCCTTCACAGACCACCAGAGGAATGGCTTTCCTTTGGGGACAGAATTGTGTCCAAGCATTTTGAAAGCAGAGGTCCCACTAAAGTTCAATAGCACTTTCAGAAATCCCAGCTGAGATATTTCAGATGCATGGCAAATTTCATGCGTGCCTTTTATGAAGCTATTTCCCGGGAATATTACCCAATGAACAATATGATTTTTATTTCCATGGACACTACAGATGTTCCACGTTTCCAGATATTCATTCATTTTTGTCCATGAAATGAAACCACAGGCTGCTCCACAGTCAGCAAACTCTCCACAGGCAGGAACTCTCCATAGGTAGCTTGTTGTTTATTTTTTTTTTCTTTCAGAGTGCATTAGGCACATTAGAAACAATTACATTGGGATTAAAACTCTATTGATATCATATAATTAAAAATCTGACACTATTCATATTACTTTAAATGTCCTTTGAGGTGAAAAAGAATGAACCCCTTGCGAAGCTTGTGCCTTCTTCTTTCCTTTGTTTTGGCTTTGCTATATTTTCACAGTGATGAAGCCAGGGTTATGTGAAACACTCAAATCTCTGGGAAATTTCTTGCTAAAATTCAACTATCAGATAAAATGTGGGCCTTTGGTGAAATTCATCCACTGTCATCATCTCTTAGGTAGCTGTGGAGGGAATTGTCCAGCCATGCAGTACAATAAGAAATGGATAAGGCTCCACTACATGGTTAGGACTTTCTCTAAAGTTCCCTGAGCGATTACTATGAAGTTTGCAAGTGCTTCCAACAAGTGTCATATTTTAAAAGCAGCTGCTCATGTTTTACTTTGCTTTTCAAAAGAACACATACACCTTTTCTGAGAAACCTCTTTGAAACAAGACAGCCTGTCTTTAGTGCTACCTCCACCCACAGCTGCAGCAAATACTTGCTGGCAACAGTGGAAAGCAAATGTCCCTACTCTCAGCAGCACTTGCACCCTTGACAGGTCACTTCTCAGAGGTAAACCTCTTGATCATCTACTTGTTACATTTAGAAATGGGTGCCGGAAAAGACAGATAACACGTAATTCAAGCCAGGATTAAACCTGGCTGAAAACCAAGGTTGGTAAGAATTACTTTTTCCCTTGTTTTGAAATCTGGTTCCAATCCAGGGAAGACCAAAGGCCATTTTTTTCAAAGTTTTCAGAGGAAAAAAGGGCCAAAGGCCCCAGAATTGTCCTGGGAGATTTGTGTTGTAGGCAGTGCCAGTATTAATACTTGTAGCACGGGATCTCCAGCTCCTTAGCACATGCATTATAAATCCAAAAAAAAGAGCTGTCGACTGACTCCGCTTGCAGATGACAGGTGGGTAAATTCCTGTAAAGCTACAAGTCATAGTGACCAGTGTACAGACAAAAAAAAGGCAACGTGAGACCTACCATCCAGGTCCCCAAAACAGAGATTAAGTTATACCAAGGCAGAGCATAGGCCTGGCACTGACTCTCTGAGCAAGGGACGGTTTTAACTATTTGGATCACATCTGGGGTTCAGAGTTTTCTGTGAGTGCCCATGCAACTTTGCACGAGTCAAATAAGGTGCGTGTAGTACTTCAGTCCTGGGACCTCATTTGAAAATCTAAAGATGTGATTTAAACCTTGTCTATCTGAGTGTGTTATATTTCACTCCAAGAGCCTCAAGGTTTTTTTTTTTCCCAAAAGACTGAAAAATCTCGAATGGAGACAGGCAAGTACAGCCCTGCAATTCAAAAGCTGCAACATTTCATGATGCTGGCAGTGCTGCATTCCTGGTAAGAAATAAAGGAAGCAAAGGGAAAGTTCATTCTTACACTTAGGAAAGAGAGAAAAAAAAAGTGCCACAGTAATATTACTGAGCATGAATGATTAGAAAGGCAAGTTCACATCAAAGAAGGCACTGCCAGCAGAGATAAAACAGTCTTATTTTATCAGCTCCAAGTGTCACTTTAATGACCTCAGTTTCAGGGAACTGTTTACAGTAAAAAAAAAGATACATACATTTGTATATTTTTTCCCAAGGAAGAGTTGAATTTACAGGGGTCCTAGCCAAGATTCAGAGCAAGAATTGAGAGGCAGTCTCCCAAAGCCTAAGGAAATTTTTAAAAACTACCATTAGAGAGAGAGAGATGTCAGCTCCTGGCTGAACAATTTATTTCCTTGATAAGATAAACATTTTGCCACTACATGACAGTATCTTGAAAAGAGTTAACAACTTAGAGCTAGTGAGCACTCAGGAAGGCTAATTAAAGTGCCAAAATGTTTTATGTCAGGTTTTCCTTTGCTAGCTATCATGTTCTCCCTTTTCCACAGGTGAGGGCAGTAATAACTCAGTGTGACAACTGCACTAATGCTAGGCAGCATCCAAGCAATAGAAATATATCCTCTGGGTTCATAACTCACTCCTCTTTTCTTTATCATATCTTCACAGGAAAAATTCACTTAACAGTCAGCAGTTATTTTCTATTACATACATCTAATTTTACTTGTGGTACCCTAATTCATCAGTCACTATAAGGGAGCAGCACTCCAGACAGTACACTACCGAATTCTGGCACATCACTTGCCTGGACAGGATCAGTGCAGAATAACCACAACAATACTTATATGAATGAGACCAAATCAATCCCTTCCTTTGCCCTTTAGAAACTCACAGTTGTTAAATCGAATCTAATTTACTGAGAGTAAAATATATAGGTTGGAGGAAGAAGTCTCTTCAAGTCAATGCCCAGCCTCCTGACAGACAACTCTATATACATCACCTTTCACAGGGCTCCAGAAAACAGGAAGATTTCTAAAGAAATACTCCAGATTCTGTATTTAAGTGACTACCTGCTTTACCACCCCACTCCATATTCCCATGATCATGCTCCCCCTTAGCTCTGCCATAGTCAGAGTTTTTACATCATACCTTCCAACTTCCTTCACATCAGTTACAATTTATAGCAGCCATTAACCATTGGCAGAGTGACATTCCACTGATGGGTGTCTTCTATTCAGTTCAGTCCCACTGCTCAAGTACTGCATAGACTCCAGTCCATAGTGATACATGTTTTGACCAGACACAAGCACTGCTGGGGGTCAACAGCTCTTGTCCCTTGAAACTCCTCCAGTGCTGCAGTAGAAATGTCTCTTGCACGACTCAATACAGAACTCACTGGCAGAGATGGAAAAGGCCAAAACTCGGATCATGAGATGCACACATTGTGCCACAATAATGCCAGAGGGATAGAGGGTTTGAATCACTAGTGGTGTAAATATTTTGTAAGAGCCTAGAGATGATTTAAAAAACCCTAGTACCAGGGGTTCAAAGGAAAAAAGATGCTTTAGGGAAGTAAAGCATGTAACTGAAAGCTACAGAATACTTTAATAGCATTGAAAAGAAACAATAGCATTGAAGAGAGACAGAGGTCTGCTATATAGTTTTTAGTTCTGCTTGGTATATCAGTTCCCTTGTTGAGAAACTACGTAGAAATTAAATTGTTAGCTCAGTCTTAGCGAGAGTGCTCTTGTCAGCAAAATTAATGTATGCATTTGCCTTATGGTATTGTTTTTAATTTCTTCATGCCTTTAATTCCCTCTCTGAAAATGAGGATATCTCTCATTTTTATCCCAGGTCTGCATTTTCTGTATTTGACAAAGTAATGTTTCATATTGACATCAATTTTTTACAATGTTTTTTCCTTATGTTGATGTTCTTATTTCAAGATTTCAAGGGGATTTTCATTGAAAGATTATTATTATTTCATTATTTTGTAGCAAATGCTGTCATTTCTTTAATTGAGCTTTTCCAAGTCATTCCACCTTTGAGACGAGCCTTAGGCTTGCTGCTGATTCCAGGCCAGTCTGAGAGCACAGAAGAGAAAAACGTTATTAGTACCAAACCCAGAGAAATCTCTGGTGGGATCAGCTTTATGATCCAGGCAGAGCTGATGCACAATGTTGGTAGTAGCAAGGATCACGGTCCCAGTGCTAGCATGCTTCAAGGGGCTAGTTCCACTTTGAAGTGGCTAGAGAGCTGGGCTTGTGTGTAAATACAAATTTGCAGCTAGACCCTACTCTGAAGTGCCTACGCCTTCACGTCAACGCAAACCACGCGGAAACCCACCTTTTGTTTGCAGGATCCATGTCCTGTGATGGGGAGAGCAGGGCACACACTGTGCTGGGCTGTTAGGTCAGCTTTACGCTAGTGTGAGGGAGAAGACTTTTCCCTCAGTGACATGTAGGGAATGATGCCAGCCATCAACAACCAGAAGCTCCCTAGTTGCTGTAGTCAGGTTTCCAACTCCCATTGCTGGAAGCAAGCGGCTGAACTCCAGCTGATGGGATGGACAGTTTCAGAGAAGGGAGTATTTGTAAACTTCCTGCTCACCTTAACATACTTCATTTCTTTGTAAGCTGCCCAGTCAGAGTAGGATCTTTGGCTTTTCAACTTTGGTTTTAAGCACTTTAATTTCAATACTTAATTTCCAGAGTAATTTATGCTGGGAAGTAAAGATTGACCACATTGTATTGTATATGCTGATGGTGGCATCTAATAAACATAGTAATTTTCCTTATGTCCTCCTTGTGAGGTACATAACAGAACAAGTTTCCCTTACTATTGAATGAGTGGGCATTTCCATTTGGTAATTCTGGGTTTTTTAATCAGCACATATTAACACTAAGCAATAGTTCAAGGAAATACTACCTATTTAGAAAAACATGCAGCATGTTGGTGCACAACTTTGTGGAGTTCAAACCCAAAATGATTAGTAGCCTCAAGGAAGAAAGTGGGGGATCAAGGCACTCCTCATACCCGTGTTACTTGGAAAGGAAACTTCCAAGGAACTGAGAATTCTTCCTAACGAAGAATCTGAAGCAGTACTTCCTGCATCAGATCCTAACTTCTGCTTCAGTAACAATACCCCAGGGAGAAAGCTATTTTACCTTGATTAGAAGCCTTTCAAGAAAAGAGAATCCGCCCCTAGGTGACTTGTTCCAGCAAGCCTTAATACTAAAATCTCCCCTTTTATACCGATTACCTTCAATTAGAAAAATTATTATTCCCAGATTTTATATAATACCACCGTTGTGGAAGAGGTCAAGATCTCAAGTCTCATGACTGCTGAAAGATGAGCTGAATGCAGTATCTAATGGAAAAGATAGAAGTATATCGTGTATATTTATTTTTAGAGAGTAAAAACTTTTCAGTTCACATTTCAGAGCTTTATTCCACATCCAAAAACAACAGGAGGAAATGAGAACTGCTCTGCTCAGCACTCTGCAAAAGCCAACAAAAAAAAAAAGCCATTAGAAGATGGACCAGTATCGTCAGAAACAGCTGTTTTACAAGCCAATAGATCAATGGGCTTAACAAACGAGAATGCCCTGCATGCTTGCATTTTCTTTATGCAATTCCCTGCTGCTTTGAATCCAAATATAAAGACTGAAATCCTGTCTGCCGTGCATTGAATAGGGCACGGATTTCTCCCTAAGGAGAGGTTTTTAGATAGCATGCTGAAGAGGGCTTACTGTATAGAACAAAAGCTGTCTAGTTTGCCTTTTGGAAAAGGATGGAGAAATTTTGCATAGCAGGTTACCTAGGCCCTGACTTGGATGCTCAATGGGAATTACACTTACTGTAATAGCATTCATTATCTATTGATTCTTTAGCACTGAGTCCAGTTCATGAAACCACTTTTTCCCCCCTAATACTTATGTAATACCAAATGACAATCCAAATAATTCTTTTTCTGTGTATGAAATATTTTAGATTATAGATTGCATATAGAAAAAGTCATAGATTGCAAATGGAAAAATAAACATTTTATATGTTGTCTCTTTCTTTCCTTTTACAAAGGTGCAGATCTACAGACCTTACTTGAAGTCTGTGTTTCTACTATATAGTATTTAATGAAAAGGAAATGTTTGAGCCCAGGGACAATTGCTTTATATGTGTTTGAGAGAGAAAAATCCAAGAAAATTAAAGATATTAAGGACTGAGATCCAGATTTAAGAAGCTACTTAAACACGTATTTAATTTAAAAGACAGGAGTAATCTCTTTTTTTTTTTTTTTTTAAACAGACTTGGACATTTTTTTTTTTTAATATAATATAATCACCTGACCACTGACTGCAGCCAGGAAAGCCTGAATATTTAAAGACTTAGTAACACTTCTGGAGTCAGGCATATAATTAAGATTATTTTCAAAGCAGAGTCTGCTACCATAAAGATTGCTGTGAATTTCCTTCAATATACAAAAATGGCTCTGAATTTGGGTCTGTATCCTGTGTTGGGACAACACAGGACAATGCTATAATTGATGTACAAATGTAAAGTTTGCAAGAATTCCTGTCTCCCCCCCAAATTCCTAATCCAAACAAGAAAAAAAGAAAGACAAGTGCAATGTGCCATCAGATTTAATTTGTGATGTGAATGACAGAGCAGAACTAGGACTCAGCTCTTCTGGTCCCCAGTCAAGTGCTCTATGCTCTGCACCAAATGATCCCCCGATAAATGTTATGGCTAGGTTCAGCTGTCTTGAGAGAGAGCAAAATCCTTGCTGAATTTACAGTTATGTTATCTCATTCCCTCTTAACAACAAAAAACCTTCTGCCTTTTTAGGAGTTTGAAATGCAAAGGTAAAGCTTTGCTCTAGGGCTGTGCCACGATGAGAGAGGAGACAGAAATCGCTACTTGCAACCCAGAAGGAGTTGGCTCACAAACAGGTTGAAAGAAATACATATGACTTGAGGCACAAGGAGTGTTATTAAGCAGAAGTGCTACTTGAAATTGGGAATCTTTGAGAGGCTGTGGTTTTCTTTGTCTAAAATGTTGTTTGGCATTCTTGTCTGAACATTCAACTAACGCGTTAGGTAATCCTCGGGTGTAATAGCAAGATTTAGGGAAAGGACAAAGTATGTCAGCTAAATCTTTGAATTCTTTTGCCTTCAGAGTAATATCAACTCTTAAATGATACTTGAGAATTGTTTCTGGCACTGAGTTAATACATAGATGCTCCCAGTGCAGGATTAATCTGCTGCCACCCTGGCACACTGCTAGGACTGCAAAGCTCTTTGCATGTGTTTGTAAATGAGGCTGCTGTGAACAGCCGGAGTTTTTAAAGGTAGGAGCTCTTTCTCCTGGCTCGTCTGGATGGAGATCTCACTGGGGCACGCAGAGAGGTCACCCACGGAGGCTAGAGCTGTGAAAAAACTCAGAGCCTGAATCTGAACTCCTGGGAATAACTCTGCTGACTATGCTGGAGTTAAACAGGCAGGGAAACCACTATTTGCTGAACACATTACCTATCAGTGCTGTTATCAGTGCCACGTGAGTTAATTATAGCATGTATGTTACCAAGCACTATCAACTGTGCCAAGAAACCTTAACTAGAGAGCATGATATGGTACAGTCTTCCAGTGCCAATAACTCACTACCAGTCTATGCGAGAAGATAAATCTTCCCAGTCCAACGAGATTTACTCAGACCATCCTAGAAGATAAGCTCAACTACACGCTGTAGGAAAAAAAATCCCATTTTAAAGTTGGAGAGTAAAATAACTTGGAATGACAGTGAATTGTTCCCATGCAGTGAAACATCACCACTAGGAGTCTTGTGAGGTCCTTGCCCAGCTTTGGGATCTGCTAAAACAGAGTCCCCTCACAGCAGATGCTAACACATGCTAAGGGCTTCGTGCAAGCAGCGTAAGAACCGATGTCTGAACTGAGACTGAACGCAGGTGTGCCTCCATGCTGCTTCAACGGGAAGTAAGACAACTCAGCTCCATCTGTCATTAATTTGGGTAACACTCTGTAGAAAAACTGAGAGAGAACTATGAAGCGATGCGGGAATCATTTTCCATGGAGCAAAGACACAATAATGCAGCACTCTGAGGGCTAAATTCTCCAGAGTATTCTGGCATTAGCATCAGTGACAATAAGGAAACTGTTCAGCAGGAACTGCCTCTCTACCTAAGGATGATACACTAGCTGCTCAGATTCAACAAACCACATGCAAGTATATTTAAGCTTTAGCTGTACACTGGAATTTGTTTCTATTCAGTAAATGTATATAAGGACACATGAACACACAGATAGCCTTAAGTCAGCAAGTGAACCTACCCACCTTAAAAAAGTAAAAAAACATGACACAACCCTAGAACTGATTTAGCCTTTCCCCAGTGGTAACAAATTTTTCCCTGTATGATTTGGTGCTCAATTTACCTCATACACATTTGCCATTCAGTTCAAACAAGGTTTTGGATAGAAATTCCTATATCCCTTTCCAGTCTTGCATCCTTAAACCAACTGTTGCCATGATGGGCTGTCTTTCAGGGTGCAGCCTGATTGTTTCCTGTGCTGTTGGCACTATAGATCTTGTACGCAGTGACAGCATGCAATGTGGAGCATCCTACCTAGACCTTGCCTGTCTACCATAATTCATGCAACTTAGTCAGTCGGCTTGGGGCAAATGAGCAAAGCTTATGTGAATGCTTAAAATTAAGCATGAGCTCCAGTACTCTACTAAGTCAGGGTCTTTCTCAGGAATGATAAATGTGAAAAACATGGAAAAGCACGGTGAGTCCAAGTAGACTGAAGACACAAGAAAGTACTTCTTTGGCATCGGGAAAAGTATTTGCATAAATTACAGTGGCCTTTGGATTGTGAGTATTAATACTTTTCTAATGCACATTACTGGTCAAAAAAAGCAAAAGTGTGGGAACATGCCTTTAAGATAAATACAACACGTGGTCTTACGAAGGTAATTTATCTGCAATTAACTCCTATGTTTGAGTCCAGCTTTCAAAATAACCTCTGCACTGAACCTTACTTGTGAACTTTACAACCATAAACTTGGATTCTGATTTTGTGAAGACACCCTTCTACCTTGTGTAAGTGGCAGAATAATTAAAGCCCTGACAAACACATAAATGGCGAATGGTTCTGAAGAATTCATCCTTTTGCAAGTTACAGATAGTTTCAAAACAACACATGAAGAGAATATGGACATTGTCTTGGTGGATATGACAAACCCCATCACTGTAGCTAAGGCAAATTATTGCTAACAGCCCAACTGCTAATTCAGCTAAAGACCGCAGTTGGAGGTATCAGGGTGACAAATTCAAGTCAGGCATCCTAGTGGAGCTGGGAATCTGGACTCAGATCGTCTGATAAGTAAAACTACAAGTACATACGTGCCGATAGCATGCAGCATTCCAACAGAATCTGGCGCGTCTCGGGGCCATCCATATGCTCTACCATATGTCCGTGAGGAGTGGGGTCCAGAATCACAGTCTATGGAAAGGGTAGGTCTCCCAGGCTCTCAAGATACCAGCCAGGATCCCAATTTTGCTGTATTAATTGGTGCGTAAGCACCTGTATTCCCTCCAACAAACTAGTGATTTTAGCTCAGAGGGCAAATATGGAACATAACCAACTGTTTGCTGATTCAGAAGCTGGCTCCTACAGGGCACGTTCTACTAGGGAAGAAAAGGTTGCTCTGGGCTGTATTTCTTCAGAGCCAGTTCAATCTCTGTGTATTAACTACAAAGAAGCTGCAGCTGCAGAGATGTTACCACGTAAAACGGCAGTACTGATGAGCACCTAGAAACAGACTGGATTTTAATAGCCTAGCATAGGGGAATACAAGTTTCAACTCACTCAGTAGAAGACAGGTTGCTTTATTATGCCTTCTATTCTGCTCTTCACTTACATTTTTCTGGGGACGATCAATTGCAGTGTATTTTCACATTTCAGTCCTACCTTATCACTGTCCACTGTGTTCTGTGATGTCCTGGATGCAATGGAAATCGTGTCAGGTTGACTACTGCCATCTCCTTGGCTGTCTGCATCATCTACTCCATCTCTGCAAAAGACATAATAGGGAAACAACGACACTTACTTAACACACCACCTTGGAATGTGCACAACTTTATAGGTGGATTTGAGAAGTGCCGAGTCAGCGTGCCAGAGCTGGCTTTGTGCTAAAATTACCTCGCTGATGCAGCCCATGTTGCTATGTAGCTTGCAATTTAAAATGATGTCACCCTCAGCCATAGGGTTGGGATTAGCACATAATCACACCGTTTGTTGCTGGAAACAGGATGGCTGTTGCCTGCATATTTACAGCATAGAAGACTGGTGTTCAGAAATAGCTCTGTAATGAGGGTGTCAGGCAGAAATTTTCCTTCAGTTAGATTTCTGCCTTAACCAAAACCATTCGGCCCAGGCTACATGTGACACTGAAGGAGGAAGTATTTCTCTTGTCTCACAGGAACCACGTTTTCAGGAATTTAATACTAAGCCATAAAAATGATATCCAAACAAACATAAGTAAAGACAGTGTAGAGCTCTACAAGTCTACCTGAGTCTCCTAACAGAAGGTACTTTCTTCCCTTTTGCTGTATAGATACAGTTGTCCTAAATTTTTACTGGTCTTTCAAAATAAACATTTAAATAATACAAAATACATATTTAAGGACAAAGAAAAAAAAAAATTAAGATCCCCGTTCTGCATTAGAAAATTCTTGTATTGGTGTATGTCCCCCGGAACAAACATCTGGATCTCTGCCTTGCTATAGATCTCCTGGGTGACCTTGGTTACTCATGCTTTGTATGCCTCTATAATACAGCCTGAAGCAAGAGAGTGATAAAACTTGATGAGGAAATGGAGATGCTCAAATTACAGGTGGCTTTTGGGAATGCCAGCATGACAGCAAAAGAACAATTCATTTTCTATAATTTCTATTTAATCCAGGATTCAAAGAAGTCGACAAAAAAAATTTAATATTACTTCACAGGCTGCAATGAGTTTGTATTTGATGGTGAAACACAGATTCTCCACTGTAGTAATATATTGTCACAACCAGCTGTGATTTTCATTGTCAAACAATTCAAAATGTCAGACAGGGAAAAAAAAAATCTGTTAATATTCAAATATGAAGAAGTAAATTCGACTTTGGGAAAGAAACATAACCTTGGACTCTGAAGAATTTTTACTGCTCATTTCTCTCCAATACTTTGGAGTACTAAAATAAAAGACCTTTGTATGTATATCACAGAAAAGCTTTCTAGCTACTTTTGCCAAGACAACATGTAAAAAACAAAGATGATGAAAACTGCTTTTGACTATAGTAAGAAAAAGTAAGCGAATCCAGTCAAAAGCCCACAGATACTACACTGCTGCTAGTCAAGAAAACGCTAGTGATTTCACATTGTATGGAATGACTGAGGTTACCTTCTACTGTTGTTTCGCTGTTTTGCTGGTGTCTTGGGGAGCTGAATTGGCTCTTTCAAAGCTCCTTTCAGATGGATAATCCTTTCTTGAATGACTTCCCGGATATTTTTGATCCATTCCTGTTTTGTTTCAATACTGGATGCCTAAAGTTCCACAAGGCAGAAAGTCAGACACTTTATCATATTCCCAGCATGTCACCTCCTATGTAGAAGAATCGTGGTTGGCTGATGAAAATGCATGATTAACTGTTTCTCCACTCTGCTGTATTGTTTTAGCTGCTGGAGTACCTGGTAACCCCAAGAGAACTGAGGTATTTTTACCAGACCTACTTGGCAAGCAACAGTAAAGCAGCTAAGCTCTGGATAAATATATTTAATGCTAGCAATACAGCACACACTGTGGAGGGGAAATAGGTTATCAGCGCACAGCTGGGATTTCCTCAGACAAAATAACTATAACACAAATTCTTCGTTAGAAACTCACTTGACAGAAATGGCTGTCAGCTCTGGAGGTTTGAGGAATAGGTTGATTGTCGATAAGTCCAGTGGCAAAGGACTAAGAGAATTACACATCCCAGCCAAACACCCTGAGATGTGCCCTGTGTCAGTGTGCGGCTGCTCAACCCAGGTTGCAAGAGGAGATGCAATTTCAGCAAGGCTGCACAACAGCACTGTCTTGATTCTCACTGAGGCCTTAGAGCTGAATTGCTCCTGATGCAGGCATGACCCTGCTGACAGACATGGAAGCCATGCAAATACGAGGAGGGAAGAAACTGACCTTTCATTTAGTGCTCCCAAGGCCTCAACTAGCAGCTCTAAAGGCAAAGAAAACAAGCAGAAGAGACTTACTTTCAGCACTGTTTTATTGTCTGAGGATGGTGTTCGTCCAGACCACAAAGCAAATTTACAGGGATCTCCTTCAACATGTTCAGTCACTCCCAGTTCTGAGGTCTAGTGTGGAGGAGAGATGATGAGAGATTTCATATATATGAAGCCTCATGAGTCCAAAAAACTTTACATTTGTAGGGAGAAGTGGGGAGGCAGGGATGGATAGGGGAGTGAGATCTTGTCTCTGCTTTGCTACACACAGACAAAAGAAACAGAAAACCACCAGGGTATGGCAAGGAAGTGAATGGCTTGAGTGATCCTCCTTGCATCTCCCACCCACCCTTCAGATCTATCTTAAACCTCTCCAGACTCACTGCGAGCTTGGCTTCCAGGTGAGCCCTGCAGGGCCCAAAGCCAGCCCTTCCACGTGGCATGAGTATCCCCAACCCAGCATGGGGACGTGTGAGCCATCCCCCAAACTCCACCTCTACCTACAAGAAACACAACACGCAGAATGTTTTCTTTGCAGCCACACCTACCAGTAACTTGTTCTTGTAAACGTATTTTGTGTGTCCTGAAGAATCTTTGATCTCTTTGCTAAACACCAAAGAGATTTCAAAGAGAAACAAATGCCTCTCACGGCCTTTCCGAATGAGAGACTTGGGATCCCACACTTGGAAGGAATCCTGAAGAATCAGCTCTCCCTGGACATCCAGGTTCTCATCAAACCCTAAAACCACAAAATACATTGGCTTGTATTTGTTCTTGGGGCCAGTAATGCCCAGAAACAGCAGAGCAGTAAGGACTTGAAATTAAAGGGTCTTTCTCTTTTTTTAATGCATATTCTGAAAGGACATTAATGGGCATCCGTTGCCCCAGTGAAAATATTTTTCTTTTTTTTTTTTTCCTACTGCAGTGATATAATTATTTCACCAGAGACAAATACGTCATATGTGCTAAATGAGACTGCTGCTAAAGTATAGTAGTAATTACTTAAAGATAAATATTATAAAGGTTTCAGTGGTGGTTACTGTACACAGAACCGCAATGCAAGGAATCTTATGCACGTCAACACAAATTCAGAGAAATGTAACGTGTGGTAGCTGGAAGTGCCCCATCATAGCATGATGCTTTCAAGCATGCTATCCCAACCTTCAAGGGCCTGTGAGTCCACAGCAGTGGCATGGAGGAGCCACGTCTATGAGAGCAAATTGGTATGGTGCCTGAAACAAGCTTTCCGGGAGGAGTTTCTTATCTTCCAAGCTGCATGTCAAAAACCTTCACATGGCTGAGGATCACAGGATTCCCTCCACATAACTGGGAAGCTTGAGGGAAAAGGGAGTCCCTAGTGCAAGGTGCCCTCCAAGCTGCTGTCTCAGCAGCTTGTGGGTCACACTTCTCTCCAGAGCTAGGGACTGCTCCTCCACCAGCACAGCCTGCTGTTGCTCATGCCAGATAGCCCTGGGAGAGCAGGAAGCAGCCCTGGTCCCTGCTCCAAAGATTCGGGAATAATGTTTTATTCAGAAGACAACTGTCCAAGTGCTCGTCTACCCTAACAAAGTCATCCCTGCTTCTTTATTATTGCGTGATGCTCATCATCTCATGGGGACAGATTATCCAGGCGTTATTTTGGGAAACCTTGCTTTTCACCAGCCACCATAGTTAAAACCATCTCTATAGTCTTTCTACCTATGCTGGGTCAATTTGACCCCCTGCAATTTTAATCACCTGGTCTTAATGTGCTGCTTAGCTACTGGCACCATTTCCTTTTTCTTGCCTGTTTTAGTACTCTTCTTGTTTCCTGGTTCTGACTCAAGCCAGGCTGGAAATTATTTTCCCAGGCCAAGAAAATCTTTGAGAGATAATAAAGCATCTCTGTCCAGAATAAAATTTTTAAATTTTAGAAATACTCCACACATCAAAAAGCCAATAAAAGACTTAACTTTGGGGCAATCAAAATATTTTTTTTTCTGTAATTTTGAAATGTTTTTTAATAATACTTTTTTTTTTTTTACATCTTTAGGATAATTATACTAACATTTTGAAACACAAGCTGCTTTGACTCAGAAAACCAGAACTTTTTCTTTTGAAATGTTGAGACAGTATTTAGAAATGTTTTCATCCAGTAATTGTTACGGCTGCCAGCAGCTAAACTGATACTGTTTCAGGAGGGGTTTTTTTGTTTCATTAACTAAGAATGTTTTAACCAAATATATATATATACACACTTTGTATATGTATACACACACGTGTATGTACACATATATACACATATAAATACATATACACACACACATAAGATATAAATAAATAAAACCCCAAAACTTCCTAGCTAGCTTTATTCTTCCAAGACTTTTAGAGAAATATCAGGAAGAAGCTAGGAATTAGCTGAAAATTATGATCAATCAACAGTATTGCTACAGTCAACCTGTACTAACTTTCTACACAAGTAACAAGAAGGCTTCATTTATTGGCGGGTCCCTCCCCTGCCCCGGCCGCCTGCCCATCTGCTACCTTCTAGCATGCTGACGTGCATTGCATCGTTGGCCTTCTTTGGGACACTGAGCATCACTTCCAGACCATCTTTGAGTTCCCCTTTGCCCTCCTCGCAGCAGGTTAGCAGTTCCTAAGAAGCAATGCAGAACACCTATAAACAAACTCTGACCAACATGCTGGCTTTATATCTGATTGTGTTACTTGGTACATGCAATCAGTAACAGGAGAAAGCTGAACTGCAACAAAACCCACTGTGGATGCTCACAGATAGTGGGGATCAAATGGGAATTACTATAAAGCAAGACAAAACAAGGTGCTCTCGAGTGAGACTGTGCACTCAGAAGATTTCTGGGGACTTATGCCTATGCAGCAGACATCAGTCAGTCCAGCTGTGCCAGCCGGGTTGCAGGGACCCCTGCCTGATCCAGCAGTGCTGGTGAGTACTGCAGTGCAGGCAGGGCTGGCAGTGTGCTGTGCCCAGGGCAGGGAGGTCCCTTCAGGAAAGAGTCACCTGAGGAGGAGACCAAAGGGGTGACGACTGAAGGGATGTTTTAGCCTTCCCATTAGCAGACGGTTTGTGCAGTACAGGCTCGCTGTCCCACAGCACTCACAAGACTATGGTAAACCCGTGTGTTGTTTCAGTAAACTGGTACAAAGCACAGATTTGTCAACACATGGAATGTACTCAGTAAGTACCTTCCTAGTACAGCATACCACTCCTCTGGCATATACAGAGGAAGTTTTAAAGAGATGCAAGTATTATATCTGGGCCTAGCTTTTCAAAGTCAGAATCTGTCTCCTCCCTTATCGCCCAGATATTTTTTCTTCTCTGGTTTACTAGTTTTGAAGTGAACAGTGGCTGGTTAAGTTAGATCTAAAATTCACCTACTCACAAGATACTGCAAAAACCTGTAACCAATTTACAACAAACCAACAAAGGTGGTTTTTTTTAAATGGGAAATGTTAATGTTTCACTCAGAAGTCCTTTGCTTTGTATATGAAGCTTTTCCGTGTTTTTCAAACACAAAAATGTCAGCTCCCAAACAGAATCTAACGCCAGTGAAGGAGTCTCAGTCAAGAGTCAGTGAAATTTCCCCAAAGTTCACTACTGCTGTCATTGAAGCCTTTAATCAAATTATTACGTCACAAACTTAGCAAGAAGGAAAGTAAGCGATTCTGGTGTCCCTTCAATTTCCCTTTCCCAGTTCTCGCTTTTTAGGGTTAAGTCCACTTGGATACAAAAAACCCCAGTTGAAACAGGTGATCTTTTTTTTTACTGTGGTTTTTTTTTTTTTCCTTCTGTGAGTCTTTTCCTTTAGAACACTCAACCTGATTTCACACTTTGTTGCCATGTTCAGGCCTGGGAAGTAGGAGTAGCAGCTCAGCAGTAGCTGCTTACAGGTCATGAAGAGGTGAGGAAGCAGCTCCCTTAAGAATAAGTTAACTCATCACACCTGGGAACTGCTCTGCATGAGCTGATTTGGGCAGCTCACTAAGGTACCTTCAGTAGGAGTTGGTATTTTGTGATCCTCTGGACAGGCTTGATTAAATAAGAAGAGATAGAGTTGGCCAGACCATGTCTTTGCTGAATTTCCTAGAAGAGATAAAAACAGCAGTCAGTCATGGAAAACTGTTAACCCCCTGCCAGACAGAACCACCCATAACTAATTTTAGCTCTGGATCTCTGCATTTTTTTGTTTAGTTTTTTAACTCTCTTTAAGCTCACATGCAAATAACTGTGGTTTCAGAAAGGCTGGCAATAAACTGCAGAGTCCCCCTAAGGCCACTTAAACTGCAGGGGCCCTATGCAAGTCAAGCTAAGGCTATGTTGAGTAAACTACATAGGCTTCGATTTAAATACGACTTATCTGTCACATCAACTGGTTTCTCCTAGCTATGAAGGCTGAAAGAGTCTTAACATTCAATTAAAATGGAGTGACATTAAATTAAATTGCATGTGTAGGGTGTAATTTAGCTGTCTAAACATAAGCATCTAGTACCATTTGCGAGCCCTGGGGTAGCTGAAATATCCACATGGGAGTAACAGGTCTGACACAGTGCTGACAGACCTATGCTATTCTGAGGTGGCAGTTGCAGGCCAAGAGAGATACCCTTATGATACCTTTTACAGCACTGAATACTTCTGGTTTGTCACCTGAATCTCAACCAAAATGTCTGTGCTGATCAGTGTGAGGTGCTCATGAACTTCTGGAGACATTGCAGATAGGCACCTGGTGAGGTCTGCAAAGGGCCCAGCTGCCTCCCTCCAGCTGATTCCAGTGGGAGTTAGGAGCTCCTGAAAATCCTACAGGACCCTAATGCACATATTTAGCTATCTAAAAGACTTCAGACTCATGCCCTACAAGGGCAGATTCTCTGCTGAAATAGAACAGGTTGGAATTCCTTCTGTCTCCACCAGGCCCTGGGCGTGCCTCCCCTTGCTCCCGGCCATCAGGAAATCCTCGGTTCCTAAGGGAGCTGATGGGAAGGGGGAATGGGACTTATCTCCAGCTACTGGAGGGTAAATTTGAGGCTGTAAACGGAAGAAGTTACAGAAGATGAAGGGGGAAGAGCTGCCAAGAACGGAGATCTTCTTTCTGTATACAGTCTGATTTTCTGCTGAGTATTAGGGAGTTTACTGGTTTTTTTAGCTCCAGTGTTTATCTTTATGCTGGGATGCAAAAATAGCCACTTTTCACACAATGTGCCAACAGATTTTTTTTTTTTGTACTAGGCAAGTTTGTTTTAGGGAAAAAAAAAATCTCTGGTGCCATGAACAAGACCCAAAAGGGAAGGGGCTCTGTGTGGGGGTTAATGGAGTTTGCATGAAGCTGAGTCATGGCTGGCTCCAAACAGGGACAGTGTCTGCAGAGCACATGGCTGGGACTCAATTAGTAACTGCAGGAGCCAGCAAGACTTCGGCCACGTCTGTGAACTTCCTGGAGCTGGCTAAGTACACTTGTTTTTGTAGGATCCAAGTAATGAATTTAGCGCTATTCCTTCCTCACAGCTCTCTGAATAGCAGGGCATGCTCCCAGCAAGATGCCTCCCCCTTCAGGCATTCCTTCCTCTGCCAGGATGCTCCCTGGTGAGACTGTGCAGAGACAGAGTGGGTTGGTGGAGTGACAGCTGTCCCTGCTGCACAGGAACCTGCAGCAGGGAAGCAATAGCACTGCTACATGGCAATCAGACAAATACACTGCTGGAAAGGGACCTTCTCCCTGCAGCTCCTCCCTCTGGTCCCTGAAGAGTTGGAGTAAGATGGCAGCCTGCTGGAGTGTGTCCTGGGTTGGCTTTGTAACAACTGGAGAGGTCTGAACTTACTGTGGGCAGAGGTGGAAATTGGAGAGGTCTGTGCAGGGTAGAGCACGGTAGTGCAGACATTTCTCACACACCTTTAAGTAACATGAAGCAGAGAGATATCTGAGCTAGCTTTGAAGCAGCTGGCAGGTTTCAGAAGCAAGCTAGCCACAGGGCTCTCTACTTTGCCCTGCTTCTAGTTTAAAGCAAGCTTGGTTCCCATTATAGTGCACCATGACTCATCATTAGACACAATTTGGGTGGAAAAGTGTCCCAAGGGCCTGGAAGAAATGAAGGTATCTGACAGGCACCATGTGCTGGCAGTAGTGTGTTGCAAACCAGATGAGCTGCAGAACAGGATCAATGTGTAGTCTTATATGCAATGACAGAATCCCAGAAAAACACCAAAAATATCCTCTGCGTAGGGCAGCACAGCACCCTCACAGGACCCTCTATGGATAATATGGGGAGAGGAATACTTGAATACAATTTCATACCATAAGAATTGCTGAATTTACCGTGAAGCAGTGATAAAGTGCCCAGATTTTGTATCAAATGTCTAAAGAGATTCACAAATTAAGATAAGTCATCTAATTGTGTACAGTTGTTTAGTAGGACAAACTGCATCCTGAACTGGGTGTACAGACCAATGGCTTGCTGAGCAGACTGATTCAGCACTAAAAAACTCATGAAAGATTTAGGTTTTGTAATGCATGACACAAATCTTTGGTGAACAATTTCAGAAAAAAATATTACTAAGGAGAAACTGAGACCCTGCTTGCGCCTCTGCCCATTTCCTAAGGGACGCTCTAGCTTGGCAGAGAAACTGTCCAAGAGCCATCATCCATGCAGAAACACAATGCTCTGCAATGCTACCAAAGTCAATGACCTTTACCATGTTCCACTCTGTAAATGCTGGTCATGCAAGTTAAAGGTGCCCTGTGGCTTCTTGAATATAACAACTGATCTTTTCCAAGATTTAAAGGAGAAAAATATCCAAAATAGCAGAAGCATATAGACTGAACCAAACTCTGTCTTTGACCTGAGGACCAAAGCTCGCTTAAATAACAGGCACTAAAATCAACTCTATCACCTCAATAATATGCTGATTTCCACCAGCTGAAGCCCTTGCAATGAGCCCTGAAGCTGCAAATTTTCCATGGACTTGAAGGGTTGAGACGGATTACTGGGACTACTTGTTTTCATCTCCAAGGTGGCTTTCTATGATGGTTTATACAATTTAAGGGGTTGTACACTTGTGATCTTCAAGCAGGCTTCTTACTAAGGAGTGTTATTCTAGATGACTCACTCTCATCATCAGGGTGTTTTGGGAAATTCCAGGTTCTTCCTGGAAGAAAAGAACCAGCCATTTCCTCCGTACTTCTTGGACCAGACTGTCCCCTGTCCTGCCACTTAACCGCTGCCACTCCAAGATCAAGATAAGAAGGATCTACAGCTACTTCCCACTACCTTAGTCAGATTGAGTGACTCCTAGAGGATTTTTTTGGGGGGATAGCCATCTTTCTCTTTTTGCACAGGCACCACTGGGTAGCCCAGCACAATTCCCACCAATGGAAGGAAAACATCTCCCCTTGCAAAACAGCAGATGCTGATACATGAATATTCTCTATTAAGCAACATCAGGCAGCTTTCTAGCCCTTATACAGAGCTGGAGTGGAAAAAGCTTAGCAAAAGAAACGCTTTTGACCTGTGCGAACACCACTGATAGACACCTAAGGCAGCTCAAACCCTTCACGAGCCACCAACCGGTACTAAACCATTCAACAGGCTCAAGCGCCACCTCCTGGAAAATCCCTTTCAGTTCAATTCTACTTTTAGACCATTTGGTAACAAGGCAAAAAACAAGGCAAAAGAAAAAGGTGTTCATCACTTTTCTTCTGGCTCATGTGAGACCTTTCAGTGTTGAGTTTAACTGGAGTGCTATAACCATTAGCACATATGAAACCCAGAGGAGCTCATTCATGTCAGGCGGGTTGGATCCTGCTGAGTGGTGTTACATTTGTAAAAAGATTTTCAATGTTTTGGAAAAAAGATCTTAGCATTTTTTCAGAAAGCAACTAATTAAAGCTCTACGCTAGCAGACAAGCATGTCAAAATGGATGAGGTTCCAAAAATCAGAGGGAAAGCTTAGTTTAAAAGTACTCAAAAACTTCAGAGATTTTTCTCTGCCTACAAAACTGGGCTTGGAGCCCGCAAATGTTTATCACCAGGTGTAGTGCTTGTAAGGGAAACAGTCTAATTGCAGTCAATGGAGTCCCTTACTAGCATGATGAAGCAAATGTTTAACAGGGTGGGTAAAATTTGCAGAACAGGAGGACAGGATCTTTTTTTGGACTTAGGGATTTCAGGTCATAAAATCTAATGGGATCTGCTTTTCATTTTACCACTAAACCAGATCTTTAGAAAGGATTGGGTCTGAAAAATGCACAAAGTTCCCATAAGAATGTGTGTCTCAATTAAAAACTACTTGCCACACTGATGAAGATCACACATCACACCACAGCCTATCAGTTTTCACAGCATGTGATATCTGCAGCGGAATGAAAAACCCAAATGCCAAAGCACAAAAAGGAACCCGTTGCTCAGATGTAAAGAGGAGGTGTTTCAGCTGCAGTATGCGTGCTGAAGGAAAATGGCAATGGCTGCTTACATCAAAGAAAGTCCCTGCATGTTCCAGGATGAGCTGGCTGGAGTCAGGCTTGTTTTTGCAGTAGGTGACATACATCTGAAATTTATCTGCCTGTGAAAACAAACATCAAGGGAAAAGCAAGATAAGCTATTTCTCTGCTTGCACAGTCTTTCATTAAGGCTCACCAGGATAAATACAGGTAATAAACCCCCACCTCTCAAAGCAACATAAGAATTGCAAATTAAGAACAGAAGACTTATAGACAGTTCATACCTTACCTGAGCAGTTCTGAGGGGAACGAGGTGCACCGTGTAACAGTGGTGGGAGGCTTTCTTTAACAAGTGTCACAGAGGGAAGGCCTAAACTTCTAATCCAGCTATAAAATCATTTCTAAGAGCTCTAATGACGTTATACAGATTGTATCCAAAAGTCTGCAGGTCTCAAAACCCAGTCATGAAATGTTGGCTTTATCACCTACTTACAGATAAAGCCAGTGTAGAAACTCTGGGCAAAAGACTCACCTAGCTTAAACTGGCTCGAGCCAACATTTTTGACTTGAGACTGGCTCAGATTTGTGATGCCTGGCCCAAACTTGCCTTTCTTACCTTGGTTCAGACTTTAATGGCTCAAACTTTATGTTGTGCTAGGAGTGTTTTGCATTTAATTTCCTAATGTATTTATTTTTAAGAGGAAATTAAAAGCATCTGTGCACTCCTGCCTTAGAACATTTTCATATTACTGAACTCTGGTCTCAGGGAGAGGCAGGCAAACGGAAGAGGAGGATGGCCACCTTTTATTACTGTTGCATTTTTTTATACCACATATCTAAATAACAGGACCCTACAATTGGGCAGGCAGCTTTGTATGTATGTCTGTAACCATACAGACAGCTCTGGACATGTACTATTGCTGAGATGATGTGGTAGTATCTTAAAAGTACCATGAAGATTTTGCACAGAACAATACGTAAATGTGTCCATCTTTCATAAATATGTAACTTCTTCTTTGTAAACAATATTTCTGAATCCATTTCATCAATATTTTTGTCATGTTTTTAAATTAAAAGTCCATTTGAAATCTTCCAAACATGCTCATTTTTTTTGGTAGGTGAAAATGTTCCATAATGACTTTTAAAATACTAATTCCCAGCCTTGAAATACGAATAAAACCATCAGAGAAAACATGATGATGGCTGACTTGTGTGGTAAATATTTTGAAAAGAGAACAGCTTTCATACAGATAAATTACTGTAGCCAATTCCTGGAGCCTCCTACACCCACGAAGGCTCTTAGCATCAAGATTTCAAAGTCCTGTTGGAAATTATCCTGGCATTGGGTAATGGAATGAGAGAGCACAGTGGCTCAGCAATTTGACACTAATTTCTGAAGAAAAATGTTGATAAAATATGTCGTTCATGCCTTTGTAGAGGTCTGATGGCATGACTAAAATTCTCTAAGGAGGGTATATTAAGATTTTAAATGTCCGTCCTCCCAGGGCCCTTCGCAAAGAAATGAATGTCGCTCCTAAATACAGGTTTGGTTTGATGAAGTCCTGTTAAACAGGAACCAGCAGAGGTAAAAGCTGTGCTGGTCAGTGCAGGACAAAGACAGAGGCTCTGGAAAGCCTTCACACCACTGCTCAGGGGAAGAGTTAAGGGAGGGAACCTTTCACCCTGGGAAGAGGTGAAGGACAAAGTTGTAGTCCAGATCAGCTCCTAATCTCACTTATCACTAAGGACGTAACCCTTGCACCAATTCCCAGCTTGTTTCCGTCTGTGCTGGAGGAATTAATTTGAATAAATAATGAAAAGAAGAAGCCTCATTACCCAGGTGACGAAGCAGTGGCCCACATCCTCAGGCAGTTGTTCGTATTTCTCTAGTTCTTTCAGAAAAATGCTGAAAAAAGAAGACGCCAATGTAATTAGTTACAGTCAAATACCCAGGAGAAGCAGAATGACCAATGGGTGAATCAGTGCTAATGATCAATACTTGTATCTTGATTATGAGGCTAATCAAGTGTCCTGCCAGTGGGAAAAGTGTGTCTTTGCCAAGGTACGCTTTGGTTTTTGAGCACAGTCATGCCTGAGTAAACTAGAAAGGAAAAAGGTAGCAATCCCTAGTAGGGGGTCAGTGTATTCAGGACTGCAAAGTGATATTCAAGAACCAGATCGTGAATCTTCAAAAAGATCTTGTGCAGCGGTTCAGAGGAAGAGAAAAAAGAGAAGCTCAAACCTGCCAGCTTTCCATCACCAAACTCAGCACACTGGGCAAAGGACAACAGTTTAAACAAGCTTGATGCTTCATAGGTAAGTAGTAAACTCCCAAAATACAGATTTTGTAATCAACTTTCTCTCAACATCTTGTACGATGAGTGACATCTCTGTTTGCAGATAAAGCCCTGTACAATGCCTGGGTGGAAAGAGGAATGTGAAACAGAAGTTGCAGAAGGAGAAGCAACTGAATGTACTGTTTCCCCAGCCCTGAATCAGGCTGGGGGATGCCTTAACATCATCAGCCAAAGGAGAAGATTGTGGAGGACGCTGGTGAAGGCAAGGGCGGGGCAATTCATTTTAGTGTTGCTAGAAGTTTTAGTGGGAAAAGGATTATGCAGAAGCAGCAGGCTGGAGGAGGATGGGACAGAGAAAGGACAAATGACAGCAGCAGGGAGCTGAGGGGCATGACTGAGGGTTGAAGGGGTGTCAGCTGGGAGCAAGGGAAAGTCAAAAAGGAGAGTAATCAGATGGCATCAGTCAGGGTCACTAAAAAGAAGATATAGCACCACAAAGAGAGGGGAAGTGGGAAGGCAATTGGGTGATCCTAGCATAGTTTTAAATGGGAGTAGAATACTTACCTGTATGACAGGGCAATTCTTGTGGGCTGGAAGTCAATTCATCTATTACTTAAAGGCCTTTTTAATGTAATGTGTAGTTTGAATCTACCATCCTGATATGCTTTGAAGCTGCTTGCACAAAAACATGCATATGGCAGCCTCTGTTGAACCATATTTATGTGTCTGTGATGACCATATTTTGTGTCTGTGATGGCGCATTTATCTGGCTGAAGCACTGAAAGTCTTCCAGAACTTCAACAGAGAAGGGTTTTCTGATTTGTTTTTCAAACTGCTTTGGTTTTGACATGTAACTTGAAGACAGACTTTGAAATTCAGACTGAACTTGTGGGATTCAGCACCCCTAAATGTTAAGTTTGTAACTGCTATTGCATTCACATTATAGCAGGGAAACAATGCCTTCTAAGCTGATCTGATACACAGTCTTACCCTGATAAAAGGGAGTACTGTTAGTTACAGATTAAATACAGAGAGCCTCCAAGAAGTGGCAGGAAAGCTACTTATTAACCCAGATCATGTCAGCCATTCCTTTTTTCCCCTCGTGTTTTCCAAGCGATCATACTTTTGACAGGCAAGTTTCCAGACTAGATCTAGTGCTGTGAGATTGAAAGCATGTATAGGGCTACAAAGCACTGGTATAATATGGCTTTAACATTGTTAATCAGCTGAAGGCGAAGTTTAAACTAAGATGCAATTCATTTTTGTAAAAGAAACAAAACAAGAAATCAAACATTATTTTGCAAATCTGGATCAATTACTTTACACTCCCGCGTGCGTTGTACTGTAGGTGTTCACTGCAGACACCACATAGATGTATAGGTATACACATGCCTTTGGTTTCCTTGGTCAGTAAACATTAACAGAACTGTTAGGAAAACCTACTTGTTATGAAAGTCATATATCTCCTGAATATTGCCAAAGATGACGTGTTCTTTATTAAGGATCCCAGAGGGTATTTCTTCCACTCCACTTGTCATTTCCCAAAGGTAAGTCTGGAAGACACCAGCAATTCTTAGCTTTGTGAATAAATGCAGTGAAAAATAATAGATCTCCCTATTTTATTGCTAAAGGCGCAGGCTGACAAGGGAACTATGTACTTTGAAATTAAACAAACAAGCTAAAAAAAAAAAAATGTTCCAGTGTCACAGAAAGCTCTCCAAAGAAATTCAAAGTGCTGGTACTCAGAAGTTGACTGAGGAAAAAGCAGAAACATGCCAACAACACCTGTCTTTGCTGTCCAACTGACGGTGTCCAAAAACTGCAGGCAGAAACAGTTGAAAGATAAGCTGGATTTGCGACTTCAGTAGCATTAGATACATAAAAATCTCTTTCAAACTGCAGGAATGTGAAAGCTGACAGATTTCACTGAAATACACTCTGCTTTTTCCCCTGAATATCACAGTCCCCTTCAGGAACACCCTGCTGTAGAGCTAGGCAAGGTATTTGACAGTGCAAATCCAGCTCCTTCTCTAGCACGAGATGATCCAAAGGAATAGATTTGAATTCTTAAGAAAATGCTCCATGATTCAAAAAAGACTAGAAACCAACAAATTTCAGGTCAACGTGCAAATACATTGCTCTTTACTGAGTCTGAGGACATTGCTCTCACTCTGCAGGGGTCAGCACAGCTTTGTAAATAAAGGCACACTCAGGTATCCCTGGAGGTGCAGACATTTACAGACACACGTGGGGAGCACAGGGCATGGTTCTGCCAGTGGGAGACAAGCTCCCTCTGCTGCCCACCCAGCTGCCACCACCAGCAGGACATAGCTCTGCGGCTAGCCACCAGAGGTGTTATCCCCACACAGACTCTTGTCAAGATCAGCCTTTGCAATACAGTGAACATCACTACCGCAAAGGATACCATGTCCTTCCTGAAAATACTGGACACTTCCCGGGCCGTAACTCACCTCTAAACATTCATGTAAGTCCCTGACATAAGCTTTTTCCGTCTGAAGCAGCTCAGCCATAATGAATCTGAAAAAAGAAAGTATTTCAGGTGTTTTGGACATTATAGGCATTTGGACAATGAACAGAAAACAAAACATCCCTCTGTTGTCTTCATGAATCAGTGTATTTCCACTCAGCCTTCAGCTGCCTCACTTCGCACCTTTCAGCTCCATGAATGAAATACCACTTCATACTCTAGTCCCTTGTAGGGTTAGTTTCTAAATATCTTTTCTGCATAAAATTCTGTTAAGTTGTATTCCTGCAACCCTGAGGCGTGATTTACTAACTACATGCCCATCCTTAACAGTCAACTGATTCTCAGAATTTTTTTTTTCCCCAGGAGTAAGGACTTGAGATTCACCAACACCACTTGCATCCTCGCTAATAGTCACGGTACGTCACCCTGAAACTTGACCCTCAGTGGCAATACAGATGGATTTGGGAGACACCACTACTTTGAAGAGGCTTCAACAGCTTGGTATCTGACTAGAGGAAATCCAGACTGCTGGGAAGCCGAACAACCACATCTGTGGTGCCTGAGGCTGGGTATCTCAAAGTTGAAATGCCCAATGTTTTTAAAATGCGCCACAGGCAGACCAAGTGTAAACACTGTTCCCTAAAGTAGAAACTGTTTCTTATCAAGGTTATGCACTGTAGTGACAATTTCAGAGGGCTAAGGACCGTACATACAAATACTTTCCAGAATATTCTCACATGAAAATTAAGACAAAATACTGTGAAATTAGTCTGTTTCTAGATTTAAGTGCAACAAGCACTCTCCAAATATTTCCTCTAATATGAAATATTTCCAGTTCTACACCCACTGAAATTTGAACCTAAACTTCAAGTGAACTCTTGTGCCACTGAAACCCAGTTAACTCCTCTGGATGTCTTTGGAGTTTAGATGATATCTAGACATATAAAGATGCCTTTCATTTTTTCTGTTCATTTTACTTTTCACATACAGCCACAAAGAAAGCATGACAATGAGTATCTCCATGACATCAGGGTCTAATTGAAGTGCTTGACTCACTCCTTTCCCTTTCCAAAAGTAACTTCTGATTAAAACCAAAAGAAATTCAACCTGTATGTTCTGAAATTCTCTAGCCTACAAGTCACAACTTCTGCCCTACACCTGTAGACTTATCTCAATAGCTCTGCAGCTGGAAGGAGTTATAGGACTGTCAGTCAGTTCTGGTCATGCAAATATCATAGAATTACTCTTAGATAATGTGTCATGGCAGACTGTGAGCATTTGGGGACATACTCTTTCTTTCTGGCCGACTTTCTTTTTTCTTCATTGACTTCATGATTTGCATCTCGCAGCTTCACCTCCCGGTCTGAAAGACTTGCTGGAATAATATCTAGTTCTAGGTCCTTGTTATCCTAGAAAAAGTGACAGTACAGATTTTAAATTCATTGTAACCCTACTGTTGTGCAAAATGCAGCATGTTCATGAGATCAAATGGATAAGAAGGGACAAAAGTAAGATAAAGATACCAATGTCAGAAAGAAGGAAATTCAAAGAGATTTATAAGAACTAGAGTAAGAAGGGAGAAGGTGAGAAGGAGAGCGAGAAATGTTAAAAAAATGCCAACTATGCCATTTATTATAGCCTTCATTGTTACTCTTATCTAGAAATAGGTATTGACGACAAACATCTAAATTTTACCTTGCTCCTTCACATCTAAATTAGTTGCCTAGTATGGGGCTTCATACATAGTCTGGATTAGGTAGGGCACTATGCAGAGACAATCCCAACTTCCAATGGCCTTCTGCTATGGAAATACCTTTCCAGACTGTGGTTAGTAACTTCGTGTAAACCAGAGACCCTACAAGGAACAGTACATTTAAGGTATCTTGAGGGTGTAAGTGAGGGAATTTATTCCTTTTTCTTTTATACTTAATATCGAAGGATGGTTGACTGAAACGTTTTTAAGTGTTTCTGCTTCTGGCACTCCCCCTTAATACTGTGGCCAGGGAACAGCAGGAGGTTCTAATTTTTGTTTTGCTTGTGTTGCTCTATTACACCTAAAAGAGCTTAGAGATGAGGCTGGGGATCAATTTTTTGGTTAGTTAAAGGATGAGAGAGTGGAAACTTACAGTCAAAGCCTGAGTTTGATTCACGATAATGGTGTGGGAGCAGGATTTATGGCTTATGCTAAAATTAACACAGACTTTTATTCAAATAATGTGTTTCCCTCTCCTTCCCAGTAGCTGTATGGTCTCCTGGAGAATGATGCAAACATTTGTTTAGAAAGTCTTTCTGATCTTCATCTGTCTCCTCCTCATATCACTGATCCACCACAAAAAAACTTTTTCTCTTCAGAAACAGTTCTGAGCTTCGCTAGGTAGGTTGACTAGGTTTTAAGTGTTTCTAAGGGACACACGATAACCTGCAGCATTCATACCACAGCCTTCACTTCCCTCTGTGACTTTCAGCTTTGGTATAAAAACCCAGCAGGACATGGACTTACAGTACCTCTGTATTGATTCCAAGGGCTTTTTCCAGGGAGTAGCGGTATTTCCCCATCCTGAGAGAGAAGTCACGGTAGCGTTTGTCAACAGTGGTGACCCACTTCCTAATTTCAGTGGCGTGTATATGTCCTTTTTCTACAAAGCTGTCAGCCAACTGGATGAGGAGCTTCACTTTCTCCTTTGTTTGCTGCCCAAAATACGGTCCTTGGTTATGTTGCATTATTATAATTTCCTTTGCTTTTAATTCACACAAGCAGTCAGAAGCAGCTCACAATTTTTTCTACATCATTAAAGAGTGCCTGTACTTCATCTTATACAGAATCAGATGCTTTAAACTTTGCCCAGTAAAACATGAAAGGAATGACATTTTTGTAAGGACACTTATGAAGCTGCAGGAGATAGAAAAAGTCACGTTTTCAAAACCACACACACACAAACACATAAGGAAAACACGTTGGAAGTTAGACATGCCTCGTTCCCATAACCAAAAACTTATTTTTTGTGAGCCTTGCAGTAGAAGACAGGATTTTAAAAATCACACCTCATAAAATACATCAAGTTACTCTGAATCTATACCTAGGTGGTTCTGCAGACCTGTGTAGGCAGGTCATTAATACACCACATATCGGTCCAGGAAGTGAGTTTGAGTCACTACTACTCTGTTTCAGAAACAAACAGAATTTAAATCCAAATTCCTAGTCTACTATAAAATCTCCTGTCAGTATTTTAGTTCCAGTTAGAGCATTACAAACTAAAAGATGCCTGAACTCCAAAACATACCCTGAAACCCCAAACCTTCCAGAGGTCTTTTCTATTCCACCTGGGCTCTGACTGCCCCTTAGATACTGTGGTTTTCCATGTTGAGGAACATTGTGCAAATCCAGCACAAAAGAGCTAGTTATAAATTTTAGCTTAGATTCCAAATCTATCCTAGGAACTGAAGGTGCCTGGACCCTATGTTTGAGCCAACTCAAGTGCAAAATGCTTATAAAAACTGAGATATCAACTGCACAGACTGCACTCCAGCTGTGACACACATGTTAATCCTCAAAAGCAAAAGGAGAATCAGTCATATCCCCCAGAGGTACTGGTAAGCTGCTTTTCAGAGATGGGGAGAACTTTTGACTCTGCCTGAAGTGAGACATGCTATCAAGTACTTGACGTTATCAGCAATCTGGCCACAAATGGATAAATGCATGTCAGACCAGAAAACATCTAGCAGATTTCAAACACAAAACTAAATTCAAGAAATTTCACCAGCAAAATAAATTAACAGCTGAATCAGAGGTCATTTTAACAAACTAATTGAGTACTTAAGCAAGGCTAGGTATGGAGAAGTAAAAATCTGACTTCCTGTTATATTTAGAGGGTGTTTCATTCCCAAAAGCTACTGGTTTTTGCTTTCCAAACACTTGGTTTGGCCAGAAATTTATTTGGATCAGGAAGGCTTTCAGTTACAGCTTAATTTGAGAATAACATTAGTCTGGGAGTGACATGCGTTTACCAGATTGCACATGGCAGTGAAAATATTCTAGGTCAGCAGTTGGAAAGTGATTTACTAGTGCCCTAGGGAGCAAGACTAGATGCATCAGTGTAAGGAACAGCCAGTAATGGTCAATAAGGAACAAGGTATAAAACTCAATCCTAGACGAAGTCAAGAGTAGAAATAGTTTGGACACTTCAGGATGAATCAGGATTATTCTGATCACAATTAAATTATAAACTGGAAGATGATTTCAGGCGGACTGATTATGGGTGGTTGGAGGCCAGGAGTACTGTTAAAGGAATGTTGTACGGGTCCTGTCTGATTAAATTAACTTCCATCCACTGCTAGTTAGCTCCCATTTTCACAAACATGCAAGCTAAGGAAAAAGGAAGGAGACAAGAACACCACAAAGCCTGTGAATCAAACCCATGCAAGTATGGGCAGCCTAATGAGGAATTTAAGGATTACAGAAGATCAATTTCGGGACACGGTGAAATGAAGCTACATAATACCAAAGCCATGGTCTTGCTGCAGTCCGACTTTGCAATTTAGATCCATATGAGTGACTGTTAATACCCCTGTGGATTCACTGTCTGTGAATTACCTATGGTTTGCATTAATTTGTCTGAGGCAGATCCAATCACCATTCCTCTGTAAACCCCACCAGATTTCTCAGAATTGCTCCATATAAATTGATAGATTCTTGGTAATGCAGCTTTGTATTAAAAAATGTTCACCCCAGAGATTACAATCCCATTTATTTAAACTATTTTGTTAGGATCAGCAGATTATTTGTAATGAGGTAAATGATCATCTGTGATCAACCCAGCTGGAATTAATGAAACAAATTGTTGTTGTAATGACAGAAGAAAGACGGGGAATCGAAGATGACCTTGGATATGTTCAGATCAATTAGTTACTCTATACCATTCTTGTATGATTGTTTGAGGATGGAATTGGGGTATGTCTCATTAGGTTGCTGTGAAATCTGTATGCAAATGGACTTTCTCTTCCTTCTGATCAGAACAAAAATGCTCCATAAGCAGTACAGACCAAGGGGGAGAAAACCTCCTTTTTGTGCCTATGTCTTGCTAAAAATGAAAGATCACAGCTCTCAAAAGGCATTTATCTTCTGGGCTAGGAATGTCAGGAGGAAAACACAAAATCAAGAGAATATTATTACAGAGATTTAAGGCATTGAAACAGGATCATAAACACAGACTAAGGCAGATGCCATAATTAGATTAAAGTCACTGTTTACCTTGGCAGGTACTCTGAATTCCCCATATTCCTTCAGGAGTTCCTGAGTTTCTTCTGCTGATTCCCCTGTGGAGTTGTGAGTAGAGAGGTAATATTCGCCTGTTTCTTGGATCCAGTCTAAGGCCTGTGAATGTCAAAAACAACCAAAGGAAAAACAAAGCAAACAGTCTTTTTATTTCAAGAACTAATTGTCTGACAAAAAAAATCTGCAAGGTAAAGGATATCAAACCCATTGGGACTTAATACTGTGTATACTAAAACACTTTTTAGGAACACATAAAAAGAATACAGTAATCAAAGCAGGTGGGAGGGGATACAAAAGGTGCTGTATGTTTCCTAGGAGAAAAAGAAATGTAGGGAATTCTACCTATATACAGATAAATCTGCACACAGGGAAAGCAGTTTTCTCATTCAGTAATAGCTCAATAAAACATTTTGCTCTTATATTTATTTTCAAACAAATGAACAAATCCAGAAATTAATCAACCTGGCAAAAATACTGAGTTTTGTAGTTGGGTTTTGGAATTTTCTTAAATTGTTTTAAAAATCTACATTTGCTATGTTTTCAAACGTTACAGTTTTTAAATACAACTTGAGATTGCAACAGGAACCCCACACAGAGGCATTACACAGATACAAGAAATATTTACACACTGCCAGGACAGAAAGACAAAGTGGGGTTTTTACACTACCTGCTTGGCACTGCGCTCAAAGACAACATATTGTTGGCACTGATCTAATCTCCGCTTCTTCAGGGTCCAGAAATGAAGGACACGGTTCTCCCTCTGCAGTAGTTCACTCAGAATGGCTGTAGGGCAAAGGAAAACATCTGCATGATTAGTGATTCTATGAGTGCATACTGAAATAAGCCATAAAAAGCTGAATTTACTCACTCTGCCTGGACCGCACTCCCAAGAGCAGAGCCCCTAAGACTGTACTTCTTAAAAACAAGCATTGATTCAAAGGAGCTGCTTTAATAAAAAATAAAAAAAAAAAAAGGTGCAGTTGCAGGGTTATCTGGTAAAGGAGAAGATGCTAGAACAGAGTTTGGGATTTACCCCAGTAAATACGCTGGGGTACATGATTTCTAGTCCTTTCGTTCTCTTCTGTTGCTTATTTCAGGAGTCTAGTACTGGTTGACAAAGGACAAGTTGCCCTTTTACTACCCTGTCTGTTGCTCTGGCCACAGGCTACCCAGCACTTGGCACTACAGCCTACTGTCCCATGCAGAGCTTTGGTCATGACTGAATTTAATTCAGACCTGAGCCCCCAGTTTAACATACCTGGTAAGGATTCTTATACAGCTGTGCTGCCTGGCAACCCTCTATGTGCTGCTCCCTGTGCAGTTATTGCTGGGCTACAATTTTGGTTTGAGGCCTGGTATTGGTCCTCTAAACTGTTTTCTGTGTGACGGGGATGTGACAGACACCCAGATTCAGGAAGAGACTGGCAGCAGACCTGCTACTCCTTGGAGTCTAGGACATACATGTTCTCCTTCAACACCTGAGTGCTCAGCCAGACTGTATCAATTTGATAAAAGTGTGATTTAACTCTTTAAAAAGTACCATGGGTTTAACTGAAAAGATTACATGCAGAGAGAGTGCAAGAGATTTACACTATATAACTGACATAAACTGAGCTAAGGCATGTGTAGCTGGCAGCAGCGTGGCTCATCCCAGCCATGTCTGGGTACGGAACTCAGGTAGCTACCTCGGCAGGTAAGGCATGGCAGCCCTCCTGCCCTTATCCTCAAAGCGGAGCATCCACTAGAGGGGGCTTAGGCACACGCAGCCCGGGCAGCAGCCACCCTCTTCTATATTAAAACACTGAGTCTGGCTTCTCAACCACTTACAGTGGCTTAGGATAATTTACAGCACCTGTTAATAACCTCTCTCACCCTAAGCCCTTTCTGAATGTACTGATATTCATTGCTTATGTATCAACGCTGGTGGCAGCAAACAGATTTGGATGTATCCCTCCCCATTTACAAATGTGATGCTGATTATGGTCAAAAAAATTGTAATACTTAAGTTAATTGCAAAATTTAGCCCAGTCCCTGCTGAGGGAACTTTGTCTGAATGACAAAATGAACTTGAAGCTTGTCGTAGGTGCTCTAGATCAGGTCTCTGCATAAACAGTTTATGCCAAATAAAACTAATTTTGTTCTGTATTAATGACTTTGCTTTGGAAGCACAATAAGTATCCTACTAAATGGTGCTTCTATTCTGAACTAATGTGTCCACTTCAAAGATCTTCTGTGGATAGACTTGCCAAGCATAAGAATTACACGTTTGGCTTAGAAAAAGACTAATATACAAGCTGATTTTTATGTAAGTGAGTAATTTCAAACAAGCTCAGTGAGGAACACTCACAAGCTTATATCAGGTGCATATTTAAGGGCTTGCTGAGTCAGGATTTAATTAATTTTCCCGTGATTTTCAACTGTAGGGAACAAAAGTCCACAACAACAACAAGCATTTGACACAGTAGCTGGGGAAAGTTGAACGAAGTCATGTTAACATTGAAGAACTGGTATTGAAAGAAAGGAAGGAAAATAATCTCTTCAGTAGCACCATTTTCATCTGTGCATAACCAAAGTTCCCATCTCTCCCACACATACAATGACTGCACTGCTTTTAACCTGTATCTTTCTGCAGCTTGTAAGAAAGCCAATAATAATACCAAAAAATGGTTTATTTCTGTAGAATCACTTTGCTCATTCTTATCAGTACCTTGCAGCGTTGCTAGGCACAGATTAATGACTGTTTTATTAAGCAGAGGAGTGGAAACATTTCAAACATCTCAGATGTATCATCTGACTGTAAACGGTGCTCTTTTGACCAAAGGAAAGTAACTACAGGCAGATACTTTTGCTGGTGACTTGTTTGATGTGGTAGGACATCAAACAGGATTCCAGGGACAAAAAAATAGCAGACCTATCCTAGGGACAAACAAGTTTGGGGTTCATTTTTTTCTAGTGCTCAGCAGCAATAGGATGCATCTAGACCTTGTATTTGATATGTGCTTATTTGTTTATGCATTTTTAGATATTAAGGCAAAATAGTGTCTGATCATCTCAGCTGACAACCTACATGATGGGGGATGGCACAGTGTCACTCCCATGGACTCTCCTGACAAGAGAAGCCAGGCAGAGCCCATGTTTCAAATCCCTTTCCTTTCCCCTCCTCCCCCCACTTGCAACAGCAGAGTTCTGTATAAGAACTCATGCCTAGCAGAGGAGGCATTGCTTTCTGAGAGGCCTCACTACCGTTGCTAAAGGTGTCAGGCATATGTATCATTTTAGTGACAGCAAATGGCAAAACTTAAGGTGCCTTCTCAGCATGTTCACAAACTTTAGGATGACCACACAGTAGAGGGGGAAGCAAACAAAACCTTCAACGCTGTCATTGCACCAGCGCACCAACCTTTCACTTGCTGCTCGGGCCCCCTTGTATGGCTTGCTACTCCGGGCATGCTGACATTGTTCCGGTGGATGTACTTGAGAAATACCTCAGCGTTCCTTCGTGCCAGCGTACAGGCCTAAGAAAAACAGCCCCCACCAAAAAGAATCAGTAAAGATGAGCAAAAAAAGCAAAAGGCACCCAAGGGAGTTCTCTGCTTATTTGCCAGGGAGAAGTTCTCTTTTGTATGGGAACACGAAAGCTTCAGCTAAGAGTCAATAAACTCAGCTAATAAACTAACAGCCTCATAAATGTATTGAAACACAAGTCATTTTAAATATAGCAGCTGATTTTATTTATTAAGGCAAATTAATGACAATAATAAAACAACTGGTTGTAAAGAGCCAGTACATCACACATTTTCAATCTAATCAGAGCTAACCCATCTCTCAAGAAAAGTACTCATTGTTTCAAAAAATGTACAATCTAGAGGCATAATTTCTTAAGCCTTGCCTGCAAGCATAGTTTCATGTTGTATATCAGTTTTAGTGGAAGATGGGAGGCTGGCTGTCAATTGACTTGTCAGCCTACCAGTTCCACAGTTCTTACAAAGCAGCACCTGGAAGGCAGGAGGAAATCTCTGTCTCCCTCCTGGTGCTGCCCCGCAGACACACAATTGCTTCAGTTGTTAGTAGTTCTTCAGTTATTGGCTTGGAGGACAGAATTTGAAATGCTGGATGGTTTGTATAAGCCAACACCAAAATGCCGTATAATACCTGTCATTTATAATGCTCATCATATGCAATTTTGAGAATTTGAACTTTGAACCAGCACAACTACTAACATCCTCCAAGTGCAATGCAAATAGCATCTAACTAGTCCTGATGACATCTCTCTGAGATATACATTGATGATAATGCTTATTACCCCTATTATAAGAGTGCGAAACTGGCCTAGGGCTTATACAGCCAGCCAGTAGCTGAACTGGAATTACACCTCAGAGTCTCCTCTCAAACTCACCAACACTGCTCTAAGTTGACTACTTAATGGAGAGTTTTCCTGATTTATTAGAGAACTAAATAAAAAGAGACCTTGAGAAAAGCCTCCTTCTGTTCCAGATGTTTGCTGATCAGAGGGATGACGTGGTCTATCTCAGCTGCCGGCCCAAGTTTATCTCGACCTCCACACCAGTCTTCATCCCGTCTGTATTCTTGCTCCAAGCTCTCTAATACGCTGCACACCTGAAACATGCCCATAGCACAACAATTCAGTTCTCTACAATCATAATCAGGAGGAACATATTCAGTAAAAGTCAATGACCAATAACATTTCAAATCTAAATGTTTTGGACTACGGGCCATGGCATGGAGGGTAAGTGGGTATGAAACAGGCCCTGGACAGAATGATCTAGCAGTTGTTCTTACCCACAGGGATCTCTACTGTTTGGGATGTAATTCCTCTGGTTTAAGGGTGATGAATCCTTCTTCTCTTCCAATGGATAATCGGGGGGAAGGTCAAAAGGTTGAATCAAGGCAGGGGTCAGTGTTGGCCCCAGTGGATCATTCAGGAAACAATCCCTATTCCGGAAGGGTGCTTTAGATGTGTTTAAATCCCACTGAAGTCAAGGGACTTAGCACATACTTAAAGAAAAACACATGCTTAAATACTTTCCTGAAACAAAGTCTGAAGCTGGAACCAATTCTCTTCAGCTGCATGTTAGTTGCTCCCTATACAGCTTTTGTAAAGACTGATGGAAACCAATAGACATTAAATCAGTGTCGCAACCTAGGTGGATGCAGGTGTTCCACTGTACAGGTCTTACACAAGTATCTTCTATCTTGGTAGAATAATGGGAATGAGGTAAATAAACCAACGCAGTCTGGAAACTGTGTGTGCAGTGGCCTCAGACAAGGCTGAGCCTTTTGCGTTGCAGATCCTGAAAATGACTCTTAGTGGCCTGTGCAGACACCGAAAAAACTGCAAAAGTTTTCAGGACCATTTGGAACTTTCCTCTTCTCTTCCAGAGGGCTCTTCCTACACACTCCATTGCTGAGATTACTCAAGATCCAGTCAATTATTGCTGGGGGTCCAGCTAACCATGTTCACCCTTTTCTTGCTCACTCCTGCAACTTTTATATGAACAGTTATAATTCAGAGGACCCTACATGGTCAAGAGCATAGTCTGGAAGAGACTCCAGCATCACCCACTAATCCTCCCCACTATCACAGGCCATTTTCATATAATGCCATTCATGAACACATCAAACTCAGTTTTAGAACTGGTGAACTGAGGTGAACTGATCAACTTACTCTGCCGCTAGGCTGTTCAAGGACCTTATGCATTTGACAATCTAAAATCATCTTCTTGCTTGGATGCAAACCAGCATTCACCCTCAAACATTTATCGGAGAGCAAGTGACCCATGTGTTATTCAGGCACAGAAAAGCATTTCCATTTTACTTCTTAGTTCTTGAAAACTTTGGTACTCTATTGGACTTTGGTGACATAAAAAAATGAAAGTAGATGGACTACCTGGGGTCCACATCTTTTCAGAAAGGATGGTCCCTGCACATGCAAATATCATCTCTCTGTTAAGACAATGAGAGAAATTAATACAAAGTGGGCTGTCAATGAAGTCAGAGAGAAACCGGGCTATTTGAAAGCCAGGGCTCCACCAGTTATATCAAGAACATAGTATGCTTAGAGAAGACGGGCATGAAAAAGTTTGGCTGGTTGTGAGAGTCTCTCCACCCTTTTAGCTGCTTTTTCTAGATACTCTGAGAATTCAGGACCTAGTAAATTACTCAATCCACTGTCATCTAGTCAGGGAGCAGGCCGTTAAGGACCGTAGATCAGTTGTGCAGCCCAAAAGAAGATGACAGACTACATGCAGCAGTGAGTTTATGAGCATTCAAAGACTGAATGATCTTTGCCCTAAACATTTGCTGAATAGACACAACTAATGAATGAACTGGTGGGCACTGCGGTATGCTTGTCTATGACTTGGAAACAGGAAGAGAGACTGAATTGATAAATTACTGGCTATGCATATTTTGGCCAGCACGTTTGACTGTCTGAAGCACTAATGAATCCCTTAATGGTTTTCATTTCTCACAATCCTCCACCAGCAGTCATTCATTTCAATCCTGAATGCATCAGGGACTGTAAATCTGTTTGAAACTTCACAGTGAAAGACATTCATTAAAAGGAATGAATTCATCTTAAACAATCTTAAAAATGCATTAAACAAATGACACCAAAAAGTGGCCCAAGGATCACCTACAGCCTTGATGTTAAGGAAAAAATCATCTCTTTCCATAATGATATATTTAGTTGTGCTAAAAAACTTCCCATATCTGGTTCTCTAATTGAGGAACTAACTGTGTGATAACAACAATAGAAAATTTAATGGAAATCACTGCTGCCTTTTGTATAAAACCACAGGTTCCTGCAATGTCCATGCTAATACGAACTGCCTGGCTGCAGTAAATTACATCAGGCAAGGCTGTTCGAGTATCCACACTATGACACTAATTCTCACTGACTACAGTGTAAATGGCACCTGTTCGTGCCATTATTTGTGCCAATAATCCCACCGTACCAGCAGCCAACGGGAATGTGTTTTGCAATTTATGGACACCTGGAATGAAGTAAAGTTGTGTCAACATATAATGGTTACTGTTGTAATTATCTGTGTTGCAGATGGATTTAAGAGAAATCCCTTCATATCTTGGCATCTTTTTCGGCATGGTGGTGTTTAACTACTAGTGAAAACACTGGCTAGTACTGCTCACAAAGTAACAAGTAATTAGTTGCAAGCAGTTCTGAAGGAAAAGCAGATCAATATTCCTCAGAATTAACTCTGATATCATGAGAACTTGAAACTAAAATGGCGGGATTTCAGAAATTCTTCTCGTTGGAAAAGGGGACAATTAAAAAAAAAAAAACTTCAAGAATGACATTGCTTCACTGAAAACTTTAAGATTAATGTTATTGCAAACTGCTGCCTTTTCTAGTTTGGTTGGTTTGGGGTTTTTTTGTTACAATACTTGTCAGAGAAACAATTTTGACTAGTTCAAACTTTGGTTTCCATGTGTGGCTTAGCATTGCTATGCCAATGGAGCAAATGTCCTTTCAGTTAATTTTGCCAATGCTGTGAGATCCCTTGCTGGCAGAAGACCCTCTGCACTCAGGGTCAGAGTAGAAAACCCACACCTACTACTCTGCTACACCATGGAGTGCACCCACATTGGTGTTTACCAGCTGGGAGTCACCTGAGGGCTCAACACTGGCCCTATTCAGGTGACACAAAGGTTTATATGCACCTAATGGGTGGATGGAGGCATGCATCCATACATACAAACATATGTAAAAAGACAAAGGGCAGCTTTTAAGGGCAAGCAGGGCTGACTGAAGCCACATTCTTCCTACTTGTGGGATTACTCAAGGAAAAGGGAGAAGAACGAGCACTGCTCCTTAGTGGTATTAGCAGAGCAGGTACTTGGAACAGTTCAACACTCTGGAAGAGTGGACAGACTGCACCGCTGATCTTGGTGAGAGGCAAGACCTTTGCACTATACACTGGGAGCTAAACCCCGGGCTGTAGCAATATGCTATGATACAGATATATTACTGTTCAGCTCACCTGCTCAGAGGTTTTATAGAAGGCTACCGAGGCATTGACAAGTTTGAGCCTGTCTTCCATCTTCAGCATCAGCTGCTGCCAGTGCAGGGCCACCTTTTCAGCACACTCTCTGATAGCATCGGCATCGTAATGCCCAGCCTGTAGCAACACTTCGGCTTTCTGCTGGACCTGCAGGGCACTCTGGTGTGTCTTCTGTAAGGAAGTGGCATGAAAGAGGGACTGTGTATGAGGGGAGGAAAGAGGTTGTATAGATGTGCCAGATGTATGGTAGAAAGGTGAAGCAAGGTGTGAGCATGGAGATGTGAGAGAGTGAAACATTTTCAGAGTTATCTTCAGTTAACAGTTACTTTATGCAAAGCATTTTAGTTTCAATTATTCACACACATTTGCAACATGTTATTAAAGCTTGGGACAAGCAAGCACTGGCTAAGATGGGTTAGCTCCACCGATCAGCTACTGCCCCTTGGGCAACAACCCGGGGTGGGGTTCCCAGTGGATCCATTTTGACAACCCCAATGCAGGCAGCTGCTGTGCTGAGCTCCCACCCAGCCTGTAGTCAGTGCTGACCGCATCCCACACAATCTGCAGATACAAAAGCAAACACCAAAGAGTTGGCAAACTATAGGCCTAATCACCCAAATTTGACTCTTGCCAGGCAGTTTGCTGGCATCAGCAGCTTTACTCATATGTGTAATTTTCCCGTCTGCAGGATAAAAAAACATCAACCCCAGAAGACAGAAAGATGCCTTACTAAATGACATGAACTATATCACAAATATAAGCCCCTACAAGACGCATTTCTGAAAGTCCGTTCACTCATATTGGAGCTACACTATGCTACCTTTAAGGGCAGAGCTGGGGGGAGTCAAGCCATTTTCTCCACTGTTCCCCAATTTACTCAGTAGCCACATTACCTGCCCCATTCCCTAGCCTACACCAGCTCCTCTCAGAGTAACCAAGTGGTGGTTACACCTTCCTCTGTGGGTTGCTGAGAGGAAAATAGCCACCGGCCCTTCACAGCCTCCTGAGTAACTGTGTTCAGGCACGGTTTAGTCCAATATTTGATTTTAATCTTCTGAACAGAAGCCCTAAAATCTCCCAAAGACTCCTCTGTTCTGCATCCCATTTGTAACTGCTGCTGACAAATTCTCATGTGATACTTTTATGATCTAATCCTTGAACCTGGAAAGAAGCTTGAAATCATCTGGTAATACACTGATGAATAATGCAATGTAGAGAAAGCTATTAGCAAAAAAAAGGATTAATATTTGGCAGAAACATTTAGGAAGACGTTCAAGAACAACTGGTTAAATTTAATATCCAGCTGCTTTACTGATGTTAGAGTTGTAATACTTGTTTTAAATAGACTTTAAAGGATTTCAACTGAAAATCAATTCCACATCTAGAATGCCTTTAGAGAACAGTCTGCCCTGTGTGCTTTGCTGATCTCTTCCCCATATTGAGCTTTGAACACTTTAAATATTTAATCTAGTGTTTTTTTCCCTTTGAAAACTTATTTTCCCCTAACTGCGGCGTAACCCTCTTCTCCCTCTGTGATTTGCATGTACCACCAAATACAAGCACTTCCCCAATGGCAGCAAGCTGCGATAACACAGGCAGTGGGTGTCTTGTTCCCCACTGCTGTCTGGTGACAGCTGCCAAGATGTGGTCAGCACAGCTTGGTACCAGCCAGCTCATACAGAATTGATAGAAAACTTCTTCCTTTTCCCTTAGGAGCTGCAACAGCTGCTCCTTCCTTAGTGTGAGTGGAGCTGGATCAAAATAGGTCATTAGCTGAGATTTAAACTCTATACTTACTAGCAACACTATAATGTATATTGACTTATTTAAAGTTTACCAGAAGACATAAAGACACTTCCCCCCCCCCCCCCCAAATCAGGCATCTCTTCAAATCTCCATTATGGAAGTACTATTTTCATAGTTTAAAGTTTGGTTTAGTTTTGGTTATTTTCAAATATATATAAACCACAGAAAGGGATTTTCCAACTTGTTATTTGCTTTGTAAAAAGGTAACAATTAACATAATCTAGGAAGCATATACACCTTGTTAAGCAGGAACAGGAGAAAGCAATGGCCCCTCTTTCTTGCAAGCAGAGCGAGCACACCCTGTGAGTGTAGGGCTCGTTCATAATGACAAACATATATAAAGTACTGAGCTGAACTATGAGTCTTGTAGTGCCCTACTCAGGGGGGTCCATAGCCCTCCACTACCTCCTCATCCAAAGGAAAGCAGCTCAGAGGAGGTGCTATTCCTCCTGCCATGTCCTGGCCCCATGAGCGAGGCAAATGAGTTGGCTCACAATTAGTTTTCAAGGGCCAGGTCAAAGATGTGCTACTCCAGGGCAAGCAGGGGCAAAAGCTCAGTTTTGCAGGCAATTCTTAAAAATCGCCCCTCTTGCCTCTTCTTCAGAGTAAAGTTATTTGAGAATGTGGGTTTGAATGAACTGTCTCTTCTTCTGTCAACAAAAGGAGACTTGAATGAAACAAAGATTTCATGTGAGAGCATTACACAGTAACAAAGATATTCATAAATGAATGCTGTGAAACGATCTGCAAATCGTGGACGTAGGAAGAAACTGACTTCACAAACCTTTCCCATTTTCAGATCACTTTGTGAATTTTAATCATCTTATTTTTTTACCAAAGAAATTATCAGGAGATGCGCAAGTGTCATTTTCATGAATGGAAAGGCTGATATCTGACAGCCGAAGAATTAGCTGCAGATGATAAATAATTTATTTCACTATTAACCTCTGGCTGCATTACGAGTTTAATGATAAGTTGGTTTTCTAAAGTTCTTATTCCTTCCCTTCCTTCAAGCAAGCAATGATTGATGCGCAAGAGAGAACCTTTTGTATGATGTTCACCTGGGAAGGAGAAAAAAAGTTAACTTATTCGTGTTACCTCTATGGCCAGCTGAAACTGCTCGTGCTCTCGCTGGAGCTGCTCAGCTTCAGAGAGGGAGCTTGCATTGACAAGGCTTGCATTCAGCATTGATTCACCATTCCGGATCCAGCCAAGCACCTGTAAAGAAAGGATGTGCTTATGGAAAGGTTGCTTCAGTACAAGGGTTTATGTAGTCACTGATCAGAAAATGCTTCAGCCTGGCTAACAAAAAGGTACTTTGCCCAGCGTGGTCTCAGGCTGAATCAGTGAGCAGAAAGAAATCCTAGGACAAAGACTTAATGACATAAATTTTTAGAGAGCAAAGATCTTATTGAAGAAGTTATTGCTTGAAGACTTAAACTCCCAAAGTATTTACGTGGATATTCGGATAGCAAAGAGCTTTCATTTCCAAAGTTTGATCACAAAAATGTATGTTCCCTTATGCAAATACCCCAGGGCAAAACCACAAAGCCTAATGAGGGAGATTTGAAATTAAACATAAAGATCTCTCTCTTTTTCAAATTTCCAACTGGAATCATGGACCTCGCAACTCCTTTCTACTCCACTTGCCTGTGTTTCTTTCACACAGAAGTCAGAGCTTAGGGGTGAAGAGGGAGAAGACACACTTGGTTTCATCTGACACAGAGTTAAGATGCAGTTGGAGTTTCCACCTGCATGCAGAGCTAGGAAGAAAACCCAGGTCTTGCATTTTATATTTAGTCAAGAGGCTTTACTTCAGGGATATGCAGATTATTTGTAGACATGCAACCCATGCCGTAATGACTGCAGAATCAAATCCTAAATATACATAATTAATCTAGCAATCTTGTACTTATTCATTGAAGCAACAACATTTTGTGCTATTTTAAGACATATGTTTGCAAAATTAGCACCCAGAACACACGTGCAAGTTCTTTGCTGTGTTGTCTCAAAGTCTATTTTCTACCTGTGTGGGTGTCAAATTATTCCAATAAAGCCAGAAAGTTGCTGAATTCAATTCACAGATGCACAGGAAATCCTGACTGCCCATTCACTGCCCTAAATTTAGCTTGTGATTTACAAAGCTCTAAAATTGACTTTGCTGCAATATTCTACATAGTAATTTCCCTTTTGTGCCATCATTTTCATCAAGTGATCCATTAAATTGTCTGAAAGAAATAGGGATTTTCTGTTGTTTTGGTTTTTATCCCTACATCATGTATCACCCTAGTTATAGCCATTCAGTTCCCTGTAGGGTAGGAAAATGAGTATTCCCTAGGAGAAAGAAAGGGGAGCCATCTACACATGTAGCTGACCCTAATCTGTAGAAAATTACATTCTGCTCAGTACAACAGTGTGGAAGATTTCATTTGTCAGCTTTCTTTCTTTCATCAGCAGGTGTTATTGTTCCTGTGGGAAATGCAACAAAGATTTAAAGGAAAAGAAATCGGGTTATCATATGGCAATCTTTTTGGCTGGCATTTTCTATAATCCATCAGACAAGAAGGCTACATTGTACATGGTACCAAAAGCTGAAGTTAACCAAAGGACCACTGCATCTGGGAAAGACTTGAAATGAGGACATCATAAAGCAAGACATGCTTTCACATTTTATATACCGTGATATATCCTGGCTTGGGCCATTTAGAGTGTAGAAAATACTGAGTACGTATGCTAAAAATTCAGCAGGGAGTTTTTTGTGTTGTGGTGTTTTTTTTTTTTTTGTAAACAATACAATCAGGGCATGACAGGGTCCTCTTGGGAACAGCTTTCATTTAAGCTGAAATTTTCAAAACCTGCTACAGAGGTTTTGATGCAGATTTCATACAAATATCTGAGTCTCTAAATAGTAACAAAATCACTGGAAACCTCAGTCTTAAAACAAAGCAACTTGATTAGTGAAAAGCTAATGGGCAACAACGTTGAATAAGAAGGAAGAGGAGCCATACAACTGAAAACAGCCACATTTCCTCTAGTGTTAATGATACATGTACATTCCTCTGTACAACTGTCTTGTTGACTCAAAAATATTCAGGGTGAAGCAGTTCAGATCAGGCTCTGATGGACTACATCTTGTCAGCAATGCTTACAGCACGCTTCTTGACCAAGGTTGCTGCCACCCCTGGGTTGTGCCCCTCCTGCCTTCCCCCAGACTGTGCATTCAAGCACTCACTGTGGGGCTCCTGCACTCCCCCTTCCAGGCCTAGTGAGCATCCAAGCACTAGCAAATTTTGCTTGAAAGAACTTAAATAATGACCCCAGTTTCATACCCAAAGCTTCTTAAGTCTAAGTGCAAAACCCAGTCACTTGCAGAGCCTTTCACTGTGTCACTGGTTTGGAAGTAGACTGTGAAATGGTTGGAAGAGAGCATGTACACATTTGTACCTGGTTCACAAGACCTGCTCACAAATTGACTCCTACTTATATGGTGCTTAACACCTTTTCATTAAAATATGTATAGAAGCTGCTAATACAGCACCAAGACACTTCTCTGATCATTTCCTGTATTAATATATTCACCATTATCTGGCAATGTGCAGACAGGCCAACAGCAAAAGATGGCTTTAAACAGACATTTCCTACAGATTACAGATCTTATCAACTTTGTAGAAGCAGTGATTAAAAAATTCTGGAGTTAAATAAATCTCCAAAGACTCTCTTAAAAAGCCTCACCATTTTTTTTTGTAATGGTGAAGCAGAAACACATTGACAGCGTCTTAGATAAAAGCCACTTGCTGCTGAAGAACAATTTCACTGCAAGGCATGGGTTGTCTAACACTGCAATCACCACAGTTCTGAAACAACTCCCACCTTTGACTCTAATTTGCTTAAAACAGGCTACTTCTGCATATGGCTCCTCTGAAATTAAATAATAGTACCAAGTTCTTCTAAAATTCATACCCTGAAACTCTGCCATCTTCACAGAGCACAGAATCAGACCTTACAGGGAAAATAAAAAGTGAGGCACCTCTTGTGCAGCCTTCCTTAAGAAATGAGAGCTCTGCGTTACATAGTGTTTCTGTCTGCTGGTTTAGTTTAGTCAGAATGCCTTCCTTGATGTTTCTAAAGACAACTTAAGGCCTTGCTAATGATACACATCAAGTTACGTCGGAAAAGATTTTTAAGTTTAAAAGGCAAAATAATGTAAGTGAATCTTCTACGTCTCTGGACCCTTTGCAGCTTCTTTGAGAGGCTCTTACTACCACAGACACAGCCACCAGCAAGGATACCTTCTGTTAATTTCAGCCATGCTCAAAACTGCGTCAGGTTTCCAGGAGCTCTGTGACATTAGATTGGGAAAAAAATAAATATATTCAGTGTCTCTCAAATGACTGCTTCCCATCATCCTTTGGACATATTCACCTGGAAGCAAATCTAATGCCAAACAGCAAAAGTGGATGGATAACAGGCACATGAAAAGGAATAAATACACTTCAGAACAACCTGGAAAATAAGCGTAGTGGGACACTGTGAGGATATCTGGGAGTAAATTAGGTCAAGTTCAACACTTATCAAAAAAAGAAATAAAACATACAAAGATAAAATAAGGGGATAGGGAAGCCAAACAGCTGCAAGCACAGCATTAGAGAGTTTGTTTTTTAAACTGATCTCCACAACTCTATCCTGCTATTACTTTTATGTAAACAATACAATCTCTGTAGTTTCTGTCAGAAATGAGTGGGATCCAAATGAGGGGAAATCAGTCTTGGGCAGGATCTTTCTTAATAACAAAGAGTATCTGAATCACTGATCTATACTATTTCCACTCTAAAGCAGTTCACAGAACATCTCATTTGGAATTGTTCTGCTTTAATGGCCCCAAACTTCGATTCATCGTCCTCGCATTCAAACCCTTGGTGCATATGATATAAAGCAGAAATCCCTGGTAAATGAGACTTAAATAGATAGAGACAGTTAAAAGACTTTGTATTTCCATGAGCCATTATATCAAAATGCAAACACATGTACATGTAGCAGCCTTGACTAATTTTACTATGTCAGCAGAACTTAATCACAGCTACAGCAGGTATCTTGCGGCAACCACATCTCAACTGATTCACAAGAGTGAGAGCAATTTGGTAATGAGATCATCCATCGTCTCAGATGCACTAAAATGAAAGTGAAGGAAATCTGGACCAGACTGGAGATGAACTACAAGCCAAAATCAATATATTTCCCAATTTCACTAAATAGTTGGGAATATCATTCATCTACAGGAAACCAAATAGATAGGACGCAGATATATTTTAACTTGCCTCTTTCTAAGGGAAACTGTAGCTGTGGTAATTTATAGGTTAATAAGCAAAGGAGTCCTTAGTATTCAGCTGAACAAATAAAGTGATTCTTCACTATTGGTTTGCTGAAAGGTCACACAGTAATGAAGGCTCCGATGGTCCCAAGCTCCGTTAAGGAAATACTAATTCAAGGCAGCTGTTCTCCTCTCACAGTAAGTGTTAGATAGTTCAGTCCTAAAATCATTTCCTTTGGTTAGATTTTGGTTTGTAAAACAGCTAAGGCCCAGCAGATACTTGATAATGAGGCAAGTAACATCAGGTACCTGCAGAGTGCTGCACTGCCACTGTACGGCTCCAGGAGCACGCATAGGGCTGACCAACTGGCACTTCATCCTGGTCAAGTGCGCTAGTGCCACTTGGTCAGATAGCAATAACCTGCGTTTTTAGCATATCATCTGCTACACATATTACTCCTCTCTGTTTTCTATGATAAGTTAAAACGGCTATACTTCATCATAAATGATGAAGTAGATGATGAACGGCACCGGCCCTGCTGGCAAGAGATGGAGTCCAGCTGTCTCACAGGGGGAAAAGGATTCTCGCTCATGAATTGGTGGGGCTCATCGAGAGGGCTTTAAACTAGGTTCAAAGGGGGGAGGGGATAAAACCAGGCTCATTAGAGATGAGCCTAAGGGCGGCATGCCGATGCTGGGGGCGAAGCCCAGCTCAAGTGCATCTACACCAATGCACGCAGCATGGGCGGCAAGCAGGAGGAGCTGGAAGCCATTGTGCAGCGGGATAGATATGACTTAGTCGCCATCACAGAAACATGGTAGGGTGACTCTCACGATTGGAGTGCTGCAATGGATGGCTATAGACTCTTCAGAAGGGACAGGCGAGGAAGGAGAGGCGGTGGGGTGGCTCTGTATGTTAGGGAGTGTTTCGATTGTCTAGAGCTCAACGATTGTGATGATGATAAGGTTGAGTGTTTATGGGTAAGGATGAAGGGGAAGGCCAACGAGGCAGATACCCTGCTGGGAGTCTGTTATAGACCACCCAACCAGGATGAAGGGGCAGATGAAGCGTTCTACAAGCGGCTGGCAGAAGTCTCTCAATTGCTAGCCTTTGTTCTCGTGGGGGACTTCAACTTCCCGGACGTCTGCTGGAAATACAACACGGCAGAGAGGAAGCAGTCTAGGAGGTTCCTGGAGTGTGTGGAAGACAACTTCCTGACACAGCTGGTAAGTGAGCCTACCAGGGGAGGTGCCTCGCTCGACCTGCTGTTTACTAAGAGAGAAGGACTGGTGGGAGATGTGGTGGTCGGAGGCCGTCTTGGGCTTAGTGACCATGAAATGGTAGAACTCTCGATTCTTGGTGAAATAAGGAGGGGGACCAGCAAAACCGCAACCATGGACTTCCGGAGGGCGGACTTTGGCCTGTTCAGGACACTGGTTGAGAGAGTCCCTTGGGAGACAGTCCTGAAGGGCAAAGGGGTCCAGGAAGGCTGGACGATCTCCAAGAAGGAAGTCTTAAAGGCGCAGGAGCAGGCTGTCCCCATACGCTGTAAGAAGAATGGGCAGGGAAGACGACCGGCCCGGCTGAACGGGAAGCTCTTGCTGGGACTCAGGAAAAAAAAGGAGAATTTACCACTTGTGGAAGAAGGGGCAGGCGACTCAAGAAGAGTACAGGGATCTCGTTAGGTCGTGCAGAGAGGAAATGAGAAAGGCAAAAGCCCAGCTAGAACGCAATCTGGCCGCTGTCATTAAAGACAACAAAAAATGTTTTTACAAATATATTAATGACAAAAAGAGAGCCAAGGAGCATCTCCATCCTTTATTGGATGCGGGGCCGGGGGGGGGGGGGGAACACTGTCACCGAGGATGAGGAAAAGGCTGAGGAACTTACTGCCTTCTTTGCCTCAGTCTTTAACAGGCAGACCAGTTATCCTCAGGGTATTCAGCCCCCTGAGCTGGAAGACAGGGACGGCGAGAAGGATGAACCCCCCATAATCCAAGAGGAAGCAGTTAACGGCCTGCTACACCACCTCAGCAGTCCTGGCTAACGGGGGAGGTTCCGGATGACTGGAGGCTTGCCAATGTGATGCCCATCTACAAGAAGGGCCGGAAGGAGGATCCGGGGAACTGCAGGCCTGTCAGCCTGACCTCGGTGCCGGGGAAGATTATGGAACAGTTCATCTTGAGGGCGCCCACAAGGCATGCGCGGGACAACCAGGGGATCAGGCCCAGCCAGCACGGGTTCATGAGAGGCAGGTCCTGCTTGACCAACCTGATCTCCTTCTATGACCAGGTGACCCACCTAGCGGATGAGGTCTACCTGGACTTCAGTAAGGCCTTTGACACCGTTTCCCACAGCATTCTCCTAGAGAAGCTGGCGGCTCACGGCTTAGACAGGTGTACTCTGCGCTGGGTCAAAAACTGGCTGGACGGCCAGGCCCAGAGAGTTGTGGTGAATGGAGTTACATCCAGTTGGCGGCCGGTCACGAGCGGTGTTCCCCAGGGCTCAGTACTGGGGCCGGTCTTGTTCAATATCTTTATCAATGATCTGGGTGAGGGGATCGAGTGCTCCCTCAGTAAGTTTGCAGATGACACCAAGTTGGGCGGGAGTGTTGATCTGCTCGAGGGTAGGAAGGCTCTGCAGAGGGACCTGGACAGGCTGGATCGATGGGCCGAGGCCAACTGTATGAGGTTCAACAAGGCCAAGTGCCGGGTCCTGCACTTGCGCCACAACAACCCCATGCAGTGCTACAGGCTTGGGGAAGAGTGGCTGGAAAGCTGCCCGGTGGAAAAGGACCTGGGGGTGTTGGTCGACAGCCGGCTGAACATGAGCCGGCAGTGTGCCCAGGTGGCCAAGAAGGCCCATGGCATCCTGGCCTGTATCAGAAATAGTGTGGCCAGCAGGAGTAGGGAAGTGATCGTGCCCCTGTACTCGGCACTGGTGAGGCCGCACCTCAAATACTGTGTTCAGTTTTGGGCCCCTCACTACAAGAAGGACGTTGAGGTGCTGGAGCGTGTCCAGAGAAGGGCAACGAGGCTCGTGTGAAGGGTCTGGAGAACAAGTCCTGTGAGGAGTGGCTGAGGGAACTGGGACTGTTTAGCCTGGAGAAGAGGAGGCTTAGGGGAGACCTTATCACACTCTACAACTACCTGAAAGGAGGTTGTAGCGAGGGGGGTGTCGGTCTCTTCTCCCAAGTAACAAGCGATAGGACGAGAGGAAATGGCCTCAAGTTGTGCCAGGGGAGGTTTAGATTGGACATGAGGAAAAATTTCTTTACTGAAAGAGTGGTTAAACATTGGAACAGGCTGCCCAGGGAAGTGGTTGAGTCCCCATCCCTGGAAGTATTTAAAAGACGTGTAGATGAGGCGCTTAGGGACATGGTTTAGTGGGCATGGTGGTGTTGGGTTGACGGTTGGACTCGATGATCTTAGAGGTCTTTTCCAACCTTAATGATTCTATGATTTTATAAATCTACCGCACAGAACTCCAAGCCTACCTAAGTTGTGTGTAAGAAACTTTGGGAACCTATGGAAAAAAGGATACACTTCATAATCATATTAAGGTGGTGACTATGAATATCAGAGTCTGCTTTTTTTCAGAAGAAAGCCAAAGCACTCCATAGAGCTCTGGAGCTTCATGTGGAGTTGGCCTTCAATTACCACAAATGCAAAATGACTACATTTTCAAAATAAAAATTTAGGAGAGTTCTGTGCTACTTTCATTTAGGGTTGCAAAATATTCACATCAAAGTGGACTTTGAAAGAAAATGTATGCACTGGTGTTGGTGCTGCCAGCTTCTAGCTTGAGAGTTGTCTGAGAATGAAGGATTTTTTGCCAGCAATGAAAAAACAATTCAGATCAAGCGTCACTCAAGTATTCACTTTTGAAGAAATAACTATGATCATGTGTACTGAGCAGTCAGTATATATATATATATATATTTTTTTTTAGTAAACAAAGAAGCAAATCTTTTTCACAAACACCTTATAGAATTTGGAAAAAAATACCCACACCCACACCCTCCCCCATGTACTGGTAAAATGGAAACCTGAATATTCCGGGTGTCTGGAAAAATGTTCCTGGTTTTCCTAATGAAACCAAGACCGTTCCATTGAAATCCAGACATACACTGACATGTGAAGCCACCTATGGATTAGGAAGTATAGCATTATCCTGTGTAGCAAAGGAAAACAAAGAAATGTGAGGCATCCAAATTAAATATCAGGGGAAACCTAGGGAGGCAGAACACAACTGCCTACACTAGGATGAAATCTGGAAGAAAGGCAATGTAACAATACTAAAATGGCTAAACAAGTCCTAGGATCTAGAAACCACAGACAGAATTTTTTATCTCACCCAGAAGATGTTAAAGATTCCTGGACGTCAACAGATGTATAGCAATAAATGAAAAGGTAAAACTACTGTAATGTCATACTTAGACCTCACAGCTCAGTTATCCTTTGCTTTGGGCCAATTCTCCACAACAGGGTAAGTCTGGATCCCAAATCAAATCATTATATTCCCAGAACACATGGAGTTTGAGGCAGCTTCTCCAGTTGAGAAGTTACAGGGTCAGTTCTGCACAGACTTCCCATAACTATTCATGAAGCCAAATATATGCACACTAGATGGAACAGAGCCTTTCATTATTTGTAAAGGGTCATGCTGCAATCTGTCAGCAAATCAAGTACTGTTAAGGAAAGGGGGATTAAGATTGTCCACCTAAGGGTATGTGACTTGGCAGAAGCTGGTTTAGCAGTTTGCATGTATGTAATGGCTGAAAACCCATTTAAGACCCTTAAGTGTGGTTAAAAACTCTCACCTGCTTGACTTCAGCCTGTAGGTGCCGGAGCTGAAGGCACTGCTCTAACCTCTTGTGAGTTTGGTCAGCATTAAGCTCCAGCTCATGCTGTTTCTCATGAAGGAATTCCAGCAGTTCTTGAACCTGTGTCGCAAGATCAATGTCTTTTTCACAGATCAGCTCAATGCCTGTAACATGCAGAGAGATCATTGCACTTATTTGAAATATCAGTTGTTGCACAAACGTAAGCTTAAAATTTTTTTGCCACCTAACACATTGATTTGCAACTCTCTGAGTAGTTCTCTCTCACTAAACTCTCTCACATGTAATACTTGGCTTTCCCAGTTTCCTATTCTGTATTACTACATTTTTCTACAAAGTAGTGTTTCTCTGGTGATCATTGCTTATCTCACCCATCAGCATCTGGCTAATAGGACATGATTTAACCACAACCTTGCTCAAAAACTCACATGAACATCAAATTAAAAAAAAAAAAAAAAAGACAGAAAAAACCTCCCTTTCATACAGTAATTCATTAACTTATACTTTAGAAATGCATGTTGAAAAGAACTTAGAAAAGAAAAAAGATGACAAAGAAAATAGAAAAGTGAAATAAAGGAAGCAAACTCTAGTTGCCAGATCTATGGTAGTGCTACAAGTGCATGGAACTCCACAGTGCAATTTTTTTTTCCATCTGGACACTTTAGAGGATCATTAACAACAATTAAACCAACCTATAGTTCCTTCAGAATTATTCCACAGACTGACTTTCATCCAATCCTCACATACCAGAGAGAAAGGTGGCTTAGTACCACATTCCCCATTCCTTTCATCCTGTATGAAATTGATAAACCCCTGAATGACCTGGTCTGATTTCATAGCTGACCCTGACTTGATCAGGAGGTTGAAATAGAGACCTCCTGAGTCCCCTCCTACCTCCTGAATTTTCTTATGACCCTATGAGCCTTGAGTGTAGTGGTTACATGAAATACAACGCAGAGCTTCATATCTTCCTTCTTTATTACACTGGTGCGATAGCATTGCTGGCTACATTATCAGTGTAATTGTGAAAGTTTGGCCTGGAGGAAATACAACATCATCCCATGCTACTGTAATCCCTGTGATTATAAACTAATAAAGACCCGGCTCTTCCTTTATTGAGGTCTACTGAAATTTTGCCATTGGCCTCAATACAGGGAGGCTCAGGAAGCCAATATAAAAATAATCAGATTGCAGTAATGCTGAGAAAACACTACACTTTTCTCCAAAGCCATTTGATTTCATGGAATAATAGGACATTAAAAAAGAAATGTGTTAATTGCTGTACAAAAAGCTTGGACACTATTTTTAAAACCCATTTAGAGAGATGCCTTTTCTTCCCCCTTTATCCTCCTCAGAGACTTGTGACCTTCATTCTCCCTCACAGTGGTATCTACAGAGGACAGTACACAAAATAAATATGACCTTATGATTGACCCTATCCTCTTTTTCCTGGTTTTATCAGAAAAAGCACACGGGAATGCCAGTGATTGGCTTATTCCCTTTCCCAGCCAAAACAAAACAGTTTCTTCATTACCAAATAAAGTGGCTTCCCATTTAGAACTGGAAATTTAATATATGTTTCTATTCTTGGGAGTGAAGTTCCTTTCAATTGCCAGACACCATGCATTGTTGCTACAATTAGCCTGCATATGGTTCTGTATCCTCAGGACATGATGGCTTTTTGAATGCTTGACTTCACCACACCTATCCAATATTAAATGCAGGTTTTCCTTCATGCACACTCAGCTGGTATGGTTTTGATTGTGCTAACTCATCAGCAGCAACCAGTAAACTGCCTGGGATGCTATCCAAGGGCAGCCTGCGCTCCCTATGATGAATGAGCTGCCCTTTCTTGCTTGTCATATGTCACGCAGATTTATTCTACGGTGCCAGTGCATGCGGTGAGAGCACTTACTTTTCTCAAAGATTGGTTTGCAAAACAGAAAGCCTTGTTTTCAGAATAATTTCATACATATTATCTTTACATTATGTTTTGATAGATAGAAAAGCACAGCTGATTTTCTGATAAACCAAACTTGGTTGCCATTTTCTTATAACGTCTCAACCAGTGCAGCAGATATCAAGTGAAGGATAATGAATTGAAAATGTTTAAAAAAGATATTACAGAAAAGAGTACTGAGCCACACTAACTGGCATCCTACAAAACATACATTAGTTACACCTGAGCTGTTTGCAATGTGAGATACTATTCAGCGTAAGGAAGGGGTATTGCTTTTTGACCTGTAAAAAGCTGTTTTGAAACTGCTTTGAACCTGTTCTTAGGCTGAACTATTAAAAGCCTGTGACAGGAAAGTTTAGTACCCTCTTCCTTGCAATATAAACTATAGTTATAACTAACTATAACTGACATCACAAACAATATGAAATAGATTTGCATTTCCCTTTTAAGCAATGCAATGCTGGGAAAAGACGTGAATGATGTCAGCTTGACAACTAGGAAACAAAAGGGCTTTGAATTTTCCATGTAACAGGTAGGGACTGTATAAATTTCCCCAACATCAGCTTTGCAGTGTATTTCAGGCTTGACTTAGATAAATTGCTTCTCAGGCATAAAAAGGTAGCCCTGTAAACCATGAGCGACTCCTAACTGGGGTGCTCATTATGACAATGATATTGACAATGCAAATGGACTTGAATAACCGAATAAATTTGTGCAATCAATTAATCAGCTATTAAAGTGTAACTACTTTTAGTACCTAGAATCAGAACGACTGAGGTACATATGCTAATGAATTACACGAATGCGTCATCACTGCAGCTCGGGTCGAGATGTTAAATCACTGCTCAATTATGATCCTAAACTTTCCATAGGAAATAGATTTCTCAGAAATGTCTGAGCTGCCACTTCTGGAAACACCAGGCCCTTTCAACATATCAAGTTAGACACCCAAAAATCAACATCCAGTTTTGAGTATATTTGCCCACATATTTAGCTTTGCTCTCAGTAGAGCTACAATCAAACTGGAAAAATAGAAGACAGGTTCATTGGAATAAAAAGTTCTGGCTCGTTAAAAAGTCCAGTCTTCTTCAGAATACTGTTATAATATTCTCTAAATGCAAATATGTTCCTGAAGGACACAGATTTTAGTGAGACATGAAAACAATTTGAAAGTACTGCAAAATTTCAGAAAACACAACCTGACTTCCAGATCTTACACATCCCCTAATAAAAACAACCATTTCTTTGAAGAATAATTATTCTGATGGTGAAAACAGGCTAATCCAAACCAGGCTCACCCACATGTGCTGGTGTAGTGGAAGGAATCATAGGAACATAACTCTGAGCTGTATGGAGCTTTGGAAATACTGGACTTGCATAGATGCCTCACATGCACAGATGCCCTGAATATCTGCACAGTCTGATATGGTGCATCACAGGACCACTGTATTTATTGTACCAACATCACAATGTTCACAGGGATTTCCAGACACTCCACAGCCTGGTAAGAATCACTGCTCCAAATCTGCATCGGACATGCAAAAATCATGGGTGAAAGTCTAAAACCGTCTTTTTCTACCTGCACAAGATTTCCAAGTGAGAAAGGCATCATGCGTAGAAAAACCTGGATGTAATTTTATCTGACAGACTTACTAGCTTAAAGACCTCCAAGCCAAACGCCAGAATAATCAAAATTGGATCAGATTCCTGTGTGACATGATAAAAAGAATAAAGCTCAAAGAGAATTATAGGGAAGGGAAGAAACTTGGTCAATTAAGAGTGGCTGGTTAGGTAGAATGTCCCTGAAAAATCACATTTTTTCTGGCTTTATCTTCTAGGGCTACAGCTGAGTTTTGATTGTAACAGTGGTGACACTGTACAATAGGAAGCAGCAATAGCAGCTGATTTCCCAGAACCCCTGCGAGTTCGCAGCTCTGGCAGTAAGAACAATCATCCCTTAACTTATGCACTGAATGACTATGATATAGGATTCAGGAAGAGTGAGTAAAATTAAATTAATTTTTTATCGAGTATAACTGTCCTTTATTGAAATAAGAAACGGTAGGCTCCCAAGAGCACTCTCTCTCTCTTATTTTGCCATTCTCCCAGCATTTAGCATTCCATGCATGGCAGACATGACCATTACCTTTGATTAACTACAGTTACTCTACAGCCCCATGAGGCTTCTGCTTCCTTGCCTTTGGGAGCAATGGATTTTTATTGGGTAGGCTTCATAGAAAGTGATCTTAGATAATCTTATAAAAAAATATTTTAAAAGTCAGTTCATTTAGTTGCTAATCTTTTGTCTGCAGTCCAAAAGAAGTTGCTTCTAACTTCTTGACACACACAAATATTCCCCCCCCCCTAAAAATCAGTCACTGAGACTCCTGACTGTGCTCTGTTCTGGATCATATTCTTTACCTCCCATGGATTCCTACTCATATTAAGATTCTTCCAGGATGGCGGGGGGCGGTGGGAGTGGACACACACACACACACGCATCTTAACTGATGTATTAGGACAAGTTTTCTATCCCAGAAAGCAAGTGAGCTGAAGCACAGGACCAGGCGTAGTGCGGGCAGATCTCATAGAAGCTCACACACATGGTTCACACAATGCACTGAATTTGTCTAGTTCACAACATACTCTTGTAGCAGTCCTTAAGCCTCTGCTGAGTGAAGCTTGCCAAATCAGGCTGAATACTGCCATATTTTTTTAAAGGTGGGTGTCTAGAGGTAAAATGTTTGCCAAAGAATAAAACCATAAAATCCTTTTTGTTTTGAAAGTGCAAATTGGGAGGGAAAGAACAGGAATTGCTCTTGCTTTGCACTCTTTCCAGACATTTAAGAAGGTTAAAACACTTCACAAGTAACATTCACTTCTGGACTTCACGCAGTGATTAATCTGAATTATGATATTCCTTCTCCAAATGCAAAATGCAAGGATACAAAAATCCTGATTCATAGGATGTCTTAGAAATAGGATCCTACTGCTGAGAAGCAGAGTAAAAGTATCAGACAGACTCCCTGTCAACATGAATCAAGTCTGTCATTTAAGAGCACATGCCAAAGGCTTTTTTTTACATCCAAGTTGCTACCTTTAATTTTCAAGTGCACACTGAAAAGGAAAATTCCAGTATGGTTTATCATATTCCCTTTTTATACAAAATAATTCCAATTAGAGCTGGCTGGAAACAACAGTTCCATTTCATGACTGGTTTCAAGGCTCTCATATTTGATTCTTTCCCAGAGGGCTCTTGGATAACTAGTTTATTTCTCCCCTCACTCCTCTCTTGGGCATGTCTGCACCCTGAAACGAGCACAGGGAAAAGGTGCTCAAGTCTGCAGAGAAAGAAGCCAGCATATCTGGTCAGTTTGCCTCTCAATAAAGTGTAGTTGCAGAAAGGTTAACAAGCTTAGCAGTCTAGAATGACTAGACTTCATCCAGACCTGAGGTCTGACCGGCCAGCTAAAGCATCTGTAACTCATGATTCTCTGCAGTGCTAGTTTGTGAGCCGGTGCAAGGACAAGGACCTACCACTGTAACTTGTCTTGCCCTCCCCTCTCCATCCACTTTGGAACTGATCACAAACTCCATCCTGCAGTTGTGAAACTTTCTGAATGAAACTTGAAAGTCAGCTTTATTTCCTCAATGAGTTTCAGTCTCAAAGTCACAGCAATTTTTGACATATAATCCTGAATCAAAGAATTCCCAAAACTTGTGGAACAGTTCTGGGAGTGGAGAGACAGGTATTGCCCACACTTACTTATGTTAAAAGCTGATGTATTTGGTATGTATTGGGGTATTTTTGCTTGATATGCATTTTTGGGGTTTGGGGTTTTCTTGGTTTTTGGGGTTTTTTTCTTCTTGTGTAAAATAGAGATCAAATTGTTCTGCTCACCTGAAGCCTGGACCTCCATGATGTATTGGTGTAAATCTTGCCCTTGCTGGATGACTTCAAAGGTCATGTTGTTCATGGCCAACTTCCGCTCAGTGTGACGCTGCAAACGTTGCTCAGCCAGAGTGAGGTCTTCGGTATTGAAATCATTCATTTGTCTCAGCAGATCTTCATTCCAGGCATCTAACTCTGCTGTAACCTTCACGGGCAGAAAACAGACACTGTATTCACTCAAGACCAACGAAAAATCTTCCTCTCAAACTGTGTTTGGATCAAACTGTGTTTTGACTCTGAACCAGAAACCCCCAAACCACAGCCTCAGTACACTCTGCATCCTGCCCACTTAATGGTCACGCTTGACATTTTGCTTAGGTGAGGATCCATGAAAAGGTTATTGGTCCAACAAGTCTGACACCTTCTTTTTCCGTTACACATTCCAAAGGGCACTGTAAGAGAAGACCCACTATATTCACATGGATGGTAGAGATAATGTTTCTGAAAAAATTCAAATTTAAATGAAGAAGTAATGCTTACAGAATTGCAAAATAATTTGTAACACTTGTGACCACGTAATCCCAAAACAGCCTGAATGTTTCTAAAAACATTTTGCAATGCACTGTATGTTACATATTACAGATGGAAGTATTATTTATTCTATCTTTATAGAATTGAAATTATAAGCTGCTTCCATTAAGCCCTAAAACAGGGATAACTAATACATTTTCAGAATTATTATTATTGATATAATGAATTGTGAACAGTAGGTACCCATTGTTCACAGAAAATACATCAGGATACTAAATATTTTATTACTAATTTGTGAGTTAACCTCCACAGCACTGACTGCAGTTGTACAATGAGTCCTATGCTGTACTTTCAGGGACTTACAGTCTTTTATAAGGGTCTTTCTGTTGTCTTTGGTGGACTTGGGAAAAGGCCCTGTACAACTTTTTTTTCCTGTGGATCTGAAAACTTTTACACTGGGGAATGAATATAAATAATTCACTTTTACAGATGGGGAAAGCACAGCACAGAAACATCATACTCAAGGGCTAGGTGAATCATCAGTAGAATCATGAATGGTACCTGGCTCTAACCAAAGACCTATATAACCTGCCAATAACTCATAGGAACATGCAAAATCTTCTGTTGCTTTCTTTGCTTCCTGATTATAACACGCAGTCTGATGATTTTAGCAGTCCATTTACTGTATCTTCTGTATTTTACATTTTAGCCCACAAGTAGCCAACCGGTATCAAAGTCCTTCTCTGGTTTTGCCTTTTCAATTAAAGCAAGATCTAGCCTCCACCCAAACAGCACAGTCTCACCTCAACCTAGATTCTGCTACTACAGACAAGAAAGAGGGAACATGCTAGTGACAATGAATGAGGGAGGGGGGACAAGGGGAATGGGAATCAAATCATGCATATAGGCTAGTACTCTGCAGAATACAATTTTTCAAAGTATTTAAAAAACATTAAAATAAATTATTATTTAAATTATTAAATAAATGCCTTCATTCTGATTCCTCACAGCTAGATTCAGGAGAGCTAAAACTAGGTATCTAAATTCCCACTTGTGCATGTTATGATGTAGTGGAAAGTTCTCTGTTTCTCATTAAAGGTGTTCTTCAGTGCCTGCGTGCAGTGAGATGCTTAACTTCCTAAGTAGCCAACATTTAAAATTTTCTATTCAGTTTTTCTTTCCAGAAAGCATACATTATATCCAACGCAGGCACAAGAAGGCAACCCAAACAGACCGTCTCTCAGCCCTTCTCACATTAGCACGGATGGGAGTACACAGTTTTGCATTAGAAGGGAAAACATAAGCAGTTTTTAGGCTCTTTCTTGAGAGAAGTAGAAAAGCAGATTTACTGCACAAAGAACCTGGGACCTCAGCTGCAGGGTGAAAGGCAGAGTGTGGACATCCTGAGGGGCTTCTATTTTTCTTCAGCTTGTTCCATTGCCCATTCCACCCAATTACCTTTAAATAATAGCTATCTCTACAGTCTCTTTGGCCCCATTCCTGATTCCAGCAGCCTCTGATTCATTCACACGTCATAGCTAGAATTCCTGGACTGTGGAGGCTTATTGGCAGATTTAACAGTTATGGAGAAATAGTCAAAGTAGATGCTGGAGAAGGGTTTTACTAGATACATTTACATTTAGAGACAGATCCTCAGCTAACAGTAATCAGAACTGAGGTGGTCTTGACCTTGTTTCAAACTACAAACAACGGAATGAATTTAGAGTAAGCGCAGGTTCCTACAGTCATGACAATAACATTTAAAGTTCAATGCAAAGCCCTTTCTGCTCTTTCTAATGGAAAGGCATGTGATATAAGTGAATCAGAAGAATTTTATTTTTTATGAGCTATTAAAAATATTGTCTGTTTGAATTCATTGCATTGATTGCCAGGCTGCTAGAACATAATTATTTGAAATTTTGCAAGGGTTCACAAAGTACTTCCCAATTTCCTGTGAACATTCCCATGCGTGTGCGCTCAGGAAGATGTCTAACAGCATTTTTAAGTGACAGTAATAGAAAAGATTAAAACAATCAAAGAATATGTTACATTAGTTTGCTCTGACAGCCATGATGCTACAATTGGGGGATTCTGATCAAAACAAAATCCCTCCATCCCATTTACGTCTATGGACATCAACCCCAGGACAAGAAAACGCAAATCTTTCAGAGGGTTGAACTGTCAGGGGAGTCGACAATGGACACATGAAGGAAACAACAAATGTTTCCACAAGTATACTGAGATCCAGCACTTCTACAAAACTGCCTGGGTAAACCTCTCTGCTGTGGTGCTGTTTCTCTTAGTAGATTTCCACTTGGCTGTGGAAGGGACACTGAGAAGCATTGCTTTTATCATTAAATCTACAATAATTTCCACTGGAGCACAGGGAAATGGCTGTTCCTGACTGTACTCCTTTTTGCCCCTTAGGCATGAGTGTCCAAGACAGGTCTCTAGCAGAAAGTCATCATCATTCAAGAGAGGGATTGCCTCCCAGGCAACCAGTGCTCCTCGTGCTCATGTCGGCAGCCAGCTTTCACCAGGCTCCCCACACAGGAGCAGCTGCAGCTAAATATTTACCTGTCCTGTTAGCCATTGGAAGGCACTGAAGGGTCTATGCTCTGTTATCGACGCTCCCCAGTTCAAATCAGTGGTTCCAATTAAAGAGGAAAGGACAGTACAGGCAGTCAGGACATGAGCTGATAAACTCCTTGGGATGCGAGCGCAGTCCACGGGGCTCCATCTCACATTGCCAGGACCCAGAACAGGGGCTAAGACTGCACCTGAGTGGCTCTGGACAGTTGGACAGGTCTAGCAGGGCTTGTTAGGCTAGTACCAGTTCTGCCAGGGCGAGGAGCACAGCCACCAACGGAGGGGAGAAGGAAAGAAGGAGGGAAGTTGCCTCCAAGTGGGGGCTGATGAAGGAGTGACAATCATCCCATGTGCTGGGTTAAGGGAAGAGAGGAAGGAGTCAGGCACAGTGAGAGGTGGAACATCACCAAATTTCTCGGGCGAAGTGTGTACAGGAAGGTTGGGTACATTGCTCTTGTAACTGAGACAAACAGATGGCTAGAATGGAATCTAAAGCACACGAAGGCAAAGAAGCAATAGCAGAGCTGTGATAACAACCCAGGTTTCCTGAATCCCAATCTGGTGCCCTATCCCAGAGACCATGCTGCTTTGCATGTCTTATTAAGACATTTCCTTTTCTGTCTGTACAGTCAATGCCTCAAAATCCCAGCATTTTCTGTACTTCAAACTGGACCATTTGGAAATGGTCCCAGAGTCTGAATTTGAGTCCCTAACTCTTTTGACTTGGGTATATGGAAAATGATTTATTTTTCTTCAGGAAGAGCTGTAATTAGGCAGCTCTGTTAACTATAGATGTATATTTTTCAAGTCTATAAAAGGACTTTGGATGCTTTCACAGACTGGTCAGGCATTGACATCTACGGTGAAACTTGTACTGCATCAGACAAAAGTGTCCTATCTCCTAAGCTGTGGTAAGAGCCAATTGCACTGGGCCTTTGTCAGGAATTGTCTCATAAATGAGGCTCACTTGGCCATGAACTTGTTTAATTCCCTTTTGACCCAGAAGAATGGCTGATTAGAGTTTACTCTGTTCATCTGCTAGATTTTTGGTGTGAAGAACTGACAGCACTTCTTATGTTTATTCACTGTACTTCCCAGTGTTTGTAATTCTAAACAGACCTTAGCATCCCTCACATGCCCTGAGAGAAGAGAAGCCCTGCTGCAAGAGAAGCCCTGAGCTCTGCTCTGTTCTTCTGTGGCATGACAGAGAAATTGTACCAAAGCAGAAGGGTCATGAGAGCAGCAACAGTGGCAGTGCACAGGTCTGCATTAGCAAAAGCAGCAGACTTATCCCCAGGTGCCCACACTGTTCCAGGGAAAGCTACACACATACCTCATTGTCAGCCACACTCTGGCTGACTCCCTGGAAGGAGCCATGCTCCTTCCTTGCAGGTCATATAAGGTTGGTGGCCAAGAAACAGCTCCCTATTACTAAAGGAAGGTCAAGTGATCCCAGAGTACTAATGAGAAAGACACAACAAAGCTATTGATTGACAATGAGCCTAGAAAGCACATTTCTTCATTCTTCACCTGAAATAGATGCTCCTGCTGCCATGATAATGGGAGGGGAACTAATGCTGGTAGTGAACCCAATCTAGTATTAAATGAGATACCTGAGATATCCTTATCAGAGCAGTGGAGGCAGCACAAGAGTTAACTTCAGCACATGAGCAAATACTGGGTTTGTGCTGAGCTCCATGCTACTATCACAAGGCTATAACAGATACACAGACTATGTCAGCTGGGTCTGTTTTTCATGCAGACACAGCGACCACAGTCTAGACCACATACTCCTTAAGCAAGGTTCCTCCTAAAGCAGCAACTTAATATACCCAAATTCCCACTGCTGCAATACTGCTGCATTTGCTGCTTCCTGGATTTATCATGTTGCAACACCAGCAGATAACACGACCGAAGGGGGAGAGACATTTTCATCTTCAATCCTGGAGAAAGAGGAGAGGTGTAGAGAAGAGGTACGCAGATGAAAAGTAATAGCAGCAATAATAACAAAAGTAGCAGTCCAGCCATCTCATGCCTACATTGCAGGCTGCTTGTGAATTAGGCCAAAGAGCCTACCCAAGCTGCAGCAGCTGCTGTGCAGGCAATTGTACATCTGCAATAATTTCATATCTAGATCCTAAGTATCATTTTTGCTGCTGCTGCTGAGATTTTCTACAAAATGGTGCTGCTGAGCCTTGAATGCTGCTTTCTTGGCCTTAATTCAGTGTTTGACACCTAAAGTCATCCTGTTTAATGCCAACCAGAAAATTTTGTTTGCCAATTGAAGGAGGTGGAGAGGGGAAATGAGGAATCAAGCAAAAGAAAATAAATGTTATATGGCAAATGAATCACATAGGAGCTGATATTTTGAAGTATGGGCTGAGGAAGGGCATATGAGGAGGAGGGAAAGAAAGTTCTATCCTGGGAGCAGAAGCTATCAACACAAAGAGAGTGGGCTGGCAAGAGGGATCTGAACAAGAGTAAAGATGCTTGGGAAGAACGAGCAAATGTAGGAGGCAGGCTGCAAGAGAAACGATGGAGCAAGTAGGAGGAGGAGCAAAGGCGAGAAGAGTGGGTAGAGCATTGGGATGAGGCAGGACAGGAAGAACAGTCACACGGGCACAGGGCAGATCTGTACAGAGCTCAGAATCAAGAAAAGGGAATATCTACCTCACTTCATGAGAAAAAAAGGTGGCAGCCATACAGCTGGGATGAACAGAGAGTGAGGATGGATGAGATGAGAGGTCAGATATGATCCAGAAAGGAATCAAAAAAAGGTAATTCTGACTCCTGGATGCTGAGGGAATGTCTGAGAGTGCAGAAAGAAAGGGGTTACAGTGGAGTAGGGGAGACCAGATCTTTAAGGCACGTACTAGAGATTGGGCACCAGGGATACCAGGTGCAACAGGACTTGGCTCTGCTTCAGCGTTCAGAGCAGGCTGGAAGAGCAGAGAACTGGATATGACAGTGTAAGTGGATCTACGAGCAGACTAATACTGAAGGTATATGGTAGAGGAGATGTAGGTAGGAAAAGGCAAATGAAACTGTCACTTCTACAGATCATGTAAGCAGAAAGTTTGCTGTTCCTCCTTCTCAGGCCTCGGTTTGGGCTGACACTGTGCAGTATGACAATACTGTCACCCATTTTTTTGACAAAAGACAGAGATACCACAGTGGCTTAGTGCGGACCTGGGCCACTGAAGTGTGAAAAGGCTGTCAACAGTGATGATTCTGCTCCGGTGGTTTTGGCTCCTGAATCCCAAAAATATCAAGAGAAACAATGGAATTCAGCTCCAAAAGACAGGGTGCCCAGGACAGCTTAGTGCTTGCCTTTCCTTAAAATGAAGTGATGTGCAGTTTGAAAGCTAGGTATATGTGGAAAAGAAAAACAAAAGCTCACTAAGCATGAGACATTATAGGATTCCAGCTTATGAACAGAAGCGGCTGAAATTTTTCTTACCGTTCCCTTTCTTTCAAATGTACCTCAAGATCTCTGTAACTCTTATTTCTAATAAAGCAGCTCACATCTGAGTGTCAGCTGTAAGTCAGTGAGGGGCTATAAAACATCTTGTACCTTCACGCAGGCAGCTAATTCACTTGAAAGATTCTGCTAATGTTATGAACCTGGAATGGGAAACTCAAGTGAGTTGTAAATAACAGTGAAGTAAACTACTGTGAAAGCTGGCTCCTGTTCCCTTCTGAACTTATGCTCAGGGATGGATGCGAACAGCCAGAAGAGCCAGCAAGTGAAATCAAGACTGAAAAATTTTATTAGCAGGTGAAATGGAGCCAAATAAATTGAATGGTGGAAAATTAGATATCCAGCAGGTGAAGATTTTAGTGATCATGGGGCTTTTTGAAAGATAAACAGCATACAAGATCAAATTTATATCGTACAGTGGGAACCCCCATAATCCCTTCCAGGACTATGTCTTGGCCTAGGATCCACGTTGCTCTAAGACTACAGTGCATAGGCTCTGTCTAGCATTGCACAGGTCCATAGGCATTGCAGGAAACAAAACAACACACACAAGGGAAGGAGCTGGGCAGCTCTGGGAAAGGGAGAGGGAAGGAGCTGGGCAGCTCTGGGAAAGGGAGAGGGAAGTTTCTTTGGAGGTAACCAACTGTTGCCAGACAGGTATTGGCTGAGATCATTCCTGTTCTCAGTCACAGAGTTTTATAGAGACCTACAGGTGAATTTGATCTTCTCTCTACAAAAGATATAAAGAAAAAATATGCAGAAAGACTCTGGATGGCAGTAATTTTGTTAGGGGTTGCAACTCAGTGCATTTTACCATTTGTTTCTTATCCATTTACTCAGCATTTTACTGTATATTAGCATTCATTCAAATAATGGTTAATAAGCCTTTAAATGACTATTTCTGAAGCAAGGGACAAAGTATACTTGACAGATTTTACTGAGGATATAACTCGACTAAGAATGTGCTTCATTCATATGTATAATGTGCTCAGTGTGGTGCCAGCACTGACACTAATGTCTGCCAGCTATCGTCCCTTGAGTCTTACACCCTATTTCCTCATAGTGGATCAGCTACCACATTCACATTGCATGAAATCTCCTGAGTTACTTGGTTGGCTGCACGAACTCAATTGAAGTCTGTATCATATAGAAAGACCAACCATATAATCCTAATGATCCCACCTTGTCTTGAAATGCGCAATGACTTGGTAAAGGAATAAAACATATCAGGCATCAAAGTTAGACACGTTTCCTAAATAAAGAATGGGTTGTCATTTTATGGTTTTAAAACCTAAGGCAGAACAGCCTCCCATAGGGATAGCTATGCTCTCTCATGTTTCTGTTATGTCTGTTTCCAGGTGTTGTCATAGTTTGGATTTCATAATTTACCCCAAGAACCCTGAGTGTAAATATCAGTCAATATAATGAGATTAAGGCAAGAAAGAACAGGCAGCACATGCTATGTGCCTGTGGGTTTGTATCCAAATTCATATCTGCCAAACCTGCCTTGACTCAAGTACAACACAAAAGCTGCCTGTGCGGCTTAGAAGTCCTAAATGAACGCAGCTGGTCTGCCCTGCCAAAGAAATAGGCAGGTGGCTTCTCTTTACGTAAAATACTTTTCCTGAAGACAAAATGCAACAGTAGTTGGCAGATTTCACTGAAGTACAAAAAAAGGTCCACAGATGCCTAAATAGATGGAAGTAAGCGTTGCTTGTGCAGTAATCATTAATTCTGAAGTTTGTCTGGACTCCAAACCTCTGTCAAGAAGAGAAGATTATAGAAAAGCTCAAAAACCAGGAGGGCTACAAAGCAGATGGGTACAGTGCAAGTTTAGGAAGGAGTGCCAAAAGAAAAGGTTATGTGACCTACGGTATGGATTTCAGTATCTGGGGAGAACAGTAAAAGCAGGAAAGTTTCCAAAGAACAAATGACAGACACTGTCTAAATAAAACTAAAGGCAAATCACTCAATTGCCATTTGTGAGTTAGAAAAATTCCTAATATTTTCAGTTTGCATTATTAATTAGAAAGGGGAGAGAGAGGGGGTAGTAGGGAAAATTAACAAAATCAAAAATGTTTGGTACCAAAACAGGATGGAAAGAGACAACACGAGATATAACTATTCTCTGAGACTGAGCTCTAATGCGCAGCCTCCCCCAAAGCTGTTGGAAGCAGATGGGCTCCCACAGCTGCATCCCTCTGGCTTCCACTAGAGAGATGCAAGTTTTTCCTCTCACCAGAGTTCCCAGGGAAGGGTCCTCATCATAAGGGATTCCCTGGAGCACAAGAACCCAAGAACCAAGGGTGAGAACACGGACCTGAAGGGGGAAAAATGGGAAACCCAATACTTGACAAAACAGAAGCAGCAAAGAGGACAAAGGTATTCAATTTTGGGAGGTGGAGGGCCCACTTTTTGCAGACGGTTTGTGCGAGTGCAGGAAGGAGAGAGATTAACATGGCTGCAGCAGGCAGAGGGGTTTCGTTAGGGATGTGTTCAATATGGCACTGCTCTTTGGACAGATGGAAGGAGGCTTATCTAGACTAGAAAAGGAGAAATTCATTTCACAATCATACTGGTACACATTATTTTGCTATTCTTAATCTACGCAGGATCTAGGTTATTATGGAAAATTAAAACCTAAATACATTTCCAGTCATAGCTCAAGGTACTTATCTTTAGTAGAAAAAATAAATTTCCTGTTTTAAATTTCATCACCTTTTTCCCTTAAAAGCTTGGAATAGTCAACCATCAGAAATACTACAAGCTTTTTAATTATGGTGATGAAAAAATCTTATCGCTTCTCAACAATGGCATGAGATAATTTTGTTAATTTTGATAAGTTTCCTACTGACTTGGAATCTTTATTATACGGCTGAGGCAACTGACTGCAATCTACATTCTAAGGATCATTATTGTGTCAATTTGAGCCAATTCAGCTGTTGTTTGAAATGCATAGCATACATGTGCCATTTAGTATTTTATTTCAAATTGCCTTTCTTTTTATTATCCATCAAAATGTTTTTCTTGCTTAAGCACTAAATGTACTTAAAAAATTTAAGATACTGACCTGGATGTATTTTTCATTCTGTGTTCAGTTATAAATTAAATGTCATAATTATTCTAAAATAAAAAAATATTTTTCAGAAAGAAGGAGCTTTCTAAATAAAATCATCTGCCCATAGACTCCCTATGAAACATGTTCTCAGATTTCCTTGTAATATTAATCTTGCAGAGGGAATTCAGATGTTCTTATGATAAAAAATAGCAAATCTACAGTGACAACTAAGTGGTGATTTTCTTTAAAATCCTTTCTAGCTAATCTGATTTTAGAAGACTCTGAAGCACATTTCCAATTTTAAATATCTTTAATGTATCACAGCCACTCCAAATGTGTCTGTGAACATGCAGAAGTAGGATTCATGCAGAAACAAAACAGAGGGATACGCACAGTATTTCCATCTCTGACACCACATATGGAGGGGACTAACGTAAGTCACATCATCCCCTGATGCCTTTGTGGCCCCATCAGTAAAGCAATCCATGGTGGTAATGGCCTTTGAGATCTTTGAAAGACTATGTACAACAGTGACTTTTTTTTTTTTAGGTCTTTACTTAAATCAACATAATTCTAGGTTCAGATACAGAATTTGCAGTGAAACAGGCTGAGATCTTAATGAATGACTCACATGGGTTCACCGTATACTGCCTACAGACACATTTGGGTGTTCCAGAAGCACATACTGTTTTTCTTTTTTTTTCTTCATTTTTGAAAACACAGGTGCCATTTATAGGTATGTACAAGTATATGCATTCACACTTGTGCTGGTTTTGGCTGGGATAGAGTTAATTTTCTTCACAGAAGCTGGTATGAGGTTATATTTTGGATTTGTGCTGGAAACAGCGTTGATAACACAGGGATGTTTTCGTTGCTGCTGGGCTGTGCTTGCACAGAGTCAAGGCCTTTTCTGCTTCTCACCCCACCCCACCAGTGAGTAGGCTGGGGGTGCACAAGAAGCTGGGAGGGGGGACAGCCGGGACAGCTGACCCCAACTGGCCAAAGGGATATTCCATACCATAGGACGTCATGCTCAGCATATAAAGCTGGGGGAAGAAGAAGGAAGGGGGGACATTCGGAGTGATGGCATTTGTCTTCCCAAGTAACCATTACGCATGACGGAGCCCTGCTTTCCTGGAGATGGCTGAACACCTGCCTGCCGATGGGAAGGAGTGAATGGATTCCTGGTTTTGCTTTGCTTGCATGCGCGGTTTTTGCTTTACCTGTTAAACTGTCTTTATCTCAACCCACAAGTTTTCTCACTTTTACCCTTCTGATTCTCTCCCCCATCCCACTGGGGGGGAGTGAGCAAGCAGCTGTGTGGCGCTTAGCTGCCAGCTGGGGTTAAACCACGACAACACCCCATTTATATCTTTAGAGTAAAAGTCTCAATTATTCAACATTTGCCACGCCATTGTATCAAAATATCTTCTATTTAAATATAGGAGATACTACAGTTACTGCAGGCTCCTGAATTTTGAATGTAGCATTCTTAAGGCAAAGTATGTTATCTGACATGAAATACATACATTTATACACACATACTCACAAAGAATACTGTCTCTCAATATCAACGAGGCTGTATATAACTGGTAAGTAAAATGAAACTGTTCTAGTTTACATAAATAACAAGCACTGTAGAACAGACTTCAGTACAATACCTAACTACGCAGTCACAACAGGAAAGCTCAGAAGATACTCCTCACTGATTTCTATCTCTGGCATCCAATTATAGATCAAGACACCTAAAAACCTCTGTTTCCAGCCTTTTATTCCACTATAATTCATCATGCCATGTCTTAAAATAAACACTTACAAAGTATAACTCAGCATTCTAAGGCTCCCATTGATTACCAGTACCCACCTTGAGATTACCTACAGATTTACAAACAATACCTTCGGGAATATATCATCATAAAACACTTAAAGGTGCTCCATGAACTGAACAAGCTCCAGTGGGATACAGCAGGAGGAACACACCCCAGAAGGGACATAAGCGCTGACACATGGCTTTCATGGATTTTGTGCACAAGTTAATTTACATGTTGTTCTTTTTGCATCATGTCCTATCAAAATTACAGCAAGTAATTAATGAGATTGTCTGGAGTCTCTTTAAAGTTTCTCTGTCCAAGAATACATCAATTATTAATGTTTTGATGAGTTTTCCATCCAGTGGAAATTTCAAAACAGAAGTACAAAACAGAACTGAAAGGCCTTTTTTGCACGAGAACATAAAAATAGACTTTAACTTTCCCTGCTTTTTTTTTTTTCTTTCCTTTTTAAATAAATCCACTGTGATGCTTAAAAAGCCCATCTTTTAAATATCCTTTCCTTTCATGCATAACGTTTTTTCACTTGGTGGTTTAAAGCCAAGCATGTATCTGTTTGTATGCATCTTTGTATCTGAAGAGACAAACCTCACTAATAAGTGATACCGAACTTTCAAATCCCTGAGTGACTGGTGTCAATAAAGAGTTATAACAGGGGCATCTTATAAAGCTTCTCTGCAAAGCAGGCAGATTCTCAGCATAGTCAGTTAAGCAGACACGAATCTATTTCAGTGCATGCTAGCAGTGTATCCTAAAGCATATTTTTAGCTTCAACATGCCGAATTTAAAACCTGGTTGTAACTCACTCTCTTCCTCACTGGACAGCTGAGCACAATTGAAACAGCTCCAGGTATATACTAACAGAGTATGTTTACATATACCCCCTCTCCCACAGCTCTACCTTTCTCAGGTCATGCAGCCAGCTCTTACCTCAATGGTATACTGTTCAAAAATCCGGAGCTGAAGGAAAATGTCTAGCTTAATCTTCCTCTCATGGAAGAGCTCTTCCATCTGTACCTGGGCCTCGTCAAGCTGCTGAAGGACAGATTCAATGTGGCTGATGGAGCTATTGTGTGGAGTCTTATTGTTGGAAACAGCAGAGTCCCTGTAGCAAGGCAGAGAGCATGGTTAAAGCTGAGCTTTAAGGCAGGCAAAAGAGCAAGAACTACACATTTGTGATTCTGCGTGCTGCTGAGAAGCAAACCCAAGCACAAAGGGCTGAGGGAAGGTGTGTATGCAACACATCTCTTCTACTCGCTGAAATCCTGCAGCCTCTTAGCTCGGCACAAAGTTTGAACAGGGGGATCATCCCTTCTTGTGTCGTGACACTGCGACCTTACACACTTGGGAGGGGGAGGGGAGGACAATGACACATCAATCTCAATGGCTGTCTTGAGGAGACTGGCTGGCAATCGCCTTCAATCCTACAGAGTGACCTGCTCCAGCCTACACTCACACCAAGCTCAGAGATGCTACTTAGCCACCTGGACCTTTACAAGTTAATTTTGTACATTTGCTTTATTACTTACAGACTAATTGAATCAGAATTACCAGCATTTTAGACCAAGGGGTAGGGATGCTTTGATTTCCTCTGGATTACGTAGCACAGCAATAGATGCAAAATACAGTGCAAAAAACTCCACTGAAGGAAAACACCTTTCAAACACTGTAAGACAGACTCTGACTTGTCTTTTCACTAGGGTAAGTGAAATGAGACATGCCTGTGACAGGTCAGATACTGCTCCATCTACACCTTCCATATACAGGCAGCAGAAGGGAGCTAGCCCTTTAACTGGTGGGCTAGGACCAAGGGGAAGTTTGCTGTACCTGAAAGAAGTCTTAGCATGGACATAGGACAGTCCTGACAGTTTCTTTTCTAATTGTGCTCTCACATACACTAATATGCTCAGCTACAGTCTGTTACGTCTTCAGTAGATTTTTTTCAGTGAGTGTTTTATGGATAAAGAGCCTTGCAGACATAAAGAGCTGAAATTTATCCTTGAATGTGCCACAAAAGGTCCCCCAACTTTAACAAGAACCAGAAAGGAAACTCTGAAACCATAATATAATCTTGGCTTTGGTACTTCAGCTAAAACAAGATTTAGATGCAATGGTTTTCTCTGTTCATCCCGCTCAAAGGCATGTGATAGCAGCTGCATTATTTGGCATACTTAAACCAAGCCAACTGAAAACCCTGTCAAATACACTGTTGGAAAGATCTGTGCACCGGCAGGATAACAGGATGAAGTGGGTAAGCCAGCAGGTCTTACCATCAGTATTTCCTATCAATCTCCAATTCTGCCTTTGAGAAGGTGGGAGGGACAATTACAAATCCAACAGCACATACTGAACTATTGGTGCACCAACAAACTCCTATGTGTGCAGCAAACCGGCTGACAATATTGGAAGACAAGCGAAATGGCAGGTAATGCTGCCAGGTCACCGCATTGTCCCACAGGGACCAAATGTGGCTGGGAGCCATTCTTCTGGCCAGCTAACCTGGGCTGCTGAGTAAAGCGGCCTGCGGAGTCTCCCCGCTCTGGAAGAGTGCAAGTGTGTTCCCAATTTTTAGGTTTTTATTTCCCTTTTCTGGGTTGAATTTTCCCTCCGTAAACATCTAGCAAAGCATTTCTAGTTTTCTACAGAACTTCACTGAAACGCTTGTGCTTTGCTCTTTGCAAATTATCATCACATAGGGTCAGATCAAAACAACGTACAGTCAACTTAAATGTTAATTGAACACTGTCAGTGAGCATAATTGAGGGAAAAAAAAGTATGACCTTTTACAGATGCCTTAAATTGAAACTAGGCACTGACACAGAGTCATTTAGGTAAGTTTAAAACACACCTTTGAGGTTCTAAGGCAACAAAACACACGTTATTCTGTTTTCATTATGTGTCTTGAAGGAACAGAACAAGCATTTGCCTGAACATCTGAAGCCTAAGAATAAAATAAAAAATACAGAATACTATTAACTGCATAGTAGTTTGCTCTTTGGATGTGTTTCACCTCTTCTTCCTCAAATACTTTGTTTGATACACTGAACTTCAGATGCTCCAGCATTATTCTGAAGCAAGTATTACCAACTTCCCTTGCTTATAAGGGAATATTACACCAATATTACTCTCTCCAGGTGATACGGTTTCTGCCCCACTCTGTCAGTCTTGTGTTTTCACCTTCTTGGTGACCGCAAGATCTCTCTCTGCCTCCACATTAGAGCTGTACAGAGGAAGGATGAGTGAAGATAACAAGGTGAGATTTTGAAACTACAGCTTAATCTGAGGCCACATTCAATCAAGTTCTGTCTCCTTCAGTCAGCACCTGTCTTCTATAAAAGGACACGAAATAGGTCTTCATTCAAATGCAGTATTATTACTATTCATATATTATCTAAATGACTCAATTAATTATTCAAGACTGGTGTTGAATAATCTCTCATGGGATCTAAAGACACACTTGGTTTTAGAAATTCTTTTTTATTAAATATTTCACTCTTCAAATCAAGCCACACTTGCATTTCAGTGGCTGATGCAATACGAAAATTTAAGTGTAATAATCTGGTATTTTTTCACAGTCTCCTCAGATAAGGCCTTGACAATCCCTATACAGTCTGGTTTGAGAAAGATCTCATTCCAGAAAAAGAAATTTCTGAGATTGGATGCTTTTGCCACAAGATTTCTTGCTCTGTCTGGTGATGAGAAATTCTGGGAAAGATTTTAGAAAAGATCCTTACTAGTCTTTGAAAGATAAGAATTAGAGTTATAAAAAGCAGGGAAATTATTGGAAAAAAATACAAAATAAACTTTGGGGAACGTAAAATTGGGCTTAGTGCATTGCTGTTGAGTTTGTTCAGAATGAACGCTGTGCTCCTGAAACCACTTTCAGTGCCGTAACTGGGAGAAAGCTTAGTGAAACATAGCCATTATCAAAAGCTCATATGCTGAACTACTGTAAAGAAGGGAAGATACATAACTCTTCACTGTCTTTTTTTGCCCCTAACATTCCTGTTCTTTCACATCTCACTGGAGCAAGTCATTGTTTTGCCTTTCACAGATGTGCAGAAATATTGCCCCCAGCAGCACTCCTAGAAATGTGGTTCAAAAGATTTGCTTTGTGTTGACTGCTGAGAACAATGATCACCTCGGTAAAACACTGATAAGGAAGAGTGAAAAAAGCGTTTCCAATGCTAACCATGACATGTACAGTGTTGCTAGCCAGGCCAGTTTTACTCCTGATAGGTATGGTCTCCTGATGCAGAGTCACTGAAAGCCCTGAAGACCACCTGTGAAGAGCAGTCCCAGGCATTGTATTTAACTAGTTCAGGCAGCTGAGCTTTTCCTAAGCTATCTGGAGATGATACAGAGTGCTATTACACAAATGATCTTCTCTAAACCAGTATCTGTTCTCTCAGAGATAAGGACAAGAAACGTAAAATTTTTCAAAGCTCCATTAATTTCATTGGTTTTAACCTGTGCTATGACATGCTTGATAACAGCAGTGTATTTCATTCTCTTCATTGTTGTAGTGTTTGCAATCTTCAGCTATTCTTCACGGCAGGTACAAGGTGATCCACACTGTGAAATGCAATGCTGTGTTAAGGAAAGGCTGCAGCAATTCTAATTTTCCCTCCTTTCCTTTATCTGTGTGTTCTTTACTTTTGCCAGCAGCCATAAAAGCCGTTAGAGTGGGCACACACAGAGGTGGTTTCATGTTTTTCGTACACGGCTCTGGTTCACTTTTTGAAAGAGTCCAGGATCGCATTACAGGCTTTGCAGTTAGTCAGAGTGCTCAAAACCAACACTTGAATCGGAGATCGTCTTGTCAGTTCAGGTCTGCAAATCTTTGCGTGCGTTCAGGGCTTCTGTCCTTCAGACAACTGTTCTCTCTGTGTTTGGTCTTAACTTTATCAGAAGCAGGGGATCACTTTGCACAAATATGTTCACCCTGTTCCACCTTGCTCACTGCCCAGAATACAAGCCAGACCCCAAAAACAACATTACTTTGTTAAATACAGCTGCCACAAAACCTGTCTTGGCATTTCACAAATGTTTAGGCATGACACCAATTCCAAAAAAAGCCTCAAACCTGAGGCCACCCTTACTTTTCAAAGACTGAAACTAAGAATTGACTAAGTTTACATTTAAAAAAAGCTGAAGTCCCACACGCCATGTCCCAGTTCACCTCTTCCCCTGCATGACCCTGCAGCCACTACACCAGCCTTTCTCCAATAACTGCTATTCATACTGATGCTCCACTGACTTCTCAGCTCCAAATATTGCCCTGACCACTCTCCAACTCCACATGCCGCTTTCCTACTAACGTAGGTGCAGACAAAAAGCCTTTAGGTCAATCCCACAGCCAGCACCAGAAACTCCTTCAATACAGACACTTTCTGCAACCCCAAAAACTACCCCACACTCCACCTGATGGCCTTATACAGGGTCCCTTTCAGGCTCTTCTCCATGGGTGTTCATGCTGAAGTGATGTTATGCCAATAGGTGGGATGAACAACAAAAAAATCTTTAGTCCAGAATTTCACTGTCATTTTTGTGATCTCATAGAAATGCCCAAAACTTTGCAAAAAGTTTCTTTGCATAAAAGGAAATTACCATGCAGACCTTTGACTGACCTGTTAGGGCTGGCCATACATACATTCTTATCTAAAACCCTGTCCTTCTGGCAGCTCACTTACCAAACACAGCATGTTTCCTTCCTACTTATCTCATCAGCAAAGATGAATGGATGGAGCCTAGCTCTGTCTACTTCTGATCCTTCCTTTCCAACTCTGATCTCGGCGAACAATACCATGGCTTGGGTCCCTCGCTTTCCCCCTGTGACGCAGGCAAGCCACATACAGCAAGACTAGGAATTTACACAGGCTCTCCTGTGTGGCTGCCTAGGGCTGAATAACAACCAAAACCTAGAGAAGCCCTTTCAAATCTCTCTTTTTTTTTTCTGACCCAGTGGAGAAGACTCTGCATCCGGGATGATAGGAAAAAGTATAGAGGAAAGCTCAGCACGTGGCTGTAGTAGATGACTCAGGGACTCCAGGAGGGCTCTTAAGGGCAGAGCTCCACCAGGGCCCTTCATTATTTACTCTGCTCTAGAGCACTGTCGGCTTTTCCTATCATGGCTCATGGTTTTCTGCACTTCTCATGTGAGAACTGGAGGCATCAGATTAGGAAAGCTCAGGGTGAGGAGGATAACATAACTCTCTGGGACAGTCTCTGGTGAAATGTGTAAGACCTAGCAAATTTGCATATTATATATGTATACAGAACGTACACATGATGTACATGTAGATAAGGGCAATCTGTAACAATACAAAGATCTAAAGAATAAGTGATCTATTGGACTTGGTTTTGAGCTCAGTAACATCACTAAAAGGCAGGAAAACTCCAGTGCTGTCAACAAAGTTAAAGCCACAGAAAACCACTGTAAATAAGAACAAATGAGAGAGATCTCACAACTACAAGTTTTGTGTAAGCTTACTCTGCAAACATTCGTTCTACTACACTTACAGACTGAGAAAGCAGAAAAAGCCCAACTTCTTGGAGCCAGTCTCTTCATGTATTTTAAATCAGGTAAAATGAGCTGTTTTAATTCACAATGCAAGTAGAACTGGCAGTATAAGACCCTCTTTGACAGTATGAATAAACCCGACATAGACAAAGATAAATAGAAGGGTGCTGCATGCAAAATGAAATAGTGAAGATTGTTAGACACGTGTATATTTTATTAAGAGGAATACATTTCTCCTACATCAGGACTAACCATATAAATCACGAGGCCTCAGCTCACAACCATTTAACAATCTTCTATAAATACCAACTAAAAATATTCATCTGAAATACATTTGTTTCAATCCACTTCACTGCGCCTATAAATAATCTGTCAAACAGGAACCCATGCTGATCCACAGACTACTCTAATCAGTCCACACAAATCACTCCTCGCAATTTCAATAAAATACTCAAAGAATTTGAAGAATCATAAATAAGCAAAGAATTAATAAACTCTCCCAATTAATCCTAACTTACAGTTCCCTATTTATGCACAACTAAACCACAGCATACATCAGATTTCTCAACACCTGTCCTCCAGGTGGATGCTTACCTGAGCTGTTGGATTAGATCTTCCCCTTCTTTAATAACATTGAGGGTAGCATCCAAGGTAGCTGTTTGTTGCTGCTGAAACTGCTTGATAAGCTCCTGAACCGCATCCACAGAGTCAGCACAGACATCCTCTAAGAGCTCCTTCTGCAGATCTTCCATCCATGTCCACAGCTGGGAAGGAGGGGAGGGAAATATAAATCAGAGAGGGATTGAGATTTAACCCTTTTGCTCTCTAATTCCAGATCAGTAAGCATTAACTAGGGCTGCATGTTTCGCATGAAAACTGACCTAAAGTTTCTAAAAACAAAAAGATACATTGGTTATTGATTCTGGTTGACACAATTCCATTTTAAGCAACAAAGTAAAATAAATATAATATCAGATAATTTTTTCCAAAATTAATTTGCATTTCAGTATATTATATGACAATAACTAATTATATTATTCTGATTAACTCTTTACACAAGTAACAAATTACAATGCCCTACAGCTGTGATAACCTAACCCTTTCAGGAGCTCATTTCACATGCAGCTGAAGCCTGTTGCAGAACAGACCTAAAATCTTTGGTTGGTATGTATGGTACTGGCTGAAGTCTAGCTGTGCCTGCTCAGCTATACCTTCCCAGGCAGAAGGTTTTGTGGAGGGTTTGGGGTTTTTTTGGTTTGTTTGGGGTTTTTTGTGGGTTTCCGCCACTTACCCCCCTCCTCAAAATGCACCTCAGACTCTGCTTTTTAACTTTGGGAAAATCCAAACATAGGAGACAGCAATATAACCAATCAACCCCATGCAGATCCATTAATTTTAAATAGTCTTGACTACCAATTTCAAAACAACAACAACAAACAACAACAAATCATTCGAGTAAGTGCTTAGATGAGAATTTCTAGCCAGCTGTTCATCAGAGATCTGGACGGTGGCAGGCAAACCCCAGCAGCCTCTCGTTGGCTGTAAAGGCTTACAGCGAACAGAGGTTTCCCCTTTAAGCTTGCTCTGAAAAGTGAGTGTAAAATTGCACCGAACTGGCACTCTGCCAGCAAATCCTAATGACTCCACCAGAGAGACTATTTTCTGTGCCATGCCTGCCCCATTAACCCACATTCTGCTGGTATATTCTGCAAGGTAGCAGAGAAGTACAGGAGCAGGAAACAACACGTCGCACCAGTGTGCTGGGAAATGTCAAAGGACACGGTGCTGGCAGCACCGGGGTTGCACTTCTGCCTGCCATTCCAGGGAGCTGCAAAGCAGTCTGTCTCAAAGGGAGCTAAAGGTACACATGAAGCAGACGACAGACGTTGTGTGGGGGTGGCAAGAGAGCTGGTAAAAATGTTCCTGTTCAAAATGAGGCGCACTGGATCCCCATCCTACAGGATTTCTTCTGAGATTGCGAATTCTGCATGTCCACATAAAATGAGAGGAGGAGAGGGACGTCTTAAGTGCCAGCTGGCAAGGCTTCTCACAATTAGGGTCCAAACCTTAGGCCAGTCATCGAACGTTACACTATACGCACGCTACTGACTTCAAGGATATCACCCTGATCTAAACCAAAATAATAAAAGTCAGAACCTGTCCCAGCGCTGCTCATGATCTCAGAAAAGGGAGCACCCAGCTTGTCCCCACCTCTGCTACTGACTCCTTGCTTGACAGACTTACAAAAACAAGTTTTAAAACATATGCTTAATTTGAAGGCTTTTCAGTTAGATTTTCAGAGTCAGCTTTGAATATTTTGGGTAAACGCCCCTGTTTATTCATAAATAGCATAATCATAACAGCCTACCCTACTACTGGCCTAAAATGGAATGTCTTTGCTCAGGTTATTTACATATTTTCACATTCTCGGGAGAAAGGCATGATATAAAAAGGCAACTATTAATAAAAGAAACAAATATAATTAAGTAGTCAGGCTTGTGAAATAAATGAAAGAATGAAAACATATTTAAAGAACCAAATAGAGAGCTTTTTCATTTGTGGCCTCAGGTCCAGGTGCTGAACTTTGGGAAGCCACCATAAAGGAAAATGCATTAATGCCTTTATATACAAATTACATTCACAATCTTCCTGGTTTTGATCTGATCCCTGCACCCACTCAAACAGGAGGGACAGCTGGACTATAACAGGCGAGGACCAGGTTGTTCGGGAACATTACTTTCTCTGCTTACCAGATCTTCAAGTAATAAAGCACTTTGTAAATATAGAAGAGAAAAATGGCCATGCATATAAATCATCCTCCTGTTTCAAATTGGGAAAGCCAGTAGTTTTTTAATTTCTTGCTGTTCTTCGTCTGCTCTGGTGAGACCCCACCTGGAGTACTGCGTCCAGCTCTGGAGCCCTCAGCATAAGAAAGACATGGACCTGTTGGAGCAGGTCCAGAGGACGGCCACGAAAATGATTAGGGGGATGGAACACCTCTCCTGTGAAGAAAGGCTGAGAGAGTTGGGGTTGTTCAGCCTAGAGAAGAGAAGGCTTTGGGGAGACCTTATTGCAGCCTCTCAGTACTTAAAGGGGGCTTATAAAAAAGATGGCAGCAAACCTTTTGGCAGGGCCTGTTGCGACAGGACAAGGGGGAATGGCTTTAAACTAAAGGGGGGTAGATTTAGACTAGGTATAAGGAAGAAATTTTTACGCTGAGGGTGGTGAAACACTGGCCCAGGTTGCCCGAGAGGTGGTGGATGCCCCATCCCTGGAAACATTCAAGGTCAGGTTGGACAGGGCTCCGAGCAACCTGATCTAGTTGAAGATGTCCCTGCCCATGGCAGGGGGGTTGGACTAGATGACCTTTAAAGGTCCCTTCCAACCCAAACTATTCGATTCTATGATTCTATGATATTTCATTTTTCCACTTAAGATAACAAAAAAAGCTCAGGGAATTTCCTTTACAAAAATGAAAGTGAAATCGAGAACTTGCTTGTCAGGAATCTGCTGTTTTCTTGAAATTACCATGTTAGAAAGGGCAGAGGAGAAAGTTTCCAATCCCCCACTGCAACTTCAGAGGAAAACCCTGTTTTCAAAAGTGTCTCCAGAGCCCAACTTTCAGCAGCAGCCAAAAGGATTTGGACATTTAAGATCCTAAGTCACTTTTTGAGTACGCTTCTAAATCAAAGCAGTTTTGAAATACTTAAATGTAAACTGTACCGTACTCACCTGGAACCGAAACACTCATTAATTTCAGAGAGCATTCAAATATATTAACTCATATTAGCTTCAGATGTGTCCATTAATGACCTCTGATTGTAAGGATTTGCATAATAAAATCTATCAGAATGTAGGTCATCCTTGACTCAGAGGCCTTTAATCCTTTAGACTGCACCAATCCCTGGGAAATCCTAATACAAAGAATGAGTCAATATTACTAAGATTAGGAAGATCTTTCAGGAACAATTTACAACAGGAACCCGAGTCAAAAACCTCCTAGGTTATGTGCTACAACTAACGACCTGGAATAAATTACTACCAAGCCCCAATTGTGAATGCCACAGCAATGAAAAGATGAACTCCATGTCACTGCAACACCAGAGTCAGAAGAGTTGTTAATCATAAAATAGAAATCACATCCTGTTTGTCACAGCTCAGGAAAATCAGTCCCTGTTAGGGCTTGATGTTTAATTCCAATGCAACTATTCAACTGATTTTAAAAAATCCTGACTATTAAAACCCCAAATCACCAGACACCTTGTGCATTTCCTAACTCATGCTGTGACCTACTCTAAACAGCTAGCTAGCTTAGACTGAGTGAACTGTTTCAATTTTTCATTGAAATTTGACATATTACACAGGACAACTTTTACCTCATATTTGCAGAAACTGACTTTCTTCTTTTTTTCTTAGCACGGGCAAAATTTGTGAGCACCCATCCCATTCATATACATACTCCAAACTACTGCTAATGTTATCACTTGATCCTGTGCAGGGGGTGTATGCAGATGCATGCAGACATTTCAAATACTAACACAATATTTCCACATCCAGTTGTGGTGACTTTTACTAAGCTTGCCACTGATGCACGTGTCCAGAAAAGGAGATAATCTCTGCATTGTGTTACTTAACACATACTAAACCAAAGATAGAGAATCCTGGAAAACAATGAAGAAATAACACAAAAATAATGTTTGTGCTTCCTTCAAATTGATCTATGCTGTGGTATGATTAATTGGATATGGAAATACTAATGCATTAGTGGTAAAACCTGAATTAAGTCCATCAGAGAGATCCAGCCACAAATCTGACTCATGCAAACTACGTCTAAAAATGTTATAGTTGTCAGCTACACAGAAGTCTAAGGCAAATACCTAGCCCTAAAACATCCATGCTGAAGGTCCACAGGGGCTCGAGAATTGAGGCTTTGTTTGTCAAGGTAACCATGGCTTTAAACAAGAAAAACAATTCTCTTCTGATCACTAGACCAGTGGAAAAGAAGAATGGCCCGCCCCCCTCCTTCTTTTGGGGGAGCATCTGGCACCTCTCATGCATTGTAACCGCTTCTGCGTCTTTCTTGGATATAAAACACAGGCAGTTTCCCTCCATCCAAGAGACAATACAGCTCTTTATTCCCAGCTATTTCATCTGATGCAATACTCTTCATTTTACTCAAGTACTTAATGAGACCACTTACTGGAGGTTTGAAGGACATCTGTGCCCGTTACCTAGAAATTAATGCTTCTGACTTAGAGCAAGGGACCACTTTAAACAAAATCTAAAACCTAAAGAGATTGCTAAGAAAATCTTGCCTGCGTGTTTGGAATAACTATTAAACACCCAGTGTTTATATGCTGCTATTTGCAAATGCCAGAGATGAGTTTTAATCCCCTCAAAACCAGTTTAAAAACACTGAGCAATGAGACCAGTGAAAAGCAAAGAAGCAGTCAGTTCAATCCATGAGAATTACCATTGTATAACATTTTTGCTAGTTGTTCAAAACAAGGATGTTAATGGAAAAAAGCAACTTTCCAGCGTATATGTTCTACCCCTTTACTACGTCGGAGAAGTGTCATGTGTTGCAGAGCAGGCCCCAAAAGGATGCTCATGCCAACTCAGTAAAGTGAACATCCATCACAACAATGAAGGCTAGAGTAGAATGCAGAGGAATTCAGTGAAATATGGGGACCCTCTTCTCCCACCTGATTTGCACTGCTTCCACTCCATGAGTTGTAACCTAAGTGTGCAGAGAACCAAGGGCAGGTTGAGGAAAAAAAACAAACAGAAAGAGAATTGCTCCAGGAGAGTTGTCCATCAACCCTATTTTCCTCTGCTACTATGCCAGGCTTATATAAACCTATTCTGAGCAGTAACACCTAGCTCTTTCCTAATATGCATTAGGAAGTCACATAGACCCCCAAGTTCAGGTTAATTTATGGCAGGACTTCAGCCTGTGCTTATGTTTAAGCACCTGTTCAAGTGCTGTTGTGAATCTGGCTTCACTGCGCAGCCTTTAGGAAGTTGCCTTTTCTACCTTGATTTCCCCACACCAACATGGTGGAGATAATAAAACTTTTCAGCACAATTAACCTTCATCAGCTGATGTTTATTCACACTTAGAATGCATCCAGTGCCGTTTCAGTTGAAAGAACTGATGGTTATAAATTGGAAGCATATTTCAACAACATTTTCCAAAGTCACATTCAAGGTCTCATAGAAATGTCAACAGAAACATAGAAAACTATGTATGTAATGATGAGCTGTAATGTGACCGCATGCTACCAGCGAAGTGTCACACAATGACAGCATACCTAATAAAATTTGACAAGATAGATATTGACCAGACACTACATTTGAAATGCCACAATATGCGACTTCCATGGTAAGATACAGCTGACGAGACACCCTGCTGCAAGGAGTAATGTTGTCAGATACCAGCAAACTGGTTGGGAAGAAACGATGAGTGGAAAGAAAGGGAACATTCTGTGAAAAAAACCATCTGATCTCTTCCTAACCTCTTTCTTGCTTTTTCCCTTTTCCTCGCCAATTTCTTGACATTCATCCTTGGTTGGGCTGCATCTGGTGCTTCTGTACGCTGACACTTTTTAATTAGTAACCTTGCCTATGGCAAAAGGATTTGCAATGCCTAAACATCTGATGCTTTTTCTAAGTCCTGCATGGACTAGATTGATATAGCACAAAATAATCTCCTCTCAAGGGAAATGTGATTTGGGTAGCTACGCTTACATCAGGGAGTGTGTAGATCCCCAGCCCAAGGTCATGTAAATGTAATTCAGGGACTATTCGCTCTAGGAGAGAAAGTTGGCTTATAACTGAAGAATCAGATGTACATGTTCTGTGCTGCTTCTGCTACCATCATGAATTGCAAAAACATGTTCCTCTTCTAGTATAATTTTAATATAAGTTTTTTGTAATTATGAATCTGGATGTAATTAACTGCAGTAATTGTACTAACCAAATCAAATTCTGCACTCGATCATACTGAGAATAGGCTTGGAGAAGTTCTTCTTACATCAAAAGATTTACTCTGATTTACACCAGTGTAATACAGTACAATTTGGTGCGGGAGGAGTTTCCCATAGCTGTAAAATATACACTACAAATTTGTCCATTTACTTAAATAAATGCAGGTACCATTACATTTTCCTCTAAATTGTTCACTGGTTATAAACGTTTCATTACTTCTGAAATGGGAGTTGCACTACCTCTTCCCTCTGTGCTTTTTCCAATGACTGGCCATACCACTTGCAGTCTTACCCTGATCTGCTGCTTTGAGCCTTTTGTGCAACTTTGTGCACTACGCCCTAGGAATCTCAGAAATAAATCACTTGTGACAATTCTGAACCATTTTGAAACCTGCTAAGGATTAAACAAACTGTGGGACCTTTCTCTAACCAGTCTTATTGGATCCATCAACTTGAACCACTACACTGATACTAACCATTTTAAACTAGTTGTGTAGACTCTGTTGCATACATGTACTTAAGGCGCAACAGAACGTGTCTTTTGAGTGATGAGTGAATTACAGGAGTGTCCCTGTATGGCTTTGATGAAGATTTACTCAGTACACAAATTATCACAGACACTAGTTGCCCACTCTGTTGCCTTTGTACACAGCAATAAAAGCTGCAAGCCCACACACTGGAACTGGGAGAAGCTCATCTTCCTTAGCTTCAGGAAATCAGGAAAATGGGCTGTAATATGACTAATAAAAGGGTACTTTATGAGAGTTGGCACATCCTATTTAAAGGTACTCATAAAACATACTTCTAGCTGTAGCATGAACAACTGTTATCTGGAGTGCAAGGCATACAGGCTGGAGACCTGTCTCCATAACATACAAAACACATGCAAGAGCCCTCAAAAGCCAACGACGACATTTGAGTGAAGCCAAGCCGTCAGCCAAAATGCTGGTGAATGGCCTGAAAAATGTGGATAGCAATGCATGAACTTAAATGCAGTCTATAGGAATCCTTTGGCTAGCACATGGCAAAATAATGGAAAGTACTTCTCTTCCATGCACCTGCCCTTGCTCTGCAGCCGGTTCAACTTCCTGAGATTTGGTCTATATGGCTGCATTTACAAACATTTAATTCTTATTACCTTGATTCTGTCTCACAATTTTTTGCCATCACAGATGGCAGAATTTTATTCACTAGCAGTCTGGCCGTGCTTCAAACTCCCCTGCTCAAGAGCAGGATGTGCTTCCAGGATACCACAGCTCTCTCCATTCCCAGCTTCTTAATCCTTCATGAAAAAACCTTGCTTCTAGAAAACAAATGGACAGGAAAGAGGGGCACCCTGCACCACCCCAGCTGTCCTGGTTCCTCAGTCCCAGATCTTTGGTAGCTTTACAGACAAGATTTAACTCTGCAAAGAAACCACCAACGTGAATGACTGGTGAATGTTTGCATTTTGGTCAAAGCCACCATCTATGCTCTGGAGTTGGAGAGGGATTTGCTCTTATTTTGCTGCTTCATGGTAACTGATTGCTGATAACCCAGAGTGGACTTTTACATAGCTCACACAAAAATAACGCTTGTTTGACCAGCAGAGCCCTCTTTACAGCCCCAATTATCAGAATGATAACAGTAAGCTGGCAACATATCTGTCTTCTCCAAGGAATCTGCCATCCAGGCAAAGGACTGCACACACGTTACCTGTACGTACAGCTCTGGCAGTTCACTTCTCCCACGTCCTCTGCTTTCTTTGCTCTGCCTGTAAATCCACCTCTGATGGGAATATCAGAATGTTTACGAACTGAACACATTTAAAAAAAAAAAATCAGCATTTACTTAATCCCTTATAAAAGCATTTGCTTTTTTCATCCCCTTGTCTTGTGATTTCTCTGCTTATAATACTCCCTCCATCAAACTACACTGATTCAGCCCCCAGCAAAAACCAGTTATACTTGTAAGAGGCATAAATTTAAGGTTTGATGTTTCACAGCCTTGCAGTGAGAGGAGGGGCAGATATTTTCAAAGTCTAGTTTTGTATGCTGCTTTGTATGTATTTCAGCTGTACATTTTATCCCATTGAAGGAACAAAATTTCTAGCTTTTGAACAAGGCACGTGGTGCTTCATTCTAACCCTGAAAAGTGCTGGGATGTGAAATGGCCAGTCAGTGAATATTTTATGTGCAGAGAGCCAGTTTGGGTCATTTTAATGTTTTATGCTTTCATTGTTTTTTTAAATCTGACCATAATATGAGAAAAGGAACAAAAGCACTGTCCAGGACAGGAGTAGTGTCCAAGTGTGTAAGACAAATACTTTGTGGTAGACATCTTCAGAGCCCAAGACCTTTTCAGGACTTCTAGAAGTTGCCAGCAAGTGGAATTGCTAAACTGATTATCCCCTTCATCACAAGTCTCCACTATCTAATGGGCAATTGCTCTGAAATGTCAATATTAACAGTTAAAGTCAAACAACAAATTATTAAGTTCAGTAACATTAACTTTAAATCCTGGGTCAATTAACAACGAATGACAGGATTACACAATATATCCCAGAACCACTGTCATGTTTGCTCCATGTTTAACTTTGATTCATTCTGTCAACTCTTCTGACGAGAGTCAACCGCAGCAGACCTTAGCCCCATGAGCTTTCTGCTCCCTGCTTCCCAGCAACTCTGCCACAACGTGAGGGCCAAGCCCTGTCAAAATTAGTGACCTACACTGAAATAATCTCCTAATCACGATATTCAACCGAAGCAGAGAGAATTTAATTTCACAGGCCTTGGTTATCAAGTAAAATTAAGTTAGCAGTGCCTGCAATAAAACACTGTTATTGTTCCCAACTGACAGGGTAAACCCACTCCCATTACTCACTCGAGTAACCCCACTGATATCTATGGGATGACCAAGGTGACCTGCTGAACGCAAATAATTTAGGTCTACATAGGAAGCTGCCTGACACTTAATGGTCCAGGACTTTGCTTTCAGTTTCTCATGGCCTTATCAGACAAGCTGTTCAGAGTGAAACTTTCCATAGCAAGTATCTGCCTAAGGCTGAACTTGATGAATTTTGAGGTAAAAGGTCCAGAATGAGAGGAAGGGGGAAAAGGACTTACTTTGCCTGTGTTAGAAAAGGAGTCTTATTTCTGCTCACATGAGATGCTCCAGACCCTCCACGCTTTTAAGCAAGGGTTTGAAATTTTGCAGGGTTTAGCCTTGATGTCAAGAATATACATTATGTCATCCCTGTGAAAATTTGCCCAAATTTGGTCATTCAGAAGACCTCTGCCAAGTTCCAGTTTGCATACGTTCAGTAAGAACCTGTTAAGAGTTTGGCAATTCATTTTTCTCAACATTAGGTATTTCCTGAGCGTACTCATCCCCCCATTCTGTGGGCCAAGTAGACCTGGCAGGGTCCACGTGGAACTGCAAGCACTGAGCACCTCGTCCTATTGCTCTTCTGACCTTCCAAGGGCCAACAAAGCACAGGGCACAAGGCCTGAAACCACACTACTGCCTGTCCTGCTTTTTGCTGCTGTCTTGCAGGACTCAGGCAACACAAAGGTGGTAATCTGAAACCCATTGAGGTGGTTTTTATGCCCCAAAGAGCTATGAAGCAATTGCAGACCTGCTTTGTAGTTCAGGTAAGACCCATATTCTGTAAATGGATCTAAATTCAGTGAAGTTCCTTCTTGTTCTTAAATTAGCAACTTCATTATCAGCCAATACAACAAGTAACACAGAAAACCTTTACTTCAGTTCTATAGAGAATACACTGAGGTACATATACTTGCTCTTAAACACCTACATTAATCCTAAAAGCTTAAAATCCTGCCGATGAAGCCTAGAATTTATTTGCATGTAGATATCACATGTAGCTACCTATGTGTAGCCTCATCTCAACACTTACTTGACAAAAGTAATTCCCAGGCCTTTCTATACTGTTGTTTAAACCCCCAGCACTGAAGCTGTATCAGAAAATGCTGGTAGCAGTATTTCCTGCCACTTTAAGCCAGACAAAACAAAACTGATTGCTAAACAAAGAAGAAAATCTTTATGGAAAGTAAAGACATTTACAAGATGCTAAGTCATCATTTAATTATGCAAGAGGGTTTAAAAAGTTTTAATGATATGGAAATGGTGACAGTGCTCTTTTGTGTCTACATTTTTATCCTTGGAATTGTAAAGTACACTTCAGAACCATAAGTATAAAACTGTGAGACCAGTGTAAAATATTAAGATTCAGACAATTAATTACAAGATGGTTTTATTATTTGCCTTGAGGTTTTTCAGTCTTCAGGGTGTGTTTTTATCACATCTGCAACCTCTTCTCCAGCAGGCTCAAAAACTATTCTCTTTTAAACAAAATGAAATGACAGCCAAGAATCCTACCAGCTGAGAGCTCACAGAAAAACATTGACTACCATGAGATTTGTGATAAAACTGCAAGATCTGACAATCCTGCCAATAATTGATTCAGATCTGAAGTAAGAGCCTGAATTCAATCACAATTAATCATGAGAGAAATGATTTGGGTACAAGTCTGTTGAACACATTTATCCCACTGATAATAATTTATAATTTTACCCTGCCATACAGATAATTGGATTTGATTCCCAAGGTACCAGGTTTCTGCTCACACCGTCAGGAATGCCTTGGCCTAAAAGGGTGTGAAAATATTGACTATAAACCAAGAGAGCATAATGAATACTGTAGGACAGTGGGACACACATCTCTTTTATAGGCATGGCAATAGGACAACTACATTACTCATGAGTTATGACACTAACAATCACTTAGGGGACTGCTCTAAATTTATGCCTCTAAAATGTTTTTACTGCACTAGAAAGTCATCATTTCAGCCTATTGCATGTATTCTTTGGTAAGGCCACTTAAAAAAAAAGAAAATCAACATTATTGTTATGCTTAATTGACAGTCTTTTCCATACTCCTTCAACTGTATAAGTCAGTGTTCAGCAGAAGGAATCCTCTTATAATGCTTTCACATGAAATGAGTAGTTATTCAAGTCTACTGTAGTATAAAAAGCCACTCTTAACTTTGCTCATGGGATATCTGGATTTAAATGACTCCCTAATTCAACACTATATATTGCCCTGAAGAAATTCTAGCAAGGCAGATTACAAAAGGAAACATTTCTTTGACAAGATCACTTTTTAAAAATGGGAGCTGTTAAAAATTTCTCGTGCTGGGAATCTGAGTAGTCACACATGGAGATGAAAAGGCAGACAGAGTACAGGAGAGGCAGTGAGAAGTTCACAATCAATGTGCTCATCCATGCCTGGGAATTACCACATCAGAAATGCAATTCATCTGTGCTAGGAAGACTGTCAGAAGCGACATGTTCATTGCAGAAAGATATTTAGAATGTTTCCATAAAAACCATGTCAGTAAGACCAATTCTTTCTACTTAATTCTCCCTTTCACCAGTTCTGTCTCAGTAGATTAATATATCAAGAAATAATGAGAATTTGGGAAACTTGGATGAAAAATACCTCTAGGCCATAGCTTCCTGCATTATTGCCAAGAAAACATGAAGGGAACTGTTTATTCATTTCCAAGGACATAAGAGAAACAGTTGTTAATAGTTCAAGAAATGTAGTTTTAAGAACTACAAAGGGTGAAATTAATAATGATGGTTATTATCAACTAACTAATAATGCCTTCTAGAATAATGCAAAATATGTCAGGTGTTAAACACGTTAACGTGCCAGCCAAACTACTTTCTCCTCACCCCAAGACACTCCCAGGTGATGGGTTTGGATGGGCATAGTACAGTCCAGCATCAGGCACAGCATGGCAGGTAGGAGGGGCAAGGTTAAATCGGGGAGGCATGTGTTAGCACTGTAACAGTTAACTAGTAACTGAATGCCTCCTGGTAAAACAGCAGCAATGAATCTCAGATCTCCCTGTATTTTACTGCTGCAGCAAAAGGATTTTTTGCCTTGACATCTGCTAGAATTTAAATCTGACTCCGAACTCTTTAACTCAACTAAAACTGCTACTGACTCAAAAGGAATTTTGCCTGATAAATCCTGACTTTAAAATTAGAATCTAATGTTATCTTTGTTGTTTGGGACTGAAATCCCAGCAAATACAGTGAACTTATTTTTAAGCAGTTTCATAAAATGAGCATGGATGGTGCAGATCTGACCTGGGCAAGTGGCTAGAACAAGAACCTGCATTTGGTCCAGCGCAGCTCTGTAGGCTGGGAGGTCTCACCGGGGCTGAGCACACTTCCCAGTCAGAGCCCAGGGAGGAACCAAGTGAGATCAGTTGGTATGAAACAGAGAAAGGACATGATACTATCATAGGCATGGTGGCAAAGGAAGGACATTTGTATTTCTTCACTTTTGAGGAATCTAGCTAACTGTTTTATATTCAGATTGAAGAATGACAATTACATTGGTTAACTTGCCATTTTACAATACACATGAAGGGCCAAGCAATGAGTCATTTCTACTTGAGCCAATCCGTTTATAGCATAAAAAGGCAAATACTACAAACGTGCTAAGGCTCTCTTGTTGTAACGCTTTGTCCTTTGCACCAGGTCCCCCCTGGCAGTCTTTGGTTACTTCACTGTGTCTGTGAGGATCCCCACAGCTGGCAGACGAATACTAAAACTGCAGTGATTTCCTCACTTATTATTTTTGGCAAAAAAATGAGGTATTGGACTGTGTGACTCCCACCAGTGCAGAAACGTGTCACTGAAGGAGGCAGGTAGTGACACACAATGAAATTCAGTGAACCTGCAGAAAACCAGAGTGTTTGGCCCTCACAGGAGTGAATTAACACAGGGGTAAGGAAGTGAAAACTTTCTTTCTCTTGCAGAGCTGCTGTGCATCCTCCGACATTGGGGCACTGCTGGAGACTGCAGTAACTTTAGTAGCCTCTTTGCACCCAACCCAATGGCTGTCATTCATTCTGATGAATATGGATTCCTGGGTCCACCCTGACTTTGCTGATGTCCCAGTTTTATGCTACAGCTCCCTCGTCTGTCCCTCTGGGGAGAGAGAGGCACCCGGAGCCTGTCCACTCTGAATCTCCCTAAAACTGACAGCAAGTGCTTACTGAGCTTTCCAAAAAGGCATCACAGCACCAGTCTGTCCCATGGGTAAATGTCAATGAGGCAGAGGTTTAGGGTTTACTCTCAATATCTAGTAAACAGCATCGATGCTGTCACAAAAGACTGGGTTTTTTTAATAGTTTAAAAAAAATGTGCATTTTTATACATCTGCATTTCTATACATCAAAACAAGGCTCATTAAAAACAGGTGAGTGGAGCAGGCAAATTCCCTTCTTGTTGAAGAAAGGAAGAAGTGAGTATAGTGCATTGCAATCCAAAACCCTTCATACAGGGAAGCTCCGGGTCCCAAACCCAAATTAGGCTACACAATACCAGTAATCATCAGAAGAAATTTAGATGATAGAAAACATATTATACTGATAACTTCCTGGAGTCATGCCTATCTTTGTGTTACTAGTCACCACCTGCATAGGTGAAGCGAGGTTAATCACAGTAGGAAACTGTTATGAAATAATTTTGACAGAGGAAATAACCAATTAAGTTTCCCCTGTGGCAAACAAGCATAGTTGCAAGCGTTTGAGCTACTCTGGAAACAATAGTACTATTCACAAGCTTAAAGTAACTAGATTTTAGTATGTTGCAGAAGCAGGATGTAAGAGAAAAACCTTCATGTATCAACAGCTATAAAGGACACACTGTAACTCCAGCTATCTTCCATATATATATATATATGAACATATGCATACACCTTCTATTTAAGGAGGCTCCCCAACACGCTGAAGCCTGCTACACACACCTTGTTTGTAACGTGTAAATCAACAAACACAGGCAAAGCTTTCAGCTTCTAAGAGCATCTTTCTGATCAAGTGTGCTTTTGCAAACAGATGCTGCAGAGCATGAAAACAACCATTCTGACTAATTCCACCCCTCTCAGCAGAAACCCTATCTTTAAAAGTCACTCATCACTGAATGGCCTTTGGTCTGCAGAAAAATGTGAAGTATGCTTTAATTACATCCCCAGTGGCCTCCCATTTGATGTCCTATCCACTGTATCTCTGGCGAGACAGCCTTATCTCTGGATATTTTTCAATTACACTAAACAGCATTTATTCAGGTCCTCACTGATTCACTGTATCAGTATGTGACTGTAATTTTGAAAAGTGAAGTCTGCCTCATTAAACAATGTAAGATTCCCAGTAACACTTAATAATAATGGCTACGTTAATTAACATTACATTCAAATGGAATCCCTCTGAGGATACGTATCATACTGCTAGCATGTTTATACCTAATGTGTTAACATCAACTCATGTTCTTACAAGAGAATTCTTGCTTTATAACAATACATTCTAGTTGTGAATTAAGCACCGCTTGATATGTTAGATATGCTGTCCCCATATTTTAGTGTACTATATCATTCATATGTTTCATTCACATTTTGTTTCCTCTTTACAACAGCTAGTCATATGCATCAAATAAACTGGATATCAGCCCTGCGCGGTGAAGATGCCTTTTCTGTGTCATCTGAGTTTTCAGAGTCAGCCTCTTGCAGCACTCCGCAATACACAGAGAAATTCCCTCATGCACATCTTACCTCTTTGGTGTGGGTATGGAAGGAGACTGACATGTCCAAGAGAAGTTTCCTCTGTTCCACCCTCCGGACGAAGTCCTGAATCCGTACTTCCAGATGCCGGGCTGCTTTATAGATCTCTTCAGGGTCACATTCCCCAGTCTGAGCCAACTGCTCTGCAGCCTCCAAAAGCTTGTCTGCATTGGTGTACGTATTCTACCAGCAAACAAAGCAAGAAACGGAGTATGAGTAATACAACTGTGGCAAGTAAACCCCTGAAACAGGCTGTTTATACTTTCAAAGGCATGAAAGCAAGTGATTACCAGAGTTTTAAAACAATAGTAATAATTCCTACTGGCACTGCCATTTATGAAAGGAGACTGTATAAAGCCACACAGACTGACCCCTGAGCACACATGAAATAATTTCTTATTTGAAACACACCACCCCAGCCCAATCCTGCCAGGCACAGCAACAGGACTGTGCACTTGTTTATTTCCAAGTCTCCTGGAATTTCTCAAAGATAATGTAATGAAGCAAGTGGGACCAACCACCTCAGAAGCCTACGGTGCCTCACGTGACACTCAACTACAAGCTTGTTGCAAAGGCCTCCCAACGGCTTTCACATTACAGCATGTAATCACATTAGTCTCAACCTCAAGAAACATTTGCCTTTCACTGGCTTTTGTGAGATAACTTGAGTAGACCGTGTCTTCAAGTTCCTTCTACGTTTTTTGCTCTCATCTACTGTTGTGCATCATATTTCTAGACGGCGTAAGTCTATTTGATTAGCTTGCAGCTGCCAATATGTAATGCTCAGATTGCTTTGGAGGGGTATCATTTCCAGTCTGTCCGAGGTATGTACGTGCCCTCCATTACATAAGAATTTGAACACTTCACCATCCTGAATAGATTTACTCCATAGCCACAGCCTTTGCGATATGAGATTTATTACCCCTACTTTACAGAGAGGGAACTGAAGAACGCAGAAGCTAAGCGATGTACCCAAGACACGCCAGACTGTGGAGGAACAGAGGTGAATTCCATGAAACTTATCTCAGCTTTCAAACTACCTGCCCATCCCTTCTCTCCCTCTTTCATGTTTCTAGAAAACACCACTGAATTAATACACCAGAAAGTCTCATAAATAACAGCAGAAATTGAAAGGGAGTGCAGTCATCTTCTCCATAGCCATAGAGCGATGGTTTAGTCAGCTATGTTTAGCTAACTAAACATAGCCAGCCCTTGTTGTCATAGAAAAGCTTTCCTCACTCAAGTTGAGGCCAATAGCTCTGTGGCATCTAACACAACAAAAATAAGGAGAGACAAAGATATCAGCTTAAGGGTGTTTCCAGTACTGGGTGAGATCTTCAGAAATGCTCAGCGTTGGCCTAAGACTGCTTTCACTGGGAATTTTAACCTCCCCATCAATAGCGGCAGAATTGTAGCACTTCCCTTTTCAAAATTCTGCTGAGAATCCTCCTCCGTTTAAAAATGCATTAACTTTATACATATACACAAAATACCTTTGAACACTGTGGACACACATGTGCTTCTGAGCATTGAAGGAACACTGTCGAACATAAAAGCCATAAATCAAGTCATGTTGTTATTACTTAGATAATATCCTGCTGCAGTAAATAGTTGTTGCTGGAGAAAATATTCAATACAAAGATGGAACACTGGCCTCCAAGTGTTTAATGGGGGAAAATATTTCCAGTTACAAAAAGCAGAAAGAAAACAGCTCATTCACTGTTCATTTTCCCAGTTTCTGAGGGCTGACTATAAATACACAGTATTTGCATTTCTTCTTTTGGACTGTGAAGAATGTATTCTAGACAGTTTTGTTACCAATAGTAAATTTTTATTCCCTCACTTTCAGGCCACTGCTATAATGGTTAGGTTGTTAACAGTGGCAAAATGCTATGTTTTAATAATCATTTTTTGGAAACCTCTTTAGCTGAGAATTTGTAAAAAACGTTCCATTTAATATGATCTGAATTAGGGTCCAGTTTCACTTAACAGCATCCTTTCTGAATGATCCTCTTCCAATAATATTTGGAGCAAATGCCAAAGTCTACTCCACTCTAGGGTTTTTCACACATTACCACTACAACAGCTCAAACACCAGTCCAGCTCCCTGGGGAGAAGGCTGTCTCCTGCTTTTATTTATAATATTTAGTATACTTTTAAATGCGTTCACTCTCTGTTTATGGCACAGATTTGAGACGCAAACATCTTTGCTGAAATACAGTATGAATACAGCTTTGCTACATTTGTCCCTAACACACTTATGTTCATCTCTGCTGAAAACCATTACAAGGTTACTGGCTCCAACATGTGATGTACCTAATTACATCTAGGTGATGTGAGTTCACCAATATAATGATCAGATATAAATACACTGCATGGTGAAAAGGGTGTAGGCCGAGCCCTGGGGAAAAAAAAGAGTGCAGATTGGACTCAACAGAGGCTCTGGCCACACTGCACAGACAGTAAAGGATGCAGCAGTCCTGCAGCAGTCCCTTTGTATTGCACAAGGTTCTCCAAAGGCAAAGGGGATTTTCTGCAAGGAAGCTGGCTGGATGTAGAAGGAGGCGCATGCAGCGCTCTCCCTGGGCGCTGGGCTGGGCTGTGCCAGGCACTGTCAGCATAGAGTGATGCTTCCCTGAAGCATTCATAGCTAATGTTGGACACGTTTGCTTAAGAGTGTCATACACAAGAAGCTTTAACACAGCACATTTTAAGTATGGTGAAATTTTTGTTCACCTCTTTTTCTATCTTTGTCCACTGAGTTCCCAGCTAAGTGTCTGGGTTTTAAAAACAGGTGCAGTTTATGATAGGAAAAACACTAATGACTTTATCCCTGTCATTCTAGAAGGAAGGCCTGGTGCTGAGAGATTTCCAGCTCACTGTTGCAGATTTAAGAGGTTTAGATACATTTCAGATAAGCAACCACATTTCTGAGTTAACCACACTTGCCTTGAACTTCAGAGTTTGACGTATTCATGAAAGGATTGTCATCCACTGTCAGATGAGATATAAACACAGCACAGGCCAAATAAGCTAGAGGTTACTTATTTGGTGAGGGCCTGCTCTACTTTTGTTCTGTTTATTTGCTTCAAGTGCACATAAATCTTATCAGAAGTTGTTATGCATATCAAATATTTTCACGTACATCTATTTCTCTACAAGTGCTGAACTAAACCTATGTTGAACCTGAGAGCTTCATCCTTGTTAGTACTGTAATGCTGCACTGCTTGCCTGCTTTGTACATTTTCATCCTGAGCTCGCTCTCTTGTTCAGAAGCTCTTCAGAGTACAGACCCTTATTTCATTTGTTTGAAGCACTTTGTACTTTTTTGGTGTGACATAACCCTGAATCAGGCAGGGTGGGAATCCAAGACAGAATTAAGTCTCATGATGAAGAAAAGCATATAATGCCTCCTTGTCCTGCTACCCCCAACCAGAAGAGGTGACCTCAGATTCCCAGCCCTTCTGAGATCTGGAAGGATCTACCAGGAGCATAGGATCTAGGTACATCTCCAAACTGGCACCAAGATTCAAAACTTTGGAAGAAGGTAAGAGCTAATGCAACCACAGAAGGAAATTTTTGCTACTAGAAGGACAATCATGGCTGTCCCCTTTTCTGCAAACTGCAGACCCATGGAAGGTTTTCTGTGGCATGCTGAGGAAGGTGACACCAAAAATGGCTAATCCCTCCAGAGGGAAGATCCCATGAAGAATCTCTCTTCTACATCTGTGGAAATTAGTTCCTGTCAAACAATAATAGCACAAGTTCCACAGAAAAATAATCTATGAGTTATAAAATGATATGCTCGCTGAAACTTTAGGGTTGTATGGTATTTTTTCCTAACACTGCATTAACCCCTGAGAGAACTGTCATGTGTAAACCCTTGAAATTCTCAGTGATCTACTAACTGGCACTACATAGTTCTGCACCGTTTCAAGCACAAAACCAACTTCCACCTCAAATATCTTAATAATCTTTCTATACTAATCTTTGTATAATCACCTATTTCAATCATGCAATCTGCAGTCACAAGAAAATGAAACTGCACCCTTCAGGTTTTAGAATGGAAATGGCTGTAATATATGCTTTTGGAATTCATTTTAGACAGAACCAGGCAGCTTTCATATCTCTTCTGTTTCTTGTAAATAACAAAAAAGAAACACAATTATGGAAAAGAAATAGACTAACAAAACCTATACAAAAATCCCTACCACAATTTGGAATTGGAGGTGATTGTTGTCTTATCCCATGGCAATATTTACTAACAGGATTCCCATAACTTTGGTTCATTAATTGTTAACAGGTTGATATTCTGTAGCAAGTTGAAAAAAATTATTTATTAAAAAGCTGATGTGAAATTTGCCTCTTACATTTATCACGCTTCCCTTTGCGTTTCAGACCAACAAGCGCCAAAATGTCAGGATCCATTTCTACCTCTGAGCCAGGTAGCAGATCTCAGCTGAGATGCCACCCTGTCTCCAGGTTAACGCATATGAAGTCATCGCTGCACTGGAAATGCACTATCCAAACACAGCTCTTTCAGCAAATTGCCTAAGATATTTCCTTAAAGTTGAAACAAACAGTACTTTGACCATAATCTTTGTGCCAGAGAAGTGTTTCATCAGTTGTTCTCTCCAAATCTTCTTAACCCAGAGTAAGCGTTGCACTGATTATCAACATCAGAGAGCACTGGCTGCATGCAGTTTGTGCTCAGCCTCATCTGTTACACAGAAAATAGCATTGCAGTGCTCAGTACAAACCAACCAAAGGGCCCCAATTCTGGTTTGAAAGTATTTGGCATTTTTTTTCCTAATTAAAAATAAATAACTAAATGAAAAAATACTGAATAAAGCATCAGTTAATTCTTGGACCAATATAACGTTAGAGGCAGCAGAACAGAAATATTTTGCCTTTCTTATTTATGGTATGTATTGCAAGCTAAAGTAGTCTAATATCTTAGTCACTTAGAAACAAATTAGAATGGAATGGAATAGAATAGTTCAGTTGGAAGGGACCTACAATGATCATCTAGTCCAGCTGCCTGACCACTTCAGGGCTGACCAAAAGTTAAAGCATGTTGTTAAGGGCATTGTCCATGTGCTTCTTAAACACTGACGGGCTTGGGGCACCGACGACCTCTCTAGGAAGCCTGTTCCAGTGTTTGACCACCCTCTCAGTAAAGAAATGCTTCCTAATGTCCAGTCTAAACCTCCCCTGGCGCAGCTCTGAACCATTCCCATGAGTCCTGTCACTGGATACCAGGGAGGAGAGCTCAGCACTCCACGTCCCCTCCTCAGGAGGCTGTAGAGAGCAATGAGGTCACCCCTCAGCATCCTCTTCTCCAAACTAGACAAACCCAGAGTCCTCAGCCGCTCCTCATAGGACATTCCTTCCAGCCCTTTCACCAGCTTTGTTGCCCTCCTCTGGATGCATTCAAGTATCTTAACATCCTTTTAAAATAAAATTAAAAAAAAAAAAAAAAAAAGAAATGTACCAATCATATGTATTTGTGCTTTTCACTGACCCCTCCCCGCATTTTTAAGCCATCAATGTAGTGCAGCATTTTGGTTTCGACACAAGTGCATTTTCAGAAAACGATTCCATGTAGTTTTCCCTCTACTCCTAGCAACTACACTTGTAACTAGTTTATTACTGCATGTTTCTAGGCAGGTTACATTGAAAATAGTTGTGTCTAATGGCAGTCCAGGGCAGAGTTCGTGGCCCAAATCTGGGCAATTTTTTTCCAGAACAATCTCCCCTTGCACAGTATTTTACAGCTGTTTATTATATTTGAGAAGTTTTCATGGTAACTGTCTCCAAGATCTCCAATGTGTTGTGAACCATGCTGATCAGCCAGAGAAAGATGTTTAGTTGTATACATCAGGAGAAACATGAAGTAGAGGAACAGGGCAGGTGATCAGATACACTACCGCATTAAACACAGACGACATACCCTGGACACTGCACTTCCTACGTAGATGTTTAGATATGCTGAAGGGGAACAAGGCAGCACTGGTTTGCCTTATTCTGTGTTAAGTTCTGGGGCTGTGAAAGGCAGTTCCAGGCAAAGGTTCCTCATATTGATTCAGAGAGCTTTGTCACCTAGGTTTTACCATATAAAAGGCACAGAAGAGACGGCATGTCTAGAGGCCAGTAAGTACTGACTAGAGAGACAACTTAGATGACTAGTTTAGATCTGATCTTCTTGACTAAAGACTAGTGACGTGAATCCCATCTGATGCCTGCAGGCTGAAGCTTAGGAGACTTATTAGGTTCTCTCTGATGTGGTATCTCCTTTACGTTCTTTAGAGTCGTGACTCGACTCTTCAACACCAAAGATGAGATTGCAGTATTATTACTCCTGCTGTGAAGATGGGATGTCGAGACAAAGTTCAAAGCCTGATCCATCTCTCACTGAAAACAGTAAAAAGGATCTTACTGACTTCAGTGAGAACTGGGTCAGCCTCCTAGCCATTTACTCAAGATCGCAGGAGGAGACAAAAAATGGCAAAGGGCTAAAAATAGAACTCCGGAGGCCTTGTACCCCTGTTCTGTGCATAGACAGCGGGTAGCACTCCTCCCTGCAGAAACTACAGCACGATTCACATTCACAAAATGATAATTATGGCGCTGATTCTGCATTTCTTCTCAATCCTTATAAACTACTGTTATCCTTAATTATGAAGTTCAGTTACTGCTATCAGATTCTTTGCTCAAGCCATTTTGTTAAAATTAGCTCCAGTTTTTTGTTTAGGTTAAGTGATCTCACAGTCAGGCTTTTGTGGAGAATTATATCTTTAGTAATTTGATATTCTAAAGCTAAAATGAGTGACCACAATGAAGCGTTTCTTTGATAAATAATCTGGGGTTTAAGGAAGCATCCATCTTTGTCAAAATTCCTCCTCCCTTAAGAAGGGCAAAGGCTAAGTGCATATGATGATCTAATGTAAGATGTGATTTTATTCAGTTTGAATTTCACATAATCAAATCAAGACCTGTATTCTTACTTGTGCTCTATTGCTCATTCAAAACAGACTTACCACGAATTACAGTTACAGAAGTTAAAGGCAGAACATCTCTCTGAGGTCATGCAGCCACTTGCTCTATCAGTACAGGATTGTTCCCTACTGTACACTGGAACGGAAACTTCTTCAGACCTTTTTAAAAAATATCCAGGTTAATGAAGTTTCCATCACCTTCTTTTGCAGACTGTTCTTCCCTTAGATATGGCAATTAATCTTAAGTTTTTCTTGTCACAATTTTGCCCCAGTTCTCCTTGCACTGTCCTTGAAGTTTGAGCTCTGCAAATACTACAGCCTGTTATATTCATCTTTTGATGGACACGTAAGAACATGCCTACCTTTAAATGAGTGAATCACATCTGTTTAAGTAGTTTAACAAATGAGGGTCTCAGGTAAGTTCGTGAGTGCAAGCACGTGTGAGTGTGTGTCCAAGTATCAACCACCTGACAATTTCAACAAAATTACCACTATTCTCAGAACTGCATCTATTTGCGAACGCAGTCTAGGAACCAGAGTGCCTGGAACGTCTCCTGTGCTTCAGCACACCAGCAATGCCTAGAAAACCTCTCTCCCAGCTCCTGGAAAAGTTATCTTTGCAGCTGGTACATGGGGTTGAAAGGTCCTTAAGCCTCTCATCTCCCATTGTGGGACTATGGTTCATTCACAATGTTTTAAATGATTTCTCTTCAGACATTTTCTGGCTAAGCATGTGTATTTACTGATCCATTGTTACTTCTTTCCTCACCAACATCTGAAGCTTAGCTCAGTTCACGAACATCCACAGATTTGGGGAATGTGAAGTTTGCTCCCATTTCAGATAGCTAAGAGGCCAGATATAATACCATGCTGGTACTAATTACTATTTTACACCTCCAGTAATTCCATGATTTCAGTAGATTATTTAAGCATAAGGGATTTTTCAGCACGAATGAGAAATAAAGAGTTGCCAGGAATTACGAGGTGGATATCACACAGCATCCTCACTAACCATCACCAAGAACCAGATATTTTTCCATGTATCGTTATCTTTTATTTATGATTTTTCCTCAGGGTTCACATACAAATTGAGCTGAATTTATTATTTGAATTTAAAAGAATGACACTTACACATTACGTCAAATGCTGAAACCCCAGATAAAGCGTTTAAAAGCTACCTTAGACCTTCAAACTAATAAATAAGCAAGATTAGAATTAACAGCTGGAAATACATTAGCTAAAAGAATTCTTCTTTGTGCTATTTCATATTGAGTGCTTAGATTAAAAAAAATATTGCCTATATTTTACCACATCAACTCTTCATCTCAATCAGAAGTGCAGTCATACATCAAGTAGAGAATACTCTTATTACCACAATCACACTAATTAACTCCAGTGTGATCACAACCATTATCCAATTAAATGCCAGTGAAACATATAGTGAAATAATGTTTTAAATGCCATCTAATATCACACATCATATCCAATATTAGTAAGTATGCAAAGACACATAGATGCAACGTGCGTGCACAAAGAACAAGATAAGTTCTTAGCTCAGTGTGGTCTGCTTAACCATCACTGAATTTTTCTATCATTACTGAAAAGTACCATCTGTTCAAGAACTTTACTTTGAAGGCCTCCAAAACTATTTTCTTCTTCTAAATCAGAATGCTCAAAAGCATGTTTGGCAAAGATCTAGACTTTTCAAACCTCTGCTTAGATTTTTTTTTTTTTTAAATGTTGCAAGATTCATTTTTATTTTTGTTGCAAGGGAGAAGATAAGGTATTTCATTCTTTTTGTAGGCAGAAAGACTACACCCACCAAAGGCTTCACCTGGCGCCTGGCAAACTTCCTCTTTCCTCCCTATTTTATTTTAATGAGTATATATGTGCAAACTCCTCTATTAAACCACTAAGCGCTTGCTTTATATGAGATAAGTAAATAGTCCTACTCCTTCCAGGGAAGCCATCCGCACACTTCTTGTTATAAGGAGGGCATATCATTGCAGGATTACACTGGAGTCTAATAAACTGTACCTTCTTCAAAGATGTGTAAACTACCAGAAATACATGCACGTTTACATTTTGTGAGATGGGATTTAAGAAGTTTTGATCTACAAAACTCCACGTAGGAGCTGGAGCAACACCCCTTCGGCACAAGGATGAAGTTTTAATGCCACAAAGCCGTCTTTGGCATTTTTCCTGAGGCAAGAGAGGTTGCCAGCTGAGACAGCAGTGCTGCCCCAGGAAGGCTCATCCACTCGATCTAACACACGAACAAATCCGTTTACAAACTAAAGAACTGTCAGAGGAAAATTTTCAGAGACTGCATTGAAAAAACTTGACAGTTTTACCTGAGGGGGGTCTCACAGCCCTTCAAAGCCAGCAGTTATACCTCACTTTGGCACCTTAAGGCACCCTAAATAGAAAGAGTATCTACTTAATACGGACGTTCATTTTGTGCTTATAGCGGAAGGACTAGGAAATATGATGATAGGGTTATGCAGGTAAAGATCAACTAATACTCTTCGGAATTTTTTTTTTTTCTTCTGTCACCCTACTGCTCTTCTGGGAGAAGCATACCTAAACAGCATATTAAAATGAGATGATTAAATACTCCCACTGCTGTTAAATATTTTCAATATTTTATGGACTCTACAAGGATGTACAAGAATTAGGGAAGATATCTGAAATTGATGATTATTGGCGCAGTTTTATCCTAGCATTTGATCTTTGGTAACATCCATAAAAAGAGCTTGATCCCTTCTCTTTGAGAACATCCTTGCACAGTAACAGGCATGTGGAAGTGAGCAACAGCAAGGACAGCAGAACAATGAAGACAACATAACTGACTGAGATGCCATTATACAGTAGTTCAGGTATTAGACATGAAACCAAACTGGTTTTAAAGCCAAAAAATAATATCATCTGATATTGGTTAATGTTATGCAGCACGGTGAGTGTACCAGTAAAACAGTATTATCACTGCACAATGACTTGATAATTGGGTGATTAGCAGAGTGTATGAATGAGAGCTGCTCAAGTGACTGTAAGGTAACTGAGCCTTTAAAACTCAGCAAAGGTGAGGAAATGAGGAAAACTTTTCCGCCCCGCCCCCACCCCCCCAAAAGGACAAGGAAGCACAAGAAGGCAACTGTCAGGAGTGAAATGCAGCATTTTGAAAGCTTCTCAAATGATAAATACCATCAACAAGCCCAGACAGTTCACGGCAAAGCCCCACAACTTCTTTATGATAGGGGAAAAAGGGAAGGTGAATGGAGAAAAAAAGAAAAATGTGTGGCAGCTCAGAGGTGAGCAGCAATGTAGGAGTGCACAGTATTGTTTTCTGTCCCAAAGGCTCAGCTCACATCTTTTCTGAGCCCTGCAGACATGAATGCAATCATGACAGCTTTATCAAGTCCTGCCGGTCTCCTAAACTGAAATAACTTCAGGCATTCTGGGTTTCATATCATGCTCACAGTTTGGAGATTTCAAAGACACAGCAATGACAGTATTAAAAGGCTTTAGACCATCAGCAGCACTGGGAAAAGTTAGTACCAAATACAACTAGCAGCACTACTGCCTTGAAAACAGAGACAGAAATAAACCTATGAGGATGTGAATTCTGTAAACTGCCTGGCTTTGTTTCTAGTGTCTAGGTTTTTATGAAACCTGCTTTAAATAAGACAACAAAGCATTTCCTCTCCCTGTTTCCCCCACAGCCACTACCCTGACTCAGCTGTGCCTTTATTTCCATTAATGTAGAGATGGGTTATAACATCTTTCCTGAAGCACATTTTGAGCCACATGGAACTGTTTATAGAATGAGGTAATGTTTAACAGAAGAAAATTCAGCAAAACTTTGTCCCGAATTCTCCAAAGCTTTTGGCTTAAGAATTCCTATATAGGCAAATAGAGAAACTAGGCAGTCTGGAGCACAAGACAGTACTGCATATACATCACATAACAATCATTCTTTCTTTCTATCTGGTAATATGTGACAGTAATATTACTATATGCAACACAGGCTGCTGCAAAAAGGTAAGTCTACCACAAATGCATCATAGGACCTCAAGATTTGCAGTGAACTCTATTTTGCCATAAGTTAAAGACCACCTCTGACAAGCAAACTGATGTTTGACAGATAAAATGCGGAGGAAGATATGCCACAGCCTTTTAGCAGGGTCAGTGCACTGCTGCTACCTCAGGAAGGATACAGAGATTTAATGAAATTTTTGCTGCTGCTCCTTTGAAACACAGATTACCTCCCTGACACACTGCATTGCATCAGCTCCCATGCGCCAACCCAGGTGGGAGTGATGCAGGAAATGGACATCTTGCGTCTTGCGGTGCAGCAGAGCTAGTGCCATGTGCTAGCACTGTCTATATTCCCTCTAGACTCAGAGGGAAGCAGGGAGTCCCTTGGTGTTCTCCTGGATCCCTTCTATTTGCCCAGGCAAGTTTAACTTGTAGCAAAGATTCACTTAAAAATTGGTCTTTCCATCCAGAGTAAACCTCACACTTCAGTACGCTGCCTGCTGGAGACAAAACACGTGATGAGAATAAAACACCAACGCCTCTGTTTTGTTGACAATTTGGATATTTCCATTTGGCAGAATGAGGTTTCTCAACATACCCTGTGAACAGGAATGGTAACACACCACCTGTCCACCGCTCAGATAACCTCCATCCCCATCCCTCTACTCTCTGGACCTCAGATAATTTGATGGCAAATGCCCCTCTGCTATGTAGAAGAACAAAGCAGCCTCCCCAGCTTCAATTAAAGTTGAAATAACTTTTTATTTCATCTCCTTGTTCCAGCTCAGTGTCCTTAGGAGCAGGTCAGCAAGATGGTCCCTTTGGATTCAAAAATCTCTTCACTGTCAACATTAATTCAGCTCTCCGTCATGGTTTACACATTGGAATTTGTTTCAAATGAGTAGAAACCATTCTCTGTATCTTATTAGATTTATAAACCAATTTTTCACCACTGTTACTTCCCTGACATGTGAACTGTCTGTACAGCTTACCCATCAAGTTAGTTCTTCAGAGGTGCCACCAAAGCAAAATGGACTAAGGGCTTAGTCTTCTCTAAAACTTAAAAAGATTAAAATCTTCTGTAACAGCTAGAGAGATGTACTGCATATTTATAATGAGGAAAAATAAAAGGGGTTTTCACTACCCTGGAAGTAATAAACCATTTTATTTATTTATTTTACACCAGACTAATTCATACATTTTAGAAAAGTTCCAGACAGGAATTAACATTTTTCATGTTAGTCAGAAAGCATTCATATGAGCTCAACGATTGTGATGATGGTACAATTGAGTGTCTATGGGTAAGGATGAGGGGGAAGGCCAATGAGGCAGATATCCTGCTGGGAGTCTGTTATAGACCACCCAACCAGGCTGAAGGGGCAGATGAAGTGTTCTACAAGCGGCTGGCAGAAGTCTCTCAATCGCTAGCCCTTGTTCTCGTGGGGGACTTCAACTTCCCGGACGTCTGCTGGAAATACAACACGGCAGAGAGGAAGCAGTCTAGGAGGTTCCTGGAGTGTGTGGAAGACAACTTCCTGACACAGCTGGTAAGTGAGCCTACCAGGGGAGGTGCCTCGCTCGACCTGCTGTTTACAAACAGAGAAGGACTGGTGGGAGATGTGGTGGTCGGAGGCCGTCTTGGGCTTAGTGACCATGAAATGGTAGAACTCTCGATTCTTGGTGAAATAAGGAGGGGGACCAGCAAAACCGCAACCATGGACTTCCGGAGGGCGGACTTTGGCCTGTTCAGGACACTGGTTGAGAGAGTCCCGTGGGAGACGGTCCTGAAGGGCAAAGGGGTCCAGGAAGGCTGGACGATCTTCAAGAAGGAAGTCTTAAAGGCGCAGGAGCAGGCTGTCCCTGTACGCCGTAAGAAGAATGGGCAGGGAAGACGACCGGCCTGGCTGAACGGGGAGCTCTTGCTGGGACTCAGGAAAAAAAGGAGAGTTTACCACTTGTGGAAGAAGGGGCAGGCGACTCAAGAAGAGTACAGGGATCTCGTTAGATCGTGCAGAGAGGAAATGAGAAAGGCAAAAGCCCAGCTAGAACGCAATCTGGCCGCTGTCGTTAAAGACAACAAAAAAAGTTTTTACAAATATATTAATGACAAGAAGAGAGCCAAGGAGAATCTCCATCCTTTATTGGATGCAAGGGGGAACATTGTCACTGAGGATGAGGAAAAGGCTGAGGTACTCAATGCCTTCTTTGCCTCAGTCTTTAACAGGCAGACCAGTTATCCTCAGGGTACTCGGCCCCCCGAGCTGGAAGACGGAGACGGCGAGCAGGACGAACCCCCCGTAATCCAGGAGGAAGCAGTCAATGACCTGCTACGCCACCTGGACACTCACAAGTCTATGGGGCCGGATGGGATCCACCCGAGAGTGCTGAGGGAGCTGGCGGAGGAGCTCGCCAAGCCGCTCTCCATCATTTATCAGCAGTCCTGGTTAACAGGGGAGGTCCCAGATGACTGGAGGCTTGCCAATGTGACGCCCATCCACAAGAAGGGCCGGAAGGAGGATCCGGGGAACTACAGGCCTGTCAGCCTGACCTCGGTGCCGGGGAAGATTATGGAGCGGCTCATCTTGAGGGCGCTCACAAGGCATGAGCGGGACAACCAGGGGATCCGGCCTAGCCAGCATGGATTCATGAGAGGCAGGTCCTGCTTGACCAACCTGATCTCCTTCTATGACCAGGTGACCCGCCTAGTGGATGAGGGAAAGGCTGTGGATGTGGTCTACCTGGACTTCAGCAAGGCCTTTGACACTGTCTCCCACAGCATTCTCCTAGAGAAGCTGGCGGCTCACGGCTTAGACAGGTGGACTCTGCGCTGGGTCAAAAACTGGCTGGATGGCCGGGCCCAGAGAGTTGTGGTGAATGGAGTTCAATCCAGTTGGCGGCCGGTCACGAGCGGTGTTCCCCAGGGCTCAGTACTGGGGCCGGTCTTGTTTAATATCTTTATTGATGATCTGGATGAGGGGATTGAGTGCACACTCAGTAAGTTTGCAGACAACACCAAGTTGGGTGGGAGTGTTGATCTGCTTGAGGGTAGGAAGGCTCTGCAGAGGGACCTGGACAGGCTGGATGGATGGGCCGAGGCCAACTGGATGAGGTTCAACAAGGCCAAGTGCTGGGTCCTGCACTTCGGCCACAACAACCCCATGCAGCGCTACAGGCTTGGGGAAGAGTGGCTGGAAAGCTGCCCGGCAGAGAAGGACCTGGGGGTGTTGGTCGACAGCTGGCTGAACATGAGCCGGCAGTGTGCCCAGGCGGCCAAGAAGGCCAATGGCATCCTGGCCTGTATCAGAAATAGTGTGGCCAGCAGGAGTAGGGAAGTGATCGTGCCCCTGTACTCGGCACTGGTGAGGCCGCACCTCGAATACTGTGTTCAGTTTTGGGCCCCTCACTACAAGAAGGACGTTGAGGTGCTGGAGCGTGTCCAGAGAAGGGCAACGAGGCTGGTGAGGGGTCTGGAGAACAAGTCTGATGAGGAGCGGCTGAGGGAACTGGGACTGTTCAGCCTGGAGAAAAGGAGGCTGAGGGGAGACCTCATCGCTCTCTACAACTACCTGAAAGGAGGTTGTAGCGAGGTGGGTGTTGGTCTCTTCTCCCAAGTAACAAGCGATAGGACGAGAGGAAATGGCCTCAAGTTGCGGCAGGGGAGGTTTAGATTGGATGTAAGGAAAAATTTCTTTACTGAAAGAGTGGTGAAACATTGGAACAGGCTGCCCAGGGAAGTGGTGGAGTCCCCATCCCTGGAGGTATTTAAAAGACGTGTAGATGAGGCACTTAGGGACATGGTTTAGTGGGCATGGTGGTGTTGGGTTGACGGTTGGACTCGATGATCTTAGAGGTCTTTTCCAACCTCAATGATTCTATATGGGGCGCATTTTAAAAGTGTGTTCTACTGTGTGAAATTCAATTCAGGTTATACATAATCACAACAAAGATTTAGAACAATAACTTTTTTTTTTTTATTTCTGGCTCTTATTAGGCAGCCACACATGATCTGAGATAAATATATCTTAATGGTGACTTACAATGAGAGATCTGGTACAGAACAGTATTCCCACCAGAAATCTTCATGCTATAAAACGTACTGATTTTTGGCATGTAGTAGATCTCCAAGAATATTGCAGGCATATGAGATACTGCCTCTATAGTCAACATCTGCCAAATTTTTTACTATAAAGAATCCTGAGAGCTTTCTAGTGTATTCTTTATTTAATGTTGCCAAATCCTTCCCTCACCCTATCCAATCCCCGTTCCTCCAAAATTCCCAAATCAGGCCCCCAAAGGATAAGACTGGACATAATATGAGACAAAAACAAAGATCAGAGAAATTCTCTTTGAGTTGTCTTTTGATCTCTCTCTGCCTGATATCCTGGAGTCCCAGTTTTGTGCCAAACCCCAAGCAGTACGATCTGAGCACCTGCCCCCCCCCCCGGAGGCATGCCCAGCAGGTCCAAGCAGCAATTGACACTCCCCTCACCATTCTCATCCCAAAATAATCTCCTTATTTTTGTGTCCCTATCCTAGCACACAAATCGGATTCTGCTCTGTGCTCTGAATTATCTTTTTTTCTGTCCCCACATTTACATGCGACTACAAGAAAACTAGATTTACAACAGTTAAATGACCTAGTGACCCAATTACCAATCCCAACGGGGAGCACACACTCTGGTGAGTTGACTGATATTTCAGCGTGGCTGCACAGCTCTAGCTGTGCTGTGAGGCTGCTTCTCTCCCATTTGGTTTTCAATGCATGACAGAGGAGCAGAGCGGGAATGGAGCCCATCACTCGGTGTGCACTGAGGAACTGTGCTTTGGCACAGATAAAACTATTAACCTTTTGGGAAAGGGCCTGGCACTCGGAGGGATGGCTTGCCGCCCCATGAAACGTGTCAGCAATGGTTACTTTTTACAAAGGAGGAATGCTGTGAATGCATTCCTGGCTGGGCAGTATTTGTTTGAGCCACTTCTGTGGTGGGAACAAACACCTACCCCTGATTTTAAAAAGGATTCAGCTAGGTCCATTTTGAGCCTACAGCAAACCTCAGAAGTCAACAGAAAGTAACACTGAAATTGTACTAGACCTCTCTCCCCCGCTGTGGAGCACTGCAGGTTTCAAAGTCCTTCCTGCACTCAGCTTTGATGTGTGGGCATTGACAAATCTGAGTTCTGGTTGTCAGTATAAATCCTGGCCACAGGCAAAACAACCAGGAGCCAGTCGCCAAAAACTAGGGCTCTCGGCCATCTCTCCTCTCCGTGCAGAAACACCCTTCATTTCACCAAACACTCAATGCATTCGCTTCAGCTCTCAGGTTGACTCGTTTAACGTGACAGCTGCACTTTCCATTCCCTGATGTTAATGAGTCACAAACGCCCTTTTACACTGTGCACTTTTGCATTGAGCCCTAATATTACTCTGGGGGAGGCAAAAGCAGGCTCTGCTTTCCGTTTGCTGCATAGCTGTGGATCTCACTAATGTCATGAGGAGTTACCTACACTGTGCAGAAAAAACAACCCTTACGCATTGAACAAAACACTCTAATAATAATGAGGGTTGCATGTTAATAGGACACGGTGTCATTGTTTTGGAGCACATATTGGTTTCTATTGTATTAGCTGCATACTAACATAGGCAACCATGCTAGACAGACACATGTGCACATACTCACTGACAGTTCAGTAACATCGCCTGCCTCAGTCCCTGACTTCTTGCAAATTTTGCAATTTCTTTCTCCCCAAACAAGCTTCATTTTAAGTGTAGTGACATGAGAAGGCTGATTCTGCTTGCTTTTCTTATGTCAACCTCAGAATTCCTCTCCCTAGCTCAGCAGAGGCAGTACAGGGAGAGGAACCTGCACTTTTGCATGTGGTAGTGCTCTGAACCAGACACTAAACAAAGATGCCTAAATGCCTCAAACAATATGCTATTTCCATAGTGACACAAACCAGTGCTTTCCTGGGGCTTGGTTATGCAAAACCAGACCTCACAGACCACGGTTATGAAGGGCAATATTAATGGCTGGATTACACACACTGAATCAACAAGTGAATTATTTATACACCATTAGGATTTTTATCCCTGTTCACACCCATGTAATTCCAAAAGACCTCTATAAATCCACTGATGTTGCCCTATTTCTATACAAGAGAAACTGAGATCTGAACTATCCTAGGGAAATAAATTTTAAAAACAAGTTTATATGCAATAAGATGTTGGTTGAATAATTTCTATTTGTATATAATCAGCATAGAACATTTTCAATAGTCTCATCATGCAAATGTAGTTTTTAGACAATTCAAACGCCTGATGTGGGAATAAGAAGACATCCTTCATGTGGACAATTAAGGACCTGTGATAGGGAAAGAAAAGAGGGACAACCACCCTGCCAAGCAGCTTCTCTGCAGTGTAGATACAGCCACTAAACGGGATTCTCCACTCTTCAGAACAAGTTAATTAGAAGCAATTCCTCTAAAACTAGAAGTGTGATTTTGTTCTAAATCTTGTTCAGCAGAGTGATCAGTCGGACCCAGTTAGTCTATTCCCAGAACACTTGCACAATGATGACAAACACCTAAAACCTGTCCTTGAAAATTATTGTGCTCTGTTACTGAATACAAATCTCTTTGATATTGGCTCAATCTACATGAAACTTCCTTTACCAAATGTCTGCAAAGTAGCATATTTGTGACTTGCAGCAACATCATAATACAGTTGCCGTGGCTAATGTAAAGGCCCGGACAAAGCAGCACAGCCACAGGCAGCTCCTTCTACTGCCCTATGACAAAAATCAGAAAGTAAAAACGCTGATCAGATTCATAGTGTCACTTTTCTCCCCATGAGCCCTGCCTCTATAAATAGCTACAAGAAATTGAACTGAAGAGTACTAGTCCACCATCATTACAAATGAGATTTGGACACTGCTGCAATTAATCTTCCTGAATCAATAGGTACAGCTTGATAACCCACTGACCTGCCAATAAGAAGAGCACAAAGAATGATCAGAGGGGATCAAAAGCCTTTAGATGACAATGGTTTTCACCAACATACACAGGTCAGTCAAAACAGCAGTGGTTCATTAAGAGTATACATTTCACAGAAATCGTCAATGGTAAAAATCTTTTGTTTCAGCTGTACGTTTATTCAGTTGAGACATCAGTACCATATTGAATATATTTTTAGTATGCATGTTATATAAACACATCAGTGTTACAATTTTCCAAAGTTCTCGTTAAGAAATTTATGGCCTTGGAAAAACAAATTCCAGGATTTTTCTTCTTTAGGAAATTTTGGCTTTCTTTTCTGATTCAAAGTGAAATGAATTAAAAAAACTCAGAATTCCCTGCACAATAGAAATTCCATATTCCAGAACCTCTAGAATTAAAAATACGTATTTCTTAAATAGCTTCATTGTTCTCCCAGTCTGCCATGGGAACAGCATTTTGCATTTATAGGCAAATTAAAGGAACATATTTTAAAGACACAAAAATAAACCTACCCAAATAAACCAGCAATAGGAAGCTAGCTCCTGGCAATTGTCAAAAATGTATTGTGTTGCCAAGCCTTAAGATTTTATAGGGAGTATTTAGATTGTGAATCATGCTGCAGGCGATTTAATGAAAAGATCCAGCTGTCATGCGATTTTGGAAGAGAAGAAATAGGAAAGAAAATCACCTCTAGCTTGAGGAGAAATACACTGAAATGCAAACTCAGAGACATGGCGTAATAGACACAGCTCTTCAAGTGACTGCCCCAAAGATTTCTGTGCCGTTATAGGGCCTCTCTAAAAACAGGTTCCCCATTACCACTAGATTGTGGAGTACCAACGGCCACCAAACTTTCAGATTAGCCAAGACGCTCTTTCAGCAGCCCCTGAAGCCCAAGTCTCCATGGGCACGTCTAGATAATGCAGTGGAGCATGGTACTGATATCCACAGCGTACTCTGAAGAGTATCACACTTCCTCAGGGAAAACGTGTCTTACATGACCTGCTTCTGACTTAGGTCTGGCAGTTGAGTCCCCATAGCATTGCATCTAACACCGCTATACTGCTCAGCCCTTCCCAGCCTTTCTGGTTCTTGGCTCAGGCTGTGCAGAACAGTTTCAGTAACTCTGCGCTTGCAATGTGGATATGTCCTGAGTCACCCCGAAGCAGATAAGACTTCATGCAAAGAGTTATACTATTGCTTCCATGATAAACTATCTGGCTCTTCAGCTATGCTGCTAGAAGTTTTTAGATCCAGAAGTCCCAAGATAACCTTCACAGACAGCCCATATATAGGCAGTTTCATTTTTCTCTGCTGCCTGTGACTGCCAGATGCAGCCTGCTGCCGGCCAGGAGAAGAAACCAAGAGCTCTGGAGCCCAGACTTCCTGCACCACGGTACAAAGACCTGTGTCATCTGCTGCCAGTGACCTCTGTGTAGAAGCAAATACATTTACGTAAATGAAGTGAAGAGGAAACTGCAGATTATAGCTTCAGAATTTGCTAATGACCATGCAAATGATGAATATAAGAGTAGGGCTGATTTTTTGTTGCCTGTCTTATGTTTTTTGTTATTTTTACAAAGGTTTGCCATTATTGAAACTACGGTTGTTATTGCTAACTTCAAGCATAGTTCTTACCAGGTTTAATCGTCTGCTTTCTCCCTGTTTTGGCCTAGTATTTCATCCTATGAAATACTCCCCAACCCAAAGGGAGAAATCCAGTATGCCTGGTGAGCTATTCCTTTCAACAACCAGGTAGGTCACAAAATTTAAAAAAAGTAATAATAATAATTTAAAAAAAAAATTCACCTTAGGACAACGCTCTGTAAGTGCTCATTATCAACATGGGCTCCTAATTTATGCCTAACTGGTTTACATCAGTACTGAACTTCATGCCAAACTTTAGAACAATGACATCCAACAGAGCTGGAATACGTATGGGAAAGCACTAGGTTTTTATCCTGAAGGCCAAACAAGTAGCTGTTTGCAATTCAGCTTTTGCCTGACTATTCCATTACCTCGCTTAGTTTTAAAGCGGTTCAAGTAAAACTATGTGGGACAGAGAGATCACAGAATACCGTTTTTACCTGCAGGACTTCTTACTGAATCCATTGGATATTTCACATGACAAACAGTATAATCATATTGTTCAACATATTTACACTTAAAGATCTCCAAGAGCTTTTTAAAAAATCTGAACTGACAGCATCTTAGGAACAGTACAATGGAGGAAGGGAATACTCTAGACAGGAACACTGGAGCACAAATTGCTTCTCAAATGAAGCATATCACCTGATCTTTGATTTCTAGTGGAGGGTACAGGCCCTTGGCTTTCAAGATCTCCTCCGAAAGCCTTCCCTTGCAGGAAATACATTTACCTCCCTGAGAAGAAAAAAAAGGAAGAGCTGAATCTTAAAAGAACTATACATATACATGTAAGGTTAACTTTGATGGTTCAAAGCCAGTTCAGATGTTTAATCATCATCTTCCAAAAGTTCTCGTGGAGGAAAGCAAGCATAGATACCCAAGAACAGGAAAGCTGAATAGCTTCCCAAATGGCACACTGCAAAGCTCAGCATTTTTGCTCGCATTTTGTCTGGCTCTCCTTCTTTGTAATAATTCAAGAATAGTCCATGCATTGCATGTATACCTTGGCAAAATGGAGTCTGTAAAACTTTTAAAGTCAGGAATATGGGATCCAGCTATGTACCTAAATCAAAACTGCACTGGATATACAGACAAGCCCCATGAACTTCAATGGCCACAGCTCAGCCTCCAGTCTACTTTCTTGCTGTGTTTGATAATGAGGGACAACTCCACACATTTTGAACCAAGGCTGTTCAGAACATGTGCTTTGTTGCATGCTGGAGTTGTGATATATTACTTTTATAAACATCAGTGCCTTTGGATTACTGTGAAAAACAGACCAACTATTGCATGCAATGTGCACACAGGTACTGAATACAAAACTTAGTCATATCTGTGAGCATACTGTGGCCCAAGAGCCTTGAAAGCAGCTCTACAGATCTGAAAGCAGTTTTTCCCATAAACACAGATGACAAGCATCACCTTGCATTAAAGCATTGACAACCCAATTGACTGCCCGGCTTCACATTTTTTTTTAAAAAAAAAGGAAGGTTGTTTTTCTGGGTGACCTTGAACAACGCAGGTTTTGGCAGGGGTGGGAGAACACCAAGGGGACAGCGTGTGAGCCAGCTTCCACTTCTGCTTCATTTCACTTCGAGACAATGTTTGGTTAGTTTGGATTAGAAACATCAGCTCTGTTTACCATTGGCGGAGGTAAAGGCTTTTACAATGCATTGCGAGTGCCATCTGCAGGTTGAAATACATACTGGTGGGCGTTCGCATCCCAAAAATGCAGATAAACCTGCCTGATAGGAAATCTTAACAGCACATCTGATGGAAAAGCTCATAAATGGAGAAAGACTACAGAAATGCTTGTTTCAGATCAGTCAAATAACAAAACCATTCAGCATAGCGAGTGGGATTAACAGACCTGTTTCCCCAGTATCTTTCCTAATTCTGCACCAGCACAAATGCAGTGATGCTCTTTGTGAGCAGAGGAGGATGTCGAGAAGGCCACCTTAACCTCGATTGCCAGGAATGCCAGAAGGGAGGAGAATGATCTGTGACCCCTCTCTTCATACAGAGAATAGGAGAAGGGTTTCCAACACGTGCAGCTCAACTCAATAATGCTGAAGCATTGGGAGATTTTGGGAACGCAAGCCAGTTAACAGAATTCTCCAATTAGAAGGCACAATGGTTTTCAGGATAAAAGCCCTGAATAAGGAAAAGTTAGAGAGTCTAAAATGAAATTATCTTTGGATTTACAATCATAACTGGCTGAACTATGGTTATCCGATTCACACAACGTCATTCCAGACAAGCAAAGAGGCTGTCATTGCAGGAACATTGCAGCTACATCCACAGCGTGGTATTTCTTTGGTGATATCTTGGATACCTACCTCACCAATAATGCCTGACTACTAAATTTCACTGTGCAGTAGGCACTGTGCCCAAGGTTGGCATTTTCAGGGTGGCAGCCTGTGAACAGTATCAGCACTGGCTGAGAAACCATTGCAGGTATATATACAAGATAACAACCTCCCTCCCAGGAGCTCAGGTTTTTTAATCCAATTTCAAACATTTGCCATGTGTGCGTTCCATGTAGAACAAATACAATCAGAAAAATTGCCAGAGCATTGTTTAAACAGCAGTTATAAGAGAAAGGGACCCCAAATTATATTTCCTATTGCCCACAATGCAGTGCTCTAAAATCACTGACATTTTCTGAGCACAGCTGTATGCAGGAATGTGATCTATCTGGGCCATGCCTGATTGGATCATTACATCCAGATTTATAAATCTGTGCAGTTTCTAATCAGACATAGAGGGAGCATGTTCCACCTCTCAATCTAGTGCCTTGGCAGGTCAGTCAATCAGAGCATTTCTCAACACAGCAATCCCAGATACACTACTCTTGTTTACATGCAGTTAGGCAGCATTCAAAAACATGAATGTTTTGCCCACTGTTGAAAATACCAAGAAAATTCATGAAAATTGCTTCTAGTCTGACCTTTGCAAATGCTTTCCTGAAACAGCAGGAGATAAGAACAAATACATCAGAGCCAAAAGAAAGTAGATTTTGGAGAATAAATTTATACTGTATGGCAGGCTAAGTGTTTTTTTCAGAGAACTGCCAACAGCAAATACTATTGTTTATACAGCCAATCTCACCAGGTATGTCAGTACTACACTTTTTATTTTATTTTTTAAGAAAAACAATCATAACTCTCTTTATTGTCGTTAACACCAGTAATTAACATCCTGATGCGGGGAATGGGCAAACTCATCAGTTTGTTTCAGGATCTTAGCACATGTGCTTTATTATATGCCTATATTGGGAATAAGCCATGCCAGTTATACACCCTAGCCATGGCAAAGATATTCGCTATCTTGAGAAAAATGACAAATAATTAAGTTAGAATTATTTACCAACCAACTCTAAAGAGTTAAGCAATCAAGAAGGGAATTAGGAAGAACAAAAACTGGTCATAATCAGAGTGGGGAGGAGATTTACTCCCCAACTACAAAATCGTCCTCACTAGAAGCTTCTGCAGGAGAACTCCAGGTGTGATAAAATTTATGGCCTCCCCTCTTACCCTTGCTATTACTCTTTCCAAAGCAGAGAGTATTATATTCTTGAGTCCTTGACCTCGGATAAAGCCTGAGATTCCTTTCACTTCCCCTCAACGCATGTCCCCATGTCCATTTGCCAACACCACATTCCAGTGTCACACTGCAGACAGGCCTCATAAATTAGCAATGGTTTTCTGGTGTGAATGCACCAGAGGAAACTATTCCTGTCAAAGCCAGGGGGGAAGTAACCAGGTTTGACTTGTGTCAGTTATTTCTAATTAGGAGGCACCATAAACTTCATACTCGGAGTGCAGAACTGATCATGACTGTTCACAATTGTCCAGGCAAAGCAATGAGACGCTCATTGATGCTATCACATAAGATGTAAAAGAATCAGATTCAGAGGAACCTAAGAGATTCTGTACCCATGCAAACTATACTTTTCTCTTTCCTCTCCATCCTCCTCCCAAACACCCACCTTCATTTGAACACATGTGGTCATCCAGTGAACTAGATTCATACACCCTTTGCTCTAAATTTGGCCTCGTGAAGTGAATGGAAATGTGTCTGTTTCAGCAGACAGACATGCTGAAATAGTATAGAAGGAGGACTAACAGAGAGATTAGAAAAGTCTTAAGTGAAATAATTCTATTCTGACTTACCCTAGTACCTACACATGCAAGCTGGACATCTGTAAGGTTCCTAAACCCTGATGAGGGGCTGTATCTCTAAATTACATCATCCAGTAGAGCAAGCCTTAAGTGAGCTGTTGTTTCCATGTGCAGACAGTTAACACAGCTTGCTCTCATCTCTATTGTCAAGACCATGTTATTTTTCCTGTCTTTCCTCACCTGTTTTTAATTCTTTCCTACATCTCCAGTGAGGTACTACTCAGAGGAGGTAAAAAAGAAAAAAGCTAACTGTGATCCAGAAATGTGAGATGTAACTGGAATTATGAAGCTAATATATCATAGGGAGGGGAGATTCAGAAAATATTAATGTCACAAAGGACATTAAATCACCTAGTTTCAGCTCCTGTATATTAAACGATCTTCATTTTCAGTCGTCACCCCAGTATTGCATCCAATAACAGCTGACCCAAGTACATCTTCTGGAAAGACACCTAATGTTGATTTCAGGATGAAACCTCCCACTAACTTGTGCTTTTGGATGAGGCCCTGTAGAACTGTGGTTTGCAACCTCCAACTTAAGGTCCATTTTAATAAATATGCAAAAGGTAATTCTAGAAATTCAAGCCTATTGCCAGAAGGCTTAAATCCACAGGAGGCCCCATGAAATTTTAGAGACCCACCAATCTAGAACTGCTGCTGTGTTATTTGTCAACGGTATGCAAAGACATCCCATCACAGCTGAAAGGTAACACTGAAGTTCACTAGCAAGCCAAGCAATAGAGTATTCCATCAAGAGCTGAACATCTAAATAAAAGAAGGATGTTGGCAAACTGAATGGATCCAAAGAAATAGGTAACAAAAGAGATTTAAGGACTGGTTAATAAGAACATGCTAGGAGAATTAAATCTGTTTAACACGGTTAAGAGGCACATAGGGGAAGACATGCTAACATTCTACAGATATTTCAGGGTTGTTAATTCATCTCCTCCCTTGGCATTTATCTCCTTAAGGGAGATAAATAAGACTAAAGGGATATAAACAAGGTGGGGGGAGGAAGATTGAGAGAAATATAAATTGAATATGAAGGAGAGGGAAAAAAAATAATATCTCGACAGTAGCTGCCATCAGGCAGTGAAATAGTTTCCCTGAGGGCAAAGTGAAAGAGGTATGTCCCTGTTGCTGGAAACATCTTAAACTAAACTAGGCCAACACATGGAAAAGGTAGTACAGAAAAACAAAACTAAAGTCTAATACATTTTTGTCTTTTGCCACAGTGAAATATTTGAGCAATAACTTGCCTTGTGTGCATCAGGAAGACAAAGCATTTAATCTATGTAAAGCAGAATGTATCAATCAGGATTTTACCTGAAATACCCAAAGCAGAAGTACCTTTACAGAAGGTCAATTTCTGATAGAAGATGCTTCAAATCTAAAACAAAAAGGTGTAACATGATCTGACAGCCAGAGCTGAGACTGGATAATTTCTGGCCATAAGATTTTTTTTAAAAAAAAAAAAAAAAAAAAAAAAAGAAAGAAAAAAGCTGTTCAGTCCCTGGAAGAACTTATCAAAGGTCCTTTTTCTTTTAATTTTTATAAATAAAGAAGGGATGTATGTTTAAACATCTACTATGACCACGCTTCGAGGAAAAGTTATAAGCTTTTAGGTGGAAGCTTTTGGCTTCATACCAAAATTCCTGGACAAGCCCTGCTTACACTGTGCTATGAGGAAAATAATAATTAAAAAAAAAAGTCTACTTGTAATGATTGCCTCTCATTCCAAAACAAAAAACCCTTCCACACAATACCCAGTACTCTCAGAAACAGTGGAAGGGTAGCTGCCCTTACTGCAAACACGCTCTAGTGTTTCCCCTGCTTCTTTACTAGCTGCTGCTTTCCACCTTATTCTCAAGGTCCTCAGTTTCCACTGCAGCAGTTGATTTTTCTATCACTGTTGCTCATAACTATCCTCCTCTATGTCCCAACACTTTGCATCACTGTCCTGTAAACTGCTTGCAATTTATCCTAGGCTTTGAGACCCCTCCCTCCGACCCAATGCAGTGATTTTCTGATTATAAGTCCTGCTGCTACCATGCTCTTGCAGTGTGCATGCTAACTTTCAAACCTGGGAGACAGCATCCTGGTCAGCTCCAAATGTTTGAAGAGAACAGTGTGAATATACAGGGCCCCAAAACAGCGAGAGTTTTTTCTCGATATACAAGAGGAGTAACAAAAAAATCAAGCCAGAAAGCAGAAGTCTCTGATTCAGACTCTTACCTGTGCTACCTCTTCAAAATCATCATGTCTTTTCTGCAGTGCACGTGCTCTGTGTAGAGACTTCCCCACTCCTGTATGTTTACTCAGAAAGGCTTCCCCGTGATTTTCAATCCAGTCCAGTACCTGCCAGTAAAGAAGAACATCCAGTTACACCTCTTGTCTCAGCAGCACTGAGAAATTCTCAGGGTGAGGATAAAACAGCTGCAGAGGTATTGTTTTGTGCTTGCTATGGCTAAACACATGCAGATCTGTCAAAGTCTGTTCCAGCTGGATAGAAGATAAATGTTTATAGATGTTACTGGTAAATTATGATTATTGGATTTTTACTATTCGATTTATTTTGAAGTGTAGCTTAGTTATTTGAGCCTGGCAGATATTAAATATTTACTTTCCCATAAATGAATTTTGGGGAGCAGGAATCAGAAATCTAGAATCTTTTACAACAAGAACCCTCCTCTTAAGAGCTCCTTGCGTAAACTGAAAAACAGTGATACCTGATTTCACATAAACAGCAGATTTCAATGGGAAGCATCTTAAATGAGTCCAAAAGCCTGATGGAGGAATCATTTAAAATTTATTTTAATGTGGGGAGAAAGCATTATCAGAATAACTAGAATGAAAAGGTTAAGAATCCTTCACTGCAGGCCACAAAGGATTGAAAACCTGAAAGATTTGGAAGGTGCAGTTCCAAGTATAACTGATCCTTATGCAAAAAAAATTAAAGGCGCAAATCTGATATTCTGAGAGTTAAAGAGCATTTTCTTTTAAAAATAGATCAACTGTATGAGCACCATCCATTTGGAGCTCCTTCTCACAATAACACTGGCACTAAAATTTAGATCAAATCTGTTCGGTGTCTACTACAAGCTGGGGAAAAAAAAAAACTGAACTTGACAACATGAGCTTGGGAAATTTCAGGATGTGATCTCCACCCTTCTACATTTCTTTCCCAATACACAGAGGCTAAGAGAATAAATAGTACTAGATCACTACTGGTATTTGTGTAAGCAGCTAGGACTTCATTCAGCAAGGAGCCCTGCACTCACAGTGAGTCATTGATCCTCACCGCTACTGATGCTAACGGACTAGCAAAAAGTAGCTGGTATTTTTGTCACACTGAAGGGAGAAGACACTGCAAGCATCCCCAGGATAGTGATACTACCACAGAGTGCTGCACCTCCAAACGGCCTTAGAGCTGCATCCTTTCTTTGTGCAGTGCTGGGGCGTGAGCAGCGAGCATGGGCCCCAGCGATGCTGGGCAGGGGCTGCAGGATGCCTTGCAACTCGTGGCAGCTTGGCCTGAGAAGGGCTCTGGTACCAGGGCACAGAACCAGGGTGGGAGAGACAATGTTTCATATGAAGTTAGTACGCAGTGTGTGCTTTCTATATATTAATATTTGATAGCCATTCACTGTAATTCTACAGCAAATTATTCTAGTAACTTTTTCATGCTTATAGCATTAAAGTAGTAATCACATAAAAATATAATTTTTATCCCAACCAATGTTATATTGGGCTGCTTTAGTCACTGTTAGATGACTGTTGACAGAGATCGCCACTTCTGTTTTCTAAACAGATGTTTTGTTACATGCTTCAATTCAAAGCAAGAAATACAACATATGATGCCCACTTTAAACAAAGATGAAAACAGAGGCAATGAATCTAGGCCAGAGTACTGGTCAAAATACGGACTTTACTCTCAAAAAAAACCCCAAAAAACAACCAAAGTTCTAGAACATTAATCCATAGGGAATAAACCTTTGTTCCAGGACTCATCCAAGAGCTGGCAACTCCTGCAGCAAAGTCTCATATTGCATTTGGGCAGTTATTCCATACTGCCTGACACAGAAGGGCACCATCTGGCGATTCACCAAATCCCTCCTGTAACATGAAAGCTTCCCTCTGAAGTCATCTATGTGGGTATTGATTAGGTTTCCAAATCCTTTAGTTTATAAGATTAGATACAAAATACCCCTTGAGGTGACAAAATTGTACATGCTTAATAAAGCAACACTACATGAGCATACAAGGTTAAAAAAAATATATCTATAAACCATCCACTAATGACATTGGCTGTAACATCCTATTTGACCACCTCTTTCTTATGGCATTTCTCTGCTTAGAGTGCCATGTCTCAGATTTCACAGATCCTATCTGCTCCTTAAAAAGTTCTAGTTCAAATTGTTCCAAAAACTCTACTTCTGCCATGATTCCCGCAAGAAACAAGTCACAACTTTTTAAAGAATAACTTGCTTAACACCATTTTCTGTGGCTCTGAAACCCATGTTAACATGTTTGACCACTCCAGTCTTCAATGCATTGTTTTCACAACGATCCTGTGAAATACATAAATGCTGTATTTTCATTTTGCATGGGGGGGGGGGGGGGAAGAGAGAGACTAAGTGAATTGCTGAGGTGTCCCAGGAAGTTGGCAGAAGACAAGATGTTAGCATGAGGCTCTGATAATCTCATAGCCCTGACTATCAAAAGAATCCTTAGCATTTATATGAACAGCTAATATGTTTTTCCTTATATAAAGCATTTGCCATCTAATAAGCTCACAATGGTTTGCAAACATGGAGAAACACCACATCTTCGTTTCCATCATACAAGGCACAGAAAGTTTGCACTAAATGAGGAGCTGAGGTATGGAATAACCGAGTGAGCAAAGCAACAGCAATAACATACATCTGGATGGATACAAAACTAATGTCAAAACTTACTCCCCAGTGAAAACAATGAGAAATGTTAAGCAATTAGTCTACAGCAAATGCAGGAACAACTCTGAAAGGTCACAATAAAACCTGAAATCACCCGCAGTTGTAAACATCTACCTGTCAGCATGTTTGGAGACATTCTCCCTTACCCTGAAGAAAGGAAATGTCTTTAGAACTAGCGTAACTGTGTAATAATTCAAGATAAACATTAACATTTTAATTGAGAGCACGGACTGTATAACTTACTCTACTGCAGAAGATTAATGACCTGAGATATAGTTAGCCACTGAAGTTACAGTGACTTAGTTCAAATAATTTAATTATTCCTTAAAAACATAAACAGCTTGAAGATGCTGTTAAAAATACAGTTGAGTGTTTTCCAAATTACATATTCAAATTTCCTAGTTGTCCTTTATTGCCAAGCTATTTTTTCTTAAAACAGCTAGAAAAAGGCTGTAAGTCATGAATTCTTTGAAATGAAAATACTGTGCTACAGATAGATCCATCATCTGAGGTGTTTCTTGAAACAAATATATTGTGTAACTCCAGTATATACCAATTCTCTTTCCAGTATGCATTTACTACTCTACTTCCACTAGTTCGAAAGCTGGTCAGGACAGGGGCCAGGACCTGCCCCCTGCTTTGCAGCTCCTAGCACAGTAAAGCCTGATCCTGCACGACTGTAATTTAGTTACAGGCTAACTGCTGTGTGGACACACTTCCCACATAGGACAGCATTTTCCAATCCAGGCTGCTGTCCATTAGATAATACTACATTAATAAAAACATAGCTGAGTTCAAACTTGAAGGCACATCTCCAAGTATGGGTAAAGCTGCCCCTGGTATTACCTAGGAAACTTTATAACTCACAGACATCTTCTGAAAGGACCGGAGGATAATAAAGTCTTGGTATTTTACCTTCACCTGTGGCAAATTCCCGTCCCACACCTTACTGACCCAATCACTGTTGGTGAGTTGATTGGGGTAGCTGTTTCTGCTGTTCCTCCACCCAGTCCCATAAGATGTCCACAGGAGGAAATAAATGAGCTGCTCTGTTTGCTCTGATGGTAGCTCACACGGGACTCCAGAAAGTGTGCATGTGAGGCTAGGAGGTGAGAAGGAGGCTCCCTTTCTTTTCTGGATGGAGATTTATAATTCTGTGTTTAATTCCCAGCTAGTAAAAGTTTATAAAGCAACAGGCTCAAAAGCATGAACTGTTTGCTAGGAGGCTGTTAACAGAAGAACATAAACCAAATGCTCAAGAAGCACATCTGATGTCAGCAACATTTATTGGCAAGAATGCTGCAGGAAACACACACGTGTTAAAAAGATGACGTTAATATCTCTTTTTTTTATTTCACCTAGTTTAAGATCAAAAGTGGTAGGAGCATTATTTTCTTTCTATCATGACATGCATGTCCTGTCTCCTTATCTCCTCAGGGGCACGATTACACACCCAACAAAATCAGCAGCAAGCCCAGGTCACCAAGAAAATTAAATAAAACTCCAGTGCAATTACAGCAGGCTGAATGCGCTAGCTATTACAGCCATTATATGGCTGGATAACCACAAGATTCCAAATGCTACCTGGAGGAAGAATAGCCATAACTGTCCCTTTTGAATGATCTGTGTAACTGCAAAAAGCATAATAGCGGTAATTCAGAAAGGTTTCATCTGAGCACAGCATCAGGAAGCAGGTGCTTAGAAGAGAAAAGCTTCCAGAGGCCCCTCCACACTCCTTTTTGCTGATGATCGAACTCTCGCCTATGGGAAGTCTAAGACCTATGGCACATCTAAGCTGGCAAAATAAATACTGCCCAGGCGAGGTCAGGGAAAGATGTACTGACAGTCCATTTGCAGTGAATGGTGATAGTTTGTGCAGGACAAGGTAGGAAAACACGGGAAGAAAGAAATGGAAGAATGGTTTTAAAGGAAAAAGGTTGAAGAAGCAATCAGGCAATAATTAAGCAAAGTTCTAGGATAATAATTGCTCTTCCTCTAGGGTAATTTGTATGATGGGAATATGGCAAGATGATTGCATTAGTGCAGTTAAGGTCAATTCTTTTAATAGCTTAAAAAGTTAATTTGATTTTTAAATAAAAAAGCGTGATGGGCACTATTTTTAAAGGGCAGACTTTTCAATGTAGCTCTTTGAAAATGAAGCCTCTTTCTGTAGGTATCTTTCCTAATCGGTAAATGTGAAAACTAAGAAGCACCTCATAACTTTACCTGACTTTAAATTAAAATCTCCTTGGGAACCAACTCTTTCCTAGCTAGTCCACATGCTCTGCTCCCGTTTTACATGAATACAAAATGTGAAAGGACTAGTAAATTCATTACTTTAAGGACCCATATATGTTGCTGAAGTTAATTGAAAAGCTTCTGCATTTTCACATCTTTTAAACTGTATTTCTTTTAGCAACAATGAAGGAAGATGAAATGAGAATGACTTGGAGAAGAACACAGAGGCTTGCTCAAATATACCAGTCACTGAACCCTGCCCTTGTCCTATAGGAAGGAGACAAAAAGTGTAAGCTGGTGATTAAGCCAGCATTAATAAGATGCAGCGTGTTGTGCTAGCAGTGACAGCGCACCCCGACTTCTGCATTTGACCCAGGCCCATGTTGAACAGTTTCATTGGTCCAGAGCAAGATGACCCATTGAAGTGCCTTGCCGAGGGAATAATTAATCTTTGTCACTCTAAGACCCACTGTTGTTGCCATAGTGACTCTTAAAAGTAGGTTACTCTGAAAACTGAAAATAAATTATATCATTTCACACTTTAAGCAGTTAAGAGTCAGATCTTGTTCTCAAAACGGTACAAACCTGGCATAACTCAAAGGGGTTAGATTAACTCTTCGGTAACTCTAGAAGAGTTGTAATAAATTCCAGAGCAATTCCAATGAAGTACACCCAATTTATTCAGCTTTAAATGAGGCCCCATTTCAAATAGGTGCATAAGCATTGCCTAACTTTAAACACATGGATAGAGCCTCCAAAATCAGCGAGGCTTATGCCAGTGAAAGGAAGCCAAACGATACCAAGTTGCCACTAGGCGCGCTTTATTGCTTGCTCTTGAGATACTATGGGCTAACTAGAGTTCTGGTGTGATACCAGGGATTCATACGGCACTTCAAAACTTGTGGTTTTATAGTCTCATCACCATTTCCGCTCATAAGAATCAAACCTTATCTTTACCATTTCTGTAGCTGCTCTTATGAATGCTCAGGAACTCCAAGGCCTTACATGTCTGAAACCCCTATACCAGAAACTCTGCCTTTGCCAACCACGCTTTTTGTAACCAGGAAGTAGTTAAAAGGTTCATGTTTCAGATTGTGCTTTCATACTTACTTTACATCCAAAGTCTATTGTAAATGTTTTGTTATACTGCACAGCAACAAAATCCAATCTTTTCTGTCAAAGCCCTTCAAAATTGTAGAAGCCTAGTTAGTAACCAGCTGAACTAGAATTTGCAGATACAAGACAGAGAATCTCTTGGCAGAAGATAAGTAATTCATTTTCTCACAATAGAACTAGAAGCTACACATCATACATGCATTTATGAGCAACACAATTCAAAGTAGGTGTGCTCTCAGGATACCCACAAACCACTCCCTTCTTGGGAGGTAAAAGGAAAGGGCCTCTAAGCGATAAAGAGTGCACATTTGCCAGGGAGACCACTGAATCTCTGGGTGGAGGCAGTAGCCAGTGTGGGATTGTCAACTTCTATCCATTGGAATTACATCTGCTCCTGGATAACGTTGTTCTGTGCAGGCTGGCATGGGCAGCCCAACCCCTGGCCTGCTACCAGGCCCTCCAGGAGAATCTGGTGTCAGCAACAGCACCAGGGAAGACAGAACAAACACTGAGAATCACAACAAAACAAAAAATCCCCCACAACAACTCAAGGAGATTTAATAAATCCTAATCCTCTTTAATGAATAAAATACACACCGTCTGATTTAAATTAAAACATAGTTTCTTTGTCGTATTCCAAATCATTGCTGAAAATAGATTTCTTTTCCCTCCTATCCCTGGCCCTGTCACAGCAGGGTAATGTCAAGTAAAGGTCTAGCTGAGAAAATACACCAAAATACAAAGGAACTTATCCTCTGGCTTTTCCTGCTATTATTAATAGTTTATAATAGAACCCCAAACAAAACTCTGCCATTCTTATTTGTGGTTTTTACCTCCTAATAAAAACTGAGCTCCCTTTTTCAGTTCTTTCTTCATTATAATTTTAAGTTGGTGGCACAGTAAAGTATTTTTAAAAACAGTTTTTTGAAGAAGGGAATCACACCTCATGTTTAAACCAGAAACATCATCTTTGGCTCCCATGACATTATTTTTAATTTCAGAGACATCTATATCTGACTCTCAAACTCAGATCTTGTTCCCACTAAAATCCACAGCAAAGTTTCAGCTGACTTCAGCAAACATGAATCAAAGACCCTGTGTGTGTAAAGTTAATAGGCAGGGACTAGTTGTGCACCCAGCAGAATCTGAGCCTCCGGACACATGCGTGAACACCATGTTCTATCTCCCATTTAGCAACTTCTGAACAAATGTAGTTCATATGACAGCATGTTACAAGCTGCATAGGTTAGTGCAGGTAAGTGCACTCCTAATGTACAGATACAGCTCTGTTAATTCAGTTCAGTAGCGGTGGAATGGAACAGTGCCTTACTCTGTTCACTCTCTTTGGTGTTTTAAGAAAGAAGCAAAAAGCAACAAGGACTTGATATCAAAAGTAGACTGGAATTTGAGTGATTCGGTTCAATGCCCAGCACTGCAGTTCGGCAAATGACTCAGCTTCCCTGCCTCCATTCTCATTTCTAAAATGACGTTAACTGCACTTACAGTCAAAACAAGCAAGACTGACAAAGGAAGTGTTTGGACTAAAAGCTGCCTTTTACTTTAAGTTTTTGCAGTCTCTAGTGATACGTGGCTCCAAATTTGGTTGGGGATTCTAGGAACCTTTTCCAATACAGGAAGATACTGAAATAACATAAATAGCGAGCAACGTTATGGCAGCTGTCAAAAGCGAGCAGGCAATCCACTGAAAGGCAAGGCTTTAAAATGAGGTGTAAGCTGCTCCAAATTCACTGTGGTATAAATGCCTAATTGCTGAGCATATAGCTATAAATCCTTAAATACCATAGCTTGACCTGTCCATGTAGCGATGACTAATTCATCTTCAGAAAATAATAAAGCCAGCCAACCAAGTTCTTCTGTATGTAATTCAGCTCAGACAGTCAGTCATAAGACTCACTTCTTTCAAATTGGCTTGATACCTAATCAGTGTATCCCATTATCTCCAACCAAGCAATCTGAGGTTTCGGGGGTTTTTTTTGTTTTTGTTTTTGTTTTTTTTAAAGAAGAGGTGGAATTGAATGAACAGAGCTACACTCATTAACACAGTCTGAGGACTGGACAAGAAAGATGAATTTTGATACTTCTTCAATCCTTTCTCAAGGAAGGTCTCTCTTAAAATGCTACATAGACAACCTTCCCTGAAGTCAGTCAAAAGTTTGTCACCTCCATTTTGCCTTTCCTTTTCACCACAACTCCTCCATGTGGTATGTATGTACTCAGCTGTGCCTGGGTCTCTTTCAAAAGCCAGAGAACTAATGCAGCTGCTATTAAGTATGATTTTTTAATCACTCCCTGCTTTTTCCCCTCTAATTGTAGTTATTCCAAATATCACCACATAATTAAAGAGGTCTTTTCAAAAAGAAAAAAACATGCAATCCCTTTTACCCTTGGAGGGAAAAGCAGCCTTACAGACCTATAAGTATTTTGCTGCACAGTGCAACTAAATTAATGAGGAGAATTAAATGTAGAGCCAATTATAACATTTAAAAAACCTCCTTTATTCCCTTGTCTACATTCAACCAAAAAAAGAAGTCCCCATGAAATCAGATTGTAGGTGTTTTTATGAGCTTCCTGGACATTATGTGAAAGTTTCACCTCTGCACAATTTCTCATTTTAACAACAAAAACCCAACCTCGGCAGTTAAAAAATGCACTAGTCTGCCAAAAGCAGAACATTCATGTTCTGTTCTTTGCAGCAGGGACAGCCTTGCAAAGCACAGCTGATACTAGTGAACGCATCGGAGTAAATTATACAATTACTGAGACATATGGGTCCACTAGTTTAGAAGAGTGTCAGAAAAGTCGTCAATATGCAAAGATACATGCACATAGTCTTCTTCAGACTCCTCACTGCTTTTAGCACCCACAGATATCCTACAAGCCCATCTGGAAACAGGACTGTAGGAGTTTGTCCAGACAAGATAGTCCCTGCAGCAGGATCCTTGTTCATCAACAGCTTCTGCAGTGGAAATCACTACAGAATAACAACTCCCCCTGGCTACCTCCTTCTTAGCAGCTTCTATTGCAAAAGTATTCAAGAACAGTTAGTTGTGAAAGGGCTCCAGAGTTGACAGTATGACTAAGTGAAGACATCCTAAATACCTCCCACGGCAACGGCCTGAACACCAACAAGACTGTTCTCAACTTTTCTAGCAGAGTCTCAGAAGTTCATGGTGACTTGCTGATTCAGGCCTTAGCTTGCAGTAGCATTGCTCTTCCATTCCCCACCCTCCTCCAAGAGCTTTCACATTACTGTAGACCTATAGACCTGTACAATAGTCACAAATACTCTTGCCTGCTCCCAGATATGCCACCCTCCCATGGGCAACATGGCTGCTCACTTCATGTGATGATGAGGTGTGCAGAGTCTCCCACACAACTGCTTCAACTTAACTCCTTACCTTTTCACAGGCTTATACGGCACAAATAACCTCGTGTCTGCTTTCTGCAGATGGCTATTATGTACCTGGACAGTTCTTCACATCTATAAACATATTACAATGGTTTAAAACTGACATGCATGTGGAGAAGAGTGAGAATATGATGTGCTCTGGCCCCATCCACCTTCACTTCATGTAAAGAAAAGAGCTGATCCCAGCTGTAGTAATTAAGGAGACACAGGGCTTAGTCATGCCTCTCTCTTGGGAACAGCACGTTCAATTCAGGGCTCTGGCAGAGCTGGCTGGGTGTAGGCTGGGCATTTTGAGAGTAGTACTTGCCCATTTCCTCTGGGCATTGACTGAGGTCACGCAGCCCCAACCTGCTCCTTCGCTAATTGCTATCATCTAGGATGCAAGCTCCCCGAAAGGGAGTGGGAATACACATGCCTTTCTTACCCTGAGAAACAACTTCTTTCAACTTAACATTGCTTTCTTTTGGTAAAGTTCCCATTCATCAAACATATCCCACTTATCTTTCATTTTCTTGATTAAATGTTTTACTTGATAAAATTTGGCAACTGCCTCTCTAAAAACATTCCAAGTAAGAGAACAATAGACAGACAAATGAAGAACTAATGTTTCTTCCTTAATGCCTGGATTGTTACTAATGTTCCCAGAATATTATTTTTAAGGAAATAAATAAAAAAAAAAAACAAGGAAAAAAAAATCTTCAGGTTAAAAAACCTGTTGTATTCTTTAAATGCTGAACTTCTTTTAGAGCAAGTTTCAAAGTTGAGTGTGGGTGGAGAAGCTATAAATAACCACATTTGTGCATGTTCCTTCTCTACAAGACACAGAAAATGTGCTCTGCATCAGCATAGAAAGACGCTGCTGTGCTCTGCATGAGGCTTCTCAAGGCTGGCAGCTAGATATTTCTTTTGCAGTTATGCTGCTGGTGTTGCTGTTTGTGAGTCTTTTCTCCAAAACTCTGGAATCATACCTGGCACTTAGTTGTAGCATGATGAATTAGCAATACAACTAATCAGATCTGTCAGCCTCTTATCAATGGTAATATTCAGAAATACAGAAATATTTTCTTACCGAGGGCACATAGAAGATTTTGGTTGTTGCTGTCCACAGCACTAGTTAGAACAGTGATTTTGGTCCTTCTGAGGCTTTCCTTTTGCTCCTTTTACGCTTTCCCATGTTTGGGAAAACAAACGCTTTCATTATGCTTTCTTGTCCCATGTTTGTCATTTCAGATCAGCTTTACAGGGTGCAACTGCCGGGTCAGTCAGGGCTGGGGCCAGCTCTAGTCTTAGGTCTGGCTCCCCCCAGTCTCGGCTGTTTGCTTAGACATAATCAGATTTTTCTGAAAGAAATCCCAGTTCTCTCACAGCTCAAGTGGATGGGAAGAACATTGTCCCAGGCAGAGTAGGCACTGAAGCAAAGGCAACCTGAAAAAGCTCTTGATTTTTTGCTCAAGCAAGCCTGCCTTTCATTTTCCACTATGGTTGTTTCCACCACTTTAGCTTATACTCTGGAGCTCCCAGGAAGAGAAATACCTGAGCACGCTTAACATCTGGCCCAGCTTCTTCCTCACGTGCACTGAAGTAGGAGATCTCTACAGCTCTTAAGCATCAACAGATGAAACAATATCCTAATTATTAGAAAGCTCTTGTATGCTGAGTTAACAGTGCTCAGACTACGCTGTGACCATGCTGCGACCAAAAGCTGCTTTTTGAATTCCTCAAATAATTATTTAGCATCTTGTGTTTCCTCCTACCTCTCATAACTCTATTTTGCTTCTCTGCCATCAGACCAACAGAAAAACAGCATTTGCAGACCTGATAGTAAGTAGAGACACCTGCAGGACCCAGCTGATTTAGATTTCTGATTGGAAGCTCTGATTTAGACTTCTAAGGAGTTGACCTCCAAGTTATTGTTACTAATGACAGCTATCATCACAGCTAATTTTCATGTTTGTGAACACAGCGTCACAGTGATTTTCATGTTTGTGAGGAAAAGTGTTCTGATCCTATAGAGAAATTTATGCATTTGAAAGTGTGGCCCTTTGTAGCTTGCGAAGTATTTTCCTTGCATATGTTTGCTTTTTTTTTTTCTCAGTGGGACTGTCCAAAATGTAAAAGGTCCCCAGGAAATACAGCAAGTACACAGGAGGGAAAAAAGGAGCTACGTGAACTTTTTAGAAAAGTACAGTATCCCCAAGTATGTAAATAGAGCAATTGGTTTTAACTCCCCCAGTGACAGATGTGCCTACAGGCTTCAAGAGAGGAAACAAAACAAAACTAATAGAGAGTGGATAAAGATTCAGGAAAAAAAAGACTGTTCTTCACAGTTCTAACCCTGATCTGCTTTATGGCCCCTTTCAGTGCCTCAGTTTCCCTGTCTGTAAAACAAAGAAAGAAATCCACTGATTAGATAAATGTCAGACTAAGATAATGATATCATTACTGCTACCATTAAATGTTCAGTGGTAGCCATTAACCACTCAGGAACAAAAAAGCAAAATAAACCCTGAACACATTTACTACATGTTTTTTCAGCTCCAGCTGTAACCAGAGCATAACTGTGTTAGTGTAGGCACAAGTATAATAGTATAACGTAAGTCAGGTAGGCACCTGCCTTGGGAAATACACTCCTCATCTACTCAGTAGGAAAAGAGCAACCTATATGGCTGGCTCCTAATGTCAGTGCTCTGGGTCACTGTCTGGAACGACTACCGCTGTACTAACCTGAGATTGCTCTCCTAATTTCGATATGAATTAAGACAGTACCCTCTACATTTTGATAGTATCAACCCACCTAAACTGTTACTACTTTAAACAAGATGTTTAAAGGCAATTAACAATTAGAAAGGACCAATAAAGCAAGGATGAGCTTTACAACAGAGTAGTCTTTAATACAAGCACTATGTTCCAGGCTCCATATAGGCACTCCCCACTGTGCTTGAGTTGTTTGCTTCACCACAGAGAAATCTGCTGATTGATCAGGATATTAAATAAAGCGCTGCTTTAGGTTACTGTTGGGAGCAGACAATTTAATCATCTTGGTTTAACAAGGCTTATAATCACAGCACATGGCAAAGACAGGTTTAGTAAGAGAACAAATCCCAACTGGGACAAATGGGTCTTGGTACATAGTCTCATCCCAGTAACAGAAAAACTCACCAGGACGGTACAACGCTGCAGTAGTCTTAAACACCCCTGCCAGGGTCAGAGCCCCTTGGGGCTGAGCATCATGCCAACCCCTAGGAAAACATAACCTTTCCCCCATGGGGCTCTCATCTGATTTGAGATTAGAGGCAAGATATGGAAGTGCAAACCATGTGGGGAAGGAAAAGTAGGAGAACAAGGATGAAAGACGTGCCCTGAATACCAGGAGTGGCTATTCTCCGTCAGGGACTTTTCTAGGATCTCTTCTTTGTCTTTTAAATAAATAGCCTGATGTCTCAAACATTTTATCTCCCAGTTTAAGATACTCTATGTGTCAGGCTGTGCGCAGGGAGAAAGGAATGCAGCGCAAAGCTGTGTTTGACCTCCTGGCAGGGTTCCTCTGCCACTGGGTCCTGCCCAGGGATTCAAACCTGCACCACAGCATTTCTCCTGCTGTAGGGCCACTGCAGCCCCTCTTCTGCTTGCACTGCCTGTCTGGCAGTCACTGCTCAGGCAAACCAGCTGCGCTTGACACATGATGTCCCGGGGCAGAGAAGTCTCAGTACTGCAAATAAGTGGGGAAAGGGCTAAGTTGTTGTGGTGTGCAAGAAGCTTTGCATGTAGCATACAGACCCCCTGCTGAGCTGGACACTCAGTATGCAAGACACAGCAGAGCTGAAATAAAAAGCCCAGGACATTTCCATCACTGTGTAGTCTACCCATAACTGTATGGCTGATTTCTTCTACATGTCACAGCAGAAATGGATCCTGTAAGGGTTTTGAAGGGTGAAAGGCCAATGACCTTACAGATTGACCAAAAGAGGCCATGGATAATGGCAATGAGAAGCTGTTTGTGGGGAGGCAAACAAATGGATGCTGAGCCCCAAGTCCCCTGGCAGACTGGTAGAGACAATGCAATAATAAACTAGAATATATGTGCAAGCAGCACCAGACTTATGAAAAGCCCTTTCAGCATGTAACAACCTTGAGCTGTTCAAGAGAGAAGAGGAGCCACCTAAAAGACTCCAGGAGTGAGAGTCATGGGCAGAGTGAGGGGCAGAAGTGGTTGGGGACTTCACCTAAGAGCACCTTTTTAATGAAAAGTTCCGTTTCCCCCAAACTGAAGTTTTCTGTGAAAAACTGCTTTCTTTCTTATGTTTTTCTCCTAGTTTGGTGGCTCCCAGAATTTGGCATCCCCTCATCCTGAACTTCCTTCTCTTCTGGTTTCCTGACACCTCATGCACTTTGAAAACCTGAGGAGGTAAGCAAGCAGTAACAATACCCCAAAATACATTTTGATTGTTTAAAGTTACTTTTTGCTGGAGGGAGAGGGAAATTAAAAAAAAAGAAAGTTTCATTTTGTGGTTCCATCCCCCCCCCAACTTTTCCTCCTTATTTGGGAAGGGAACTGTCTCAAGGTCAGAATGTTTTGTATGTTGCTGAAGCCAAAAATAAAAGTAATTTTCTCCATCCCTCAACACATGTCCCATCCAAAAAATTCCAAAAGGCAGGGAAGAAACAACAAGTAAAGAACTATCAAAACAAAGGGAGGAGAAAGGTAAAAGACCAATGGACAGGCCTGAAATATGTTTGTTTTGCATGTTTTTACATTTGAAGGACATTTTTGTTAAAAGGGAACCATAGCGTAATATAAAAGAAAGTTTATAGCTGTAGAAGTATACAGGAGTTTGAGCCAACCAGCTCTGTCTAAATGTGCCTGAAGGGTCACCCCAGCCTAGGCAATAGCTTCCAGAACTACAATCTAAAATTACAACTTTAAAAAACAAGCAAGAAGCTTTGTGTAACAGTTCCCTATGACGAATATGAAACAAAAGAAGCTGCTTAAAAGTCTCCTGCGAGCTAAAACACCATGTTTAGTCCTAAACAGTGCACAACCTCTCTTCCAAGGACAGAAATACCAGAACTCTTCAGCCAAGTTGGTTAGGTAGGGCAGCTACCGAAACAAGGTACAGCCAAACAGGATATGCTAACAGAGCAAAGAGCTGCTGCAGAGCACAGCCGTATGGAGCAGAGCTAGTAAAAGTAGTTTGTGGCATGGAGTAAGGTAGAGCTGCTAGACGGAGGAGAGCTAGTGGGAATGACTAGCATGGAGAGGAGCAGCTAGCAGAAACAGGTCATGGTGCCAGATCAGCTCAACCTAAATTGGGCCTTGCTACCCAGCAAGACATAATAATCTCAAATCATGAGTGCAATTCATTACCAGAGGGGGAGAGTAACCAGCTGGCTGAGCAGCTGCTCCATGGAGGAAAACACAGTGAAATTGTTATAGTTATACTTTAGGAACTAGCTATCATTATCCTCTTCTTTGTCTGGCTAGGTTTTTTCTCACTTTAATGAAAATACCTTTTGTTGGCCATCAGTCAAAAGCCATATGAAAGAGGATTGATCACTCTGAGTGACAGGCAGGATCATGAAAAAGCTGTGAGGCCATGTGAGGAGATAATTGGGAGGAAAGATCAAGGGAAACAAATGGAGTAGAAAGGAATGACTATTTTGGACTCCTAAACCAATGTCTAAAATAGCATATTTATTTCTTAGTATAACAGACCCTTATTTCAGTTTTAGATAGTCCCAATAAATCCTATAAGACCTTTTCATAAGGGGTAAAACTGGAGTAGCAATGACTTTGAGGGTTTAGAGCAGGGATTTGTGAATCAGACATCCTGACATGAACAGTTCTAGTCATGAAGCTTTCAGTGACCTTTGGCAAGTCACTCAACATCAACCTTTTAGAAAACCCATAATCATGAGATGAAAGAAACCACAATAAGCAAGAAGTACTACTGTTATTGTTACTTCTTAAAGTTGCAGGGGAGAAAGCCTTCTGGCATTCCAGACTACGTTTATTCAAAGACCTTATTTTTCTCCATGTCCTTGGTGACGATTACTCATTCTAGCAACTGCTTTCAAAAAATGTACATATTTCTGGAGAAAACTCTACTTTATTTCTCTTCCTTCACCACTGCAGCTTTACTATTTTTGTTAGTCTAATCAGTAACAGACAAGCCTGATTCTTTCTCCTCCTTTGCCACGACAATGAGAGCCAATGATGGCTTTCAGAAACAATAAACTACACATCATATTTTCAGGGATGCTGACATGAAAACAATCCTGGGATAGAAACAGACAACGAGGATATGCTATATATGGAGGATGATTCTGCTCAAGCAAAACAGCAAATTTTAGCACTTTGCCTAGGACTGATTTCCTTGCAGTTTGCTGCAAAGCAAATCCTGGATCAGAAAGACACTGAGTGGCCTGGCATGGTGGCCAGAGGTGCTCTGCACCACACAGGATTGGGCTCTTGCATCCTAATACATCTCACCCAACATTAGGTAATAAACTGAAGGTCTTGTCTGAAGACCCTACCTTATCATTATTTCCCCAACAGTCAACAGTAAGAGAGGGAAGTATCCAGGGTACAATTCAGATCTTAGACAGACTGAGTCATTCTCTGAAGATGCCAGTGTCTCTCCATTGACTGTAAAAGGAGACTATGCATTAGGCTCCTGACTTGGATGATTCAGTTACACTCCTAAAGACAGGCAGGATAAATCCAGACCATGGATAGTTGCATCTACCTACAGAGAACTAACTGTACCTTTATATCACCTTCTCCATTTCTTCATACTATGAATTATGTCCTATTCATCCACTATGAGGTAGATCCAAAACGTCAGAAAGTCAGTAGGATTTCAGAGGGTTTTCAGAACACCTTCTTAGAGGTTCCTAAGCTCTCAGTAGGAATCCAAATATTTGCAGTTCAGGAAATAGAAAAACAGACCATCTGAAAGGACTAGGTCTTGAAGGACAGACAGTGCTCTAAACAAGAAAACCACTTTTTGGGGCACAAATGATTTTTTTTTCAGTTCCTCTTCTCACTTCAGTAAGTTCAGAGATCAAGCTGGCTGATTCAGATTTCTTCAGATCCTATTTCCCAAGACAGCTGTGGAGCTCATCAAAGCGTTCTCGCACTGCTCGTACATCAATGCTAAGTAAACTTGAGTTGGTAATTGAAGCTGGCCCCTGAAGTTTGATATCCCTAGCACTACTGCTCTGTGTATAAATTAAAAAGTGATCACTATTATTTTTTAATCAGTGACTCTTTAAAAGCACAAAGAACAATTGTCTGCTTGGCTTAATAACTATATAGAGGAAGAAAGACACAAAGGTTGTTTCCAGATAATTTCGAGTTACACTTTAAATCAAATTATGAAGAGGATAGAGTATTGTTAATCAGCAACCCTTAAGGAATTTCCAGAATAAATATCATTAAATGAAAATGTAATAATTTAAACCTATAGTTCTTTGTGAAGAGTTTTGGCACAAAAAATACAAGATAATACTGATCTATATTTAAAGAGCATTGTCAGAAGTTTAGAACAGAGCTCCCTCTTTCTCACGTGAGTTTGAAGTATTTAAAGCAATTAACTTCTTAGGCTGATAGCCTGAGACATCTCTGAGGTGTTCTTATACCACACACTGATCACTGGTTACAGGGTGCAAATGTGATCGCCTGGACAGAAACATAGAACCTACCTCTATACCAACAGCCATTGTCTGAACATGCTCAAATATCAAAGTGCCACATATTTGCACTCCTCACTTGGGAAGCTATGCTGTGGCCCTTCGAAGGGCAGATTTCTATGCCAGAGTCACCGGTAAAGAGGAAAAATGCATGCTGTTTCTTTCAGCTGTGATCTTTTTCCAAGAACCCTGTCCTGTTTGGTTTGGACAACCCTGAGCACACTGTCCATAAATGCCCCGTGTCTTTGCAAGCTAAAGGAACTAGAGAAACATCCATATGAAATCACCAGAAACTGAAGAAATATGTGGGCAATATTCTCCTTCCTAGCACGGCTGCCTTGTGTGGCAAATCCAAAACAATCTGGTCATTGAGTAATAGGGATTGTACAGCTGTGTAGGATGCTCTTATTCTACTACTCTGCTGCCACCAGAGTTTAGAGATACATATATAGCCAGTAGAAATCATCTGAAACTCCTGCATAATCCCGTGCCACTGTGGGTTCAAATTAAGTGATGACAGCCCTTTTTTAACAGTTCAAAATAAGCAACTAAGTCACTCGGCAATCCTTGTGTTATTTAAATGGTCATGTCATTATTAATTCATTTCATAATAACTTCAGGATACTAATCAGCACAAATATACCACCATTTTACTTTCAAATCAGTGTCAGTGTTGGTTAGTTGTTAGCCCTCTTCAGAAGATGAGTGGGGCTACAAATCTCTTCATTGCCTGGACTTGCACTCACATCACCTGAAAATGTGCCAGTTCCTTTGGCAGGAACAAAAGGAATGGAATGAAAATTGCTCTAAAGAAGCAGTTGCCAAGATGTTTTATTGCATGGTCTGTGACGAAGAATGGATGGAAACAAACAAACAAAAAATCCTTTTACTACAAATGTACCATCCTTTACTGCATAAATAATACAGCAGACAAGTACTAAATAAGAGGCTGTTAGGGACATAACGTGGGTTTGGAAACGTGCACATCTTATTAAGTTAGTCCTTCAGAGCTCTGTAGGTAGAAGTTGTATTGTCAATACAGAAAAAAGTTGTATGGTCAATCAGAATTGTGTGGTGAGATATTTATATCAGGTAATAAACCAGGTGTAGACACTCTGGCCTCAACAATTGCTGGAAAGACAGGGTTAGTGAAAACAGAGGTATTTATCTCTCAGTCACAGATAACAAAAGGTTGTTTTCTCTCCTGTTACATCCCATTGGGAGAAGGTTGCCAAGTAGTTTCACCAGTATTAACTCCCGAGTTCCTTTTTCAATAATTTTTGGGGACAATACAACCATAGTTAGAACCTCTACTCACTATCAAGTAATACTTCAACCTTATGGCTGGTAAGGTCACATATACCTTCTAAGCTCAGAGAAAGTACAGCAGTAACACTTTGAAAATGTAAACATGTAAGTGATAAATACTAAGTGCATCTCATTACTTGATAAATTTACCAAAGGAACTGTGAAAATTCTCTGGGATGCTTTGAATTGCAACGTTTTAATTACTGATCTGTCAGTGGTAGCTATTTACAGGCTAAATCTGCTCAGATGGTACACAGAGCATGTGATGTATTTTTGCAGGGTGCTGTGGCTGAAGTCATATGGTAGTAAATATAATCTTGACTTGATTATAATGTTCTTTTTTCTTAGCTATTGTTTACAAATAAATCTCTTGTTTCACAAGACCCAGTGAAGGTATTATTGTAAACAAAGCATAAAAGGAGATACATAGTCTGATTTTTTCCATCTTTGAAACAAGCTATGACAAGTTGGAAAACTACAGAATTTTGGAGAACTCTTCACTGCCTTAAAGTGATCAAAAGAACTGAGTGTATGTGTGCATGTGTGGGGGGATGTACAGACCTAATCCTCTAAAATCTTGTGTGAGAGCTAAATGAATCATGAACTGCCTCAAATATCCTAGCATTCTTCTGTAAATGGACTACGTAGATCACATGCATCACATGAAGCGTTCAGTATTCTCAGTGTATGGAGACAGATAGATGTTGGCAGGACATTTTTCCATACAAGTGATGTCAGGATCATGCCCTGATCTGTTTTCTCGGCCAGTAAAAGTCAGACACATTACAAGTTAAAGTGCTTGGTTATGAAGAAAGACAGCCTTTCCTCTGCAGTACTTTGCAGTCTCCCACAACAATGGCAGCTGGTAAATGTAATGATATCAGTATGGCCACATGGCCTTTTTATCCATCACCAGAGGCAGATAACCACACAAGGAAACCAAAGCTATGTCCATTAATGTATCTGGGCATGAAGCCAACAGAACACAGATCCACAAGTTTAGAGAAATCCAGGTGAACCTGACACTGGTCTAGCTTGACCTCTTCAATAACCAAAAGGATCTGAGACATTACTACAGCTGGTATGGCAACAGTCCTAGCTTTCTTAGTACGTGCCTACCCTCTTGCCAGTAAGAGTTTGTTAGTGTCATCTTGCTGTTTACCACTGGTCTTCAGCTGGCATGAGAGGCCTGTTCCATTTTGCCATGCAGAGCCACCCCAGCTAACTCAAGGCTTTGTACATAGCCAAGAAACTCCACCAGCACACGCAGTACTTCTACATCCACCTATTTTCCAGCTCTTCCTTTACAGGCAACCATCACAACCAAAGTGAAGCAAGAAGGAAGCAGCACCGGCAGTGACCCTGAGAGAATCATGTGAATCTGTGGAGAAAAAGGCTGCCTGTTGGACTAAGTGTTGGTGTGTATGTATGGAAATGATGGAAAGACTGAGAATTTCCATGAGAAGGAATGAAGCCTGCAGAATAAGAGTAGCAGTTTGACTATTCTGCCGTGAAAGTGCTTTAGAATACCAAGTTCAAGGCTTGCACAGACCATTTCAATAATGCATCTGATGGGTCTCCATTTTCCTTCTACTTTAATAGGTATGCTTCAGACTTTACTACTTGACTTGAATGAGTTTATGGAGTGAAAGAATTCAGACAAAATTCTTGCCCGTATGAAACAAAGGGAATGGGAGAGGCAATGGGGTGAAGAACAGCCTTATAAACTTACTTCAGCTATTTCTAAGGCTGCTTGGTAACATCTGCTCATTGTACAACCCTTATGCTACCCTTGCTGTTTCACAGTGTTGCTATTCAAGGGGGCAAAGGGAACATATTGAAGTGGAGAGAAGCACGCAGAGGCAGACAGGGTAAATCAGGATGTAACAGTGGAAAACAGTGGAAACTGGAGACAACATGAGAACAATTTCAAATCTCAACAGTAATGGAAATGGTGTTAATCTGCTGATAAATAGTCTGCAGAAGGGGAAGACCCAGAGCAGGGAGGAGCAAAAAGGAAAAAGCTACCAAAAATGGGCTGAAGCATCTGCAGCAATTACAGAATATGAGTATGAATGTCAAAGGGATTTTTTTCCTCCCTTGCAGGACAGAGTCTCAGCACTTCCTCCCACAGCTGTGTTCTAAAAGGATCAAACAGCGCAGCTCTTCCCTATCTGAAATGATTCAGATAGGGAAGTTCTAAAAAACAACTGAAGCAATGAAGTATTTTACACGCTTGGCAACCCAACATTCCTATAATGATCCTAAATACTTTTGGTGTTAAAAGAGTTCCTTGTCAGTTCCTGCCTGCATAGAGCCTCATAACAGCTCACAAATTGTCTTATCTGCTATCCCTTTTGTGTGAATGGTGCTCCATTTCCTGTGAAATGGTGCTCCATTTCCTGCAAATGTAGTTTCACGCCATTTATTTTCTTTCCTTCTTTAAAATGCTATATATTCATAACTCACTGTCCTTAGCACACCATTATTTACCTTGGTTCACATGTGCAAATTGATGTAATTGTATTAATACAGAGATGTAATAGCAAATAATCTTGTAAAATGTCTGATGGTGTGAGGTAGTGATTACATCTAATGACATTTTATAGCATAACATTTCTTACATTAATATTGTAACTTGGCAATCCACAGTGTTTATTTAAACTTTATTTTTTTACAGCACAACATGTTATGACATGACTGTAAGGATGCCTGACTTTCTATCTTTCTATCTTAGAATAAAAATTACTTTTATTTCTTTTAATCCATCATTTTCAGTGATGGATTCCTGGTTAACGGGGAAGGTCCCGGACGACTGGAGGCTTGCCAATGTGACGCCCATCTACAAGAAGGGCCGGAAGGAGAATCCGGGGAACTACAGGCCTGTCAGCCTGACCTCGGTGCCGGGGAAGATTATGGAGCGGTTCATCTTGAGGGCGCTCACAAGGCATGTGCGGGACAACCAGGGGATCAGGCCCAGCCAGCACGGGTTCATGAGAGGCAGGTCCTGCTTGACCAACATGATCTCCTTCTATGACCAGGTGACCCGCCTAGTGGATGAGGGAAAGGCTGTGGATGTGGTCTACCTGGACTTCAGCAAGGCCTTTGACACTGTCTCCCACAGCATTCTCCTAGAGAAGCTGGCGGCTCACGGCTTGGACGGGTGTACTCTTCCCTGGGTCAAAAACTGGCTGGACGGCCGGGCCCAGAGAGTTGTGGTGAATGGAGTTACATCCAGTTGGCGGCCGGTCACGAGCAGTGTTCCCCAGGGCTCAGTTTTGGGGCCGGTCTTGTTCAATATCTTTATCAATGATCTGGATGAGGGGATCGAGTGCACCCTCAGTAAGTTTGCAGACGACACCAAGTTGGGCGGGAGTGTTGATCTGCTCAAGGGTAGGAAGGCTCTGCAGAGGGACCTGGACAGGCTGGATCGATGGGCCAAGGCCAACTGTATGAGATTCAACAAGGCCAAGTGCTGGGTCCTGCACTTGGGCCACAACAACCCCATGCAGCGCTACAGGCTTGGGGAAGAGTGGCTGGAAAGCTGCCTGTCGGAAAAGGACCTGGGGGTGTTGGTCGACAGCTGGCTGAACATGAGCCGGCAGTGTGCCCAGGCGGCCAAGAAGGCCCATGGCATCCTGGCCTGTATCAGAAATAGTGTGGCCAGCAGGAGTAGGGAAGTGATCGTGCCCCTGTACTCGGCACTGGTGAGGCCGCACCTCAAATACTGTGTTCAGTTTTGGGCCCCTCACTACAAGAAGGATGTTGAGGTGCTGGAGCGTGTCCAGAGAAGGGCAACGAGGCTGGTGAGGGGTCTGGAGAACAAGTCTGATGAGGAGCGGCTGAGGGAACTGGGACTGTTTAGCCTGGAGAAGAGGAGGCTCAGGGGAGACCTTCTCGCTCTCTACAACTACCTGAAAGGAGGTTGTAGCGAGGTGGGTGTCGGTCTCTTCTCCCAAGTAACAAGCAATAGGACGAGAGGAAATGGCCTCAAGTTGCGGCAGGGGAGGTTTAGATTGGATGTAAGGAAAAATTTCTTTACTGAAAGAGTGGTGAAACATTGGAACAGGCTGCCCAGGGAAGTGGTGGAGTCCCCATCCCTGGAGGTATTTAAAAGACGTGTAGATGAGGCGCTTAGGGACATGGTTTAGTGGGCATGGTGGTGTTGGGTTGATGGTTGGACTCGATGATCTTAGAGGTCTTTTCCAACCCTAATGATTCTATGATTCTAATGTTTTCAGGTTTTGTGCAGTTCAAACTGAAACCTAGCTAGAATCAAAAGGATGTCCTTGACAGCGGGAAACTATCTGAGAACATAGACCTGACCTGCCAGTAATGCATACAGTGTGTACTCTGGCCTTGCAAATGGTGCAGAATACACCAGGAGTGACATGAACGAGCCCTGTTTAACACAGCTTAATCCTTAAATCCAGTCCAAAAGGCACACACTTGGCCTACATAAAGCCTTCATCCAGCTAACCAGTTTTGCAAGACCTCCCTATGAATGCTTGATATTGCGTGCCTAAATACTTGACCTCTGGCAAGACTAACTAGAGTAGTTAGGTGAGGAATAATTGATCTCTCAAGATTCATAAGAATCTCTTCTTGGAGATGTGTCTTTACCAAAAGCTATTAATGCTGTTAATGGCAGACTGAGAGGATGCAAAACAATCCTGGAGCCTGTAGTAAGAACATGCAACACAACAAAACCTGTCCCTATTCACATCTGTTTTTAAGACAAGATCGATACAGAACAGCTGACATGAAGAGAAAGCTATAGATGAACAAGTGAGGGGGTGTAAGTTCTGACACAGAGATCATCTTTCACCAGAATTTTTACTGCACTGGCCAACAGCTGGAGAGGGTAAGCCATGGAACATCCTGATAGGGAAAACTGCATCTGTGAGAACATGCTTAATTTTGAGCTGGGTGGAAAGGGAAGAGGAGCATCTTCCGTAGAGAAACTACACTATATCATTACTTGTCTAGAAGACAGCGAAGTCTAATAAACTCAGGGCTCTCCTGTCAGGATTTGTTCTCCCACATCTTTTCATTTCAGACTTGAACCAGGAAGAACTTAGTTAAAGGTTATTCAATTTTGACAAGGCAACAAATTATTATAGATAAATGTTACTTATGATTAGTGACAACACACAGGTAGACAGCTTCACCTGCCAACTCATGGGCATTTAATAAAATAAGCATAATAGGAATTGCATGACAGATATATAGGAGGTGATTATTTAAAAAAAAAAACCCATCAACATATTCAGATATCTTCCTCCTCCTCATGGAATCTACACTTCATATTTCTGTTTAGCTGATAATTTCATTTATGAGTTAAAAAGCATTTATCTTGAATAGTACAGATGTTTAGTGAACAGAATGATTCATCTCTTCCTCTCTACTTTCTAAGTAGGACAAAGAGATGCTTCCAGTGTGCGCTAGGACAGAAACATGTCTGTCATTAAGTTGTTGCTTCCCAGATAATAACTACCCATTAAGAGAAAAATTTTGAGATTGCTGCCAACAGAACTCACGCAGAGTGATGCTCTCTAGAGTGATTGTACTCCAGTGACGCTTACTGCTTGTTTCTTTTCCTCTCACCAAAAGTCACAGTACATACAAAAGACCTCTTCCTTTTGAAAATCAGTGACACAGCCTCATTACCTTGTATATGTGGGAAGTAAAAGTCTGAATGGGTTTCATGAATGAACCTCACAAACACTTCTACTGATTTCAGAAGATGTAAGAGAGAAAGTTTTGGGTTGGAAAGATTGTACAAAAGTGTAAATCACCCTAGGGGATGAGGAATACCTAAGATAATATGGATTCTTATGACATTAGATACCACAATTGGAAAAAACATAACAACATCAGAATTTACAACCCTTGATTGTATTAACTTCATATAGTTTGCAGAGAGTATTCTAACTGAATTCCAAGTACATGTTCTATTTAATATATAGCTTATGAATTTCATTACCATGCAGTATGTTTGCTGACATGTAATGAAAGTGCAGTTGCTTAAATTAAGCATCTGATACATTCAATCCCAGTTTTAGTTATATATATGGCATGAATATTTGTGTGGTTTTATAGGAAAAGCTGAGCAGGTAGAAATTCTGGCAAACTTTTCAAGACTGCCAAAGAAATGGTCATACATATTTGCAAAGGATATCTACAGCTGCAGTTCTGTCTGTGCTGGTGGACTTCAGCTATGACGCTAACAGGACCACAAATTTGCATGTTGAATAAAAGTTGCCTGTCTCCTGTCCTTGCTAGTTCATGTTTATTTTGCATGTGAAAGCTTTGTCACTCCGTCTCCCCCTCATTTTTCACTTGGAGGAAGGCAGTGACATAAAGAACCCCAGGGACATTAGAATGCTCCATAAACATGATTAGAGCATTCAGCCTCTTCATTTAAAGCAAGTACCATATTGCTACCAACATCTGCTTCGGGCTGTAATGAGGCCCTTAAAGAAACCACACCATCCTGAATGAGCAGAGTCCTGTAACATCTGTTGATTGTGCTTGCATATTTGGCAGCTACAAACATGGCATCTCATACTTACTCTCAGTTATGCTATTGTGCTGGTATTCAAATGGATTCCTTTAGGAGAGAAAAGTTATTCACCTGGAGCCTGAGTTCTCAAGGTGAGCCTGTACCATATAAACTGTATTTCTGTGAGGTGGGCTCTGCACATTGGGGTGTGGAGTTCATTTGAGCCAGCAAACTCATAGCACAGGTATGTGGACTCCGTAAGTGGTAATAATGCAGAGATCATCTAAACACCACCACTAAAAGGTCTGTATCTGTATTGTTTCCACATAGGAAGGTGAAATACACCACAGTTCAATTGCTTTTTACACTTGAAATTCTCCTCTCTGTTAAACATCACTTTGTCAAGAACAGTAGAGTACCTACAGCTAATTGCTCACTTGTGAAAAATTAACCACTGAAAATAGTGTCACATTCTTGCGGGGAATTGACTGATCAATAATCAATGTACTGACTGATGATTTCCAACATGAAACCAAGGTACTGAAAGGCACATTAGGATTTTAGCATATTTCTAGCATAGATAGAGCTGCATGTGAAGTCTTGGTTATGGCAATATCGTCTAGATGAGTCACCAAACAATCCTCATGGCTGCAAAGAAAGGACCATTCTTTATCTCCTTTAGTAATGATATTACCTGTTGAACATCCTGCTGGAAAACACAGAGCTGCAGCCTTTGATGTAGCCGGACCTTTCTGTGTTGCCAGATGCTCTCTAGGCGCCGCTGGTGGTGCAGGACTTCATGTACCACATCCAACACCTGGTGAACAGCCTTGGAGTAGTTTGCAGTAGCAGTGAGGGATTCAGAATTCCCAGGGCTCAAGGGACGCTGTAGGACATCCAGCAAGGCTTTTCCATCCTGGCTCACCTGAGTGAAGAAATAGGTCTACTTCACTACACATATACTTAAACATCCAATAGCTGACCGAGAACAGCCTAGCTGATTCTTTTTCCCCTGTGTGTTTTCCTTATTTTACTCAAAAAGGAAGAAAGACCTCATAACATCTCTTTTTGACTTGTACTTACACATTCAGCACTTGCCTTCACTTCCTAGTGGGCCTGCTGTGTCACTCAGCAGGAGCACAGATACTGCACTGCTGGGGCTTGATACATAGAGACAGAGATCCCAAGGCTATATTACATTCTGACATTTGGGCACTGAAAATTCTTGACATATACTAGTTGATGACAGGTGGCATTTGCAATAGCGGGCCTATTTTTGTGAGGGGGTGGCATTTTAAGAAAACCACAGATGGCAGAGTCATTCATATTCTGTATGATAAGGGAGAGTCCTTTCTTCGTAGGATTACTAAGTATATATATACGTTGAGAAGTGTGACATTCTGATTCTGTATTTCATTCAGTGGCAGTGAAAAATAAATTGGTATATGATAGTCATTCTTTTCTTTCCCAAGAACAGCTTAGAGGGACCTATAGTCTCCATTTCCAATGGGCTACAACGTTTGTTGGCAAATGTAAAGCCCTCTGCACACATGTAACCTTTTTTGAGCATATTAAAACACATTTGCAGATGCAGAGGCATTTGGGCATTAAAAAAAACCAAAATGCCAGATTCTTTAACACCAGATCTTTTCCTGGAACATCCTGGAGCATTTTCATATTGCAGGGGCAAAATGAAAAATGGAACCATAAAAACCAAACTGTTATTAACAAGTGTGTGCATGCACTGGTTCTCTAAAAATGGCTTTTTGAAATATTTTTCAGTTGCAGGTTGCAAAGTTAAAATATTTTGTTCAACAGAAGTGGTAAATGAGGACACTATTAGAATCCCTCACCTCTTCCCAGCCCACTTTTCTCTTTTCCCTCTGAAACAAACTGCAGCGAAAATGACAAGATCTTCTGAAAAGTGTTTTTATTTCTATGCAATCACAATCACCAACCTTGCTAGAGAATGGCTTAATGAATGTTTTTCATCCAGTTTAAATTTTGAACATTATCTGTCAAAGTTAAAACACTTCTCAAAGATTTCCAAGTCCATTTATTTCTGTATTAAAAGTTGCTTGTTCAAATGTAGCAAATAGCCTTTAATACCCAAACCTGTGTCTTTTGGCAAGCCATGCCACATCCCAGTCTGTTGTAGCAGTGTGTATCTGGTGCATTTTCAGAGAAATCAAGAGAATTTCATCAAGAGAATTTTCTTTGAGATTTATACTGGCAAAAGTGAGAGTCAAATGTCATCATATTATGTGACTATTAGGTGGGCTTAGGCAGATCCTTGGAGTTTTTTTAAATATTCAGGGCAATTTGGAATTAGATCAGGAAATAGCCGGAGAGTCCATAGGGAGTGGCTTTCCATACTCAAACTCAGTTGCTGCTGAAGACCAGCTGGAACAACTTGCACATGCTGGAGCCTGCTGGGGTCACAGAGGGAACGATTGTACTCGCCAACAGCAGTGGATAGTGGTGATATGCGGGAGGATTTTAGGAGGAAACACTGAGGCACAGGTGTTACCTTGGCAACATTATGGAGGTGGCAATAGCTGCTAGGCAGGAAGAAGCAGCTTCTGGACAACTTTGTGCCATAATATAGACCTATTCATACCTACACCATCTCCCAAGTGCAGGCCCTGCATGTCAGCTTTTTGCCTCCCAGAGGTATAATCCTGCAATTCTTCCATTTTGAGGGGTCAGATCCTTGGGTGAAATATTCTGTATGCTAATCATGAGTGATCAAAACACCAGACTAAATTCAGTTGTCTTAGAAAAAAGCGCTCTTCCAGAGCTGACTAGTGGGTGAATACGGCCAACAAGGCCTTTACAATAAAAAGTCTCAGTGGCAGGAGCAATGCAGAACAAAAAGACTGTTTCAAAGGCAGCAGTTTATATGCCCCTGCTTCATCTGAAGCTGAGACAGGACAATATTCTCCCAGATTTGTGGTGTGAGGTAAAGAGCAAATACACTTCTGCATTCTCTCTTACTCCTTTTTCTTCTATAGGAATTAGGGTTTTATCTATTGCAGGATAATTTGTTCCTGTTGTCTGTCTAAAAAGCCTCAGAGATTACAAGTTATGATTTTTCCCTGATGGGCACAGACTTCCAGTTATTCTCTGCACAGCCAGAGAAAAACGCCAGACTTCAAGTGCTTGTCTTGTCCTGCTAATAATCATTAACACAAATCAGAGGCTATTAGAAGTGTTCTGCTCTCCAATTTACACGCTTGTCTGGTCATGCTGGAGTAAATATATGGCAAGCAGCACAGTGACAATCAGGTAACCAGTGGTACTCAGTATTTGCAAGGATTACATACATATTCCGGAATTTCATATCTTCTGCAGTTCTGAAGTTCTTTGGCTTAAAAAGTTTCTTTTCTGAAAATATTTTTGTTGTGAATATTACTGCATTCCCAATCAATGGGCATAGAAGATTTGTGCTCTCAGAGTTCACCAATGAACAGATTTCAGAAAGGAAGGGGACAGCTTCACAAATGGAGAAGCTACCTACTGTGCTCTTTCAGTCATTTCCACGTTCTCCTTATAACTGCAAAAATAAATCATGAAATCTCTTTTCATGTGAATCTTTTGAATTTTTCAAGGACTGTGCAAGGAGACAAGCATCAACAACCCAGGTTAGTTGCACTACTTCACTTACATCTCACTTACGATGTATTTTTAAGAAGTATTGCAAAAGTCTTAAACTGAATGGACCTGCACCCAGCATGACTTTCAGTCCCTGTAAGGTGTAAGTGCCAGTGCTGCATTTGTCAAAGCAAATGTGACCATTTCTCACTTATTTTGAAAAGTACAGAATTGCTGCTGGACTCTCGGGGAAGGTTTAACTCACCACCTGACACAACACACACATACACTCCTGTCATATGGTGATATTCCTGCATTTTCGCTTCATGGCAGGAGAAGGGCTAGGATGGGCAGTATGCAAATGCCTCTGTAAGAAGTTCTGGGACCTTGGGTGAACCAAAAAATAGATTTTGTTGTGCTAGTGGAATAATTTTCACGGTTGCTGTATACATAGCTAGGGAATAAGTTAAAATCTGTAGATACCCTATATAGTGGGTCAGAAAGTCCTCCAAAGCCTTGCAAGTGACTAGATTAATGGTGCCATCTGTGAAACAGCTACAATTTGCACTAGGAAAAAAAATGGGTCTTTAGAGCAAATATATCATGCCTCTGGGAACAGAGAGTAAAGTGCGGTTAATCCAGCCACACTGAACAAGATGCTCTTACCATCAACCAGGCTCAAGCCTGACTGGATAAAACCTTTCTCTCTCTCCCTCCTTGTCTTTACCAAATCAGTACAGTCCTCAGTAGGGGTGTCCCAAGTTTGTCTCCTGCTGTTCATCCGCTAGAAACACTGGTGGAGCAACATAAACACACCCTGGCTAGAGACATCTAGAGGAACTCTTTTTGCAAGAGGGGAACCTGCCAAAGGCATACATCTCGTGTATCTCCTCCCTCCAGCACTGTTCTACCCAAAGTAAAAGCAAGAGCACCACTTGATTCTCAGAAGAAGGAAGAAGGCCTGCTCTGCCAGCAGCTCGGCTTATATATGTCTCCCCTCCTCGGGGAGGATTGCTTAGCTGTGGGTTGCATATCAGGCCCATGATCTCTGCCTCCACTATTTCTGAGCTTCACTCAAGTGCAATAAAGGAAAGAAGGCAAATAATTATGGCTACAACCATGGCAAGATGGAAAAAAAGAGTCTCCCTAAGATTCTTTGGGCGTCTGTTCTTAGGTTCCTGCAGTGAATCTGAACTGCTTTGTTATACTCTGTAACAGAACAGAATAGGCCCATATATCCTATTAAATGTTAATTAATATCCTATTAAACATCCATATTAAATGGTTATTCCAAGGAACATTCATTTTATTCCAAATCTCCTACAATTATAGAAATAGAAACCGAGATTTTTCAATGACTCTGCAGGAAAAGAAAGGGGAAAAAAAGCTACAATTTTCATCCCACCATAGAGAGCTCCGAGGGAAGAAACATTATTTTCTATGGGCAAGGGGCATTATCTAGATTGGAGAAATCGCCATGTAGATATAGGAGGCAGGACTCCTAAGTCTAATCCAGGCTTTTCAGCTCACCAGGTAGCTGTGGGAAAAGGGATGAACATTTCCAAAATAACAGACTGTAACCTTTCTGGCAATTCTACACGCTGTTTAAAAATGTACTTATTAGTAAAATAATATAGAAATGTTTTAAACAGCTGTGTCTGCAACAAGTTAGAGCTTTCTGAGGAAGCATTAGCAAAAGCAATATGCATGTTAAAGGTTGCTTTTGGTAATGAGCTTTAAATGAATTTTCATTTCACAAGAAGATTGGGGCTGATAAACAAAATGCCAGTTTCAAACATTATTATTTTTTATTTAATCCCAATTTGACTTAATTTTTAGAAATAATTTTTAAATGCAATAAAAAACCCCTTAGTTTCACTTGACTAGGCACTTGTATAAAATTCACAGTTGCAACTAGAGGTCAACAGGACTGTTCTGTATTTGCTCACAAAATCCACTGTTCCTGAGAAGCCTGAGTATTGAATAAGGAATTGTCCTTTGTCATTGCAACCCAGATTTCTTCATTCTAATTGACTAGCTCCCAAATTCTTGCAGGTGTTCAGAAAATCCTTACATTCATCATCAAGGTATCTGCACAACTTCACTGTGTATGCCTGAGTGCCTACCACCAAGCCTAGATTAGCAAATCCTTTTCTCTTCTATTTTATACTATAGATTCTTCCAAGAACGTGATGACCAGAGCAAGGGCTGAGCATGGAGGAGAGTTCTGTTCTGTTCTGGAGTCTTCACTTGGTAACTTACTAAGTATAGCAAGCACTACCACAGTACTCCGGTCCAGCTTGGAAAACCCTGCAAGGAGCAAAATCCCTTGATACCCAGAAAGACAGTCAAGCACAGCACAGTACAGGGAAATGAAAAATACAACTAAACCCAAGCATTCAGGTGATCCACAGATTACTTTCCAACAAGCTTGAGTCCTGGAGACATGAATAACAGAATAGAACGGATAATGTACAGAGCTTCCCACCCCCAGGGTAATTTGCAGGTCAGCGCATGCCTGGGGTGAACATGTAGACTAGCCTCATTCCTAAAAGGACTCCTCCCAGATGCCAGAGAGGTCCTGCAGCCTTCTTGCAAAATAAAGTGGACTGAACACAGACCCTGGCCTGCACAGTCAGATGCACTGAACGGTGGCTGTTTGTCGGTAGCTTCTATTTCATGCTGCAGTCTGGATGGGGGAAAAAAAAATGTGAAGAATTTTATGGGTTTTTTGACAAAATGCCAGAGAATATGTTTTAGTCTTAGCGTCCTTGTCACCCTCTTTTAAAGGAAAAAAACACATACCCTATTTAGGTCTGAGATATTTGACAACAGTGTATACAAACACATCTGACATGGCGCTTAGGGACATGGTTTAGCGGTGGACTGGCAGTGTCAGGTTAATGGTTGGACTCGATGATCTTAAGGGTCTTTTCCAACCTAAATGATTCTATGATTCTATCTAAAGCACAGTCTCTGGCAGCGTTCATTGTAATGAGGACCTGACATCTCTGTGACTTTGTATATGGAAGGAAAAAGCCTTTGGCATCCTCTGTTCCCATTAGCGTACCTGTGCTAGAGCCAGGACTCATTCACAAAAGGAAAGCAACAGGAGTAAAGCTACTAGGGGCTTAAAGGGGTTCCCTGTTCAACAAAGGCAATAAAGTGGCTCTTCTCTGGGGTGCCAACACTAGCTCTAGATTTCATTTCTGTATGGGGTTTGTCCGCCAGATTGTCCTGTTGTGCCTTTACAAGCAGATTGCTAGGAGTCACCTCCTACAGCCTGGGATTAGATCTGGCTCTTTCTTTGAAAAAGTTGCAGAAATGGAAAGCAGAACCTGTCTCATTTAGAAAAGCTAAGCTCCAAAATGCAGACAAATATCTGTTATCGCTTAACAGATGCTCACATTCTTCTCTGGGAAGCACATACCTCTGTGTAGGCCTGTGTTACTTGTTCATACAGGGTTTGATGATGATGGATGGCCAGTTCCAGGTCTTGCATTTCTGAGGGGAGGCCTCCCTCACTGCACATTTTGCACCAAGCATCCACACCTGAAAGGAACTGAAACAATTCCAGGAACAATGAGCAACAGCGACACAGAACAACATCTCATCTACATTAGAAAACTTTGTTTGTAGAGTGCCATAGCTGACTGCAGCATGGACTGAGGAAAACGTAACAGTTATAAAGGAGTCCTTTTGGGCACCCTGGAACAGCGCATTCCTGTCACCTCCTCAGTACTGGTAGAACACCTAGATGCAAAAGAATGGTTTCTGTTTCTTCTGGATTAAAAAGAAATGCTCCTTTAACCAGGCTCAGAAAAGACCCATTCTAAGGGTCTTTGCATACCACAGAGGGAGGCTACAACGTTGCATTCCAAAAAGGAAGGCTGCAACATGTTTAGAAAAAAACATCAGCGTGAAGCACAAAAGGACACAGTTACAGCTCCAGCTGTATTTGGCATTATCTCAGCTGTCAATCTTCCCTCAGTCGCTTACCTGCCCTTAACAGTACTAATTTGGGCAATAGAAAACACCCATTAAAATCAATGCTGACATTCATTTCAGTGAAAGGCAGACAGTTTGTATTCAAGCGGTTTCCAACCCAGGGCCAGCTCAGTGGGATTGCTAATAGGATACCAAGGCTCTAAACCCCTGGGTCACACATTTGATTCTGGCCCAGGTCAGCAGTGATCAGATACCATTACCATCTGACGGCTGCTAAGCAGCCAATGCAAAATGAGCTGCTGGTCTCAGTCCAGTTCCTGGTGGGCAGACATCCACAAAAAGGGAGAAAAAAAATCATTGCCATTGCAATTCATACGGTTTAGCACCTTGGTTGGAAGCCTTAACAGACAGCCAGAAACTGAATGGCTTCAGGGAGCAGAGGGGTGGAAAAAAATATTTTTCCACTCTTAAAGGCCTGCAGAGCAGTGCTGATGCACTTTGGCAGAACAAATTGGGGAAGCCCTCCTGAGTGCTGCCTGTTCTGTAAAAGAAAAGAGGAATTTAGTCTCTAAGGTTCCCATCCGGTTTTTCTTTTGTCCTGGTTTTGGCTAGGATAGAGTTAATTTTCTTTCTAGTAGCTTGTATACTACTGTGTTTTGGATTTAGGATGAAAATAATGTTGATAACACACTGATATTTTAGTTGTTGCTGAGCAGTGCTTACACAGAGTCAAGGCCTTTTCTGCTTCTCACCCCACGCCACCAGTGAGGAGGCTGGGGGTGCACAAGAAGCTGGGAGGGGACACGGCCGGGACAGCTGACCCCAGCTGACCAGAGGGATAGTCCATGCCATATGATGTCATGTTCAGTATATAAACTAGGGGAAAAGCTGGCCGGGGGTCTGCTGCTCAGGAACTGGCTGGGCATCAGTCAGCGGGTGGTGAGCAATTGCATTGTGCATCACTTATTTTGTATATTCTTTTATCGTTATTATTATTATTATTATTTTCCCTTTCTTTTCTGTCCTATTAAACTCTCTCTATCTCAACCCATGAGTTTTACCTTTTTTTTTTCGATTCTCTCCCCCATCCCACTGCAGGGGAGTGAGCGAACGGCTGTGTGGTGTTTAGCTGTCTGCCGGGTTGAACTACAACATCTTTTAAGCAGGGCTTACTTCAGTGACACAGCTCACACGTTCATATTTTGTCCATACTAGCTGCCTAATGCCACCTCATTACTTCTCGTTAATATTTTCTCTTTCTCCATCCTTCTGTTAAACCAGCCTGCCATACTTTGGGGCTATTTATAAAAAAGAACAGCTAATTATACAACAGATGCAGTGCCCTGTAGGGTGAATGTATAATGCCACAAAACCACCCCCAGGATCACAGCTTTATCCACTCCTGAAGTGTTCACCTGTGGCTTGTTAGTGAAGCACTCATTCACAGCACGAAGGGCTGTGAGATTCAAAGCAAAGAATTTCAATTCAACTCTGGCATCAGCATCCTTTTTTATTAGCAGTGTAAAGCTATTCACCATGCTGCTGTGTAATCAAGCCTATAAAGTGTTTGCATTGTAAACACTTCTTTTCAGTGCACAAAGATTCAGTGACAAAGATGAATTCCTAAATGTTCATGTCTACAAAGTACAAATTTACCAGTGAAAACGGTGCTTTCTGGAAGACTGGAGGCAAGGATGGCAGGTTCTCTTGTGTTGGTTTGACTCCTGATTTGTTGAATCTCTTCAGATGAAATTCCCAAACACCCTTGCATAAAGCTGAAGTCATCATATTTTGTGCCAAGGCAGTGGAATTCACATAATTTCCTATGCAGTTTTAAGAGCACGGAGTTGAGATCAATCCCTTTTGGGGCTGTTACATGAACCTCTTGGTCAAAACAGTGAACAAAAGACCTTTACACCTTGTAGATCAGTGTTCCTGCTGCTGGAATCACACTGTTATGGCTCTTATCAAAACTGTTGAATTCTACCCATTTTAGTACAAGCTTTTATAGTCATGTTACTCATATACTGCCATATCCCCAGACTGCGATTTGCACACTAGGTGGGAGAAGTCTCAAGAAGATCCTATGCACATAACCAGATTTCCACCTTGTTGTCTCACATCTATCTTTCTTTTGTATACCTATCGTATATAGACAATATCACATCAACAATTACATCAGTGATTTCACTTCTGCCACTAGCAGGAGCAGTTGACATCATCTGTTTTAAAAAGTTTTAAGAAATGCAGCCTGTCAGTGTTTTACTCTGATACCCTGAAACAGCGCACGGTGGTCTGTGCTGTGTGTGTAGATTCACATAGGGAGAGCAAATGTTTTTTTAAGGATTTTTGCAAAGTGTTAGTTCATACCATAGGACTATTGATTTGGGTATTTTGAAAAAAACAGCTATGTTAATTTTTATTATTTGTCACACACTGTGACACTGCAGACACAAAAAACTTTATAAATGTAAGCCTTCATGCTAGAAACATATTCATGTCACAAAAATCACCATTTGACTGAGTTGAAAAAAGATGCATTTAAAATTGTAAATTGCTAACTGTTAGGTTGGAACAGGAGCTGTTACTGTCCACTGGATACTCAATACCGTTTAAATTAATTGCTTAAATTTCTAGTTAGCCCATAGACTACAATAGCTCCTACTGGGAACATAAAAGCTGCTTAAATATGATTTGAAATGACAGGCTCCAATAATTGTCCATGTTTTTCAAGACTTCAGGAAAGATTAAGAAAAATTTCTCCTAAAAAATAAAAAAGTCCCTAAGGTACCTTTGTGCCTCTGATCCAATCCAAAAGTAACTTTAAAGTAATGACCTACACTTACTCCTGACTCACAACCTATTCACCTAAGTTGCAAATTCTGTATTAGGTCAGGTAATAATGTATTCTCAGACCACTTCTTACTAGCTTTTCTCGGGGACTGCTATGCTGTATCACATGGTTGCTCCAAAACACAGCTCGGACATTTTATAGTCCATATTTCTCCACATTTTTTGCACAGTCCTTGCTTATGGCTTGCTAGGCCTCTGCGTGGAAGTGGCAGGCTAACCAGTGTGGTTCCCCTAGGCCCCAGAGAAATTAAAACCAAACTCTAGTATACTTTCATGCTCCAGAACGGCTATGGGGAAAGATGGGAAGGCAGCCATGAAATTGTTTCCCTCAGTGACCTATAATATCTCTTGATGCCCTGAATTTTTTGTATGAGGCTAATTGTGAATTTCCTGTTGTTGTTTCTGGAATTTCCCTGTCTAATGGAGGAGTTGTCTTGGTCTTATCCCTGCATCTTATAGATATCATCAGGCTTTTCCTTTCCTCCCTTTCCTCAAATTCTTCCTCCCTTTTTTCTTTTCCTCTCTTTTCCATTTCCTTCCCTCAAATAGGGGAGTTCAGGATGTGCTTAGAGAGATCCAGGCAGAGATGAGAACAGTAGTCTTCTTGGTTGGGAAGTAAGGTAATATGAAACAAATGGTCAGGGGTCAGTCTTCAGAGAATCAGCATAAATGTCTAGTGTGTGCACCTAACACCTACTACCTTAAATAGTAATTCTGCTTGTGCACTTCTGAGGGTAGACTCTGACCCAGAATTAATGGTTGAGATCTCTCGGCTGATTGAAGACATCAATTTGTTCATTCTGACAGGCTCTGTAGAGTGAGCGTCCTGTGAATACTTCAGCACACTTTCAGAGATTACATCCAAGAAAGGGGGGACACCTGGTATGCCTGCTTCCCGCACCTGACAGTTAGTGGGCCAGAATCTCATCTGGTGTAAATCAGCACAATTCTCTTGAAATCACAGTGAGATAAGGCATGTTCTCCTATGTTCTCTTGCAACTTTGAATAGCCTCAGACATACTTAAAGATACAGAAGCAGATTCTCTTTCGCACTAGAAAATCTCCATGCTAGCATGAGAAAGGGAGGGGAAAAAAACAAAAAAGAGAAACGAAGAAAAAAAAAAACCAACCCCAAGATATTTGTAGCAGGTAGAATTAAGGGACATTTAGGAAACACCTCCACTGAATATCCTGAGTTGCACCTTGACCTAGACATAGTGGTTGTTTAGAGTTTAGTTTACTGGCTTTTGATCAAACACATGTGCTGAAGGAAGCCTGGCTGGAGGCTAAGTTGGCAAGATTTGTCTTTTCTTTCCTTTCCTTCCTTTGTTTCCTTTTCTTTTCTTTGCTCTTTTCTTGATGATGGTTTAGTATGTAGAAATCGTGTTTAAAAAAATTAAGGAAGACACATGCGTGCACACAAACACACACACACACAAAAAGACGAAAAAGAAAGAAACAAAGGAAGAAAAAAAAAAAAAAAGTGCTTTGATCCAGGAACTCATTCAGCCAAGTTCCATTCAACATGCCACATGTATCTGCTATAAGATCCAGGAAAGCAATGTGATTCTGAGGCACGTAAAGACAGATGTGAGGTTCAGTTCCCAGCAGGGCTGACTCAGCCTTTCATCCTTCCAAGCCAGACAAATTGTATTCTGTGCAGTTTTCTGCGTGGGGTCTTTAGGAAGAGACCTTGAAAAACAAGTTGCTTCCTGCTCAGCTTGCATGTTATAGAGATCGTAGAGCTTTTCATAAATCTCTGTCCCAAGCCAACAACTTCCTTGCAGGCTGGGGTGTGCCAAAGGCTGAAAGATTACGGTCCTAATAGACTTGCTTCCTCTTGGCATCATGGAGAACTTAAATCAATAGGAAGGAATGAACAAAGAGACTGTAGCAGCTTATCGCACTGGAGAAGGAAAGACAATCTGCATATCAGATCGGTATGAGGGAAGCAGGGTTACACTGTGGGAGAAATGGTTGGATCCGCAACAAGACTACCTTTACTGACAGAACAAAGGGAGCAAAAAAAGATTTCATCTGGGACAGAGGAAATAGTGGGTTTATCTACATCTTTGCTTCAGAGATTTAAGCCTTATTTATTGTAAAAAAATGAAGCCCTGATTTGAGTAAAAAAAACCCTGGGTGATGCCAAATAATAAAGAGTTGCATTTAGAATGAATGTTTGATAGACAATAGACTGAGTTATAGACCAAATCGCAAACACCTCACTTTCTATACTACACAGAGGTCAAATGACTAAATTATTAGCATTCAAGTCATTGGTTTATCCTACCAGAGTTACTAAAGCAAGGCCAAAATTTTAGTCCTGGCTAATGGGCACACTGACTCCCACATTTCTTTTTTGCAGCAGTCTGAGTTTACAGGCTTCACATCAGCACAGTTCCACTGAATTGTCTCTTATTGCAAGTGAGGAGCAACTGCTGTTCACAATTAGCAAATTCTCTTGTCTGCTTAGTAATGAGAGACTAGCTTCTGTCAGGCAGCACAAACTTCAGTTCCTTATGAAGAGGTGCCAAGGCAGGACTGGGTTTTTCAGGCCCACCCATACAATTGTAAAGGAAAAAAGACCCAAAGCTGAAAGTGACATTAGTGTAGCTTTTTTTCAAGTTAAGGCTGAGGCAAAATATCCACTTTGACAGTGTTCAAAAGGTAGGAAGACAAAAAAAAAAAAATCACCTCTAGCTTGACAGATAGTTCAATACAGCTTTCTGTTTTATTGCCTTTCATGCTATACAATACCTCAGCAACTCATAAATTGCAAACAAGACTGACACTTCAGAAAAATAAGGGATCGCTCGTAAAAAAAAGAAAAAAAAAAGCCAAACCCAAACACCAAACAAACAAGAACGAACTAATTCATTAATAAACCTTAAACATTCTCATTGTGACTACAGACTGGATATAAATTCTTTTCTGATTTTTCTTTATGATCATATGATGAATGATAATTATTAACATGAAGACTACACCTAAGCACTACAGTGCCCATTGTACAGAGATGAAAGTACTTGTACTGGGCATCTTCTTAGCGTATCAGTCCCATCAGAGCCACCGAGTGTGTTTACATGAGTAAGTGCCCAGTAGGGTGAGTAATCGCTCTATGCTACGGCCTGTTGTCAGTAGGAAACACAAAATAAAGAAAAATCCATTATAATTCTACGGTCAGAAACAAACAATAAAGAAAATCTTTACTCTTTGAGCTAAACTTTTCTACACATATATTCTGGCTTACAAGGCACAGTTTCTGGCTCATCAGTTATAATTTCTTCTTCAGACACTTGAAGTATGGGTCATTTTATAAACATCAAGCACACCCACTTAGTAGATTTTATATTAATTACTTGGAAAAACAAGCACACAACAATACTGAATAGCGCCCCAAAGCAGTGTTTGTCACTGGAGAATGAATGTAATCAACATATGATCAAAGTTGAACCATCACTGTTAAGTGGACCTAGTTTAGGTGTAAAAAAAGCAGAAGGTTTATTTACTGACATATTTTAAATCTTTTGTAGCTATGAAATTATGGAACAATTTTGGTAGTTGTTAAAGACACAAACCAGAGTTCAGGGACACAGAAAATTTTCTTGGATGTTCCTAGCTGTCTCTGAAGTCTCTACTTAGTGAGGTCTAACAAAGTTCGAGGCTATGGAGAGCACTGCAAGAGTAGGTGGTGGAATGAATTCCGTAAGTTTCATTAACAATAACGTGCTTTGGCTCCTAGAAATTGTCTGCTGGTATGGGTCTATGTCATATCTGTCAATATTCCCGTGCACATAGCACATACCACATATACATATGAGTGCAGATACATACTGTTTTCCTGACCATAATAATCCTGAATTTATCCACAGCACTGATGAAATATTAGGCAATAGAAATAAGGCAGCATGTTACTGCACCAGTGCACTTCACTTATGATCAGATTCTTTCTTATCACTAAGGCATAAACATATTTTCTGACCGACTCAGGGAACACGTGCCATTTTCGGGGGGGGAAATGTAACTATTTGGTTTTAAGACACCGATCCACTAGGAACAAGGCTCTTAACCTCACTGCATACAAGCCAAAAGCCATCAGGTAATATTTGCAGCATTGTCATTATCAAAGTAGCAGTGGATCATTTTGCCAGTCACAAAAGCAGCTCACCTGTTCAGCTTTCTGGTGAAAGACAGCAGACATGGCTAAGATGGTGCTGCGCTCATCCAGAGCTGCAGCAAAACTCTTCCACTCTTGATCCAGCTGGCTAGATATTTGTTTAATTTGCTGGGAAGCATAATGGCCTGCCTCGGAAAGCCTTGACGCAACAGACATGATCCGATTGATGTTGACATAGGCATTCTGAAAATTAAAAAGCACACATAAATAAAGAGAAGGAAGAACCGTGACCACCCTCTGCCTTCATTACACATTCCAAACACCATCAGTTGGAGTAAAGCCGAGCAGTTCAGTGAGAGCAATCAACCACCCGCTTAAATATGCATGAATAGCAGGCATACTACCTTCCGCTCTAGAAATACATCCCTCAGGAATCTTTTTGCACATCTATGCCATTATCTAACACTGTTATCTCCCCCGTCCCCTTGAATTTATTTATGTAAAACTAATTTGCCATACTTTAGCTATTTACTCACCTGTTAGGGTCTACTCATCGCTTCTATTTTATTCTTGATATTTCTGTTGCAGTACTTCATATTTCTGGATGCTATATCCACATATTCATAAATGAAATGTTTGCTTTCTGTCCTTTGAGAACACTCTGACAATCCTTTATAGACATGCAGTGTCAACAAATGGAAAAGACTTATAGAATTTAAAAGAGCTCATAAGGACATTCTATAGAAATATAAGAGTTTCCATAGAAATGTCTATTAAATTATATTCTTCAGTTAAAATGTTATCTTTTCTGCAGGTTATTTTAAGCTATTCTCCAGCAGAGATATCATTTAACTACATTCTGAATTTAGAAGGATTCAAAAAGCCTACTAAAAGGGTAATATTTTCTGTTCTTTCATAAGAATTTTCCATGATGGTTTTTATTCAGCCTTGAAGCAGTGGAAGGATATTTTTTTCCTCAAACTGAGCTGTAGACAGCAATGTAATTGCATTACGATACCCCCATTGTGCATAGGAACGTAAACCAGCAAATAAATAGCCATCATGACAA